>NC_091539.1:59737500-61136666 GCF_042242935.1 Bactrocera oleae
GAAAGGTGTTCAATCGTCATCAACAGTTACTTATATATACGTAAAGTTCTTGGAATTTGGGGAGGATTTCGGGGAAAGCGTTCCCATTTGAATATGAAGAATGTACTGTTTCATTAAGATATTGTGTCATTACCATTTCCTGTTTTCAGACCTTAAGCATGATGATAATGAGGGTGAAATTAACGCTATTTTGAAAGCAGAACGTACCATTAAAATGCTATCGAAATTTTGGAAGATCATTATAAACAGTGTATCGTCCAGTTAAAAAGTTTGTTGGAGTAATTAATAGTAATCGAATGAAAATGAAATACTCAGGAAGGATTGATATCTTCAAACAAGTGCTAGTAATATTGCAAAAAACAACAACAAAACAAATCAAACTTTTATTCGAAACGCTACAACAGATCTAGTATCAACTATTTTTGGCAACTGCAGAAATTCTAGAAGTAATCTAATCTAATGATTGATCAGACATATTAAAAGTATATTTTCGTTATGTTTGTGTGTAATTAACGCTTGTAGAACGCTTTATTGTCACCATTTAAATACCTTCAAAGCGTGACTACCATGCTCCACCAGACGTGATTTTATACTGATAAACCCTTGTTCTGAGAATTCTATAATTTGTAAAGTGCTAATATGCTGATGGGCGTGATAAATGAGTTGGCAGTGTCAAGAAAGAATATTCGCATAACAACAATTGGAATGGACATTTGTACACCATAAGTGAAAACACAAACAATATAGCTAAGTACTTGTAATTATATGAGTAAAGATACGCTTTTGTCGCGCTTGCTTCGCGCATTTGCAAACTTGGAAATGAAAACAAAAGCGTTTGGTTTGCTTCACGCTCGAGCTTCGTGTGACACATTGTGTCACACTGCCCATAGCTGCCTCGCATTCATGCAAACAATTGGACCGACCGCTGCGGGTATCACATTCATCGCAGAGTACAACGCGTTGCGATTGTTCCAAGCATAAGAGTCGCCTATGCTGAGGTAGATAGCAATGGCGCATGCGCAACAATGCCACGAAAAAAGCATAAACTACTTTCGGGGCGAGACAAATAAGTACAGTGCACACATATACACATACATATGTATGTAGGTAAGCTGAAATGTGATTCTAATTACGGGTATATCTCTATAAAACTATAATATATATATTTGAATATGTATGTTGGTATGCTTGTGTACTCATGCTTTTGGTGGACACATTAACATTTCCGACAACTGCGATTACATATCAAATAATGTTGTGTTTTGTTGTGTTTTTTCTTTTGCTGCTGGTTTTGTCGGTTTGTTTGCTGTGGTTGTTATTGTGCAGACTTTTTATAACGCATTGTTTAACCAACAACACTCATATAATTGTTTGTATACATACATACTTATATATAAGTGTATGTTTTATATTTTAATTCACAAATTAAGTGAGTGCTTTGTGTCTAATGAAGGTCCTAATTCTTATTTTATTCATCTGCATTCCTTTATGCCACTCAGTGTGACAATCCTTAACTACCTTACTATTCACAAGCTAAGAATAGTGAATAATGTGTGAATGTGAGGTCTAGCTTCACCTCGAATTCCTCAGTGTGTCTCTATATTTTAACTATACCTATCTGTTCTACTAGCGTAGTTAGGGAGGCGAGGGCTATACACCGATTTTAGCCATCTTCCAAGCTTTCGACACCATTTTATACTTTGCCACCATTTTACACCAATAGTTTATACTTTGCTTCAAAATAAGCCTCAATCTCGGCAATTTCTTCCCCAGGAGCATTTTTTTGAAGTCTCAGGAAAAAAAAATCGTTGATTTCCAAAGCCGCAGAATATGCTATTTTCATTGATTTGTTGCTCGGTTCGATCGATTGTGAGGTTCAACTTTATTTTACGCTCCTCCTAAATCATTTTGGATCAATTGTCCGTAAAGAAATGTATACACATGTCTTTTGAAGATTAGGCCTCATAGAAACAGTGCGCACTTTTCATCCCGCCAGATATATAACTTACAAGTAGGCGTGCGAAAGCTTAAACTAAAACAATATCTACTACCTATCATCTTAATTTTTACTGACTTTCATTGTAAGCACGTAAGATATTTCATTGAGTCGACAGTAGCGCAACAGTTGCTTCGTCAAATCGAAATTCCGAGTGAACCGAACCTTTTTCGCCTTGGTCTTTTCAAAACTGGCATATACCATCTGTTCAAACTTGACCCGGACTGACAAAAATATAATCCTTTGGCTCGGCTGGGCGTTCTGCGTTTTGTGGTAATGTTTTAGTGCTACCTAAAAAGTTTTGGTCCTACAAGTTTTAAACATCTTCCGAATCTTTGGTAGACCTTAAGAAAAAGCTCGTTCATATCAGTACGATTTAACGAGCGACAGTAAAGCACTCGGCGTAACTCGATCGGTGGCCAGTATGTATTTTTCGCTAGCCTTTTTGCTTGAAACTGAACATCTTCTAAAGCAAACCTTACTCAGTATATATTTAATGAACACTTAATTGAAATTTAAAACACCGATCAATCTTTTTACACTTTGTGCACCAGAAGTGGCCAATTCACATGGCAATATTATAATCAAGCAACAACAACTCTTGACAAGTGCTCGTCTTTAAGTACATATTAGATTACACTAGCCGACAACATTAGTGTCAGCATCTTTGATTACTTTTCCTCCACATTTTGACACCAGCAAAAGGTTTATACCAATACATGCATAGATGTATTTATGTAAATATGTAACGGTGAGTGTGTGTGTGTTTGTATACTGAGGTTTTTCATTCATCCACTCGCTATGTCTGTAATTGTGTGGGCTATTAAATTATGGGAAAATTTCACGTATCGTGAGAAAATAGCGCCCGCGTCGCTTTTAGCACACAATAGGCCCATTAAAACATGCCACGCCGCACCGCCACAAAAGGGTCAGCAAACAACAGCGCAACACTCTTCTGAACTCAGCTGAAGACAAGACACACCAAAATCGGTACAACGCTATTCGTATTCATGCACAAAATTCATATTTAATATGTATAGTATGAAGAAAAAATGCTGCTGTAGCTGCTGCTGCAGAGTCGTATAAAGGAAATTGAACCCGAACGCATGCTGGCGCGCCGAGCTGGAGCTGCCGCGCCTTCTGTTTTAACGCTTCTTTAGCTTTGTCTGCTTCGCAACCATTGTGGTACAAAATTAATATGCATACTTTTATGTGCTACTGTATATGTGTGAGTGCATATGTAAGCGTATGCTTGTGGCTTGTAATCGCTGGTTAGGCGCTTTAGCGGGTGTTGCGTGGCATGGTAATGTAATTTGCTCGATCTGAATCGCAGTTCATCACAAATTCAGCGGGGTAGGAGCGTAGTAAATTTAATTGCATGTTGAATGAGTTTTAAATTTGCACTAAAAAGGCGTTTATATGTTTTTTTTTTAATAACGCAAAATATAAATTTAATTTACAATTATAATCTGAGTGCGTTGAAGAGACAAGGTTGAGGTTTATGATAGCGTAAGCGTATGTATGTATGTATTTGCGACGACGGTTGGAGATGTAAGTGACTTTTGGTATTTACCGGTGGGCGAAAAAATGCCAAATAAACAAACTGGAGTTTTATTAGTTAAAAATTGCCACATCAACATGTAACACTTGAGTATTTCGACAATACTGTGACCTAGAGCAGATATATTCAAGAATAATTTATTTTAATTCCTCAAGAGCCGCCGATCTCTCTTAAACAAACGGCGAATATAAGTAAAAGGTACAAAGGGGTTATTTAAGGAATTATGGCAGCCGAGGATCTTCTTAAAAAATATAAAATTGGTTTCTGGCTTAGAATAGTTTTAAAAATATTATTCAATTGTTAGAATTTAGAAAAAATAAATGTTTCTAGGGCCAATCGGCTGTAGTGTCGAAGCGTTTGTTTAAGTGAGCTTCAGCTTCTTTTTAAAATTCCGCCAATTTAGGAAACATAGATGTATATAAAGTTAAAACCATACATTCTTTATTATTTAGATTAAGATAGCTGGCAGATGCAATGCTTGCTTTCAGACTCCGAGAAACCGGATACGTAAAGGGTTCCGGTGAAGGACATTCCGAAATCCTCACTCAATTTGACTGCATCCCTGATAAATTCGAACACTGTGTCGCGCAGCCTTCTCTTAGTGGCATCTTCCCGGCGCACATACCTTCGAGGAAGATGTGGGTGGGGCGAAGACACTGTAGTAGAGGCGCGGTGAACTTTTTCACGGATGAATTGAAGCTCAAGAGAAAGTGGAGTCTTATGTCGGGAGCTCTAAATTGACTCTTGCTTCAGACTGCCAGACCACTGTAATGTCTTTCAAAAAAAGCGGCATCAAGGTACCAAGGCAGCCATCAAGGTACCAGCAGATATACTTCTCCGAAGTGCGGCTTCGTTCAATTGAAGCATCTCGGTTGCCATACTCTCTTCGATCCCGCCGAATTGGCTGAAATTAATGTTAGCCACCTCAATAAATTTGTAACAGGCTATCGGCGCGTTGTCGATATGCGTCTATTTGATCCATATTTAGGAGTTTTAGGCTTCACAACGGTCAGGCGTCTCTAACTGTGTAAGTGGGATTATGCTTGGCCTAAAAAAATACAGCCTATTTACTTAACCCAACTTAACCTAAGATACCGTTTCGATTTTGCTGCAGAATCACCGTCACCCGCCGAGGCCCTTTTTTTCAAGGTAGACAGTAGTCGTCATTAAAATAAAAAATAAAAAACTCCCAAAATAAATGATCAAAGTTAGATTCTAGATTGTCTGAACATCTCTCTAGTCTATATTTCTTATCTTTATGAAATTATGACTAATATTATGAGATATAAAACATAGTTAATTTTCATCAATTGTTGACTTCTCAATTGACTATTAATTTCCAGTGTACAAATTGGTCCGACATAGGATTGTTGAAAGCTTCAAATAAACAGTGTTATGATCTATATAAATGGCATCAGTTTTAAGGTTTTGTGAAAAGTTTTTTCAGAAGGATTTCACTAACATAAAAAATTATGGCAAAATTTTTCAGTAAGAGATCTTGCCACATTATGTTGGGGCTGGTGACATCAGCCATTCGGAAAATAGTCGGGTCGGGTCGGGTCTAGCATTTCATGTTGCCGAAAACAGCAAATAAATATAACGTTAGATCTTGTAAGTAAAAAATTTTAACAGCGGCAACCCTATAAAACGTAAAATTTTTCGCTCTCGCGCACCGCCAATGCTGACTGATTTCTTCAGCAGAGTTAGTGAGCCGTACACATACTTCTATAAAGCGTTAAGCGACGAAGATCTCTGTGCATTATATGCGAGTAGAAGCAATCCTCTAACTTACATAAAAGCAGTTTTCGCCAAAAAAAAAAGAACAAAAAGAATTAAAGCTGCACTCTGAGTATTTTTACGGGAGCAATGCGCGACAATAATTTTTCCGAAATCATTACATCTATACTCAGCAAAGTTTGCACTGTGTCGTGGCCTTTCGCTTTTCACTAAATCACTTAGCTTCTAGCGGGCCCACCTACTTTCCCGTCCAGCGGCCTTCAATGCGCTTTTCGCGCCACTAACCAGGTCGCGTTCGTTAAGCTATCATATGTATGTGTGTAGCAACAAATGTTTGTTTGCATGTGTGTGTCGGTAATTGCGAATATCTACGAATGACAAACTGCATAATGTGTCAGACCGAGTAATGAGAACGCCGCTTCGTAGCAAAATAGAAAAATGAAAATGAAATTTCTCACTCAAACTCACGTGTGGCAATGCGTGACTCGAGCGCGGCGATGCGGCGGCACAGCCGTGGGAGTCACCATTGTATGGCATTATCGTACTCGTAACTTGCGCGCTGGCAATTTGAGTTATTGTGGATGCACGTAGTCAATCATCAAGCTTGTGTAACAAATTTATAAGTAAACACAGGCTAGAAATCTCACTTTAGCACACAAATTGTATCTAAGATATCGTTTGACCGGTTGCTCGGCGTCAAAATAAATTGTGGAGTTAAACTCTAGAGCAATGTGATGTGCTGAGGTGGTGGGGGTGATGGAGACAACTTAGCTGTGTAGGTAAGAGTGTGTTTACAATATGGCTACATCTAAAGAGTACGAGGCTTACTCTTGAGATTTGACGTTTAGAGCGTAAAACCCTACTACATCTAGAAACTTTTCTAAAGAATAAAATTCTAGTATTATTAAACTCGTTATATAGTTTAGTTTTCGGAAAGCGGTGAACTTATTTGAAAATTTCAATAATTATAGCATTTCAATAAATATACCATATAACAATACAAAATGTTCTTCTTCATCACACACCCCACAATATATTAAGTCTAAAAACCTTACAAAATTTTTTTCAAGAAGATCGTTATCGTGTTTTTATAGTATCTGAAACCGCAACCGCCTATCATTTATCTGTCTCTTTTTTAGGTTTTATTTCATGTTATTTAATATATAACTGTAATATAAAGTAACTGTTAGGCAAGACACAAAGCTGATAACAAATTATGTACGAAAGAGAATATTATCTTCTTATCTCCACTGCACAATATATTTATGTACCTATGGTAGCGTTTTATGCTACACTTTGAGAGCGTCTTTGAAAGTTCTATTGCTAATTTCATATATGAATATTTCATAATATTGTTAAAAATTCAATGAGGACGTAAAATTAAAGGATTCAGAGATTGCCCTGATAAACTTATCCTGTACAAAATTGTCTTATGCCTCACTCAGAACACTTTATCGTGGTTATATAGTTCAGATTAAGGGATTTTTTGTGTTTTCAGAACACTTTAAAGGGGTAATATATAACGGGGCATAATATAAAATCTCGTTTTATATCTTAATTAAATAAGAAATATTAAAGAATAAATATGCGGAATTTTCTTTTCATATTTCAATCCCAAAAAAATTGCTTATGGACACAAAGAGTTGATATCTTCATAAGCTGATCTAAATCAAAAAACAAAATCTTTTTAAACTGCTTTTGGAAATTTTCGAAAAAAGCACGTAGCTAACAGCTTCCTTCAAAAAATTTTAAATTTTATACCATATAGGTTGAACCGAGACTATATTACTCTGTACTCCGAATTTTGGCCATAATTATTCGAGTGAGGGTTCAACAACTAACTGGGCACAATATTTATTGGTAAAGAAGATTTTTTAACAAGTTTTCAGGGTTTTCCACTGGTATAGCATTAAATTTGTGAATAAATAATCCTAGCCAAAACAACAGACTGGAGCAGACATGTTGAAAATATTGTGATCTTCTATTTGTCGGACAATATTCAGTCAAACAACCAAACAAGATAAGGGAATGTAATTTTAAGGGTAGTAGATCAGCTTAAGTTTATAAATACTCGTAAAGTTGCTTGCCACGTACTTTACAAACTTCATCCCTATAACAGACACTTAGTTAGTCAGAAAAGTGTGACATTTTATTGGAGACACAAGTTCTCTTTCTGCAATCCAGAGAAGTCATTTAAAATGATCTGATCACCGAGCTAGAGCAGGAGACTTTCTCACACGCTAACCTCAGTCTCTTGACCTAGGCCACTTAGTTAGGTATTTGGAAGCATACGAAGTCTCAAAATGATGCTGTCATATTTGAGAAACAATACTGTTATTGCTCTCAAGTGCAAATTATGTTAATTGCAACCCTCGTAGCTACCACCCCTTACCCACCACCTGTTGAAAAAAAAGTAAACAGTAAAAATTACTAATAACCGCGGCAGAGGCATTGCAAAACTCATGCGCATCAGAATAAACACATTTTCGTAATTTGTTTTGAGTGCATTAGCGTATGGCGGTGTGTACGTACTCTTTTTCCACTCAACGAGCGCTCATTCAACAGTTGTTTGCCATTGTCCAACGCTACAAGCGGCGATTTGAGTAAAATTTTATTAAAACATTTTCAGACATTTCAGTGCTTTTATGAATTCACTTGGGATAAGTTGTAGGCGCGCGTTTCAAAACGGTTTACTGCTAACAAATTTATAAAAATTAAAAAAAGTTTTCAACTGTGAAATGACAATGAACAACTGAGCGATACTCAAATGTCATTGAACGCATTCTTACAGAATTTTTTAGTTTTTGCTGCTTTTCACTTAGTGCGAAAAATATGAGAAATTGATTAAAATAACAGCAAAAAAACAACAACAAAATTGTTTACAAAAGTAAAGCGCCAGCAGTTAGTGATTGCTACAAAATACATATATTTGCAAAACAAAGTGTATTTAAATAAATACGAGTATGTAAGTGTGAAATGAGTTAAAATAAAATGTGTGTATGTATATGTTTTAAGTGTGCATCGACAAAACAATTTATATAATAAGCAAAAACAAACACCCATTTTGAAAGCGTGGTTTTAATGAATTTTCAATAGAAAATTTAGTATTTAAAATATTAAAAAAAATTTTCAAGAATATTATATAACAAAAAAATTATTAAAATATTTAAAAAAAGGTATAAAGTAAGAAAAAAGAAAATAAAAATTATACAATGAAAAAATTAATAAAACCTTTAAGAATATTATATAAAAAAAAATAAATGAGACATAAATTTTAATTTTATTCAAGCTTATAATACTTTATAATAAATAAAAATAATCAAATATTCACCACAACTTTCTACAATATGCAAGAAATATTTGTGAAATACTTTCTGCCTTCAAACCACTTCAATGAGAGACTTTTTATATGCGCATTCAAGTGCAATAAAGTAATTTTTGCTTAGTGTTATATTATATAAAATCCAAAAGAAATTTGATATGTGAAATATGATTTGCCAGAGAGAATACTCGCGCCAACAAGAGTTGAAGAGACAAATTTCATAAATGCAATGCAATATAATAATCAAAAACAAATGTGTTTAATGAGTATAAATATTGTTTTAGACTCGTACATACATATAATATACATACAAGTATATGTATAAACACCATATGTGAACGAAATCTACAATTGCAGCAAGCATTCGCCTTCATTCGCCAGATATTCGTTTTTACTTTACAGTATTGGTTAGAAAAAAATTCGAATAAAACAGTGTTGCCACAGCCAAAAATATTGAAATTAAAGAAATATCAACTTTGAGGTTATACTTTATAAAGCCAATTGCTACCAATATTAAAACCAGTGCTACAAAAAGTGATTGAATTAAAACTTTTTTTATTTTGTAAACCCAAATACAGGATTAAAAGCTAAGAAAAACAAGAAAAAAACCCTTCACAAACAACGAAGTTTACATACAAGGACTTTATTTCAATCCTTCAGTTTGTATGGCCGCTACTTGCTATAGTAATCCGATCAGAAAAATTTCTTTGGAGAGTGCACCGTTGTTTTGGGTAATAAAACATCTTGTCAAATTTTACCTTACAGGCAATTCCAATTGTTTTTACGTTAGTTTGTATGACAGCTATATGCTATAGTAGTCCGATATCGGCGATTCCGGCAAATGAGCAGCTCTTTGTGGAGAAAAGGATGTGCACAAAATTTTAGATCGATACCTTAAAAACTGAGGGACTAGTTCGCGTATATACAGAAAGACAGACAGATAGACGGCCCTGACTAAATCGGCTCAACTCATCATGCTGATCATATAGATATATATTTAATAGGGTCACCAACGTTTCTTTCTAGGTGTAACAAACATCGTGGCAAACTTAATATACAATTTGCAAGGTATAATTAATACTAAATATTGCACAATGATATAAAAAAATTTAATCCCACATTGGTTTTAATTAAAAAATTCCCAAACCTGTTAAGAACTAATAAATATCTGAACGTGGAGACAAAATATGTCTAAAATATATGCAAAATGCTGTTTATTTCAACATGTTGTAAAAAATGTTTGTAGACACAACTCACGATGGTAAGTATTGGTCTATAACTATAATCGTTTGGTTTTTGCTTTTTCAAAATTTGAACATTTATTCAAAAAAAAACATTATTATTCAAAGTATTGTCCATCTGAAACTTTAACCTTTTTTCATCTTTCTGTCAATTTATGGATTTTATCCCAAAACAAAAACTGCGGCAGTTTGCGTTCAAGAATAAAAAAAGCCAAATTTTAATACCCTGTTCTGACATGAACCGTCAAAAACTTCCTAGCTGCTGTTTTCCGACTAGTTTTTAACCGGTCTTGCAATATGGGGTTTCACTCAGTTTTAGAAGCTCACAATACAGCACCCCCTTCTGATCCCACCAAATACAGTGCATTTCCTTGGGGCTATGGATATTCGGCATTGTAGTTGACTTGGCTGGAAACCTGTACATCTCATGTGATTTTTTGCGTTTAGGGCTTAAAGTCGATCAACGTTCCTTGGTTTTAATTCAACTGGCACCCAATTTCTTTGCTTTTAAATGTATGCGACTGCGTTTGCGAACGTTAGGCTGCTTGTGTGACTTCCAAACTTTCTGCAAGATTTTCTTGTGCTTGGCAACAATTTGCATCGAGTAATGCTTCTAGTTCTTCATCTTCAAACTTTTTAGGCCGCCCTGGACATTCTTCGCCTTAAAAACCAAAATCAATACTTTTAAATCTTTAACCTTATGACCGAATACATCTGAATTTAGACAATCGGATAATTATAAATACAAATTTTAACTTACTTACTTTAACTTACCGAATTATTCGGGTACCAACCATATGAACAGATAATCCATATGTACCTATTTTCGCACATTACTTTATGTTGATAAACTAAAAGTTAAGAAAAAATATACACAGTTCACAAGTCGCATTATTTATCGTATTCCCTCGACCCTAAAATCATAACTTACTTTTACTTAAAAAAATTGTAATTTCTCTACAACTCTGATACATGTATATCTATAATATTAATATAATATATCTGCAGTTTCTCTATTTCATCACTTTTATATAAGTTGATAGCACAACTATTAATTTCTCTTCTATTCTCCATTTTTTTTCTTTGTTTGTTTCTTTTCCATTTTACGAGTATTCCACCCGAAAACTTGCATGCCACCAAAATATCGAGAATCGTTCTCAAAACTTCTTAATCTGTATCGATATTTATATCTATATATATAAATAAATTATTATTCTACAAAAAGGCAGAGGTAGGTAGAGAGGATGTCTGACTACACACTTAGAAATGTATATCTCATAAATACTACGTGTATTTAGAGCTAAAGGCGTTCAGGCCTTTTAAACACCTTTAACATAAAATTTATTTCTTACTTCATAGTCAAATAATGGAGTGCTGAAACATAGAAAAATCGTTAAGATATAAAACGACAGCACTCATTAGTTACCCATAAAAATAAATAGACAACAGTTGCCTACTTTTCAGCGCAATGATTAAATCCATTATATACATTCCAAATTTCAATGTACAATTCAAATTTCAAACACTATTATTACTGAGGGCTATAAAAGTGATGCTGTGCCGATGACAACTTGGTCTAAAGTATTTAATTGGCTTATCTTATCAGAAATACAAATGATATTGTTGAGGAAAAATCTTGCTATAATTTTCTAAGTCACTGTGAATTTGACACCTAAATAATTTAGAAACCATCGTTTAAAACCTTCCATATAAGAGACCAGCTATTCTATTTCTAAAAGTAAACTATAAATTAGCTAAACGATTCAACAACTACCAATTTCAGATTTATCCTAAAGAAATTAAAATAACGGTTCGAAAATTCAAAAAAAAAAAAATTTTATGAAGAGTAAACATAAATCGAGTTTTGAAGTCTAACGCTGGATATGACTTATTTAAAAGAAATATATAATATAATACATAACATATATACACTTTTCCAAAATTACATTTTTACACATGGAGACTAAGTGGAATAAGTGTAACCTTAAACTACTTATTACAAATTCCGAGTTTATGTTCTATCGAAAACAACCGTACATTTTTAGTATCCGTTATTTGTGGTATAAAAAAAAACAACACTGCCGAAATAAAAATTGCGGAAATGTCAAAAAAACTAGGACGCGAGTTAATATCGAAAACGTGACAGCTCATATCCATTTCTGTGGCAGTTTTAATATAGAGACATAATTCTGAAAATGGTATATTTCTACCAAAATATATTTGACAATATTTTTTGTTATTTACGCTTAACTGATTACTATTATTTACTCCACAACCGATTGCTGACGTATTCTACTCCAACGCCGCTGCCCACTTGCACATTGCAATTGCTATATGTTCAGCAGCGAATGCCAATATACCGATACACACATGTGAGCGGCATGTTGCCACCGTGGCGTATGCGGTTGCACGTGTACACGTACGTTTCTTCCGTATTTCGACGAACCTCTAAACTTGAATCAACCCGAGTGTCAACATGCGCTTTAGGCGCGCACGCTTTGTTGACTGAGGCAGCAAGTGCATTGGCTTATTTTCCTATTAGAACGAAATGTCGTATTTTTTTAGGTTTATAGTACATGCGAGTAGTATTTCATGATGCAATGAAAGGTGTATACACTTTTGTGACAACGTGATATTCTTTTGCAATTCTGCGGAATTTACGGTAAGAATGGCATCGTACACATTTCGGGTGCATATGCGGATAAATATGTACATACATGCATATATAAGTATCTACATATGTGCTGAAAAAGCGCTCTCATCTCGGTTGATATGGAGGATCAACGGCGTCCACAAGTGACCCAACGTGCTGAGTAGCAGATTGATAAATAACAGACATTTGGCATAATGAGTTTGGGTATTTACAGAATGTGCGAAATATTTGTTCCAAACCAATTGTACTTTCAAAAACGATAATATAAAACTTATGAAAAGATATGTATGATTCTTATTCGCTATTTACACGGTCAAGCACACACTCGGATCAAGTAACGTTTTGGAACTTAGTCTGTTATAATATTGTTGTTAATGTGTTTGCAATAGAATCATATGTGTCCTTCCAAATTTATATTATTTTCAACTCTTATCCCATTGATTCTGGTTGAGTTCCAAGAAGCTGGCGGTCTTGTCCGTATATTTTGTGGGTTGAGATGGATTAGGTATGCAGGATCATTGAAGATAGTTGGAGAGGGCAGGGTAAAAACTTACACAGTTACCAAATCTAAGTTGGATGAGCTTTCCGGCGCAAGCTTTTCCAAAAAAAAATGTAAAAAATTTGGTGGAAGTACGTGGACACATTGAGTTTCATTCTAATAAGCTTAGACATGTAACCGAAATTGCTATAATCTTATACCTTCGACCATAGATAGACAAATATATCTAAGCAGATCGTGTGTAAATTTCAGGTCGATCGATCTAGTCGTTTTGGCAGCCGATTACACTAAGGTAAAAAATTCTTACAAATACTCCTATATATCTGAAACTATTTGCCGGATTTTTTGAAATTTACAAATGGATATACTCACTTCATTCATTTCACAAGTGAATCAGTTTAGGCCGTTGGTTTATGCTTATGATATATGAAGAGTTGAGCATGTTACAGAATACTTACTGATGATTTTTCCTAGCTGCAGAATGATGTGTGTAGTCGAGAACATCTTGGGCAACTTTGTGCGGTGCACAACGCCCGATTATTTATCTTAATCTGAGTAAATATAAGGACCGCTGTAACTGGTACAATTGGTTAAATTTCCTAGTGTTCGAGACAAATATTTTTGAGAGCAAGACTGACTTACTGGAGTCAGCAATCTGGTGTTAAAATGAATGCCGCGGCCAAAACCCTACCAAATAACCATATTCGAAATCTCGATCTGCTTAAATATATAAATATATACAGACATCTAGCTCAAAATCTATTTTAGTTGCAATTCAAATATATTTTGTCCTTCAAGTTTAAGTTTAGCAAGTCAACCATTCGCAATAAGGAACATTTACTGTTACATTAAATAGCTCGGAAAATAGACAATTCATAGTTTCCCTTTCAAAAGTACACTGGCAACATGCAGAATAGAAAATAGTCAAAGCCGCAAAAGTAAGTCGAATAACAAAGTTTTGCTTTGCGGGAAGCACTCTCAATTACTTACACAATCCAACAACCTTCCTGAAACCATTCAGGCAAACTGAAATAAACCGAACACGCCCCCTAAAGTGTGCACCCACATGTTTACTTTTAAACAGCCATACTCGTATATAGGCAGCTATATTTGTATGTACATAAGTATGTATTCACGCAGCCCACAATTCAATGTGTATCCCTATGCGGGACGCTGGCAAACTTTAAGCATAGATATGCCTGTTATAAATATTATCAATGCTCGCACGAAGGTAAAAGCAATACTTTCAATGCTCTACTCCTGCCGATTGATCTATAAATAGTACGAGGAATACCAACCCCAACTACAGTTTTGCCGACTGTGAGTGTATATGTTCGTGTATGTATGTATGGTATGTTGGTATAAGCAGCACGCATTGCTGGACACGCCGTCCGGCGTTGAGAGAGCGCCAACGAGAGAATATTCATGTGCAAATGCCAACCAACGCGACCGAAGAACGTGCAGACATGTGTGATGTGCTGGCTTCAAACCCCTGCTGCACTGCTGACGCTCAAGCGTTTGGAGCCGGCCACAACACACGCGGCATATACTCGTACTACGAAGAAAGGTGTCGTTGGTGTGGTGCTGATTGGCATTGATGTTGGCGATGGCGGTGAAACGTGATTGTGCGATAACACATTTGTGCATAAAACAAATTGTAGCGACGTTGGAGGCTCAGTCGTAGAAATAACGTCGAACAGCATTGTAAGGATTGAAAGGATAACAGCGCGAATCAATTTCAAACTCACAACAAGTGATAAATATTTTTCATATTATAATATTATATAAAAATATGGTGAAGAAATTTTAAAGAATTTGTGAAGAAAAAATTCTCATGATACAAAAATGGACTGAAAACAATTTTCGAAAATATTAAAAACAGTGAAATTATTTTATAATAATACTACAAACTAAAAAAAAAAAACTTTAAAATAATTTTAAAAAAAGTAATATAAAGTGTATTTTTCGCCAAAAAATATATTTCAAATTACTAAAATATTTCTTTATTGTAAATAGTTTCAATAAGCCAGTGTATTGAACAAAATATATTTTAGTACAAATATTTTTTTAAAAAAGTACTAAAGCATAGTTTTTATGCCATAAAAGTGTAGTGAATTTTAATAACAACACTCTTTATACAAAAAGAACTCATAAAATAAGTGTAAGAAAAACAATTTGTAATTAAAAAACAACGGATTACAAAATGGAGGGCGAATCAACGGAATCTACACACAACACCAAAGTGTCAGACTCCGCATATTCCAACAGTTGCAGCAATTCGCAGTCGCAACGCAGGTAAGATTGAATGAGAATATTGTAATTTTTACCGATACTACCACATTATACTCTATTACAATATAAATATAAGGCAAAAAACTATAAAAAAAAACCATCAAAAAATTTATTATTTTTGCACTAAAGTGAATGTTTTATTTAGCAATAGTATTAGTTTAAGTGAACCAATCTATATCGAATAAGCAAATTTTTGAAAGTATTTTCAAACTATCCTCGCCCATATTGACAAAAAACTGGCAGAGTCAATTTTCACAAACCGTAGAAAGAAACAGGTAGTAATGATGACAGCATTGTAAACTATAAGGTGGATAGGTATACGCACCACTCAAATAAGCTGCCGGAGCTTCTAGCGTGTTACTATCGATGTGTGTGGTCTGACATTTTCCTAATGGAACTCAATTCCTCTTCTATTGGACAAAGTTGGCTGTTTTTGGCCGTTTGAGCGGGAGCTCAATGTAGATGATTCTCTGCCAATTCCACCAAATACATAGCAAAACCTAACTGGCCGTAAGTCCTTGCTTGATCATTCTGTGCGCCGACTCATTAAAATTAGGCTTCCAGAGCGTGGTGCATCTTTGACATGAAAATAACGGCTAGCCGCCAAGCCGATGGCTTAAAACTTGTAAAACCTTGGGAGCTAACTAAAAAAACTTAACAAGTCAAATCAAATATCTCAATCCAATCTCCAAACTATAGATAGATCTTTTAAATAATGTTTATTGAATGCTTTTGTCATTTCTAAGTCACATACAAAGTAACTATCAATACTTCTTACTTTTTTAAAGCATCACATGATGCTGAGGTGAAATCAGAAAGATCCGATGAATATTTATATCGATCGTATCTGCGAGTATTTGCGTTTGGCTTGATTTTTTTCAGTTAGTACCAGTTCGCACAAAATAGCAACCGTCATGGTGGTTCAAGAGTTCATTTAAAATCAAGTGGGAGTTAGTATGTGATACTACTTTACTTCGAAATCTTTTCTTTTTTTCGAAAATTTTAAAATTTTTGAACAAAGTAATTTCGAGTTGTCTTCGATTTGACAACCCTAAAATAGTCGAAAATCAAACAAACAACTGTTATAATGAGATAGATTGTCATAATCAAATAAAGACAACTTGTGGTATCCACTTACTCTCTTCTTTGGAGATCAGAGGGATAACTGTTATTATTGCTTACAGAGCTTGGCTAAAGCATTCTAATTATCTGCACGCGTCTATTAAGAGTCGAAGTGGGAATAGAACCAGTGCGATTGCAAGCACAATCACAATTATTTGCACTACTAACTACGTTTTCTGATTTGCAGTTAGCTATGACTAACGACCTGAGCACATTTTTCCATAAATAACATTGTATAACCACAAATCCGAAAGCCAACGCAGAACTTACGACAAAGTGCACAAAACAACAAAGAATGAGTGTTGCTAGTGTTTTCCGCCACACTAGTTTACGCTAAGTCCAACTATAAAAACAATGTATGTTCTAGCTAAAAGCAAATCGTTAATTTTATATAAAACCAGAAACATGTACCAATAAACGTGACCGCTGACTGTCCGCATTCATTGAGTGCTCATATTTTAACTCGCTCGGTAAGCTCAATTGAGTGGTTTTCAACGTTACAATGCAAATAAGTGAGAGGGATTTCAAAACAGCGAACGAGAGTGGTTACACACCGGCATGGGTACATACTCGGTTTAAAGTGCATTTATGGATAGTAATTATATGTATATACATACATACATATGTATGTATGTATGCTTATAGTTGTGGTTCATTTTATGATCAGGAATTATTTCATCTCAGAAGATAAGTTAATAATAATATAATATTAACCGGAGGGATACCGGCTATGCCCTTTCAATGAAAATTTAAGAACCAAATCCTTTCAAGGAAGCTTTCAAGGTTATGCCGTTCGAATTGACCCAAGCTCTGGCCTTGTTTGGGACAACCAATAGCTTTTAACTGTATCGGATATAGCGTCTTGAGCAGCAGTAAGATTCATCTCAGTTTACAAATCTGTAATTAGAGACTGAACTTATTGTGGAACGCGATTTAACCAAGTTTGAGTGAATATAGAGTTATTTAGACAACCAGCTCTCTGTATATGTCTGCATGGGTATGTCTTACAATAGTGCAGTAATATCCCTCATCTATAGTAAAATAAAAGCCTGAGTTGTTAGTAAATCATCAAATCGATTACCTCCTTTAATCGAGAAAACTGAAGTATGAAAATGCTAGGAATTTTAGTAGAAGATTGTGAGACATACTCTTCGCAATTATTAATGAATAAGTCAACTCTGTTAATATATAGCAAGGGACCCATTTTAACCCTCAAACGAAGAGAGAGATATGGTCGGAAATATTTCTCACAAACTCCGCTTAACCCGTTAGTCAGTACATAGCCGAGCGTAATGAAAAATTATCAGAAACCACGGCAAGTTGAAACTTTATTCTGTGATCTCACTGAAGATAATAGCACCTCTTGAATAATCCTTGATAGAAAAGTTTGAAGGCAATTAATTGCACTATAAACCCTGCTGTATGATCGAGCCTCTGATATACGTATTATATTAAAATTGTTTAAGATTGATTTAGATTAAAAAAGTCTGATATATGATAACATCACATAAAATGAATAATATTTTAATATTTCTTTGATTGAATTTCATTTCCAGCGGCAGTTCTAAATCACGTCTAAGCGGTAGTCACTCATCTGGCAGCAGCGGCTATGGCGGCAAACCATCAACGCAGGCGAGCAGGTATGTAACCAAATCCAACACTTGACCCGAATCCTTTTACACCTGATGACGTCAATATTAACTGTTATTTAATACATTAAACTCAACTACTGTTTTTGTTTTTGTTTTTTCTTCGTAATTTAATATTTGTTTGGCCTAATCACAGCAGCGACATGCATATTAAACGCGTCAAAGATAAGACACGCAAGAAGAAGAAGTTGAAGTGTTCGGCACAAACGAATATTCTGGAAAATCAGGACGATGTCCCGAATACCAGTGAGCCAAAAAGTGAAGAGCAAATCACTTTAGGCTGCGACAAGGCAATCGGTAAATTGATACTTTCATATCTCGTACGCAATTTCCAAAACATTATATAAGTACCTAGTAGTACATGGAAAAGGCAATAATTCATTCATTTAACAATATGTTCATTAATTGTAGCGCAATGTAGTCGCCAGAAGGAGAATAAAGAGACGTCATTATTGCTGGAAAAGGAGACAACCGAACAAACTAAATCGGAGATTTCATTGCAATTTCCTACACCATCACCGTTATCTAGTGAGTTCCTTACACTAATCATGTATTTATAGATACATGCGTATGTATGTATGTTTAACACACTCGTTTTTTTGAGAAATTTTAGTGGTTAAGGAGTAAAGGACATATTAAATAAATAGACTATTTTCTTACCTTAATTTAAGAGACAGTAAAAATCCTGGAAATTATTATAACATTATTAATTTTATACAAATATGAATTAAATTTTCTGGTGTGTGACTTCGATAAGTTATTTAACTATCCGCCTAATTGTAGGCAATATATCACTTTTATAATTTTATAGCTGGGGTTAAAGAATGAAATCAAAACATTTCACATAATAGGCCACTTGTGGAAACTCTCAAGTTTATATATAATATATTATTCACACGAAATGTACATGTCTAGTTTTCATTATAGCGAACTGACGGCCTATTATTTCATACTCAGCGAGTTAAAAACTCGACTGAACAAAGCCTACCCTTCGGCCGAGTGTGTCAAACTGTCAACTATATCTTTTGACAGAAAAATCTTATCTTGAAATCAATTAGCTTTTCCAAGAAGCCTTAAAGAATTTAATTACCACACGAAATTCGGTCGAAGGGTCTCAAGAAAAAAATGCACATGTATATGAAGAATCCGTGGTATTGAAAAGTAAGTGTGGAAACAGAGATATAAGCCGGAAACAAGTTTTCGAACCATAAAATAGCGTCTGCGGGCGTAGCCGCATAACATAACAGATTAGAAATTAATATTAATTAATAAACCCTACAAACCCTAGAAGTACAAGAGATCTTTGTATAATGTAATAACCTGATATGCTCCACCTTGTAGTAAACATTATACAAAATTTCTAACTTATTGTATTAGACTAATTTCCTGGGATATACAATTATCTAATTTTAATTTCAATTTTATTTTTTACTTCTAGCTGCCACACAGCAAGGTGGAAAATCAGAGAGAACCTGCGAATCCGCACCAGGGAAATTGGAAAGCTCTGGCAAGGCGGAAAAACTTAAGGAGGTAAGAATTTAGAATTAGAACATACTTAAGTGAGTCCATTTATTTTTTTTTATATTAATTTTTGTGGAAATTATTGGGCAAAACAAGAAGGAACGTTAAGTTCGGCTGCACTGAAGCTATAATACCCTTTGCAGGGCATAAAGGGGTATAAAAATATCTTTATCTTGACCTTAGTCGAACAGTCTGAACGGCAGTTTTATGCTATAGTAGTCTGATCTAAACAATTTTGTTCGGAGATAACAAATTTGCCTTGGACAACAATTTATACCGAATTTCGTAAAGATATCTTGTCAAATAAAAAAGTTTTCCATACAACGACTGGAGTTTGATCGATCAATTTTTATGACAGCTATATTTTATAGTGATAACCGATATCGGCGGTTCTGACAAATGAGCAGTTTCTTGGAAAGTTCGCGTATATAAAGACGGACAGACAGATGGGCATTGCTAAATCGACTCAGCTCGTCGCGCTAATCATTTATGATATATAAATATATATTTTATAGGGGGCCAGACGTTTCCTTCTGGAAATTTCAAACTTCGTGGCAAACTTAATATACCTGTTCAGGGTATAAAACCCTATCACAATTTATGAATATGAATATCAAAATTATTTCAAAGGTTTTTCAAATTAACCTTCTTGGGGAATCGTTAAATCAATATTTTAATCAAATCGTAACGATTTACATATTTTACCTTAAGTAACTCAAGATAATCCGAAAAGAGATATTTGATTACACTGCAAACGAATAAATTGTAGGTCACATTCTAAATTTGTAATAGTAGAGTGTACATCTCTTAAAGTGTTAAAGATTTCGCTCTTCAGCGAATCCCAATATTACGCTAGAGTTTGTGAAATTGGTGTAAGAAAAAATATACCGCTTAAAATTCAAATTGATTCCTTATTCCATTTAGTTGATGTATCATACTAGTAACTTAAATTTTCTTGACGCTTCTCCCTATAGGAGAGCTTCTGCTGTGTGATATCGATGCATGATGGTATAGTGCTCTTCACAACGCCCAGCATTACCGATGTGCTTGGTTTTCCACGCGATATGTGGCTGGGACGTTCGTTCATAGATTTCGTACACCCCAAGGATCGCGCCACCTTTGCCAGTCAAATAACGACGGGCATACCAATTGCAGAGTCTCGCAATAGCGCTCCGAAAGATGCGCGCAGTACTTTTTGTGTGATGTTACGCCGTTATCGCGGTTTAAAATCTGGTGGTTATGGTGTCATCGGACGTCCGGTGAGTTATGAACCCTTCCGTTTGGGATTGACATTCCGTGAAGCACCCGAAGAAGCGCGTCCCGACAACAATCTCGTATCGAATGGTACGAATATGTTGCTAGTCATATGCGCCACGCCCATCAAGAGCTCATATATAGGTATGTATACATATTTAACTAGAAATTTGCTGGCTCATTTGCATCAGCGTATTTTTTGACAAATTCTCTTACAGTGCCAGATGAGATACTCTCGCACAAAAGCCCTAAATTCTCCATACGTCACACAGCGACGGGTTTAATATCGCATGTGGACAGCGCCGCCGTATCCACATTGGGCTATTTACCACAAGATCTTATTGGACGTTCAATATTTGACTTTTATCATCCAGAAGATCTTATGGTATTAAAGGAGATCTACGAAACTGTTATGAAGAAAGGACAGACAGCAGGCGCTTCATTTTGTAGTAA
The DNA here is from genome assembly GCF_042242935.1 of Bactrocera oleae. Classification (NCBI taxonomy): domain Eukaryota; kingdom Metazoa; phylum Arthropoda; class Insecta; order Diptera; family Tephritidae; genus Bactrocera; species Bactrocera oleae. The sequence continues at coordinate 59,758,801 of NC_091539.1, forward strand.
ACCGTATCGTTTTCTGATACAGAACGGCTGCTATATTTTGTTAGAAACAGAGTGGACCAGCTTTGTGAATCCGTGGTCGCGAAAATTGGAATTCGTTATAGGACACCATAGAGTGTTTCAAGGTAAGATCAAGAAAAAGCTAGCGCTGAATGTGGATAACGAAGTTGTATTTCCAATTTTAGGGCCCAAACACTGTAATGTTTTTGATTCGGCACCTGCTAATAAGCCGAAACTTTCGGATGAAGTACGCAGTCGGAATATGCGCATAAAAGATGAGATACTCAAACTACTGGAAGAGTCGATATCGAGACCATCGGATACTGTAAAGCAAGAGGTATCGCGACGTTGTCAAGCTTTAGCATCGTTTATGGAAACTCTAATGGACGAGGTGACGCGCACCGACCTTAAGCTCGAGCTACCACATGAAAATGAGTTGACAGTCTCCGAACGAGATTCGGTGATGTTGGGCGAGATTTCGCCACACCACGATTACTACGACAGCAAAAGTTCAACGGAAACGCCGCCCAGCTACAACCAACTGAATTATAATGAGAATTTGCAGCGTTTTTTTAACAGCAAGCCTGTTACCGCACCCGTCGAGGTCGACCCAATGAAGAATGAACAGTCCTACAGTATTTCGGCTGATGCACGAAACACGCTCAGTCCGGTGCAGTGTTTCGAAGGCAGCGGCGGTAGTGGGTCCTCGGGAAATTTTACATCTGGCAGCCACATACACATGAGTAGCATTACAAATACCAGCAATGCCGGTACCGGTACGTCATCGGGCAGTGCACAGTTGGTCACGTTAACCGAATCGCTATTAAATAAACATAACGACGAAATGGAGAAATTCATGCTGAAGAAACATCGCGAGGCACGCGGTCGTTGCGGCGAGAAGAGTAAGAAGGCAACCGAAAAGGTAATGGAGTATAGTGGGCCGGGGCATGGTCTTAAGCGCGGCGGTTCGCATTCATGGGAAGGAGATGCCAACAAACCGAAACATTCGCATACTAATGTTATGGATGCGCAACGCGATTACGTGGATCACCACAATATGGCGACAAATTCGACAAGCAAAGCGTACGGCACGCTACAAACGACACTGGGCGAAACATCGTTTGCCGGTTCGTATGCAGCAGCCGGTCTTTCCTGCACACGCAACGTCAACCTTTGGCCACCGTTCTCGGTTGGCATCAACACCTCGCACACATCGCAGACGGTGGCGCAAAGCGGATTCACACCGCAACACGGCATCTTCCCGACATTCTACTACATACCAGCGACCGCAGCGGCTGCTGCTGTTGCCGCCACACAGACGCAAGTCAAACCCAATTTGGCCGACATGCCGAGCACGTCGGCACAAGCTCTGCCACTGCAATATATGACTGGCGTTATGTACCCACACCCCTCACTCTTCTATACGCATCCGGCGACAGCCATGATGTACCAGCCCATGTCCTTTTCAAATATGGCCAATTCTTTGGCGTTGTCGGAACAAGGCAATAGTGCGAGCGCTTTCAAAACTGTTAGTATATATGCAGCATATATTTCAAGATTGATAACTTTACACAATAATATTAATTTCACGAATAGAATCAACCTGTTATGCTAGCGCCGACGCCAACGAAGACGCAAGGCGCTTTCCACTCGATCACACCCGCGCAATTTCAACGGCCATCTTCGCAAGCGACGTCGGTAAAAGCCGAACCCGGCTCTAATATGGTAAGGATATTCGTTTTAAATATACAGTAGGGAAAATTATTATTTATTTTATATACGAAGGCGCCTTCGGATTCATCGAAAAAGGGTATTGCTGACTCTCCAATTCCATCGGTTATCGGCGATTATGTGTCGGATCAACTCAATCCAAATGATCTGAAGGTGCGTAAGTGATTTATGTAGATTAAGTAGACATTTAGATTAGTTATGTGAATATTATAATTTTTCAAGGAATGCTATTTAGAGAAACGATCGAACAGATCACTAAGCTATAATTTCAGAATTAGAAGCTCCACTCTTGTGAAAAAACTCGGGATTACTCGAAAAAAAATGGTGGTCGATTGACCAAAGGTTTCTGGGGTAATCAACGTAGTAGACATTACTTTCAGTCGTTCCCACGATAGTCGGCTCTACGTAACCGTGACGAAAATAGATATGTTGTCGGCCAAAGGCTGTCAACTCAGCAGGTGTCTTTAAAATTATTATATATAATATTTTGGCAGGTGATTCTACTGGTCATCTCCGCGTTCTAACCACTTGACTAAATGATTAAAAGCTCTCGTGTAATAATTTGTGGTTTTGTTACGAACGTGGAGCTTATAGTATATATAGTTAAAGAATAAATACTCTCGAGTATTTTTCGAATATTTTACTAGGCTTAGTTCGCAGTTAATCGTTATAGAGGATATAGATATATATAGATGTTTCCACACAGGGATTGTATCGCCTCACTAGCACCCAGCAGAATTTTGGAATTTATCAACATGCTGGGCCTAGATGACACGATATGACTTAGGGGAGGGCACAATAGACCATAGGTCGTGATGCATACCTCGAAATCAATCTATCTATCTATCTATAGACGATATCTCTACATAATCATATGACCGTTGTATTTCAAGCCTACCACTCGATAGGTCATGGTTTCATATCCCGATATCCTCGAAGCATGGTTTCAGCAACCAAGAGGAAAAATATTTGAGACATTTGCGATAAAAAAAATCTTTCCCGGAAGATTCTTTTTTGCGAGAATACTTTAAAAAATTGCAATTATTTATTTTTGCAGCCCCACACGGATAGCAATGCTAACAGCGACGACATGGATGGTTCCAGCTTCTCATCTTTTTACTCCTCTTTCATAAAAACCACCGACGGATCGGACAGTCCACAAGAAAACGATAAAGATGGAAAACATCGAAAATATAAGGTACGTTTACGAATGGGATTAAGACATTGTACTTCTTTCTAGGGAGGTTATTTTTACTTATATTGAAAAGTATAATAAAATTGAAAAATTGAACAAAAATAAAAAATTCAAATTGATTGCACTGACTCTAAAATACCCTTCCATACAAGAACTCGATTTTGATTGATCAGCTTATATGGCAGCTATATGATATAGTGGTCCAATCTGGAGGATTTCTTCAGAGATCTTAGCATTGCTTCAGACAATAATCCATGCCGAATTTCGTGAAGATATCTTGTGATATAAAAAAGTTTTGCTTACAAGGACTGTATTTGAATCGGTTAGTTTGTATGACAGCTATATGCTATAGTAGTCCGATATCAGCGGTTCTGACAAATGAGTCGATTTTTTTTTTGAATGAAAAGAACGTGAGATCCATATCTTAAAAACTGAAGGACTAATTCGCGTATATACAGACAGAGGTACATGACTAAATGAATCCGCTCGGCACGCTGATTATTTATATATGTATGTATATACCGTATGTACATATTTTATAGGGTCTCCAACGTTTCTTTTGTGTGTTCAAGGTATAATAAATGAGAAAGGAAGAAATGAGTGAAAAAATAAAATTCAGCAAAAGTTCTAATAATCTAATCTAATCTAATGATACACGAAAAATAAATCTCATATTTCTATGTATACGAATATTCTATAGAATTAACCTATAGGTTTTACATTATATTATATTAACCCTTTCTCTTCCAGGTACAAACCGACTCTAAATCAATGGATAATGCAGAAGAAGACCAGACATTACATGGCGATGGTTAAGTACACGTGAGTTGCTCATCAACGTGATGGCAAGTTTTGTGGCAACGTGACGATCAGTAAGCGGCAATTTTATTTACAAACTATTCCCATACAAGTCCACTTTGGCACAATTTACGATACGAAGAAGTGTGAGTCAAGCGTGCACAATCACATTGGAATATTTTTAAAGCAGAATTCAACTTATTCTGAATTTCAGATTAGCGCAAGTATTGTCGCTGGCATACAATTAAATGCTGAAAATCATAATTTGCGATTCGCTACGTAACAATTGTGACGACGCTATGGTTATGAACCCCATTTTTTTAACGGACGTAGTCTTCATATATAATAGAAATTGTTTATGTACATAAGAATATACATATGCAAAATTAAATTAAATTAAAACGAAAAATAAGGAAGTTTACTCTGTTACGCAACAAAGTGAAATACAATAAAGACAGAATATATTTATTTAGAAAACAAAGAAAACAAAGAACTTACTTATATGCAACATATAGTTTTTCATTTTCGTTTCTTTTTCGGCTTAGCGCTACTACTCTCCGATTTCTCCTTATCAGTGGGTTTTTTAGCTGACTTCTTGTTTGTTGTTTGAAATTGTTGCAAATCGGCACAAAAAAGCACAGCTTGCGCCCAACCCGCATACGGTCCGTAAATGTTACGTAAATGATTTGCAATTTCTTCATAAATGCGCGGTGTGACGGTTTTCACCGTCGCCAATTGTTCGGGCATATAAACAGTTTGTGCAACCTTATAAATATGAGTATCAATTGGCACTGCCTCCAAGTGACCCAACGACATGAGGCAAATGCAATCGGCCACTTTGTAACCGATACCAGGTAAGCGTACAAGTTCCTGTCGTGCATCCGCGTAAGACATCTCACGCAACTTTGTAAACCACGATTCACCGCCAAACTCTAGAATTTTCGCTACAGTCTGCGCGATAAATTTAGCACGATAGCCAAATTTGGCTTCACGCAAATTGACTTCTAACTAAAAATAAAAAAAAAAGTTTGCATATTTGGAATATAATTATGATATACTATATGAAATACATACCTCCTTTTGATTTTCATTTAATGCTGAGAGCGTGGGAAAAGTGAATTCCTCTCTTTCATTGAAATGTCCAATACTTTGACCATATTTCGAACAAAACCAGTCAATCATTGCAGAAATTCTTAAGCAAGTACGGTAAAAAAGAATAAAAGAATTTTTCAGCAATAAGATAATAATTTAATTATATTGTGAATAATTGAATTAGATTTTAATTTCAGAACTCTTACATCCTAACAGTACTACTGCTCGGTTATTTATTCTATGGATTGGTACAGTAGTTTTGGAAATACAAATAAAAAATAGAGCTACTTTTACACTTAAAAAACATAATTTGCTTCAAAACGGCACTGTTGCTTTGAGTATACAGTGGATGAATTATTTCAATTATCAATAGGTTCTTACCTTTTAATGTGATTGTTTTGGCTGCATATGAATGATAATATATTTTCCAGTGGTTCTTGATCCAACACTCGCACAGCTTTAATATGTGGCGTTATAGTATCAAAGTGATTGTGGGCCGAGCGCCACTTATCCATATTTTTATTTAAATCGAAATTAAGGCGGAAATAACGTTGCAATAATTTTCGATAATAGTCCGCTTTGTGTGTATTTGTGTTAGGCACATCCGGTGCTGGGTAGACTTTGTATGAAATAGCGGCGTCTGTTTGACTTAATTGCCAATATGCATTGTATGCTACTCCTTGATATAATGGTGATTTAGTATCACTCAAATTGAGTTTCCTCCAGCTATAAACGATACATAATTGTTTAAAATATTAAACGTCTTTAATATGCAGTCTCACCGGAAACTCTGCCCACCCACTAGGGTAACTTCTAAATTTAGCAGATTGGCTGGTACTGCTATTTCGCCAGCAAAAAAAAAACCCATTCTAAACTTATTTTATGTTACTTTTTACTTTGCATTTAAATTTAAATTGAAAGATTTGATTATACGCCCTGCAAAGAACAGCTGTGCGGGATTTATAAATCATGTTTACGAAACGGTGTTGTGAAACGTTGATATAAATTTTTTCATATTGGTTTTTCGCATAATTAATATTCAAAACTCACTGCGTACAGCCACAATAATTCTAATAGTGAGTTAATTTGGCTAATACTACATAGTTTTTTTGATGATTTTTATATAAATTGAAGCTTGTAGATGATTGACAATCTCATTTGACATTCAGTTTTGACAGCTGTTGCACCTATAGTTCACAATAACGAATAAGAAGAAGACAAATCGGTCGCACTTTTTCACAATCAATTTCAGCAATCATACGTTTTTTGGGCTTCATTCAGTTTGTTTGGTTGTGGTGCGATTTTTGTGGCGCACACGCGTACAACAATAATATAAATTGTGGTTGGGATTTTATTTAGTGTGTTTTGAATAATGCAAAGTTAAATTACATAAATAAATAGTGACAAAATTTTTAGTGTAAATTCGATTAAACGCATATACACAATTGAAATGTGTATACAAAAATTTTGAAACGAATAAATACATGTGCCATACAACCAAATATATTTATTTCGCAACATACTAACGCGAATTAATTAAACAAAATTATAATTATCTATGAGCTTTATAATATTATCCTTTCAACTGCTTTACTGTCAGTTTAATAGCAACAATAACGTTTTGCTAAAAGTGGTAAGCATTAGGTAAACACGGAAATCAACAAATAGAAACAATTGAACATAGAAGTGGAACAAAGAAAATACATAAATCTAATTTACAGTGTGTGTGGAAAAAGAGTAAATTGTCACATCGAGAGCGTGCTTTAAAGCGTATCAGAAATTATTGAGCGAGTGGAACATTGTTTAATTGAAAGTAATTAGTAAAAAATATTTTGATGGAATTTGAAAATACGCAATTTATTGAAGCTGCTGCTGCAGCGTCTGCTACAACAAGTATTGCAAAAGGTAATTCAAAAATTCTGAAGAATGTCCAATTAAAAATGGTATTTAAATGAATTTCTCTAATTTATTGCAGATATACCTGTCGCTGAGCATATGCAATCCGGTTCCGGCCGCTTATCGTCCAATGGCAATGACGCGACAACCACACAATCGGCGTCCAACACTACATTGGAAAATAAACAAAACCCCCCAAAAATGCAAAAAGAAGCAATGTCTGCCGATGAGCGAAAAGCAACAAAACGATCTCTTGTCATACTGGCAGCGATCTTTACAGCCAGCATATTCGCAATGGCCTACGTATACATGATATTTCCCGAATTGAATGAGTAAGTAGTATATGTTACGTGTGGATGGGGTGATCACTTCAATGCCAATGATTATACGAATTGTACATTGGTTTTTTTTTTTGCTTTCCTACTTCCCACAAATATACATACACTTATGTATGTATGTGACGTATTTGTTGCTTTGTGGGAAGAGTTCTAAATTAATGGCATTCAATTTAAGTGTTTGAATAAAAGTAGATGTCATTAATGGTAAAGCGTTTGATGTTTTCGATAAATTTATTGCATATTAGTTGCCCTCTATCGCTTAAAAGTTATTCCATAATTGACAGAGTAAATAGTTTGCCGCTTCTGTGTTAGACAAATATGACGAGCTAATATAAACATTAATAGTTGTTTTATTGAACGTACATTCATATATTTAATACATGGTTAAAAGGCGATTACGCTGCATTGAATATAACATAGAACGTAATTAAAAAACGAAAGTAAATGTAATGAGTAAAAAACAACTATAAGATATGTATTTTTTTTTTTTTCTACTTAAGTTCATGCAATTTTGCTTTGGTATATATTTAGGTACAAAAAATTCCATAAAATATCGCTACGCTGACACCTGTTCAAACTAATATGTTTGTAAATATAGGAAAATTTATAAACTTACACATCCGCTACAAAAATTCCATTTAATACGCATATGTGACATATGTATGTTCTTACCTTTTAGTATTATTATGTTCAAAGTTCGTTTTGAAGAAAATGTTTATATTACGATATGAATCAGAAAAGTTTTACATAATTTAAATTGTGAAAGAAAATTGAGAAATGATTGACATATCACTTCAAAATTGTAAAAATAATTAAACTGACCTAACTACATAAATATTTGTACGGTGTGCTAATAACCATTAAGGCACTAATATGCTTGAGTACAATTAATTATCACAAAACATACACTTCGCTTAAAATTCAGAAACTAACTTAAAATGAAGCAGAAATATGAGACTTTACTAAATCAAATATAAACATAACTTAAATTTGATATAGCAGTCCAAAACGCAAATTGCATGGTTAACGATAATGCCAGCAATAACAACAACATAATGCCACGTTTTCTTTCCATACTTTTCCATTTGCTATCTTAATAACTTTTCACACACTTAAATTTTGTTATTTCAATTATACTGCAGTTCTACGCTGCCAACTTAAATTGACATTTGCAGGCGTAAACCACGTAATGTAATAGTTGCTACATCTCTATAGGGATGCATATATGCATATGTATGTACTAATGTAATGTAAATAATGAATAAATTTTCTATGCCATTAATGTGGCACTTCGCAGAAAACAATATGGAGATAAATATACAAATTTTGTATAAATGGCAGAAGCACAGTTAAAACTCTTAACGAGAGTTAATTATGTGTATATCACATCCGTAATTTGATTAGATGTAGCATATAAAAAAGTACCTATAATAATCTGATGTCGTAAAATTCTATTTGGCACTCAATTACCTTTGAAGTGTTGTATTTAAAAATGCTCAAAATCAAGTTCAGCTGTTACGGCTGCCATGCCTAAATACATATGTTTGTATCTACATACATTCAATGTATTATTATTCATTTTTTTTTTATACTCTCGCAACCTGTTGCTACAGAGTATAATAGTTTTGTTCACCTAACGGTTGTTTGTATCACCTAAAACTAATCGAGTTAGATATAGGGTTATATATATATAAATGATCAGGCTGAAGAGACGAGTTGAAATCCGGGTGACTGTCTGTCCGTCCGTCCGTCCGTGCAAGCTCTAACTTGAGTAAAAATTGAGATATCTTTATGAAACTTGGTAGACATGTTTCTTGGTACCGTGAGACGGTTGGTATTGCAGATGGGCGTAATCGGACCACTGCCACGCCCACAAAACGCCATTAATCAAAAACAAATAACTTGCCATAACTAAGCTCCGCAATAAGATATAAGACTGTTATTTGGCACACAGGATCACATTAGGGAAGGGCATCTGCAGTTGAAATTTTTTTAAAAACAAAATTCACTGGAAGCAAATTTTTTTAGAACCTCTACCCACAGTGTGAAAATAGTTGAAATCGGGTGGCAACTCCGCCCACTCCCCATATAACGGTACTGTTAAAAACTACTAAAAGCGCGATAAATCAAGCACTAAACACGCCAGAGACATTAAATTTTATCTCTGGGATGGTATGAGATGACTTTATAGGAACCGCGTTCAAAATTAGACAATGGGCGTGGCACAGCCCACTTTTAGGTGAAAACCCTTATCTTGAGATCTGCTTATCCGATTTCAACCAAATTAGGTACGTAATATTCTTTTCATTTCTATGTTATAGTGCGAAAATGGGCGAAATCGGAATAAAACCACGCCTACTTCCCATATAACACCATTTTAAATTCCATCTGATTCTTTCACTTTCCACTATGCGTATCAAGCAACAATGATTATATCGGGGTAAAACTTTGCATGAATAATACGTTTAAAGTATGCCACCTTGTGACCAAAAATTGTCTAAGAAAAACTGTTCAAGCCCTAAGTACTAAATATGAGGACCCCAGTGCCTATAGTTGACCTTCTACCGAAAATATCAGCCAATCCACAAAGAAATCTCAAACGAGTATACCATTTGACTTTGCGAGAGTATAAAATGTTGGGTTACATCCGAACTTAGCCCTTCCTTACTTGTTTTAATTTGCTTTGTTAGCGTACACAGTACGTATTTGTTTGGTATACATATTTGCGATTCTGCTTTCAATTTGTCACATGCAATACAATTTGAATGCCTCTCACACTGTTCTTTTGTGTCCGGCAAAAAATATTTCATATATATTTTTGTTCTTGTTTTTTTATTGCAGATTGGAGAAACAGCACATTAAGATACCCCGTGACATTCAAGACGCTAAAATGTTAGCCAAGGTTTTGGATCGTTACAAAGACATGTACTACTTCGAAGTGATGTTTGGCGTCGTTACTGCTTATGTATTGTATCCTTTTTGAAAATTTTTACGCTTCGAAAGGTTTGAGAAAAATTCAAGAATTGCTATCCCTATTGTGTTGCCGGTTTGTATAAATTCTTAGAATGTACATACTATATACATATGTTTATATTGGCGTATGCATACCCACGTGCGCATATCTCGCTAATAATACACAAATTCCAAATCAGAGGGAGTTCTTGTGTATGTGTGTGTTTCAAACATATTCTAGATATCATACTCATATATATCTATGTTTGAAACACACATATATGCATACAGTCTTATCGAAGTGTGGCGTCGGGTATTTTTGAAAAGCATGCTCGGTTTATTAAATAATCGCGGCAGTACAGAAAAAATATTTTTATAATTTCCATGCTTTTGTATCACAAATATTTTTTTTTTTTAATTACTAATTTTTTTATCACGTGTTATAGGAAACTTCGATAGCACCAACAAGCAAGACGGTGTTTTTTTTTAAATATTCATGTGATAAATAACATAGTATTTATTTCCACAGAAAGCTTCAGATTAACGTTTATTACTTGTGTGTATTGGGTATATTAGCGCTAGGCAAATTTTTCTTCCCTACTCGTATTCTCAGTCACATAAACATTGTGGACGTCCAAAGTTCAGTCTAAGCGCTTAATATGTATAAGATTACCTTAAATTAATCAACAAAGTTACGTAATCTCGCTTTAATAATTCAGTTCACAAATTGTCTATACATAGAGTACATATGTACATACATAAATAAGAAACCATAATACCCTTTACAAACAATAAAGTTTCTATGCAAGAAATTGATTTTGATCCTTCAGTTTGTATGTCAGCTATATGCCTTAGTGGAGCGATATTGTTGGTTCCGACAAATGAGCAGTTTCTTGGGAAGAAAAGAACGTGTGAAAATTTTCAGATCGATATCAGAAAAACTGGCGGATTATTTGTCGTATATACAGACAGGCGGACATAGCTAAATCGAATGTTGTTGTTGTTGTTGTTGTTGTTGTTGTTGTAGCGGCAGAATTCTCTAAAATCGAATCAACTCGTCACGCTGATCACTTATATATATATTATATATATAGTACATATTATAAGGTCTCCCATATTTTCTTCTGTGTGTTACAAGCTTCGTGGCAAACTTAATATACTTACCTGTTAGGGTATAAAAAACGTGAATGATTACGTGTACTTTCACCGAGTCGCGGTGCATGCATACATACTCAACTAAGTACTTTTATATAAGCGAGCACAATTTTTACAAAAATCGTTGTGTTTAATACATATACATACGTGCTTATGTATTTTTTAATTTTGTTAATTTTTTGACGTTGCGGCGCCGCAAAGCAACTGAGGCCAATAAACCGAAAGGCTCATGTCAGTTAAGCAACAGAAAGCAACAACCTTGACCTAATTTCAATCTACTTAAGTACATTTGTCGTCTGTATTTTTGTCGCGTGCGACTTCATTGTTGTTGGCTTCACTAATGCTATTGTTTAATACATATTTCATTTTCCTTTTCAAATGCTTTCCTCCAATACCGAACTAAAACGGTATTGTGTTTGCGCGAGCGCAGGCATTTAAAGCAAATACCTTTTGTTTGCACAGCACGATGGAAACGATTGGCGAAAAAGGTCTGCCATATCTAAGATAGGCGCATGCGTAAACACAATTCAATACGTTAGTCGAGGCGCCCGAAAGTCAAATGAGATAATGTCTTTAGTGATATTAGAGTAAACATTGAATTGGAAAATCTCCAATGACACAACAGTTAGACAAATAAAACACACACACACAACAGTAGTTGCTGAAACTAAGCGCTTTTCACCTTTTTCTGTGGCGACACCTGTGTCAATGAACCGTTATCAGCATATTTATTATCTCTAAATTGTAAGTGGTTAACAAAAATTATGAATTCTAGCGGCGATGTATGTATGATGTAACATATAATAGTTAATTATGCTTGAAATATAGTTATGAGATAATTTTATATTATTTTTTATGTCAAATTTTGAATTTTTGGTATTTTTCCCCCGGCAATTGATTGATCAGAGGGAGTCAAATGCATTTTCGAATACTAAAAAAGTGAATAACTAATTTTAACAACAGCTTAATAGTTTTTGTTTAATATATATATATATATTATACCCTGAACAGGGTTGTTTTAAGTTCGCCACGAAGTTTTTAATACCCAGAAGGCAACGACGGAGACCCAATAAAAATGCATCGCGAGTCCGTTGCCTCAACAGTCGGGTCTACGTAACCGGTACCGGTACGGACCCGGCAGAGTTCTGCCGCTACTACAACAACAACAGCAACTCTATAAAGAGTCGATTTAGCCATGTCCGGGTGTATATACGCGAACTAATCCCTCAGTTTTTGTGATATCAACTCTAAAATTTTACACACATTCTGTCATCGTTCGATAAAAATCAAGTCCTTGTATGGAAAACCTTTTGTATTTCACAAGTTATCTTTACGTACTGTGGCATGGATTATTTTCTAAGACAGCACTACAATCTCCGAACAAATTATTCAGATTGGACCACTATAATATACTGCTGCCATTCAAACTGATCGGTCAAAATTAACCTAAAGAACTTTGTTCACCCTTTTATGTTATAAAAAATGCTACTGTGAAGGGTATTACAGCTTCGAACCGAACCGAAGTTAACATGTTTGGTTGTTTTTAAATAGAGTTAAGTAGCAGTGAAGCCGCGCAAGTATTTTCCGATAATCATAAAATATAATACTATGTATTCTTTATTTTCAGAAAAAGTATCGTTTTTTAGTAATGTTATACGTGATCGTGACTACCGTGCCATATAAAAGTGAATAATTACGAATATTCGCGATCGTATGTTGTTGTTGTCGCAATTGTATCAATTAGTTTGCTCATGCACTGTAAATTGAAATATGATGTGTATATATTATATGAAAATATACATATGTACATATGTATATACCAATATGCATGTAAAAAAATTTTGATTTTTAAAGCTAGATTAAATTTCAACATCCAAAGCGTTCTTTAGCTTGATTAGTATGAGAACTCAGAAAATATTTAAAATATGTAAATTAACATGAGAAAGTTATTTTGACTAAGTTTGCTGTTTACACAATAATATATTAAAAAAAAAAAATTTACGCTGGTAGAATTGTCGGTGCTAAATTTAGCGATCACGAACTCGTGGGAGAGCCTTTAACGAGTCGATATTTTTATAGCAAATTCAAATTCAAATTTTCGAATTTATATTTCTTGTATTATTTTCGCTAATCAACACTGTTTTCCTTAACTAATTTTCACACAACACACGAACACAGCCTACAAACCTTTGCCATTCCAGGATCTTTATTCCTATCCATACTATTAGGATTTCTCTACAAGTTTCCCATCGCCCTCTTTCTCATCTGCTTCTGTTCATCGTTGGGCGCTACACTTTGCTATAGTCTCTCGAATTTGGTTGGTCGTCGCCTGATACGCCACTTTTGGCCCAAGAAGACAAACGAATGGTCCAAACATGTGGAGAAGCATCGCGACAGCCTCTTCAACTATATGCTCTTTCTGCGCATGACACCCATCTTGCCGAATTGGTTCATCAACCTGGCATCGCCTGTAATCGGTGTGCCCGTGTACACGTTCGCCTTGGGCACCTTCTTTGGCGTAGCACCGCCGTCGATTGTCGCCATACAAGCTGGCAAGACATTGCAAAAGATGAGCAGCTCGAGCGACGCGTTCTCATGGACATCGATGGGATTGCTGTCGATATGCGCATTGATCTCACTGCTGCCGGGATTGCTGAAGAACAAGCTGAAAAAGAAAGTCGAATAAAGTGGCGTCTGCGCGTTAACTGCGGTAACCGGGGATTGGATTATTGAACGGCGCTTTCATTACGACTAACGGGACTGAACAGTGCGTGATTTTGTGTTATTGATTGATTGTCGATTAGTTTAAGTGCGTGCGTTAAGCGTTAAGCAAATGAGATGAAGCAGAAAACATAGAAACACCCAACGTAGCTGCACGTGTATGTATGTTTTACATTTTTTTTTTTTGGTTCCTTGATATTTTTTTTTATAGAATAATACAAGTGCTATGTACATGCTATGATTTCACCTACACATAAGTAACGAAAAACAGTTGAAATGCTGCAGTTTATTGCTTATTTCCTTTGTATGTACGTATATATGTACATTATATATATGTATATTATTCCAATAACAATTTAAGCTGCTACAAAATATAAGTTAGTTAAATATTAATTTATTTATTTGCAAACTCTAGCACTTACATTGCTTTGCAGTATTCCGATCAGGGTTGTGAATTTTTTAATTGATAAATTTAAAATCTCATTTTTAATCTCAATTTTTCAATTTTCAATTCCAATGTCGGGACTAAAATTTAAAAATACAACTTTAATGCGATTTTTGGGCTTAAAAATTTTTTTTTTTAATTATCGTCCCGTATTTGGCATTACATTTTTTCAATTTCAATCCGGTATTGGCCCTTACAAAAAAAAAAAAAAACAAAAAATAGTAATTCAATTTTTTTTAATGCAATTATTTTTTAATGCAGTATTTGCAACCCTGATTCCAATTATAATTTTTTTTTTTCTTTAAACGATATTATCAATTGCTCTAGATTAGTTGTAATATTCCGTATATGCTATGCTTAAAATCTCTTTCCAAATATTTCACCTTATTTTGCACTAGTAAATATAAAAAATATAAAAGACATTCTTGAAAGTTTGTCGACATGTGAAATGAATTTCCTAAATACAAAATTTTTATTAAATTTAAGTGTCAATACAAATTAAGAAAAACCTCAGCATGCAATATGTGTAAATGTTGGTAGATAATTAAACAACTATTGGTCTAGGTACTCTTTTAAAATTGCCAGAAATGCATAATCGGATTGTAGATCGACCGAGTATTTTTCGAAAATGATTTCAACACCAAAAATGTACTAGAGGCCGGAAATGATTATTGAATACTATTTATAAAAAAACTCAATATTGCATTAAAATGGTATACGTGATTTGCTATTGTATTAAAACCACCATAATACGAGTATGTATGTATGTATGTATATAGTGCAAATTATTCCACAAAATAAAATAGAATTTTGAAAAAGCATAATGTTCCGAATTTGATTTATTTATTTATTTTTTGTTGGATATCCTTTTCAGCAGAGATTTCATTAAAGCGTAAAAATCTTGAAATGATAATAATTAGAAATTTATTATGTTTAATGTATATCGTAAAATTATATATACATATTTTTTCGAATTATTGTGAGAAAATTCATCAGAAAATCGAAATGAACTTCGACAACTGCTCGAATATGGTTGTGGTTGGTTGCAAAGATTATCCCATATAACAGTACAATTATTTAGACACTCATAACCAAACATTTGGTAATCGTACTTTCGTATATGAATTCCTTAGTTTGAATTTTCTTCTTCTGCTCAAATATAAACGAGACTTTATCCATAACTCGACAAGGACATGACATATGGCCATACTTTTTTTTTTACTTAGGTTGGCAGGACTGTTATACGTTTACATGTCAAATTTGAGCGCGATCTGTCACATAGTTTTTTTTTACGGCACTATAAACAAGTCAACCTCGAGTGTGTTTTTCGAATTTTACTATGGAAATTAACGTTGAGCAAAGAGTTTGAAAATGTTGCAGAAGGCATATGGGGAGTCTTGCCTATCACGTGCACGTATATTTGATTGGTATAAGTCGTTAAGGACGGCCGTACATCGCTGGAGAACTTGCCCCATGATCGTCGTCCAGCAACGTCAATAAACGAAGAAAACGTCGAAAAAGTAAAGAAAATTGTGTTGGAAAATCGTCGTGTGACTGAAAGAGAGATAGCTAGTGAGCTCAACATATCAAATGGATCCGCTCATAGCATTATTATTCACGATGTTTTGGGCATGAGACGTGTGTCTGCTCGACTTGTTCCAAAATTGTTGAATTTTCTTCAAAAAGAGGAACACAAAACTGTCGCCAAGGAAATGCTCACAATGAGTGATACGACCATCCAGCACATCATAACTGGTGACGAGACTTGGGTCTATGAATACGACGTTGAAACAGCCCAGCAATCATCTGAATGGCGCCTTTCAAATGAGCCGAAACCCAAAAAACCACGTCAAAGTCGATCGAAAATCAAAGTTATGCTCACTGTTTTCTTTGATAGCCAAGGTGTTGTGCACTCGGAATTCCTTCCAGAAGGTCAATCCGTTAATGCTGTGTGAGAATATTCGTCTCAATAGGAAGGATTTGTGGGACAATAAGTCATGGTTTCAGAAGTGTTATGAAGATTGAAAAAAAAGGTGGCATATGTGTATCGCCTCTAATGGTGACTATTTTGAAGGGGATAAAATAAATATTGAAGAATAATTAACCGTTTTTGTTTTATTGGTCCAGTCTCGTTTATATTTGAGCAGGTATATGATATTTTTATTAATTTTTTAGAGAAAAATCATCAGAAAATCGAAATGAACTTCGACAACTGCTCGAATATGGGAGTGGTTGTATGAAAAGAATGTCTCTAACTAATAACAGGTCAATTATTAGACAATCATAACCTATCATTTGATGATCGTAGTTTTGTATATGGACTGCCAGTACGTATAGTAAAGTAAAAAATTCAGAATTTTTGCATAAAAAATATGTTGCTTTTATTTACTTTCAACTTAAAATAATAAGTATATTCATTGTATCTATGGTTTAATAAAAAATAATACATATACATATAGTGCGACTCAGTTAAATGAAATATGGAAGATATAATATATGTATATTTTTCTTGTTTTGTTTTTAAGATTTTGTATGTTGGCGCTAAAGGTCAATTTGGTTGTTCAAATACATTTTTTACATAATGTGGAATGTGCATTTTCCATTTCTACAATTGATTTTGAGATCTCTGCAAAGCATATTCCTATCAAAAGTAGATAATTATAGTTCAATATCTCTCATGCAAGCGCAAAGGCCAACATACTCTTTGGAAATTTTACTTATATAGTGCTAATATGTAGATAATGCATGTTAAATTAATATAATAAATAATATAAAATATATTTTAGGTGATGAGATATTTGTTGATTTTTTTTTTTTTGTATTTTTTGTATATAAATTAGCTTTTGTATGTGAGCATTTTAAGAAATGACCAGTTGCTGCTTTAAGCTGCCAAGGAAACTTTTTGTCTGGCATTTGAAGTCTTCGTTCCGTTTGTTTGATGCCGATGTCGATAATGCAGTTACATTAGTTTATTGAACCTGTTCGGCTCAATAGGCATATGCACCCAACTATTCCGATGGCGTTAAATCCTTTTCTGGTTCGTTTTCATTCAAAATCTGCGAGAGTAAATCATGAACCGGCTCGAATGCTTTTTTCGCGCCGCTGTTTGTCAAATTCTTATAGTCGAACATGTCATGATGACTAATTGTATTGTCTGTTTGCAGCAGACCCTTATCAATGCAAACAGTTTGCACCTGATTAAGACCAATTACTTTTTCCTTAACAATTCGATTAACCGCATCGTTTTTCTCTCTCAATTTATTTGGTAGCTGGCCGCGAGGCAGTAATGTCTGAAATTACGTATAAAATTAGAAACACAATATCACGTCTACAAAATGCAACTAATAAAAATCTCTGTTTACATAAACTTTCTTAAAAATTAACTTACAGGTAATACGATGTATGTGTCTGGCAACTTCGCACGTATTCTATGCACAATTTCCACTATACCTTCTGCTATCTGCTCAGCCGTATTTTCCGTATTATTGGTGCCCACATGCAATACCACAATCTGCATATGAAAAGAGAGGGGATTCCCAAATCTTAAGTTATAATAAAAATTAATGATTACAGTAACCTTATTCTCATTTCTTCGATAAGATACAACTCATATTTATAAAGACTTACACATATTTTAATATGCCCTTATTTTGCATAATCGTTAAATCATTACCCACCTTCGGTTTAACATTGTCCAGTTCACCGTTTTCCACACGCCAAAGCACATTTTCCGTTCGATCACCACGTATACTGAAGTTAAGGCAATGCATTGGTGCAAAATATTCATTCCATGTTTCCGAATCCTGCAATGTTTCTAGTACACAATCCCCAAGAAATATCACGTCAGGATCCTTTTCACGACATTCAGAAATAAACCGACGATGAATGCTATTCGAAGAATTTACACCTCAATAAGTATGCAGGGTGGATCAATTAAATGCAAAACTAATTAACATACCAAATCCAGCGTTCGTCGCCATCTACGTCCGGGCGTTGGGTGGGCACAGCACAGGGGTTCATTTTTTTGTTTTTTGTTTTTACTAAGGAAAGAATTCCCACACTACCTAAATATACTTAAAATTATACAGAAAAAACTTATACTGTGCTAGTAAATTTTGTTTTTTCTTTAAGATTTTTCCGGTTTTTAATATTTTAATAAATTTACAAAAAAAGAAATTCGGCAGACTAGTCTGACGTTTATCTAATGCTTCTTTTCTTACCGCTAATCATTCACAATAGGGTTTCTGTGTACTTTTTTTAAATGCTTTATTTTAGGGGCCCGCTACAGACATCTTAATAGAATTTAAAAATAAAAATAAAAAAATGTTAAGTCTATTTCATAAAATGCTAATTAACCGAGTATCAAACAAAACAAAAAGTTCTCCTTCAAAACGCAACAACAACGACAAACAAAAAACAAAATATTGTTTGTATCTGTGACAAAACGTTAAGGTGGCTTAAGTTTGACTTGATTTTCAGGTATTATGGTACGTTACGTCTACCCGAAAGTACACTTACAGCGTAGAATCAGGAGATAATAGAAATTAACAAAATTTTTTAATTTAATAAATATATTTGTATTTAAATGAAGGTAGCCAATTCATGTTCCTGAATACATACATTTTCTAAGCTAGTTTATGTAAGTCGTGAAAAAAATTACAGATTTAAAGTGCTTGCAAAATAATTGCTATATTACTTCGTTCACTCGAAATCAAATGCTGCAATATATTTATCGGCAATTCAGTTGCTACTCTGCGAACTGCTATAGCCCAAATATGCCTGGCTGCCTTGTTCGTTAATTGATTCGTTTTCCATTACTTGTTCACCAAGACTATCGCCAGCGTCTTGATACATCTCATATTCATTCCGTGCTAGCTCACGCAATTCTTCTTCCGTATGCGACTTCTTGTGCACACCTAGATCTTCAATTGAAAAGAAGCCACGACTACAGGTGTTACATATATGGGGTTTATCACTTTGATGACGCTTTTCGTGATCGATTAGATTTTTTCTTGTTATAAAGCGTTGCGAACAAAACGAGCATACATGTTTGCGCAAGTTTTTGTCATGACTTTTCATATGAGATTTTAGGCCTTCCACTTGCGCGTATCGCTTGTGACAAAGCTCACAATTGAATGGACGTTCGCCAGTGTGTAGGCGTTCATGGCATACTTGCGAATTACGTGTACCAAAACGTTTGGGACAGAAACTGCATGGAAATCGTCGTTGACCCTCGTGTACGACACGCACATGCCGGGATATGGCATTTTTGTGATTGAATTCTTGCGGACAAATGGTGCACTTGAATTTCTCCAGATTCGGTTTATGTATACGCATATGCGTTAACAATTCCGTACGTGTTACTTTGGCAACGCCACATATTTTACACACATGATCCTTGATTTGGGCATGTCGTTTCAAATGTTCGGAGAGTGCACGTTTTGAACTGTATGCCTTGAAACACTGTTGACAGATATGATTTATCTCAACTTCTTCATTTAGTTGGGCTTGATGAAGTTCTAACATATCCTGTATGCCGTATGAAAACGTAGCTGCATTTAAATATGTATGCAATTAATCTATATATTTAATATTATATACGATCTCAGCATATATTTAATTTACCTGTATGTACGACTTGTCGATGAGTCTCCAAAGTATTGCTCAACTTAAAGACGGCATCGCAACCATTTAAACCACATATAAAACGTTGTTTTATTAAATGCTGTGACTGAATGTGAGTATGTAGATGCTCATAGCGTGTGAAGTCCTTTTGACATTCCAAACAAAGAAACGGCTTCTCATATCCTTCGTGCACTGCTCGTATGTGAGCGTCCAGGTACACCTTTTTATAGACCTGTTTATCACAACGAGGGCACTTTAATGACTTTTTATTGCGATCGCGTTTACGGGAGGATGCACAAAACCGTTGTCTTCCTCCTACAGTTACTGGTGAGTTGTTTAGTGACATACTAGATGTATTGGCAGCACCGTTTCTTAAAGCATGCTCCTCGTCATCTGCATCATCGCCAATAGTGTTATCTGCTGTGTTTAAAGCATTACGTTCATAAAATTGGGAATTATCTTCCTCGTATTCCGAATCAATTTCATGCTTAATAACCACATTCGATGAATTTGCCGAATTATCATCATTTGGTAATATAATTTCCGACTCTGAATTGTAATAGTTTTCCGGTTCTGCTTTGATTGGTAGTTCCATCAGTGGTGCTAGTTCTGGTAAAAGCTAAATTTAAAAAAATAATAAAAATACTTCGATAAAAGTTCTACAAACAAAACCATTTAAAGAATTTCATATTCTTATGTTAAAACAATGATTTCATAAATATACTTAATATATACATATATATGCTTACCAACTGATCATCATCATCATCATCATCGAATTGGTAGCTTCTTTCCCTTACCAGAGTCTCCGTTTTTATCTCTTTAGTAATTTCTATTGCTTGAAAGGTTGTGGCCTCATCAGAAGTTTTGGACATTTCATCATCTAAACTATTAACAATTTTGTATAAGACTTCCGCAGAATTGATGGCCAAGTTTCGAAACTCTTGAAAATCAATCATTTTGTCATAGCATAGCTGACAGAGACTTCGTGGGTAAGCATCTTCATCGCTATCCTCGGATATATCCAAGGAAGTAAATAAGACGAATAGTTTTTGTATTTGCGGTAGCAAGCTCAGATTATAACTATGATTTGTTTCAGCATCATTTTCATTATCTCCTTGATTAACTTTAACCTTCAGCTGGTGAAAACTAGTAGGCGTATCCTCTTTCTCACGTTTGCGACGTTTTTGCAAACTGCTTAAGCAAGTTCGACAAAATTCTTGCAAATTATTACGCGAAAGTTGATTCATTATTTCTCTGCCTCACTTACTATATTTTATAATTAATTCCGTAAAATTCACAATTTGCCAATACCAAAACTAATCGATTTTCTATGAATTTTTCTCGAGCGTTTGTTAAGTTGACATTTCCTGAGTAAAACCAGAGAACGTAAATTATACGTTCTCTGGCAAAACAGTGTTGTGACATTTTTGCATCAGCTGCTAATAATCAGTTTTCCTTAACCAGTTTTTTTTTCTTTATTTGCAGCATATTTTATTTTATTATTTACATATACCGAAATTATTACTTCTGCAAATATTAGTTTTAATGTAGGAACTAATTTTTGAATTATTTTTTATTAAATTGTGTACAAAAATGCGTGCTATAAAACGAAATAAAAATGCAAATATGGTTCTGAGTTGCACAGTTCTGAACACCAGTCTCGCGTTGACAGTATAACAATTAAAAACAGCTGTGCGTAAAAAAAACAATTTTTTAAAATTTGTTTTGTTTTTATATGTAATATTAAGTTTACGTGTTAGTTAAATAAATATTTTGAATTTATTTACAAATATGGAAAAAATTATAATATTCATAACCATATATTAAAAACTAGCATCTTGCGAGCAGCTTGGCAATTCCAAATTCGTCTCTACTTCTATTGCCGACTCCACTATTGTTGTAAAAGGTTGTTCTGGGACCGAGGGTATTATTGTTTTCCGTGCCAATCCTTTGTTATGGGTTTTCATGTGCGCTCGAAGCGCTACAATCTGTATAAAACGTTTGCCACACAATTCGCAACCATGAGGTTTTTCACCCGTGTGCCTCATTTCATGGTGTTTCAAAGTATCCTGTTTGCCGAAACTGAGATCACAGAACCTACATGTAAATGGTCGGATTCCCTTATGCACAATACGATCATGCATGCCAAGATTTCCAGAACTGTTGAAGACACTTGGGCATTTTGGACAGGGCCATTGTTTCTCTTTTGTGTGATAATTAATGTGAGCGCGTAATTCATTTTGTGTAGTTTTTTTCATGCCACAATAAGTACAAATATAATTTTTTATTCCGGAATGTCGCAACTGATGATCCTTATAAGTTCGTTTAGAACGATATCTTTTACCGCAATCTTCACATTTAAATGGGTAATCTTCCTCAGATGCGTGTTTATAGCGATGCTCTTTGAGTGTAGTTACACTTCTAAATGTTCTTCCGCAATCCTCACAGACATATCTTTTAGGTTCACGACTTTCATATGGTACCAATGTGTGTTTAAGTCGGTAGTGATTTTTGTAAGTATTTTCGCGCTTGAATATTTTACCGCAACCCTCAAACGAACAGATGTATTGCAGTGTCACAGGTCCGTGATCTTCACGCACATGGGCACGGAAATGAGCTGCTCTGTTAAAGCTGCGATTGCATTCATTGCACACATATGGCTTTAGGCCTTGATGGGTACGCAAGTGGGCTTCATAATTTTCCCAAGTTACACAACGTCGAGGACATTGCTCACATTGAAACTTCACTTCAGAATAATTACTTCTACTTTGTTTTGCGGGTGACATTTTCAGGGAACTATTTCCGCCTTTTGCAGATTTCTTCGTTTTTTTATGAGTAAACATTTTTTGTTTTATTATTCTGGGTTTATTGATGTCGCCTGCTGTTGCTGATAAGCTTGGTGAATATTCACCGTTCCCACTACTTGGTTTGCCACAACCATCTTCGTATACATTGTGTTGTACATCTGTAGTTTGTATAGAAATATCTACATATTGCAATCTTTCATCATTTTGTTCAACATTTATTGCTCTAGAAAATTCGAAATCATCCAATGTATCTTCATCATCTGAGGTAATCTTTTGATTTACTTTAATATCACTTATGTCTATTTCTATTTCTTCAGCAACTTCAACCAATATTTCCTCTTTAAGATTTTTATTCATAACACTGTGTGTACCGCCAGGGTCTTGTAGTATTTTTACCACCTGCCAATGGAAAATCTTCAAAATCTTGTAAATATTTTAGATAACACAATTCTTTCAAATACCGTATTTTCTATACAATTTTGTAGTTTTTCACGACTTCTTGTTGAGTATGTATAGCCATGAAGAACTTCGATATCAGATATTCCTACACTATTAGGGTCGGCTTTAGAATAACGTCCCACGCTTTCGGGGATAAAACGGGTATGGGCGGATAGAGGAGATCCTCCAGATCAAGAATATATATAGATATAGCCGCGGGAAACTTATAGTTTTCGAGATATTTACGTTTAAAGTTGAAAATTTGAACTATTTAAAGTACGTATTTTTGCGAGTTAAAATGAATTATACACTTATATTTTTCACTTTTATATCCACTAACACTTGACTAATTCGTTTTTAGAAATTTTTTTTATATTACATGCTGCAGAAATAGCTTTATTTCAATATTTAAATCATTCTTTAATTTTATTAATTTTGACAATAACAAAATGGTTGTGAATGTCAAAACATCAGTGTTGCCATACTAATACATTTTGCAAACGAAGAAAAATAAAATTAACAGAGAGATTGTATCCTAGATACGGGAAACAACGCAAAAAGAATTTCTGCGCGTAAAAACTTTGGTACACTCCGGTGTTGGATCGACCAGAGTTATTTTTTTTTTGAAGCGCGGCCGAAGGCCACTAACGCAAAAATAAGTTCTGCGCAAAAAAACTTTGATACACCCCGTTGTTGGATCGACCAGGGTTATTTTTTTGAAGCGCGGCCGAAGGCCGCCAACGCAAAAAGGAGTTCTGCGCAAAAAAACCTTGATACACCCCGGTGTTGGACCGACCAGGGTTATTTTTTTGAAGCGCGGCCGAAGGCCGCCAACGCAAAAAGTTCTACAAGAAAAAAGTAATATTGTCATAGAGGGTATAGCATAATACTTAACATCAATGCTTTGTAATAGTTTATTTCTCTAGGTTTTGGATACCTGTATTTGGGGTATTATCTGTTTTAATTTCTTTCAGTTCAATTACAAAAGATGTCGATAAGGTAACACTGGTTATTTGAAATTTTGCAACCCTTTTGTTATTGTCAGAATTAATAGAATTTAACAATAATTTAATTATTGAATTAAACTATTTTTGCACTATATAATGTAAAATAAATGTGTACAAACGAATTAGTGAAGTGTTAGTGGATATAAAAGTGGAAAATATAAGTGTATAACTCATTCGAAATGGGAAAAATGCGTACTTTAAATAGTCGAAATTTTGAACTTTAAACCCAAATATCTCGAAAACTATAAGTTTCCCGCGGCTATATCTATATATATTCTTGATCTGGAGGATCTCCTCTATCCGCCCATACCCATTTTATCCCCGAAAGCGTGGGACGTTATACTAAAGTTTTCCCCACTATTATCTTGTTGGTCTTCACTACCTTGACCACTGTCCAGCAACTTTTCATCTTCGGAAGTTCTACTCGTATCTTTATGCTCTTTTAGTATATTGTTTAAAAAGAGATGTGACTGAATAATTTTATCACGGAAATCACTAAAGGACTGTAATTTTTTATGACATTTATAGCATATGAACTGCGGGAAATCTTCGAAGTCTGCTGTTGTCGTTGAATTGCAAGATAGCAAAAGTTTTTCGATATCTTCATTCTCATAAATGCTGTATTTTTCACCCAACAGAGATGACTTGTCTCCCAGTTCATCAAGGCACGTCCGACAGAATGATTGCATATTTTCATGAGTTATTTCACTCATTTTGCCAAACAATTTTTAAAGCAATAATTTCTTCCAAAAAAAATAAATATTCCTAATAATAATATATGAAATTAAATAAGAATTTCGCCCTTTTGTTTATAAAATTGCCGAAGAATAAAAAATACAAATTGTTTTGACAGCTAACAAATTTATAGGGTTGCATGCCATACCGAGTTTTAGTGCCAGATTTTCTTAATAAAACGATACATTTTGACAAAAAAATAATTTAATGAAAATTAAACGAATATTAATAAATTAATGTTTATTAAGTAAGTAAATTGTATAAAAGTACACATCATTTAACTGTATACTGCTAAAATTCAAAGTGCTGTCAAAAATGTATTAAGTGTTTATATGTCGAAAAAGAAATATTGATAGTTAGCAGATAAGAAACAGGCCTTTAGTTTTATGTATATACAGGTTTTATCGGCATCTTAGTACTTCTACACTTCGCTTCCGCAGACAAGGGCTGTTTCCGTTAACTCTACCAAAGCTAACCGTTAACGAACGTAATCATTAACATTTAACCATTTTGAGAAGGAAAGCAACATAGCTACTAGCTTTAGTAAAAGAACGCTGCGCTTAATGCCTAGTCGACACCATGGATGCCGTTCTTAGAGATCTCAATTTAGATATTCGCCCGCTTGGTAAAAAACCATTTAAGAACCAAAAGCGTAAAACACCGGAATATCTATAATATATACACTACACCGAGCAAGCTATGAACAACTGTCGTGTCGCTATCCAAAAGGACGAAGAATAGCACCTTAAATTTTCGGATTATGTTTAGGATTTCGAGGTCAAAACTGAAAACTAAACATTGGTTCCGTATGTTACAACAACAGCAAACAAATATATGTACACATAACGTGACATTAGCGAAAGAGGAGATCTTTTCAAATTCACGGTTAGTAGTACAGTAACATCACCACGCTTTTATTTCGAACCCATACAAGGAATTAAATGAAAACACATTTCATATCGGTTTTTAAATGTATATATTTATATATATTTACTATTTATTTGTAATATAATAGGGTATTCATAAAAACACGTAAATGGATTGAATAAGTGTAGCCTTCTCATTATTTACAAGTACAATTACCCATAAAAAATTTATTTTTGTTTTAAAATAACGACACAAATTGAGTCAAATGCTCTACTTAGAATTTATCCGATTTTTTTTCAACTGCATTTGTTTCATATTTTACAAGCTTGTGATAAAAATGGCAAATATTCTAACGCGTTGCAGGCTATATACGTATTTCTATGAGTACCGCTAATATGTATATGTAGTTCATTATCCACTATAACTCAATTCTCTTAAGCATTAGAATCGATTTAATTTAGTAACTTTAAACTTATATAACTACAAATGTGCTAATATATGTAATCGCTTTATTGTTATACGTTTACTTGGATTAAATAAAAAATATATATCCAGTTATTTTTTTACATGTACATTTAGACTTAATTTTAGTTCATTATTCCTCATTGAATTGTGATGCTTATGTATAATTTTTCATTATATTATAGACAGTAAAACAATATAGATTCACATGTTCTTGTTTACATATACAATTACATACTAGCATATATATTTATATTTTTTTATTGTATGATATAAATTTGTATGAATTCATTGTGCAGAACCATATTTAATATTAATAATTATTTTACAAATTCCTTAAACTCTGATAGCTAAATAATAATAAATCAATTAAATGTAATGCTTATGTGTAGATATATATTATTTATGTATATATTGATACATATTCTTTATTTACCTTTGCTATGTGCCAAAAATAATCAAATAAAATATAAGTTATATAATCAGTTCTCTTCTAAATTTCCAATTTAAAAGTATGGTAAAAAATATATTAAATTTATATTAATATTTTATTAAAAATTTCATACTTAATTTTGAAAAACTTTACAACGTGAGTGAGTAAGTATGAAACTTTGTTATTTTTATTATTATTATATAAATACACAATTTACATATTTTATGTACAAAAATTATTAGATAACTAAAAAAAATACGATAATATAAAGTAAGCACGATTTTGTGGCAAAGCACCAATGTCATTTAGCTAGAAAATACAAGTACACTTATCAAAATTTCAATAACAGAAGCATAAATATATTTATATACTTGTAGTATTATTTAAGTGAAGTATGTAAATCATTTTTTAACATTTGTAATCAGAAAAATTTTCAATAAAATATATTTGTAAAAATTAGAATTTTTTTTACAAAATTTATATATTAAGAATAAAAGATATTATATGTATATATAAAATTTTATCAATCAGGAAATAATATAAAAATATATATACTTCTAATGAATTTTTTCATTCAAACTATTCATAGATCACCCAATACGAAATAACGTTTATAACTAAAAAAAATGCAGAAAACTTGTGAATTCGACATTTTAGAATTTCGAAACAAAAACTCAAAATATACTCTTTTTTTTACATAGTTAAGTTCGTGTTTAAAATAAACCTGACGATAACAGAAATGATTTTTTCTGCGAAATTAAAAAAAAAAAATTTTCCTCAATATATACTTTTTTTTATAAGTTGCTAAAAACACCAGAAGAAAATATGCAAAATCGATTTTTTCTAAAAAATATCAAGTGAAATTCAACTTAAAATTTCTGTTGAATATTAAAACAAATTTTCGAAATTTCAAATTATGTAATAAATACGCTTTTCTTTACATATACCATACAAGACCAAAAAAAATTTTTAAAATAAAAAAAAAACGCAGGAAATTGTAATATTATAAATTTTTTTAAAACGAAACTAAAATTTACAATTCTTTATTTTAATTCCAGAAAATTTTTAAAAATTCGATGTTTAGAAATAAAAGTATGGTGTATTTAAAATGAATTTGTTTTAAATAAAATTATGTATTCTGGCAAAATTTATAGAAAACAAGTAAAAAAGGAAATAAAAAAAATATTTTGAAATTCAGTTTAAATTTTTTTTAAACATTTTATAGATATTTTTTAGTTATGTAATAAATAACAATATGTAAATATTTATGTATGCTTTTAATATTTATAAGTCATAAAAGAACGGAAAATATTTTCAATAAAAACCGTTGTAAACGCTTTTGAAAATTAAAACGGAAATTCTATATTATTTTTTATTCTAAATTTAGGAGAAAATATAGAGAAAAAAAAACAGTAAAAAAAGCGTTTTAAATTAAATTATGTCTTCTGGAATAAAAATTTATTAAAAAAGTAAATATCTAAACAAAAAATTATTTTTAAATCCAATTAAAATTTTTTTGGATATTTTATATACATTTTTTTATTACGTGAAATAATACAAAAAAAATATGTAAACAAAAATTATAAAAAAAAGATTTACATAACTTGTAATTACGAAATACATATATCGTGTAAAATCGAAAAATATTTAAAATTAAGTTTTAGAAAATCAAACAAAAAATTTTTAATATTTTTTTTTTATTTACGTTCATATAAAAAATAAAAAAACCCAAAATAATAAAACCAGAAAATCATAGAAATTTGGTACAATTTAAATTAAAAATAAAAAACTAAATAAGAAACATCAAAAAGAAAATTGAAAAATATATACATATGTATATAGGAAAATAAAAATCATCAGGTTTTTAGGTAAAAAACACCGCGGAAAAATTTTGTCCAAATGGATTTTTAATGTTGAGGAAACGAGTCATAGTAAAAAAAGATATTATATTGCTTTAAACTGAGATCAATATTTTCAAAGTAAATTGGTTATACTGGCAAATATATGTCTTTGTAACTTTCAGTATTATTTTGTATGTTAAAAACCATAATTATTGTTTGAAAATGTGAATGGTTGATATTTACAGAATATGCATCTAATCTAAAGCGCAGAAAAAAATTAAAAAAAAAAACTTAAAATAAAAAATTCACCGATTAAATTACGCATAAAATTATTGCTCAAAAATAATTAAGAACTGATAGTAAAAAGTTGAAATAAAAAAAAAAAGCTGTTACTAAAAATATGATGCAAATCCTTTAAATCATAGTCTATATAAATATTTTTTAATTAATTAGCTAAAAATAAGTACATTTGTATTTACTTTGAATTGTGCTTCACTCACTAATTACCTTTCCTCTTCAGTATATCAATATGTCTATAAACATATGTATATGCATACATATATTATTCTTTGGACTCGGAAATTTGATAAGCTGCGTTCCTATTCGTGTTCTATGATCTCAAAGTCACTTTCGGAGGAGCGGTCATCCTCCTTTGGAACTGTGGCTACTGCCGCTACTAAAGCTTTGCTTTTGCTACTGTTGTTGGTAGCTGCACTCATACTACCCAATTGCATTAGGCCGGTGACAAGTGTAGGTAGTAGCTTGCTGCCACTTTCGAGCAGCGCTTGAGCGGAGGAAGTAGCGACCAATGCGGCAACAACGCTATCATTCGCGGCGGTGTTAACTGGCTTTGCCGAATCGGTAAAATTTAAACCTTTCGACAAATTCTCCTCTGATGACGAGGAGGAGTCAGACTTAAAGTGACACTTCTCAAAGCGTATATTACTGGCGATTGTTCGCGGATCTGCATTAAGTTCATCAACATTGATAACCGGCATCAGATCATCGTCATCATCCGTGGAGTTTTCATTCAACTCCGGTATGGAGTCGGGTATTAAAAGCTCTGATGGTATATCATCACTTCCATTACTACCGTCATCATCATCATTATCATCGATGTCCTCGGTCTGTAAGGAGTATGAGGCTTGGTCGCTTGCACGTGCCAATAGCACAAGATTATTTGAGCTTGTCTCTGGCAAAAATTCATCATCTGACTCCGTTTCGGTTTCGGTCTCGGTGCCGGTCCCAGTTTCGGTACCACTCTCAGTATGTGTGTAGTCTTGATAATAGTGTCGGTCACGACGTCCTATTATAAATAACATAGAAATACATATATCCATTAGAATGTATATTAATAATTTTAATGGCACATTTGCTTGTCTAATTATACTTACGCTCACTTTGCAATTGTTCATATTCAATGCGGTTGGCAGCTATAACCGCAATCGCCACTAGAACCAAGCCTAAAGAGAATCCCGTCAATATCGGTGCACTGACCGCAAGGAATCCTCCGGCAGAAAACACAGCTGAGTCGAACATCTTCCTATTTTCTTTGCGAAATTGATAAATTTTTTGCAATTCAGGTGGTGGTACAATTCGGAAGTTGCAGCGTGTCTTATAAATCCAGTAGAAAAATAGTGATAGGAAGAAAATGCCTAATGGACGTAGGTGTAGCCTAAATAGTTAAAATAATAAGTCAATATTAGTAATATCATAATATATGTATTAAATATTATATTCATACATTCAACAAATTAATATAACTTATAAAAGATCAATATAGTTGTATATACAGTAATATATAAATAAATGTGCCATCCGATCAAATTTGAACTGGACTGGTAAAAAAATATTTTATTGCTGGACTTATACAACATTTTTTTATGTTCGTGTGAAGTTCAATCTCCATCTGTCATTTAGTGTGTGTTTGGCAGCTGTTTGTTTACAATAGGAACAGTTTGTCTGGCGATTTTTACCATGGAAAAAAATTCAACGAGTTTGCTTGAAATTTTGTGTTTCCAATGGAATCCCGGTTACGGAATCGTTGAAAATTTTGCAGAAGTGTTTTGTGGAGCTTACTATATCACGAACACAAGTATTTGAGTGGCACAATGCATTCCGTGAAGGTCACGAAGTCATCAAAAACTTGCTTCAGCCGAGTCGTTCATTCACCTCTGTTAATAACGATAACATCGAAAAGGTTAATAAAAGACTACTTCAAAAACGTCGTGTTAGTGTCAGAGAGATAGCAGAGAATCTCAACATTTGTTATGGATCAACTCAACACATTTTAGTTAATGTTTTGTGTATGAAGCGTGACTATACTCGTATCAAAAGAACTGAATTTTTTGCAAAAATGACACCGAGTAGAGGTCGCAACAGATGCTTGACAACGTAGCCGATTACCTTACAGTCATCGAACACATCATTACTGGTGACGAGACATGGGTTTAGGAATATGATGTAGAGACTGTGAAACGATCTAGCAAATGACGCTCCAAAGCTGAGCTGAAACCGAAAAAACTCAAAATTCGCTGAAGGCGCTGAGGGCTATCCCAGCCGAGGTTTATAACAAGGGTATGGAAAATGGATTAAGTGTTAGCATAGTTTTATTGGCTCAGGCGATTATTTTGAAGGCAATAATAAAGCGTTGCAGTAAAGTACGTGAAACATTTTTTTTTGTCAGTCTAGGTCAAATTGTATCAGATGATATATGTGTGTGTGTACGGTGAATAAATTAAAATTAAGAATTGGGTACAACAATGAACATAGAAACTCGTTGCAAAAATAATATATATTATTATATTGTTTTTTTTTTTTGGAAAAAAATGTAGTTTTTGCAAATTAATTGAAAATAAATTAAATTTTTTTTGTAATTGCATTATTTGAGCACTTTGGGCACTATTGTAGACGTAATTTGAACTTTCGCACTTTAATTAAAATGCATGCAAAATACATATGGATGTATGAATGTACACAGCTAAACGACTAAGAGGTGTTTGACCTTGATACAATACTCGTATGCATACATACGTACATAGTATGTGTATATCTAAGCAGGTGCACAAATAGCTTTAGTAAATGCAATGCTTCAATTCCATCAGCATCAGACTGCTTACAATTTTCTAGAATTACCATGCAATTTATATACTTCATTAGAATACACGTATGTACATTCATATATACATATATATATGTATATATACATATGTATGTGCAATTAATGCAAATATAAATAGGCTTGTGCTTGCAAACAATACGGAACCAAAATCAATGATCTAACTTTGCAAGAAAACAAACAAGCAGCGATTGCAGTGTCAATAACAAAAACAACACAAGCGAAAACAACAGATAGCTGACAACAACAAAATCCACTCTAGCGAATTGTCAGCTGATTTTTGCGACGTACGAGCGAATATAAGCAATGTGTGAACATTTAGTAAGCTGCTTTCATACACTGAGCCATAGGTACAGAGATACATACGTACATATGTGTGTGTGCATTTGTAGACAGCTGTCTAGGCTGTTGTGTGCAGGTGGAAAATGCCACACCATTGCTGATTATGAGAGGAATGCCGCGTGAAATCATCAACCGATAAGACAAAGTTTGTAGCAGATGCCCACACATACAAAAACGCATACATACATATATACCTGCACATACATGTTAAATATTACTATATACGCACATACATACATACTATATACTTCAAGTGTGCTTACACAACGCGATATCACAACCGTTTTGTTTACAAACACAAAATGCGTTCTATTTATTATTGTTGTTTATAAACTTTCATTTAGTTTAAGGCAATTTAACTTAAATTCGTTCATTTATATTATGCGTATATTATGAATATGTATATGTATGTATGTAGATATACACATTCTCTATATATGTATATGGCACTTGCATATCAATTAACTTGTGCAAAAAATAGCTTTGTAGAAGGCTTTTTGCTCAATAAAAGCCAACAATTAATGGGCGTTGGACAACAAAGCGGACGATATACAAACACAACTACACACATACATATGTAAGTACCATACATAAATACGTACATATGTATGTCTGACCATGATGTCAATATTTCAATACATACTACATAGTAAATATTTGAATATCTTCTGCAAGAAAATTTAAAATTATTTTATAAAAGTACTCGGTGGATAAAACTTTAAGATTCACGAATTAATTTTTTTTAACCAGATTGCTACCAAGTAAAAAAAAAAGAAAAAAGTTAACTTCGGTTGCAGCGTAACTATAATACCACCCAAAAATAAAAAAGTTTTCCTTACAACAACTTGATTTTGATCGATCAGTTTGTATGGTAGCTATAGGCTATAGTGATTCGATCTGAACAATTTGTTCGGTGATTGTAGTGCTGTCTTAGAAAATAATCCATGCTAAATTTCGTGAAGATATCTTGGCAAATAAAAATTGTTTCTACACAAGGGCGTGATTTCGATCTGTCAGTTTGTATGGCAGCTATAGGCTATAGTAGTCCAATAACGGCGGTTCCGACAAATGAGCAAATTCTTGGTGAAGAAAGGACCAGTACGAAATTCGCGATCTAAATCTCACAAAATGAGAGAATACCTCCCCTACAAGAAACTGCTGATGGGTGCACCAATACACTCACATTTTTTATGTCAGTCGTGACGTACAGTTACTTATCAACAGAACGTTACGGTTTTTGCTAAAAAGAGACAGATACGACTTATAATGCTTACTATGGCTTTACATATGTATGTAAGCATGAAATATCTGACAGTACTAAAGGTGTCACCACTGACAATGAAATGAACAGTAAAATGACAGTCAATGTTTACGGTTTTGTCAAAGTTGCGAGTAAGCTATTATTAATTTTCAAATAAAATTATATTTTTAGTTAATTTTTATTATTATTTAGCCATTTTTAAATTCCGAAATATCCATGAACTGAAAAAAACACGCACAGTAGAGCTTTTGAGCGGAGCAAACATGCAAGTTGTACTCCTTTTTTATATTTATTTATATATATATATATAACTAATTTACAGTAAAAGTTTTAAATTAATTAAAGAAATAAAAATTGTACTATGTACTGCGCAAAAGAAATTTTCACTTGTGATAGTTTTTCAGTCATAACTGACAACTTTCAGCTTTGATGAATTTATTTATGATCAGCAATGACTCAAGAAAAGGCATGAGAGTGAGCAGCATAAATATATAGTGAATCAATTCCGAATATTCATGTGTTAAAGAGAAATGTAAAATCACACACATGCGTTTGTTTGCTTCAGTTTTTGCTCTTAAGAACATGAAACATGAAACTATGTTCTGCGCGCTGACAAAATTTTTTCAGCTGTGACTGTCGTATTACCGGTCAGATGACTGTCACTGTTCTTTGAGGGGGTGATTAATGTATTTGAAACGGTATCTTTTTAAAATAAACCATTTCAAGAGTTATGTATAGGTATGCAAAATATTTAAAAGGAGAGATTAAAAACAAACAAACAAAAAAATAATATCAAATTTAATATTATTATTTAAATTAATCAGCAAATATTTTTTTTATATTACACTCTTCAATTTACTTAGTGATTTATATAAAAAATTACACCCATTAAAAATAAAGAGAGAATTATGAATTATAAACAGGTATATTTTAAAGACTTCAAAAATTAATATACAATTTTTTAAAGCTTAATTTTTCAATAATTTTTAACGCATTATTTAAAATTATTGCCATAGTAAGCAATTAGTATTAATAATAAAATGGTTAGTAAAAAGTCTAGTTCACACTATACATAACATTTTGTATATCTTGCACATGCCATAAGGTCTCACAGTCGCTCGCAATAATTTGTTAAATTTATTCAAAAATCATTAGACTCCAATATTATACGCATTTGTTTTGAATCACAATTAGAAATAGCAAACAGCTGTTTTCAAAAAGTTGAATGAACAGTTACATTTACTCTGTTGGAGGTCAGCTGACCGCACAGCTGTTATAAATGCACCAAGTGTTCAGTTGAGTTAATAGTTCAATTTACAATTTTAGTTTCATTTGTATGATTTTAGCTTTTTTTTTAAACACGCTTGCAAGCCATTTACAATGCATATTCGATTCTCATTTACACGCTAGCCACTAGCCTCGATGACGGCACATGCGCATTTACACTGGCCACCGGATGCGCAGCGCGATAAAAAGAGCAAAAGCAAACAACAGTGAAACAATAAGTGTTGTCGCAATTACGCTATAGTATAACGTACTATATACGAGTTACATGTACGATATACATACTAAGTAATTATTCACAAGTTTTATGTTATTTTGTACACAAACTACAACGGCGGGTATTCACGTTGAGCAAAAGTGCTAAAAATTACGACTGCCAGCGCAAGACTAACTGACAAGAATCAAACAAAACTCAACTTAGTTCAATAATAAACTTATTGTAAACAAGTTAGTCTTGTTTTTGTTTGAGCTTTTAATTTTGCTTAAGATAAAAAGTGTTAAAAAACAAACCCGTGGTAAAATATTAAACAATATATCATAATCTGCATACGTGTATAATATATACATACATACATATGGTATAGTTCTAATCTAAGTCGGTTTTATATTTGCACAAGCAGGAAGCTGGGAAGAACAAGTTATATAATTTAAAAACAAAACCAGCTGTTTGCACCGTCATTCATTTGCGCTCAGAGCAAGAGACGAAGATGATCGCTCGACGGTCACTGATCAATGTTGGTTAGCCTGGGTTAATTTTGCTAGTATAATAAGCTTTTTTTTAAATTCATTCAGGGCTTATTATGCGCTCTTATAAGATATTCTTTCCAAAGCCTAGAGTACCAGAGCACAATTTTTTATGGCTTAATAGCGCTTACATGGCTGTTTTGACTTAGAAATTACTAGTGATAGCTCCCAAATTATCTGTAAATATAAACATATATATGTATGTGTTTGACAGTTGACTAATTCTTTAATTCTTTCTTCATACAAATTTTAGACAGATTTTGTGAAATTTTCAACAAAAAAAATAAATTCAAAACTCAGCAATTACGCCGTCATTTCCGGCAGTCCGCGTTGACAGCAGAATTTCTGAGAGGATCATCAAAAGTAACGTGTTTGAACTAAGACCCTTTAACTAGGTATTGGATCGAGAAAAAACAAATAAAGTGAAAATTGTATTTTTGGCAGACGTTTTTTCAAAAACAGTCAAATTTTAGTGAAAATTTCTCCACGTTTTTTGTTTTTTAAATAGTTGTAATTGAACAAAAAAAAAAATGCCTCCACGGTAAAACCTTGTAAATTATAGCTCAAAGTGAAAAAAATCATTAAGATCGGTTGAGTAGTTCGTGAGAAATCTTAACAACCGACTTTGAAAACACAGTTTCGAGAAAAACACGTTAAAAGTTTTAAGTGAGTATGTAGCTGACCTCGAGCGCGCAACTTCTCAAAGCTGTAGCTCCAAAACTATTACTGGAATCAACTTGAGAATTTAGGAGAATATTTTAAAGATTTTATAGAATTGAATTGTTTGAAGCCGTGAAACCTAAGTAACCCCCTAATATACCAGGATTCAGGTTGTAAAAGCTGGAAAGAACGTATATTACTCGACAAAAGCACCCTATATACATATACACATATACATTAATATATATTTGGAGTACTCTGTACGCACAAGAAAACAAAACAAAATAAACTCACAAATATTTACTAAAATAGCAAAACACCGTTAAACCAAAAATATGCTATAAACAAAGTCCAAATGGCGAGTTGAAGGTCGCAAAGAATGATGAACTCGACATTTGTTACTATTAACACTGACTAACTGGAATTTTATTGAAATTAGCAAAAATTGAAATAAAAGGCAAGCATTAGTAGTGCAAAAAGACATAACTTTAAAAGCAAAGAAAAGAAATGAATGAATTTTATTTGCATACAAAGGAAGTATACATATGTATGTAGAAACATATATACAAGACTCTATGAAAAAAATAGCGTATTTTCGACGTATACTTAAAAATGTATTTAAAACACAAATGGCAAGTAGTTTTCTGCCTATAGTTCACGAACGAACTCACAAGTTGCTTTGGAATACGCATTGGATTTAGTAAAGGGGCGAACACACTAACGCTGCTTATTAACGTAATTTATGCGCTAATTAAGTAATTTTAACAGATAATTGATTAACTGACATTTAAGTTATGTCTGCAACACAAGGGCAAAGCAAAAGCAAAGCAAAAGAAAATAAAGACAAACTGCATTAACTGTAATGTAATATTATGTCAATTAAAGCGCAAAACGGCATAAAACGTGTAGTCTATATAACCTTCAAAATAAAACCATATTGCCAGTTAAATAACGAATTATATTTGAGTATAATTGACTATATAATACCAATGATTAAATATTATAAAAATTAATACTAACAGTGCACTTTTTCTTAGTGCAAAAGCAAAAACTCCTAAGGGCACTATTTAAGTACTTTAGAACTCTGAAAACCCCACTTACGAGTATATCAGCTTAAGGCTCGTTACTGAGCAGTTTAAACGCCTACTATATACACATACTACATTTAGCAAAATAAAAAGCTTGCGGAATGGAACGACATTTATTTATTCTTTTTCGTGTTTCATCAATGTGGAATTGAATAGAGTCACGTTTTTTTTAATTGTGAAGAATGTGCGCATTGCTCAGTAAGCCTCACAGGTTAGCGATTCATTTGTGAGTGTTTATAGTAATTAATATAAGTGATAAGTATATAGATAGGTATTATTATAAAGCAGTATATATGTATGTGCAATAAATGGCCTTTTGTGAGAATACTTGCTTTTGTGGGAAATAATATAATATAATGCCCTCTAACTTTATGTGGAAACACATGGAAATGTACATACAAGTATGTATGTATAGAAAATAGAAAGTGGAAACGTTTTTAACACGACTAGAGTTGTAAATAATTAGTATCGAAATATTTTCTAGTTTTATAGCTGACAAAAACGTAGAAAATCTCCTTTTGGGTATTTAAGGGTGGTCATTCCATACGATCATAAATTGCTTTCTTAACATGTCTAGAATACGGTAGTATAAAGATTTTTAAAAATTCGAAGTCGTTTTAAAGATACAGCAGTTAGAAGAAGAAGCTGTTCGGAGCGATGAGTTGCGGACTTGAAACTTTAAATGCGTTGTTCTCCAAACTGTGTTATTTAAATTTTCTCCGTCGTATCTCAAAAACGGCTTTACCGAATGACTTGAAATTTGTAGAGTACATGTATACGCATGAACTATTATCAATCAAAAATTTCCAAAATTTCAAAAATTAAATTTTTTTATAGCAAAAAACAAAAAAACGCAAAATTCGCAAGTTTTTTTTTCAAATGTCTACCAAAAATGTAATTTTTGGTATATTCAATTCATAATAGTTCATTGCGTGCATTTAGGCTAACAGATTAAAACACCGCTAATTTTTTTTGTTTCAGAAAAGCCATGCAGCCGGAATCGTGGAGGAACTGCGAGCCCATTTTTTCGAGGCGGGGGTGTTCAACACGCTATAACTCATGTTCTACACAATATTTTTAGCTTAAAATTTATATTTACCGACCAACTGTTAAAAGATATATTAATAAATGCTAATAAACTTAAAGCTCTATCTATTTACTGGTCGTAGAAAAAAGTCCCGAAAAAACAGGCCGACACATGGGATGACCCCCTTAATGCAAAATGGGCAGCATTGAACACATGAACTTAGCAAATGAACTTTAACAGCCAAAAATTGAAGCGTTGTTGAGACATAACTGTTAAAATTAATTTCAATATAATTATTATTTTTTCAATATTTCAATGTTTAGTTATTAACAGAAGTATATAGTATTAAAAAGCTAAAATTATTGTGTAGGCGTGAGCATTCTCGATTTTTTATGGCACCGGCTCGTCACTTCTGCCAGTAAAATGTATATGTATGTAGATACAAGAATATGTATACAATAATATTATTTGTAAATAGTATGACCTTCATACATACTCGTATATACATAAGTATATATATTTTTATTTATTTATTTATTCAATTTAGATATAGTATACAAATATAATATCTAAAAATAAGGCTGCCAGGGCCTATGGCTCAAAGATATATTTTATTATGTTATTTTAGACAAAACTTTGATAAATTATTATTTATTTTCTTGTTAGCTGTATAAAGATAGATAACTACCATATATGTGTGTGTGTGTTAGTTAAATAAAGAGATTTTTAGCAAGTGCAAATTTTTATAATAAATGTCTAAATAAAATAAATGATTTGATTTAGCTCATGGATACACCTTTATTTGAATTTTTTTTTATGAATCTGACCCACATAATTTCTATTAAAAACTGGTAAATCAAGCTATTTTATTTTATTTTTTTGCTCATAAAAATAAGTAGCCTACGCAATTTGCAATAAGAGGCGCGATTCCGTTGTTATCAGCAATAAGTAAAAGTAAATACTTACTTGCAGTTATGTCTGTATGTATGTAGGTATGTTTAGACATTATTAAGGTATGTATGTATGTGTATGCATATGTAAATATGCATGAGGTGTTCCGCTTCAATTTCAATATGCGATAAGAGCAAGAAGTGCTTATCAAGCATATTTGTATTTGCACAAAAAATACAGTGCTGTGCAACGAATTGGAAATGTAAACAAACTGGCTGAAAGAATAATTGCGTTCGGTGAGGATATATTTTACAATATGCAATAAAAAAAATTCTAGTCAGATCATGAGATGTACATATGTATGTATATACCTTAATTCCAAAAGCTACACTAGCCATTTAAAAAAAAAAAAAAAAAAGTTATTTAAAATGAACGAAAAATTGAGTGACTGCTATCTTAGCTTAAAATACATTTAAACACACATTAGTTTACAATTACATGTGCGATTCAACAAAACTTGAAAAGTGGCTAAGCTTAGCTGACCATTCGTCCCTGTTTGACCGGGACAGTCCGGATTCCGAAGTTAACCGTCCCGGCCGTCCCGAGTTTAGAAATTAAAAAAAAAATTAATGCATTAAATAAAATTGTTTTGCTCTCTCACCTATTAAATGTCGCGATTTTCAATGAATTATAACATGGAAAAGACCGATGACTAAAAAGCACCGTCCCGGGTTTTGTCGGTACAAATATGGGCACCTAAGACTAAACGAACCAGCAATTGGTATACATATAATAAATCTGCATACTCAAAGCTATAAAAATTTATAAGTGATATCTTAATATAAGCAACTTATATCGAATTCAACTCGAAAATTAGTGGTAAAGTGGTTAATATATATAGAGAGAGAGAATAGCTCGAAGAAAAAAATGAATAATCTTTACCGCAACGCTGTCAATATACTTAACATCACTGTAAGTGCCTGAGTCAAAATGTGATATAATATGTACATATGTATGCTAATTATGTATTGATAGACATTTGACGGGAATATTTATTTTCTTTTCTAGCAGGGAATGTAAATAGAGAGATAAAAAATATATAACATAGTATTTGTTGCGATTTTAAATCAAAAATATAAAAGCATGCAAATATGTATGCAAACTGACTGCATTAAGTGGCTCTTACAATGTTTGAGGAAAATTTAAAAATTACAATTTTGTGCTTTTATTTGTATTTGTTCCGTTTTCTTATAAACGAGCGCCCAAAGAACACTCGCTTAGGCGAAAACAAATGGTTTTTAAGGAAATTCGTTTGATTTTGGCGAGTTTAGGAAGTATTGCCATAACATAAATATAAATCAGTTGGAACGGCAGCAAACGGTTGTGAAAACCCTTCAGAGAATCCCTGTGTTATACAATATAATCTCTTAACAGCAATTCTTTAAATTCGACAAGAAACAAAACAAGTATATTACAATTTTCATCACAGGTTGTAAAATCGAAACGCTGTCATTGTTTACCGTTTGTTTATCTTTAAACGATACGTCATGTCATACACAGTTGACAACGCATTATTGAATATTTACTTCTTATATTCATTTTACAAATGAAGTAAATAGTTTGAATACAATGCATGCGCATACATACATAGCTATGTGTGTATTTGGAATTTTCATTGAAGATAGTGTCGGTTAAACGAACTCAATTTGGCGAGTACACAAATTCGTTAGGAATTTTTTAAAAATATCCAGATGACGTGTGCTTTCTATGTTTACGTAATATTAAGGTAAATACAATTTCTATGTTACATATGTAACTTACCTAACTAAATATACTATACAAGTATATGTATGTATATGAGAAGGGCATATATGTAAATGCAATCATTTATGTAATTCTAACCTCAACAAATTTACTTTCGTAGCTGAATTTCTTGGCAACGTGCGAAATCATTGCAATTGAGCAGGAGCCAATAACAGCTGTTGTGCTAGTAATTAGGTGAATCGTCGCTCTACACCTCATTGCATCTTAGAAAGGTGATGAGTGTGTGTTTACTCATATATACACACACATACACATGCATGCATGTAGTCATAGACAAGTCAAGTGATAAATATGTTTGTTGTGTGGGGATGAGCAATAAAACACTGTGCTTGCATAATTAACTGTAAATTGACTGTTTGCGGCAATTAAATTTCGGTGCTCAACTCAAATACACATACACATGCACATGAAGACACATTTATACAGTGTATGTGTATATCTAAATATAAGGCAGATACATTGTAATCATTTTAACCATATTTTCCTGATTGGTTGTGTAATAAGTAGCAACGGTAAACGATTTCTATAGGTGTGAGAATTATATGGTACATATTAAATATGTGAGAGTACACAAACATTTCACAAATAAGCTGTGACTTTCATTACAATGCCGTTTCCAGCGTACGAGTATGTAGAAGGTGGAGTATATATGTATGTAGGAAAAAATATAAATTTATTATTTGCATATATACACACATACATTTTCAAACACATACCATAACATATGCTGGTGGTTCGAAAGAATATTGAATAGTCGATTTATTCCAAATGTTCCGGAAAAAAATCGATGTATGTACATACATATATACTTCACATCAGCTGTAACTGTATCAACCCTCTTCCCCTAAAATATACCACCCTTATTTCTCAACCGCCACAGTATTTTATCACGTTTCCAATAAGCTGCACAAAACTGTATATACGCAATTAAAATACTACTAATACTGTCAATTTAGAAAATACAATATTTAATTCATTGCTTATAAATTAAAAATCTATTTTGTGGAACAGTACCTAGACGCTAGTAGCTAAAGTTGCTTAGTAAATTTTATATACATATGCATATATACTATATTTACATATGACGATATATAGTTTGGTATAATACTGTAGTGTGTAGTCAACATTAGGTGAAATAATATAATCTAATAGTATTTACATAGACTGAAATACCCAATTATAGTTATATATTATATATATACATAGTACATATGTATGAAATTTTAAAGTATTTCTTGGTACTGTAGTATGGCCTTGAATTTTATCAAAATTATAATAATATTAATAATAATTAATGACAATTTTTATAAAAGTGCAAAGTATTGTCTACAAGTTAAAACAAAGCACTTAACTTTCATAGTCTGTAAATATGTCATTTGTTTTAGTTTGTCGTAGTGTAGTGGTACGGCGTGGAGTATTACTACTATGTAGAACCTAGCAACGATACATTCTCACGACAGTCGATTTTACGTAACCGAGTGCATTATTAACATAAGTATACAAGCCAAGTACTGTTAATTCGGTGAAATTTAAAAAAAAAAAAAAAGAAAAAACATTAACTTCGGGGTTCGCCGGTTGTACCGAAACCATAATATACCTTGCAGGCGCATTTCTTATAGTATAAAAAGTTAAAACAATCTTTATTTTGATCGGTCAAGCCAAGGACTGTTAATTCGGTGAAATTTTTCAAAAAAAAAGAAAAAACATTAACTTCGGGGTTCGCCGGTTGTACCGAAACCATAATATACCTTGCAGGCGCATTTCTTTTAGTATAAAATCTTAAAACAATCTTTATTTTGATCGGTCAGTTTGTGTAG
Organism: Bactrocera oleae; assembly: GCF_042242935.1. Taxonomy (NCBI): domain Eukaryota; kingdom Metazoa; phylum Arthropoda; class Insecta; order Diptera; family Tephritidae; genus Bactrocera; species Bactrocera oleae. Next base: position 59,801,395 of record NC_091539.1, read on the forward strand.
CAGCTATATGCTATAGTAGTCCGATCTAAATAATATGTTCGGAGATTGTAGCATTGCGTTGGAGATAGTCCATGCCAAATTTCGATAAGATATCTCGTCAAAATAAAAATAGGCTATGGGATATGCAATATCAGAGCTTCGACAAATGACCAGCGTCTTGGGAAAAAAGTACGTGTGCGTAATTTCAGATCGATATCTCAAAAACTGAGACTTAGCTCGTGTATGTACAGACACACAGACGGATGTGGTTAAACTCATCATGCTGTTGTATACTCATATATACTTTAGAGCTTCTCCAACATTTCCTTCTTGGTGTTATAATATTTTGGAATCATATATACCGATAAATCGAGAACCTGTATAAGATCCATATTCCGAGTAAGATCGAAATCGTACGGTCATGCGACGTTGGCAAAAGAAAACAAGGACAACACAGTATGGTTATATGTATGTATGTAATGACTGACATATGTATATCATAATCGTGTGGCCTTACTCTAGAACATTGACCTCAAGCTAACCTAACTTATTGTCCCTAAATTCTTGGATCACATTTTCGAAAATTGCTCTTAATGTTTTATATAATTCACATCTTCATTCAAACAAAGTCGTTATTTTTTTTTTTGGCTGAAAATTCTTACTATAGTCATAACAAATGTATGAATTTAAGTACGTATATATTTATGTATATAAATTCATATAAGTAATCGCGCTGCTGGCAACGAAGGGTGTAAATTGATATAAATGTGTAGTGCGCAAAATATACACTACATACATAGACATACATATAATTGCTCTTAAGAGGCACGTCGCAAAGTAAAAGTACGTAAATACAACAATTTACTATTTATATACATATGTACATACATATATTCGTCATATGAGTGTGATAATATTTTCAAAAGAAAACGACGTTCTACAATCACACATAGTATATGCATATTTTTGCAAGAGTACGCAGTATTAATATGTATGAAACTCTATAAATATGTATAAAACTATATAAATATACATATGTGAAATCTATGCAATAGATATAAATGACACATTTGAGATACATGTTGTATACATATAATATATTGAAAATGCCGGTGTGTACCAAAATATGTATATATTTAACGGTAGCTATATATGAACGCACAAAATTCGAGCCAACAGCCAATAAGTCACATGTAAGTACACTGGACAGACAGACAGCTTTCAAAACTAGATAGATACACACTCATCTAGATGTGCACATTCGATATTTATATACTATATAATCTACATAGATATGTATATACATAAGTATATATATATATAATATATCCATGCACATTTATGTGTATTTTTTAATTTGTATGACCAGCTTCGCCGCAGTGTCATTGCAAACACACCCACTCGCACTCCCATAAATGCAACTCACTTTATATGGATGTATGTGTATGTATGTATATACACATGTACAATACCAGTATTTTCGTTTTCGTATTGTAAAACAATTATTGGCCCCCACTTGAGTCCGTCGCAGCCAAGCGGTAGATTCACATGTTGCTTGTCATCACACCGGCTCGCCGCTGTCGCATTTTGTCTTCTGCCTTTACCTCTGCTTTTGCCGTTGTTTTTGTTTTTATTTATATTTATATTTATATTTTATTTATAATTCGTTTTTAATCACTTATTGCAGCAGCAATTTTGTTAACGATAGAACAGTTTGGTAGCAACTCGTATAGTTGCGGTGCATACGACGGCTTCCGACGACTTTCAGTTCTTTGACCCAAATTACGCGTTAATATAAGATAAACCGAAAATAAAACGCACTCTTTGTCAATCTCGTACGCTGCCAACCGATCTTTTGGTCGACAGTCATCAACAAGCGCCTCCACTCCCCCACTTGGCAGCCGAATTTTTAAAATGTTTAATGGGTGTGCGGCTACCTCCTGTCGTCGCTGCGACGTGCCGACCGCCTTTCTTTCGACTTTGTTGCGTTTCAAATATTCGTGTCACATATCTTATTTTTAAATGGGCGACTTTTCCGTTTTTATTTATGTTGTGTAGCCATTTTTGTTGTAATTTCTGTTAAATTTTTGCTTTGTTGATCAACAGCAAATGGTCAGTGCGTCGACATATCGCCTGCGCTTTGGATACATTAGACGCAAATATTGTTGGCACACAATTTCATCCAACTACGGATTTGTTATTATCTCGCATAAAAGATATGTGTGAATAATATATGTATAAATACGTATCTATTTTCAGTATTAGGGTGCAACCATATTTCATATATCAAATGCTTTTTTGTCAATTAAGCAAGAAAAAATGTTAACTTCGGCCCAACCGAAGATATAATATCCTTCACAGGTGCATTTCTTATAGCATAAAAGGGTATAAAGAGATTTTTACATTGATTTTGATCGGTTTGTTCGTATGACAGCTATATACTAGGACGTGAGCAAAATGGATTAACCTAATGGAATCTCATTTTTTTCATATTTTATAGTTTGATAGAACATGTGATGCAAGGTGCTTGCAGATAATTTTTTAATTTTTATTGGAAGAGATCACCCTGTGTTCTTTGAAACCAATCAAGAAAATTGTTTTCGGTTCAGTGATATTTAGGTTTGGGAATTTCGCTCTGAATGTAAGACAAAATTGAAATCACATTAGTGTTATTTGCGTGGTAATACAAAACTCGAGTATGACACAAATAAAAATTTCCAAAATTAAATTTCGCACTTTATACCAATAAAATTATAATTTAGACTAAGAAATTATTGAGCGTAAAATACATCGCCAACCGGCTCACTAAATATCATGATCAACATAAGATTGGTCGTAGGATACTATTAAAAATTGGATAAACAAGAATTTGGTCTATACTACATTACACCAAGCCATCATCTAACAAACAGAGGCTTTTTGAACTGGTTGGCCATAAAAGAGTGAACGCCATCTGATTAAATTTTACTCAGACTGGTACATTTAAATTGCGCACGGAAACCGAATCGATAAAAAAAATTATTTTTTTAAGTTCGTGTGAAATTTTATCTCCATATGTTCACGGGGAAGACGTCGAAAACTTGCCTCATGCGAGTCGTCTAATCAGCTCTGTTAATGTCATCGAAAAAATTAAAGAAACAGTAGTGCTTGAAAATCGTTGTGTTGGCATCAGAGCGATAGCAAAAGATCTCAACAACTCTTAGAGATCGACTCAACATGACATGTTTAGGGGCATATTTTGATTTTTTTGCGATAATAAAAAGTTGTATTAAAATACGTGAAAAAGTTGGCTTTTTTTTAGCAGTGCGGCTCAAATTTGATCATACAAGTATACTACATATGTATATATGTATGTACGTTTGCTTATATTTACATCCATATATTATACATTATCACTTACAAATGTGCACCTCGCTATATATGTATGTACATATATGAGTATATACTTTTTATTACAAATAAGTCAGTGATTTGTTTTCAAATCGCTAGTTTGCTGTGACCATGAATGTACCAAAAAAGTAATCAAGTAATCGCAAAAAATTAAAACAGCTATATAAGTACTCGTATGTATGCGCTTATGTATTAAAAGTGTGTAGAGACTACTGTATGTATAAGTATGTAAGTATGTATGATTCTTACAAGTCGCGCTCTGGTTTCAAGGTAATTAACTAGGGTTATTGCTCCGTAAAGCGATGGTTGATTTACCATGTATCAAAGCATATACACATGTGTATTACATCAATTTACTATATAATTAAAAATGTGTTCTACAAAAAGCGCTTAGAAATTTCACAATATCACATTAGAACGGCGAAAAATAAAATTGTATCATATTTGTGCAGAAATCGGCAACAAATCCAACACTGAAAATAGTAAATAAGACTACAAAATTAATAGTGATTTTTTGATGTACACACGCCCACGAATAGTTCGTTGGAATACAAAATTAAATTTATATTTTGTAGTATTGTAGAATGTTCTTATGCGCCACCAATTCTTCATATCGCAATTAATAATACAATGTTTGCTTTAATAATTCGTTGTAACATTAATACACGGCAAATAAACTATTTAAAAGCGCAGCAATAATATGTGTGTGTATATACATATGTAGATATATGCATGTGTGGGTAGCCATAATTTTACGAATATGAATATTTTTATGAAATTTATATGAATAAATGCGTGCAGTTTGGACATTTTTTGTAACTGCAGTGATCATAGAAATCTTGGATGGAATACTCACCATGACAATGCTACCAAAGATATCACAATCGCTGCGACATTTTTCAACACTAGCCTCCAAGGTATGGAAATATTTGACAATTTCGCTTTTACCGCTTGCATTGTGTTTTGTATTTTTGTTGTTTTTAGCTTAATTGACTTTTATAAAAAAAAGAAATATATATATGCTATTTTAGATTGACACCACACTTTTTAGAGCACAAATTGAGTAGTTAGCGTATTAAAAAATACACGACATAATTGCAAGTATTGCCCAACACACTGTGTATTATTTGAACTTGAATTTGTTTTTTTTTTTTTTTTTTTACTTTTTGGTTTTTGGCAATTGGTATTTAATAAAGTGTTGCAGCACCAAATTCGTAGCACTTCGTCGATCAGCGCGTTCTTATACAAAAATTGCTGGCCGCTGACGAAACTTGCGTTGTCACTTTCGTTTCTAGAGAGAAATTGAAAATTGTGAATGAAGCAAACTATTTGAAATAGACCACAATATATGTATGTATGTATGTATGTAGAATATATAAAAGGTTGCAAATAGCAAGCATATATATAAATATAATGAAAAGCATGAGAATCGATGAACAAAACTCGAACCTTCCTTGGACCAAATTTTTGCGCAAAATATTAACGCCAGCACAATGCAAATGAAGGAATTGAAACAACGAATTTTTGGCAAAATGACGTTTTTGTAAACAGAAAATATGTAGGTATATATGCACAGCAATGCACAACACTACAAAGAGAACACAAAGAGTAAACTGACGTGCGCCATATTTCAACAAAACAAGAAACCATATTTTATTTTGCATTTATTTATTTCCTTTTTTTTTGAAATCACATTTGCGGCTAAATCTCGTGTTTTCTTTCATGTGTGTACATATTTACAAAAATGGATTTATGTGTACTATTTCGAAAACAAGGCGAGCAATAATGCTGGCATTTTACCAAAAACGCAAAAATTCAGCATACATATTTTGTTTTGGTAAAAATTGTTTTCCATTTTTGAAAATAAAGAAAAAACGAAGAATAGTACAATGGAACTGCAAGCCAAAGTATAGGAAAATAGAAAGTTATACATAAAATTGAAGAGCAAAACTTACTTAGACTCATACAAGGACACTCACTCATATTTGGTTCGCCATTTTAGTACTTCAATAATCGGCAGAGCTTGTATTTGCAAAGTAAATATGTATATGAAGTTTACTATTTTAGTAAGCGATGAAGCTGAGGTTCAGGTATGATGTAAGTCACAAATTGTTTGACAGTTTTGGCAATAGATCCATCAACGAGATACCCACATATGTCTGCACGTGTATACATATATATTTACAAAAATGTAAATTTAGAAAGTACTGTGTTTTCACAAGTAGATAAAGTCGAAAGTAGCTATGTGACTTTGTGTCGCTCCTATACATATATAAATACATACAAATGCATAACAGCATTGAGAGTATCCTAATCATAAAAAGCTTTAACATATGCAAGATGTCTGCTTACAATTGATGGATTTCTCTGTAGAGGTTTTGAAGATTAAACAACAAACAAATGTTTCTATGTTTTTTTTAAAAGTGGCATTTTCAAATCATATTTATTTACACACAAATTTATGTATAAAGATTCAAAATCAGCCCAACTATTTAAGGGCATACCTAACTTTTGTAGTTGAAAATGTGAATAATTGAGAAATGCCTTTTGTTGTAACAAAAGCTGTTTAGATAAGGTTTCAAAACAGGCTATGTAAATATTTCTGCCTTACTTATATATTGTAATATATGTAACTGCACATAAAAAGCTTATAAAGTAGTTAAATTTTGAAGCAAAATAAGCAATTTGTACGAAGAATACATCTGTCATATATTTTTATGTTCCTATACCGGACTAACGACTCTATATTTGCATTTTCAGGTAAATGACATATTATGTATGTAGATAATGCAGGTATCGATGCAAGTAATCTACCAACTTAGAAATAGATGAGATGAAAATTGGACTGAATTTAAAAATTTTGAACAAAAACCCCTCTTTGAGAACTCTTTGAAGATTACTTCCATGACTGACAAAGGAGCTACAAACTTTCTGGAATCATTTAGCTTTGACGTATTCAAAATAAAAGTTATGCGTCTTTTATTGCCACCCGCTGTACTGGACACACATGGCGTACAGTATAGGTGCAAGACGGCGAAAAGACTGATTTTTATATCCACGAAGATACATATGTACACTTATATGAATGTATTTAGAAAGGCTGTTTGGCCTTCGTTGTTGTCTGTGGTTATTGCGTCGCAGGGCCGCAAATGAAAATGTTTTCAATGTTTGATATTTTAGTTTTTTTAACAATATTATAAGGCGTATACATATGAATATTTATTATACTCGTATATGTACAATACATGGAAGATGTGGCTATAGATTTCGCATATAATATTTTGATACTATAGCAATTTTCAAAAAATTGTTTATAGATATGTTTGTATGTATAAAAGTTACGTACTTCCATAAATATTACGTTTAGAAAGTATTTATTCTTATTGACATTATTAAAGTCGGACCAACCAGTGTGCACATACATATCTACATACGTATAATGTGGTATATAAAGTCCAGACGCATTTGTCCCAAACATATGATTTGAATGCATGCGCAACTTGTATCACATAAGTATGTATTTGTATGTATGTACATATATACATTCTTGGTTCTTAATATATGTACCTAATTACTGCACAGCTTAAAAGTTGTCGTAAGTTTTTCGTTGTAACAAATTAATATGGAAATGGAATCCATTAAATTTGCAGCACATATTTATTTATATTTCTTTTTTGCGCATTTAGCACAGGAAAAGAAACTCAATTGCGTCAAAACACAATAAATTGAAGATGAAGTTGCCGGAGGGCGGGGATACGAACTCGCTGCAGCCCGGGACGCGTACGGCACGAAATCAGCGGCCTTCAATACATAATATGCGACCTTAACAATATGAAAAGCCCTATACCAAGGTATGATAACATTTTTACAAAGTGGTATGAAATTGCGAAGCTATGAATTGAAGTCTTTAATAAAAATAAATTTCACTCACCGTTGAATCTTCACATAAAAAAAAAAACGCACGAATAGAAATTTTAAACGAAATTAAGTTTTTACCGCACTGTTCGAAAATCGAAGAGTAACTAAATAGACCATGATGTTTTCGCTTGGCTTGTATCTTGTCCGCTTTTGTGTATCTTCGCATTTGCGCGTTTTCTTTTGCATTTTGTTGTTATTTTCATTGTGTTTTGTTTTCCTTGTTCAGCAGTTTCTATTCGAATTCGCGTGAGTGGGAGAAGGAAAATTGCATCAGCCGGTGCAATACAAACAGAGATGCATTTTTAATATATTTAAACTTTAGTAATGCCTCATTAACACCGATTTGAGCACATGATATGATAAATCAAGATTAAAAATGAACAATACATATATTATTTTTAACATATTTTACCACTAGATCACATGCAATCACAATCTTTTATAGAGCAGAATTTATAATAATCTAATGCTGCAACCGAAAGTCCCATAAGATTTTAATGATTATAAATAAAAACTTTACTAGTTTTGAAATCTAATAACACGTAGACAAATACGTCGAATTTTGTGAATTCTTGTTTTCCATTTTGAATATACTGAGAATTCATTTTATTTTATTCTTGTTGACCGCTTTAGACAAAATTTAATATTTGTAATCGACACGTTTCTTTTCATTTAAGTTATATACATCTCTAAATAACAAAATGTAACAGCTAATTAGATCTGTTCGTTTTCAATTGAAAGATTTTTGTGATTGTCACGTATTGAATTGCAAAATTGTCTCAAGTCTCTAGTTTAAAATCTCAAATTTAGAGACTTGTGACTGTATCAAAGTACTGAGTTCCGATATTGCGGATGTATCAAAGAAGTGAATTGCTCTATACCTGAGATGAATCCTTTGAATTTAATAATACAATACTTTTTTTTTATTGAAAAACAAAAATACTGTTTACACAAATAAAAAAAACGTCGATGGGTGTTATGTACTAGAGGGTGCAACCAATCTGAAATTATTTACTAATTTCTAGGTCCTTTGAGCAACACAGAGGACGTTTAAAGAAATTGTTACTAGTGGAAAAAGTACAGTATAAATCGAAAATTTAAAGAGCATTTGATAAAACGCCATACACTTTTTAATTTCATACTTTTTAAATTAAATCGACTGAAGCTTTTGAAAAAATACTTCCGATTGTATTTATTATAGCTTTTTACAGCCTATATATATTAATATATTTTTGCTTTTAACATTCAAAACGCTCTTAAAATCGTATGTAAAAAGTTTTTTCTACATAATGCAAGAAATCAGATCGATATCAACGTCAATCTTGGTCACAAATGTTATCAGCAACTATTTCGGTATTCTCTGTTTCTTCTAAATTTAATTTAGGTTTAGCACCTTTTCTTTCAGGTAAAGTTTCAATGATGGCTTCAGTCCATGATTTTCCTTCCGAAACTCGCAAGAGTAATTCAAACACTGAAATCATGTGTAAATTGTTAAATCTAGCATAATCATTCGTAATCAAATAACTTACCATGAAATGTACTAAGTACTGCACGTGTTTTCATATTCACGTGTTCGTTTAGTGGAAGACGCGCTGTGCGTAATCCGTTGTCAATTGTTCGTTTATGACACAGACCCTTATGATGATTGTGATCCACCAAACCTCCAATTATGTAGATTTTACCCTCCTCAATTCTATCTAGCACAGTATCCGATTCACATGTCAGGTATATTATATTCTCTTTGGGAAAAACTTCCGTATGCGTTGTATCAAAATGATATTTCAGATGCCAATTTTCCCACCCATCATTTCGCTTAAGACTATTATGAATACGGCCGTCACTTTTGATACCAGTTAGGTGCAGTTGCCATGGACATTTTGAACGACGATTTATGGTGTAAATACGTAGACACTGTTTTATACACTTCGCTACGTCGCGATCATGCATTAAGTCATCGTAGTCTAAATCAATTGCTACACTAAGTTTGCCCAATTCTTGTTCATCAACCTGAGCCTGGCGTTTCTTCAGCTCTTTACGAGAAGGACCATTCCTAGCGGGTAATCCTTGAGCTTGCGCTGCAAGTCGCTTCTGCTTTTGCCTTTCACGTTCTTTCTGGCGACGAGCGCTTTTGAATTCTTCATATTTTTCCAAACGCTTTTGTTTCTTCAATTGATTCTTGCTTAAAGGATTTGGCGGAGTTTCTCCAGCCCCATGCAGTTTTGTTTCACATTCTACCTGTTTGTTTTCACCATTTTCAATTTTTTGCAACTTGGCTTCTGGCTCCAAAATTTCTTCGGGCATTATTGTTTTTATTTATTTTCTTACACACTGTTGAATCAGCTGATGGCAATTTGTGGAATGTAAAACAAGGAGAAAGAAAACAAATTCAAACAAAATAAGGCAATTCTGAAGAAAAAGCCATACGAAAATTGTACCCAACCCATTATTTCAATCGTGGGTAACAGTATTTTTTGCAAAAGAAAACTTTGAAATAAAAATTCCGTTTATGTCAGTTTAATTAAGATTTTACCTGAATAATTTTATTGCAATAATAGAGAGGTAATAAGTAAATTTTAAATTTATAAAATTAAATGATATGAAATGTTTATAACAAATAAATGCAGCTCTGTTACTTCTACCGTACAGAAAACAAAAAAGCCGAGCGTGCGTCGTTTTGCCTCGTACCAAATGTCAAATAATTCGAAAGCAATAGTTAACGGCAGTTGCGTTTTTTCTTCAATCTTAAAATTTATGAACTTTAAATTTCTTTACGAAAAATTATCATGATAAATAGATTATGTTAATTTGTGAAGTTTATATAGTTAATTAATTACCGCTAAAGGGCGTAACTATAAATAAACAAACAGAAAGCGCAGAGTGAGAACGAAACTGTGATCAACTGCGACATTTTGAAAAAGAAAAGACGCGGCAAAAGAACGATTAATGAATTTATTTTTTTTGTCTAAAATATATCAATACTAGGATTTAAAAATCATCGGTTATTATATGTATATTCGTTCTACAGTTTGTCATTGCTGTTGTGCTGTGGTTTTGTGAAGAAATATATATTCAAAATTTTCTTATAATAGAAATTTCAAGTGAGCCAGGTAGGCAAAACGACGTCATAGGGAAAGATAAGAATTAAGCAAGGAGCAAAGCAAACATTGTGCTATAATGGATGTGAGAAATTGGAAAAAAGTCCTGTTGCATTGGGTGAGTGATAAGTGGAGTTAATTATATTTTTAAAAAAAGTTAAATCGTAATATCTAATAGCATACAAACATCTATTGTTGACATTTTTAAATATGCATTTACTGTTTAATTTCTGTTTTCGTAGGTAACTGAATGCGGGTTTGTTGCTGCTAATTACTTTAGTTTGGAACAGACAGATATTGACGAATTTTATAGAAATTTTCGCTTAAATCACAATTTATTACAAAAGCCGGAATCACAAGCCAACGTAATAAGTTTCTTAAAAGGTAATACACATATTGAGGGCGAACTAAATAAATTATACTATATATTAAATACTATTTTAAATTTCAGACCAATATGCTGATTATAATCCTCTCCTGGACGATGAAAATACCATAAGTTCAGCAGAGTATATCTATGTTTATTCCCTGTTCTTACATTTTTGTTGTGTAAAATGTCCAGAAACAAATTTTCATGACATCTGTAAGAGATTGTCTGTAAATAACCAACGAAATATTGCTGCCTTCTTCAATGAGTTGATAGATTGTCAGTCTATAAACCGAGAAAAGCTGCGACAAGCCATTGCTGGTACAGCTTTGAGAAGTAATAATTCGACGGGTACAGCAAGTGACAGTCACTCTAGCAGCAATAACTCAACGGGTACCACTAATAACAACTATTCGTCATCATCATTTCCCCGTCTGGACTCACCATGTCGAACGTCACGCTATGCTGCAGGCAATAGCAGTCCACGTATTGTACCGCCAACACCAAAATCTGCAATGTTGGAGGAGCGAACACGAGAGCTCTATAATTTGCGAGTAAGTAAAAAGCTTAAAAATATTGGTTTTATTGGAATTTAATAAAAAATTAAAAATAATTATCTTACAAAATTGAAATTAGGCACAACTTGAGACAGAGAGATACGAGAAGGGGCTGCTGGAAGTGCAAATAAAACAAAATGAAGAAAAGATGAAGAAATTAAGTAAGTGCAACTTAGCTTTGTTACAACTTAAGTATTTAATGTTCACTATTTGTTGCAGATCAAGATCATAAAAAGCTGCAACAAACAATTCAAGATTTAAAAAACGATATACTCACACAAAATACAACAGAAGGCAGTTCGCCAAAAAATAAAGATGCAGAACAGGTGATTATACATTTACTTGTTTAAATTTCAGATTATTTTACTGTTATTCAAAATTTATGTATATTTATGCAAAAATACATTTATCTTTATATTTTTATTTTAAAAATATCTTTTGTAATAAATGTTTAGATGAAACGCCGTTTATGCAGAGAAGTGGCCCAAAAGGAGACCGAAATAGCAAAACTCAACGATGTGCTAGGAAATTTAAGGGAGGATAAAAATTTGGTTCAAGAAAAGGTGCCCAAACATTTGTTGTTCATAATGTTGTTATAAACTCTATGAATATTTTTAATTACAGCTTTGTCATGCTGAAAAACAAATAATGTTTTGCATGAATCGTATTACAGAGCTGGACTTGAAAGTCGATGAGCTTACTACTGAACTTGAGGTACTTGTACAAACTATTTATGATTATATTGCGTGAGATCTAATAAATATGTTTACACTTGATTTGTCAATAGCAAAAAGAGTTCACCATTCAATGTTTAAGTGAAAACAAACTGGAACTGGAACAGTTTATAAATGAAACACGTTCAACAGGGAATAATTCGCGGCCTGATTATTTAGATGCTTCGTTCTCTCCTGTCACTGATGGAAGTTCAAGTAGTCCCGAAAATCTCGCACGCTCCGTGGTCGATGTACAGTTGCGCGAAAAGGAACACGAAAATTCTGAGCTACGCGACGAATTGTGCGCGCTAAGGAGCAATAATAAACGTTTGACCGACCTAATACGAAAATTCACTACAAAACATGCGCAGGAATTCAATATAACCACCAGGATTGGTAATATTGCGTCGAAAGTGGAAGAGCACAAAGAAATCACGCCAGGCGATTGTCTTAATCATTTAGTTGACTATGTCGAACAACTGGGTGCGTATTACAAAGACGAAAAGATGCGGGTGAAAGCTTTACAAGGCGAGCTACAGTCCAAACAGAGGCGTAACGATGATCTCAGTCGCAGCCTGATAGAGTTCGAGAAAGAGGTGGCCGCACTAAAGGAACAATTAGAAAGTGTGGACAGTTTAAATCTGGAATTGGAGCAAGCGAAGAAACGTATGCAAGAAAAGATAATACGTTGCGAACAGGAGATTGCCAATATTAACGAGCAGAAATTCGAATTGGTCGCCAGACTCGACACGCTTGCCAATGACTATGACACGCACAAGCATAAGTGTGCCGCACAGCGTCAAGAATACACGACAACAATTAAAAATCTACAGAATGAAATCTCAGACTATGAAAAAGTCAATATTTCGATACGGAAGGAAAACGAAGACTTGAACGACGAAGTGGCCACGCTGCGTAAGAAGATAGAAACACTACAACAAGGCATGCTAAACAACACCGATGAGATACGAACATTAAATGATCGCATTAAAAACTATCAAAATGAATTGGAGGCACACGACAAAACCGAAAAAATGCTGAAGGAGAAGTACGAAAAAATACTGGTGCAACATGAAGACACCAAACGCGACAGGCGTGAAACTGCCGATCACTTAGAAGCCATGCAGAATAAAATTACGGTGAAAGAATTCGAAATGGGCAAACTGGGCGTGGAAATAGTCGAGGTGCGTAAGAAGAATGATGAGTTAGAAACGCGCATTGACACGCTTCTGACGGAATTCAAAACCGAAAAGCATAACTACGAATTGGCAATACACACGCGCGATGAACGCATACGTAAACTAACGGACGAGCGTAACACGCTAGAGGAAAGCTTCGGCAAGCTGAAAAAAGAGAATGAGCTTTTGCAAACTGATTTCAAGGAGGCTAAGGAAGAGTTGAGTGCGGCGCTTAAGACATTCAACGCTTTAAATGCGCTATTGTGTGGCGAGAAATCCAATACCGCCGTTAATTTGGCGCAAAGACTGTCGGAAGTCTTAAGCAGCAACAAACGCTTGAGCGAAGAGAAACTGGAACTCAATGAAAAATTGGAGCAGATGAGCTTCAATCACAATGAAACGGTTTCGAAAATGGAAGTTGTGGAACAACAAATGAAAGATCTCATAACCGCCAAAGAGGAAGTGGAAGCCAATTACAAAACACTATTGGAACAGAGCGACATGAAGCTGAAAAGTGCGGAAGATCAAATCAAAATTTATGAGGAAGATATTGGCAATCTGAAAGAGGCCTTCAAGCAGGTCACCGATGATATGCAAAATGCGCTACAGGTGAACACCGAAGATCACACGGTGCGTTTGATGGAAATTGGTGTTCAGCACGAGCGTGTTGTAAACGCGCTGAAGCAAGAGCTTGCCGCAAACAAGGAGGAGTTAAGCCTTAAAGAGCACAACCTGAAAACGCTCATGGAAGAGAGTAGCGTAGTCAAGAATAAGCTGGAAGAGAGCATACAACGCTTGCAAGAAGTACAAAACGAACACTTGCAAGTAAGCAAAGCCGGTAGTGAGAAGCTCAAAGCTTTGGAAGCACAAATGGATAAAGTAGTGAAGGAAAACAAAACACTGCTGCATGAAATCGACACTTTCAAAGCGGAACACACCAAAGTCAATGGTAAAATCATCGAAGCCGATAGCGCCTTAAACGAACTGAATACACAGCTGCAGCAAGAGTTGGATCACAAGAGTGAATTGAGCGTGAAGCTGCAAGCAAGTGAAACGCGGTTATTTGAAACGGAGCAAAAGCTCGAAAGCATACTCAAGGAGAAGGCGCACACTATAAGTGGACTGAAGACCGCCTACGAGAGTCAAACAGCCGTGCTGAAACGCGCCGAAAATCAAGTGAGCACATATGAAAAGGCGAACATAAAGCAAACACAACAAATTGCCACACTGCAGCAGAATTTGCAAAAGGCCACAGAGGAAAAGGAGCGGCTGAGCAAAGATGTCGCTTCATACACATCACAATTGCAGCGTGAGCAAGACGAGAAATCGGCGCTGTTAGCTTCGTTAGAGCAAACTGCCGATCAACTCAAGTTGGCGATCTGTGAGAAGGATCAGCAAGCAAAGATATTAGAGAAAAGTTATGATGAACTCAATAATCAATTGCGTGATGCCAATGAAGTCGTCGCAAAACTACAAACCGATATCTCAGCAAAAGAGGCACAACTGCAGCGTTTGCAAGAAGAGCAAGAGCACGAGCGCGACAATTGGCAAACGAAGTTGTCGGAAATGATGCGCATGCTAGCCGAACAGTCGGTGGAGCAGGAAAATAACGACTGCATATTACAGCAAATCATCACGCTGATAGAGAACCATTGCAATTCAGCGGGCGATGCGGAGAAGACGCTAATCGATGAGTTTATAAAGGTGCCCGCGTGCGAAAAGGACACACATTTGGGTAAACTGCGATGCGCGCTCAATGGTCTGCTGCATAATATCGCACAACTGCACACACAACTCGATCAGACCGAGCAGAAGCGGCAGGGCGCTGTTGAGGTGCTGGAAAAAGCGAACGACAAGTTGAACAATCAACTGCTTCATCGCAATGCCGAAATCAACGAGCTGCAGCAGCAACTAATTGGCGCGCGTAAACAAAGCGCAGTGGCTGAGCAACTGAAAGACGAACTGCATGATTTGAAAGCTGTCAACGATAAGTTGAGGTCGCAGCTATTACAGCTTGAGCATGAGTACAGCGTAGTTAAAGAGCAATACCAGAACGTCGCTAGTGCAATGGAACGCTTGGAGCGGGAAAAGCAAGAGGTCAAAAACGAGCTGCAACGCGCCAATGAAAATGTCACGCGCCTCATACAAGGTAGCGATGCATTGCGGCAGGAGAAAGATACGCTCGTCGAGCAGCTGCAAGAGATGCGTCTACAGCTCACACAAACCAGCGTGCAACACAGTTCGACCGAGTCGATGGTGAAGAATATACTACAAAATTCCACGACGTTGGAGCGTAAACTGGATGCCACAGAGAATGAGTTGAAATTGCTGCGTGTGCAATTACAAACGCTGGAGACTAAGAAGGAAGAATTGACTGCTGAGAATATTAAGTTGCGCGACACACAGGAGAGCTATCAGAAACGTATTGAGAAAATGGCTGTCAAGTTGGGTGATACGCAAGCGCGTTGCTCGAAGAGTGAGCACGAAAACGAAAGGCTAAACGAGGCATTGACGGCGTCAAAGAGCAGCGCTGAGAAATGGAAACGCGAAAAGAGCACATTGGAGGCGGACAAACAAGTGCTGCAGGAGCGCATAGCCGCCACAGAACGCAATCAACAACAACTAATCAACAAGGTACATCAACTGGAGCAAACGAAACAGACACTCGAAACGGAGAAAAAACAGTTAGAAGCCTCTGAGACAGATGCTAAAGTCAAAGTGACAAAGCTCGAGAAAATACGTCAAATGAATGAGGAGAAAATACGAAAGTTGAACTATTCACTAGAGACAACCGAAGCGAGCAATGTGCGTTTGAATCACGAAATCGGTGCCATCAACTCGCAACTGAACGAACTGCAGAACAACATTAGTGCAGACAACACCGCCGAGAAGTTGAAGGTAGCACTTGAGGAACGCGAACAAGCGCTGGCACGTGCTAACGAATACGAAACGCTTGCGAATAAGCTGCAAGCCGATGCCGAACAGTTGCAAGAGCAAAATTCCAATATCAACGATCAGCTATCGAAAATCTCACTGTCACTGCAGATATCACAAGAGAAATGCGAAAAACTGTCACAACAAATGTGCGACCTCGAAATGGATATGTGCGCGCTGAAGGAGGAGAAAGCACAAATTGAAAACGAACACTTGAATACCTGTGCCAAGTTGAAGGCATACGAAGTGCAAAATAATAATTTGCGCTCGGAGCGCGAGGAGAAAGTGGTCGTACTCGAAGCGCAACTGGAGCAAATCAGAAAAGAGTTGAGCGTCAAAGCCGGCGAGATTACAATGCTACAGTCGGAACGTGACAGCTTGCGTAGTGGCAATGCAGAAGACGACGAACAGCTGGAGCAATTGCGTAAACGTTTGGCCGCTGCCGAGAAGCTAGTCGAGTCGGAGCAGCAGGCCAATACTCAACTGCGTGTGGACAATCAAATTTTGCAAGCCAAATATCGCGATTCCAAGCAACGTCTGCAGGAGCAAACCGAAAAGGCGGAGGAGCGCATCAAAGAGAATCGCCTCGAGATGGAAGTCAAGTTGGATAAAATGAAGAACAAAATGGTAAGCTACCGCAGCACGATACACACATTTTTACGTAGTTAGCACTTGGTGTTGTAGTCTATTTTTTAACTCCTTATTTTTTTTTGTAACTTTAGTTGAGGAAATTCCTTGCGTACTCTAGTCATTCCCAATTGTAGGGACATCACACTGTTAACTGTCCTTAAGTGTCAGCTAGTTTGTTCTATGTTTTTTGTCTATGTTATTCCGTCTGTTGCAAATGCAAATCGTGTTGTAAATGTTTTATAGATTTGGAGTAGAAACTTATACGATACCCTTATTGTCACTAAATCGCTTTGATAAAAAAAGATAATTGTGTTTGTTTTTTGTTTTCCTACGAATACTGAGAAGGACGTACAATATAATATAACGTATAAGGAACATTCTTCTTTTGAATGCTGTACGTGAAGATATTTATTTTCTTAAACCGCCACGCCTTACTTATCTATTGGCATTTCGATTGGTTTCTACATAGCTTATCATACAATATTTTCTCTTTGTCATGATCCTAAATGTAGGCAACATATTTTTCTGGAAACGAACATGTTCGAAAATAATAGAATTATATTTTTTAACATTTGTTCCTTGTAAGTCAGTGGAGGACTGTATTTGTAAAAGGATTATTCGACTTATTGCCCGTCCCAACGGTGTTTTTGAAAATACAGAAACTGTAACCAATTTTTTTCGAAAAATTAGAGACCTAACCCACGGCATAACGTTATTTATATTGTTCGAAACTAAAAAAAAGTACGAGAAATCGAAAAATAAAGTCAGAAAGGGTAAGAATGAAGGAATAGCCCCATGTTTATACAACATCTATTAAAAAATGTCATTATTTTTTGCATTCATTTGAAGTTTTCATTTAGCATAACTAAAATCATACGTCTCTGGGCAATTGCTTCCGTTAAACGATCCAATTGCTGTTATTACATAAGAGAAATAAGAGTCTGAGCGTAGGGGAGTAGCTCATAGTAGATTATTCCTTGCCAATCGCACCAAAACCTTGAAAAATGCTTCCTCACCGTCAATCCTGGCTTTGCCACCGTTTGTGCCGGTTTATTTGCGATTGGACTACGACCGTTTTCGCTTGACGTTCTAGTATTTAACCCACTTTTTATCACCAGTAATTATTCGCTTCAGAAATTTTGTTGCTATTCAGCAGCGATTCGCAGATAGAAATTCGGTTCATAAAGTTTTTTTTTTGTTGTATTCAGTCTTATTTAAATGGTACCAGACGTATTTTGTGCACAATTTAGCTCATGAGCAATCTAAACAGTGCTATTATAATGGTCGAACTCGACAATTCCCATTATTATTATAATTTTTTTTTTTATCGATATTTTCGACAAATTTGCCTTTCGGCCATCGTCACAGATAAATACCAAAATCGCATGTGATTGGCTGTATAAGAGCCATAAACCATTCAAAACCATAAACATTATTCAAATTTTCAACCGTCGGCTTAAACAACACTGGGTAAAGAAATCACAATACTGTCTGAGATGCATTTATTAGTACGATATCTTTCTAACGCCATATGGCGAAACCCGATCTCACCTATATAATGTTCTTTGAAAAAATTAGGCGGGAAATTATTCCTTAATATGTTTAAGGGGGGGTTAGGGTTTCAAGGTAAAAAAAAAAATTTTTCCTAACTTTTTTCTTAAAAATGGATTGAGTAATTTTATTCGGGCGCATAAGCCGGTAACGGAGAACGTATTGAGAATTTACCGAAAAAAAACCAAGAAAAATTAGTTAAATTATGATCAAATCTTCCCCCCAACGTTCTCTGATAATTTTTTTTTTGTTTTTATACTCTCGCAACCTGTTGCTACAGAGTATAATAGTTTTGTTCACCTAACGGTTGTTTGTATCACCTAAAACTAATCGAGTTAGATATAGGGTTATATATATATAAATGATCAGGATGAAGAGACGAGTTGAAATCCGGGTGACTGTCTGTCCGTCCGTCCGTCTGTCCGTCCGTCCGTGCAAGCTCTAACTTGAGTAAAAATTGAGATATCTTTATGAAACTTGGTAGACATGTTTCATGGTACCGTGAGACGGTTGGTATTGCAGATGGGCGTAATCGGACCACTGCCACGCCCACAAAACGCCATTAATCAAAAACAAATAACTTGCCATAACTAAGCTCCGCAATAAGATACAAGACTGTTATTTGGTACACAGGATCACATTAGGGAGGGGCATCTGCAGTTAAAATTTTTTTTAAAAAAGTGGGCGTGGTCCCGCCTCTAATAGGTTTAATGTGCATATCTCCTAAACCGCTAATGCAAAATTCACTGGAAGCAAATATTTTTAGCACTTCTATTGACGGTGTGAAAATAGTTGAAATCGGGTGGCAACTCCGCCCACTCCCCATATAACGGTACTGTTAAAAACTACTAAAAGCGCGATAAATCTAGCACTAAACACGCCAGAGTCATTAAATTTTATCTCTGGGATGGTATGAGATGACTTTATAGGAACCGCGTTCAAAATTAGACAGTGGGCGTGGCACAGCCCACTTTTAGGTGAAAACCCATATCTTGAGATCTGCTTAACCGATTTCAACCAAATTCGGTGCATAACGTTCTTTTCATGTTGTCACACTATGTCACAGTGCAAAAATGGGCGAAATCGGACTACAACCACGCCTACTTTCCATATAACACCATTTTAAATTCCATCTGATTATTTCACTTTCCACTATGCAAATCAGGCAACAATGACTGTATCGGGATAAAACTTTGCGTGAATAATGCGATTAAAGTATGCCACCTTGTGGCCAAAAATTGTCTAAATCGAACCAAAACTGTTCAAACCCCTAAGTACTAAATATGTGGACCCCATTGCCTATAGTTGACCTTCTACCGAAAATATCAGTCAATCCACAAAGAAATCTCAAACGAGTATACCATTTGACTTTGCGAGAGTATAAAATGTTCGGTTACATCCGAACTTAGCCCTTCCTTACTTGTTAATGTTATATTTGCATATTTTGATGCGCATTTCATAAATAAATAATGAAGTGATCTTTTCTGTGATATTTCGCCCATATTGTCACGAAAAAAGCATTATTGAACATTGTTCCATAAATAAATATGCATTTGTAAATCTTTTTATTTTTGCGCAATAGACGGATCTGGCAGCAAAAACATATTCCATATAGTTAGATATCAGATATATGTTCACATACAGGCCTATTTAGCGTGTTAAGTTACTAAGCTATAAAGCTACCAAAACAAAAGAAATACCACTTTATTCCAAACAAAAAAACTTTCATTTGAGCATTGCATGCAACGCACAAATTCATAAATACATAACTGAATAATTTTCCAACATCAAAAGCACTTTCACCGCAACTACGACCACAAAACTCTACACTCGCAAACAATTTTCTCATTTTCTCATATACGAATTAGCTAAACTTAACTTACTTAAAGCCACATTTTTTTAGCGAATTTAGTCTTTGCTGACCTTGGTTTTTCTTTTTTCCTTTTTTCATTGTTTCTTCTTTAAAACGAATTCACAACGCAGACGCAATGTCACAGGTTCGAAATCTATGGGACCCGGACAAAGTGGAAAAAACGATTCAACACCTGTTTCAAATATTTCGTTGTTGTATTCATGTCGCAAGTAATGCTTGCAATCACGCTCAATATCTTTATGACGCGCAATGATATGGAGCTGTCAATCAAAAGCAACTCTCCGGCGGTTTTCTAAGCGCGCCACTTACGTAACTTAATTACACCAAGGCTTGTGACATACGCGATGATTTTTCTCAGCATCGATCATGTATTAATTGTTATAGAATTTTAGCTTGTACTTAATCTTAAACTGTATACATATATATATGTATATATATGCGCGTCTAGATTTATCTATTTGAGTGTTTTAGTTTTGTTATTGTAAAATTTTGAATAGATATATAAATAACATTATTTTTTTTTTAATGCTTAACAAACAAGAAGACAGCGTATGTTTTTGTATGTGTGTTTGTATATTTTTTTTTTGTAAGTGCGGAAGTATTGCATGTACCGTTAGTAGTAGCAGAGCTCACTTACTGCACAGCTGTGATGTCCCCACAGTCAGTTGACCAACTAATTACTCCATCATTTAGTTGTTGTTGTTACGAAAGCAGCATAATTGAATTATATTTTTAATTGCGAATTTATTTGCTACAGCCACTTACTTTTTTCAAAACCTTTAAATTGCTAATAATTTTGCATATTTTTTTTTCCAAAAAATACAAATTTGAATTTTAGTCTAGAGAAATGCATAGACTTCATGCCATTCGCCATGCAAGCTTTAGTTAGTCTTATACAAACAATTTTTTTTTTAGAAGTTATACAACAACAACAATAAATATTCTCATTTTGCGCCCTTTATTTGTTTCTCAATTTCAATTTGACCGCTTTCGGTCGATTTTCCACATTAAAAATATTGCACCGCCACCCCTCAACCCGTCTGTTTTACGTTTTGCTTGCGTAAATCTCGATCATCAGAAAACATTATATACCGACGAAGTGACGAAAATGAAAGGCAAACAAGATCGCGAAGTCAGCAGCTTGCGCGCCGATATGGATATACTAAAGACACAGGTAAGTGAAGACACATTTAGGCATACATAAATGGTAAACTTGATATATTTTTTTTCTTTTTTACATTTTCATATTTAATCTACGCAGAACGAAAAGTACGAGGAGCATATACGCAAGCTTTCCGGTCAAATAATGAAGACGAACGATCGCATATTGGAATATCAAAAGCAAAATGCCATACTATCTACCAAACTAAATAAATTACAAGAATCCGCTGCAGATGCGCACTTTAAACGTCCCACTTTTGCGACAAATTCATTGCCAAGATCGCTGTCGTCGGCAGCATCTAATGCGGCCACCAGTTCCAATTTGGCAATGGAGGATGAAGAGGGTGAAATTTTCAATAACACGTACCTGACCGATTTACAAACGGGCCGCATGTCCATGTGCCGTGATGTTTGGTAAGTTTACTACAATACTTGTATATTGTTAAGTAGTTCGAAAGTGCAATAGAATTTATATTTATAAACGGCTACAATTTTTTTTTTGTTGGAACGTGTTTCGTTTTTAGTTGTTATATTCATTCTGAATGTACGTAAAATCATTGTTGCCTACAAGTTATTAAAAAAACGCTGCATACATTTAGGCGAGTTAGCCAATTTTATGGTGTGTTTGGCATTATTATGATTTCCTTATTTCTTTTAACTTTAAAAACTACTTTCATGTTACAAAAGAAGAAATTATCTAATTCAATCGATCAAAAATATTCCTAAAATCAATACAAAATAATAAAAATATAAACAAAAACTCGAAAATTATATTTTCGAAATTAATATTTTCTCCTTTAAGTTTAGGCGTAGTTTCCTTTCATTGTAACTAAAGCTTTCTTTAATTAAAGTACTAATTACTTACTTTAATTAAAGCTTTTTTTCGAAAAGAAATAATTAATATCGATATTTTCAAAAATATTTTTTTAATATATTTCTTGTAATATATTTTTTGTTGTCTTTAAATATAAATTTGAATAGTTTTTGTCGGAAAAAATTATTTTATGTTCAATATTTTTTTTTATTATTTTATTTGAATTATAAAAAAAAATATTTCGAAAATTTTAAAATAATTTTTTTTTATTTCAACATTTTTTTATAATTTGTATCTTATGTCGAAAAAATTTTTTATGCCATATTTCAGTGTTATGTAATTCAAATACTCTTTTGCAAAAAAAAAAAAAACTGGTTTCAAAATTAATATTATCTCATTTAAAGTTAGGTGTGGTTTCTTTTAATTGTACTCGTAGTTAAAGCTTTCTTTAATTATAGTCGATATTTCGTTCAGATTTTGCTGAAAACATATTTTATTTCAAAGTAATCAAAAATTATTTTTATTTTTTTATTGAAATTTTGTTTTATTTTATTTAAATATTTTTGTTTTATATTTATATTTTTTTATTGAAATTTAATTTTTTATTGAAATAAATTTTTTTATTGAGATATATTTTTTATTGAAATATATTATTTTATTTAAATATTTTTTATTATATATTGATATATATTTTTTTTTTGAAATATAAAATATATAGTTTTATTGAAATATATTTTTTTATTTATATAAATATAAATTTAATTAATACATTTTTTGTTTAATATTTGTTATTGTTATTTTTTTTTAATAATATTTATATATTTATTTTTTTTTTAATAATATTTATATATTTATTTTTTTATAATTAATAAATTTTGTTATTTAATTTAAACATATTTTTTTTGTAAATAGCTTTTGTCGAAAAAAGTTATTTTATTATTAATATTAATATATTTGATTGTTATTTAATTTAAATATTCTTTTGCAAAAAAAGTGGTTTAGAAAATTTTGTATTTAAATATTGTTTTTTTAATTTTAACATATTTTTCCATTTAAATAGCTTATGTTCTTTAAAATTGTTTTGTTTTTAATATTTTTAGTTTTAATATTTGTTTGGAAAAAAGATAGTTCATATATAACATTTTTTGAGTTTTTGAATTTTTTTTGATAATTTTAAATATTTTTTTTTTTTAAATTTTTAAATAATTTAGTTTTTACTTTTTTTATTAATTTTTTTAATTGTTTTTTTTTTTATTTTTTTTTAATTAACTTAATTTTTATTTTGTTTTTTTATATATTTTATTTAAATTTTTTTTTAATTTATGTTATTTAGTTTTTTTTATAATATTTTATATCATTGAAAATATTTCAAAAACAAATATTTTTACTAAAACACAGTTTTCACTTCAAAACTAATAACCCTATTAATTCATTTCAGCGCCGAGGAGTTGCAATATCGAAATTCCTTGTTACCACCGCACCTGAAAAGCACCTATGCTGCACAATATGACCACGGCTTAGCCGAAGATGAGTTGAAAGTAAGCACTAGCGAAACAAGCACGAAGCCGACGAGTCAAGACACAAAACCCTTAGAGGGAGAAACAACAGTGATTACATCCAAAGCAGTATCGCTTCCAACAATTTCCAGAATTTTTCACTGTCATAAAATCAAAAAGTTGAAATGAAAAATTTTAAGTGGACGATGCAAAATAACATATTGCTAATAATTCAGCACAAGAAAGCCAGCAAACCAAAAAATTATATACAAAAGTGACAAAAATGTGCTTCTAAGCATTTGCAAAAAAACAAAAATTTTACCGAGAGGATGAAGGCAAATTTCACTTTCTCTAAAATTGACTGCGCCTTAAAAATTGTTCATTTAACATACATGCATACAAATTGTAAGGGTTTTCTTTCGAGTATATGTGCGCCTATGATAAATTTCACACATTGCCTTAATGTAAACAATTTCAAGCAATTAAATTAGTTTGTCCAAAAACTTTGTTGTCATTGTTAATGCATTTCGCACGTTTGTAATTGTGTTCTCTCTGTTTAATGCATTGTCCTGTGTACGAAAAATTGTTTGTTAACGTTCTTTAATTGATCACGTGTTGTCTAAATGTTGTACTTGTCAGCGGTCTTCGTTGCATGCTGTCTGCATAAAATTCAATAATCGCAATATTGCATAAATCTTAAAAAAATATATATAAACTCTCTTCTTCACTACCACTCTCTTAGGATGGCCCCAGTAGCTTGGATGACAGCATGAGCGCTTTGCTGAGCACAACTGGTGGTGGTGGTGCGCGCAAGAAACTCACTGGCATCACGAATTATAAGCGTCCAGGACCGCCGACGCCGAGCAAACATGGCGGTCGGCTGTCGTTGGGCGGCAGCTCGGAGCCGCCACGCGAAATACTCAAAGAAGTGAATGATTATGGTAGCTCGGCGAAAACTCCGGTGCGTTTTGGCTTTTTCGCATCGAAATTCAGCATGGGCAATAGCAATCCAAAGGATGAGGTGAGTTGCCACAATTGGCCACATTTAATGTTCATTATTTTCCTTTCAATATTTAAGTTAAAATTTGAGTATTTATAAGTGTTAAGTTTGTTCGGTTTAGCGTTTTGTTCGTAAACAAGTAAACAATGTTGTATAAGTGTTAAGTTTGTTAATAATAATTATTCTTATATATTTACAAGCTGACCTTTTGCACACTTAAAATAAGCGAGTTCTTTTTTTGAGAAAATATTTTAGTTTCCAATTTTTTTATAAAAATATTTTAATTTTTAAATTTCTTTGAAATATTTTAATTTTTAGGTTAAAGAATTTTTGGCTAAAATTATTCTAAATTAAAATAAATTATTTGTCATATTTTAACCTACAAATACATTGACTTTCTTTTTGATCTCAAGCAATTTCGGACTTGCTTGAGTTTTCCAAAATGCTAAAAGTATTATGAAATTAAAGTTATGGTTTGAGTATAATATTTTTATTTTATAACAAGTAATAAGTTGGTTATATATTATATTTATTGTTATCAGTGTCTAATTCTTGAACCTTTTTGTTTTTTTTTGTTGCCATACATATAACCAATATTTACGATTTCTCAGAGCCAGGATTCTTTTTGAATAAGCATTTTTTAATGTGATGAAGTTTCAAGAATCTGAATTTAAAAAATTTTTGCATAAGTTTTTGAGGTTATGTTTTCGAATTACTATATTGTCCTAGATATCACATACAAAATCGTCAAATGTGATAAAAGATAGCATTAAAAATTGAGAAATTTGAACCAAAGAGCCATTTCGAAAGGTTTTAGAATGCCATGCATCATAACAACTTCAAAAAATTTTGATTTTTTGCACTATTCATTACATACAACAGCGTTGGTTCATATTAGCAAAAATATAATTTGATAAAAAAAAAGCGCGAAATTACAAAAAAAAAAATTTGCATAAGTTTTTGATGTTATATTTTCGAACACTATGGTAAATTGTCCTAGGTAGCACAAAATCGTTAAATGCGATAATGAATTTGAAAATATAGATTTTTTACACTGCTCACTATATATGGTATTAAAACATAGAAATACTGGTTCTAATGAACAAAAATTTCATTTGATAAGAAAAGTTGAACATTTTTTAATTATTTAAAAGAAGAGTTGGTGCTCCAAAATTATTGCATACTTTTTTGTTTTTGACTTGTCCTTTTTATAGTTATATATTTATATAAAAAAAATATAAATAGTCGTCTTCTATATTCCGTTTTAAGTATCTAAATATCGCATGCAACATTTTTCATATTGCATATATAAATCGCATGCGATATTTTTTATGTGTATCCATAATTCTTTTCAATGTATGAAATTGAAAAAAAAAAATATTCCGATTCTATGAGAATCGACTTGTTCGTTAGACTTGTCGTTTTCACCGCAGCTGTTATCTTTTTGTTGTTTGTGCTGTATTCGTAACAGTTTCGTTACCGTTACCGTTATTGTTGTATAGTTGGTTGTTGCTGTTCCGTAAGTGTTTCTTGAAAGTGTTACAAACTTTGCCGTTAAACAACTTTGATTCATTCTAATTCGTTTTCTACTTCTACAATTGAAACATACAAATTTCGAACAACAACTACAACAACTATACAAAGACTAAAAAATTGTCTGCTGATCTGCTTAAAGCTGTACAAAGGAAAAACTTCGAAGCGATGTACTTGAAGAGTCCCGATAATATTTGCACCTCAACGCCACGCAAAAGCAAATCACATTTCGATCGTCGCAGTCTATTCAAACAGTTCATGGCGCTATCCGGTTCGTCGATGCTTTCGCTTACCGTCGAGAAGTGTTCGCCAACAACAACGCACACCGAAGCTTTGAAACCACCGTTGCCAACACTCTCTTTAGCCGATGTGTCGGCCATCAGTCATACGCCAGCGTCGCAAACGCATTTGAAAATGTTGGAACAACAACGTGTCGCACGTAAGCGACGTAGCTCACTGTTACGGCTACAAATCGGGCGTAGGCTGAAAAATTTGCCGGCCAGCAGTCCGATTACAACGGATACGCCATCCACCGGTACGCCACAAACACCGTTAAAAGTTGGAAGAAAATCATTAAAGCCGCTAATGGAGGACGTCGAACGGCGACGTGGTGACGTAATCACGCCCACCACCGGCACAACGACTTCGGCCACTACGGCGACTGCCACCACAACTACTGCCAGTTCCGGCGATGCGCTGAGACGCGGTAGCGGTGTTGGCAGTCGCCATCGTCGTCGTTCGAAGCGTGATCGCGGACCACGGCTGTCGTTGTACGCCAGTGGCGGCGGTCATCGGACACCGAGTCGCAACAAATTGCGCGAACAAATGCGTAAGAAGGCGCACAAACAGCGACGCGAACATTTCAATCGTGCACGCGCAATACCAACCGATCAGCGTCTGCAGGGCGGCCAACCGGACAACGAGAGTGTGCGCGAGAGTGAAGATAACAATAATAGTCACACGATACGACTGAATGCTACGATTGTGCTGTCGAAGAAATGCGAACACCCCGAAGAGTATGATATACCGGAGTATACCTCGAATTATTTTAGTGAAATTATATCCGGTTCGCAAGAAATTATTGAAGAGACCAGCGCTGAACATATAACAATTACTTCGCCCAATCGTCATGAGACCAATATTTCGCCGGACTACGCCTACGACACGAACCTTACGCAACTAGCGTTGGATGAGCAAACCAAGAAGCATCACACTGGCGAGGAAGATAGTTTAACGGAAACTTCGAACAATGGTGATGAAAGTGATACGAATGCTGATGATAGCGATTCGTCAAACTTAAACACTTCGCTGCCGGTAGAGCGTAGTCTCAGAAACGAGCCGGCAGATGAACCATCAACGCTTGATGAAGTCGAAATATTCGATGCTCGCTCCAAACATTTCGAACAACTTGCGGCAGAAACCTCATCGGCCGCACCGTTCGCTGTAACCAACTTCGCATTCGATGTTGTTGCCTCGCCGATAAGACGGCGCTCTGTCAAGCATAGACATTCCCTTACGTACACGCTCCTGCCGAAGTGCGCCAAGGTGACGCTGGCGACGAACCTGCAGCTCAATACACCGCAAGTGTTGACCATGAAAGCGATCGGTGAAAGTGAGCAAAACGATAGCGACAAAATGGCGCAGATTACGCTAGCGGATGTGGTGCGTTTGTGGTCAAGCATCTGGGTGCGCTTAGACCAGCAATTACAGTTAACCATCGCAATCTCGGTCTTTGCGCCGATAATCGCTTTGATCTATCTGGCCTTATCGTTGTATGTGTGAATATGTGGTCTTCACGTAGATAATTCGTGGTCTACTCGACCAAATCGAGAATTTTAATTTTTTGGCAGGATTCGTTATTTAAAATGTCATATACATAAAGCACCGTTAGAGCTTTATGCCCATTTAATATGACATTTTGATTGGAACGATTCAAATTTCAAAAACCCTAAAAATCAAAATATTTCAATAAATTAAAAATTTATGTTGTTTCAAATTATTGTTAAGATCAAACAATTGCTTTATGTATTCAAAAAAAAAGTTATATTTTTTTGTGCTAATTAGATCCGTAATATGCTCTTGAAGCATTGATTTGCTCTGTCGAGAGCGAAATTCCATGCAAACCCGTCATTTTGTTGTTATTATTTGTTTGATTAATGTGCATATTTAGAAATTTTCAATTTGCTTAAGGTAAAATCGCTATGTATTTCTAAAATTATGATATTGTTCAATAAATTTTTGAAAACTGAAATGGACAATGTTTATAGTTACTCAAAAAAAAAAAAACACGGTAAATATACCATATTTATGACGTGTAACAAATGTTGATATTATTGAAGTCCCTATTTCGCAAATCATCAGCAAAGAATGTGTCAGAGTATATGTTTAAAACATGAAAAGGACCACAATCTCATAAGTATTGGACCATACTATTCGAACAAATTCTTTTGACCGTTTCATCGACAAAATTCATCAAAATTCCTGTAATTTGTTTAAGGGGTTACATGGGTTTCACGGCTTCAAAAAAAAAAAATTTTTTTCATTGTTTTATTTAATTCTATAAC
Source organism: Bactrocera oleae (assembly GCF_042242935.1). NCBI lineage: Eukaryota > Metazoa > Arthropoda > Insecta > Diptera > Tephritidae > Bactrocera > Bactrocera oleae. Next base: position 59,830,148 of record NC_091539.1, read on the forward strand.
ATCTCTAGAATATTGTCCTAAATTCTCAAGTTGATCCCAGTAATAGTTTTGGAGATACAGCTTTGAGAAGTTGCGCGCTCGAGCTCAGCTACATACTCACCTAAAAATTTTAACTTTTTTTCCCGAAACTGTGTTTTCCAAGTCAGTTGCTAAGATTTCCCACGAACTACTCAACCGATCTTTATGAATTTTTTCACAGGTCTTTCAGCTATAATTTATAAGATCTTGCCTTGAAGGCTGTTCAATTACAACTATTTAAAAAACAAAAATCGTTGAGAAATTTTCACAAAAATTTGTATGTTTTTGTAAAAACGTCTGCCAAAAATACAATTTTCACTTTATTTGTTTATTTTTTTCTCTGTCTCCGTACCTATTTCTAAGTTCAAACACGCATTTTTTTCTTTTTTTACTTATGATGATCCTGTCAGAAATTCTGCTGTTAACGCGAAAGCACCGTTTTTCCGAGGGACTGCCGGAAATGACGTCGTAGAGGCCGAATTTTGAATATTTTCCTTTGAAAATTTTACAAAATCTTTATCAAATATGTATCTTCGGAATAATAAAAAGTTTGAATAAAAGATTTCATTTTTTATATGAAAACAAAATTATTGCAAATAGGGCGTTTCTTGCTCGACGAAACCCTTGTAACCCCTTAATAATTGTTTTATATCGCTAACGAAAAAATCTTTTCGTCATTTTTCCTTTCAACTTCAATCACCAACTCGATCCCTATTTTATTCGGTGGTGACTTTAGTTACCTTAATTTTTAATTATTTGGTAAGTTTGGTCAGAACACTTTACTCCGGCTTGCTATCCGAGTGGAGTCCCCTTAATATGATATAATAATAGAGCATAACCTAAGCTACATAATTATCAGTTTATAACTTTCTAGGGTCGCCATAATTTAAGCATACACTGAATATGAGGTATAAAGCGTCTACCAACAAAAGCGACGTGATGTTAAAATGAATAATGTACTCAAATTTGATCAAAAATAGGTTCTGTTTTTTTTCTGGATTTTTTATACTATTTGAAAGATACATTGACAGATTTTATCAGCAAAGCCTTTTGCATTTGTAAATTTTTTTGAATGTTACCAATAATTGCATGTAGAAATTTTTGAGGTTATATGATGTTATTAGGGAAGAAATCGAAATGAAAGTTAGTATATGTGGTGCTTTTGTCACATGACAACATTTTTTAAAACATCGGTTATGCATATCTTACCCTTGTTCCTACATACAGGAAACCAATATATTTTCCCCTCCTGTTAAAATGTTTACAGTTATTTTGGTTAATCTCGGAGAACTCTTAAAAAATTTGGGCAGAATATATCTCTCAGTGTAATGTGATTTCGTTGCAAAAGGGATTGAAATCGGTCCAAGTCTCCCGCCATATACCGATTAAAACGATTTTTATAGCTCCAGTTGACAGTACATCATATAGTCAATAATCAATATCTTAATAAAATTCGGTGAATATGTTACATTTGGGATAGCGGCCATATTTGTACATAACCTCACTTTAACGAATGTTGACAAGCATTTACTCTTCTAGCTGAGATAATATAATTATATTTATTTATTTAGGCTAATTGAAAATCAAGAAAGTATTTTCAAAAATTAAATTTTTTTTAAATCCACAATACATTTACTTTATAAATTTATAAGAAATAATAAAATTGATTAAAATGTAAAATTAAATTAAAAAAGTTTAAACAATCAGCTGTACAGTTTGGAAGGCTGAACTTAGTATTTGAAATATATTTTATATATATTTATATTTTATTTATACTATTAACTTTATCCTTTTCAGAATTCTCCACCAAAGCGGCGTCTCAGCAACATATTCAAGCGGAAATAGAGCTGTGCGCCAACAACACTGCATTTGAAGCCATAATTGAAAAACGAACGTCCATTTTATTGTTTTTAATATTTGGATAATTCCGTAAATGCTAACTTAAATTATTTTAATATTTATTCTTAATTTGTTTTACAATGTATAATGTTTACATTTTTAATAATAATTCATACTTACGTGTGTCTGTGTGTGTATGTGCAACAACAATGCAAAGCGCACATTTGCTTTTGCAATTTGAGCGCAACTTTTAGTTTATGTGTGTAGTAGTATAAAGAGAGCGAGAGAGAGAAACAAACTAAACAATAATATCTCTATTTATATTGTATATGAATTTGCATTTATTAAACTAAAGAAGTAAATAAGTTGTAGCACAAATAAAAACATAAAATATTTACATTTAGATTGCTAATAGATTACTCTCGAATTACCACATAACTCGAAAAAAAGCGAACAATTACAAACACACGCAGGAAACACAAATGGGTATTTAATTGTATTATTAACAATTAATTATTAATTATTTGTAATAATCATTTCAACGATTGTTTATTTTAATCACAAAAAAATCAACAAAAACAATAAAAATATTTATTGTATTTGCATTAAAAATATATAGTTTTTATATATGCTTTTTAAAAACAATATAGGAAATCTATAAATTATATTGTACAGTTATTGTAGTAGTATTTGATATATTTGCTATTTCATTAAATTTATTGGAGATTTTCGGAAACGAAAGATAAAATGACAAATATTAAGGGAAAAATAATTTACGGGCAATCTGAGCTTAGGAAAACGAAGAGGGAGAGGCGTGGCTGAATTTTTAAGTGTTAAGAATGGTTTATCTCGATTTACGGTTACTACGGTTCCTACAGAAAAAAGTTATATGGCAATGTTGTAGGTAATGAAAAGATCTATAACTTTCGTATTGTGACTTTTTTCACATAACCTCAAAACTTATGTGAAAAATTCATATAACCAACTTTTTGGGTTTTTTATTTTTATCTTGTACAAAATTTTTTTTCAAACACGAAATTTGGCGGAAACTAACCTTCTTATGACGTAAACATATTGTATTTTTTGTTATTTAAAATATTAATTTTTTTTTTTAAATTGACCTAATATCGGAAAAAACCCAAATTTTCGATCATAAAATCTCAAGACAAAATATAAAATTTTTTTAAAAAGTCGGCAGGCTTTATGTTCGTGGAAGTCCCAATTTTCCGATGGTATAAAATATATTTGCATTTTTATGGTAAATAAAAATATAGCAACTATAATATTATACATAGTACCCAGTATTTATATACACATTTGTGTGTATGTATACATATCTTATGAAAATGCAATGTAAAACATGTTTACAATCGGGAGGGGATTGTGCTGCGCGCTTCGTGTTCAAACGAGAAAAATATTTTTGTTTTTAACTAAGAAACTGCTTTATATGTTTATGCACCTTTCCAGGAATTTCGCATTAAAAAAGTAAAAATATACAAATACATATGTACATATATGTATAGATATATTTATATATTTTATGCGAAGTTTACGAAACTTATGGTATACTTGTACATAGATTAGCAGAATTTTTTTTCGGAAATGACTTAAGCTTGAATGTTAGTGGCGTTACTATTCGGCGACGTCTTAAAGAACAAAATCTCAAAGCGTGCCATCCACGAAAAGTTCCACTGTTAGCCACCAGACATGTCAAAGCCCATTGGCCCATTACAAAGTGGCGAAATATTTTATATAGTGACGAAAGTAAAATTGTGTTATTTGGTGGAAAGGGCTCCAGACAATATTTCAGACGTCCACCTAACACAGAGTATGATGCTAGGTACACTTTGAAGACAGTTATCACGGCGGATTGAGTATTATGGTATGGGCATGTTTTTCTTACAGTGGAGTGGGTAGTATATTCATGATTGATGGGATCATGGATCGATCTGTATAAGTTAACATATTAGAAAATGTTATGTTTCCTTATGCCAATTGGGAAATGCCACTAAAATGGACGTTTCAACAAGATAACGACCCCATACATACAAGCAAACTGGTCAAAAGCTGGATGGCATCAAAGCGGATCGATCTTATGTCATGGCCTGCGCAGTCTCCGGATTTAAATCCAATTGAAAATCTATGGGGAGATGTTAAACGATATGTTGCAAATGCAAATCCAACATCTCGATCACAGCTTTGGAAGGTTGTTCAAAAATCATGGGAGCGGATCTCTGTCAAGCGCTGCCAGGACTTGGTGGATTCTATGCCTCGCAGATGCCAGGCCATAATAAAAAATAATGGGTACACGACTAAGTACTAACCCAAGCAAACAAATTAAAATAGTTTTTTGGAGTTCAACAATGTTTTTTTCGACTAATTCCACTGTTTTCATTACTCACTGCTATTTTTATGAACAACTGTAAACAGCACTTTTTTGTTTAAATTAATAATGTAAAAAACATTAACAACATTTTGAATAATAAATTGATTTGTTTTTGTTTAAAATAATCACAAAGTTAAAACAAAATTAAATTTGTGAACATTCATTTACTTTTTGATATATAAAATTAAGTTTAAAGTTGCAACTCATGAGCACTGCTATTTTTATGAACACAGCTGTATATACATAATGATCACCGTGACGAGCTGAGTAGATTTAGCCAGTCTATCTGTGTATACGCGAACTAGTCCTCAATTATTGAGATGTTGATCTGAAATTTTGCACAAGTAACTGCTCATTTGTCAGAACGATGGATGTCGGCTCACTATAGCATATAGTTGCCATACAAACTGAACGATCGGGATAAAGTGCTTGTATGGGAAACTTTTTCATTGAACGAGAAGAAAATGTGGCATGGTTTATTTTCCAAGGCAACGCCACGATATCCGAAGAAATTGTTCAGATCGGATCTCTATGGCATACATACAAGTATAGCTGTCATACAAACTGGAAGATCAAAAGCAAGTTCTTGTAAGAAATCTTTTGTATTTGTGAAGGGGGTGCTATAGCTTCGGTTTAACCGAAGTAAACGTTATTTTTATTTCTTTGGTTTAAAATTAGTTTTTGTTACGAATATATTTTAGTTCCTTTTTTGGAACTTTTAGATTTGGTGATTTTTTTTTGTATTTTTGATTTTTTCGATTTGGTTTTTTTGTATTTTTTAAATTTATTTTTAACTTTTTTAATTAATTTTTTTTTAATTTAATTTTTTTTAAACAAAATTTTTTTTTAATAATTAAAAATTATTTTTATAATTTTTTTTTTTAAATTTTTAATTCATTAAATTTTTTTTTATAATTTTAAAAAAAAATTTTTTTTTTTTAATTTTTTTTATAATATTTTTATTTCCTTTATTTTTGTTTTTAATTGATTTTTTTCTTTTATGTTTTTAATATTTCCTTAATTTTTTTGTAGTATTTACTTTTGTTTATATTTTAAGTTTTGCCGATTTCACTAAGCAATTGAACTTACTGAGGAAAATCCTGCTAGAATTTAAGATTAAAAGTATTAAGCATATTTAGTCAAAATTCTGATTAAATGAGCATTACTAGTTTTAAAGAAAAATGTGGTAAATTATTTAAACATGAAATGCAAACAATTTATTATGTATCTAGTAGATATATGGTTGCATTATTCTCATATTTTATGTGTAAAAAAAATTCTTTATATTTTGAGACAACTGAGATAAGCGTGACTCTAGGCGGTTGCCTAATAAATTGGTTATGGGGAAATATTTAAATAAGAGGCAATTTTGAATTTAAAATTCTGAAATCTGGTATGTATGTATGTAATAATATGTAAATATCAGCTCACCGATTTTAAAATTAACTGGTTTCTTTTCAGCAGAATTTTAACCATTTGCAAATTGAATATGCTGATGATGGTCGAATATTGATTATAAAATCACATAGAACACGTTCTTCGTCCTAAACGCAAACATGTATGCATACATACGTAAATGGATATTAAATAATTTGAGGCACTATGTCGGATACTTTATTTTTCTCAGACATACCAATTTTTCCTTTGAAACTTGCAAATTTTCCATACCTTTCTCGCCAAAAATAATTAAAAAGAAAGACAATCAAAAGAAATGGTGAAGAAATTCTATCTCCACGCTTCAATACGCTGACTGTGAAATCAAAACGAACAAAAAATTTAACATTTTACGAGTACGACAGCACTTCGTGTCCACAGCGATCGTTCGGGCGCACTTGATCACAGCTCGGCTTCGCGATATCGCAACGCACGCTACAATAAATGACATTTCTGCAAATATATACATAGATATATTCAAATGTGAAATCGAAATGCGAATAAATATCGGCATATTTTGAATAAGCGCTGCAACAACATGCTATACCTTCATATACGTATGGTATACATATCTATGTCCGGACAGGTATTCAAATCAGCAACACAAGCGCTCCGGCTGGCGCACTGACGACTTACTTGGATGGTTGGATGGTTGGCTGCTCGGCTGGTGGCTGGGCTGTTGGTTAGTTGATAGCTTAATGGTGTTGGTGTGGCTGGTGTAAATGTGTCAACTGAAATTGTGTTGTTATTGTTGTAGAAGAGTTATTGAACACCACACATTTGTATGTACATATATGTGCGCACATATGTACAAGCGCGCGATTGGCAGCGCTACAACAACAATAGTAGAAATGTTAATTCGTGTTTATTTTAATATTTTCCTTTAAAAGCACACACTAAACAGATCAGTAGATCAGTTTAATTCAGACCAGAATTTAACTAACAACTGTCGAAGTAAAAGCGCAACAGATTTCTTCTTTGCAAATAATCAGTGATAATCGGTTGAATGCAATATTGCAGCGAGACACAAAAGGAGATCCTCAAATCTCTGTATTTATATACTCGAATTGCCAGTTTACTTTGTGGACTTTGTGTGGCGAAGGACTTTAATCGTCTTCAAATTTAATGTGAAGTGTTGTTGTTGTGAAATGTTAAATTAGAATATAAAATTAAAGCGTTGAAAGGCTTTAAATATATTTATCTATAAGTGTGTCTAAAATTTGAAAACTGCTGTTTTGTACATTTGTACTGTGAAGTCAGTGTATTTAAAAAAAAAAATTGTTTTGCATGTAAAACTAATACTCGAATAAGAAAATTATTATATATAACATTTGTTGTGTGATAATGCCGGCAAGCGATTCGGAGCGTAATATTTCGACCAGCAACACCGAAAATATCAACTTAACAAAAGACCCACAACACAGCAATGACGATCAGAAGCTGAATCAAAATGTACGCCAAGAATGGAATATCAAAGCTTCGAAAATATCCGCAAGAACACACAACCGCATACGTGGTATTGTGGAGTCCTTGAAAATCAAACCGAATCCTGACAAGCCAATGATACCGTTATCTATCGGTGAGTAGTTATTATGCACTGAATCTGAACGATCGGAATAAAGTGCTTGTATGCAAAACTTTTTCATTTGAGAAGATATTTTCAAATATTATATTTCGAAATTGTTCATGCGTTATTGTATAAGGTAATAATGCAATCTTCGAAAAAATGGTTCAAATCGGATCCTTAATTCTTGTAAGGAATCTTTTGTAGTCATGAAGGGTATTTTTTCTTGTGTTTTAAAGTAAAATATTTTTAGAAATTAAAAACGTTGCCCGTGTGAGATAAAATTTGGAAAAGGCTGTGTTATTCGAAACGAAAAATTATTATTTTTTATTTTTGAAAAAATTAAAACTTATGGTACATATTTTTGAAAAATTAATTATTTTTTTGAAAATTTGTTTAAACGATTTTCTTAAAAAATTTTAACATAAATTGATTTTATTAAAAAATTCTCCATTCATCTAGCATTGTGGTGATGATATTGCTGGTTGATGATTTTTATGGTCAACTTTATAATTTACAACAAATAAGTAATATAACTCTTATTAAAAAAAATTAAAGCGTTAAAAAAAAGTTTAATTTAAAAAAAATTGTTTATAAAATTAAAAAAATTAAAATTGATTTATAAAAATAAAATATCTAAACACTTTAAATCTTGCATCGTGGTGGTGTCTATTGCCTATCAGCAATGTCGATTAATCTGAATTTTTATGGTTATGAAATTCGTGAAATTTTAAAATAATATATTTTTATTCCTTCCTCAATATTGAAAATATGGAAGAGGTCTCGATAGTCAGATCGCAGATCTTACTTATTAAAATTCGCGGCAAGAACTGACATCGTAAAAGATGACTATTTCTCATGAACTACGTAACGACACTCCATCTGGCATCGCTAAAAACAAAAAATGGTCTATATGAGGCTCATGAGCGTAGCAGAACCTAACCTAATCTAAATATGGAAAATATATAAAGCCACGTTAGCCTTATATGCGCACTAGGCCCTAGTACAATACAAAAAAAATTTTTTTTTTTTACTTATATATGAATAACTGATTATTAATAATTCAGTAGGAGTTAACTACACATATATTTCGTATTTATTCAGCAATTCCATTAATTTACGTAAGCCAAACCTTAAAAAATCCAATGATTTTCATAATGAACAAAATAATGTGAATATCGATCACTGACACTTATGTGAATTTTAAGGGAATATGTAAAAATATAATAATTTTTATAACCGGAACAGGATATATTAAGTTTGCTACAAATTTCGTAACACCCAGAAGAAAATGGCAGAGACACTACAAGTATAAATGATCTGCGGGACAAGCTGAGTCGATATAGCCGTGTCCGTCGGTCCATATGTCTGTATATACGCGAACAAGTCACTTAGTTTTTGAGATATCGACATGAAATTTTGCACATGTCGTTTTTTCTTTCAGAAGCTACTCAGTCGGATATCGGACCAGTATAGCATATATGTAGCTGCCAAACCGACCGAGTTAAGATTCATTAGTTTCACAAGTCTTAGAGAACTACGCATGCCGACCGGTGGACAGAGACCCATTGTAAACGAAAGTTCTCTGAGCTTAAAAGCATTTAGACTTAAGCAGATCAAAGTTTTACCATTTACTCAGAGCATAAGGAAAAAGAAATTGAATTTCTCTCCTTCAAGCTTTATTTTGCTTTATTAGTCTACTTCCCTTCTACAACATTTGATACGAGGCTTTTAAGTGACAAAGACAGGATTCCCTATAATGAAATCCAAAATCATTTTGCTGCCATAATTCGAATTAGTTGCTGCACTTTGATATAATGAAGCATCAATAATGCTGAAATATATTATTTCAACTAAAAACTGCATATTTATGTTTGTATGTATGTACCTAGTATGATCGCTTGTAAACTAACCTACGATATGTAACTAATTTATCGCGTTACACCGTATGAAAGGTGATCATGCGCAACTGATCGTTTTAAATACATACGCAGATAAATATGTGCTAAACCGTTAGATAAGTACAAATATACAGAGAAGGTACTAAAGTATCGCGAATCATCAAAATCATTGCCAAAGTGAGTAAACTTAACGAAAGTTGTCATTCTTTCGCCCGCGATTTTCTTCAGCTACTGTAAACCACTCTTAAGATATTGTACATACATACATACACATGCAAAATTATATGGAGGACAAGTTTAACTTCGCGTTTAATACAAAAAAAATTAGGCAACAACATAATTTATTTTTAATTTGCATAAAGTGCAAAGTTGTTTTTGCGTCAATAATAAATACTTCTTTATATATTATATATATCTACATATGTATTTGGTAAAATATTGTGCTGTCGTGTATATTGCGCCATTGTAGCGTACACACCTTCTTCATGCGACCAATCAGATCAGCGCGGAGGTAAACAACTCAAAATCGCGCTCAAAGAGTTACACTCAAATTTCGTTGCTCCGCCATTTATGCTCGTGGCTGTGGTGTGGAGACTCTTGTGCGAACAGGTGCAATATTTTGTGTTATTATTGTAGAAAAATTCTTACTTACTACTATTGTTGTTATTTAGTTTTTTTTTTTTTTTTTATAAATTTATTTACGCAACAATCTTTTCACGAAGCAGCCTCTAATCACTCGAAATACTTGGGTGAATATTCATAAGTCCACAATATGCCGCTGACTTTCCAAAGTCTTTTCGAACTTGTTTGTTGTTTATTCAAATCTAGAAATATTCTCGATAGTTGTCTGCGGCGAATTAGCATAAAAAGTTGCCCCAGTGATCTATACGAGTACAAGCTGTGTGTAAATATAGTATTGTTTTTGTTTTTGTTTTTTTTTTCCACCTGTGGATACACCCAATTTTTGCCGTTTTCGAACACTGTTCTTAGACTGCGAAACTGTGCGATCTTTAAGAATGTTATCAGTCAGCATGTGTTGGCACTTTTATTTTCTGTGGAAATTGCGCGTTTGCGCTACGGTTATCGGTTACCGCTAATATGTGTGCTCAGCCGGTACAGGTTGGCGTTTCAGGTTTATTACTAGCTTTTGCTAACCCTATAGATATTCATCTAGCTGTAGTGCGACATACTTGGATTACACTTCACCAATAATTTGCTCGTGTATGCAAATGCAGGGCGCATTTTTCTTGCTCATTAGCGGCTGAACATGTGTGTAGCTCGTGCTTGAGCTATTGCTACCTACAGTAGTGTGCGAAATGAAGATATTTTTAATGTTATTATAACATAGTTTTTGTTTTTTTTAGAAATTTCTTTATTTCTTATGTAATTATTTATTCTGTTATTGGTTATATAATAAACCGAACAACAGTAGTGAAATTTAGACGTTGTGTTTTTTCGGTTTCGTCGCATTTTTTGAAGCGCCATTCGCTAGATTGTTGGACAGTTTCGACGTCATATCCATAAGCCCACGTCTCGTCACCAGTAATGATCCGTTTGATGCATGTAGGGTTCTCAGCTACGCTGTCTAGCATCACTTTTGCGACCTCTACCTTAAATACCACCTTAAACACCAATAAATTCAGTTTTTTTTGGTAAGAGTCTAGCATTGACACGCTTCATACCCAAAACATTAACCAAAATATGTTAAGCCGATACGTAAGAGATGTTAAAATCCGCTGCTATCCCTCTTATGCCAACATGACGTTTTTCCAGCACAGTTATCGTTATTAAGAGAGTTGGAACTAGACAGTTTTTTTCAATCAGTTTGCATCGAAGTTCTTGAGGGACACAGCTCAGTATTCTGTTACCGCCTAAAAAGGTAATTTTAAAGAATTTTTTTTAGATAAAACGTTTTAAAATACATACGCAATACATTGAAAATTTTAACAAAACAAAAAATTAATTTTTAACGAATTATTCGCAATTGCTCAATTTACTATAAAAGGTCCTAAACTTCTGCAGTGAATAATAAGAAATATTTTTAATCTATAAAGTATTACATATAAAAATACCCATGATTGTTAAAAAAAATGAAATTTAACAAAATGGATTTTTGCTCAAAACTCATATGATATTTGGCCCATTAAAATTACATTTTTCAAACAATCGAAAAACTGCTGGGTCATTGTACAGAGAAACATAAACAAAATATGCGAAAAAAAAACAAGGCGATCGAATAATTTCAATAGGTGGGCCCCTTACATTATATTAATAAATATAGTTTTCTTATATTATATGAAATATACAATAAAAAAAATAATAAACTATTACACAATGATTGTGTTCGTAGATATCTCAAAGCCAATTTGAATGTTAATGGCAGCTGGCGGATTAGGCCTTTAATTAGAGCGTTTTTTATAAAATATTAATTAGAAGCAATTGACGCAAATGTGTTTTTATAATGTTTATACAATATATTTAGAAACAAACTATTAAAATAATAAATAATTACAATTAATTAAATTATTTGCATATTTTTTATATAAATATAACAATCATATAGGTGATCCAACGACGTTCGGCAACCTACGTGCCTCCGACGAAACTATGCTGGCTGTACAGAGATGCATCGAAAGCGGCAAATATAATGGCTACGCCCACTCACAGGGTCACGAGGAGGCACGACGCGCCATCGCCAAATATAGTGCACATCAGAGCGCCGAAGAGATAAAAACAGAGAACATACTAATGTGTAGCGGTTGCTCGGCTGCGCTGGAGTATTGCATACTGGCACTTTGTGACAGGGGACAAAATTTGCTCGTACCACGCCCTGGTTTCTGTTTATACCAAACGCTAGCCGAAGGTTTGGATATCGAAATACGTTATTACGATTTGTTGCCGGAGCGTCAATGGGAGGCTGATCTGCGTCAGTTGGAGAGTTTGATTGATGAAAAAACAGCAGCGCTGCTAATCAATAATCCAAGTAATCCGTGTGGCAGTGTATTTAGTCAGAAGCATCTGGAGGGCTTTTTGGATATTTGTGAGCGCAATTATTTGCCCATAATAGCGGATGAGGTAATTTAACAAAGATTTGTTCCCAATTAAAATGAATTTTAATTATTTTTCTTTACAGATCTACGAGCACTTGGTATTCCCAGGCTCTAAGTTTTTAGCCATTAGCAGTCTGTCTAAAAATGTGCCGATACTCACATGCAGTGGCACTACAAAACGTTTTTTGGTGCCTGGTTGGCGTATGGGTTGGATAATTGTGCACGATCGCGAAAACCGTTTGGCTCAAGCTGTGATTGGCTTGAAGAACATGTGCGGCCGCATTTTGGGCTCCAATAGCATAGTGCAGGGCGCACTGCCCGCTATGTTGGAGAATACACCAAAAAGTTTCTTCGATAGTGTGATCAATATAATCTCGGTAAATGAAGTTTTTTTTCTGTAGAAAAATTGGAAATAATTAGGTGCTCTTTTTTAGGCAAATGCACGTTTGGCTTATCGCATCTTGAGGAAGGTACGCGGGCTTAATCCTATTATGCCGGACGGCGCTATGTACATGATGGTTGGCATCGATATCGAACATTTTCCAGCCTTCAAGTCCGACACGCAATTCGTGCAAGAATTGGTGAATGAGCAGAGTGTCTTTTGTTTGCCGGGTGCTTGCTTTGAGTGCCCGAATTTTATGCGCATAATTTTGACAGTTCCTGGTGACATGATGAAAGAGGCATGCATGCGTACGGCAGAATTTTGTGAGGCGCATTATAAGAGTGATGAGGCAATTATTGAGCATGGACTCTTAGACTGAAGTTGGAACTATAGCTTGGAAAAACGATTGCCTAAGCTGGGAAGGGCTATTGAAAAGTGCTGGGCATAAAGCTCGATGATATATTTAGTGAAACCGCTGTGAAAAATAAAAAAAATTGCATTTGTACTAGTTTTTTTTTTTAGTTATTCACACAAGTAGTCAAAGTCAAATATGTATATGACCGTAATAGTTTCAAATAAGTAGTTAATAGGTCTTTCTGTTAAGTTAATATAATTATATGTAATTTTTGCAATACTATTCTTACGACATACATAGAATTAGTTTTGAATAAATAAATGATATTAATTACCAAAGGGCAATGTCAATGCAAACTGCTTACTTTGATAAAAAATGTGCAAAGGTTGCATCAATACCTACTCAATGCCGATTAAGGTATGAATATTCAATGACAATCGGTTATTGAACTAAACTCAGACTCAGAAGGGCTGACTGTTTTTATTAAATTCATTCACCTCTCCTTGATCATATCTTTGATATTGTTATTTTCTCAATTGTTTCTATTCTGCAAAACTCAACGTAGTATTTTATAAGTAGTTTCATTGAAATGCAAATATTTTACATTTTATATGTCTTCTAATTCCCTTTCATTCATATATTTTGATTATTCCAAGTAAGTAAAGTAAGTTTCTGTACGGCTGTTGCATTGCCGTATTTCATTCTTACTTCATATGTATATTATATATATATACCGATTTATAATATAAATTGAACGTATTTATTAGCCCGCCATCTTATTGCTTTCCGTTTCCGAAAAAACTCAACGATACAATACCCGTAACAAATAAAACCCTAATAAATACCCAATCAGCTGTTGCATTTGACAGCTAAGCCATAACCTCAAACAACTTATAAACAAAAACATTTCAATCACTATAATTTAAAATGCGGCATTTATTGAAAGGAGTAAATTCAATAAAGAATTTGCCGAAATGTCTATTACAACAAACTGGTGCAACCTATTGCACACAAAAGAAATTGGCAAATGAAGTATTTACGGCGCAATACTGCGTTAATTTGGTGGAGTGAGTATTAAAAGTTTTAGCCAATATTTTCATTGCATGCACGTATGTTATATAAAATCAAAATTATATTCACATAGGTTTTTTATTGTAGGAAAAATGACTATGAGAATTATTTATGCACGTTGTTGTTGAATGGCGATCAACGGCGCCACGCATTTGCGTTGAGGGCGTTCAATGTTGAGGTGGCCAATTGTGGCGCCAAGGTAAGAGGAGGCGCAGCGCTGAAGTGATTGATATACTAAGGTTTTCACTTACTTCTAGGTGTCCGAAGAGCATATAATTAAATTGAAATTGAAATTTTGGTATGATTCAATTGATAAATGCTTCTCCAACGAAGTGTCTTACGTTGCCGATCATCCAGTTTTACGAGAATTAAAAAATGTATGTTTACTTACAAATATTATACATTGAAAGATAACTATTAGAACGCTTTTCTTTTGCCTTACAGACAGTGGATTCAAATAAGCTGAGCAAAATTTATTTAAAGCGCTTGGTCACGGCACGTGATCGGCCAATGAACCAACCATTCCTTACAATAAAACAACTAGAAGAGTATGCTGATCAGGTTTTTTCATCACTGTTTCATCTTTTAGTTGAATTAAATGGCATTAAGGATATACAGGTGGATCATGCAGTTTCACATCTTGGCAAAGCACAAGGTATTGCAACGCTGCTAAGAGCAATACCATATAAGGGACGCAGTCAAGCATTGAATATACCACAAGAATTGTTAATCAAACATGGTGTCAGCCAGGAACGTATAGTGCGGGACAAAGTTGACGACAAAGGTGTAGAAGAGTGCATTTTTGAGGTGGCATCTGCAGCGCATCAACACTTAGAAAAGGTGAATTTTGATTTAATGAATGATTTTTAATTTTTGTATTGTAATAAGGGCTACTTTAAAGACGATTTAGCCATGTCCATCTGTCTGCACATACGCGAACTAGTCCTTCAGTTTTTGAAATGAAAAAGTCAGCTTTTGAGATATGAATCTCTAATTTTGCACTCATCATTTTATTTGCAAGAAGCTGCACATTTGCCGATATTCAACCACTATAGCATATATGTAGCTGCCATACAAATTGAAAACTCAAATCCTTGAATGACAAATTTTTTTATTTGACAATATATCTTCACGACATTTGGCATGCATTATTATTTAAGGCATGGCTATAATCTCCAAACAAATTTTTCAGATCGGACCACTATAGCTTATAGCTGCCAAACAAACTGACTGATTAACATCAAGTCCATGTATGTAAAACATTTTTATTTAACAAGATATCTTCACAAAATTCAGCATGGATTAGTGCCATATAAATGGACCAATTAAAATCAATTTCTTGTATGGAATCTTTTGTATTTATTAAGGGTGTTATAGCTTCGGTGCAGCCGAAGACAAAACTGTCTTGTTTTTAATTAATTTTTATATACCATCACATTTCTTATTCCATTTTATAGGCTCGTAGTCTAATGGATAAAGTACCCAAAGAGGTACGTAAATTTTTCCTACCTTCCATCGTAGTGGAGCGATATTTGGAACGCTTACGAAAATCGAGTTTTAGGTTAGTTATTGATTTTATTTAATTTATCTCCGACTAATTAACATATTCTTTCATATCTATTTATTAATAGATTAACTGATCAAAGGTGCTTACAGAGAGATTCGATGCTACCGATGTCATTATATTGGAGTAACTTGCGCAGGCGCTATTAAATACTTTATTGTGGGTCTTCAGCAAATTCAATTGGAATGAAAAGCCAATTCTTTGCCAAATCATGCAGGGATTCGGCGATAAGTTGACTGATTATACGCAAAATACTACTGCAGTCGGCATAAGTAATCCATCACGTGGCAGAATTAATCGAAAAAGATATAAATTGTAAATAATTTAAAATGCGATAAACACAAAGGAAATTTATAGCATACTTGCGATTGATGTCTATGGTTTTAACAAGTGGCAATGGACCGGCATTCAAACGTAAAACTTCAGCATAGCTGAGTTCATCATTTATTTTAGCAGACGATTTCGGTCGCATAAAATTGGACTCTGACAAATAATCCCAATATAGTTTCTCAAATATTGTTGTAGTTGAAGCTTTCGATTGCTCACGTTTGGGCGGCAACAGTTCCCAAGCAATATTTATTGGTTCATCGGGCTTAAAATTTACTTTCACATTTAGATGCAAAAATATATGCATCATATAGCTGGACTCCTTCCATTTGGGATCATCAATGGATTCCACTTCCTCCAACAGTTCCTTTGCAAGTTTCGTTGATTTATCGAATACCCGATGTACTTCCAATGCTAATGGAATACGTTTAAAGTGAAGCGCCCGTTCGTAAACACGCATATTGACAATGCAAAGTTTCGAATGATGTGGCTTAAGACGGAATACATTCGGCTCGAACGTTACTTCGAATAAATCGCTGATGATGTAGCTAATTCATAATTAATTTTTTTTTAAATAAAGCAACAAAGGTGAAAGTTGTAGGTATATATATTTTAAGTTTTTGGACTGCTTACTTTTGCCAGCGGAACTCGACGCATTTTTGGTTGTAATTATGAATGGCCACCATATGGCTTCTTTGCTCCGAACGTTGCATATCAAATTCTATTTTATTGGGGTAAATAACGTATGGGAAATCAGCGCATTCATAATCCTCAAGCGGCACTTCTGGGTCCTCGGCAACCTTTTCGAGATAGCCCACTGCTTTGACTTGAAACTTCGAACGAATATTTTCGAAATTTAAATTAAAATCCAGCTATTAAAAAAGGAAGTCATATAGTTTTAGGGTAATCTTCAGCACAAAGCAATTATATTATATATTTTATGCTCTACAAAAATGAAAATCCCCAACTGACCTGATTTTCGAAATCGCTCGGTCTATATTCCACCATCAGCGGCCAGACACTTAAACGTGGCACTGTTAAATTGGGATTCATCAACTTTAAGCCGCGTTCTCGTGTCGAAAAGACAAAATTCAAATGTTGACCCGTTATATTCTGCACCCAAATCGGCTGAACAAAACGACGATGCTCTTTCAACTCGGTTGGTAAAAGTTCTTTAGTAATAATGCAAGCATTTGGATCAAAACCGATTACATTGACTTTGAAATTCAAAGTTAGAACTCGTGAATCGGAGCAACTATAGTATATAGGAAGTATAGAGCGGTAAATAGCTAATTGAATAATTAATATTTTGAATTTGCCGTTACTTAAATTCATATGTAAGCGTGTGTTCGCCGAATAAAAAATAATAGAAAACGATTCTCAACGCCACTAAATCGTTAGGTTTCATATGTATGACCTCTTGCAGAATATGAATTAGACGCCTATGTGGACAGTGGAAGAGTTGCCGAAACTGATTGAAGCCCACACGAGTTTCCAGTGGCACGCATTCGCATTTTTGTATACGCTTTAAACGTATATCGAGATTTTTCTCGGACAAGTTTCGCAACCAGAGAATAATTTTCAGGGGACGACTATTGATTTGACGCATTGGCATGGCAATGTCGTGTTGAAATTTGCTTCTATCCTTATGAATTTGCCGATTGAGTCTATAAATGTTATAAATGGATATTAGTTGTACTATCACTCTAATCTAAAATTACTTATCAATATCGAAATATTCCCAAAAGTACACTTTCAGTGCCGGTGGTGATGTAACGGTCATGTTTTCAAATTTAAATAATTGATATAATCGTTTAGCTCCCTCCTTTTGTTGACGAGCCCTTTCGAGTACAGCTTCACACATGCTTCGAAAAATTTTAAAGCTCCTAAATTGGCGAACTCTCTTTTGCCTGAATCTTAAGCTTTTAAAAAAAATCTGTAATATTTATAAAAACTGTCGAATGGAAATTGTCAAAAACATCGCACAGTGGATGATATATGGAAATTTCTAAAACACGTTGCTCTTATATGATAATATATTATACAACTTATTTACAAAATCGATACTTATTAAGAACAAGAAATAACTTGATTTTGATTGTTTAGACCGTAGTGGTCCGATCTTAACAATTTGTTCGGAAATTGTAACGTTGCTTTGGGCCATAATCAGTGTCAATTTTATAAGGACATATAGAAAGAAAAGGACGTGTGCAAAATTTTAGATTGGTATCTCAAAAACTGAGGGACTAGTTCCCTTATATGCAGTCAGACGGACACGGATAAATCTACTCAGCTCGTCCTCTGATTATATATACTTAGAAGTTTCCTTCGGGGTGTTACAATCTTCGTTGCAAACTTAATATGCCTTGTTTATGGTACATAAATTATTAATTTAATTGAATAAATAAATTATTATGATTGAGGATGTTGTTTGACCATTATATATTTTTGATTACACACTTTATAATTTATTTTTAATGAATTTAATTTAATTTTTTAATGAATTTAATTTAATTTTTTAATGGTTGGTTAAAAAGGGAAGTCAAAAGAATGTCCGATCTCATAGTCAATTTTCTACCGTTTCATCATATTCAGCTTATGCTCTGCATTCCGCCGATACCGCCTTGCCTAATTAAATAGAATCAAATAATATTCTTCAGTAACTATCTGTTAGTTAGAATATCATGCAAATAACCATAAATGTATAATTTAAAACTCTATTGAAATCAACTAAGTAATCGTTACCCGGTAATTGCGACATTGTCACAACAATAATTCCAACCGTCAACGTGCATATTTCGCTGCCTTAAGTTGGTGTATTTTACTCTTTCCTTTCAACTAATTGTCATCTCTTGTTCACACATGGAAAAATTAGTTTCACTGCCAATTAAAGAACTCAGTTGGTTTCTTTCTAATTTTTGCGTTTGTTGGTCATTGATTGACAGAACGTGTTGGAAATTAGTGTTGAATGCGATTTACGGAATTCGCATTTTTCGAGTCGTGTGTGTTTTTCTATTCTCATACAGTTATAATAAAGTGTCGAATTTACATGTAAACAGTAAAAACACGAAGTGCTAATAAATCATCAAAATATTTTACGCAATTATTTTGCTTTCATAGAT
This sequence comes from Bactrocera oleae, assembly GCF_042242935.1. Classification (NCBI taxonomy): domain Eukaryota; kingdom Metazoa; phylum Arthropoda; class Insecta; order Diptera; family Tephritidae; genus Bactrocera; species Bactrocera oleae. The sequence continues at coordinate 59,849,161 of NC_091539.1, forward strand.
TGTGTCGATTTTTTGTCCTGTAGATTTGTAGGAAATCACAAAATTCGGGTGAAAAAAAGGAGTGTGCCCGTATGATGCATCGTGAATGTGAGTGAGAGTGTATTAACGAAATTTGTGACAAAAGCTAACGCGCGAAAAAAGTGCAAAGCAACGACAAAAATTTGTGCAAACGGAAAAGTAAACGACAAACGTGAAACCGACAAAATATAGAAAAAAGAAACAAAATAGTGGAGCGAAAGCACAATTTCATTCCATTTGAAAAAAATCATCAAATTTTTTAATAAATAAGCAAAGTGTAAAGTTTCTATCTATCTATAATAGGATAGATATAGAATAGTAGGATACACCGATAATACTTGCAGCCGTAGCAAACGTTATAAAAGGTAATTTTTAGTGCTATACAATATGCTGATAAGATTGTTGAATACTTTGGAAAGTGTAAATAATATCAGTCATTGTTTCTATAAACATTTCTACGAGTGTATATATCTCCCGTAAAGAGCATTAATAACATATATGAGGTGTTTGACTGTATTCTGACGATAAACGCGAAGTTGTGTATTGCTTTGATTTATCTCGTGATCGACATGCAGTCGACCAACGCCTCTTAGGGCTATAAAAAATATTTTATTTACTTATGTTCCTACGATTAAATTTCGATTGATATCATATGTATATTGTGGAAAATTTCCGGTCTGGAAATTAATTATCTTTTTAGTATAATTTATTCAAAGCGCTATATATAATTTTAATATGCTGGAAAGCTCGCTTTATAACATCAAAATCTCATTAATGACCATTTCGAAATGAAAACCTTTTCGATCCGAATTACTTTATTTGAAGACTTTGGCAAACGTACTGTTTCTTAAAAAATATCGAATTATTTCTAAATTTTCACAAAAATTATAAAATTTTTAACGAGAATTGTATCATAATTTAACATTTTTTAAGAAACGAAGAATAGAATTAAGAAAAGAAACTTAAATTTTTTTTATCAAGCTACATGTTTTGTATAATGAGTACAACAAGAGAAATCTGCACACAAAGCAACAACCAAAGGTGAATAGAACGATTCCCTACAATATGTAGGTTTGTAACATGTGTCATCAAAAGTTTTTTATGTGCTGCTTTCGCAATTGCTGTTTACCAACTTTTCTGGTTTCGACTGACAACTATTAACCAATTTCTGCCAAAAAAAAAACGGAATTCGTCATAAATGCGTACTACTCACGTTTATGTTTCGTGTTTGGTGCAGATTGCGAGTTAGACAGCCAGCCATAATGTTAACTATTTTTTTTGCCGCTTTTTTTACTCAAAAAGATTGCGTGAGACAAGAATAAAGAATTATTAATGATATGAATCGCTACAACAACAAGCTATTAATTTGCACCCATATGCATGCATTGCCACCATAAGGTCAACCATTAGATAGATAACACAGAATGGTAAAATTAAATTATGTTGGTTTACGCACAAACATAAGTTGCATCCCGTACCAATTTTTGGTGCGAAAATACCAAAAAGTTAGTGACCTATTTAAGTTGACGTCAAAAACCATATTGAAAAAAATCGATGAACTTAATTCGTTCAAGCGTATAACAAAAGCGTTTGCCAACGCATGGTATGGCTTTGTTATATGCAAACAACGACTTGTGGATTGTATGTTTGTAAGTGTGTAATTTCCAATGCAGGCAAATAATCTTTTAACTTCATCAAAGATCAGTATTTCAATTTATAATTGTAAAATGTTTTGTTTTTTACATATCAATATGTATGAAATTGAAGCTATGTTACTCACTGACAAAAAAAATTTTAATCACTGTTTAATTTAAATTATTAAAACGTTGAAGATCCTAAAAAAATTATATAAATATGAATATAAGTGCTCAGCATGAAGAGCTGAATTGATTTAGCCAAGTCCGTCTGTCTGTATTTTTATCTGTATATACGCTAATAAGTCCCTCAGTTTTTGAGATATCGATCTGGAGTTTTCCACATGTTCTTTTCTCCTCACAAAGTTGCTCCCTTGTCGGAACCACTGATATCGAACCACTATAGCATATAGCTGCCATAGAAACTGATCGAACAAAATCCAGTCCTTGTAAGGAATATTTTGTATTTGTGAAGGGCAAGGGCAAGTTAACGTTTTTTCTAGTTTTTAAACTGAATTCTATAGTGGAAGGCAGTGAATAGTAATCAAAATATTTGAGTATATTTATTGGAATAAGATTATTGATAAAATAAAAATTATTATTACAATTATTGTAGAAAACAATAATTTGGAAAAATATTCGGTTAGAACAAATAGCATTCATTGCTTGTTGTTGCATGTATAAATATCGTCAAATCAGTGAAACTTGATTTTTCTCCACAATTTCACACACATACACATTTTTACAAAAATATATGTTTACAGATATAATTAGCAGCTCTGTAGAAATTGAACGACCGAAAGCAAAATCACTGTTTCATGACTCATTTAAAAACAAAGGTACAATACGGGTTTGTGAAAATGCCAACAAAAACAAAATGCAATTTAACTGGCATTTAAAATAGCATTTTAGCATGTTATGCATGCATGCATATATAGCGGCGAGCAATCATAACTGCTTATGCACATTGTTAAGACAAGTTCGAACAGACCAAAAAAAAAAGTAGCTAGTTTTGTGCGCATGTGCAAAGGTAAATGCAAAATACCATGAAATTGCATGATGAGCATGTCTGAAAATCACAAAAAATACAAAGTAGCAACGAAAACGAAACAAAATTGGACAAAAAATGAGTAAAAAATGTTAATTTCAGCCGCAAAAATGCGTATTCACTCATCGGTCTGGTTTAAATGACGCACTCCATTCACAGCTCGTTGTTTGTCATCGTGCATGTGATAAGTTTTTGTCAAGTTTGGTTTTGTTTTTGTTTTAGATATGGCAAGCCATTTGATAGGTTTGCTGCCATAGTGATAATTGAGTTTTGTTAGTGTGGCGTCAAGCGATAAGTGTGTATTTGGCCTTAGGCAACCCCTTATATGCGCTGCTCTATAGCCCCTTGTTAATTGATAGCTGCAAATTAACGGTTAATGTTTCAAAGTCAGTATGCGCATACATATCTACCAGATACATATATGTGAACTATGAAAATGTTCGTGCTACTCATGTGTGCGAAGTCAAAAGGCAAAAGCGTACACGTCAAGGTCTTTGGAGTTGCACTCATTTCATGCTTGAGCTTAAAATTCCTCGCCGTCTTTTTTTACTACAATTCGATTTGCTAAGCTTTTCGCTATTTTATCTATTTTAAACGTAATTTGATTAACACTAGTTTGGTTTTAATTACATTTCTGTACAATTTGCACTTGCTACAACAATTTTTGTGCACTTGCTCGGTAGTGTTTTGTTTTGAAGTTTTTGTATACATATGTATATAAATTGAAGCTAATTTCAAGCATTTGATTTAATTAAAATACAAAAAAAATTAAACTGTTTGTCTTTTTATTGGAAATTTAAATTATTTTTCTGGTTATTTAGCGGGTTGAAATTTTTCCTGAACAAAACGTGACTGACACTTTGCCCTCTCAATTTTTAAAAAAAATTTATTCTTACCGACCATCAACTAGTTTAAATTGGGAATATTTAACCGTTATGTAGTAAAAGATTGAGGTAATCGAACCATTCTAAACCCTTCAAATTGTTTTAAATTTTTTTGTCAAATTTTTAAATGTCAAACTACTTTAGTTTTCTTAACCCAACTAGAAGGTATAATTTTAAAAAAATTTGTAAAATGTGTGAAATTAATATATGCACATATATTTTCCTCTTCTTCCATTCACCATTATTCAATATTTTTTTATTTAATGTATTGCCCATCTGAAGTTATAAAATTTTTCCGTTTTTCTGGCAATTGGTGGGTTTCATTTAAAATGAGCATAATTCAATTTTCGATACCCGGTTCTGTTGTTAATTGTATTGCAGTGAGAGCTTTCTACATGAACTGGGAAAAAATAGTAATCAGAAGGGACAAAGTCTGGGCTACAAGGCGGGTGAGGCAAAACTTCCCAGCTGCTGTTCTCAAGATGGTTTTAAACCGGTTTTCTAACATGAAGTCGAGCCTTTTCATGATGGAACATTTTTGCCTTGGTTCTTACGGGCGTTTTTCGACAATCGCTTCCTTCAATTTGATGAGTTATTGTCGGTAGCGTTCCTCATTAATAGTTTCACACGTTTTGAGTAGCTCATAATACAGCGCGCTCTTCTGATCACACCGAATACTGAGCGTTATCTTGGATTGTCATGAATATTCGACTTTGACCTTGATTTGTCTTAATGGATCCATTCACCAGGCAAAAACGACTTCTTTGAACTGGCTGATTGAGTGAGTCCCAAAGATTCTGTAAGCTCTACTCGTGTTTGGCAACAACCTTTACCGAAAAATGTTTCCAGTTGCTCATCTTTCAACTTTTTTCAGCCTCTCCGGAATCTTCGTCTTCAAAGTCAAAATCAAAACTTTTAAACCACTACCATTTTTGGTGTATTCGCTCAGCTAAAGCATGTTCACCATAAATTTCCACTAAAATACGATGACTTACGGCTGATGACAGTAGATTTCCAACTCATGTTCGGAATATTGGAACATTGAAATAGTAACCAAGTTATGCCATCTCTTGGCAAACCGCAGTAATATATAGTAATAGACCCATTATTTTATACATTTTATACCCAAAAAGGCCTTAACTAGTATACTATAGTATATACACTATACATACATATGCAAATTGAGTTTTTAACACCAAATTCTCCTCCTCGTCTCTAAACTATCTCATGTAGGTATGTGCACACTTTTACAAATGTTTTGGTCAATAATAAAAGCGTGTAAATTAAAAAAAAAATAGAAATTAAAATATTTTCTGTGACTTCTAACATATTTGGTATGTAGTCACCTCACCGGAAACAGCCTTAACACTCATTAGTTGTCACATTTTGTGTTGTATGTACGCTTGCAGAGGTGACAACTTTATATATAGTCAACCAAATGTGATTTAAAATAAAGCAACATAATTAACTGTTCAAGTGGGTTAAAAAAGTGTTTTAATGAGGTGAGCTGCGGCAACAACAACATACGTATGAAAATGTAAACGCTTTTGCGCGTGAATTTTAGCGCTTTGAAACTTCAAACTCTAAACATTTACTTAGTTACTTGAATATACATTACATATGTACATACATATGTACATGTTTAGATAATATATTTCGTTTCATATTCCACGCTTTGTTCTACACTGCAACTAAGCATACAAACGCCACTATCAGTGCAAATAACACTTGGCGGCTGCGCTCATCTGATAGAGAACTCACAACTTCCGCAAAGATTAAGTTCACCAAACCACACACACACGAGCATGTACATATGTATTTGTGTGCCTCCAAGTGACTGCTGTGCAGTTTTGCTTACAGCGTAATTGCGTTTGCAATATATGTATGTATATCTATACTTTATATATATGTATGTATATATATTTCTATTATATTCGCCTATGTATGCTTATATCTGTTCGTATGTAAATATTTGTGCACTTTGCTTTATACCACATAATAGTCTTTCTGGCTGTCTGACACTGTTGGCGGCTCCACTCAGCTTCCATTTATGTGACTGAGTGCCGCCATAGAGGATTTTTGCTGAAATCCATAATGCTCGCGCAGACATGCCTGTGTGCACAGTTTCATTCATCACAATCGTTGTAATGATGCATTGTTTTATTTGTTATTGCCTGCATGCCACCATACCATTATTCTACTTCTAACTTTCTTCCGCTGTATTTTTACTTTTTGGTGAAGTCATTATTAGTTTTCGCTGCACATTTTCTTTGTCTCAATCGTAAGAATTTTATGAAATTCGCGGTGTTTACAAAATTTACAACAGTTATTTCATTGTCGATTGTTATTTATTATCGATAACATAAGGCAAGTTTACACATGGAAAAATTATTTATTTTCTATTTTTTTTGGGGATTCATTGCATAAAATTCTTTTTTTTTGCAACATCTTTCATGAGGGTATAACAATTATATTCACCTAACGGTAGTTTGCCACACCTAATAATCAATAAATTTTATATATCTAAAACTACCATGGCAATTTGTAACAAAATTTAGAGCGTACAATTCTCATATAATTTAAATATGAACAAAATCGGATATACAAATGATCACGCCTAATTTTTATATAGCGCCAGGTTTAATCTTTTCAGTTACTTTGACTTAAAAATAGATAACTTAAACATTAATAAACGTTAGTGAAACGACTTACTACATATGTATGTAAGTATGTCCAGCGTCGTAGAAAAAAAACTGAGGTCTGGGGAAATTTAGAATGCAGACTCTCTTTTCCATCAATTTTGTTTTTGTTGTAGCCGCAGAAAAAAAAGTAAGTGAAGTAATTTGTATGAGTACTGCGAAGTTGCCAATTCTTGGCCAAATAAAAATCCGGATCCGTTCCGTAAACGTAGATCCGACTGTCATGGGAACGGCCTCTCTCGGTCAGTGAGTACGCCTGATATATGGCAACTCTCTTTCAATATAAGGCGAAATCGGCCTTAAAATCCCTCTACGACCACTGTGCCTGTCTTTTCTTCCTTTCTTTTAATTCTTATGAATCCAGCCCTAACTTTGTTCTCCCTTACTTTTTTAGGGTTTTTAATGTATTATTTACATTTTAATGTGTTTATTTTGAATTTTCCTAATTACGTATTTACACATTTCTAACTTCATAAATATTATTTTTTTTTTACTTTTAATTTAAGCTTTTTACATTTTCTTTTATCTTTTTCCTAACAGTTTGTAAATTTTATTAAACTAGAAATTTATACCCCACTTCACATAACATAAATGTGTGTTTCTTATAATTTAATCTTTCTAAAATTACTTTAGTTGTATATTTTTCCAAGTTTTTGTTCTGTTTCGCAAACTTTTACGCAAACTTACTCGTATATTGACGTCATCAGCTGAAATTTATAACGCATTACACGTTTTATTTATACACTCTGAGTCAAATATAAACAGACAAAAAACGTTAAAACCGTTTCAGTTTCTCTTCAAAGTTAAAAGCAAAATAAAAATTAAAAAAAAAATAAAACACTTGGATGGATTTTTTTCACCAACATATTATTTGTTAAAGTCATAAATTTTAATTGCTCTGGAATTTCTAATCGCGCAAATATTCAAAGTTGACCAACATACCATATGCTTTGTTCTGGGCGATCGGTTGGTTTTTGGTTTGTGTTCGTCTGTGCTGGCATTATTGTTTTAGCTTTTGAAGTCTCTTTCTGTATTGCACTCCAATCATAGAAGCTTAAAAAAATTGAAAAAAAAAATTACTTCATATTTTTATAATATTGAAAGTGAAAATAGCCCCTGGAAGGTAGCCAAACAATTTCTTGAATACTATGGAATTGAGATGCACCCTAGAACGGCGGACCGATTTTCCACATATTTTTGTGTTGTTTTTTTTCCTGGGAGCTCTATTTGACAAAGTTCAGATCTTTTGCCACAGCTTCCGAATTCATACTAAATTTTAAAAATATCAACCAAACTCTGTTCGATCGATTCATATGTGAAAAAGCCTATGTTGTCTCTACCGCTCCAGGCTTTTCATCCACGAGTTGCTTTGTTCTCTATAAGATATCGTCGCAAGACCCTTATTGAATGCTTTATTCTGCTCAAAAAACTTCGTAGTACTTTCGTAAAGTTAGATACCTTAATTTTTGCAAAAATTATAAGAAATATTCTTTTTTTTGTGATAATTTTTAACATTAAAAAATCTTAAGGGAATTAAAAAAAACTACTGTATCGATTGTTTTGAAATTTTTAGGGTATATTTATATATATGTACATGTCTCAAGAATACATATTGAAACTTTTCGAACAAATTAAATATTTTTTGAGTTATAAGAGCTCCTCCTACAGCGCTAAAAAAAGGTTCTCCACTGCTGCAGTGATTCCGGCCTTATCCTTGGATGAAACCTAAACATCAAAAATGCTCGTTAAACTAGAAGATATTCTCCGTACAAATCACACCCGATCAAGAAAAATTCAAAAATTGACAAAATGGTGGCGTTTAAAAAAAATTGAATTTCACCCCGAATTTTGGTCGTTTCTGGTCTGCCGAAATTCAATTTTTGTTAACACAAATTGAGATATCGATTTGAAATTTTATTATGTTATTTTTAAAGGTATAAACTATCGAAATATTGAAAAAATCGAAGAGAATCGAAGGAATAAGATTTTTGATAATAATTTCGATTTTTAAGCCACTCTGAACTTGACAAAAAACGACTTTTCTTTTGGGAAGTCGCCATTTTGTCAGAAATCAAAATTTTGACTGGTTCTTCGATGATTACCTGTAGATAAACTATTGTTATAATCAATTTGTTCGATTTGTGGATTTGAGATAATTTTAAGCAGAAACATCTTCCTCACTACAAATCAACTTTTCTCGGCGGTGCTCTTGGAGACCGGCTACGGGATCACGGGAATTAAGATTTTTTTTAATTAATCGCCAATTATTAAAATACATTAAATTCTGTGAATGTTTATTATTTTTGTTTATTTATTAAATGAAATTCCGCTTCAAAGAAAATTCACAAAAAACGCGATTTTTCTGACTTGAAACTGGATATAACCCCTTAAGTCGACTTTTTAACATGTTACTATAGATATATAATTATGGTAAATTATATATTTATTACATATTACGATGTAAATTCTAATAAATGTTTAATTATTTTGCTTTAAGTTAAAATAAATCTCATAACAATTTTTCAAAGTAATTTGTAAATAACTGGCATGAATAAACAGTTATTGCATTACTAAACTAATGTTAAACTCCAAGTACATTTCAGAATATCATTCACTCGAGTCTAATATTATAAGTACATGCGAGACATACAAACCAAAAATAGCATTGAAGTTTGGGGAAACACCTGTTATTTAGTCATAGGCTTTGTTTGTTTTAGTTTTTGTTGTTTTTTTGTTTGTTTTATTATCATTGTATCTTTTAAAGAGTGAATCATATTTATCATATTACGTAAGTAAGTAAAGTAGGGTGAGTCATATGCAAAAAAAAAAAGCTCCCAAAGCTTAATCTCATTGTCTATAATTTACAAACATCAAATGATTAACCATAAAATAAATTGATTTACTTGCGTAGCACATTTGTTGTTGTTTGTTTAGCTCGTTATCATTTAATTGTTGCAGTTTTATTTGTTATTTAACAAATACAGGACGATCAAATGCAGTAATTGCTTGCATTTCTTTATGTAATTATGGAATTTTATTGCTTAAGTAGTTTTATTGAATAAAATTTGAGTCAATATTATAATATTAAGGATAATTATAGGAAATCAATAGTCATAAAATACGTGATAGCGGTATTGGAATGCAATTTATTGCAACTAATTACTGTTTTAATTTATGCTGAGAAAATTCAGAATAAAAAGTCGAAAAAGCTATCAGATTTGATCTGATCAAAAATCGAGAAAATGTGAGAAAAGCGTTTTATGGTTTGTGCCATGTTTTTCGTATATTTAGCCCATCACACTTTTCTCACAATAATACAAGTATTTTTCAGTTTATATAACGAATTATGTTTTGCTTTTTAGTTTGAGGTGCTTTAAAAGCGTATTTTTTAGTTTATTTAAACTTAACTTATTTTAGCATCGTCGGAGATCGCGTATAATTAAAAAAATATGTGTATTTTTAAAATATGTACATAATGTTTTTTTAGGCGTGTGGTTTTCAATGTGGCAATACTTTTTTCGGAGTTCGCCTTTTTTCGGTTGTTCCTTTATTTGTACTTATTTTGTTTTGACATCTCATAAACAACAGACTTATCCCGGATCAAAGTTCAGTGAATGGGCCCAAAAAGAAATGGCTACCGGAACTTAATTTTCACAAGAAAATTTTGTTCAGCGATGAAGCTCACTAATACTACAGTCAATGGGAAACGCTACAGAGCTGTGATTAATAACTTTATGATGCCTGAGTTGGAGCATGTTGATGTGCACGAACTTTGGTTCCAACAAGACGGCGCTACATGCCATTCAGATAACGAATCAGTAGATTTTTTGAAGAAAACTTTTGGTGAGCGCTTTATCTCGCGTTTTGGGCCGATGGCATGGCCACCAAGATCGTGCGATTTAACACAGCTGGATTATTTCTTGTGGGGTTATGTGAAGTCGCTTGCCGACTCAGGTAAGTTCGAGATGTATTTCGCGTTATTGCTGACATTACGGCCCCAATTGCTGCAAAAAGTCATCAAAAATTGGAATTTTATTCGAGCCATTCGCGGCAGTGACTTGGCAGAAATCATTTTTAAAACATAATTGCAAACCCTTATGTTTCTAAAAAAAGCTAAATTCTTGGATTTAACATTAAATCTTGAAAACCATATGTCTAAACAAAAACACCGTTTATAAATACACCCTTAAAATATTTATTAAAACAATAATGCGGTACTTTTTTTTTAAATCGTTGGTTACTATTTCTTGTTGAAAACCACATGTCTGAAAAATACCCTTTATAACTATAAAATATACCCTTCAAATATTAAAACATTGATGCAGTAGTTTTTTTTTTTGTAATTTTTGTGTTCTATTTTTTCTTGAAAACCACATGTCTAAAAAAATACCCTTTATAACTTTATAAATATAATAATATAAAAAAATGGACACTGACCAGTAATGCTGCAAAATAAACTAGTTCGATCATGTATACTTTTTTAACTGGTTTCGAATTATTTTCTAATTCCTTTTTGTTTATATTTCCATGCGCATTTACTAAGTCAGATAAAAAATAAAACTTGTGACACGAAAAAAACAATATAACTTTTTGCGCCATTATTATTCAAACTATAATTAAACTTTTGAGAAGCGAAATGTCTGCAGCCATAAATTTGTATAATTATTGAAAAACCCATACGTATTCGGCAATTTTTTGTAAAAGCAAAAGCAGTTAATAGAAAAAAAAATGCTAAAGAACTATTAATTTTAAAATTTAATGCTGCGACAAAAACAAAAGAAAATCGCAAAAGCCGTTAAAGCGGCTTTGCGGAGCTTGAACTTGCTTGCTTACGAACCGACACGGTGTTCGAATTTCGCTACTCTTCGCTATTTTTTTCTCTCTTTGTTTTGTTTTTTGTGTTTTTATTTTTCAAACCCACAGTGGTATTAAAATAATAATTAATTGTGCATTTAAAATCAGCTTGAAGCGACTATGAAGTCAAAGCCTCAACCACAAAAGCTGTATGTAGCAGGCCTGTTGTTTTTACCATTTGAATGCAACCACCGATTCCACTCATACATTGTTGTAGTTTTCTTTTGTCATTTCTTTTTCTTTTTAACCTTATCTTCTGCTTTAATTATTCCAAAATAGCTGCGTATTCAACTTAAAGAAAATTTTAAATACGAATTTCACACAAGCTCTTTAGGTGTACCCACCACGAAGCGCGTCATTTGACTGTTAACAGTAAATCAAAACCAAAAAAAAACAAAGAAGCAGCGTGTAATCTGCAGAAGATTGACGCAGTGATACACGCCGCCGCAAAGTTGAAGCAGCACATCTGCATAAATACGAGCACCTCTGGAGGCCTCATTATTTACACGCAACGAGACATGGATTGCCAGACACACACGCGAGAAATATAAAAATGAACAAATTGCCAACTAAACTGTTGCTTAGCCAAAAACTACTAGAAATGATGACTCTCTGTTTAGATTTTAATTAAACCCGTTGCGCTTTCTGCGTAATTTCTCGTTGGGTCAAACTGTCATGCAAACATACACACATAAATATTTACATCAGTCAACCATCAGTGAAATGATGACAACCGTTGCTGACAGCTCGTTTCTGCCCCGCTTGCAACTTAGTCGGTCTGTCTGCCACCCATTCAACCATTCAGTTAGTCGCTGTTTTTGTGTTTAATGCAGGCTACGACAACAACACCGAATGGGGCGTGCAAGCTAATTTGTTCTCGTATGCTTCTTGTGTTTTTGTTTTTCCCACCTGAAAGTTCTCTTTCTAAACCTTTAGCCTAATTTCTTAAGTCACTATATGTTTGTGCTGACTCTGCAAGCAGTACAGTGATGGGAATGTTGATAGAGCGGCGTGCGTCAAAAAATCAAATTACAGATAAGACTTCTTTGGCGGTACTTACGAAGTCTGGTGATAATTCAGCTGTCAAATATATGCTACTTGTTATTTGTTGTTAGTTCGAAATATATTAAACTACTGTGTATGGTGTTTTCAATTTTCTAGTATATATTTTGATCGCTTATTTTTATGTATCTATCCCGTATTCTAAAAAAAAATAGATGATTGATGTTATATTTATTTTCGCGAGTTTTACAAGAGTGTGGGAAACATGTTCTTTAACCTTTTTATACCTCGAACAGTATATATTAAGTTTGCCAAGAAGTTTGTATTCCTGCTGGGTGTGGAAATGTTTGAGACACAGAGTTACATATATATAAGTGATTAGCTCGACGAACTGAGCCGATTTAGCTATGTCCGTCTGTCTGTCTGCTCATTTGTCAGAAACGCCGTTATCAGACCACTGTAGCATTTAGCTGCCATACAAACTTAACGATCAAAATCAAGTTCCTGTAAGGAAAACTTTTTTAAGAAAATATCTTCACGTAATTAAGCATGGAGTTTTGTGAAAGGCAGCTTTTTTATTTGTGATGGGTACACGTATTATAGCTTCGGTGCAGCCGAGGTTAAATATTATTCTTATTATTATATCCAATGAGCTTCATGTTTCTTCGGGTTCACTAAAATAAACTTCACAACAAAAGTGAAACCAACTTAAAACTGCCACAACTAAAAATTACTTCTAGAAAAACTTCTAGGAAAACTTGAGATATTTGTAATGAAATATGCATTGACGTAGTTTAAGGCAGAGAGTTATAAAGTGTATTTTTGGGAGAGAGTGTATTTACGTAGAGATTCGTTTGGTTATTTTGGTAAAACATAAATACGCTATTGATCCGTTTAAAAATCATGATGTTTTTTCCCATAAAATGAGTATCGAAGAAAATATTCTTATTGGTTATCTCTGGGAAGGCAACGCCAAACGTTCAAATAAATTATTGCCATAAAAGCTTCTCTCAGCAATATTTATGGGACGTTCAGATGGGTCTTATTACTTTATGACTTCTAATTAATCCGTCAATATCAAGTAGAAGAAGCTCCGTTATGCGTCTAATAGAGGTTAAGGTCATTTACATTTGTTTATATAGTATATCAATCAGTTACGATTTGTTCTAAGTTAGATCCGTGAAATTCATTCATTCTTTAAAACAAATTTTAGGCCTGGTACTATCTTTTCGGCCGTCACTGTAGTACCAAACCACTTGTAAATGCTGACGTACTTATGTATATGTAAGAAAATGGCTAATATCTACTTTTGTATATATCTTCTATATATATATATGTATGTATGTTTACAATCATTATTATTATGCCTGGGAAATTTCTTACGCTTTTCGCGTTTGTATTGTGCATTTTTTATTGTACCTTGTATGCATGGAATACCCGCACTCGTTTGAAGCTACATAGGTTTTTGCCTTTGGCTTTGCGGAGCGACGAGTTGTCTTGAGCTCAAATTAGCGGTAAATAACAATCAAGCACTGCTATTATGTTTTCGCTTTGCCTTTGGCTTAGTTTGAGTTACCACGTTTTTGCAGTTGGTCCCTACGGTTTGTTTGCTGTTTCTGGTAATTTGTTAAAACTACACCGAACCCCCAGTACAAAACAACTGCTCGCTCGCTCTAGTGCTGCTCTCAGTTTAGGGGGATTTGGAGCGGGCTTGAGTGAAGCTTAGCTTTACAGCGAAATCATATAAAGTCGCTCACACACATACCTACATACATGCATATATAGATAACATTCAGTTATGCATTTGAAGAAAATACTCGTGTGCGCATAAATAATATTTATTATGATTTTAAACCTGTATTTTTACATTTTGTTTGTTAAACTGCTTGGAACTTAATTTCATAAATTTCACAAGTTAAGAGCATAACTGTAATTTTTATTATAATTTATGACCTAAATACTTGCTAATCATAATTTCAAATGCTGACAATTTATTTATTACTATTAAGGGGCACATTATTTGGGTATTAAAAAAGTACTACTGTATCAACTGTTTTCAAAAAAAGAAATTAAATATTTTTCGAGTTTCACGCGATATCCGACGGCGCTAAAAAAGGTTCTGCACTGCTGTAATGATTCCGGCCTTCTCAAAACAAAAATTGTCAAAATAGAGAAGTTGAATATTACCCAAAATTTTGGGCGTTTTAGGCTTGTAAAAATTGGATCAAAAAAACTGGTATATCTGATATATATCTCTCTTTAACTACATATGTCCTTGTCAATTCCATTCTCAATTATCGCCTACTAATGGAAATCGTTTATAATATAATTTAAATAAATCGATAATTTCTGCGACAACAGAACACTTTGCCAAGTGAATTTAAAAACTTAAAAGAATTAATAGCTAATAGCTCCATGCGAAGGAATTTAAAGAAACGGCGCCTGTAAGCAATTAAAGACACATTTGACACAAGAGCACACATTCGAGAACTTTTTTTAAGTTAAGTTAAGTTAAGGAGATACTCCAACCATCGAAAATTTCGATCGATAACCATTTCCAACTGACTGTTTCATTTTGTTTGAAGAAATATTGACTGATGGTGGTATTTTGAAAATTTAATGGATCTAGAATGTATCTCCCTAACCGCAGAAATGGCTTACTTACTTTCAATCACGCTTCTCATACGCAGTTTCGGTATAAGTCGATTCATGACTACAATTTATTGAATATAGGTTTTCAAAACATGTCTAACCAACTTCATGTCAAAATTACCAATATTTACATACCGATATAAAAAATCTCGCACGCATTTTCGAAATTAAGATTTGTTATTTAAAATAGCTTACTTACTATCTGGAATTGTAATTGTGTTGTGTTAGGAGGATATGTAAAATATTTTAATTCTGATTCATAATTTAATAAATAACAAAAAGTTACTGGGTTTCGACCGTGACAGGACTCGAACCTGCAATCTTCGGATCCGAAGTCCGACGCCTTATCCATTAGGCCACACGGTCGCTGGTTAACATTCTGAAGCCCTTTTTACTTTTTATCAGAGTTTAGAAGCTGCGCAGATAAGTGATAATGTAGCATCAAATTCTCAGGATTTATGGGGATTAACATGATTTTAAAATATTAATTTAATTAAAAGTAATATTGATATTGGTAGTAGAGGCATAATAGAAAACATAATAATATTAAAAAATTTAAATTTACAAAATTCAAAAAAATACTTTCTCTATTATTTATACAAAAAAATAATAGTAATAATAATTATACATATGTATGTATATCTCGCTAATGTATAAAATAAATATTTATATTATTATATTAATATGTATATATTGTTATAAAATTTTTAGATAATGAAATTATAAAATATAAATTATGTTTTTTATAAAAGCAAATTAAATTAATAATAGGTAAAAAATTTGTATATTGAAAGAAAAATTGAGAAAGTTTATTTCGTGGACAAACATTTTGAGAAAATATAAAATAAATAAAAGAATATAATATAAATAAAAGAATATAAAATAAATAAAAGAATATAAATTAATTAAAGGATATAAAATAAGTAAAAGAATATAAAATAAATAAAAGAATATAAAAGGATATAAAATAAGTAAAAGAATATAAAAGGATATAAAATAAGTAAAAGAATATAAAAGGATATAAAATAAGTAAAAGAATATAAAAGGATATAAAATAAGTAAAAGAATATAAAAGGATATAAAATAAGTAAAAGAATATTAAATAAATGAAAGAATATAAAATAAATAAATGAAAGAATAATAATTGGATATGAAAATTATCATAATAATACAAATCATATAAACATAATACGAAACTTGTATTAGAAAGCTTAATATGAAGAAAAAAATTCAATAAAAGAAAAATTAATTAAAAAAAAACTAATTTTTCGACCGTGACAGGACTCGAACCTGCAATCTTCGGATCCGAAGTCCGACGCCTTATCCATTAGGCCACACGGTCGTTGTGCTTATATTCGCACAATGTTTCATTTAACTTCGGTGTGAGCGTGCGCATAACGTAGCTGATTATAACAAGAACAATTCTAATATTTTTACTTTACTAGCGTTTCTCGCTTCGCACATTCCGTGGTTAATATTAATTTTTTTTAAATAGCAACAACTAAAAGCATTTTTTTTTAGTTAGACACACAGGTGTTTCTATTCTTTAAATTTTTTGTTGATTTAGTGTCGCAATAAATAAGTGTTGATTAAAGTAAATTTATTATGAGGTAATGAATTAGCAAAAGTAAATTAAAAAAATATTTTATAGACGATTAGGTATTTATTCATATCTTTTTTTAAATTAATTTTGAATTATTCGATTTGAAATCAGTATTGTGAATTGTCATGCGCTAAGTTCCAAGTTGAAAGTTATGTATATGGTATACTAAAATACCAATTTTTGTATTTTGTGTTGTTAAATTGGCTATTGAAGGGAATTCCGTTATAATTTTTTAAAAGCTTAATATTCGAAAAAAATATACATATGTACATATGTTTGCATGTACATTTGGATATTTCATACATTTGGACATATCACACCTAGTGTTAAAATTCGAAATATTTGTTTTTTTTTGTTTTTGCATATTTTGGTAGTCTATACCTTTAATCAATAATAACAAAACTAACATAATAAAATTTTAAACGAATATTTTGAATACCTTTTGAGTTACAGCCTTCTAAAATGCAGTTGTCACGATTTTTGGGTGATCTCATTAAGTGTGCATCTTAACCCTTAGTGATACAATCAAATGCATTAAGATTCGAAAAAGTCTTGCCAAATTTATAATATCAAATTTTCCGAAGAAAAGGGAGATAATTTAAATATTTTATATTCTTGGTCTGAAATTCAAAATTTATTGGATTAGATGTATAAAAAGTAATTAAATATTGAATTCGTTAACATCTTCTGTTTTCTGATGGGTATGAAAATGGAAAAAGTGTTGCCACCTCGAAGAGATTTGAAACGAAGTCGAATATCCGATAGATTTATTTATTTTCATATTGTGTCTGAATCCATATTTAATGAAGCCTCAAAAGTTTCCTTCCGTCCAAACTTAGACCCTTCCAGAAGTATATATATGCATTTTTAATTTTTATGCGAATTAATTTTTTCAATGCTTTATGCCGCAAAGCTAAGCGCAGCGTCGGTGCTTTTGTTTTTGTTATCGCTGCAGCGTCACTTGCAATTATGCGTGACCAACTTTCTAAGTGTTATTTTATTACACGAACGTTTGCACATATTTTATTTATTTTTTTTTTTTGCATCTACACAAGAGTACCGTTGCTTTAACTATGCTTTTAACTTTTATGCGGCTTTTGTCTCAGACATGTTTCTTATAATTTATTTTATTTTTATTTGATTGCTGCACGTTTTCGCATGCAGCATTTTTTATTGCGCTTGGAATTGCTTACTCGCTGGTTGTCTTCTTGCTGCAATCTTGTTTAGTTCCATTTGCTTTGCCACGACCATTTTTTCGTGTTTTTGTAAGTTTTTTTGCATTCTTGGTTTTGCTAGTATTGTTTTAATTTACACATGAACTCATTTTCGCTTTAAGATTAGCAGTAATTTTTATCTCAGACAGTTGGTGGGTGATTGCTCCCCTTTTGTTTATTTGTTTCTTACTTTGTTGTAGTGCAATTGTTGCTTCTCCAATTTATCGCTGTGCGCTGTGAATTTGTAAAGGAATTTTGTTGCAATTAGTTGGAGATTTTACAATGTATTACTTTATAAACCTTACATATACATACCTACATACATATGTACATATATAAATGTTCATATATTTGAAAATTTCGTTGGAAGGTGGTTCTAATCAATAAGATCCTTAAAGCAAAAATAATTAAAATAAACAGAGTAAAAAAGTAACTCAAATTTCATTCTATTATCATATATTTTTACTAAAAGAAACTAAAAATAATTGTTTAATTACCTGTGGTATTTTACATCAGCAGCCAAAAAGTTAAAAAAAAAACTCATAAAACTCACAATAAAAGAGAAACCCTATAAAATAAAAGATACCCAACGGAAATAACATAGTTTTGGCAATACTGTAAAATTATTGGAAACAGCATTAACACTGAAATCTGGATGATAAATAATGGCAAAAAAGTCTAGATCCTAGAAATTAATTAGTCATGTTACAGTTTAGGATTTTAAATTCGATTTCGTACATTTTAGAATCCTAAAAACATTGTAAATGATATAGCCTACATTTCGGCGCGCAGTCAAAAATACTAAAAAACTCATAAATTGCCAAGTGGAGAGTGAGACTAATACACATATGTATGTAAATATTTTGGCAATATTGTAAAATTATTGGCAACAAAAGAATACAAATGAAATATGGATGAGGAATAAGATATCGATCGGTAAAATAAAGAAGTAAGAGGCTAGGATTAAAAAAAAAGTATTGTTTGTTTGGCTTAAAGGGGTCTAGAAACAAAAAAAACGATTTTGTTTTTATTTTTAAAGTTTAGCTATACACGAATATGTCCACAAGAGGGTTTTTCAAAATTCAAATTATTTTCGGAGATATAGGTATTTTGAAGATCTGGCATCCAAACTGGTTCGGCCGGAACTGAAACTGAAACACGTTTTTCTCGAAACTGTCTTTTTCAAAACGATACCTACGATTTCTGAGGTTCTACTGGACCGATATACCTGAAATTTGTAGAGAGTCTTCATTATAGAACTGTCTATGTCTGGACGTATCCTCAAATATCAATATTTACTATTTCAAAAAAATTCGAAACTGTCAAAGAAAGTAGACATCTATCACAGCCTAATCCGAAAAAAGTTATCGTAAAAACTCTGTCGCTATCACTCTTGGTAGTGCTGAAAACGTATGAAATTTATTATCAAAACCACTTTTGTTCAAGTATTGCATGCAATAAATTAAAATTTAATTTTTGAACCACCCTGTCAGATATAATTTTCTGTGTTTGTACAATTCCACATCTGTTTTATGCCATTCAATTTGGCTTTTTCGTTGCGTTCTCCCTCCGAATTGCTAAATATTTTGTGTTTTAGCTTTGTCATTTCCATACTAGCAGTTGGCAGCTGAGCTGATACCAGCGACATGAGACAACTAGGTGCTGATACTGTCAACACTAACAGCTTTTGTTTGTCATATATATTACATACGTAGATATGTACGTATTTCAGTTAGGTAAAGGTAGGTGGCTTGCTGCCCCAGTTTAACAATGTGGGGCCACCCCAACTATTACTCATACGCAGTGTATGCTAATCTCACCTAAGCATTTTATTTACACAGTCGGCCGGCAGTTGATATAATTGTACGTGTTGTTGTTGATATTTTTTAGTTTGGAAATGCTTTTTGTTGTATGCTAATTTTTCTATTTATTTGGTTTTATTAAGTTTACGGTTTTCAAACTGTTGATATTTTCGCTATTTTGCATATCTTCTTTTATCTTTTTTATTCAACAGTTCTTGGTGGGTGTGTGTGTGTGCATTGTTGTGCTTTAGCTTTTGATGATATGGTGACAAAACGCTATCCGACATACATGTGTACATACATATGTACATACATACTTACATATATTAGTTTCAGATCTCCTCTGTGTGACTTGTGTATTGAAATTGATGCCTTTTTGTGGGTGTCCAAATGAAGGTTTTATTTTTGTTTTTGTTTTTGTTATTTACAAGTGCTCTTCGGTTTCTATCGCTCATTTAGTGGTTGATGAAGTGCATTTTGTTGTTTTAGTTAGCACACGTACATAATTTGTGAGCAAAAAAATAATGGAATTTTAGTTCTAATTTTATTTTCAATTTCAATTGTATTTTCATGCCACTTTCAATGCCATCACTAATTATTTACATACATAGTTGTTACAATACAGCTTTGTTACCGCAAAGCAAAAAGTTTTCGAATAAATTTAAATATCTCATGCTACTATTATAATCGTGCAGTCATCTGAGACATTTTTTATACAATAAATACATATGGCTGGGAAGAACATAGGTATATACAGTATTCTGTACAAATTTGAGATGGATTTTGTCTGACAAAAGAAAAAACTACCTTTTCACCGATTTTATTGCAATTCCTTATCGCCTTCAAAATTGGCTCATTTTGAGCCAATACAATCATGCCAAAGCTTAATCCAAATTTCCATACAGTTGTTATAAGCCTTTGGTGGGAAGATTTTTTTCTTGATTGGTTTTTCCGCTTTTGGAGCGCCATTCGCTATGTTTTTTCCATGGTAAAAATGCCAAACTTTTGGACATATGGAGATCAAACTTCACACGAATATGAAGAAAGATTGTACCACAAAATTATAAAAATCGGTTCGGTTTGCACGCGGTTCTTAAGGACCAGTACGAGTCAAATTAGTTCTGATAGTATATGTATATAAAGAGTCAAACTTAGTCAGATGGTGTATATATATTTAAAGAGAGAGTAGTGGTAGTAATAGTTAAATTATTAAAACAACTTTTGCTTTCATCAAAAATGTTTGCAATCCCGTCCTGAACATGAGAGATAAACCCTAAATATCGCCAAATAAAAATATCTTGCAGCTTCATCGCACCATTTTAGGCTTGAAAACTTTTGCGCCGTGTTTTTAAGTTAATAGAAAGTACTGAGTAACTTCCCAATATCGGCTGGGCTTTTTTTTTTACAAAATGTATATATTTACTCTATGTTCTATGCCTCTATGAAGATATGCCTAGGAAGATCGCCGTGACATCCCACGAATATTACTTATTTTTTATGAATTTTAAAATTTTAGCTCTCTAAAGAAAGAGTTGTTTTGATTTCATTTTTAATAGAAAAATAAATCAATTCGCTTGCTAGAGCGTTGTCTAAAATGAATATTAACTGAAAATTTTTTCTAAGAATGCAAACAAAATGGGCTTTAGCTATAAACATATGATATATGGTTCTCTGTATTTCGTGCAGCGTTGCCATCTCTGACAGCGCCCTTGAAATTTCTGCAGAGTATAGTTGGTGTACCTTTGATGCCTGAATTTCGTATTTAAACCTAAAAACAATAAACTAGAAAACTTTGGGTTAAAAATAAATATATACACAAACTTGGAAAGTCATAAATACTCTCGTTTATACATATCGTACTTACTATCTAACATGTTCTGACGAGTATGCATTTAGATATTTTATTTATGTAGATACCACCATAACTTCGAACTATACGCAATTATTAATTTTTTTCCAATGTAAACACAAGTGCAGTGAAGAGCGCTCATTATGTTTTGTATGTGTTCGGATATTGTGCTATTCATGATCCATGTGATTGTTTACTTCTCCAATTCAATGCCAATATTTTATTCTAATAAAATTGTTGCCAATCAGTTCTTACCTAATCGTTTACCTTTTTTGTTAGTCGGCGCTTTTGGAGATGTTCGTGTTGAAAACATCTCTGATTTCACAGCCTTTGCTAGTTTTTGTTTTATTTTCGCGCTAACATAAGATATTCGTTTCTATGTCATATTTAGTTACTGAGCAACCGCAAAAACCATATTCGGTATTAGATACATACTACTTATTTATGGTATTTTAGGTGCGAATCATTGGCAAACGGCATTCAGTTAATTATGCCAAAAGAATATGGGGTGAATTCTACTAACTTGTATTTGGTACAAGGTTAGTTGGATAAGGCAGTGAGTATTTGAAATTTTTGAAACATCCACAGGTTTTTCTTCCAAAAATTTTATTAGAAAAGGCATCAATGGTGATTTCTGTTTTTTCAAAAATTTATTATAATTATGACAGAAAAAAAATTGGGTGTTGATAAATCACTACAGCACTCTAAATCAACCATTTCAAAGATTTAAAAGTGGTACACAGTGCTTTTGACATCATTTATGTATATCGACTAAAAGAGTTCTATGCAAAAAAATCCGCTATAAAACAAAGAATGTTTGATTTAGTATTTGGTACTTAATAATTTTATCATTGCGATGCTATTAGTGTTTGGACAAATTGCTGACCATATTTTCTTACTTTATTTTTCTATTTTAATTTTAATTTTTTTTTTTATTTTATTTTAAGTTTTTTAATTTTGCTTTAATTATATTTTTATTTAATTGTAATTTTTTAATTTATTTTTAATATTTTAATTAATTAAAAAATTGTTTAAATTGTTTTTATTTAATTTTAACTTTTTTAAATTAATTAATTATTTTTTTTAAATTAAATTTTAATCATTTTAATTTTTAAATACATTTTTTTTTTATTTCTTTACAATAATTTTTTTTAAAAATATTTTAATTAATTTTTTTTTATATCGCTTAATTTTTTTTTTTAAATAAATTTTTCTTGTTTTGATTTATTTTTAATTTCTACTTAAGTTTGGATTGGTTTAATCAGAATAATATAAAACATTTACCTAAATGTATCGAAACCGCATAGTTTTTATCCCACCGGTTTACTAGGCATTGAATATGTATGTAATTTGTAAATTATATAAATATTTTACTTTTGATTATTGCAACAATGTGTTTAATTCATTCATCTTCTCAACACGCTGACGTTATTTTGTAAATCTTGCAGTTGTTATTTGTTTTCTTTTTTTCGCCGTGATTCATGTAATCATGAAACTGTTTACAGGTGTTTTTCGTGTAGATTTATACAAAATAAGCGCGTACTATGTTGAGAAATGTTTATTTTCGAGAAGTCTGTTTAAAATATTGATTTTTGATTATTTTATGTTTATGTCAGTGTTCCTAAAATATTGACTAAATTATACAAAGTGTAAAGCCTGAGTCTAATACTCGAATGTAGTGTAGTAGTTAGATAATGTTTGAAGAGCATACAAAATTTTTGCAAAATTGTCGATTTATTTCTCAATATAGTTTCCTTTTCGTTCGATTCAATAGATCCAGAGATGCGACAGCCTCTTTAACCGGTTTGAAAAATAGTTTGCTAGAATAGATTTTTTAATTTCTCTAAATTTTCTGCTCGACGAATGACTTTTTCATGATTGGAAACCAAAAGAAGACTCAACGGACCAAATTTGAAGAAAATGTTTGGTGCAGCAATTCATAGCTTTCACCGGAAGCCTCCATCGGATTGAGCTTAAATATGTCAAACATTGCTGAGAAGTGGTCTAACGGTTGCTCTTGTTGAATAGAGTGCGCAAATGCGGCATCTATCACGCCCAAAGCCGAGTCCTATACCCAATATTTCATGCAGGATATGATCCCCATGTGCTATTTTGAGATTCGTGGTGTCTCAGCTATATCTCGCATGTTCAATCGGCAGTCTGCCAATACGAGATCGTGGTCTTTTGTCATACATATTATTTTTCGTGGTAGCCGTTTTCCGGAATATCTGGACGCATCAAAAATTTACGTGCGACCACATTGAAATTTGTTAAATCAAGCCGTCGAAGAAATACAGCTCACGTATGCGGCATTCCATCGCTTTTTGCTGCCAGATTTCTCTTTCAAAAGCAAAAATCAAATCATCGACCGATATAGGTTTTTTCCAATTTTGCCGTGAACGCGATTCAATACAAAATTACGGTACCGATTCGTTCGAATATTTGACAGAAATTGTCTATGAGAATATATTACACGATGACATTTCTCTCGCGATAGTGGCGCCATCAGACGGTGGAGCCTAAGTACTTAACGGATATATTACATATGGTATCCGTTCCCTATTTGAATTGTTACGGACTCTTTTTTTTCGGCTTGCTAAACGACAAGCTGAAAAATAAGATTTTTGTCAGACTTTCATCAGAAAATTCAAAGAATTTCTTTTTAAATAAATTTCTAAATATGTACAGGCGCACAGATGTACATATGTATGTTCTTCCATCAGCACAAGAGTTGAAAATCATTTATGCAAACAATTAGCTATAGTTAGCAAATAGAAAAAAAGTGATCGCAGCAGCTTGTCAAATGGCTGACTGGAATCTTCTGCTGCCATAAAAATACACACATACATACATAAGTCTAAGTAAAAAAGATGAGCAAGGGGAATTATATGAAATTAAAGCATAACTTTTACTACCGCTCCATATGTACATTTTAATTTTACGACTATTTTGCTTTATATGCATGCAAATGTTCTTTTCCATTTGCTGCGTTGCGGCAAATCCAGACTGGTCCATTAGCCAGCCGGCCGGTCGTCCGGCCACATGTGGCGGCTGCGCGCTCTCGTGCCAAATTAAATAAAAGCGCACACACATATTTTTACTTGTATCAATGTGATGATACTGACTTTTGTTTACTTATATTTATATACAAATGTATAATTGTATATCATTACATATATAGGTATATATATAATGTGTACATCTGTATATATTATATACCTATTGTAAGTAATGTAAGACCCTGTTTGCAGCTGCTCTTTTTATGTAAGCAAAGGAAATTATTTGAAAGCAGCTGAAGTCATGGTTAAAAAAAACAAATTTATTGGAAAAATTGTACAACAATGCATTTGTGTACATACATACATATGTACATACACATTTGTAAATAGGCTTGGTCCATTTGCTTTCAAATCACCCTTTTGTATTGATTGGGTTTATTGATTTGGTCGTTGCACTCAGTTTTTGGGTGGAGCTCGATTCGTTAGACATGCTAGGGTGTTTACATCGATACATATGTCAGTATGTAAATATGTATTTGTCCGGTGCATGTTCGAAGCTTGGGAAAAATTTTTTGAAATTTTATCCGATTTTTTTAAATATTTTTTTCTAGTAAAAAAAAAGATAAATTTATTATTAATTTTTTTTTTATATATTGTACTTGTATATATTTATTTTTATTTTTTATTGTATATATTCTTTATGTATATATTTTATATTTCTTATATTTATATTTTTTATTTTTTATATATTTTTTTTATTTTTTATATATTTTTTATTTTTTATATATTTTTTAATTTTTATATATTTTTTATTTTTTATATATTTTATTTTCAAAAATTTTTTTAATTCAAAATTTCTCTCCACACCCAACTGATAGATTTCCACTTCAATTTGCCACACATTTTCCTGCATAAAAGTACACTCATGAATGTACATATGTAAATATTTATGTACTCGTACATCAGCGTTAGCTGCCGTTATTTAATAACCGCATATCCACTTTCATTTCAGTTGCATTTGTCCCAAATTGGCTTGTCCACTTTTACGGTGAATATTTTTGTGCGAACGTGCAAATGTATGTGTGTGTATGTCACTTTGTGTGCACAAATGCCGATGGACTTTCTCAATTTGGCATTGCTGACATTATTCCGATGAGTTGGCATTCCGGTCTGGTTACTTTTGGTTTTCGCATTATGTAATAAATGCTTGCATTTCAGCACATAACTTCGGATTAGCGTAAAATGCTGCACTGAATTGCGGTTTTAATCGTTTGCGCTTAACTTGTAAATTAATTATAGATTAATTTTTTATTGATTTGAATAAACCGTTTCTTTTTTTTTTTAAATGTGTCGGTTATGCTTTTTTTGCCTTCCAGTATGTGTGTAGATTTATAAGACTTCGAAAATTTTGACAACAGAAATAATCGTTGCTGCGACAAGAGGGTCTATGTCACCTAGAATTGCAGAAAACAATTCAAATATACAAATTTAACTGATAAATAACCTTCGAAAAAAAATGTATACTCAGTGATTTTCGTGTAAGAGTGGCTTACATGTTGTGGATCGAGTGTTTAAAAGCAGACTTCAGAAATTTTAAAGTTTTGGAGTTTATTTTTCTGAAGGCGACCTCTGCCGCAGCAATAAACAGGCTGAAAAATGATTGGATTACCTCGAAGTCATCCAAATATTAGAAGTTTACAGACAAGACCAGCTATTTCATAATAATTTATAAGTCCAAAAAACAATCGGTAGACATTTGTTAGATCCAGGTAATTTCTAAGTAAATACTGCTATTATTAGGCGCACCACTGGTTATAAAATTTTTTTTAAATTAAACTGAACCAAATATTGCCAAATGTATATAAACGCAAACTATTTTTTAAACCTTAGACAGAGATCTAAAAAATCGCTTCTGCCCACTCTACCATATAGATACATATATACATAGATCGGAATTCTGATCTTGTACGAAAGAGCAAATTTCTCTCCAAGACTATAATCTCTTTTTTCTTTCTTTAGAATAGTAGCATCTTTGCTAAACGTCTAATCTTTTGGAAATAATTTAAAAAAAATATTTGTTTCAAAATAAAAATATTTGGATTTGGATAATAATTAGATGTCGAATATTTTGAGGTTCTCTAGATATCATATGCATTCGCTTTACTAAGAAGAGGAAGACATTTTTGTAAGCTTTGATGCTAGAAAAAAGTTCAGACTCCATCATTAGCTGTCTTCGATTCCAATTTTCTCAGCTCACTTCTGCTCTCCTGTCAAAAAAATTACATGTAAAAGCAATAATAAAGTTATTAAGTTGAATTCGTACAAGAGAGCATATGGATACCTCATTAAGGGGTTACATGGGTTTCACTGTTTCAAAAAACAAATAAAAATTGTATTGTCTTATTTAATTCTATAACATCTTTAGAATATTGTCCACAATTCTCAAGTTGATCCCAGTAATAGTTTTGAAGGTACAGCTGCGCGCTCGAGGTCAGCTACATACTCACTTAAAACTTTAAACGCGTTTTTTCGAAACTGTGTTTTCAAAGTCGGTTGTTAAGATTCTCACGAACTACTCAACCGATCTGTATGAAATTATACACAGTCTTTGAAATATAGTTTACAAAGTCTTGTACGAAGGATTTTTTTTTGTTCAATTACAACTATTTTAAAAAACCAAAAACGTCGAGAAATTTTCAATGTCAAAAATACAATTTTTACTTTATTTGTTTTTTCTTTGTCTCCGTACCTAGTTTATGGTCTTAGTTCAAACTAGTATTTCTTTATTTTTTTTTTTACTTTTGATGATCCAGTCAGATGTTCTGCTGTCAACGTGGAAGCACCTGTTTTCCAAGGGACTGCCGGAAATGACGTCGTAATGACCGAGTTTTAAATATTTCCCTTTAAAAATTTCACGAAATCTTTATCAAATATCTATTTTTGGAATAATAAAAAGCTTGAATAAAATATTTTATTTTTATATGAAAAAAAAAATTTTGAAAATTGGGCGTTTTTTGCTGGACGAAACCTATGTAACCCCTTAAGTGGTGTTGCCGCTATCTTAAGTGCTACCAAGTTTGGTATTGCATATTATTGTTAATGGTTCAAATGACAAATGAAAATACAAATTTCTTTATTTTCTTTTATTTTTAAAACTTAAGACTTAAAATCAATTGTAGTAATATATTGAAAACAAAAATGAACGGTTACTGCAACTTTTTTTTAACGCGAAACAAAGAATTTCTACACTAAGAAATAATCATAACAGTATTGCCAATGCGTCAGAAGACATGTTAAAGCAGGGTTGCACCACAAGTGCTGCCCATTTGTTTGAGCATCTAGTATAGTTTTTCGATTCGCTGGAGAGTAACGCTTGGCGAATCGAAAACAGCTATTTTTTATCATTTGGTCGATGTTAGGGCTTATCTTTTCGAACTTAACATTTTTTCAAAAATTCATACTGGCTCTATCTCTATTAGTTTACTTACCTGTAACAATCTTCAATAATTTGAATACTAGTTTACTAAATATTTCATAAAAAGTCTTCGCAATGAGGATATGGACGTCACTTGCTGGCGTGTAGTTTTAACAACTTCCTGCCCAGCAGGTCAGTTGTAAAGTAGATAACTCACTGGCATCGCTGCTTCAGTTTTATGTCTAGCAATTTTATGAGAAAGCGGAACATCTCGAATTGAAGACAACGGAGAAAGTGCAGGTTTTTGAAATGAACATTATTTGTGGCATTTAATAGGATTTTCACGCATAATGCAAGACTAATAATAATGCTTCTGTCGCACAGTTGTACATATACATATGTGAGCAATAAAAAAAGTTGATGCCTTTCCGTCTATTAACACAGCGTTTATATTTTTTGTTTTGCTTACAGTCAAACCAGGATATAAACAAGCAAAAACCACTGTTACAAACTACACCCGGCAAAGAATACAGTTTCTGGCACATAAATAAAAAGAGCGGAAATAGCCACCGGAAGTACGGCGTAAAATCAAACACTTGACACAGCATCAACAACAACAACAACAACAACAGTCAGACAAAATGAGTAAAAAACCGACAGTCGGACCCGCGCTCCACAAAGTGATAATGGTGGGCAGCGGTGGTGTCGGCAAATCGGCACTGACGCTACAATTCATGTACGACGAATTCGTGGAGGACTACGAACCAACCAAAGCAGATAGTTATAGGAAAAAGGTGGGTGCGCTCGAAAAATTGCCATTTGAAAAAAAACCAAAAAAAAAACAATTGTACATTTGTTTTGTGTGTGTTTGCAGGTCGTTTTAGATGGCGAAGAAGTACAAATAGATATATTGGATACTGCCGGGCAGGAGGATTACGCCGCCATTCGAGATAATTATTTTCGCAGTGGTGAGGGTTTCCTCTGTGTCTTCTCAATCACAGACGATGAAAGCTTCCAGGCAACACAAGAATTCAGGTGAGCGAAATTTGCTTATAAACACATACATAGTAAATACATATATATGTACATAAGTCTCTGAGTGTTATAAACATTTGACTATCAACATTTGGACAACAACATGTATGGCTGCTTACAAACGGTTTTTCGCTAGCGGCGTTTGTTTAGCGTTTGGCTTTTGTTAAGCTGGTGATTTGTTAGTCAAATTGTAGCCGGCGTATTAGTGAAATGCGTTGATTGCTTTGGAGAGTGTCGACTTACTGCTGTCATTATAGCATAAGCTGGTTATTATGATTTGCCATTTTTCATGCATTCTTCTTCACTACTAAGTAAATAGCCGCAATTTTCACCTTATAACTCGCGGTTGGTTTGGTGCTTCTTTCCACAGCGTATTATTTATTTATCTTTGATTGACTTGGCCTCCTTCGCTTTTGGTTGTGAGTGGTGTTTAGTTGATATTTGCTTGCTTTTGTGCTAGTAAAATTGCGGATTTGTATATTTTTTCATATCATATGAGTGAAATCGCTTATTAAAAAGCAATCTTTAGCACTGATCAGAGTTTAACCTAAAAATACTTGTAAAATCGAAAATTGTGCAGAATGGCGAATTATTTTTCCACAAGTTCCTTTTACGTCGATTCAGTGATCCAGAGATGCTTCAATTTCTTTGAGCTGTCGGAAAAATGCGTTTTTCTGCACCTTAGGCTCCCATGGTGACAACCTCCTTATTTGACTCAAATTTCTGTCCAGCGAGTGACTTCAAGTGTGTAACCAAAAAGAAGTCGTTCGAAGACAAAATGGGCAATCGTGTTGCCTTTCTCCATGTAGTCAATATAGATCACGTATTGTGAATCCAAGAATCCGTTCCCACGACAGTCGGGTCCAAGTAATCGGAACGGACCCGGATTTTTATCCGGCCAAGGACTGTCAACTCGGGCACCATTCCTCGAAATTACTGCAGGAATGTTTTCCGCCGCTACAACAATCCAAGAAACCTGTGGTTACCTTTCCAAAATATTGAAAAGTCAGTCTCTGCCTACTTTGGAGTAGTTTTGCCGAGTGAAGTCCACTGTTTCAGCTGTTCCTTGGACTCTTTTGTTTACCAGTGGTTCTCTGCGTCGTCAACGGCCAAAACCCGACGCTGAAACTCCCCCGGATTTCGCTTAGCTCTGCTGTAACATGATCTCACGGTTGCGTTTGTTCATCATATGCATCAACAGCTTTCTTATACCCAATATTTCAGGCAAGATTTCACCTAAGCAGTCTCAGCTATCTCACCCATCCTCAATCGGCGGATCCACTACGAGATCGGGAACTTTGGGCGCCTTAACCTTCGTGGTAGCCATTTTTCAAGCACTTGGCCGTATACAGCATATAAGCACTCTTGACTTCAATGCTTGATTTCTTCTCGAAAAACAATAATCATCGATCGATATTTCTCTTTTTTAATTTTTGTTAAATCCGGGGACACGCCCGTTGCCACACGTGGTAAAAAAAAACTACGCGCTCGATTCAGTTGGAATTTTGACATCAGCCATTTTCGAGAATCGTTTACAAGAAAGTAAATTTCTCTTGTGATAGTCGCGCCATGGAAAGTTGAGGCTAAGTACTTATTGGACCTCACTCATATATGCTATTTATCTTCACTATTGATAATAATTGTTGTTGTGAATTTAATTTGATGGAAAATACGTCTGTAATGGTTTGCTCACCTACATATATGTATACTCACAATTTCAAGTACGTCTAACTTATGACCGCATTAAGTTTCCCTAATGTGCTCAATTAGTGCACTAATACCGCTACCTAAAAAATGCCACACCTTTAAAACCATAAAACTGTTAAATTATTTGCATGCTTATAAGTACATATGTACGGACCCAAAATCATTAGGCCGTAAAATGCCAAGTTAGCGCCAGGATACAAATCCTTGTACGTCAGCGCGTAGTCTGCGTGATGGCGTCGACCTTAATGTCGGCATGTCACGTAAACTCGTCGAATATTTTGCTCAACTTCCGCATAACAGTCGGTACACATGTAGTAAGCTCAAGAGCATACCGTATTGATCCACTAAACTCTGCGGCGTCAACTTGACGCGTCCTGCAGACGGAACTACAAAACTTCGTATATAAACAGTTTTTAAAGTGCCTGGGCTGTGGTAATGGGTGGCAGGTGCGTTGCTCTCCGATGCAAGAAAGCCCGTTTACTAGTACGCAAATGCATTTGCGCTTATGTGTGTGTAACCTAGTCTACCGTTAGACGTGTTTCACCTGCCACAAAGCGAGGGTGAATAACAAATCAGGTGACGTATGCCCACCCTCGGTCGCTGTTGGCAAATGTTGGCTTTGCAAGGGAAACAGCAGAGACAAGAACTCGCTAAAATGTGCCAACAGGTAATATTTCGTCGTGCCGTTGGGATTTTCAAATATTTTCCCTACTCGTGGGGGCGGAAAAGGGGCTAATACGTTGGAAAAATAGCTGTTATTTATTTTTAAGAGTCTATGGGGAGCTTTAAATGGTTGTTATAACATACCTACATGTAAATTACATTTTCGTTTATGTTTCATATGCTTAATTACATTATTTTTCCTTACCCAGTTTTATTCATGTCATTGCTTTTTTAGTGGTTGCATTTTAATTTTTTTTTTTTGAAGTCCATTAGTTTTATTAATTCAGCTATTTATCTTTTTTATTCATATTCGTGAGACTAGGCCAGACTTTGGGCTCTAAGGGAAGTTTATACGCTTTTTTTGTACTGTCTTATATAATTGTCTTACATATATAATATTCGATTACAAATTCTTTTATTTTTGGAGGAGTAGAGCAAGAGTTGGATGTGTTTGACCCATAGTAGTAGTCCTAAGATCCTAACATGTCCTAACATGTAGATAATAATTTTTTAAAACAATACGCAAATCTTTAATAATTTGCTATGGCTTTGGTTTCATTCCTTAGTAAAAGAGCTTAGTTCAGTTATTTATGGAATGTAGGCTCAAAAATTTGAAAAAAAAAACATTAAGTTTAGAAAAGTAAGCCACTAGAATTGATTTCATATGTTTTATAAATCGTAGTTAGAAAATTGTTTCGTGAGATGGAGCATATTGAGTTACGAAAGTTTTCTAAATCGAAAAAATGATTTAAAACGAATTTCTTGTATTAATAAAATACATAATATTGTTTGTGAAAAAACCCCTACTAATATCAAAAAATGGTTTGATAAGTGTTATCTGAGTCGGGCGAAGTAGCTATTCGAAAATAGCTTGCTAAATTCCTCCAGTTCATATAAGCCACGAAGACGTTGGAAACAGTGCATATTCTAGAAAATCAACAAAATAATAATAATAATAAATAATCTTTATGATGTTTCTAGAGATTGTTAACACTGTAAAGATATCAAAGTAACGTATTGAACATATGTATTGTTTATGAATATTTTGGTTATGAGAAAGTTCTTTGGAAAGTGGGTACCGTGCGAGCTAACAGTCGACCGATTCATTGCGTCACAAATCTATGAAAACGATGACAAAATTTGTATGAACTGCACTTAAAATTGCTTACGGATCCACTGTATTCTCCTGATTTGACCGCCAGTGACTTTTTCGTTCACAGATCTTAGAATAATGCTTGCTGGAAATAAATTGGCGATAATAAAGAGTTTTTTCAAATAATAGGAACTTTTCATCATATCTATGGTATTACAAAATTTCTTAAATAGTTCTGAGAAATATAGACTGTCATTTCAAAACCGGTCATAAATCCTCGAATGTTTCAGTAATTTACAGGAACGATCTTTCTGCTGGAGTCATTACCAATTAATCGATGTAAAACAGTTACGCCACTTTTTGGGTTTTCCATAATGCTAAGTGCTGTCATTAAGAAGTTAAATATACATACATATGTGTACCGAGATAATCTTTTGCATTTGTAAAGCATTCGTGTCTAAACAATTTTATTAATTTCACTTTTAAAGTGAAACAAACTTCTTCTCTCGTTTCTCGCATGTCGCATTACAGCTCTCTATGTCTATGATCATTTCTCTCTATACATTCTTTGACACCATAATTTTTCTATCGCTTATGAAAAAGTCGATATTTTAGTCAGTACTCATACAAACAACAGTCTAAGTCTAACCTTGTTCTAATCATTTAGTTTATACCATATTGCATTCTATTCTTATTTATACCATATTGCATCCTAGCAGAGAATGTTGTTAAAAGTCGCATGAAAAAGCATATGCTTCGATCTGGTCCATTTAAATATTTGTGCAAACATTGTTGTTCAGATAACCGAGTGAAAATTTGTGTTCGTATCAGTGTGAGTAAATACAACAAAGAGTATTTGTAGATTTATGGGCAACCAGCCACTGACTTGAATGCGAATGCAAACACCATACAAATTTAACGCATGAAATTCACATTGAAATCTCCATTTGCCGTGTGATTTGACACGCACACATCACACCATAACTGCACACGCTTTTCCACCAGTGTAGACGCAATAAAATGTGCAAAATTAAAAGAAAAACGAAAGCGAAAAGCTCCGCATGCAAAATCAACAATAAATTAAACATACATCCGACGCGCACGCGAATTACCTGAGAAGCTTGTCCATATACTTTCATATACATACATATATACATATCTATATACATCTGTAGATAAATATATATACACATTACATAAGCATATGTGTACGAGTATGTATAAGTTTATAGACTTTTGCCGCTGCGATATTCACATCTGATTGCAGTCGAATACAATCGTCGGTACTTTTGGGTGGTAAGCCTCTGCTGTTGCCTGTCGTAGAGACCTTTTCTATCGCCTAACGTACTAACATTCGCACAGCCGTTCGGTTTTTGCCTAGAATCGGCTTTTCCATTGCCCATCTGATAGATAGCGGTCCGTCCGTCCGTCAGTCGACTGCGTTCAAATGGCAGCTTTAATTGGCTGTGAAAAAAATTTCAAAATTCAAGTCTAAGAAAAATACAGCAATCACCTGTCAATACATACGAGTATATGCCTATATACATCTGTACTTACTTATGTATGTTTATATGCATGTATATTTGTAGTGCCTTTTTCGTTGATTCATTAAAATTTTCATCGCGTGTTGTTCGCATGCGTCAGTATTCGATAAATTGCGGTTGATTACAAAAAGGTGTTCAATATACATACATACGTATATACAGACATATGTGCATAGTATAATATACACATATGCACATATATATGTGATCGCTCTTTTGTATAAACTTTATCGTTTTATGTTGATTTATGCAATTTGCTTCAGTTTTTAATTTTTGATGGATTTTACGTGTTCGTGTTCAATTTGATTTAAATATTTCAGTTTTTCAACTAAGCGATAACCATTGAGAGCACGTTGTATTTAATGGAAATGTATATATTTGTATAAAAAAAGCGGATTACTAAAAAGTGAAAAAAATACAAAAAAAAACATAGAATGAAAATTAAAAAAAAAAAAAAAATAAAAAAAATTATTAAGACATTAAAAAAAATATATATATAAAAAAATTAGAAAAATATATATTATAAAAAAATTAAAAAAATATATATATAAAAAATTTAAAAAACTGTATAAAAATTTAAAAAATTAAAATAAAAGAAGATATGAAAAAAATATATAAACAAAAAATTTTGTAGGTAAATAAATATACCAATGTTGAATTTGGTAGAGAATGATTTAAAGGGTATATAGCAAAGCATCAATTTGATTGAGCACCTTGGAATTCCTCTAGATATCTACAGTCCCACTATTAACCTCCAATGGGAACTCAAGGTTATATATTTGATTGTTAATTACACTAATTTAAACTTTGAGAGCACTATCAAAATTTTGTGATTTTTTTTAATTTTCAAATTTTTATTG
Organism: Bactrocera oleae; assembly: GCF_042242935.1. NCBI lineage: Eukaryota > Metazoa > Arthropoda > Insecta > Diptera > Tephritidae > Bactrocera > Bactrocera oleae. The sequence continues at coordinate 59,883,736 of NC_091539.1, forward strand.
CAATTCGTAATTTCTTTAATTAATAAAAACAAAAATGCTATTAACTTCGTTGATGCAGAATACTATAATTTTAATCGATAATATACTTTATATCGATAATATTTTATGAATATGGGTACATACATGTGTATATATACCATATATATATACATATATATTTTATTAAATTTAATTTATTGTTATTAAATTTTTTATTTTATTTTTGTTTATTTTAACTTTTCATGGGATGATTTTATTTCTGTCTTTAATTTTACTCATAATTTTTTTTATTTGAAATTATTCGATGTAATTTTTAATTATTATTTAATATTTTTTTCATTAGCAAAACCTTTTTTGTGTAATTTATTTCATTTCTAAAAACCATAAAAAATGTTACTCATACGCAATGTTGCACGCGTATCATTTTTTGACAATTTAATCTACCCATTTTTTATTATATTTAATATGTTGTATTATTAAATATAATGAAAAATGGGTGGCTTTCGGAGTTAACGATTTAATTACAAATAAAGTTATTTTTACGTTTGTAACGTGTATATCAATAATTATTATATATTTAGTTATTAAACATTTAAATATGCTTATTAATCCTTCAATTTCCACTATTTTCAGGGAACAAATTTTGCGTGTGAAAAATGACGAAAGCATACCGTTTCTGTTGGTGGGCAACAAATGCGATTTGAACGACAAACGCAAAGTGCCGCTGAACGAATGCCAGACACGTGCCCAACAGTGGCAGGTGCCCTACGTGGAGACCTCAGCCAAGACGCGTGAAAACGTCGACAAGGTAAGTGCGTCGTGTTGTGTGTTGTGTGTGTGTGTGAGTGCGTGCGTGTATGCATTATTTTATGTGCGTATATGCAGTTGTATTGTTTCTCACGAAACTATTGGCATTATCTATATATAATATATTTTGCAATTCTTTCGCGTAAATACGAGCGCTGAACTCCGTCATATTGCTGTGCTGTGCGTCTCTTTCGTTTCACTTCTTATTTTATTAGATCTTCATTGACATGATTTCCTCAGTTTTCACATGACTGCAGTTCACAGTTGATCGCCCTTTCTTTTTTGTTTTTGTTATTGCTCAATACTTTGCTTTGAACCACACACACATTTTTATGTGCGCTAAAGCAATATTATACCGTTATATTTATATTAATCGTATTTTTTGTGAAAACGCGCTCTTTTGTTGTTGTTTTTGATGTCGTTCAATTTTAGTTTGTTTTTTACATGTATATTCTTTCATTAATTTTTTATTTGCGTTTGTTGTAGTGCAACAAAAAGTTAACAGAATTAAAAATTAATAAAAAACTAAGCAGGCTAATACATATGTATACTGTTATTTGTAGTCACCGGCGTTGCCAGCATAATCTGCAAACTACCAGCAATTTGTTTGTCTCACACACTTTGTCACTTCGTCCTCAAGTTCAGCTTACACACATAGAGAAATTCACATACCCCACATATTGTTTATATACTCAATAATATTGATAATATCAAACACACTTAATATGCTCCAAATAGGTGTTTGTGCCATTTATTTAGTAATATATTTTAATAAAATAGTATATATTATAATTAATATTTATAATTAAAAAAAATTTAGAACGGAAATCTATTTTACTTTTGCCTCCAACAACGTCATATCGTAAGTTATATAACTTGCGATTTAAATATTTATAGTAATAATTAAAAAAATAATTATAATTGTTATAATATGTTTATTGTTGTATATTTAGCAAATTTTAGTTACATAAATTTCTCTCAAAGCTATAATTTGTAATTCATAAACCTAAAATTTCTTCAAAGCGAGGTTAAAAAAAGTAATCAACACGCCTAAAACTATGCAAAAATGCCAAATTGCCTAAAACTAGGTTATATATTTGACTTTTTCAGTTCTCCAAATATTGTAATTATTTCAATATTATAAGTTGCGCTCTTTAATGGAATTTCAATCTTAATCATATATAATTTCGACTATTAAAATGATTAAACAGCATTATAATGCGCCTAAAAGATCACAATTAATTTAAAAATTAAAATTTTCTATTAAATTTCGAAACAACGTGAAATTTAAACGTTAAATATTTCCAATTCAAACAATTATTTGTTAGTTTGATTCGAATTTAAGGCGCTAAAGTTTTTCAGTAATTATCGAGACGAAATTTTATTTTCGTATTTTTCAACATTTATAATTGAAAAATATTGTATTATTTTAACTCTCTTTAAGCTTTGAGTTAATTTTACCGCTCTTTATACTGCCTTTGCATACTTTAAGGCGCTGTAACAAAATTTTTGGCGACATTTTCGAGTCGAATTTTTTATTAAATCAGTTGTAACAATAATAATAATCTAAAATATAATTTTAAATCACTTTAGAATAAAAAAAAGTGAAAAATAACGTGATGCGCCTAAAACTAGGCAACATATAAAATTTATTGCGGTTTAAGTGCTAGTTAGTTAGGCTCGTTCAGCGTTTGCTCAGTATTGTAATTAAACAATTGTTTTTCGAAAACTTTTACAACAATTTAGTGGTGAGAAATAGCAAAAATAAAATAAAAAAAATTTAAAGTAAATTTTATATGAAGTTATATTGAGAGTTATGCATTCAAATATACTTAATAATGCCATGATCGATTACATTTATTACCATAATTTTATTTTTGTTCTTCTTATTATGAATAAATAATCAAATAGTGTGGTACTGACCCTGTAGGACTCTGAGTACTTGTAATTATTCGAAATTTTTAAGATTATCCCATAAATTTCTTTATGTATGGCTGCTCTAATATAGTTTAAAATTATATATTTTCTTATGCATATATGTATGTATGTAAGTTGACAACAGCTCAGATTTCCTGCAGGGCGTGTAAGCAAAATCACTTATTTACGAAACACAAGTTTTATTGTTTATAAGTACTTTATTTCACTCCACGCAGACAAGATTGTTGCCAAGTTTGAACAAAATATATTCAGACATATCCATATTTAAAGCACACAAAAAAAAGGACTCTCTATTCAGCAGTTAAATTATATTTTTTTTCATATAATTTTCAACAGCAGCACAACGAATTGGCGAAGTATTTTTTTTTTTTTATATTCATATTTATTCTTAATTTTATTTTGCTGTAGTGTAGAATATTTTAGTATTTATATTTTATTTGTATTTATATTTAGCAGTTTTTTTTTTATTGTAATTGCTGTATTTATTGCTTACTGTTAAACATTAAGCAAGTCAAAAGTTAACAAAAAATAAATAAAAAATGTTAAAAAAAAGCGATGAAATTGTTCCATACTCTCTTTTTCACTCTCTCACTCTCTCTCTATAAAACGTTGTTTTCTTCTCATCCACTGTGCTCTCTTTTCGTCTCATGCAGGTATTTTTTGATTTGATGCGCGAAATAAGATCCCGCAAAACCGAAGATTCGAAAGCGACTAGCGGGCGTGCTAAAGACAGATGCAAGAAGCGGAGACTTAAGTGTACACTACTTTAGGCGTATTTGTAGGTGCATAAGCAGACTCTAAGCAAATATAAGAAAAACAAAAACAATATAATGAACAAATCAAATATGCAAATATGAGAACAAAAACAAAAAACAAAAAACACAAACAAAAACAATTGTAAAAAACAAGCGAACAAAGATTGCAAACGAAACCCCTAACTGTACTCTACTCTCCCAACCACCAGACATCACATCGAATTAGTACCATAACCTACTACATAGCTGATCTGTGTATATGCAATAACAACAAAATTCCTAACCGAATTACCGAGAACCGTTTGTAGTATGTACCTTTCCTTCCGTTTGTTAAAATAAAAACAAAAATCGTTGAAAAGTTTTAGTAATTGCATTTAGTTCAAAAAGCTCTCATACTAATTTGTTAATTTGTATTTTATAGAAATGCTACTTAATTGCTTACTAATTAATTTTGTTAGTGGTATTTAGTTGCTGTACGAATTGAGTTAGCTTTTTTTTTAACACTGAGTTGCTAAAAAGCAATGAAATTTTTGGTTTGTTTCATTTATTTATTTTTCTTCTTGGGTTTAGCTTTAAGATTTCCGCTCCTTGCTTATTCTGCATGCACCACTAACCTTACTAATTACATACAAAACAAAACAGTGTACAATATTTTTTATGAATAACAAAATTTTAAAAATATTTTTTTTTTAACTTTTAAAAATTCAGTTTGTGGTATTTTTCAGCGGTTTCCAAACGATAGATCGACGTTTGAAGTATGTTTATTGTTTATCTTTCTATACTTGTAAAATTTCAGATTTTTCTACATATTAAGTTTTTTTGGTGTCCTCTCACTGATTCTATTGATTTTACCCCAGCTAATTAAAGTTCCTCTCATACATTTGGCGATTACAGTTTCATAGTGGTGAAATTTTCTTCCTTCAAGACAAAAAAATAGTTGCTGAGAGCCTATAGACAATTTTTTTGTGGCACTCTCATAGAAACCCTCGTCCCTATGGGGAAAAACTGGTGCGGTCGATTTTCATAACCTCCACTTGACGCAAATTTTATCACCATAGACAGAAACAGGTAGAAAGAAATCACTTAATGCCAGGTCCAAACAATAAGGTGGATGCATAAGTTTATTTCAACCAAACTCCCGCAAATTTTGGCGAGTACCTATCGACGTGTGTGTGGCCGGGCGTTGGCGAATTAAGCGTTTGGCCTTAGGGGAGCAGCTTGTAGTAGATGATTGTCATTGTCAATCTCAAAACCCACATAGCAAAACCTTCCTGACCGTTAATCCTGGCTTAACTACTGTTTGTAGCGCTCAACGCGATTCGTTTTCGCTTGACATTGTCGTAAGTGACTCACTTCCCATCACCAGTAATCGTTCGCTTCAGAAATGGATTAATTTTGTTGCGATTCAGCGGCGCTTCGTAGATGGAAACTTAACCATGAAGTTTTTGCGTCAACTCGTATGGCGACCTTACATCGAGCTAATTTTTGTATCCAGCCTTATTTAAATGTTACCAAATAGTTTTTTGTACAATGTTTAGCTTCTTAGCTTTCAAAACGTTGCTTACATGACGTTCAAAGTCGACGATTTCTACTATTGCAATCGATATTTTCGATAATTGATCTTCCAGAGCATGGTACATTTTGGCATCAAAATTACCGGAACGGAATCGGCGAAACTAAAATTGTGGATGAATGACTCGTACAGTATCAACCATAAATACCATTCACGATTTCGCCTATATCAAAGAAATGTTATAAAATGTGGCGTATTTTCTCGTGGGTCGTGTCCATCTTAGACGCGTGCAAGCAATTAAATATTAGTCTGGAAGTTTTTTTTTTACAACAAAATGTTATCTTTGTAATGACATATTGCGTAACACGATCGCACTAAAAAGCCAGCTATTGTAAATATTATATATTACTAGATCTAATATTATATACAGGATTTAATGTTCTCAAAGTCCTTGTTTCCGCCATATCCCCGATTATTATGTATATACCACATATTTGGTCGTTAGTTACTCGAAATTTTTGAAGATTCTTTCTCAATACTGTTATTGTGGTTAATCCTGGAATTCCAAAATCTTTACATGATGCAAGTCTCTCTTTCTTTCTCTGAGAAAGACAGCAACAAATGCCGATTGCCCTAGAAAAGTCTCGTGAATTCCAACGTAGGCTTTTATACTAACTAAAATTATAAGGTATATCACACACATTTCTTATTATAAATCGTATTTTTTATGCCACGATTTTTCCTAACTCATTAAACTGTCACATTCAATCTGTTGGGTGATCAGATCCCAAAGGCGGTAGTGAATAAAGAAGCCTATCCAAATGCTTCGCATTTTAATCGCATACTTTCGCTGCGGCAGATTTCAAAGCTTGTTAAAAGTTTTTTTTTTTATCAAAATTAGTCTTCCAATTGAGGTTAGGTTTCTAAATTATGCCGCACCAATAACCATATTTAAAATTTTGCTACTCTTAGCCTATTCGATAATTTTATTGTAAATATAGTATAATCTAATATATAAATAAGCTAATACATCGGCTTCCAAACTAAAACATACTAAAATACACCACAATATATACATATGTACACCACAATATATGAACACGCCTCCGAATACAAACCTAACCTACTTGTATACTTATATGTATGTATATACCCGGTTTTTTATTCTCCTACTATTGTATTGCTTTTTGGTATTGGGGCTAAATTTCTTGCTTCAAACAGCTTTATTTCACTATTTAAATTATGTGAGAATTTTCAAAATTTTATTTAAATTTTTTGAATGAGTTTGTTTGTATATATGAATTTTATATTATATTTATTATGTAATTTTGTATTACATATTTTCTGTTTATATGTATTATTCGTAGTTTGAGTAGCATTTCACATCTTCGTCACATAAAAACTAAACTCATTTTCTTTAACGCCATCGCTTTACGAAAACAACAATTTTTTTCTAAACATGTATTTACTAAAATTGTCTATTCTCTTTCAATTATGCGCAGGTATTTTATGATTTAATCAGGGATATTTCTTCGCGAAAGAAACAACGTCAGTCCGATGTGCGACAGCCGCCAAAAACCAAATCTCATTGCTGCCAACTGCTGTAATATTCATGAAATTTGAAAACCGAACAACTTCAATACAAAAATAACAAACAAAAAAAAAAAAACGACGCTGATGAACAACACAAGCAGAATGCCGCAAACCAACAATGACAATGACGACGAATGAATAAAAATAATTATTCACTCCATTTAGATACGGAAAAGAGGAAAAACAAAAACAACAACATGCAAAGCTGTTGTCTTTGCAAAAGTTATTAAAATAAAAAGTAAAACAAGAGTTAAAATACGTTCTAAAACTGCAGCGCAACTCTGTTATATTACAACAATAGAGGAGAAAATGAAAACAGCATATGCAACTCAATTTATGCGTAAATTTGTAAAAAAAATATTATAATTAAAACCTACAAGCCACTTACAATTGCATGCTTACATACATACATACATACATACATAAGTTTATATAGGTAAATATAAAGCAACACCAATTGTAAAATCAATCAACAACGTACTGTATTCAATAAATGAACAAATGAGAAACCAAAATATACAACAACAATATAAACCTTGTAGAGAATTATATTTTGGCAACTTTTTGTGTACTAACTTTGCTTATGTTTATTGTTTAAAGGAGAGCTAACGAGAAAGTATATAGTTATAGACTGTCTACTACTCATGGTTGCTGTAAAGATATTTTATGATTTTCTAAAGAATTCCATACAATTTGATTTGAATATTCGAAACAATATTCGTTTGGATAGTTTAGACAAGTTTTTCATGATTTTTTTTTTAAAGAATTCCCTAAAATTAATTTTGAAGGTCCGAAACAATATTCGATTGTGGGTTGGGGGCGCACAACACGCTTGAATTCGTATTTTTTTAATAACTTCGCTAAAGTTATAAAATTACCATATTCTGGCAGCATTATGCCAATTTAAATTTTTTTTTAAATATTGAAGTATTTTTGTTTTTTTTTTGGTTGCAAGTTTCCATTTCATACCAACGTCGGTACAAACTGGAAAAATTATGAAATTTATAGCCTGCTTTTAGATGCGAATGTAGGTGTTGAGACAAAATTTGTGAGTAATATTTCAATAATACCAAAAAGTGGCATATTTTGATCGCTTGAAGAATTTGTGGTTACCAAAAAAATAATTACTTAAATTTCTGTTAAAATTGTTTGATACCTAAATACAAATTTGCAAAAATATAGCATACTTTTGGGCATACAAGTTATATGGTATTTTTAAAATTCTCAAAACTTGGTTTTTTTTTCTCAATGTTAATTATTTTATTGCACAATAATACTCTTTTACATATGATTAAATTATAAAGTATTCAGTATTCAAATATAATATAATATCGAAATAGCTTTCAATGCAATATTGTTTTGCCTCTAAAGGCGAAGAACAAGTTTCGATTTGCAATTCTTTACTATTTCGCTTTTAATTATTAGTTTTCAAATTATAATTCTGGTTTTTACCACGTAAAAGCGCTTCTCAAACTTTATACGGATCAACAAAAATTTGAAAAGGGATTTTTGGATACTTGTAGCTTCATGTTAAAATTGTCTAACAAACATTTTTTAAACCCAGTTTATCTAATTGAAGATATTTGCATTGAAATTCAAGCTTAAACCTGCGTTATAATATAATTAATTATTTGTTCGGGCATTAGATTAGCAATGAAAGTATATTCTTTATGGAAATTGTATCGTTGATGATTCTAGATAATTTTAGATCAATGCATAGATATAATTCTATGTTGGTTAATAAGGTATCAGCAGAAAATTACTCTGCTTTGAATTTTTTTTTAACAACAGAAAAGAGAGTACTCTTAACTCTTTTAGGCGGCGGCCAAATGAAAGTAAAATAAATGTTAAAATCCAAATTAAATTTTTAATTAAATTTGTTTGAAAAATTACATCAACGGAAAAGCGTTCTACATCCCACTATCGGTTTTAAAAAACCTAAAATTCTTAACTATACAAATATTTGGTTGTACTGTGTAAACAATCATTTTTAAAATTTAATTGTATTCTCTAAATACAATTATTTAAATTATTATAATAATTTTTTTTTTAAGTTCAATTAAACAATTATTATGCACATAAAAAAAGGAAAAAGCAAAAAGAAACGAAATTAAAAACATGAGTCAAACGACAAATAACTATCAATATTTATATAATATACTTGTATTGTAAACATGCTTAAAAGTAATGCATTGCTTTAATTTGTATTTGTAAACATAAAAACATAAATTTTTTAATCATATTTGTAAAATATTGATAATTTACAAGTTACTTTACGTTGATATTATTAAGCGTATTATCACACTTATGTGAAGCTGAAGTCTAGGCGAAGTTTCACAGATATATGCACGAAGTGGCAGCGATAAATAAAAGAAAGAAAGAACAACAACAAACACACTGCACTGTGCGTTTTGTATTTAGTTATGCTATTGCAAGATCATACTCCGTTGCAAGGTTCTTATATTTATATCAAACTAAATGCATATACAAACACACATATACACATGCATACATAGAACAACTTCATGTATGTTTGTAAAACCGGTATGCTTGGTGGTAACCTATTTTTACCCAGCTATCTATCTATAAAAACCTATAAATCTTCCTATATGTATATTGTATTTAGTAGCAACAACAATAAAACACACACACACACACACACCAAACTCCTAAATAAATACCCAACATTATTATTATATTTATAATTATATATATATATATATACGTGTGTAATTATTTGTTTATTACTATGTAGAATTATAGGATGCTATTTTCTTTATGTTTAATTGATTTTGTGTAGTTATGCGTAATTGAAAGTTAAAAAAAAACAAAAAAATTATTATTAAAAACAACAATTCTAATTGCAAACACATTCTCATACATTGTTGTAGTCTTCTTTGACACACTGTGCACTCACCCTTATGTCTCATATGCAATTGTTTGTTGCATTGTTGCAAATTAAAGCTGCAGTTCAAAAAACAAAACAAAAAAAAAAAAACAAAAAACAGCTGCATTCGAGTGAAGCAAGTGCGAAAAATTACAACAACAACAAAAAAATCAAAAAGTAGAAAAAAACACGTTCGTTGACTTTGCATTGTCAATAGATGTGTAAGCAAAAACAAACTTTCTTAACTAAACTAAGCCGCAAACGACGAAAAATTATACATAATTATTAAATAAAGTAATTTAATGAAGATGAAGATGAGAAACATTCAAACAATCGCTACAAAATATACATACATACTTATATAAAAAATGTACGAATATGCATTTGTTTTTTGTAAGAAAAATTCTTAATGAAAAATCCCAAAAATAGCTTCAATAAAAAATCAACTGAAAAATATGCAGCGTTTTTATTTTTTTTTTTAGATTTTTTAGTTAAAAAAGAAGAGAAGAAGAGCCAGAAAGAAGAAACTTCAGCTGCACTGAAGCTATAATACCTTTCACAGATGCATTACGTATTGCATAAAAGGGTATCAAAATTTCTTTGTTTTAATTTTTATTGGTCAATTTGCAAGGCAGCTATATCCTATAGTAGTACGATTTCGGTGATACTGACAAATGTAATGCTTCTTGTGTAGAAAAGAACGTGTGCAAAATTTCAGATCGATATCATCGATATAGCAAAAGCTGAGGAACTTGTTCGCGTATATATGTATGCATGTACAGACAGACGGACATGACTAAATCGAACTATTGTTTAGCGGCCGAAAACATTCCTGCAGCAATTTCGACGAATGGTGCCGATTTGACACTATTGGCCGGTTAAAAATTCAAGTCCATTCCGGTTATTTAGACCCGATTGTCGTGAGAACGCTGGGTTTTCGTCGATTCCTTCTGGATCCTACAAGCTTCATGGCTAACTTAATATTCGCTCTTCAAGGTATAAATATATTCTTTACAGGCGTCACAATCGAGTACGTTACTAACACTTCATGAGTGATTTTTCGGTGGCGAAAAAATCTAAAATTGTAAGCAGTCAAAACTTTGTGTGTGTTGCTGACCTATAAAAGCCGTTTAATATGATATTAGACTACCGAAATGGCTTCAAATCTTGCAGGATCCTTTATATTTAAAAACCCACATATCACCAAGAAGAGGAAGAGAGGAGTTGAGAAGCCGGAATATGAACAAAAGCGTGGCCCCAGAACTGGCAGCGGCAAGAATAAAATGTGTATGTATGTATGCTTATAATAATTTTCTTAAAGTAATTACCAAGCACTTTTTCTCATAGCAAAAATGTAAACAACGCAATGTTACGAGCAATATAACCGCACTGGAGATATACCCATATAGTACAAACTTATGCTTAAGACTACTGTTCACGGAGAGAAATGTAACTATATAAATATAATTATATTATAGAAAGATGTATATTTCAGTGAATAGCTAAAAGTAATTCATTGATTATCATTATGTAGGAGGATATAAATGATCCTGTTCGGAAAACAGAAATGCAATAGAAAGTGGCACGAGAAAAGCTAGCAATAAGCACTTAAGGGAAATTTAAGTTCAAAAAAAACTATTTCAGCGACGAAAAGATTCGTTTTAAAATATGATTCGTGGAGATGTCAATTAAAAGCCTAAGTTAAACACCAAGACAGATTGCCTTCGGATATAAACTATAAGGATAAGGAGGTCCAAGCCTTGTATATAGAATTTACAACGTCGGAAACACGATTATTTCGAAATTAAAAATGCTAATGCGAAGCCAAAATTTCGAAAAATAGCCAAAACAATATTTTTTCCCTGGTCAACAGTCATTAAAGGGGTAAGGGAATATCCTAATATAGAAATCTGTAAACATCAAGAATATTTTTTTCATATTTCAGTGGTTTAAATATTTAAAAATATCTCCGTAAAAGGATTTTTCAAAATTCAAATTATTTTCAAAGTTAGAGTTGTTTTATAGTCGTGGCAACTAAGCCGGTTTAGCCTTAACTGAAAACTATAAAGCAGGTTAAATGTACTATGACCGTATGTAAATATCGTAAAAAAAACATCTTCGGGCATATTGGCTTCTTCTTTACCATCTTTTGAATATAGTTGCCTTTATCATAATTTCGGGCTGTACAGCGAAATTTTCAGCAGGCCTTGAGCTTATCAAAGCCTATGAGCTTTTCAAATAATCTCGCTCTAATAAATAAAAGTTAATAGATCTTAAACTTAAAGAGATACAATGTTTGATAATAATTTCGATTTTTCAAGTCACTCTGATATGCAAATTTTTTTACAAAAACGCCTTTTTTGTTATTATTAGTCCTTCGAACATTACCTGTATTCATACATTGTAATCATACTTTCTTTGGGATTTGGTTTGGGACAATTGCAAGCAGAAAAATCTTTCTCGTCGCCAGACACGTTTTTGCGTAGGCTACGGGATCAAGGGAATCCCAAATTTTTAAAAATGAATCATAGATCATTAAATTACATAAAGTTTTGAAAATGTCTTTTCAAACAAAAAAAAAAAAAAAAAAAAAAATTAAGAAAAACCAATTTCTTCTGACTACAACTCCTTATGTAAATACTTAAGCTAAATTATAATCCACACATCCATGCTTGACCCTGTGTTAGAATAAAAAAGACATTTTATTTTATAATATTTTTATTTGAAAATTTTTATTTCAATTTTAAATTTCATTTCACTTACAAATAATTATTATCATTAGCATTAAATGTAATTTATTCACTATTGTGTTTATTGTATGCATTCGTGTACATACATACATATGTATGCAATATAGATGCATGTATGTTATTGTAATGAGTTTTATACGTCACAATGATTTATATACATACATTTTTTCTTGTAGACATATGTATAATTACATATGTACATACATTCTAAATAAATGGTATGTGTGTATATATGTATAAATTTTTATTATCATAATCGCCAACTTTCTTTTACAATATTTTTTTTCTTTGTTTATATTTTCTCTTTACAATAATGAAGATAAAACATTTTATTGTTATTTTTTACAACATTTGTGTATGAAATTTACAAATATTTTATGGCTTTCACAACTTAAATATTATGTTTTTGGAAATTTTACGAAAAAAATTTTGTAGAGTTTTTGAAATTTGCATATAATATTCATGTAATTAGGTGTGTTAATGTAACAAAAATTTAAAAAAAATTCTCTTGTTTGAAAAAAAAAATTAAAATTGTTATTTGTTATCAACCGAGACACATTGAACAGTTAGCAGCAGCAGGGTTGCATGTTTTATATCATATATTGCCATATTACGATATTTGTAATATTTTGACACTTCTTGACATTGATTTTGGTATTTTCTTATTCTCCAGCTGCTACTTCTTCAATATATCTTATCAATAAATATTATTTTTATATTAAATTTCGATTTACTTTCTTTTATTTAAGTGTTTTGTAAAGATTTTTAGCTCTTCTTCCGGATAGGCACTATTTTCTTCATTCAACAACTTCAGAGTTTCGTTCGTTTTGTCGTATTTTAATCGATTTTACAAGGTTTTGGGTTTCGCAAATGTTAAATAACGGTTTTAAATTTCAGAAAACTAATTCGAAGAGATTTAAAAACAATTTTTTTGAGTAAAGATTTTCTGCAGTTTTTTTTTTAAGTTCAAAAATATATTTTAGTTTAATATAAAAATTTAAAAAGTATTTTCCGTCGCTCTTTGAGAAATGTTTAATATAAAATTGTAAGTAAATATCTGTTTTCTCAATATTTAAACTTAAAACCATTTCGTATCGAAGCTGTAGCACTGGTATCAAATTTTTCTTCATTTCACTTTTTTTCAAAAAAATTTTCATAAATTCTTTTTATTTTTTTATTGTACCCATACAAACATTTCGCTTGCCTATTGTTTAATTATTGTTTACATATTGTGTCAATATATTGTTTTTAATTTTTTTGTTTGTTGCTTCAATTTTGTTTATTTTAAATTTTAACTATTTGCTTTATCACTTACTTTTATTGTTATTACTGTGAGTATATTTTTTGTTTCTGTTGTAATTTATATTTCTTTTATTGCTTACAAACAATATTCTTTTGTTGCTGTTATATAAATATATTTTGTGGTTCCGAAAGTCAAATTTCTGCTCGCTAATTTACAAAAACAATTTTGAAAATGTTTTTCTCTATTTTTAAATTTATTTAAATTTTTATCTCTTAAATTTATTTTAATCAGTGTTTTAAGTTGCAAATTTTGAACATTTTGGAATTTTCTGGTTAATAATTTTTAATTTCAATAAATCATTTTCTTTCGGAGAAAATATACAAACATTTTTGTTCAGAGCTCTGAAATTGCGCAAAATTTGGAAATAAATAATTGCAAAATAGCACACAAATTTAAATTTACCAAAATCGCAAGAAAACATTTTTATATTTGATTTTTTTTTTGTATTGCATTGTTTTTATTGCTGTTGCAAAGAAATTGGCGCAAAAATTTTTTTTTTTACTTTTTGTTTTATGGTCACACATTCTTGTAATTGTTTTTTTTTTTTTTTGTTTTAATAAGTTAAATAACGCTTGTTCAAAGTTGGTTATTTTTAAGCAAAATTTATTTTAAAGAGGTAAAAATTATAAAAAAAATAAAAAAAAATTTTAATAATAAATTATAAATATAAGTTATAATTGCTTCCATTTCGAAAAATATGTTGGATTTTACTATTTCGATGAAATCGAAATTTAGTATATTATTTTATCAATATAAGAACTTTATAAGCTGTTTTTTGAAATACGATTTTTTTATACGCTGTTTTTTGAAATACTAATATTTCATAGAAACTTTGATTTGAAATGTGTTCTAATTTACGAATTTTTCACTTATTTATAGCGAAATTTTTAGAAGAAAATTAAATTTTTATTAAATTATTTTGCTGTTTTAATTACTTCAACTTCGAAAAAGTTTATGGAAACGCAATTTTATATTTTATTCTTTTAGAAATTTTAGAAGTGAATGAGCTAAAAGCAGCAAAATCTGAATTTTTTGTTATAAATTAATTTGGAACTTTTTTTCTAATTTATCACTTAATTATTGTGAGTCGAAAATTAAAAAAAAAATCGGATTCGTAGGTCAAAATTTTCAAAATAAAGATTTTTCATATTGATACCATAATTTAAAATATATAATATATCCCGGAATTGAAAATTTCTTACTTTTTGAACATAAAAAATCTATTTTTGATTTTTTGCATGTTTCAAAAAAAAAAAAATTTAATATGAAATATTTTTTTAACACTTATTATCTTTTTATTGGTAGTTTGAATGGTTTCAATTAATATACTTTTTACTATTGAAGGCTTGTTGACAAATAAATAATTTCTTTAACTAGCTGCTTGGAATTAAAAAAAATAATTTTACTCTTTTTTTCTTTCAATTATATATCGCTTGGTAACAAATTAATATTTTTGAAACTAACTGTTTGAAATTAAAAAAAAAACCAATATTTTACTGCTTAAAAAGTGTTAACCTTTCAACGAGCAAGCGTTACTAACCACACATTTTATGAAATGGTTTTTTTTTAGTACTTTTTAATTTTTAATAAACAAACTTTATTCTTACAGACATTTGTTTCTTACATTAAATTTTCTTTTAACATATTTATACTCAATCGTTTTCGATTTCGTGCATTGTTTGTTTATTTATTTTATTTTACTCTCTTTGTTTTCGGCTAAAAGTCACTTAATATCAACAAAAATACTTTACAACGCTCTGTTAATTCTTTAAAATACAACTGATGCTTATTTACTTATTTTATTGCTTACATCATAGATAAATTTACTTACTTTTTCAATAATTTTGCTTATCTTTTGTCTATTAAATTTTTCTCACATTTTTCTGCACTCTTACACACTTACATAATTAAGTTTTTTGTATTTTTGTATCTATTTGTTTTTATTTTTTTCGACGTATTAAAACTATTCAATTGAATAGAGTTCGCATTTCATTAACGGTGGATGGTTCAATTCACTTTGCATGAATTTTCAATTTTTTTGTTTAAGAATTTCAAAAATTTCTTACTTGCGCATGCATAAACAATTTTGTCGTTTAATATTAAAAAAAAAATATTTTATTTATATACTATATTTTATTTAAATAAATTTTATTTTTTATTTTCAGTTATTAATATATTACAGCGGTTAGTTCTATTTATTTTTTAATTTATTATTATTAAATTTACGCACAAATAGCACTTAATTACAATTAATTAATAATTACAACAAACGTATTTTTTTTTTATTTTAATATTAAATTTAAACATTTTTGTTGTCAATATAAATTACATTTACAAAATATGTATGAATGGCTCATACATTACATACTTATGCACTTTAATATTAAGGTTTGTTTTGTTTGTTGTTGTTGTTTGTAAAGTTAATTTTAATTTAAGCATATTTGTAAAAAAATCAATATCTTTGCACTAAATTTAATAAAATAAGATTTGTAATCTTAAAAAATGTACTACAAAAAATATTATTAATAAAGTGAAACAAAAAAGTCAAAATAATTACAAAAAAAATTAATTGCAAATTACATATATTGCATGATATAATAAAAATTATAAATATTTATGCACACTTAAATGTAAAATATTTTTTTTATGTAAAAAAATCGTAAGTCAATATACATTGTAATATATATATATATTTTTAAAGTAATTATAATAATTACTTAAAATATTGTAATTAAGAAAAAAGTGAAATATATATATTTTTTATATATATTAACTGTGTATGTGTTTGTATATGTCTGTTTGTAGTAGCAGCGGCTGTTATTTGTTTTATTACTAAACGCAAGGTCAAAAATTAACAAAAATAAAATTATAAAAAAATTTAAAAAAAAATTTAAAAAATGAAAATATTAAAAAAATTTTTTAAATAATTGTTAAAATATTATAAACACATACAAATGCATATAATTTTTTATTTGTATTTATTACAATTATATTTAATTTGCGGCTGTTGTTGGTCTCTATTGGCGTGGATATGTATTCACTTTTGCTTAATTTGTTTTTTTTTGCTCGCTAATTTTTGCGTTAACGCAAAAGTTTAATCAATTAATTACAATTTTAATTATTTACAATAAACATATGCATGTAATGAATTTTATTTTAGATTTTATTTTTATTTTTATTATTTTAAAATTTTTGTTTTTATAATTATATATTTTTTACAATTATGTTTTTATTACTTTTTGCCTTATTGCATAGCGTCAGTAAAATTTTTTTTTGTGTTTTTATTATTTGTATTGCATTCGTGTTTAGAAAGAGACAAAAAATCGAGTAAATAAAGAAATTCAACACATAAAAACATTGCTTGTATTTCTTTGAGATCATATAAATGTACATATGTGTTTGTGTGTGTGTGTCGATGCAAGTACAACAACATTTTGCTTATATGACAGCGCGGTGGGGGGACCGAAGTGCAAGTAGAAACCTGACCTTTGAAAACTTTTTGGAAAAAAAAGATGTCTTCAAAAGCAGTCTTTCGAGAGCTGGACGCGAGTTCTTATGAGAAAGAATAAGCTCTTACAATTTTTATAAGTATTTTGACATAACCTCACACTTTTTAAGTAGTTAGTAAGACTTTAGTTGATGGACCACAGCTTGAAGCTAGTTGAACTTTTCATAACTGATTTTGCTTGAGACGAGCCAGCACTTGGGCGATTTTTCTACCATATGGGATATGAAAAAGGATAATATCTGACAAAATAGAAAGCTCTATAAGTTTTAACCTGCGCCAAAAGAGCTGTTGGACGACGCTTTTTCGCTGACAGAAATACCTACAAAGCTATGAAATTGTCTGCTGAGAGAGTAAGCCCCACTCAAATGATCATAATTCTCTTGTAAATATTCCTTCGACATACTCTCCCCTTAAGGCCGCGCTGTCGATAAGCCAAAAGCGAACGCTACAATCATACAAAATCTTTAAGATTACAACAAAAACAACCAACTAATTACGCTCACAACCATCCGCGATACCAACACCGCTTCCCTCCACGACGCTGACACTCCCCACCGCTGCGGCAGCCATAACCGCTGCCACATTCGCATGCCGCAACATCAAATCGCTTTCCGTTGCCGCCTTTCCGATGCTGCTCAAATTTAGCACCGACGCATTGTCGGACGCCGACGTCGCTGCATACTCTTGTGCGGACAATTTGAGAAATTGCTCATAAGCCGTTAGGCGCGAGCTCGACGTCGCTATGGGCGGTTCATCGCCGCTCAACGCCTCCATGCTGCTAGCAGCGCAGGAGCCAGCGTGGAATACTTTGCTAGCCATAACGGCGGCGCTGCTGCTGTACGGTGGTGGTGGTGGACGCTCATTTAGCAAGCTGCTGCCGCTGCCGAGCGTGTGCGTGAGCGCGCCAATACCGATGCGACTGCTGGTGACGACGTCGGCGGCTGCTGCGCTGGCAGTTGCGCTGATGCTGCTCAAGCTGCCGAGTCTTTGTAAATGCTGTTGTTGCTGCTGCTGCTGCTGTTGTTGTTGCTGCTGTTGCTGTTGCTGGTGATGATGTTGTTGCGCATGTGCCTGTTGCTGTTGTTGTTGTTGTTGCATGTCGAGCGTCGCCAACGTCGTGTGGGGATGTGCAACAACGGTCGTTACGGCTGTGGCGCCGAACAGCGTCTCGTTTGATTGTCGATGATGATGTTGTTGTAGACCAGTTGGCGTAGCTTCCAAAGCACTGCTGCTCATTGGACTTGGCGACGTTGGCGATTGCTTGATGTGCGTAATGGCCGATGTGCCAACTGCAGAGACACTCAAATCGCTGCCGACACCACCACCACCAATGCCAACACCGCTGCTGCTCACGTTCTGGCAATCGCTGAGATTACCGAGATAACGCGCGTTATTGTTGCTACCGCTGCTTGTGTTGTTGCTGTTGTTGATTGCGTTGCCGCCACCGCTGGTGCTATCGACATTGTCATGCGCGTCCTTTGTTGTTGCTGCTGTTGTTGTTGCCGCCGTTGTGAGCGCCAAGCCGCGCACGCTGGCGCCACTTATCGAACCGTCGTCCATGGTCGCCGCTAAGGCGCCACTGCCGTGACGTTCGCTATTGCCACACTTGTTTACGCCTCCTACGCTTCCTCCTACACCGCCAATGCCGCTGCTACTACTACTATTGAATTCACTGTGTGTGGTTAGATTGGGCAGTTGCAGTTCATGCTATTCCTTTATCAATCGGTAGATGTGATGTGTGGCGCCGCTGTTCTGTTCCGCCACCTCGAACACGTACGCTATACAGAGCAGGGTCTCTTGTGTGTCTCGCGCTTGCATCACCTGCATTCAAGCAACAGAGTGAAAGAGAGAGCACGCGTGTGAAATATTTAAACTCTATTAAAAACTCGTTGAATCCACTCACCTGCAGTATTGTAAAGTTCTCCAGCACACTGTTCATCATATATCGTTCGGGTAAGTCCTTCAATTTCTGTATGAAGTTGATCATATATTCGCACATCGGCGACCGATGTATGCGATATACGAAACGACCGTTCTCCAAGCGTGAGTATTCCGTTTCCACTTTCTCAACCACCTGTTTACCGAAGGAGCAGACTTTTGTCGAACAGACGAGCACAACATTTTCGTTACTCTCATATCTAAAACACATACAAAGAATGAAGGGTATAAAAAAACTGCAAAGGAAATAATTTTGGATTTGAGAATACTTACTGACTCGTAACGCCATAAAAATCACCCGTCTCTCTGCCGGTATTCAAGTCTGCCCAACATTTTACCAAGTAGAAAGCGTTCTGTGGACCTTTTTCGTAGAGATCTTTGAGACCACCTGATTTCTCAGGGAATTTATCGGAGATTTGTCGGATGTCAACAGTCTGTATAGAAAATATTTATTGTTTAATTGAAAAACATATTTCATAACTGCTTTATTTGAGGACTTGGCATAGTGGGGAAAAACATTAAAAATATCAGCAACCAAAAACTGTTTAAACTCTCTTGCAGCTTTGCCATTTCCTACAGAAAAATAGAGTTTGAGTTATAGTCACACAAACAACGTTGTACTTTTGGAGAAAATGTTATTTAAGCCCGGACCGAAGCGGACCGCAATTCATATTTCGTCAAGGCTTGTCAACTCGATAGTATTCTCAAAAACTATATGGGAAATCTTTTCGGACATTACTTTAAAAAATCTTTTGGTGCGGGCTTCGGCATATGGACACCAGAAAATCTTCGTATTATACCGAGAACAAAAAAAATAGGTTAAAATGTACTGAAGACAGGTATGCTACACTCACTTATTCCTTGGAAGTCTATGTGCCAACCGAATAAAACATCGGTTTTGTAACAGTATACTTTTAAAAAGTAAAGACAGTAAGAATGCTGAGTTCGGTGGGAAGATAGAAAGTTGCGAGCTATCTATCAATTCCAGTTCCAGGTTTACGGCAGGGTTTCTCAAGTCGAGGTATCTGCCATTAATATTACAGCAGATCGACTGTTCCACATAGCAGACTCTTTCAGGGAGATGAGCGTTCACTACGCAGCAGGTCAGTGATGCGAGTCTCGAGCTCGAGAGTTCTGTTTGCTGAAAACTGGTTAAGAAAATTGTAACCTCACCGAGAACTGTCTAACTTTTGAGCGGGCAAAGGATACTGGGAAAATTGTTGGGATATATGTTTATAACACTATTGCACTTTAGCACTTACGGCTGGGCCGTGAGCTTTGTGAGTGCCTGTCAACTACCAGCACATCGGCAGAGCTAAGCACGTTCTGCTTCGGGTAAGTTTGGTACTTCGGAATATATCTATTGAGTTTCTCTTCACCAGCACATTAGATTGACACAAGACTTTATTACAGTAGTCCAAGGATGATGTTACGATCGACCGACTTTACCTAAACTTACCTAAATCTTATGAATATTCACAAACACTTACCTCAAGTAGCGGATCGGAGAAGGACGGTTTGCCGCCAAGTTGCACGAACAAATGCCGGTGATACTGCAGATAAGAAAAATATCATATTTATAGTAAAATGTTTGTAAGTAATACTATTCGACTTTGGACTTACGATTTCCTCTCTTTGTATCTCCATGAATGCCGAGAATTCGAGCAAGCGGAATTTGTGCGTCGCAATCGCTCTGCCCTCCCACGGCAGTTGTGCTGGCGGAAGACCTGCTTCGATGTCACCAGACACAGCTGTCGATGGTTTGCCGGCGGGATAGGGGGGTTGTGCGAATGGCTTAATGCTGTAATCGTAAAAACTGCGGTCAATGCAAACAATTTCAATGTCTCAGCTACAAAAAATTATTCAAGATAACTTACTCTTGTGAGGTGCTAGGCTGCAAACCGGGCTGCCAGAATTGCTGTGGGCGCGAAATAAGAAGTAGAAAGGAGAGAAAAATGGCATGTGAGTATGAATGTTTTTTTTAAATTATATTTTTTGATTATATAATAAATATACATAAGTATGTATAAATGTATGTACAACGGTAGATTATGTATAATATTTAAATTGAAATGAAAATATATATGAACAAAATGAGCCAGCGAAAAGCAAGGTTTATATGAAGAGCCAACAAAATTTAGGGTTATGCATTTGTGATGAGAGAGCGCTCTTAGCTAGTTGTTTGTTTTTTGGTTTAAGCATTTGAGAACGTAAAATACACATAATATAATTCACGAATGCTTATTACATAGAGATGATTTAGTTGTTTGTACAACAACTGGCGTTTTGGAGACCCCCAACCAATTTTAAGAATTCTTTTTTGAACTTTTTTAATTTTTTTTATTTTTTTCTATTTATTTTGCACTTTTCAGCTGCCGACACTGCTGATGAAATGAAGCGTACGATGAAGCGAGCGATGTTTTGCGTTTGCTTATGGTTCCCTATGAGGGCTACGAGTAGAAATGTTTGTGATGAATGCACCATAACCTAAAAACATACAAATGAATGGTGGCTTTGTGGCTGATGGCGTTGCCAACGGTACTTTATGCGCGCATACATATACAAAAAAATACATTACATACACACAAAGATATATGGATAGATAGAGGATTATGAAGCGCACAACGAGTGATTTATTTACAACGCAACGAGTAGCAAGTTAGCGATACATTATAGCGATTTCTATGATTTTCTTTGCTTCGCTTTTTGTTTTTATAAAGATGAGCACAAAATTTAGCCGAGTTCGTTAGAAGCGCATTGAATTTACATATGTATGTATGTATGAACTTTCTTACGCCCGGATACATCGGTGGATGATGGAGTGGCGTATGCGCATGCGTGGTGTGTGCGGCGTGTGGCACACCGGACGCCGTCGCAGCCGTTGTTGTTGTCGTCGTCGCCGCCGCTGCCGCTGCCGTACTCTGTTGCACTTGTGCCGCGGCCGCTGCCGCCACCACCGCCGCATGTTGCTGCTGTAAATAAAGCGTACCCGCTGAGGTGACCTGCGGCAAGTGCGGATGCGCTGGCGGATGTGCGCTAGTGCTGTGCGGATGCGGGTGGTGCGGGTGGTGGTGATGGTGCTGGTGGTGGCTATGATGTTGACTAAGGTGGTTGAGGTGGTGATGTTGATGGAAGTGATGTGAGTGTGTATGCGGCGTATGTAGGTGTGTGTACGCATGCGCATGCGGTCCGACTAGTTGCGCAGCAGCCGCCGCCGCTGCCGCAGCAGCTACTGTTGTCGACGATGAGTTTGCTGATGTGGCTGCAGGTGCAGGCAGTGCTGGTGATAGTGGCGGCGCTGCACCTGGTGGACCTACAGCGCCGTGCGTTGGCTGATGCAAGCCAGCCGCGGTGAAAGCCGCCGCTGAAGCGGCATATGCGAGATTTTTCGCTGCTTGCGCCGATACAATTTGTGAGCTGGTCATGCCGCTCATAGCCTGCAATGCTTTCTCCTTTTCGCTGAGCAAGTGCAGCGAATGGGCGTGACCGTTAATGCCGCCGATGCCGTTGGGTTCCTGAAAATATTCAATGGAAGGAGAAAGGTGGTGCTCGATGAGGCGTGTGGGTCAAATGCACTGAAAAATTGCTAGTATTGATATTGTGTAACGCAGTGGCTAAGTTCTTAAGTGGTAGCTGGGTTATAGAAATCGAATTCATATAACTTATTGGCTTAGCGAAATGCGATGATGGCGATAGTGATGAGTTTGCTGATGAGTTTTAGATGCATGAGAACATTTGATGAGAGTTGTGTGAACGCGCTTTAATATATTAAAAACTCAGTAATCTTTTAAATTCAAAAGACCTTCAAAAGAGCTTAGTCTTTAATAAAGTCACTTTTACACTTTTTGTGTCCTTGACGTGAGCTACTTTGACTGTATGCATGGCATGCGTGCCACAACAAGCAGCGCTTACCTCCACAATTGGGCATCTCTTTGTGGTTGTTAGAAGCTCAGTAGCTAGCAAATAATAGAAAAAAGTAATAGCAACCACATACTTTTTTGTATGCACATCCTTACATTCTTTCTTTCATCCTTGTACTCACCGACAATGAGCGGAGACACACAACCACGCAGTATCTGAGCACATACTATTCCACTACAAAGTGACCCAGAAAACATTGAGGAATTTCGTATGACAATAAACGAAACAAAAAAATAAAATAAAAGGAACCCATAAAACGCATTTCCACATATTGCAGAGCTAGCCAAGTAAAAGAATCAAGCAAAAATATAATATACTTCCCTTAGTGTCCTTCAGTGTACATCGAAATAGTTGTGGGTAGTCAAAGGATTCTTTCCAGAAAGTATAAAGTATATAGGTAGATAAAAGAAAAACCTTAAAATATTCAGAATTAAAAACCAACACTGACAGGCTTACAAGTAGTTCAAAAATTCATCGACCGTTATCTATAATTCCTATATTGTTAAATTCTGATAAAGATTGCTGTTTGGTTTCACTAGAAAGAGAGATCAGTCGGATGACTGAAAAAGCTAATTAACAAAGCTCTCGTATTTTGTAAGCATGTAGTAATTGTAATTGCAGGCTTATTGAATGGAATCAAGTTCCAAATAATTAAGAGGGTTTATCTGGACCTTTATGGGCTTTCCATGATTGAGATAAGTTTGTGAACTGTACTTCTTAGGTTATTTACAAAGCTCTCGCCTTTTCTCTGCGATAAATGAATATTTGGACAATGATACTATCCATAGTTCTAGTTAGTTTTTGCCGACTGGAACTAAGATTGCTTTAAAAATTTAGTAGAGTTGCCTGACATACGTCTATAAGATCGAAAGAAGAAAATAATTAGAGATCTTTTTACATTTCAGCGGAAAAACGTAATATCTGAGCATTCAAAAAAATTGGAACGTTCGTTGAATCACCATACAATGGAATACAGTTATTTATTCTCAGTTACACAGATAAAAAATAAAATAAATGAGGTCAACTTTTTTCGAGTCAAAACTTGATATTGTTAAAAAAAAATTCTAACCAACGGTTAAACATACGATAAACTTGACCTTCAGTTAACTATCACAGCGAAAATGACGTGATAATTTCTAGCCATGATCACTTTTAGAGATTTTGTTGATCGGCACAGGCAGATCGATCGAACAGTTTCAAAGCTCTCTATAAGAGCGAAACAAGCAATGAACCGACGATCATTTCACAAATCAGCGAAAAAAAAAATATTTCTGTGCATTCAAAACATCGAAGTTTTCGGTAAACTACCATAAAAGTCAGACTGGACAAATGTTACAGGGATTTCATCTGAGTTCCACAGATCAAAAATAAAACGCGAAACTTACTTGTTGCGACAACAGAAGAAACATTAAAATCATAAGTGAACGAAAGGTGTTTTAAAACTTGTTTGTAATGTTAAAAAATGTTACTAACCAGCAGTAAAACTTCCGATAAACTTAACGCACAGTTTATTTACAACACAAAATTAGTACAAAAGCTTGTACCCAGAGCTCTTTTCGACCAGAAAAAGTCTTGTTATTACGCAGCCGTTCAAAATAACTGTTACTGCTTACGCAAGCTCAATAATCATATATCATATATTTCTTCCAGTTCAGTATGCAATTGCGCTTAATTCGAAATAAATTTACTCATGAAGAAGTATTTTGCATGAAGTGTTCCGAATAAAAATTTCAACCAACGAAAAATCGGCTTTTCACGTTTATAATATTTATAGAAAAAGCATATACATATTATAGGCGCTCTTTGACGCTCTTTCTATTTCTCTTAAACTCGCTCGCTTGCTCGCTCGCTTCTTCCACTTGACTGTCACACAAAACGAGCGGCCAGGCGATTCTTCGGTCACTTTAACCCACTTTTAAGATCCTTTTAGTTTTACAAAGCCTTTACAACTGGACCATTAAACACCGTTTTGCGAAAGGTAAGCAGCGAAGAGCAAGAACTACCTATACTACACAATACAGCCAGAGGTAGAAGCAGAAGTAGAAGTAGAAAATGAGGCGGTCTTTACAACATTTCACTTTGTGTGCGCCATTTTTTGTTTGTAGCATTTTGAGTGTAAAAGTAGATTTTATTTGTTAAGCACAATTTTCATTATAAAATACATAAGTATTTGTTGTTTTTGTTGTTTGTTTACTATTTGCACGCCATCATTATAAATGCAAAAGTTGTTGAAAAATTCCAACTTTGAGCCTTTTGCCTCACGGCTTTTGTTTTAGCGCAGGAAAAAGTCATTTTCACATTACAGTTATTTTGAAAAAGTCATTTTGCCATGTGCGCTTTGCTTCCTCTTCCTCATCCACATCCACACTGTGTGACTGTGTGCCGGCTCTGGCTTTCTATGTTCATGCATTTTCTCTTTCTTGGCTTTTGTTGCCACTGTGTTGGACAAATGTAGTTGCCGTTCATTTGTTTCGCATGTTGTTGCTTTTGTTTTTTTTTGCCTATTTGCTTGTTCGCTTTTGATGCTTTGACCTTTTGACACAATGTGTGGGCCATAAAATACCAAAGGAATAAAGCGGAAAACAAGAGCGTAGTGAAAGAAAACAAAGCACAAAGGGAAAATGGAAAAGCCGTAAAGAGTTAAAATGGACAATGCTGTTGGCCGAGCTTAATGCAGATGTCCCCAAAGTGGGCGTGGCTGATGGACGTGTGCTTGAGAAGCAGAGTTTGCTACACAAAAGTACCGTTATAATGTCAAATTGCGGCGAAGAGGAGCAAAAATAGGTGATATATATGTATATATGTATGTATGTAAATCCCATCGGTAAGCGAGGAGCTGACCCGAGAGGGCGACATTTTAAAATATATAATTTCGAGTAAAGTGTAATTTCTTGAAGTAAACAATTGAAAAAAAATATGTTAAAAAAAAACATATGGCAACTGCAGCTTAACTCTCGTGCCGCGTCAGAAGGAGTCGTCAGTCAACACTAAAAACAACAACCACAACAAAAGCGCATAAAGCAACAAAACAACTGTTGAAATCAAATAAACTTTCCAACAAAGCTAAAGAAGAGGAAAAATAGAGAGAGAGAGAAAGAAAAACAAAAATAAATTTAGTTTTTGTACAATATTTTGTTGTTATAGCTTGCTGCTTGCTGCATTGCATTGGGTTTTTCTGCTTTTTTGTTGTTGTCTTTGTGTTACCGATTTTACGGTACACAAACGGTCAGCGAGCAACAAAAAGGATTTCAATGGAATTTTCACTTTACAAAGTGCGATGCAACGCACAAACAACAACAAATAAAAAAATTAAAAAAAAAAAACAAAAAATAAATATCAAAAAAACAGAAGAAATTTGAAATGAAAAATATATATACATATATTATAGAAAAGTAGAGAAATGAAAAAGGACAAAACACAAAGCACAAAGCAAAATGCAACGCACACTCACGCGACGGCGGGTGGTGGCAGGGGTGTGGCGTGCAGTGGAGGGGCAAGTAAATCGCCTGCTGGGTGGTCTCGTCGTCTCAGTGAAGATGCGATGCAGTCACGTGTGGCAGAGACGAATTTATAACACAAACGACAACAAGCAAAACAACAACAACACCAACAATAACATTGGAAATGTAGCTCAAACAAAAACTTTGCAGTCGTTCAAATGCTACAAACGGTACAAAAACCTGTAATTTTTGTAAAGTTTTGCCTTTTACTTGGACATATAGATGTCTATGTGTGCTTTAAGTATGTATGCATATATGGTATATAGAGGTAGGAACTGTTGAGCGACCGACACAAAGTAACTTCTAAGTGATATGGACAGACGCAACACACACATACATGCATAGTCACGTACACTTATGTAAATTCCACCGAAAAACACACACAGGCATATACACACACTTGCAACGAAATACAAATGGATATATGTATTTACTCGTATGTATAAAGCTCGCAAATAGATATTTTCCTAGAATGCACATGTGAGTAGACAACTCTCACATAGGTATGTACCATAGCTTGAGTTAAAATGCATGCGCATTAAGGTGTTTCCTTTTGTTTTCATTTTGTTTACTTTTGATAAAATGTTTGATAAAAATTTGAAATAATTCAGTACATTACTATTTAAAATTCAAAAAATGTATATATGGTGATAATCCAATAGGATAACATTATTTTTGAAATAAATGAAATAATAAAAATATAATCCAAATTTGTTTTTAATTTATATATTTTCTTTAAATCCTCAATTAAATTTTTCTAGAAAAAAATTTTAACGTATTTTTTTTATTCAAAATATATATTTTTTTAAATTGGACTTTATTTTACAGTTTTTTGATTTTATATTTAATATTTTTTAGAAAAAAATATTAATATTATTATTTTTAATACAAAATATATATTTACTTAAATTGTACTTTTTGTTTTTTTTTAATTTTTTCATTAAAAATTTATTTTAAAAATTGTAAACGTACATATTAATTTTTTTTCAAATATATGCTTTCTTAAATTATATTTTGTTTTATATTATTTTTGAATGTTTGAATTAAAAGTTTCCAAAAAAAAAAAAATTGTAAACGTATATATTTTTAAATAATTTTTTTTTTCAAATTTCACTTTTTTCAATATTTTTTAATTTTTTAATAAGTGATTCTTCATTTTTATTTATTTAAATGAAATTGACTATATAAAATTATAAGCAATATTTTCATAAACAAAATTATTTTAATTTATACGGTCTTTTCGGGCAATATAAAAAAAAATGCAGGAAAAAAATTTAAAAATAATATTAGTCGAAGTTATGTACTGTTAAATAAACAAAAATAATATTTTTTATTAAAAAATATGTTATAACATAGTGATCAAATTATTTAAAAATCGAAAAAGTAAAGCAAATGATAAAAAATAAAATTAATATTTTTTACGATCATCATATAGTATAATATTAGACCCGAAAAGCAGCTTTGGCAATATAAAAAATACAGGTTGGTTCAAAAGTTGCACGACTACTACGTAGGCGAATATTTTGTAGAGCTTCCGGAAAGTCATTATAGGAATGGCATAAAATTATTGGAGGATCATTGGAATTAGTGTATCGAAGTTAAGTAATGTCGAGCGCAGTAACTTTTCAACCCACCTGTACAAACAGTATTATAAATAACAGAAAAATTTTAAAATAAATTCATTTAAAACGAAAAATATTTTTTTCTCAACAAATGAAGGCGAAAATTTTAGTGATCACCCTCATTATACATACAAGCTTAAAACATACATATGTACTAAAAACTCCAACTGGTTACTTTGTAAGCAACTCTTTGGTAAAAAATTAAAACTGTAACACTTTATCTGCTTTTACTAGCATTACATTCTCAAATAGTTTGTTGTTATTGTTGTTTTACTTTTCTTTTCTAAATATTACTTTGAGAATTTGCCATACATTCTGTTGCAAGGCTTTGAATTCAAGTAAAATGATAAACGAATAAAAGTGAAATATTTATTTAAATGACAGATGAATGCGCTTTACTGCTATTCCTGTGTGTCTGTGTATTATATATGATATATTAATGTCGATATATAATTTTAAAAATGTTAAAAAGCAATTAATTTAT
Organism: Bactrocera oleae; assembly: GCF_042242935.1. Taxonomy (NCBI): domain Eukaryota; kingdom Metazoa; phylum Arthropoda; class Insecta; order Diptera; family Tephritidae; genus Bactrocera; species Bactrocera oleae. The sequence continues at coordinate 59,912,234 of NC_091539.1, forward strand.
TTATATAATTTATTTTTATTATTTAGTTAATTAGTTTTTTTACTGGTTTTCGAACCCGTAATATGAACATTGTAGTGTTCAGAGTCTTTAGGATTTAAAAAATGTATATATTTTTATTATTCGGTAAACTACGTTTTATACAGTTTTTTGGACGCGTAAGGTGAACATTTTAGTGTTATGAGAGTTTGAAGTTGTATTTGCAAAATTTTTTATATTCCTAACCTCATATTCTAAGCGTGTTTGGTTATATTATTGATCAAAAAATTATTAAAACGCCTGAGTTTTAAATTATCTCAAACAGCTAATATCAATAAGCTAATGTCTTTTAATTTAGGTTTTTGACACTGGAGATTTGTTTTAAAACAGCCGTACATACACTATAAGCAACATCTTTTGTAAAATAAAAACTGTAAAGCGGTTGCTAAAGTGACGTCAGCAAACACAAATTGACTGCGCAATACTTGAAGCGATATTGTGCTTCATCTATGCTTCCAAGTATTTTTTAAAACCGCGAAAAACCCTTTGCATGCAATTTTTAGATTTTGAAGGTTGCGTAATTTATGGCAGTGATGTGTTTGTATGCGATTTTTAATGAGTTTTAAAATGCAAAAAAAAAATTTTATTTTTATTCAGCAAGTGGGTTTATGCATGACGTGCATAAAAAATTTCAAATTAATAATTTTTTAAACATTTTTTTTCTTTGAACTGAAAGTTATGGATAAATTGTAAATATTTTAAAAATATATGTAATTAAATGGAGATGTCTTATATTAATTTATTTTCAATGCTTCTATACTCCATAAACACTTCAAGGACGTCAGATAAACCTTGCTTTTCATATTCGAATTTGTAAAAAAATAAAAAATAAATACAAATATGCATATAAATTGAATAAAATTAAAGCCGAAGTGAATTTGGATGGTAAAAGCCACAGTCAAAATATTTAAAACAAAAAAAGAACATAGAAAATAAGAAATTTCAAACATATTTGAGGCAAAACTAATTTTTTTGTTTGGTAAATAAAAATAGTATGTAACAAGAAATATTATTATTTTACTTACAACTTTGATTTTCGCCTGAATCTCACGCAATTTCCGTCTGGCCAGAACCTGTATGTGCGAGCTGACTTGCTTTCGTGTTCTCGTCTTGCCTGTGCGTAGCTTGATATAACGAGCGATGAGTTCATTACGGCCTGCAAATCAAAAAAAAAAAAGCGGAAGAAAGTGAAAACGTGAAAAACTACTGAGGAAATTGTGAGTGGAAAAATTGAATACATAATAAGCGACATTAATGAAATAAATTACAGGAAATTAACTATGAAATTCGGATAAAATCAGCGCGCTTTGTGCGAGTATTTGCCATACGAAATGAAGCTTAATTCGCCATACGCGGTAAGCATCCCACTCTAAGATAAATTTGTTGCTGTAGGACATTTAATAACTGTATGAAGCTTACGGCTTGATTATAAATCGTCTGCTAGATATTGTCACAGATATATGTATATTATGTCAGTACTATAGCATATATATTACTATACTTCGCGTTCATTTATAAAAATTAGAGTATTTACTCAGTTTAATTTGGCAAATACTTGTTTATTTGAGTAGCTTGGTACTGAGAATATAATTTTTCTACTCTTTTATTGCATTTCTTGGCTTCCACTTCACGCTCTACTACTCTCTAACTAATGCTGTAGTAAAATGAAATTAATTTTTATAATAATTAGTAAAATAAATGTTGGTTTTCGGTAATTAGTTTTATGGCTAAATTAGCTGCTGGTTTTATTACATTAATTTTATGTGTTTATTTGATTTGTTTCATATGCGTAAATATATGTATATATACGAGTAGTTCCAAAACTATTTTTCTTAAATGTATAATACATTATAATACTTCAAACCCAAGAAAACATTGATATCTTTGACTTCCCGTAAATATTATATTTTAATTTCGTTCATTAACATCAAACCCTTTTATTATTTAGCTTTTTGTAATTCTAACTAATCAAAAAATTCTACGAACTTCTTGGAATTTTTGAAAGCACCTTCAAAAGCATTCTTGGTTCGATCTGCTGTTTGGAATATTAAAAAATTAGGCGATCGTCTGCTAGATTCATATATGAATCAGAAATTACTCTAACGAACAGCAACTGGACTAAACAAATCAGCCCAGATTATTCACATAAAATCTTAAATCAAATTAGACTAGCTATAAAAATCTTTTAACCCTGCAGCAATGACCATGAACCATATTGGCTATAAATTTATATGCTCTTCAGGTTTACTTTTGCACACTTGAAGGAAAAAGAGGAGGAAATGCAGTTCAAGAGTTCTAAGTGGTTTTGCTTTGTATTCGTTTATTTTATAAAAACTAATTTTTGGAAAGTTCAACGGCTCATTATCAACGGTGGCATAATATTCATATATCAATATCTTCAAGTTAAATAACGGTGCTGCCGAAGCAAATATTATTAGCTTAAAAATTGCTTCCTTGAGAAATCTTACATTCTTTTTTATGTCAGTGCAGAAAATTTTTCATTTTTAAGCCTAATAAAGCCGCGAAAATACTTGTTACAGCTGTCTTTGTTTCGCCATGCATTACAGAGTAGCGAATTGAACGAACTATACCAGCTGTTCAAATAAGGTAGCCGCATACTCTCTTGTATCGAGTTCAAATCGCTAAGTTTGTTATTGCTTTGATATCTATATTTTTTTAACAAGAGATCAGTGCCAAAAATATACCGAGCAGAGAAATGGCGAATGGATGACGGCTAATATATATTTAAGAAATAAAAGTATACGATTGATATTAAAAGGAAGTAACTAACGAAATCATGGTGTAGTCTTATTACTAAGGTTCTTTTTTCTTTCGATGTTACACAAAGACAAATTTTGGAGCAATAACCCAGTGATTCTTGAGATATTAAAGGGACGTATTCGTAAGGTAATGCTTAGTTCGCCATTTAAACTCAACCACACATTGCAGTAGTGTTAATAGAGGGCAGAAGAGCCTATGGTGCATAGTGGTCCGATCTGAGCTATATGTTTGAAGATTGAGGAGATGCCTTACACAATAATCCATATAAAGTTTTTGGAAGATATTTTGTTAAAAAAAAATACAATACTTGATTTTGATCGCTCAGTTTGTATGGAGCTATATGCTGCAGTCGTCCGATACCGGTGAAAGAGCTTCTTGGGAAGAAGAGAACGTGTGTAAAATTTCAGATAGTTATCTCAAAGATTAGATGAGGAATAGTTCGCGTGTATACAGATCGATGGATTCGGTAATTCGATTTTGAGTACTCCTGTACACATTGTTATATCAAATTTGGCCAATGATAACAAATTTTGAAATATATTATATGTGCATGTATCTTTATTTAAATATCTTCATGGCTATCGTTAAACATTTCCCTAAATAACGGCATGCTTTGCACTATATTCGCGTATTTGTATTATGTAATAGCAAACCGAAACCGTTAGAACGCCGCGCGCTTGCCCTTACATCACACCCACCAACCCTTCACAGAAGTCCCATTTACACCCTGTATATATGTATGTATGTGTGTATGTAGATATCAAACCATCAGCGACAAATATAAATTTAATCAAAATTAATTTGCACCAACAAAGAGACAAAGTGAAGCGCAAACACTTAGGTAGGGGAGAACGTGGGGCTTTGGGTAAACGAAAATATTCATAGCTCGCAATATTACACAATTCACTAACGACCGGGCTGCAACAACAACAACAATAGCAACAACCGAATGGTGGAGCAGGAAGGCGTGTTCATATAATAATAAATAAAATAATGACAGAAGACAGACAGACGGACAGACTTACAGAGAGACACAGCAACAAGCAGACAGCGACACAAGCACAAATACAACAACGACGCTCTGTGGTGAATACTATGCTTGCGCCTCTTTTTATTTTACGCCCTTTACTGCTTCGCTTCTCGCTTGCCGCCGCTGCTTGCCACTCATCGACTTCTGTTGTCTTTCATCGGCCGCCTTCGTCCTGTCACCTCAGAACTCTGCTTGAGCTCACAGCGCCCTTCAATTCTATTGTTTTCACTATAATTTTCTATGTTTTCGCAAAAGTTCAGTTAAAGTTTGTTGTTGTTGTTGTGGACACTTTGCTTGTGCGCCGTTGAAGCTCAGTCATTGTCTTCTGTTTGGTGCTGTTAATGCTTCTCTGTGGATGCTGTCTGAACTCTTGCGCTGCGCGTGCAACTCTTCTCCCCTCAGCAAAGTTGCGCATTGACTTGCCTTTGCCGGCCTCTAGCGCCCTTCTTAGCTAACGCGTCCTTCATGCGCCGCCTCTGGCCTCTGTGTCTTCCATATTGTCTGCTTTGGTTGTGACGTTGGCGTCGCCGTCGCCGTCGCCGTTCACTAATTGCACATTCTTGGCATAGTTTCACTTCTAACCGAATAAAATTATTTTCATTCACTCAACGAAAAGCGTACACTCCCCAACGCGTCTTTGACCTCTTCACTACTTTTGGATATCTATTTGTGTGTGTGTGTTTGTCTTGCAGAAACTTCCTCGCTTTTCATTGTTTTCCAACGCGCCCAAATCTCCAACTCTACTCTCTTCAGTTCGCAGCACTTTGGCCTTCACCAATATTTGTTGCTATGTATGCCGCAACCTCCGCTATGAGCCTTTCACCGTCTCCAACTTAACTTAATATCAACTTAGTTGTGGAGCACAGGAAAAACAAGAAGACTTTTAAGAATCAACAGCACAAGCGCCGTGTGGGCTGTGTGTATCTATAGTTCGGACTTTTTAGGTGTTTGTCTTCTGCATTTGCTCTGATCGCTGTTTGTGTGACTCTATGTGTTCGTCGCTGCTAGAAAACGCTTACAACTCGTCCGCTATATTGGTCTCGTCGACCTTTACAGCGTGTATAGAGTCTCAGCAACTTCACTTTTCTTTCAATAACTCGCAAAAGTTCACTGGCTTCCTTTAAGTTTTGCACTATTTCGTTTTTGGTTGACAGTTTGTTCGTTCGACAAAGGGGTGTTATAGATAGTAGTTTGCTATATCTTGATTGTTTTTGTAAAATAAGTCAGCAACAAGCGTGTAAAGTTAAAGGAGTTAGAGCTGCAAGCTCTTTTATCTATTTGGAAAATCTTGTTTAATATCCGATTTTCAAAATGTGTTTCTTTTCGCGTTTGTCTCTCACGATTTTAATTGCCAAAAAGCCGTTTAAGGTAATTTTATTCGCTGTTATAATATTAAAGTAGGTTAGTTACGTGTTTGTAATGGATTGAAGCGAATTAAAGACTTCATCTTTTGTTTGGAGGAAAATAGTTGGTGAAAATTTGTGGCGTTTGTTAAATCAGTTTTCAAATCTTAACTTATTTAACTCTTTTAGCCGATTACAGATCATTACTTCTCTTCTTATATGACACTACCGCTGATAGATTTGCTTCGAGAAATCAATATATTTTTGAATCTTCTCTCGCTATTGCGTAGCTGCGTCGGTTTTTCTGGAAGAAGTGCCAACAAGCTCTTCTGTTTTTAGTTTATCAATATTGTTTGAAGGACAAATGCCTTTACTGTCCGTTCATTGGAACGGAAGGTTCTTTTTACTGAAGTAGCAATATAAATATTTGTTCTTTACTCCACCATATTCTTACACACAAACAAAATCTAACATATATGTCAAGAAGGTTTACGAAAATGCTTCCAAAGAGAAGTTAATGATGAATAAGTGATTAAAAATAAAAATCGATTTTTTCATATTTCGATAGCTTTTACCTTTCAAAATGACAAACTAAAATTTTAAAACGATATCTCAAATCGATTTTTTTATTTTTCGATAGTTTTTACCTTCAAAATTAATATATATAAATTACATTATTTCCTGATTTTCTTTTAACTTATAGGTTGCTAAAGTGCGGCCGCTCAGTTCAATCAGCTCATTTTTGAAATTTGCTTTAGTGATTACTACCAATGTTCCGATCACTATGGGTTGTTACACTAAGGGTCCTTACAGTAACTTACTAGTTTTTTATCTGATAAAAATCGAATTTTCGCAGGTCAATTTGTCGATTTTTTTTCGATCGTAGGGCAATATCTTCGAGTAGAGATTTTTTTAGTCTTCATCCACGGAGAAGGCTGGAATCACTACAGTAGCGGAAAAGCTTTTTTTCGGGCCGTGAAAAATCGCGTGAAAGTCGAAAAATATTTTTTTTTTGCCTTTGAAAATTTTACTGTGTATTCTTAAAGATGTTTAAATATACCGTTATTTTAAAGCTATGATACATTATTATTATTTTTTAATTTCCGGAATCGCCTTAAAGGTTACTGTGTAGTTGTGCTGTGGGGATGAGTTGTATTTGTTTATGGAATTATGATTTCAAATAACGGCACTTCGAAAACAACAAACATTTATTAAATTTACCATCGGAACTTTTAAATGGTTGTTCAAAATTCTATGTAGACTTTATGTAATTGCAAAAAAAAGTATATAAAATTTGTCATAATACTTTCCTAATCTCTCATTGCAACACGAAAAACGACAAGTGTCAAGCAAATCTCAGGCCAAGCGAAAGAAGAAAATTACACGAAGAAAAGAAATAAATAGAATTCATATACCGAAATAAAATTAATTCATATTTCATACGCATATATACCCGTTATACGAGTAGTATATGTATACTTATACATACATATGGTATATTAGTAATATATTAAATTATATATTTTCTTATTGCTGAATCATATAAGTTTGTGTTGGAAAAATGTTAAAATGCTTTATAAGTATTCGAAAATGCCATTTGCTAAAGAATCGCTATTGAATTGACTTGTGAAACAGGTACATGAAATAGCACTTTTCCGATGAAAAATGCAAATACGAAAAAAAAAAATGAAATAAAATAAAGTAAAATAGAATAGAATAAATAACTGAATTGTGTCGCCGAGGCGATGGTCCACGTTGGGGTCGCACGTAAACGGTCAACACACCGAATGAAACTCAATTCAAGCGGTGACTTTATTGAAATGCATTTTTTGCATTAGATTATGTCAACCGCCCCACCTCTGAAAGCACACAAGCCCTTGTGCGCTGATATTATACTCACTACCTCCCACAGCTTAAGGTAGTGCCGCTCAATTCAGCGTTAGAGCATTTGCACATTGCATACCATAACCTTCAAACATACGCAGATATATATTTATATAGTTTGTCATCTTCTTTTGCTCCACCTTCGTCACCGACTGTCGCTCATCAACAGCGAGACGGACATCTTCCACATTCGCACATTAAATCCTTCAGACATAATCGTCTCCGCAGACGTGATGAATTTTGCATGGACGGCCCACCAAGCTTAAGCTCGAGCTGGAGTGGGGCCCTAACTTATCAGCTCATCCATGGAGCTGACCGATGGCTTGACGAAATGTCGTACCATTGCACGTATACATTTCCTTCTCTATCTCTCCTTCTCTCTCTCTCTCTCTCTCACTGTATGAGAGTGTGTGTGTGTGTCTGGAATAGAGTGGATTTTGCTTTGGGTTGATGGCGGATTAGTTGAGTTGCTGGCGAGTATTAGTGAAGCTTTTCTTCCATTTTTTTTTGCACAACATTTGTTGTTGTAGTTTTTGTTATGCGTTGGCCTGGAATTGTATTTGCGCGCACTTTGAATGGACACATTATTGAAATAAATCGACTGGACAAGCATGTAAATTGAATTTTGCATTTTCATAATAATAGTGACACACACACAGAGATAGGCACGCACACAAGCAAACCTACAGTTGTGCTCGAATTTGTATATTAAATTTGCTGGGAAACGGAATAATGATGAAAGGAAATTTATGCTTAATGTGCATTCGCTTGAGAAAAGGAAAGGTTGAAGACGATGGTTAGGATACATAGCCTTTAGATTACATATATTATAACAACATAATTTTGAATAAGTTCTTTATACTCTCGTTTGAAGCCTTTTAAGATCCGTCCTCTCTTTTAATCCTTACTTTTTTATGTGACCTTAAATTTTTTCATTACTAAGAACCCATTAAATTTGAATCTACATATATTATCATCTGTTATGACCCTTACAATATTAATGAGTTCGCTTTTGTCTAGAAGTCTGTCCACCATCAAAACTAACTATGCCCTGTGTTGCAAGTGTTTCAAGACCTGAGACGTTCCTCTAGGTTCCATTGATTTAAACAATACTTGAAGAAGCTAAATGCTATCTCCGAGCGGGCCAGCTGCTCTGCCCTTTCGTTTCCTTCTATTCCTATATGACTCGGCACACAGAGAATATTAACCGAGTTACCTACTGAGAGTGTGGTTATTGCCCTCTGGCATAATCCAACGGATAGAGGCATAGTATATACGCTACGAATAGCTTTAATTGCCGCTCGGCTGTTTAGTAGAAGGTTTATGAACTTGCTGTTTAAAGCAGCTGTCCACTTGGCAACTTCCGTTATGCCAACAAATTACCACAATCATTAATATGTTTATTTAAAGGATTATATCCACTTGTGAACTTCAGAAAAAACAATCGAGGACTATAATTTATCAGCATGGCTCCTTTAGTTTGTTTTTGACTTTGAAACGAGTCTATGTGAGTTTATGGTAAAATATACTCCTTGGGCGGGTTTATGGTAGTTATTTAGGTTATATAAACCTTTATATCTCGGAAATTAAATTCAAAAGGTATCTAGTTAATGATCGTAGATGATCATCACGAGAAAATCAACGTCGAATGGAAGCCTCAAGATCAATAAAAGTTAAAAATTTTACTCAATATAGGTACTTCGGGATTGCAGTTAAGTTTCACGATAGTTTATAAGTGATTTTACGATGGAATAAATGGACGACATGTTCGGATTTTTGTAGAAAAAAATTTTAATTTCCAGTTGCAAACTCTTGGACTTTACACTTTCTAACAATCTTATCTCCACAAACTAAATTACAGACTTGTAAATAATTTCTATTTGATAGAATTTTCACCAGAAGTATCGACCAATGATTGGTTTGTTATTAAAAAAATTTGAGAGGGATTTTTCTGGAGCAAGTTTTCTTGATTAAACTTTTATTAGGCTTATAATGCTTTGATATACGAAATTATATACATAGATATAAAATATTTTCTAATATATTATCGCTTTTTTATAGTCATATATCTATATAAAATTCATTTTAACTGCCATTTTTTTTATTTAGTAATGTTGTCATAAACTTTGTAACCTTTTCAAAAAATTTAAAATTTTTTTTAACATTTTTGAACTTTTTTTTTAATTTTTTTACACACCCATTCTCAATAGTTTCACTTTGTACATTTTTTCTATCTCTTTAACTGTTACATTACTTCTTAGCTGCTATCTGCATTTATTGCATTGAATATCAACTCACACACTCAGCTGCTCTGCATCTTCTGTTTCTTCTTCTTTTGCTCACTTGTGCTCCAGCGCATTAATTGAAACTGATTAACCCCTTTGAACTTTCTGCTAGACTCATTCCGATTTTTCTGCACTTTTTTTTTGTTGTTTTGTTTTTTATTTCGTTTGCCAATTTTCCAACACACACTTTGTTGCATTGACGACAATTGCAGTTGCCACCTTTTCGTTATGCACCTTGGCCCCACTAACACAACGTCGCAATCAATTTGACACCACAACTATTCAAAGCAATTAGATAGTTGTTTGCTTGTTGTTGCTTTTACACTGGTTGTTGTTTGTGTGTTAGTTGTTGCTTTCGTGTATTTATCAGTGGAGGCGTTAAGTGGCAACACACTGCATTTGATTGGGTTGACGGGATTCAATTTAATGAATTACGATGACACCTACTAGGCAGTAATACATACTAACACACAAATATAGCTGTACATGGCTGTGTGTATGTATATATATATGCTTGCAAGATGAAATTAATACACTCATATTAAACGAAGGATCAATAGATAAACAATCTTCGAAAGTGAAAACACAGCTGTCTATTTCAATTTAGCAATAAAGTGTAGGTTGTTATTTCAAAAAACTGCTATAATCTCTTTTTTTTTTAGGTTTTAAGGATTCGAAGATTCGCACAGGTTTTTTGAGTTCGAGGTAAATTGCATGTAGTCAAGTTGGCTCCTCAGCAAAATAATTTAGTTTCAGAGACTCTAACTGGACATTGTGCTATCAGCAACCATAAGGTAAAGTAAAAACACTTAGAGGATATCATTTTTCGAAGTTGTTTCGAAGAAGACAAAATGGATTCATTTCGATATATCTTTTTGAATGTCCCTTTTGAGCTTAAGATTGAAACTTCTTGGATCTCAAAACTGCAGCCCATCAGTTTAGCTGCCGGGAATAGAAATAACACACTAGCACTTTTATTTTTGGCTCAAGGCGCTTTGTCGACCCATGAAATCCAGTTATTAAAGTTTTCCTGCTTTACAAACTACATGACAAAAAGGTGATACTTAGTTTTGAGTAATTTTAGCTACTTTGTGAAGAAGAATAACTGTTTGTCTGATACTAAAATGTACTGTTCTATTCAAGTTATTCAACAACTTATTAATAACGAGAGCTATCCATGAAAATCTCGACTGAGGAGGGCACACTTCGAAAATAAACATTTATAATCGCAGCTTTCACTTAGTGATAATATGACAGCGTTCATGAGCGTCAGATAAAAAAAAAGTAGCAGTGACGTTCTTAATTGCATTGAAACTAATCCGCATTTACGATATTTTCAAATATTCATCCAGCTATCGTCTTCAGTTATGACTTTTGCCGCACAAATTTATAATGTTGACGATACATGTATGTTATAAAATTTGTGTAAAATAATGCTCACAAAATTTCTCAATAACATCCTCAGTAGCATTCTCAAAAGCTTTCTCAATAGTATCTTAATAGCATTCTCAGCAGTGTTTTCAAAAGCTTTTTTTATAGTGTCTCAATAGCATCCTCAATAGCATTCTCAAAAGCTTTCCCAAAAGCTTTCTCATTAGTATCTTAATAGCATCCTCAGCAGTGTTTTCAAAAGCTTTTTTTATAGTGTCTCAATAGCATCCTCAATAGCATTCTCAAAAGCTTTCCCAAAAGCTTTCTCATTAGTATCTTAATGGCATCCTCAGCAGTGTTTTCAAAAGCTTTTTTTATAGTGTCTCAATAGCATCCTCAATAGCATTCACAATAGCGTTCTCAATAGCATTCTCAACAGTATTTTCAAAAGCTTTCTCAATAGTTTCTCAAAGATAAATGGTTGCGCTATTATAATTGTTCTTTCGAAAAAATGATCACTTATTCCAAATATTGACTGGCTCATTAAACATCTCTCTTACATACTGTCTTATCTCATTTTAGCTATATATATAAGTTCCAATCTCCCGGTGATTTATACACCCATCAAAAACAAAAGCACCAAATTACAACACCAACAAGTTTGCGCCACTTCCAAGTATGTTGAGTCATTATTTAGCCACAAAAATGATAATCAATATTGGCGCTACGTTAATAAGGTCTAGTGTAAACCCGAACAGAAACCAAACAAAAAAAAAATATAAAAATTGAAAACAACAACAAAAAAAGTAATAAAGTTTATGAAAATTGCCAACTATCTACCACGTCAATGTGATTATGGCACCTAGTGAGTTGCATTTTGAGTGAAGCGTGATTGGCGCTCAGCTGCCAGCTGCTGGCTGCTCTTAATTTCACCTACTTCCCTCTTCCTGCATCTCCGCTTGTGGCTTTTATAAGCAATATTCGCTGCTGTTGATAATGAATTTCAGAAATTTACGTTACATGCATGTGTGTGTGCTCTTCGTAGCTGATATTTTTTTCGTAGAACTTGCCACATGCAACGTCAATACCGCCAATTGCTTTAATATAGTTGAAAGTTAGCCATGAATTTTTTACCTCGACACTTTTCCAGCGGTATTTGTTGCATGTGTGCTTTTTCGATAAGCAATATAAATGTGCAGGTGTGAGTGTATGTGTATATATATACATACATGTATGTATGTATGTTGAGAGAGCCAACAAGAATTATGCGCTCAAATGAATTGGTGTGGCGCTTATGTCAACGATAACGTCATTAAAGCCAAATAATGTCACGCACACACACACATACACACACACATCTAATATAACACATACAAAAGCACTGTGTTGTGGCTTGTCAACTGCTCGTCATCATCATGAATCACTGCACGGCTGCCATTCACCGCCATTGCGGTGGCAGCACATAGGAAAACACACTAACACACACACACATCTGCATCATCTATGGCTCTTTGCCGCGGCACTTGTTCGGCAATCAAGAATTTTCCAGCTTATAATGTAATAATTAAAAATAATGGCGGCCAATGACGCAGTGAAAGTTCGCCAGCCGCGCATCGTGACCGAGGTGCTGAGGTTTCGACACAAACAACTTTTACCATCGCACCAAAGTGCATGTGTATGGATGTATGTGCATATTGTTTACCCTAACTGTCGCCTCTCTCTCCCCTTTGTGCACCTCTACTCATCGCTGACTTCGGCTTTGGTTTTCACACATGGCATCCGCGTCATAACCCGAAAATATGCAATGCTTGGTGCCTCCCTGCGGCGCGGGTGCGAAAGTGTGAAATAATTTTGGCTGCAAAAGTGCGAATTAGAAAAATTTTGCGGACACTCTGAGTAGCGTGTAAAAGTTTTGCCGCTCTGAAGTATTGTACTTCGATGGCTTAAGTTTTGCAAGTCTGAGAAATGTAAGCTTAATTTCATTATCTATTTTGTAAATTTCACTAAATCCAATGTAAATAGCCGGCAGAAGGGTTAAGGTGCTTTTGTTCAGAAGGAAATCCGGAGTTGAGTTTATTTTAGCTCTTGTTTCAAAGATCTTGCTCGCATACATATTTGTGGTGTCTGAATACTTTTCGGTAATCAGAAAGTTCTACAAAGCTTAAGTTGCCTCTAATCACTGCGCGAAAATACTACTTCTATAAACTTAAGAGTTTTCTCGGATGAATTTTGATCCACAACTTATCGAGTTGATTTCTATAGCTGATTCTTGAAATGTGGTTTAAATATTAAAATTTTGTCCCCCGACTATCAACTTGTTGACAGAAAAATAAAGCTCAGAATTTGGCACATTTGAATTACTGAAAGAATAAATTCCAGAGGAGATTTCAGTTAATCTTAATTGATGTTTTTTATTTGACTAAAGCAGAGCTCTTGTTTAGCGAGCAAAGAAATGGCGAAACGAAGATATCTTTTAGTGTTCTCAGTTAACTCGTTAATTGTAAAATTTATAAGGTCCTACTTTTTGCTTTAAGAGCAATTTCTTGTGTAATTTCTTAAATAATTATCGACGAATCATTTGGATTACAGCTCTTCTAAGAAGTAAAAAGTAATGGAACAACAAAGAAATTGTAGACATTTTTATTATTCAAGCATATTAATATGGTATTATTGGATACAATGATTTTTCAGCTTGAATACTACTGACTAGTAGGTTAGGTTAAGCACTCTGGTTGAATTTCAAAAAGAGGCTCACTCTTTGACTACTATAGACATTTCTTTATAGAACTGAAAAAAATTGTTTTTTTTCGGTTTCGGCTCATTTTTTGAAGCCCCTTTCGCTAGATTGTTGGACAGTTTCGGTGTCCTAATCATAAACACACACATCTCGTCATCAGTAATGATGCGTGTGATGAATGTAGCTGGGGAGTTATCTTGCCAAGTATCTCTTTTGCGACCACTACTCGACGTCGTTTTAGCAAAACATTCAAGATGCAGGTCCTTTGGTATCAGTTTATTATTGACACGCTTTTTGTTGAGTTCCACCATAAGGGATGTTTAGAATCTATGTCTCCCTCATTCTCCAATCTGTCTGTTGACAACTCGACGATTTTCAAGTATTGATTCTTTAACTTTTTCGATGTTGTCATCATTAAGAGCGGTGGAAAGACGTCTGTCATGTGATAGATAGATGATTTTACGACTTTCACTAAATGGTTTCTGCCCTTAAAATACTTGTGTTCGTCATAAAGTAGACTCCCCAAAACACTTCTGCAATATTTTCAACAATTAACCGCGATTCCATTGAAAACAAAAAAATTGCGGTAAACTCCTTGTTAATTTTTTTTTCCATGGCAAAAATCGCCATACAAACTTTTCGAGTCATAATCGAACAGCTGCCTAACACACATTAATTAACATTTGGAGATGAAAATTCACACGCATATTAAAAAAGGTTGTAACAAGCTAGAAAAAAAATTTTCTCAATTTAAAAATTTTGAATTGATGCGTTGTATTGGCTTTCTTTTTACATAACAATTTTCACAAAATGATGATATTCAACCCACAAATTTCCCCTTTTACACCTTCATATGTCTCTGATAACGGTAAATACATGATAAATAATTATTTATCATGACATTTAGTAAAGAAATTCCATTTATATACGAACTGCTTGAAATTTCATTTAAACACCAAAAAATGTGGCGACAACGGGCTGCCCACTACAGTGCCTTTAAAATGCTCGCCTCCCGCGTGCCACCGGCCTAAATGTAAAAGTCGATTTGGCTACCATTTTGGCAGGCTCAAATGGTTTGTAGCAACATGCAAGCAGCTAGCTTTGTGTTGTCCAACGAAACGAACCAACCGTCTGCCCCTGCGACCGCTCCGCTCTACCCGCGTGCGTCCTTACATTTGTGTAATAAGTTTGCTTGCAATGAACTTTGACAACAACTGCCGTTCGTCTTGCTGTTTGGGCAAAGCCGACAGACAGCGTTGCTGGTGAAACAGAAGCCAGTGCAAAAACAAAAAAGAAAACTGCAAATACAAATCTAAAAACAAAAGCAACGACAAGCACAGTGACAGCGGTAAAACCGACAAAGAATAACAATAAATGTTGCAATAGTAGAGCAACATCAACAATAAAAGTGCCGCTAGTAATAAACAACAATAACAAAAACAAATGCAATACTAACAACAACAAAAGCGTCTCACATAAGGCTCAAGTACGGTTGCAAACTGAGAAGATTGGCCCTACGCCGACAATTGTTTTACCACTTATTTGTTGTTGTTGTGGCTTTTGTTGTTCTTATAGTTATTTCCGTTGGTGTTGGTGTTGCGTGCGTTGCCAGCAAATCGCAAAAGGACACAACACAATCCACAAGCAGACAATTACACAGGAATATTGTTTCTGCGGTCGCCGGAGCTTTGTGCCACCAGGCGCCTATACAAGTGTATGTGTGTGTGCGTGTGTATGAGTGCGCACGGAAAACCGCACAATCTCCCTAATGCAAATACACACATATGTCTTTTCGCATGTGTGTATATTTATGTATGCAAGAGAGCGCAGGAGTGCAGGCGAGAGTGTGTCGGCTATGCCTTGGCCAGCTGTCGGGGGGCGGCGGAAATTAATTACTTTTCAAAACAAAATATGGCAAAAGTTGGTGCGAGTAAGGTAGTACCTCTTGTTGTTGCAGCGCCCTCCCTCTCACGCGCTCACTCCTGCTTACACTTGCTATTGCTATTGCCCGCTCTTACTTGGCCAAAAGGCTACAAGTAAGTATTTGTACGTGTGTGTTTGTTGTTGTGCCCAGCACACATGCTGACGAGCGTCTACATTGTTTGGCAGCGCTTGTAAAGCGAAAACAATATCCTGCAGGACATAAATTACGAAACTCGGTCGTCTGCTGTGCGACCGTTAAGCGGTGGGTTTTTTTTCTGTTTTTTCTCCAATTTTTCTATTTCTGGTATTTGGTGTCTCTGTTTTGTTTTTTGGAGAGAAAAAGTGCAAACAATTTCCTTTTCTTTTTTCACATAAAATATTTGCTGTTTTCCTGCAACTTGCGTTTTGGCTTGTCGGCAGAGTTTGTTGTTCAACTGACTTCGGCGATTTGCTCTCTTCATACGTGCAGTATGAATGAGCAGCACAGTGTGTTTGTCTGCAGATTTTTTATGTCAAAATTTTTTTCCGTTAATATATGCTAGTAATGCTATTATAAGTGTTATTTAATTTATTATACTTATTTTTAATTTTTTGAGTTGAAATTGTATTGAATTTTATTCGTTACATACTAGTATTTGATGGTTTTTGAGACTCTTTTCTGGAAGTTAAAAGTTCACTTCTGAAAATTTGAAATTTTGTTTCAGCTGTAAAAGCTTACTGTTGTCTTCTGAAGGTGTTTTATACACTTGTAAATTTCAAAAAATAACTTTTTTGAACGAAGTTATTTTTTGAATACATAGCGAATGCAGATATATTTAAAAATTCTCTTAAAAGTTTGAAGTTAATCCGGTAAATAGTTTAGGAGATATCAGCGTATTTGTAAGACTTTTACAAGTTAATTATATCGGCTTCCAAAACTTTAAACGCGTTTGTCTCGAAACGCTGCTATCAGAGTCATTGAGAAAATTTCTCCGAAACGCTGAACCGATGATCACGACCTTCTTAGATACATTTATTAGGTAATGATTAAAAGATAAAGATTTTTGAAAATAATTTAAATTTTTTAAGACAATCTTAGGTATAAATTTTGCTATAAAAAACCAATTGGTTTTGGTAAGCCGCCATTTTGTCAAAAATTAAAATTTTGACTAGTCATTCGATCATAACCTGTAATCATCTATGGTAATAATATTTTTTTTGGATTTTGGATTTAAGATAATTTTAAGCAGAAAAATTTTCCCCACCACCAGACAGCTTTTTTCGTAGGTCGGCTACGAAATCAGAAGAATCCTATGGAAACTGATCTCTACTTGGAGAGCTAATGCAACACTTGTTTCAATAGGAGCAAAGTACAATTCAAGTGTTGTTGTAAGGTTTGTATGACAAATACTGAAATAAGAAAAAGATAGCTCTATTTTTAAGTCCAAATATAATAGTTGAAGTCAGAGAGGGGCTTTGGTGACTATTTTACTCAAGTTTACTAAGTAAAAACTATTCATGTTTAGTTCAGTGATCTGAAAGAGGTTCTTCGAAAAATGAAGTAACTAATTTTGTAACTGCAAGCTCAGTGCTGCTATGAAACAACACCATTTGGAGAAGAAAAAAGCTTAAACTTGTAGTTTAATATATTGTACTTGTAGATATATGGTTTCAATGTAAATATAATCGTTAGAAATGGATTCTGTTCTATTTAGTGAACTGCTTGGTTTTTTTGTTGATACTACTTATAATTATCAAAGTTGTCTTGATAGATGGATGGAAAAGAATTATAACATTACAAGTTCTTCCTTATTCTGTCGCTTTTGAGGTCGAGATACCTTCACTCTCATTTCTTCGTTCATATACATAGGTAAACTATCTGGTATCGAAAAAAAATTGTCTTAGTAGTTTTTTTAACAGGTTCAGACATCGAAAATTTTTGATTGAAATATCTAGGTGTGATCGTCGATTGTGGATTAGCCCAGTAAACAATAAGCTGTGGGACGTTTATTATTAATTATACTATTACTAGCAAACCTGGCGAACCCCGTTTCGCCACCAGATGGCTTTGTTTTATGTAATATTTCGTTTGGTGATTAAAAGATGAAGAACATTTTTTTTTTGTTTTATATTTGGAAAGGAAAAATTTTATTTCATTTGAAATGAAAAATGAAGTGTTATTTAGTTGAACTTCTCTAAGTAAATGAAAGTGGATCCAAAGTAAAAACTGAATCGAAGCGTTATACGTGTCCGCAAATTATCCGTTTCATTGAAGTGCTCTTTGGAAAACCACATTTTTTGTTTTTTGGTCTGACGTTAACACAAACAAAGCGGATGGTTTCCCAACTCGTGAACACGCAACGTATAACTGCCCATGTGAAAAACAATGATTTTCTAAATTTATCCCGCAAACACTAAGCGATTGGCCATGCGACTTGTTAATTGTCATTGCGAACGCAAGGCGAACTGGAAATTGCAATCGTTTGAAGTCAAACGGAAGATCAGTCGAAATATATACATTTTCACCTGCGTACTTTCCGTTAATAATGGTTGCTTCAATCAAATTCGGCATAAGTCTTTTTACCGAAAATCGAGTACCGTTGCAAAGTCGCGGCGGATTCAAATTACGCAATATCATAATAACTGTACCAACTTTGAGTTGCAAGTTATATGGTGGAAATCCTGGTAACTCCAGAGAGTTCAAAAACTCCGTTGGATAATTTACTACATCATCGGGATTTGTTATGGAATCAACGGAATTGTATGTCACCAAATCGCCAGCAATTTTTGATTGAATGGTGAAACTCAGTGCCTGTGCATCATTATTCTTTGCGGCAAGAATTGCTCGTTGACTTAACCAAGCATAATTCTGATAATTCGCACTAATGGTTTGGAAAACATTTTCAAAAATAGCTAATTGAGAGTCTACAAATCGGCAAAAGTCGTTGGTAAGAGTAATTAATCCAGATGTCGCATCAACTCTGACTTTTCCATTTCCAACAGCTAACAATTGTTTGGAAAATTGTGCAGCAATTCGATCATTTTGAAGTTGAACTCTCATATTAGTGGTCCATAAAGGTGATGCCTTCAGGCAAGCATTCAATTCATCTGCAGCCGTTCCACGGGGAATTACTGGCAACGTCTGCCTGTCAACAATAATTGCAGCAACATCATTAACGGTGGGTGCATTGAATCTTCGCACATGTTTACCTGTTGGGGTACAATCAGCATTTTGACAAATTTGTGCGTATCCGATGGCATTCGTTCCAATGCTGTTTTGAACATATTAACCACAGCATTATTAGCGTGAAAAAATGCTTGCAACTGTTCAATAATTCGTCTCTTTAACTGTTGTGTTCCCTGTATATTGCACCGCTCATTCAGCTGATCGACCATCGACGAAATGAAATATATTTGCAGAAATTTATGCGGTTCATCTGGTGTTGGCACCATTGAACCATGCAAATGATATATTTGTCCTTGTATCTGTAATTGCAAACAATCATTTGTTGAAGAATACGGTGTAACTTATGATCGTGTGATGGTGTTTTTTTTTGTCATGCGAAAGCAGTTATTGTATTCAAGGATGTGTTGAAGAAAATGGCTGGAATCGGGATCACTTCCATCGAACAATGGTTTCAGTGGCTGTGGTGGTGTAAGTAATGGATCCAGTTTGACTTTTCCACTTGCGCAGCACAATCCAGCCGTTTCTCTTTTGAACTTTAGCGCATTGCAATATCGGCATATAGTCGTCATTGGTCCAATATCTAAGTTTGCATCATCACTGTAGTTCGCAGTGGGATCAGATTGGAATGCCAAGCGATTGTATGATGCCAATGATCTTCGTGTGCTCACGCGTTGTCTCAATCACACGTGTTGCTGGCTTGCATGCTTGTGCGGCGGCCGATGTTGGCACGTCGTCCTCTAGGCATTTTGGGCTATGGATAGAGTGGTGAATTTAACCTCAAATGCACGCTCCACATAATTTATACAGTTCAACTTACCACCTTAAAGACAAATGCCTGTTGTTGAAATTGAATAAAAATTTGCACAATACACGTGATTGATTTGATGGTTTCCAATTGAAATGTTAGTTCCAATTGTAATGAACGAATAACTTATTTTTCACAATTTCACAGTGAACACAATACCGGTTTGTCACATGAAATTAATTGAGCAGAGAACAATGAGTAGCTGTCAAACAATGTATCACGCACCGGCGCCATCTACTTAAAATATTGGTTTGTAGTACATGCTATGTATCAGAGATGGCGCTGTAGTGAAAAAAGATTTTCCCGCCTTTCTGTTAAAATATTTCCTGAATTTTCTTTGCTATAAACCTCACGGAGCCCGAGACCTTTCCAACGAATACAAAACCGTGGAAATCGGTTCGTGCGTTCTGGAGTTATAGCGTCAGGAAGGAAAACCCGACTTATTTTTATATAATAGATATATCACGAAATTATTGAATTTACACCAAGAATTGAGTATATGAAACCAGTGTAGCTAACGTGAGCGCATTTGGTAGTCCGAAGTTGGTGGAGTGGGAGTGAGAGTAGCTCAAAGAATTATTTTCATTATGTCACATACATATGTACATACACACATACATATGGGCAAGTAAACTTGGCAGTTATTGTTGCAAACTTTCTTTCTATGAGTCAGCTTTTAAGTACTTATAAATGTGTGAGTGTTGTTGGCAAATTGTTTGTTTATTTGTTTAACCTTATTTGGCGTTAAATACTCGGCAAATAGCCGTGCGTTGTTCGTTGGTTCGTTGTGGACAGGCTGTCTGAGCGCAACTAATATGCTTGGGCGCATATTTCGGCAAACAATTTGCGGTTCGCATTTATATTTACTCATGTGCGGGTGTGTGTGTGTGTATGTGTGAACTTTTCTATTACTCGCCTTGTGTAGCGCCGAAAAGGGATTTGCATACTTATTGGCGTTAAACTGTCAACAATGCTGAACGGGTTGACACTTTGGCGCAACAAAAGAAGGATTTATTGCATTTTCGTCTATGAATATGATGAATATACATACATATGTGTGTAGTTTGGAGTTAGGAATTGTAGATTAAGCGTATTTCAATTTTATAGTGAATTAAATGTGTGTGAGGGAAAAGTGGATCCATTTTTTTTTAATTTTAGGCGAAAGAAATTTGGAAGTTTGGAAGTAGAAAAGCTTAATTAAAATGTTGTTGTTCTATAAGATTGAAAAATGCGAGCTTAAAAGCAAAAAAAAGTTCAAAAAATTGAAACATACATAAATAAAAAGTTTTCGCGTTCGGATGAAAAGGTAATAAAAAATAAATTATTTAAAATTTAACACATTTGAGACATTGAAAGCTCGACTAAAGATGTGACATTTCACATTAAAAGCAGCATACTTTTCGGCGTTGGCTATTTATGTATCACGTTTGTGGAAAATATTATAACATAAAATTGGTATTACACCCAAAAAAAGGAAGGCAAAACTTTTGTGTTAAGCTCAAAGCGAAACATTATAATATAAAAATAATTAATTAATATATTTAAGGCTTTGCAAGTTTACCCAAAAAGAAGAAATTTTGTATTAAAAACTGACTTGAAATTACAAAAAATTGATGCTTTTTGAAAAATAAAAGCGATATTAAACCTGAGAAAGAAAGATGCAAATTTTATCCGGAACCTATAGTTCAGACCGGGAATATATGTCCATGTACATATATAACATATAACACATTCAAGCGCATATTTTAAGAAAAATTGTAATTTAAAAAATCACATACCTTTAGCCATAAAAAGTTTTATATATAAAAATAAGTTATAAAAATTTAAAAAAAAAAATATCGGGAATAAAAATTTTTAGAACCTAAAATAATTGAAAACAAGAGGCAACGTTAACTACGACTGCACCCAAGCAACAATACCCTTTACAGGCGCATTTATTTAGCATAAAGTAGTATAAAAATATCTTTATCTTGATTTTGATTGGTCATCTTGTATGGCAGCTATATGTTATAGTGATCTGATCTGAACAATTTCTTCGGAGATTGTATCGCTGCCTTAGGCAATAATCTTTGCCAAATTTCGTAGAGATATCTTGTCAAACAAAAGAGTTTTCTTACAAGGATTTGAGTTTGATCGGCCAGCTTGTATGACAGCTATATGCTATAGTGATCGGACATCAGTGGTTCCGACAAATAGGCAGCTGCTTGGCGAGCAACGGACGTGCGCGAAATTTCAGATTGATATCTCATAAAATTGAGGGACTAGTTTGCGGGTTTCAGAATTTTTGGAAACTTCATATACCCTGTTCAGGGTATAATAATATATACCATATTAAATAATAGAAATTATAAGCGCAAGTCATTTGGGTGTATGTAGCAATATATGATAAGAAGGTCGCCCAAAAGTATGTCTTATAACTTTTTAAAGTTCAATTTGAGATGCCAACTTTTAGGCGCAACTGCATATACATGTGAATATCCATTTTCTCTAAATAAATTTGGTATCAGAAATATACACACATTTTTGTTGTAACCTATTTTCGTATTTTCCCAAATTTTTTATGACATCTGAAAATATTTTTTCCGACTTTGAATCGAGCAAACACAACAAAAATTTCTATAAATCATTAAGCAAAACATTATTACTATTAGTGTAAATTTTTATACAAAAATATATGTAATAATGTCATAAATTGCTTAAGCCTCTATGCCACTACCTTACCGCGCTCCAGCTATTCACCTGAGTACTTACACTAAAGCGCCTAGTACGCTCTCGAAAGGAGAAGCTTTAAATACTTATGTTTGCAAATATTTTATTAATTTCTTGGCATAGTCCCGCAGGCACAAAGCTCAAAGACAAAACTGCAAAGTTATGCGACACACGCACACATACAAACTTACAAACTTTAAGCGGTGAAGGAGAAATTATTATTGTATTCATATACATATGCATTATGCGCACGTATTTGCAACAGTTTGTGTGTATGTGTGTGAACGCATACCTTCCACTGCAACGCTGGTGTATAGCCAAAGCTTCTGGTTGATTATTATTATGAAATTTTTGGCATCCAACATGCAAAATTAATAATATGTAGTACCAAGTTGGTATTTGGTTGTCTTAAGCTGTTGTCGACGCCCGAGCAAATATGTTCGTAAGTAACGAATTCGGTTAGCTATGGCTAAAGGGTTTTACCGTTACGCGCCAAAGTGAAATCAAAAGCCACACAAGCACACACACATGCATATATAGTTAAATATGTATGTATGTAATTATGTTGGTTTGTATATAAGCTTTGATAAATACCTGGGAATACACGTGTGTCAAGTCAACGGCAACTAGAGACATACACACAAACTAATTTTTGTATGCGCCATACCTTCTAGATCGGAGGCATATCCTTAGGCCAAGTCAACCTACGCATATTTTACTTTGGCATATTTGTCTTTGCCATATTTCAGTGGTCGGACGTGTGGCTCCGTTTCTTGTTTGCCGTGTCGAGTTGCTTGTGGTTTGAGTTTGCGGGCTGCATACATACATAGGTGTACGTGTTACGTGGCGTATGAGTAACATATGTAATTTCAATTGACAAATTCACGCACACACACACACAGACAGGGGCAGCTAACCTAACGACTAAGTAGTTTTCTACGTGTAAGGTGAACGCAAGGCGTTGCCTGATACACACCTAAGCACCTAACGGAACTCACTGCGCCTACACCGCTTCCCCACCTAAGTTTTACTGGCAGTTGTTATTGGTTTTGGCAAAACTTTGATGTTTGATTTTGGGTAGTTGCAGCTGGAGGGCGTGGGCGCATGTGCTTCGTTTGTGTGTGCGCGTATATCAAAAGTTTTGTTTTAGCATTTTCGACATTCCTTTTGCGGTCGATGTTAGTGTGTGCACAGACACTCATATCTATCATATATATAAATATATATTAATATTTGTATATGAAAGTAAGTATGTGTTAGCTTGTGTTTAGGCGCTTCAAATCTTCTCTTTATTTGTTTTTGCATTTTAAGCCGGTTTTTATGTTGAAAATATGACAAGCTACTAAGGAAATGTGATTTAAAGTGTAACGGTACTTTAGTAAAAAAAAACATAAGATAATACACACAGAAACGGAAAGAGAGAGGTAGAGAGAGAGAGAGACAAGGAGAAAATTAAGTTGCTTGCAGCGGGTAAGGTTTGTTAAAAGTAAAATGTTTTGGTATTATCCTTCAAACAAATTTTTTCTGCGTTATTGAGATTGATTTTTGAGGTTTTTATATCAATTTATAAGCTTTGTACGCTATAAAGCGGCTTTTTTTTCTGTCATTTTATGTTTCATATTCGTAATGGTCATTAAACTAAGTTTGTTATTGAAGTAAATTTTCGGTGAACATTTAAAAATGTCAGTGTTATCCTTAAGGTTGGCTTGTGGAATATATGCGCACAAGTTTATTTGACAAAAGAAGGTAGTTTTTGAAGTAGTAAATCCACTTGGACCGCAAGTTTGATAGGCAAATATGAATTGCTCTAGTTCACTGTGCTTTGAATGGTTCGCTCACCTTGCAATCTTAGTGACATATCGATTTACTTTTGGGTTAACTTAGCGATTCTGTGACTTTTTAAGTAAGACTTTCAAGACTTTTTTGTAAATAAAAAGTGATCCTAGCACCAAGAATCATGTAATGAAATTTTTTTGTTAGCTCAAATATAGCTAGATTTTGTCGATTCGACCAAATGCTACTTAAATTTTTTTACTTCCTAAAAGCCCGCCCCTTGAATTTTTTTATATTTTTAAATATTTTTTTTAACAAATATGTATTTTTGGGCCACTGATTGTACGCAATCCAAAGTTTTAAATAGAAAAAATGAAATCATAACAAAATTGGAGCTTAGTTGAAAGCTCAGGACTGTGATATTTTGACAGCTTTTTGCAATTTTCTTTTCTGTTTTAAAAAAATATTTAAAAAAAAATGCATAATTCCTTTTAAATTGACAGCAGAAGGAGTTTTCAAAACAGCAGCTTGCAAAAAATAGTTCAATAAGAAGATCGTATAAGTGAAATCCGAAATTTTTAGTTAGATTTTGTCTATAATATATATTAAAATATTTTGTTTGCACAGCAGTCTTAAGAAAGCAGTATATTAATCATATTCAGTGGTTTTAGTCATTAAGTATTACTTTGAATTTCACCATAAGCGGTTTGGCTAATGAAAACCAGAACTCGTTCCAAAATGTCTCTAAATTCGATTAAGCAATTTTCGTTGTTCTTTTCAGTATTTTTCTTCTTCGAACATAAAATGAAAATAAAAATAAATATATTTTTTAAAAACTATTTTGTTTTGTTGATTTCTATGTTATTTGAAAAAAATACTTTAAAAAAAATTTTTTTTTGAAAAAAAATTGTTTATTTCTATGCAACTTCACATAAAGTAAAATAGTTTGACAATCTATCACATTTCGTTAAAAGGGCTTTAAAATTCGAATTGGTAAGAGTTTTAAGCTTATGATAACTTTTATTAAAAATAAAAAGATAAATTTTAAAAATTCAACAAAATTTTTTTATTAACAATAACAGAAAGTAAAAATATTTCTTTTGCTTTTTTATTATTTTGAAAAAAAATAAATAAAATAAAATTTAAAAAAATGCATAGCGACGGAATTTGTTAGAATTCTAAAAAAACTTTTTTCGACATCATAAAACCAACAACTTATCGACTTAAATGCATTTTTGGTTATTTTAAGACCAACTCAGAAAAGAAAATTACTACATATGCCATTTAAGCAGGAAATGGTAATCACAACGAGATAACTCACTCAAAAAGCAATCAACATAATGTATTTACACAACGCCATTTGACTGTCATAATTTGCCACACATACGGTACATTACAAGTAAGTGCTGTTTAAGCCGAGCTACTGAGGTCAATAAGACAACAAGTATGAATATGCACACACATACACATACAAATATGAATGCAAGTAATTTATCGAGGTAAGGAAATCATTATGGACAGCCTACCAGCCTACACACATACATACAAGCAAACAGTTGCTAAGCCACACGCGGAGCTCCAGCAAGCAGGAGAAGCTAGCATCTAGCGCTGGCTAGATGAGCTCCAAGTCAAGCGACCACCTTCGCGTTGGAGGCGTGAGTATGTACACCTTATGTGCATATAACTGTAAAGTTTAAGTAAACTTCATTAATACACGACAATTGCGAAAAAAAATTGAAACAAAAAGTGAAATATGAAGAAATAGAAAGACATATGAAATAATGCTTGTAATAAATGTGTGTGTGCGTGTGTGGACGCATGCATTTGTTGCAGAAAATGACAAATTTCTGCATGACAAATAAATCACGATTACATGTGGTTATGTTTTTTTGTTGTTCTTTGCAATGTTGTTGCATTTAACAGACGCATACAACACACCCACTCACACATGCGCATATCTCTTTTTGTTTCCTCATGTGGCAGTCGATTTGAAACCCATCTGTTCGCTGCAAGCTTTCTGAGAAAAAGTATGCAAAATACACACACAAGTACACAAGCATGTGTGTATGTATGTATATAGGTTTGTGTGTATGTAGGTATGTGTGTGTTGCATTAATGTCGTTGGCGGCGTTTGTTTCAAAAGTCAACGCTTCGCCTGCCAGTCGCTTTTGCTACGCCAGCTTGACATAAAATGTATCATTAAGTGTGTCGACACACTGCCACAGACCGAGACGTAGACGATGATGGACGATAGAAAACGCTGACTGACGACAAGCGACAGATAGCAGAGATATACAGATATACGTACATACAAACAAATATACAGATTTACATATGTGGTTTGCTTAATGCGCTAGAGCGGTGCAGAGAAATTATCCAAAAGTGAAAAAATTGTCATTTACTCGTAGCTAAAGTGGCAATCAGTAGGCAATTATTTTTGCTAAGTCAGGCGGTTTTCAGAGATTTGAAAAATAGTGGACCTAAAAGCTTGAAACCATGCATATAATATGGACAAAAATAAACATACACATTGTAAATTAAATAGATTATAATTTATTTACATATAATTGTTCCATAAAAAAGTTGTATTAATGAGAGTTGACTGAGTGAGTTGCCACCCTTTAAAATAATTTATTTAATTGAGTCGAAGAAATTGTTGTAATTGTAATGTGGTAATGTTTATGGCGTAGTATAAATGTTGAAACATAATTTTTATAATCGGTTAAAAAAGGGTTGCCAGCGCATTTAAAACAAAAATTAATAAAAGTGATAAGTTAAGTGAAATACGTACATACGTATATATATGAGTAAGAGTATACTCGTATGTATTGGATTTGTGAAGAAACCTACTTAATTTAAAAAGTAC
The DNA here is from genome assembly GCF_042242935.1 of Bactrocera oleae. Lineage (NCBI taxonomy): Eukaryota > Metazoa > Arthropoda > Insecta > Diptera > Tephritidae > Bactrocera > Bactrocera oleae. Next base: position 59,938,943 of record NC_091539.1, read on the forward strand.
GTTGCCACCTTTTTTAAAATTATTGAATTAATTTAGTTGAATAAATTAGAGTACTTCTTATGGTGCAGGGTACTGGAATATTCTTGATAAGTTTTTTATTGTGAAGTGTTGCCATCTTGTCTAAAAAAACAAATTATTGGTTTTGGGATCAAACCAATTAAATTGCATATTTTTATATTTGTAAAAAGGCGTTGCTAACGATTAAAGTAGTCGAATAAATTATAACGATATAACGATTTATTCTTGAAATTTTTTTATTGTTAAGTGTTGTCATCCTCCATAAATTAAAAACTAATGAAATTAATATCTTTAATGAAATACATTATTTTTATACTTATATATTAATTTAAAATTTAAGTTGCTTGCAATAGTTGCAGCTAAAACCCATTGCCAAAGTCTTTAACTCATAACCGTTTATAAGTTAGCTTTCAATGCTTTCATACAAAGATCTTATCGCTAAGGATGCGCAAGCCTATTTGCTCCGGAGGCTCTTGCTCACATACATACATATGTAAGTACAAGAATCACTCTTCTTCATTCATGAAAATTCTCAGCACACAGAACTACGCCAAAGTGCAACGATAAAATAAAAGGCAAAAAAAGGAACAAAATAAAACTGCAAAACCTTCATTGAAATTATCAATTTAGTTGCAGATTTACGCTATTTAGTTGCGCCTTGAGGCAGGCATTAAATGCTGCGCCCAACTATCGGTCATGCAGAAACATACAACATACCTACATACATATGTATACCGTTGCCTCAAGTGGCCGGTTTTTCCCGGTTGCCATTCAACGAAGTCTGCGAGTATTTCATAAAACCATATCTCACATTTATGCAACACGCATACACATAAGCACATACATACACACAAAAGTGCATTTATTCATAACTGCTGCCTGCTGAACTCGCCTCAAATCGCAGTCAACTTCGCGACTTGACACCCACACATTTCCTTTCCACTACTTCTTGTGTTTATTATGTTGCCTTTTCTTGTCGTGAATTCTTTTTCTCAGACATTTAGCCCGTTTCTCGCCTTTCACTGTCTTTACGTCTACATCTTTTTGAATGCGTGAAGCGTTTTTTATTGCATATACTCGTACATATGTACATATATATGTAGCATTGATATTATTTTAGTACCTAGGATATACTTATAAAACTGTCATTCATTTCTGATTTTTTGAACTTTTTAACTCACTCATTAAATAATGCAAATAAAAAATAATTTGTAAATAAAAATGCTTTCAAGTAATTAATTTTGCATTTTACTTTTAATTTTTTACAATTAATATCTACTACTGTATGTTATTATATACATTTTATTATATTTATTTCTTAATTGTAATTTTATTTTTATTGTATAGATAGTTTTTATTTTTTTCGATTTTATTTTCTTTTAACTTCATTTCTATTAATTCTACTTTAATTTATTACAAATTAATTTTTGCTTATTTTTTAGTTTTAATTTATTTTTTTGTATTTGCTTTAGTTTAATTTATTTTATTGTTGTTTTAATTTAATTTTAATTTTTTATATATATTGTAGATTTTAACTTATAATTAATTTTAGATTTATTTTAATCTTAATTTTAATTTTAATTTATATTCAATTTCACTTTTAAATTTGCATATATTTTTATTTCTATTTGAATTTTAAATTTAATAATAATTTTGATTTTAATTTAAGTTTAATTTTTTATTTTGATTTAGTTTTTAATTTTTAATATTAATTTTAATTATGTTACATATATATTATTTATTAAATTTAAATTTTAATTTTAATTCTCTTAATCTTAATCATGATTTTAATTTATATTCAATTTTAATTTTACATTTACATATATTTTTATTTCTCTTTTGATTATAATATTAATAATATTTTTGATTTCAAATTAAATTCAATTGATTTTGAGTTTAATTGTATTTTTATTTTTAATTTAAATTTAATTTGTTTTATATTAATATTACTTTAATTAATAAATTGAAATTTAATTTTAATTTTAATTCTCTCTTATAACTTTAATTTTAATTTATATATTTAATTTTACATTTACGTTTATTTTTATTTCCATTTTAATTATATTTTTGATTTCAATTTCAATTTAATTTTAGTTTTAATTTTTACTTTTGATTTTAGTTTAAAATTTCTATATAATTTTAATTGAAATTTTATTTTTAGTTTTTAATTTGTAATTTTGACTTTAATTTAAATTTAAATTTTAGTTTAAAATATAATTTTGATTTGAATTTAAGTTTAATTTTAATTTTAATTTTAACTTTAATTTTAATTTTAATTTTAATTTTAATTTTAATTTTAATTTTAATTTTAATTTTAATTTTAGTTTTAATTTTAATTTTAATTTTAATTTTAATTTTAATTTTGTTTTAAATTTAAATTTAAATTTAATGTTAATTTAAGTTTAATTCTAATTTCAACTTTAATTTTAATTTAAGTTTCATTTTAAATTTATTTTTTCATTCACCTTTTTATATTTATTGTTTATTATTTATTTAATTAAATTAAATTTTATTTATGTCATATACATAGCTTTGTTCGAATTTATTTTTTTCCACAATATTTTTTACCCAATTGCTACGGCATGATCTGCGTAGGCGTCTGAAATTGCTTTGCTGTTAGATTTACTGTGATTATCAACACATATACATACATATATACCACGAACCAAGTCAGTGAATACTGACTGGGCACTGATCCACGCCGTGTACTGTTGTGAGTTCAGAATCGGCGCAGCCTGTAGGCGGATGCTGTAAGCGATTTAAGCACAAAACTTGCCCGCTGTTAAGCACATTCATACTTCACCACAAAAACACAAGCGTACATGTATATGTGTAATGTATATGTGCAAATAGTAAATAGGCGCATAAATGAGGAAATGTGCTGTAATCGCATTAGTGCTCACTACATGCTGCCCACATTTGGCAGATCACTCTGCTGCTTTTATTTTTCTTCTTAATGTTTTCTTTCTTTTGCTTTTTATCCGTTATTGAGCCATACACGTAATCGTTGTTGTTGTATTTGTGCGCGCATTTTTCAAGATTTCTCGAGCAGTGTTTTTGCTGTGATTGCAGCTTTTTTGCTGCTTTCCGCCAGCAAAGCGTGGAACGTGCTGGAAAATTGGCGAATTTCACACACAAAAATAAAACGAGAAAATCTGAAGTGTTTGTAAGTGGCACAGTTTATTGTAGATTATGACAGAGCAAAGAGATTATAATTGCTTTAAAGTGGATTATCGCTCATTGCGGCGACGTGCAATGGTTTGTTGTGCGTGGTGTATAATTTTCGTTTTTTCAGCGCCTCAGCGCCTCTAAAGAGTTTTAGTGATGGTTGTTTTTGTTCGCGTCTCAATAGCTCTTGACGATTCGAAGTGTCAATTATGTGACTTGAGTTGTCAAAACACAATCAAAATTTAGTACTTTTGAAGTTATTGTGGCATAGAGCTGTGATATCTTTGAGAAATTTGTGATTTTTGTGTGAAGGTGGGGCTGACGTCACTTGTTGGAAGAGAATTAGTGAAGTTATGCAATTGGTGTGCAATTTTGGTCGAAAATATAAGCATATTTTTAGGTGAAGTACTTTTCGCGGACTTTTTTGTAGTAGAAAAGGATTTCAAGACGATTTGGGGTCTCTTCAAAATCAAAAGCAATATTTTGAAAAATTTTTTTTTTGAAGTTTGTGGTATAAATTAAAGCCAAAAAGAAAAATAAATCACTTTGTGCCTAAAAGTAGACGAACATTTCAATAAAATTAGGTTTTTATTTAAAAAACGAAGTTTTTAGTCTAACTAGGTGACAATCTCGAAATAAATTATAAGCGCAATCAATAGTTCGAGAATTAGCTTAATTGAAAAATAGGAAATATAATCGCTCTTATACAAGGTTTACACTCTGTTTTGAAATTGCATATTAAGTTTATGAATTTCTTTATAAGGAAATATTAAAAAAAATTTTTTTCAATTTAATTTTAATTCAAGTATACATATATACTCTTCAAATTATATATACAATATATCTATAAGCATAAATGTATGTACATTTTTTTTCATTTACTTACCATACATTTTACCCTCATCGGATAGAATGATTTTTCGTCGACCACATGGCGGATATATGGAGAGAGCCTCTTGAAAACTCTGTTCGATGTCCGGACTCCAAACACCTTCCGCATCGGCAGAGGAGAGATCCTTTTCGTCCTGCAAAACGTGAGAAAAAGTGAAAATTACAATACATTTAATATTATGAAAATATATGCACACGTACATATATATTAATATACCTATATTCTCTGTATACATGTAGTTCCATTGAACAGTGCTTTGTTTTAGTTTTTTTCAATTCTGAAGCATAAAAAGTGTCACAAAGGCGCATTTAATGTGTGGGAAAGTGCACTTTACACATTAAACAGGACCCTTTGCTACATAATCGTTTTTGACATTAATGAAGGGCAAGCATATACGAGCACAACTGTATATACGCTTATAAGAGCACATATGAAGCAAGGATATTCGGAAGAGCGTGGCATAAACACGCTGGTGTTGCAACTCTTGTTCATATACATATGTATTTATGGCTGTGAGTGTGTAGTATTTACTATGTATGCATGTATTATATTAAAATGGTTGCTGATTGATGCAAAGTGCAAGTCATTCTACTTTGCTCTCATACGCTCTCTTTATGTATCAGTTACAGCACAATGGGCGTTAGTGCAGCAAGTTGTTGACATAAATATAATAATGAAACGAGATAATTCTCTGAACATAGAAACTTAATATTTTCGAAATTAATTTCGAATTTCTTTCAAATATCACTTCTTATTGGAATAAGTTCCAACGAAAGACACATCAAGGTAGTACAAACCCCATAAAGGCCCTTGCCATAACTTAAAATATAATAAGAACTCTTAGTAATCATGTAGGAGGAAAGGAGGAGGAAAGTAAGATCCGTAATAAGTACCAAGTCCTACGTGTAAATAAATAAAAAAATAAGAAAAATGCACCGTTGGCGTGAAGAGCTCGTAAAGATAGAGTATTGAAAAATAGTTTTGTTTAACAATATATATAGCTGTGGGAGTGAGCTTTTCGCTCACTATAATCTTTCATAATCATGATTTAAAAAAGCGTTTCGTTTTTTCGACAAAACAAGGTGACAGTGAAGGCCGTTGGAAATTAAAATACACTTAACAACTATTTTAAGGCAGCTCAACTGCTTATCATCCGGGTCATCACAAATACCGGTAAACAATTACCGTTCCTACGACATATGGATCTACGTAACCAGAACGGACCAGAATTTTTATCCGGTCATAGAGTGACAACTCCTTGTTGCATTTTTTCAAAATTATTTAGAAATATTTTCTGTCGCAACGACAACAACTAAAGGTAAAAGGTAAAATGGAAACTGTGAAAATTATTTTAATTTTTACTTAAAAAAAATTTAAAAAATTAATTACTAAAAGAAAGATTTTAATAATACTTTTACAGTTATATATATATTGTAAGCAATAAAAAATACTTTTACTGTTATTATTTTTTTTAAATTTTTATTGTTTTTTATATTTTTTTTTACAAATTGTTTTTATTGATTTTTTATATTATTTTTTACAAATTGTTTTTATTAAATTTTTATATTTTTTTTTTTAAATAATTTATATTAATTTTTTATTTGCGTAACTTTAATAAAACAATTCTTTTTACAGTTAATTATTATAAGCAATATAAAATACTTTATAGTTAGTTTTTTTAATAAATTTTTTTTTATAAATTTTTTTACCAATTGAATTCCATTAATTTTTAATTTTTTATATTTATTTTACAAATAATTTGTATTAAGTTTTGATTTTTTTTAATAATATTTTTTACAATTAATTTTTAAAATATTTTTTTTTAATGTTATTTCTTGTAGCCATTTTTCATCTCCTTCAACCCACTGTGCATCGTCACATTACCACGACAACGCTTCTGATATTAATGATGCCAGTCGGCGATATGTTGAAGTGCAGCATCGTCGTTCGTTCATTCGTTCGCTGCAGCCATGAATTTCGTTATAACGTATGCAACAACAGCAACAAAAGTGTGGCACTCGAGCGTGTAAATTCAAGTGGCTTTAATTGTCAATGAGTTTTAATGAGCAATTTGAGTAGCTGCACAAAGCAGAGCACAATCACACATCCACACACAGCAGCACGCATACATGTGCAAATTTACACCTACGCTCGCGTACCGTTGTACATACATACGCCTCTTCTTTACTATGTTATAATGCATGTGCCTCTGAGCTGGAGTTTCGTCAGTGAAGACCGGTGGCAACGCCATTTAGCAGAAAGCAGCGACCACCTGAAAGAGATGCCAATCTAACGGTTCAACATTGACATTCGGCAACTGTTGCTATTGATGTTGCTGATGGAGTGGCGGCCATGCGCTGCTTCTCCGAATGTGCGGGTTTTTTTTTGGGGGGGAGCTCATATGAGGGGGATGTGTGCGACACACGGTGTAACGGTTATGGCTGCGACTGCGGTAATATAATACAAAATTGTCACATGCAGACATTGTTGCTGTTCTTATTATTTTGTTATTGTTGTTGTTTGTTGTTGCAGTTGTCATTGTTGCCTTTGCCGTTGCTGTTGGCAGCGCCAGTGTCAAATTACATTGATGAAGTTAATAATATTTGAAGGAGCCTGCGACATATGCAACACAAACACACAGCCAAATAGTCACACACACGTATACATGCACACGCGCATGCATACAGTTATGAAGAGCCTTGCTGCAACACCAAAGCGACATTAGAATCATGACACACACACCAACATGCATACAATCAACGACTTATTGCGCAATATTATTTACATATGCATACATTTTGGCGTATGTGCATGTGTGTTGGTGTGTGTGTGCCTTCTATTTGATATCCGAAATTGACTGCAAACATATTTGTGGTCAAATGAAATTGCAGGCATATTTGAAAATTAACTCGTATTGTGTTTAATTGTATTTTATTTTGGTTTTTTATTACACGGTATTTATTACGCAACCAACACACGCACACACACACACGCATGCGTTTATTGTTACATTAACGTTTTCGCGCTTATTTTGTTACATTTTTCATTTGATTCTACATTTAATTGCATACTTTTGTTGTTTTTATTGTTATTGTTATTGTTGTTGTTGCTGGTATTTTATTGTTTTTGCGTGCAGTTTTGCGTTTGCGGTTGCGCGCCTAAACAACCAAAATGGAGTTCAATTGCAATTGAGTTAAGTGCCATTTTAGTTAGTTGCGCTTATGTATGTGTGTGTCTCTATGTGCATTTACTTATGTGTGTGGTAGTTGGTTGTGATTTATTTGACAGCATGAATTTGGATTAAATTATCAAATTTCGTGTTGGTTCGTTGTTATGGCGAAGCAAGGTAAAGTTGGGGAAGCTATACCAAATGGGCTACGTGGGCAGAATTTGGAAATTAAAAAAAAAAATATTTTTTTATATGAATTTTTTTCCTTTATGAATAGCAAAATATATATTTTTTTTTATCGATATCTTACTAATTTTTGAGTTACAGGTGTTTACCATAAAGTGTAGCCGCTTGGTTCAATGAGCTCTATCAGTTTATTCGGATTTTTCTCAAGACTACATTTTTCAAAATTACTTGAGAAATGATCCGGCAAAAAATTACCTAAATTTTAGGTCAAATTCAATCTTTTTTTAAAACGGCGCACTGTTTTAACCGGAAGTCAGTTTAAGCACAATATATTTTAATAGGGAGGTGTGCCACTTAATGGACTTTAAACTTGTCATTTGGCAAGATTTTTTTTTATCAAAACTCCAAATATGTTTGATTTGATTACATTTTTTGATATTTAAGGAACATACAATTTTTTTTCTTTCCGTAAAAAATTGAATTTTGAGAGTTTGTCCCGAATTAAGCATAAAATTCTTTTTTTTTTGCGTATTTTGATTTAACTGAGCATTTTTAGTTGCTAATATTATACCATAGTTTGAAAAATGCCATTCGAGCTTGACAATTGCTATGAAACATAGAGAGAGCGATAGAAGAGATAAGAGAAAGCAGAGTGTAGAAATCCTAAAATAGAAGAGAGAGAAGGTAACAGAAAGAGAAAGCGCATTGTTGAGAACCTTAAATGTCATATTCTGCCAAACAGATATAAACCATTTCATACATTTCCGAAACAGTCAGTCTACATAAATAAAAACGACTTGGACCTGTGTACGAATAAGGATTGGGACTTAAGCGGAATTCCTTGAATATTTAATTAAGCGGCATTTACAAGCAATGCCAATAGTATTAACAAACGATATACCTTAACCTTATCTCTAGTTTAGAATCGGAATACACTGTATAAATTAAATCTGGTCTAACGAAGATTTTATTTTGGTTTAAAGGGTTATATCCACTTGCACTACATTTCAAAAATTGTTTTTTTTTTCATATATATCGAATGTACTTATGTATTTAGGTATATTTGAAAATATTCTCTGAACATTTGAAGTTTATCCGGCAGTTTCGGAGATATGGGCGTATTGTAATCATTTCTTAACTTAGATTAATCGGCTCTCAAGACTTTAAGCGCTATTTTCAGAGCCGGTGAGGACAATTTCTCCCAACGGCTGGACCGATCGACGTGAAATTTTTACATGACCATCTTTGATGTATTTGTCGCATAATGATTGAAAAAAAAGAAACGTTTTTTTGATTTTCGACGACACTCTGAAGTGTAAATTTTTTTACGAAACACTATTTATTTAAAGATCATGCTTCCTATGCTTGGCAATTTTTTCAGTCGGTAGTATTGCTCATATTAATAGTATCTACTAAAAATGCCAAAAAATATGTATGTAAATATTTTACTTACGTCGCTCATATCGCCGACATCCAAATTTTTACTATCCACCATACTGCCATTTGTATCTGCCGGCCCTAGCGCACCGGGCGGGCCGGCACCCATCGGTGGCCACGGCGACGTAATGGTGCCGGGTCCGACTATACCGTCTGAAAGAAAACAATTAAAAGTTTAGTTTTAACATAGCTAATAAGTGAATTTGTAAGGTGTTAGAAGGAGGAAAAATAAAAAATAATGTTATTGAAGAATTTTAAAGATTGCTTATAAAAATTATTGGGAAAAATATATAAATATATATTTTCAATGTAACATTTAAAGAAGATAATCGAATATATTAATGTGCTTTTGTTATCTTGATTTTGGTGGATCTCAAGACAAATAAACGAAGATAATATAGAAATTTTAGTGAAAAGTTAAAAATACAGTAAAAACTCTTTGAATGAAACTAAACATTTTACAGCTAAATCTTTTCAAAATATTGTTTCTAAGTATGTGAGTAAGTTAATACTAGAAAATAGGCATGTAAAGACCTACTACTAACTTATTATGATTTAGAACGTATTAGCGAGTTCTTACTATATTAAAAAATAGTAATAATAACAATAACTCCTTCACTAATTTATAAATAATGCTTTTAGTTTACTGAAGTTGAAATCTGTTGCCATACACTTCTCTTTTTTGCCTCCAACTGCACTTTTTTCTGAGCGCAGCGTTATATTTCGTATTGACTTTGACATTTCTATTGGCAGCTGCTACCATTTCACAAGTTAATACTAAAAATTTTTTTGTAGTTTATGTGTGACAAACTCGTTAGTTTACAGCTAATCTACGACTGCAGTGCAGTGTTGCAGTTTTTGCACACATTTTTGTTTGAGAATTTTTTTTCGAAGTCTACACTGGCGAAAAAGGCTCTACTAACAAACACAATCAAACTGACAGGTCCAGCGTAGGCGTAGAATACAATTTTGCAACACTCTCGGGCATCGCAACAAAAAAAAAAAAAAAACACAAAGCTGCCGCTTGAAAAAGTGACTTAATATAAATGTATGCACGTCAGTCAAAAAAAGCGGAGTTTCCGAGAGTGAAAAAATACTCGACGCTTTTGTTGAAAAATGTGCACAATTTCGCATGCAGTTTATTGCCTTTTGTGATTTTGACATTTTCTGCATGTTTCCAGTGGGCGGATGCGCTGCGAGTGACCAACATATGAGCACACCCACACACACACAGATTCACCGCCAGCAAGCATTTGAAAACGTGATTTAGCAGCGTGCATGGACTCACGCCTAACCCTGTCTATGCAACTCAGTCGGTGTGCCAGTCAGTCCGTCCGTCAGTCGGGCAATTTGTGTCTCGTTCAATCACGCTGCTTGAAGTGCCGGAGTCTGTCGGCAAAACGAAAAACCGAAAACAGGCGATGCTATTGCGACAGTGTTGCATTAGCGTTTGTTCGCCTCCAACGCCGTCGTCGCCAGCGCTGCGGCCGTCGTCATCGTTGGTAATTGATGTGTGACATTGCAGTAGCCACAAAAATTTGCCAACTGTCTGCTGTCTGCTGACGACTGCCAAATGTCCAGTTGACTTTTGCCTGCGTCCCGCCATCCACCGTCGTCCGTTCGTTACGGCTATTAGCAAATTTTTTTCACATGGGTGTGTGCCGTTGTCGCTGTGTGTGTGTTTGTTTGTGTGGCGTCACTCAGCAGAGTTGATTTATTTGTCAAATGTGCGAAAGCGTGCTCGTTCTACGACGTCAAAAAATAAAGTCGATCTCTTTCTTTTTTGCGGGCGGATGAGGTAATAGTGTTGTTGGCAAAACTGTATTAGCGCTTACGGCATCAAATTTAATTATTACCGTGTTTTTAAATTTTTTTCTTAGGAACTTCATAAAACAAAAACAAAATTTAATATATACGCCGTTTAAGCTTTTTTATTGTATTTTGAAATATTAGTCAATGAGTAAAGCTAAATAACACAAGTGAAACCGTTACTTCGGTTGCATCGAAACTGTAATACCCTTCATATATACAAAAGATGCTATACTCGTACAAGAACTTAATTAAGAATGACAGCTATATGCTAAAGTGATCCGTTCTGAACAATTTCTTTGGATATTGTAGTATTGCCTTGGAACTTGTGTGAACATGCCTTGTCAGAGAAAAAAGTTTTCCATGCAGGGAATTGATTTTGAGACTGAATATAAATTTGTATAGTAAAAGCTCGCTCTAGATGGCGCTGTAATTTAAAACGCTAAATTTTTGTTGCAATCCCAATCTATATACTATTCTATATAAAATTTAAAAAGCGACGCATTTTTTTTGTATGGAAAAAATGTAGACTCATATAATGTGCTTAATGGCGCTACTACCCTAAACCCGATAGAAAGACATTATAAAAGCTGAATTGACAAGTCCAACGCTCTTTCAAGTCACAAAACTAGCTGTTACATACATTCAAAGAGTATTGAGGGATATATTTAAGAGATACAAGAATGCCTTAAATACGATTTTAAGAAGGATCATTTCATTAGATTTTGTATTTCCATTGCGAGTTAAAGGAGCTTTTCGAGGCTCTAAGGCATCTGACTCATAAGTATTAGTATTTCAACTAATTTTTGAAAATTTATATATATATGTGAGATACATGATAGGTATTAAAAATACTCCTGAAAAAAATCGCATTTTTAAAGTCATAGATGCACAAAATTTTATTTAAAATATTACAATATTTTTGTTAAAATATTTAAAATTTTCACTCAGAAAATGCAACTCAAATAATTCATATTACATTTTATATATTACTATAAAATTAAATTCTCCTAAACGCATTTAAAAATTGCCCACCATTGTTTATTTTCACTTACCTTACTTACTCAATCTCCACTACAAAAATTATTCGGCTTTTAATTTTAAGCAGAAAATAAAAAGAATTCTTTCATATTTCTGTACAACTCAGAAATGCCGTGAGCAAACGCTCTTTCTTTTGCTTTGATATTCGCACCGAATTTTTCTTGTAATATTTTGCCTTTATCTGGTGCTGCTTGTGAGTAAACTTTCCAACAGTTGTTAGTAGCAAACTCTTTACCCCGCTTTTAGAGCAATAACTGAAGAATGTAGTACCTACACACTGACATAGATTTACATAAAAATGCTTAGGGGTGCAAAGATTTTCATTTTCCAACCTTTGTTATCCACAAGGAAAATTTTCAAATATCTGTGCATGTATGTGTGAGGGCGTTTTGACAAGCACCTGACTTAGTTGTTGCTTTGAATTTACACAACCCTTTTGCCATTAGTTTAATTTTAAGTGAGAATATATACATAAAATAAATTCCACTTTTTCATATTTTGTGGATATTTCAAGCGTGTTGTTTGTGTCAAAGCACTGAAAAAATGTTGAATTTCAAATATGCATTTGAGAGTGTATGGTAGAAGTTTTGCTACAAATGTTGAAATAATTGTGAGTATTAAAAGTAAAAACAGTGGTAAAAATGGATGGAAATAAGTAAGGAGCATTTTTCTGTGGCAAAATATTACGAGATATGATAAAGAAAGTTTATATGTATTTATTAAAAACAATCTCAAGACCAGCCGATCAATATTCTAGATAATAACCGCGAGAGATTCCAAAAGAAAAAGTTCAAGTTAAATTTAGAACTCGTAGGGCTTCAATAAAAATAATTCTAGAGATGAGCAATCGGTTCACAGCACTTTTTGATGACTTTAACTCAAGAAAGCAGATTAACCCTTCCAGGGACAAACATTTTTTTGAGGAACTTCGAAAAATTACATAACTGTCGTTCGAAAATAGATAATAAGTGAATGATTTCATTACTACTTAAATAAAAATTCTTCATTAAAAATAAAAACTCGGAAATTTGGCAGCTGAAATATGTATAGGTAGCCGAAGTATATTTTTATCCGACATATTTTTCCTACGTGAACCTTTGTCGACCTAATCTACTTTGAGTGGGTTAATTCAAAAGTTATTTTCTAGTATATGTTATCTGTATCCAAAAATGAAGCAAGTTTGAAAAATCTAAAAACACAGAGCCCAGAAAAATCCTCGTCTAACTAGAATGATGGGTCAGTAATACATGTGTATATTACAAGCTTAATGACGATAAAAACCAGTAATATTTCGGGTGACTTAAGTTCTGTAGTTATTTAATATTTTCGCTGATTATTTCTAAATTATTATTACGGATGTGTATATGACATCGAAACTCCTTGTAAGGGCCTGTACCAAGTTGAAATCGCCGAGACGGCTCATAATAAATTCTGGCATTTGAACGTCGGTTTAGGTTGGAAATGGACTCCACTGTCTGCGCCTTTGTAGGATGAGAGCAGATCATGTTGAAAATCTTATGACTAAGTTTTGATAAAGAAGCTTCGTAGGATCAGTATTTGGAGTAAGACAAATAGTTTATTTAAAAGTGTGAAAGGCGTGGTTCATTTTCCAAATATTACGATGACTAAACTGTGTTATATGCATATTTTGGTTCAATAAGGCAATTCTTTAGCGTAAGAGTTGCCGTTGTGCTCGGAGATACCGAAGTGTACTCGAAAAGCTTATATAATATCACTATCAGAGCAAAAGCTAATCTTTTTAAAGCTAGAACTTCCTTATTATTAGATACACCAAGCCACAAATCACTCAGTTTCTATTATAAAGTTGGAACTAATATCATTTAAAGCAATCAAACAGCAAACAATTCTCAGAAGTGACGTCTCAGAGGCGTTCAATGCGTTTAAGGCGCGATCAAACTGTCGCGTTGATTAAATTTTGTTTCGGTGAATTATTTATGCGCGCGCTGTTGCCACTGTCAGTTTTTAATATGCACAATAGTTGTGAGTGTTGTTGTAATGGAATTTATGCACTTGTAAGCAAGCCGCGCCTCCATCGCAACTGACAGCTGAGCAGCAACACAAAGAGAGCAATACGATACTAGCGATGTGGAGCAAAGGGCACAAGGAATATGCACACAAACATACAAACAAATGCACTAGATATGTGTGTGTGTTGTAGAATGTATGTAAGTGTGAGTGTAAGCTTCAACACTTTCATATTGATTTATGTTTGTGGCTAACATATGAAAGTTATTGCAATTTTTCTCGCTTATCTTCGACAATAATAATAAAAAAAGCAACAACACAAATAAAATTGCAACAACAAGAAGCGACAGCGACAATAACAAACAACAACAAAAACAATAACAATAGAAAACAACAATAACAATAAAAAACAGCAACAAAAAGAAGAAAAATAACAACAACAACAGCATATGTTGAAAATAAGCTAGCAACTAAATTAAATGCAACACGCCAGTGTCCACACTCTGCTGTTGCATTTGTTGTATTTTCGTGCATTTGAAATATAATCCGCATAGCTGCAACAAGCGCTGTATCCAAGCGCCACACGCTTAGCGAAATAATAATTTATTCATTACTCAAGTGCTGAAAACGAAAAGACAGAAATGCAAGTCTGCCTGTGTGTTTGTGTGTGTGTGTGTATGCAAGAAAAGTCAGTTAGCTAAGCGCTCAAGACCTGCTCGCTTGGACATTCACGTTGCGAGGACGCGCCGGTCACGCGGCAACCATGCCATGCATCATTGTCACACATAACGTTATTTATGTAGATGAGCACACACACACACACAAATTTGCGCACTTATTTGAGTGTATGAATGAATGTCCTGCACTTGGACTGCCGCCACTTTAGTTTATTATGTGCGGAAATTTCGGTATTTGCACGTACATGCGGACTGCTGCCGAACTGAGGGACACGCAAATAAACATTTATACGAGTGTGCACATATGTACACATATACATACACTTACTGGTATATAAGTATGTGGTTTGGTTCTTAGTACTTGCACTGTATACAAAATATCTACAAAATTCTTTTTTTTAGAAATATTCACACACACATACCTTCGCATATACCCATCTTTACACTCACATACACATTTATATACAACCACAGGTAATGTTCCCGTATAAACAACAATAACAACAACAATGTTCCCTTATGTATGTAGGTGTGTGTGACCAAATGCATGCGAATTAACCGAGAACGTGTGTGAAATATAAAAAATGTGACGTCAAAGCGTAGTCAAAGCAAGAGCGCTGAGTGGCGCGTGTGTGTGCTAGGTGAGTGCACTTGTACTCGCTGGTAAAATGCAGTGTTTGCCATTTTTCTAGCTGTAAATAATACGTGCATAAATACTTCTTACTTTGCTTTAACTACAAATACAATATATTATATTATACAAGGTAATTTATGTGCGCGAGAGTGAATGAAATAAAATGAATTGGCTGCAAGCAGAAGACAGCCGAGGAGGTAAATAAATATGCATAAAATGCATTTTTGATAAAAAAAAAAATCAGAAAAAACGTTAACTTCGGTTGCACCGCAGCTATAATACCCTTTACTGGTGCATTTTTAATAGCATAACAGGGTATAAGAAGAAGTTTATCTTGAATTTGGTTAGTTAGTTTGTATGGCAGCTATATTTTATTGTTGTACGATTTGGAAAATACCTTCAGCTATTAAAGCGTTGCCTCACACAATAATCTGTGTCGAATTTCGTGAAGATATTTTGTCAAATAAAAAAATTTTTCAACAAGGACTTGTTTTTTAAGGGTCACTTCGTATGGCAGCTATATGATATGATGCTTCGATATGGAGGTTTCCGACAAATGAGCAACCTTTTGGGGAGAAAAGAACGTCTGCCAAATGTAAGATCGATATCTCAAAAACTGCGTATAAAACCGTATGAATGTACTCATACGCGCAAGTAAGTTAATTGGGTTTGAAATGTAAGAAAACATACTTACTTACAACACATTCATTCTTAGTATTCAATAATATTTATTTGAAATAATTGATCAAGTATATAAACGATATTTAAGCGTAATTTTTTGAGAAAATATTTATTTCGTTGTGAAGATCTATTCTATACATAATATGTATGTATTTCAGTTAGTTGGTAGTAAGAGAATTCCATTCTCAATTTTCCAAACTCATTTGACATTCATCTTCACATTAGTTATTTATTATTTCTCCTATTATTTCATTTCCTTGAACCCAATTTGATAATTTTATTTATTTTGGAAATTGTCTTAGTTTCAAGTTTTACTGCTACTGCGCCAAGAAGTAGGCAATCATTTATAAATTATATCAAAATGCTTTCAATAACTAAAAAAAAATTTTGAGAGAGTGGATTCGAGAGCGTAACAACCTGGCATGAATTTCTATATTTGTAAATTCAATTAACGGAAAGTCGCCGTTATTAAAGTAATGCTGAATCACAGTAAACGCCGTCTGCTTAGATAATAATATTTCTGTTTGTATTTTCCGTTTCGGGATAACTTACTTTTTCACTCATCTTTTATATATCTTTTTTACGCTTTCGCTAAAAGTACTAACTGGTAAAGTCATTGAACGAAGCTAGTGCATTTGCTTTAGCTATTTTTTTCAAAAATTGTTGTGAAGATTATAATATATTTATCTTGAGCATCTAGCCTCTATCTGACCACATTAACTTATCCAAAAAAGTAGGTCTATCTATATACATAATAGGATATAGAATTACATGTATTATGTACAAATTCGATGAATATTCTTGCTTGGCGTACAGTAATTTATAATGATTGGAAAATCTGAACCCAGTATAATTGAAATAGTCGGGTAATAAGTTATGAGTAGATACTTTGTTGTAACTGTAATTCTATCAACATTTTAATAGAATATCCAGTTCTCCAAGATAAAATTTTTTTCAAAATAAATTATTTGTTCGATATAATTATATGAGGATATTACTGCTCAAAAATAAGAGTCTATGTAGTTGCTGTTTTTGAGATTCTCTCAACCGGTTTTCGATGAAAATTTACCAATAAGAGAAAATCTAGCATTCACTCTTCCTTTATTAAAGAAGTCTCCTACCAAAGATTGGCAATTGAAGCAGCGGTACTACGAAATCGTTGGCGACGAAACGACTAAAGTGATTTCATAACCGTAAATATATACGGTATCTAAGGTGAATGAGAGCGGTGTGATATTGCTTGACAATTTACAAATGCAGTAACTTAGAAGAGAGCTCAGTCTTATTTTTAAGATTAAATTAAATTTATTTTTATACAAAATTAGCTTTAGTACTTGGGAAATATAGCACTTCGTGGAGGCCTTTCAGAAAAATATTGCAACTTGTGTGATTAAAGATTCTAAGAACAGACTTTTGTGCGGAAAGTCTCTTTTCATAAACCTTTCTTTAAATATAGATATAGGACTGAGTTGTCGAAAGTGGTTGCTGAAGTATTTATGAATTTTTTTGTAGTAGTTTCGGAGTAATCGGATTAGAGTTTGAGCTTAAGCTGGTGCAGTATGAAAGACAAGAGCAAGGAAAAGGCAGTATTCAACTTCAACTTTTACAAAGTAAAATATCAACTTTTAATAAATTGCATGTACAAACTTTGAATTTTTTATAAAATAATATGTGTTTTCAGATTTGACACATTTATTGCCGGCGTACACAAAATAATATAATGAGTTCCCTGTGAAATATATGTACAATATATATTTACAAATATCCCATTATATATGTAGTGATATCAATATGTATATGTATTTCCTTTAAAGCATATCGACACTAAGAAAAAAAATCCGTCATTCATTCATTCACAAAGTAAGAGAACACCATTAATGGCGGCTATGTATGTGAGTGCTCGCGCTCAAATAAAATCAATTGCCAGTCGTCGTGTTCGAATGTCCTTCTAAGAATTGGCGATAAGCATCTAAACGGTTTTCCCATAAATTTTTTTCTTACTTTTTCACTTAGCTGCTAGGTTCGTTCATACATTTGCTGCTTCGCTCAGCGGCGAATTGTTTGAAGTGACATTGGCAGGTATTTACGGTAATGACCCAAATCAAAGTGAGGGAGGAACAAATATCGAAAAAAGATTTAAGAAAAAAAACATTATTAAAATGCCTAGTTTGCTATTAGGTAAGTAAAGTAGCGAAATAGCACAAAATTTACAAGGATAAAGATGGCATTGGAGATATGTAGCTATTAGATAGTTAGCTCCGGGTTTAGTGTATAAATCAAATGATGGAGCCTTAGTTGGTCCCGCTAATAATGTCGCCGCCTTTGTGGTAAGATTTAATGAAATACTGCATAGCGTTGAGCGCTATACATTTTTGAGCACTGTAGCCTCCAGTGTGGTGAGTCAACATACGAAAGGTTGTGTTGTGGGATTTATGGAGAAAGAGATTCAACGCTTCTAATTCGCTTGAGTACATTCGTACAGGAAGCATAAAATATAATTATTGATGACTAAGTTGCTGAAAAATATGTGTGGTTAAAGTATTTAAATATAGAGTTGCATTTTCAGTTTTTAAAAGAGCGTAAGTGTAAAATGCAGTTTAAAAATTTTTTTTTATTGTTAAAATTTCACGAAAAGTATTTCGTTAGGGTAGAAATTTTACAAAAAAATATTAAAAAATAAGTTTGATGTTTTAATCTTAGTTCAATTACAAAATATTTAAAACGCATTATTTTTAATTAATTTTTAGATTTATTTTTTCTTGCCAGTCACTGCTTGTTTGTTTGGTTCTTTTTTTCATTAACAAAAATTGTGCGTAAATAATTTTAGAGGCATTAACCTGTAAGTGAGAAACGTGTTTGGCATTTCTAATGAAAAGGGCGCAAAATAACAGTAAGAACAACAACAAGCAAACAAATATTTGTACAGACGAATTTGTGGAAGAGACAAAGAAATGAAGTTACGGCAATAAGCTGACCAACTGCACACATTTAAACAAATATAAATATACATATATACTTATATATATGTAAATGTATACCTGTGTACTTGTATACATGCATAGATACACACAAATATGTATATATTGTTTTTATATATACCATATAAGCCAAAAGTTATTGCAACCTCAATTGCTTAGCCAGTAGCTTTTAATAATTTTGGTTGCTATTGTTGTTGTTATTGTTATTGTTATTATCGACAAGCGCATTAACATCAAATTAAATTACAAGTGTTTTCTTCTCTTTGCATAACAATACGTTTGTTAAATGTAGAAAATGCAAACACGCCACTCTGCTGTGACTCAAATTGCTTGGCTGTCGCATATTTTGGCTTATCAGAACAACAAAAAAGCGCTACACAGCTGTTTTGCATAAGCAATTAATTAATTGAGCCGCACGACGGAGTTAAGAGAGATGAAAGAAATATGTGAAAATGTCAGAAATGAAAATAATAATCAGATTGGTCAATAATACCTTTTAAATGGTGTATTTAAAATTAGAAAAATATTTAAATTGTTTATCAAAAGCGCATTTTGCATAAATTATTAGCTTTTATCGGTTGGATAAAATCAAAAGTTTTTCTGAGAAATCAACGATTTTGGAGTTTTTAGTGAATCAACAGCGTTTGACAATTACAAAAAGGGCTAAAAATGAGTTTTCAGACATACACACATACATTGAAACATATGCCCCCTCTAAACGATATAAATCGCATGCGCACCTGTTGCTTGGCATAAATTCATAAATATACACAAATAAAACATGCATACATACACATATACACATAAAAACTCATTACAATTTCAATTGGTTGCCCGTTTCTATAAGGTGCACCGGTAACCGTAACTGCGGTGCAAGAAAAAAGCTTCTACTCTTGCTTACCATTCACACGATCAACTCGTCTGCTGTTTGTCGTTAAGCTAACATAGTGAGCTATCGTCAAATCTCATTTACGTATTTGTGTTAACTTTCAAATAAATTATGCTAATATCATGACAGTTTGGTAACTTGGTAAGCAAAAAAATGTATACAAAATTTTTAAAAAAATAATTGGTTCACATTAATAATGTTAAGGTTTGTTTCAAAATTTATTTTATATTATTTTTTTATTACTTATTTATTTGTTTGTTTATTTATTATTAGTTTTTAGCTTTGATAGCTTACAAACAGCTAAAAAGTTTGACTGAAGTTTCCGACTTATGATTTTTTAATAAGAGTCATATGTACATATGTAAATTTGCATAATCATATCAGCATATATTGAGATTTAGTATAAGTAAATCAAATAGTAAAATAACTTTGGTTGCACCGAAGCTATAATACCCTTCACAAAAATTTGATTTTGATTGGTTAGTTTGTATGATAGCTATCTACATATATGTTATAGCAATCCGATCTGAACAATTTCTTCGTAGATTACACCATTACTTTAAATAATACACCATGATGAATTTCGTGAAGATATCTCCTCAAATGAAAAAGTTTTTCATACAAGTACTTGAGTTCGTATTGTATGACAGCTATATGATATAGTGTTACCGTATTCTTTTAAAAAGAAAGAATCATAACATTATTTCGCGTGCGTCAGTAGACATAATAGCGCAGAGTTGCACCACCGTTTTTGTTTCAACATCTGTAACGTTTGGCGAATCGAAGACAGCTATTGTTATTATCATGATTATGATAAGTACTTTTGTTTGATTTTTCTTTTATCCATCTTTCTTATTATACGACTTTTCTACGAGTGTTTACATCTATGTTAATTATGTTTGTTCGCTCTACATAATTATTGGTGAACTTCATTACCGTTATCGCTCACTTATTCTTGAAACGCAGTAACGAATCAATGTGAGAATGAAAACATACAGTACATATGTACATCGTATTATCATTCACGACAATAACATCGATGAAATACAAAACATTGTCCTAGAAATTTTTCGTCTTACCCTGAAGAAGACAACAGAGACTCTCAAGAAGAAGTGTGAATGGGTTATACCACATTTAATTGATATTTCGGATATGAATCGCGTCACTGACAGTATCGTTAGAGAGAAGCGGCATTTTTACTAAAAAGAAGGCGAATAAAATACAAGAAGAAGTCACAAAATATATTTCTTTCAAAAAAATAACCAATTTCCAATTTCTAAAATTCATCATGAGGTTTTTGCATCCATTCAAAGTAAGTCACCTAATAAGTACCTCAAAGCTACCGGCCAAGGTCTACAGATACTCGTAATAAGTGTATGCAAAAGTAATTAGATCAAACGGTACACTTGTTAGCATTGACTGAGAAAAAATCTTTTTCGAACGCGATCATTTTTAATATTTAATAATAAAAAATGGTTTCCACAATTGGAACTTAAAAAAAATTTTGAAAAATGCGGAAATTTTATTTTTATATTGTTAAAATTTTTTATTTTATTGTAAATCTAAAGTTAGGATAAAGATCGCTAAACATTCGCTCGCATTAAAATATATAATTAAAAAAAAAAAACTATATATAAGTATGTAAAGCCCACTGATAAAGACGTAAATTCCCGCTGACGCGTAAACGCGCCATATCGCAGCTTGGCTCGTAATTTTTTTTGGCAGCTTAAGCTAAGTCAAAAGCAAAGCATTGAAAGCAATGAACTCTAATTGGAACCAATACAATAAGCACGAGTATGCAGCCAGTAGGAAAAAATTGCAGTGCGGAGATTATAGTGCGAGCATATACATGTAAATATGTTTTTATATATAGATATTTAAAAATAAAAATTACATTTCTAAAAAGAAATTGTGAGAAATTTTTCTTTATAGTGCCAAAAATTTGCGGTAAATTTGGTGGAATTGGTTGCTTTTAGCACAATAAAATAGCTGTTACTTAAGCAAAATTTTTGTAAAATATTTCCTTTTTTGTTTATAAAGTTTTCATACGCCAACTATTTTCTCAGTCTTTGAGATATCGAACTGAAATTGTCACATGTCCGTTCTTTACTAAGAAGCTGCTTATTTGTCAGAGCCATCAACAGCGGATTACCATAGGATATACATATGTAGCTGTCATAGGAATTGATCGTTCAAAATCGAGTTAATGTGTGGAAAAAATTTTTTGTTGACAATATATCTTCACGAAATTTACTGTATAAATAATTGTGCGTGATAACACTACAATCTGCGGACATATTGTTCAGATCAAGCCACTATAGCATATAGCTGCCATACAAACCGACCGACCAAAACCAAGTTCTTGTATGAAAAACTGTTTTAATTTTGTGGTGTCTAATTAACATTTATGGTCCTATGTTAGGGAATTATTGATCATATTTCAAAAATTTCACTGCACGATTTCGTACAGGGTATTTTTAAAAAGGTGCGTATATTTATGTGCGAATGATTGCAAGTAAATGGAAATTTAAATTCATATTTTGTCACAAGCGGGACACATCATTTGCATACGCATATATATATATATATATATATATAATATATAAATAAATACAAATACACACATATACAAATATATATACGATTCCTAATGATATTCAAGCGAATTTTTGGCATAACTTTTTTTTACTTGCTCGCACAAATTCCGCACATACCAAGGGTGGGCACACATTTCAACGAAATATGCATATATATGTATGTTTGTATGTATGTATGTATTTGTAGGTGTTTATGGGTGTATGAATTGATTTTTATTTTGGGATTATGGATAGATTAAAAAAATATACATTTTTATTATATTCACATAAATTACAATAAATCGAAGGCTGATATACATATATTAAATATTGTATATTACATACGCATATACTCACACGCGCTGTGTCACTGTTTTGAAACATTTAAGCATACAAATTATTTGCTAAATGCGTAAAAAATGCACTTGAAAGGCAAATCTCAAGTGCTTTTTCATTTTACGCATTTGTCAAAACGCCTCGCCTAAGGGGTGACTTTCGATTGTGAGCGAAGGCGCGCGCCGGCGAACATTGAAGGGCAGTTTCGCTAGCAGACAGGCCAACGAATATAACAATTTGCAATGCGTTGTGGTTGTTGTTGTTGTGACTCTTCATAAAAGAAAATTCTTTGCAGCCTTCCACCAATGGCAGGGCCACCACCGTCACCAACAGTAACAACAACACCACCTCCACCAATTCACCGTCATCGTCTCAATCTACTGGAAAGCATGCTGACAGCTGCCACTTTCGGAACCAGTTGAGTCTGACACATTTTGTTGTGTCACAGTTTGTTTGTTGTTGTTTATGTGCAAGTGCGTGTGTTAGAGAAATAACATAAAACAACAACAATAATAAATATATACTTATATACCATATAATATGTAAATTTAAATCATTTTGTCAGCAGGCGTTTGAAGAGTGTGTATGTGTGTTTACATGTGTGTATGTGTGTGTTTTCAATTCCAATTTCTAGGCTATTTTTGCGCATGAAAGCATGCTATGTAGAGTACTTTTGGCATAAACGATTTTTTTTTGTTATTTTGTGGGTTAGTAATTGCTCTCTTGATTATATCTTACAGCTGAAGTGAAATATGTAAACGGGAAAGTTTACAAGTTGAGATAAGGAACGAGATTTTTATCCAAAAAAAAAAAAGTAATAAAAACGGCACTATTAGTAGAGGGGAGGGAAACAAGCGTACGGCAGAAATATTAATACAAGTTTGCGACTCATCCAAAAACAACTAGTTGTGCACTAGTTTAAGAACAATTACTTTTTCAGTATTTTTTAATTTGAAAATAGTTTTTTGCGAGTTATTTGAAGCTGGTTACAAAAACATTTAACAACAAAATCAAAGCTGAGATGATTTTATAGCAGGAAAACGACTGAAAAGTTTTTTTTAACCAATCGAGTGAGGGTTTTTTTTTTAAATAAAGCTAATTTCATAGGGTCAGGTAACTGAATAACAAATTTTTTTAAATATTTGCCATAATTCACTTCTAGAGAACTAGTTGTGGTCTAGTCACAAAATAACTAGTTACTTATTTTTCAAAATTTTTTTTAATTATAAAAAATAGGTAGAAACCACAAAATATATTTTCTAACTCGCTCTTAGTTAACCAGTTCTGGGCTAGTGGCAAAACAACTACTTAATAAATAGTTATTTTTGAGTAACTTGACCAGGACTAGAAATTATGTAAACACAAACAATAAAATTAACTTCTTTAAAAGTTTTATAAACTACTTTTCAGAAAAAAAAACTTGGTTTCAATTAAATTTATACACAAACTAACCCCCAAACTAGCGTAACTACCACCATAACTAGGTAGTAATCATATTGTCGACAGCTACAACATTTTTGGCATTCAACAGTACTTTCGAACTTTAATAAAACCGGTTATTAAATCAAGCAAAATAACAACTATTGGTCATCTGATTATTAGTTTTGTAATCTAATATCTCCTTTCCCTCTCTCTATTTTCCTTCTATCAGAGCGCTTCAGAGCAACACTGGGTCATTGCGCCTTTAGTTAAACGTCAGTCAACTGCCAGCTGTATCGCTTCCCCTACCTCACTCGTGCTCATTGCAGGAGCAACCTTCAGTTGTGGTTCATTAAGTGCTTTTATATTTTACGCATACAAAAAAAGAAAAAAGCAAAAGAAACGCTTCACCAAGCGGAGATAACTCACGAATTTGATGAATGATGCTCACTCGTGCGCATTTCTATTCATTTTGACGTTTTTATTAAATTCGCTTAGCTATCTCGGCGTTCGGTCATCGAAATAGTGCGCTGAGTTCGAATATGTGAATGGGGATGGGGGTGGCAGGGTTGTGCAAATGAGTTCGGTGCACCCTTAGTTGGTGGAAATTTGTGTTCTGTATGTACTTTTTTGGCCACTTGTTGTTGCTTTCAGTGATTTAAATTTAATATGTTGTGAATGTCCATTCATGTAAATAGCAATCGTTAGGCCTGAGCTAGATCTTTTTCATTTCGATGAGTACAAAAAAAAAAAAATCAAGGGTTCTATTGTAAAGTGAATTCTAATGACTTAACCCTTTTGGAGTTGTCTTGTGTAAGTTTGCAGTATCTACACTACATATAGTTGTGGAAGTTGCTTTAGCTTAGCGAAAGATCACGGTTTTAACTTAAGTTGTTATGGAGTTTCATTTTATTAAAAAAAAAAAATTTGGTAAAACATATATCATATTTTAATAAAAATAAATAAAAGTTTTGAGAACAGATTTCTTTGAAGCAAACGTTTATATGCGATTTCTACGTCAGTCGAACTAACGAAACTAGAATAAGAGCACATTTATGGTGCATATAATGTATTGATTGAGTTTAAATTATGGTTTATTATTACTACAATTTATATATTTACTAAAATGAAAAATATTTTAGTTAACAATAACTTGATCTTCAAGTTAAACAAATTTTCTAAGAACGATCTTTATTCAAGTTACATTACATTTTCTCATGAATCATTGAAGATGTGAGAGCGTTTTTGTAAATTTCTTATAATAATAACTTACGGAACTTTTCACCATCTGCATAACATAAACATTTTAACACTAAAGCTTACTCATAGTTACTGAAAAAATTCAGCATTCAAATTTATAACGAATGCAATCACGCAACGTTTCTTAGTCATGGTTTTTAAGTACAATTTAAATTCCAAATAATCCTTACTTACATTTTATTAAACAAGAAACATTTTATTAAACAACAATAAAACTAAAATTTTGTATAACAGGGTCTTCAGAAGTTTGCCACCTTTTTGAAACATTTAAGTCGAATTGGGTGATAAGAGAAAAAAAAGAGTAATACAGGCATGGAATTGAAGCAGTTTAAGAAGGCTTGCAGATAAAAAATATTTTGAGGGGAGTTGCCACACTTATAACAACGCTCGTTCAGTACCATAAAATTGGATATATGAGAAAACAAATTACTTGCATGTGACTATATGTATGTTTCAGACTAATGAGCCTTCAAAAAGCTTACAGTTGATAATATTTTCTGAGGAGAATTGCCAACTGTTTATAAAAAATTTGCAATTAAATAGAAAATATATGCATTATTACAATATGGACATCAAATGAAACAGGTTAAAAAGAGTTTTGTACTAGTGCTATTTTTGAAAGTATTGCCAAAACTAGTTCCAATAATTTTAACGGACAATAAATGGATTATTACAATATGACTATCAAATCAAATAGATTTAATAGAGATTTTTAACACACATATTATGAAAAAGTGTTGCCATCTATTTGAAAAAATTAATTATAATAAATTTAGTCGAAGCTAAATGAATTATAGCAATCTGAACATTAAATAAAATTTCATCAGACTTATTTCAGACAAGTGTTGCCGCCTGTTTTAAGACATTAAGTCCAAAAACTTTACGAAATTTATTCAATATTCAAGCTCGATATTCCACATAGGCGCTATGAGGAAAAATATATGCATATACATACATATATAATTTTACTATCAAATGTATTTCACATACAAATATTTTTAGTATGATTATTAGTATTATTATTACCAGCTCGATTATTACAAACGCATATCATCATGCCTACAGTATGTGAATTAACATAATAAATAAGAACTACTATTTTTAATGCCTTAACGCGGATAGCTCTCTATACAAGTATGATATTTTTTTTGGGAGAAAAAAATAATTTAAAAATATTTTACTTTTATTTTATTTTTTTTTTTATATTCTACTGCTATTGCTAATTTTTATAAACGAGGCACTCGAACGAGATATAGACTCACCAGACAAGGCCCTAAATTCCTCAAGGTAATCCATATTTTTCGATAACGGCGCCACTTTGGAGCCGTGTTCTTCAGGTTTAGAATAAATTTTGAATTTTCACAAAAAACACAAAAAAGAATTTAAAAAAAAGCACTTTGAATATTTTTTTTATATTTTTTTCTGGGTTTTCAGCGCGTTTTTAGCACAAAATAAGCATATATATATATGTATGTTTGAATATATGTATATCCTTTGGAATATGTATGTATCTTTTATATACATACGTATATGTATGTTAATTCACTGGCAAATATTTTGCATTTTTATATGCTTTTTATTGTATGAGGACGTTCACACACTTTCCGACGAGTGGGAGAATTGACTTCTCCTAGATTTGAAACTTTCCAGATAATAACGAAAATTATTGCAAAGTAAATATCACGCACAACAACAACAATGCAAATACGCAACACGCACGGACACTCGCTAAACGCCTGTGTGTGGACAATGCGACACGAACACCACCGCCACGCACGAATACGTACACGAAACTGGCGAGCAGAAGGCATTTGCTGCGTTGATTCATAACAAAAAGCCAAGAAAATAATCAAAGAAACAACAACAACAATAATAATGAGAATGAGAAAAAAGCAAATGAGACGAGAGAGTGTATGTATGGGTTTGATATGTATACATTTATGTATGTATGTGTGTTTGTTTCAGTGTAACGAAGGCAAAAGGCAATGCCACGGCAACGCAGGATAACTCATTGTTGTGGCGCTACAAACCACACACACACACACACATATATATGTATATATATATTCATATATATATATACTCACATACAACCTAAATTGAGCGCATTGAGAGAAAGCGAAATTACGAACGGCCAAATGAGCTTGTGTGCGATTGCAAGGAAATTGTGTCGAGACAAAACGATTGTTGGTCTGAGATCCTGAGTGTGTATGATTGTGTGAGGCATACGTTTCAAAATAAGAATTCGAAAGAAATCAAAATCACTCATACTTTTTGCGCTCCTCCACTCAATTTTGAGTATTTGAGCATTTGAGTATTTCTAATTGCACGCACACATACACACACTCATACGCAAAAACACCTTGACAGCTACGAAGGATATGTGAGGAGTTGTTTATTTTTTGTTCTTGTATGTGTGCGGCAAATGAACGCCATGAAAACGTGGTTTGTTAGACATTTCCTGTGTTGAGCGGTCGCTAATTTCAATGAATGTACGCTCGGCGTCTACGGCGTACCCCCGTTTCACCTACTCAATATTTGCCGCTTGGCAGCGCGCAATTAATAATCATAATTCTCATTAATTTTATGTGGCACTGTAGTGGTTTTGGGCATATTTCGGGCCGTCGGGGCATGAATGCATATGTATTGTATATGCGTATGTGTGTGTATGTATTTATGTGTATATGCATGTGTGTTTTTTATGCCTGCTTGTCCATGTCGCGCCCCCTTCGGAATCTTGGGAATCTCGAGAATGCCTACAACAACAATAACCATTACAACAACAACAACAACCACAAGCATTACCTTAAGCAAATGTCGCATTTTACGCGCAAGCATGTATATTTTTTTTCGTTATTATTGGAAAAAATTCCCGACACAAAACCACCCCAAACACCGCGACCTTTATGGAAATATGCAGCAGCCGCCAGCGCGTTGCGTTGGCCCAAATGCATGCTAGCGCTGTGTTGGTAGCATTCAGCGTGTCGTGCCATAGGGCAGGGTTGTTCAACAGTAGCCCCCTTCCCCCTCTCACCTATTCACACAACGCTCACCAACTAGCGGCTTCACCTTCGCCTCAACAATTTCTATTTCGGTTTATTAGCGTACGGCATGTTTCAGCTGTCGAACCACCGTCGCTCATATGAATTTCCAAAATTCCAATTGCCCCTTTACCTTGCATAGTTCGCCTAGTGTAGCTATACATATATAGCATACATGTGCACATATGTGTTTCTGGCATTCCCGAAAAATAGAATTTCAGCTGCTCATGTGTGCTTTCTCACTTAGAAATGCTATTTTTATCAACGTTTCCAATTAGAAATTGCAATAAAGTGCGTTCGTAATGCAGGCGCACAGTGATTATACACACACACACATACACATGTATATATACATATATGGAAATATAAATAATTATGTCTTTAGTGGTGGTTTATGGTGGTAGCCTTTGGACGCAACGCATTTGTGTTCGCCGATCGTGCTGGTGTTTCACTTGGCTGACTTTGTTGTGGTGGATTGTTGGTATGGAATTTTTAGGGGTGCAAAGGTAGACCAAAGGACTAACGACTGCCAGCATACAAATATGCGATATACAAATGGCATGCTTCGCGATATGTATGCGGGTATGAGTGTATGTATGTATGTGTGAGCCTCCCTATAATTATGGAATGTTGGTAAGTAAATATTCGGCTAAGGCTGCGCATAATTACAAATCAAATGGAAATGTTAGCATTCGTGAGCTTCTGAAATTCTGGAAGTATGCGATATGAATGTATATATCTACATATAGATGTACACACACATATATTAATACATTAATGTATATATATATGAGAGCTGAGATGAATGCTATTATTTGTTAGGGCTTGATTGAAAATCTTAGTTTTGTAGCCTAAAAATAATAATAAACAGATTATAAAAGAGTAGATATAAAAAAAGCAAAAAAAAAAAAATAAGAAAAAATGTTAACTTCGACTGCCCAAAGCTAATAGAAATAAAAAATGTTCCATACAAGAACATATGTAATTTTGATCGGTCAGCTTGTATGGCAGCTATATGATATAGTAGTCTGATCTAAATAATTTCTCTGGAGATTATACCGTTACGTTACGGAAAACTAATCCATGCCAAATTTCCTGAAGATATCTCATCAAATAATTAAGCTTTCCATACAAGCACTTGATTTCGATCGGTCAATTTGTATGGCAGCTATATGCTATAGTAGCTCGATATCAAAAAGGCTAAGCTCGTCATGCTGATCATTTATATATACTATATAATATTTTCTTCTGGGTATTACAAACTTCGTAGCAAACTTACCCTGTTCAGGGTATAAAAACAATTAATCAAAAATTGGTCGTAATTAGACGATAACTTTTCAAGCTTCTAAATACCGAATATAAGGAGCTCAGAGCCCATGATTGCCTTTATATGCAGAATATCGGTCACTCTGTAAGTTGTCTTAATGAATGGTGCTAAAATTAGCAAACTCGATTCTGTACTTTACCCCCCCACAATATACCTTCTATAAGGGTTTTCAAGTTTCTGGTTGACTTTATGCTGAATATATTGGTAAAAAAAAATCGAAATCGGACCTTAGCTTTTCAAGTCCACAGATACCGAAGACGTGAAACTTAGTCCATATAATTGATTTTTTTACCGAAAATATCGGTAAGATTTTGAGGTACATTATTCATTTTCAGAGCACAATCCTAGTGTGAAAAATGGGTGAAAGTGAGTCAATATTTCTCTTAATCCACATATATCTAATAAAGATTTTCAAACTTTCGGTTGACCGTATGTATCGGTCAATATGTGAGATATCATAAAGAAATTCAGAGAACATCTTTTTCTGGTAATATTAGGTATTAATACCAAAAATTAGAAATAATCCGTTGGGTACTTCTCCTTTGCGCCAATATATCTAATATAAAGATTTTCACGCTTCTGTTTGACTTTATGTCGTATATATACTTGTATATATATATATATCAGTTAACCTTGCATATACTGAAGTTGAGTGGCGAAAATAGCTGAAATCGGTCAACGAATTATCTCAGCCCACATATACTATAGATGTGATTTGTGTGATGGGATCATTATGGGAAATTTTGTTTAATCTTTATAAAACTCTGTTTAAATATGTTCTAGAGCATAGTTAAGTTCAATGCCAAAATAAATGCTGTCATCTCTACTTCCCTAGACCTAATATAGTAATTTCCCTTATTCCTTTAATCCCAACATAGTGATTACTGACGACCAACCTGAGTTTCAATCGTTTATGTTGGTAAATACGTGTGATATTTTAATGTTGTTTATTGTTTTTTAAAACACAATGTGCTTTAGCGCTGAATATAAATGAAATTTGTCTAGACCTTGGTGCCATATACCTAATATTATCATTTATGATTCTTTGGTTAACTTTTTACTCATATATTAGCTATATTATATACCAAATTTTTTAATACAAAATTCACCACCTTAGATCCTTGCAAATCACGAAGGAATAATATGTACGGAGGCACTCGAACTCCTTCGAGTGGCTTAAAATTAGGAAATTCTCCTCAAAATACTATTCATATCTATCTTAGCAAATATCAAAACTTTTTGGTGTCAACAATTTTTGATTTATCCAAACAATCTTGTTTACAATACGCAGCAAAGGTGAATGCACTCCGCTCTGCAATGTGCGTTGTGGAAATCAGCAAACGGTGTTGAAAGAGCGTATATTTCACACAATACTAGTTTTTGAAGGATCATAGATAATCTGAGGAAAATAACTACATATATACTAATTGATAGAGGAAATGAGGGGTGAGTGAGGGAATACGCTGCTCGAAGTGAGTGTGCGTTTATTTGTATTCGCAGCAAAGGCACTCACAGACGGTACTGCATGATTATTGATATTTAGACACACACATACAAACACACATATTCCTAAATATGAGCAGTTTAATCGAGACAGCTGCATTTATTGCATGCTTGGATAATTTTCCAGCATTGGTTTGAATTTTAATACTATCTGATATGACATTGAGGCGGTTGAGAAAGGCTTAGCAGATTGAAAATATTGTGAATTCGAAGCAAATGAAATTTAAAGTTTAAAAAATTTATAATTTTGTTTGAATATTTAGTTTCTGTCGCCTCCATTTAGACTGACATAATTTGTTTTTTTTTTAAGTTTTTTATTAAACCTCTATGGAATCCAATGGCATGTGGGATAACTGGAGAGTTAAATCTTAAAACATATGGCAATTTCGATGTAAATGACATTTAAAGTTAACACGAAATTTTATTTTGCTTTAAAAATTCGTTTGTGTTGCTTACATTGAGGCTTAATTAAAAATGTAAGATCTTTATTATACATTTATGGAATGCTGCACACATAGGTACAGCGCAGAAATAGCTTAACAAATGGAGATTATTTTAAATTTTAAACAAGTTCAATTTATAGATACGACAAAGTGATAAAAAAGTGGGAAATTTTGGAGATGTGTTGCATACATTTAGGCTGAAATTGAAAATGTCTTTTTTTAAAATTTAAAAATTTATTTTAAGAAGTTTTTACTGGGTTTATGGAATGTATCAAACTAAAATCACGTAGTTTTTTTCAACTACTTATTTTTATTTCAACACGTTTTTTTTTCTTCGTTCTCTCTTTCTTCTTGTAAGTATTTTGAGAGCTATACCTAAAAAGATTTCTAAAGCTTCGACAAATATCAGTCACGGTAATAAAACTACGCTGGCCTAAATCGTCATAAATAACGGTAAAAAAAGACAAATTCTGGATTTAGTGTGTGAAGAATTTAAAAGTCGGCATAAAGAATTTAAAAATTTAATTCATATAGTGACTAGATGCATTTTCAACAAGTTTGGAAATATTTTTTAACCAGAAGAGATTACATTAGATCAAATTTAGGGTTTGCAGGTTTCAAGATTTGAAGGATGGATTATGTCTTTCGAATAGAACGTTCTTGAATCGGTCAGAGTTATTGTATTGTGGTTTTGTTAGGTTAGAATGAAGTCACGTGAGATAAAATAAACCTTTAGCTTTTTATGATTTTCGTTTATTACTCAAAATAGTAAATTTTTGATTATGTTATGTAATTAATATTAATGCGCTTCTGAAGAAAACTCTTCTAAAGTAATACATATGTATGCAAACAAAAGAAAGTCTGCAAAAATTCGCTTGTGTCGCTTAACAAAAATATATTGAATTTTTAAGCATTTATATATATGTATGTATGTATGTGTGTTTATCGGTGCATACACGGAATTTATTTGTAAAAATTATTTTGATAACTCGCGCAAGCGCAACAAACACGCGTGTACAATACGAAAATGCACAGCCATAAAGCATTGCCAAACTACAAGCACGCAGCTGCACACATCCACACTGACACACATACATATGTACATATATTCACGTATGCGAGTGCCTGCATTTGCATTGTGGCATATGTGCAGCGCGCAGCCAAGGCACCCCACACTTGGCCGGCAGGCACAGTGCCGCCAGCAAGGACGACAATGATGAATAGCAAACAAGCAAACAAGCAACATGCAACACAACACAACACAACAACCAAAACAACAATAACAACAACAAGGCTGACAATAACAATAACTGTTACACCAACTGGCATTCAAAGCGACAGCAATGGAAATGTAAGCGAATGCGTCATGGTTGTGTTGTTGTTGTTGTTGCTGCTGCTTTCCTGGTCCTTTGCAGGCGGCGTGCAGCATTGGTGGCACACAGGACGACGCAATGCAGCGCGATGCGGCGTGGCATTAACAACAAAGTCACCTTACCGTGCTTCGCTTTGGCATGAAGTACGCGCTTGTTGTTGTTGTAACATAGCTTAGGGTGTTTCTCACACACA
This sequence comes from Bactrocera oleae, assembly GCF_042242935.1. Taxonomy (NCBI): domain Eukaryota; kingdom Metazoa; phylum Arthropoda; class Insecta; order Diptera; family Tephritidae; genus Bactrocera; species Bactrocera oleae. Next base: position 59,971,979 of record NC_091539.1, read on the forward strand.
CAGGCACTCGTTTACATAAATATATGTAAAAATGAACGTAAGTATGTTTGCGTGGCGTTGGTAGCGAACGGAAGTAAACGGTGTGCCCGGATTGTTGGCAGGAAGCGGCACGAAGAGGGGGTTGCGGTGGCAACAAGGAGACGCATTTTTCAAATTCCATGCAACATTTTAACGGTGACGCGTCGCATTCGCGTTCACTATGAGTTTTTCACATTTTGTACACTTTTGTCACAAGCGCACACACACACATACATACGTGCTTGTATATAGTATATGTATGTGTGTGTGTTTGCCTGTCACTCGCTTACAAAGTAAACGCGCCGAAAGGAAAGCGCATATTTTGTGTGTAAATGCTTGCATTCGAATGAGTGGGAATTTGTTTGTACCCATGCACAACAACAACAACAACAATGTATGTGTGTGGAAATGTCCTGTATGCTTATGTAAATGTGTGTATGTCTGTAATAAAAAATAATTACAATTTTGCAACTTGCGAACCAGTAGTTCAGCAATAAGCGCTGAATAAGTAGCTGAGAAATTTATGAACACACTCGCAAAGGGTGTGGTTCCGTTCGGTTTTTGCTTTGCTTAGAGAAGCAGGTTAGCTGTACTGCTTTATTGAAACATAATTCTGCGGAGAGTATTATAAATAGATTGTGAGTAATTAACAATGAATTCTGATCGGATATCTAGTAAGGAATTCTACGGAATTATTTTCGAGAGCTCTAAAATTTAGTTGACTTTGGTTCTAGCACGATCCCATCTCCAAAAATTTCCGTCTAAACTGGATCAACAATTTGTGCCACGTCCATCACTTTTCATCCTCCATTTGATGCTGGTAACCTAAGTGTCTCTTACAGGTTTATTATAACTCCATTGCAAGTTTGAGGAGTAAATGATCATCAATCGATCGTCTGCAGTTCTCTTTATCATTAGAAAATGCTTGGTTGATACATTATTGTAGATGCATATACCTTGACTTTAAGCTGATTGGAAGCTTACTTCTTAAGTCTTTCTTTTAATTTGCTTTTCCCATTTTACCAACGATATGAAAATGACTATAAAAGGTGATTTTTTCGCTTGTCAGTGATGAAAAACACAAATATGTGCGTAAATTCATTGGTATGTTGCCTACAATTAGGCGCAGTTGTTATTAATTCGAAGTCGCACACCATATATTTTTTTTTACATTTCAACAGCATGTGACAGGTCCCTAAATATAAGTTATTTATTCGTGCATGGCAAACTCTTAAGGGGTAAGGCTAATTTATAATATTTTTAAAAACTTATTTTTTTCTGCTTGAGATAAATTTTAGAGTCATAATATTATTATTCAGTTGTGAAAAAAATTTCCTTGTCCAAACCGCTGAAGAATCAAAGCATTCGTGTCAGTCAGCGTTTTTCTCGTAAATTTATTTTCCGCATCAGTAGCTTCACAATTATATTATCTAGTTAGCCAGGTACGATTTTTAATAATTTTTTGGAAACAATTTTTTGTTTACTTCTTCGGTAAAAATAACCTTACTTTGTTTTGCGAAAAATTGATGTAAAGCTAAGAACATACGTACTATAGAAACAGGTCTTATCAAGAACAACATCACTTTTTTTTAAAAAGTTCTCTAGTTTGCACGAGAACATACTTGTAGAATCTTTGTCGACGAGGAGAACCTGCTGAAAAAGGTGGTTTTGGAAATTCGTCCAGTGCCGCCATTTCGTATCAAAATGCCAATATTCAAATTTTTCTGTACACTAAATTATGTGTTTTATAAAGCCTGAAAGATAGACATTCAGTTCATGTTTTTTACTTCTAGACTAACCGAACTCCTTAATATTTCTGATTGTAGACGCTTAATGAAGATGATTGGAAGCGCAAGTGTTGTTTCCCGACCTCATGTTAAGATCAATTTAATTAGATGACTTTCTTTGAAATCGGTTTCTTGTAATAACTTGATCAACACAATCGAAATACGGAGCTCCGTATTTTAATTGGGGTCAATAGCAATAAAATAGTAAATAAAACTATATCTCTCTCTAAATCAGCACAACTAAATATGTCTCTATCCAAGTCACATACCTCAAATTAACTTAATAAAATTTGATAAACAAGGTCTTACAAATTTAAGGTGTTCTGAAAATGATAAATGTTGGAAAGGTCTGACAAGAAGATATTTTTGTGAGAAGAACTTTTTCTTAATATTGTATTTTGATTCGACTTTGTCATGAATCCATCAAAGCCACACACCTTATTTGAAATATAATATTTCTAGTTCGGGCCTAAAAATCTCGATTAGAAACTATTGAAATCTACTATCATCCAACCTCAAATTACTTTATGGTAAAATATATACATATTTTTTTTATTTAGTATATAATATACATATAATATGAAATTATACAATCGCCCTTTCCAATATTTTGCGCTTCCAACCCGCCAATTATTATCTCAGGTATAATCGCATTTTGAAAGGCAACCAAGCGAACTACCTTTAAAAGCGCCAAACAAACCTACATACTTAAAAACCTATTAAGAAAATTTTATTATAATTATTATTACTTGCAGCGTGCAACATTTGATGGAGCATTTGCATGCATGCCACAAATGTAACATAATGTGGCAAAGCAATGTTGCAAAAGGCAAGAATATTGATACTCGTACTTCAAGTTTTTTTCGGTTGCTCTGTTGCGCTATTCTTACCGGTTTTTCGCTTGGTTATTTTATTTTTGCTCCTCTTTGTTGCATGTCGATTTCGCTGCCTGTGGCAAGATTTGACTGCCTCAAAGACAAACACGCCACCGTTCAAGCTTTGCAATAAGCTAGAGCTGTACCAATATGAGGGTCGACTAACTGAATGACTGAATGTGGGATTGAGGGACTTGAGTAGATATTTTTACGTTTCTCTATTTCCTCTTTCTCTCGCTCTGCATCAGAAATTACGCGACGCATGAAACATTTACCGAACCTCGAATGTCTTTTTAAGCTCGGCTTTGGCGAGATTACCAATTGAGATGCAACATTCGTAATGGTTATGCCAATTTGGCTAACGACTAAATGGAGGCATAAACGAAATGGCTTTTCGTGTTGACCAAACAAATACATACAAACATATGGAAGTCATTTCCATAAGCATAAGTGGCACTTCGCTGATTTTTTGTCACCAAACGCTTTCGATAATCCAACAAGGTAGAGTTGCCAAGCTGTATGAGCGTACAAGTGCGTCATTTCTGCGTGGCTTTCAGTCCATTTGTCTGTCATCAGCGCTCGGTTAACTTCTTCAAATACATGCTTCTACATTCATTGCGGCTTTTTGGCTTTGTAACATGGGTTTTATTGTCATTTAATTGACGGTCAATTATTGCTTGGCCCTCTGCCGATCGCCGAAACGATTTAACAAGACCAAGAGTTGTGGTAAGTAAGGTAAACATTTAGGAAATGAAGGCAAAGTGAAATTGAGTTTACATTTCGATGAAAGTGGCGGATCGATGAGTCAGTCTTATTTTGAATTCATCGTGTAGTAATTTTCGTTTTATAGTCGTTTAGGAAAAAGGCTTCTGAAAAGTTTATTCTCTTTTTGAGTCCCTGAACGTAAGTTACTTCTCTTAGGAATATGTCACCAATACTAGATCAAAATATCAGGATCATCAAAGAGTTTCACAGAGATTTGAGATTTTGATGATATATGAAAATATTTCGCTTCGTATTAGCTCCGATTTTTACTGAAGATCTAACATTATTGAAGAAGACATGAAATAAAACTTTTTGAACGAGGAAAAAGTACTCAAAATGAAGTACCTAATTAGCCAACTCAGCGCTATATTTGCTTACAGAAATTTTTACGAGAATTTGTAAAACTCCAATCTAAAGTATTTTACCAAAAAATCTAAAGAGAATTTAAACAAACCTGTTGATTGTCAGCATTGGTTTTGGTTAGCTTTGCCAGAGTTCGCTAATTTAAAATTGTTTTTATGCCAAAACCCATTATTATTGAAAGTGTTTTAGACATAGAACACTCTTGAAATTCACAAACAGATGGAGAATTAGAGTTTATTGAAATCAAACGAACAAAAAACTAAAAGACCAGCATTGATAAGTTTTGAAAGCGAAAAATTTTAGTAGGATGAATCCCTTTGGAAACGAAAATAAAATAAAGCATTTGAAAAAAAAATAACTAACGTGCGATCTAGAGTCGGGAACAGCAAGGTGATGAATGTGGTTGAATTTTTAAGGGTTAAAAATGGCTTAGCTTGAATGCCGGTAAAACTAAGAGTTCTACAGAAAAAAGTTGTATGGCAAAGTTATAGGTGGTAATGAAAAGCTCTACACATTTGTATTTATAAAATTTTCAGATAACCTCAAAATTTGTGTGAAGAATTCAAATATTTTTGGGTTTTTTTATCTTTATCTTGTACAAAAAAAAAAAAATGATTACGAAATGTCTTGTAAACTGCCTTTCTTATGTCCCATACTGTATTTTTTTATTAAAAATATTAGGCAGTAAATCTTTATTCGACTTAAAATATATATAAATATACACAAGTATATTAACCATTATGTTTCAGAACGTCTAAGACAAAAGTTCTACATTTGCTTCTCCTTCTTATGTTTTGTTGTTTCTTATGTAACTCACTTGCTGCCTTACATCTTTCCAATGGCAATCAGATATGTATATGGATATTCTAAGATATTTATTTATATATTTGCTTCAACTTAAAATATTTATAGTAATTCATGTCGTATAGTGATATATTCTAATTAATTGGTATTTAATATTTAATATTTAATAAATTATGAAAATATTTAAATTACTATAAAAATATTTAGTTAATCTACACCTAAATTCATATACACATAGCCAAGTGATATATGTATGTATTGTATATCAAAATGTTGCTTAGAAAATTCATATTTTTGTATTTCTAAAATGTAGACAGGGTCTTTAAATCGAATGGGAAATGATAGATTAATACATGGCGGTCACTAAAGGTCATATTGATTTAAAGACGTCTTAATAAACTGGTGGGTTATAGGGTTAGACGGCCTGTTCGAAATTTCCTATCGATAGATAGTTTTGTTAATATAGATGTGGGCAATTTTGTGACAACTGGGAATTATATTTCGATACATTCCATATTTAAACTCGAAGTAAATAGTATAAGATATAATATCGTTTTAGACACTAGGTATACCTTAAAAATCCAATTAATATAGGAGAATTTATGGTTATGTAGAATTCACTGATGATTTTTCTGACAGGACATGTACCAGTATCGGTAGTAGGTTTAGCTGCCAGAGATTCTCTGATCTGTGTGCATAATTTAATCCATGCAATTTTTGAATAAAGTTGAGGACAACTTTGGAGAAACCAACACCAATAACACGCTATTATAAACGATTGATGGCAAATGCAATGGCAGGCATCTTACTAAATGGTTGGACTACCTGTACTGTGTATAATATTTAATTACGATTTATTTTGTATTGTGTTTTTTTCGAGACATTTTTAGAAGATATAAACCAACCGAAGGCTTTTTGGACACATAAAATGCCAACAAACTGCTGCTATGGTATGATGTATGGCATCTATGCTGTCAAGCTTATATTGACAACTGGATCACAATTATTAAAAACCTCACGCGGGTATTAATTTAAATATGTCTATTATATTTTTTACAAAATATATCATATACAGATCATAAACCGGCGTGATTTTATTGAAACACCCTTTAGTATTTTTCAAATTACTGTAATAAGACACTCGAAAATTGCATATTTTTGCCAATAATTGAAATTTTACACATTTTCTGCTAATTAAAAGTAATTACTTTCAAGTGTCTAAGGGAAAATTTCCAAAATATTATATATAAATATATGTATGTTTATCAGCAAATTTTGATAAGATGATTTTTGCACTTCATTAAAGTATTATTTTCCTTGTGTGAAGCAGGTCGACCGTACAAATAAATTTTCCCAAATTAATTATTTTGTGGTTTTTGCGGAATTTTCAAAATTATTTAATGCTTCAAATGCACCGCATATATTTTCTAAATGATAACAGTACATTTTTATGCAACAACAACAATAAAATATTGCCAGCAATTAATGTCTACTGCAATTTCCTCATCATTTTCTTCTCACTCGGTATTTGTGTGTGTGTGTGTGTGTACGTGTGTGGGGGGAAAATATGAAACGATTCGATTGTCTTAACTCATATCGATAAAAATTTCTCATCACACCCACACAATGGCCGCCCACTCGCTAAATTATGTTGTTGTAGATTACATTGTAACTATTGGCAATTAAAATACAACACCTCTGCATCAAAATTTACGATTATTGACAATTTAATTTGAATTTTTTCGATTCAATAACGATAAATCACAAATATGTAGACATGATTGCGACGATAAACCCATACGAAGACTACTGATGATAACTTATGCCGATGGGTGTATGTTTATTTACTAATTAAGAGCGAGACAGATTCGGGGGAAGAAGAAGAGAAATTAATAAAAAATAGTAGAAATTAAATGTTTGAGTAATAATTGTAAGGGTGTGTCGGAGAGTGAAGCAAGTTGTAAACTTTTAATGATATTATAAATATCTCTTAATTATAAATATTTTTCTCATTAATCACTGCTTAGTCAAATTAATTTTTAAAAAATAAGTAAATTTTAACTTAGGACAGGAAACAGCAGATTTTAATTTTTTCTCGATAAACATTTAGGGCAGTTATCTAACTACTTTTGGCGAGTGATTACTATATTTATATATCACATCACATGTGATATAGTTGGCATAAAAACTTCTGGCCCTTTTACTAAACTGAAATCGTTAGCAAGAGTTTCGTAAACTTTAATTAGAATGAATTATGTTAAAAAATAGGTTATTAGTCCAAAAGCGAAGTCTACATCTCAGGTTTCCACAAAACTAAGTATTTGGGAGTAACTTTAAACATGTAAAACCTTTCTAATGTCGGTTGACTTCTAAATGCATACGACAAGTAGGAGGAAAAATCGTTCTATTAGAGGTCTAGGCGCGAGTTTAAAATTTTAATGATGGAACTTCGACTAGCTTGTACCAATAATAGCTGTCTTCGATTAGCCAAGCGTTGCTCTCCAGCGAATCGAACAAACTATACCAGATGCTCGAACAAATGGGCAGCACTTGTGTTGCAACAATGCGCTAACAGGTCTTCTAACGCCAGCGCAATACTGTTTTGATTCTTTCTTAGTAGAGAAATTTCTTTGATTTTGCGTAAAAAAAATAATAAATTCTTTACCTTGCAGAACTCAAATTGTGGATCACAGAGTCATTCGTGTGTCAGCATAATTATATAGAGGGTTTAAGTTTTGAGTAAGCAGACCTCTAAAATGGCATTCCACTGTTCTACAGGGCATGCTGAAACTTATGCCCCCAATTAAAGTTCATAACTAATCGCTTTTAAAGCCTCTTAAGAAGAATTTAGCAAGCCAAAATCGATTTGCAAACCAAACAATATAGGTGAGCAATATTTTGATCGTCAGCGCAATGAAATTGTGGCACAAGAAAGATGAAAGCAGCGAAAAAACAGAAACACATCGATTTGGAGCAGAACAAGAAATATTAAATTGCAACAAAAGTAAACACAACAAAGCACTAGCAATCAACAAGGCAATTTACATGTGGTGCACAAAAACAAAAACAGCAACAATGCAACATTTTGTTGTCAATGGACGCGAGTGAGGGGCGGCCAAGCGTTTGAAGGAGCCAAAGAAGTGAAGAAGCGCTGCAAAGCGCACAACAAACAACAAATTTTACGATTGCAACAATTGAGTGCGCATCACATATGAGCATTAGCAATAAAACATAAGCAGAAATGGCTTATAAACATAATGCAACACAATTGCACACATGCCACAAGTATTAGGAACGCAAGCACTGAGGCGCACATACTACATATGTATATGTATGTGTGTGAATGCAACTGCCTTTGCAACATGTGAGAAATCAAAATCGGCAGCGACAATTGCTGTTGTTGGTGTTATTGTTTTTGCGCAATTTTGTTGTGCATTGAAGCGTTGCGGCACGTCGCTAGTGAGTTGGTGGCGCCGCGGCCATCATCAACGTCTTTGCCGGTGCTGCCGCTGCTAATGTTCGTCTTCCACACCGTTGTTCTTATTGTTGTTTAAATTATTACAAATATTTTTTGTTGTTTTTTCGGCAACAATTGCGCCGCGCACATGGCTATCAACAATCGAATCGAAGTGCAACAGCAGCGCAATTATCGCGCTCGATTGCGCTCATTTATGTACCGTTATGTGTGCACGTTTGGTTTATTTGCCTAAAAGTGTGCCACGAGTATTTCAAATAGACGTAAACAGTAAAGTTAGAGCAGTGCTGTTCGCATTCGGAAGCTTGCAACACACACGTGCGTACAAATGTTGTTGCATTAATTGGTTGCTTTTGGTTGCAGGCGTTGTGCGTTGGGTAAGGCATGTTTTTTTTTTTGTCTGCGTAATTTTTCGATTGTGGGTCGCGCTGATGGTGGACTGTGTATTTGGATTAGGATGGTTTTTTGATTTAGAATTAGAAAAGCTGTTTGAAAAAAGTCGAATAATTTACAAAAATAATTTTTGCTACAAAATGGCTCAATTAGAATTTTGGTACATTTCATTTTGTTTTAATGTGTTTTTGGGTTAGGTAAATTGTTGTTTTGAGGTTATCTTTGGTTTGGTTGAGCAGAAATAAATTATAGAAATATAAATTTTGAATAAAAAAAAATAAACATAAAAAAGTTAACTTCGGCTGCATTGAAGCTACAATATAATACCCTTCAGAGGGGAATTTTTTATAGCATAACAGGGTATAGATCTTTATCTTGCTTTTCAGCGGTCAGTTTATATGGCCGCTATATGTTATAGTGGTCCGATGGGAACAATTTGCTTGGAAATTATATCGTTGGCTTGGACAATTATCCATACCAAATTTCTTGACCATACCTTGACAAATAAAGAAGTTTTCCATACAAGGACTTGAGTTGGATCGGTCAGTTTGTATGACAGCTAAACGCGGTATTATAAAATTTTTATTATTTTTAAGAAATGGTCTCAAAATTTCACTTTGTTATACTTGTAGATATATCGAGAACGGTAGATAATTAAGTAGGGGTAAGAGGGAGTACCACCATGATCTTAATTCCAAAGTTCGATCGGGTATATAAAGAATCGAAAATAGTGAAATTCTACTCACGGCGAAAAGCTTGTATTATATAGCATCTAAAACAAAAGTTAGAAAAGGCTCGCAAACCAGTTTCGTAAATTGTATTGAAAAGAACACACATAATATAATTTATCAAATAAAGTCTAAAACTTCTCGCTAAAGAAACTATATAACTAACTTTTTTATGTTTAAAAAATAACAATAAATCTTTATTCCTGTGTAGGATACTACAACGATCACTCATTAATATTTTTCATAACATGGCAGGGCTCGAGTCTTCTTTAACAGTTCAACCCTCATATTAGTTATTCTATAATTTTCGGAAGTTAACCTTATATAAGTGTTTGTTGAATTTAGCCGATTTGTGTCTCTTTGGCTATTTAGCCTCTGGATATTGGCGGAATACAACTAAAAACCCTTAACATCTTTGTTGTTGTTTGTTTACTCACCTAAAATGAAAAGAAATAAAGCAAATAGTTAGTTTACGTTTAAGTCAGAATTTTTCAAAATATTTACATAATATTGTTTTAATTACAAATTATATATTATATATATATAAATGTAGAAAGACATTTTTCAAACCATAACATTTGTGTATGTTGTGAAGTAGTTTATACGTGCGTAGTAAAGGATTTGTTATGATAGGCCAGGCCAAAGTATAGAAATTTTGGATCTCTCTGGGGTCTGCTGAAATTCACCTGGTTATATATTTAAGTTGAATTATTTTAGATCGATTTATTTGAAGTTCTATTAAATTTAGAGATATTAAACTATAATAATTTAATGTATAAATCAAAACATCTTGTTTGAGTTTCAGTAAGTACTGGTGAATGGAAAAATTTTAGCAGTAGTGTATATCCCTATGGTTTTTTTTTTTTTGTATTCCATCTTTATTAATAAATAAAATTAAAATTTGGAATATTTTCTACCAAATTTCTACTTATTTTTTTTTTCAAAATTCGTAATATTTACTTCTGTCATAAAATATTTAAGAAGCCGCTTCCGTCATACACAACAAGTCAATGCATATTGAGTATGCTTCTTGGTCGAATTCAAACAAAATCAGAAATTTTCAAGGCGAAAAAATTATTTTTTATAAACTCTGTGCTATTTTTTTACATTTCCACTTTTGGGCGCTTATTTAATTTACTTCTTGTTTTTCCTCTTTTTTCTGTTACACAAGACTTTCTTTTCAGTAAACAAATCAATTACTACTTTTAATTAGCTTCTGTTTTCTTTTTTGCCAGTCACTTCCTATTTGGTTTTAGTTTTTTTAAACTTTTTTATTTTTTGTACCTTTTTTTTTGTTCTTTTGTTTTTTTTTTGTCTGCGCTAAATTTAAAATCAGTTTTTATGCCAAAATAACACATCTGTTCAATTGGCAATCATCGTTTTTTTTTTTTATAAAGTTTACGATACGAATGTACTCGTAGTATTCACAGAAGTCAATAGAATTTCGGCAATGTCTCAAATGTATGTAAGTAATGTGCTGCAGCAATTTGTACGACAAACGTGTAGATAATTTTCAATTTCAGATATATACATATAAACATATTAAAAGTATATACCATAAGTACATACATATGTACGGTAGCATACTTATACTCACATATACATCTAGATTAGAAAAAAATGAAAAAAGTTATACTTGGCAACAAAGCATAGTTATTAGATATACAAACACACACACAAGTCAATTATACAAACGAAATTAAAAATCAGCACGTGTGTGGGTTCGATAAGCACATCTGGTGGTTTTGACTGACGTAAGTAAGAACAAGCATGCTATAGATTACAGATTTTAAGAAAATTTAATATCTATGTATATTTATAGTGAATTATAATATATGCAATATATGAAACTTATATAATTTAATTTTGGTTAGAAAAATGTGAGTGATTCAATTCAAGTTATCGCTAACGAGCAAAACGGACCGAAAACGTTTGGGTTTTTTTTGACGATAAAGCGATAAGAAGTCGAATCTGTTTCAGTATTTTATTATTACAAAAAGAATGAAAAAGAGTAGCAATAAGCAGCTGAAAACACAAATTGAATTTTATTATTATAAGTTTCGATAGGTTATGTTGAACTAAGTTAGGTTAGGTTATGGTGGATTAAAATGTATGTATAAAATGAAATATGTAGGAATTTATATTTGTTTTTATTTTAGAAGCAAGTAAGGTAAATGAGTAATATTTTCAACACAGCACTTAGACAAATTTGATTCATTTGTGAACTATATCTGGTATCGAAAAAGTAAAAATTGAATTTTTTGAAGACCACAAATGATATATGATAGAATTATTTAATTATTAAGTTCTAACTAGAACTTTAAGTATACATTTGAACATAGCCACAGAGAGTTCAATTTTTTAAGTGGTGCCTTGGTTTAAATATCCTTAACAAAATCTAGTATTAAGTAATATTTAATACAAAAATCTTTAAAAGCCACACAAACCAATGGTGATAAGGAAAACTGTACTGTAAAAGCTTTAAGCTAAAACTTAATTAACGGTATTTAAGGTTGTATTATGAAAAGCTACAGCTGCTTTTAAATCAGTTAAGTAAAATTGCTGGTATATTATTGCATAAGCAAATACAAAATACTATCTTAGATAAGTATTGTCAAATAAACAAAAAATAATTAGAAAATAGTAAACAACAGTTATCATACTCGTATCAATACCGAGCGCAATCTAAAAGGAAATCATCAATTCAATTGTTTATCTGTTATAATAATTACCCAGACACTTTACTAAGCTACGCTACACATGTTCAACAAAGAAGAGGTAGAAATATTGATAAGCAAATTTGGGTTAGTTTAAAAGTAGCAAGGGGACTTAAGGGTGAAACAATAGCAATAAAAGGAAATCAGAGATTTAATAATGATCGATAGAGAATAGCGTGTGTAACAAGAGCGGGAGTTTGAGGTTATTCTCATAACAAACGGGTTTGACTGAAGATTGTAAGGGTTATAACTTTAAAGTGAGAGTTGTGAGTGAGTAACTGAAAAGTGAGATTATAAAAAACTTTGTATATTAAATCGAATCACTTTTTAAATTTTATATTTGAAAACACATTTTTTGCTCATTATTTATCGATAACATAAATAAACATTGGCCTTGAGTTGATGGTTCTCGGCTTCCTTTTAAATTGTTGTTCTTAGACATGTAAATTCATAGAAACACATACATACATGTGTATTTTTGTGGATCCACCATAATTATGTTGATATATGTATTAAGACAATAGTTTAAAAATAGACGTTGGAAGACTTAACTTAAAATATTAGAAAAAATTAACAAAACTAATGAGATAAATATTATCCAAATAAAATTAGGGCAAAGCAGACACTATAAGTTGTTATCGTTAATACTTTTAGGATCCTTTTTCAGAAAAATTGTAATATATGTCAACAAAAATATAATTTTATTATGTAAAAATAAAAAATATATCGATAAAAATCGATATAGATATATCGATAAGTAATTATCGATTTTTTTTTAAATTTCTGGCGACAAAAACGATTATTTGAAAAATGGTACTTAATACCGACTAAATTTAATAGTTTTTATCGATTAATTACTGCGAAGAAGTAAACCGAATTGTCCAACAAGAGGTATAGAAGACGATGTCGAAAAAAGGCATTACTATTTTCCCAAATACGCAAAAAACTGTAAGGTGGATGTTGACAAAATATTATCTGGGTATAATACTAGCTAAGGAGCTGATAATTGCAAGAAAAAGATATGCAAATATTCAAAAACCAAAAAAGTTTCACAAGAAATTCTTAGCATTACAAAACTCCATAAATTTCTAAAATTCTTTTTATTAATGTACACATGTATGTATATACAATAATCGGCTGCTGCGAAATCTGAGTAAACATTATGAAGTGCAGTTATTATATAATATAAGAACAGAAAAGTACAACAGCAATAAACAAAACTGTATCAACGCATGAAAGCTCAGACTAATAACAAACAATCACAGAAAGTGTCAAATTACTCTGGCCGTAATGAATGCAGACAGCAAAAAGAAAAATACAAATATACACAATCACACATACACCGTCACACACATACATGTATATGCAAACAATTACAACTGCAATAGCGTATAAAAGCAAAGTCAAGTCAGCACTAAACCTAAAAGTTACAACCCGAACATTCTGAAGAGGTGAAGCGTTCTCTTGTCGTCACACGGTGACTGCAACATTGTTTGGTAACATAGCTGCTACATACATAGGTACATATAAGAAAGCAGAGCGAACCAAACAAAAGCGCAAAGGCGTCTTGACAGCACGTTGACATAATTATGACAGTTGTCTCAGTTGAGCAAAGCCGTAGTGTTACGAGTACCCAACAACCCACAGACACACAGCACAAGTCAAGCGATAAAAAAAGGTGGCAAGCGATTCTTCTTCTTCGGCAAGTGGGGGCAGAACCTCGTGCACCTGAAATGGCCGACAAGTCTAATAAAATCTTTATTGGCAATTAAATTAGAAGCATGAATGCTAATTTATGCACTTAGATTTTCCAAGGTGAGCTTTGGAATTGTACTTATTCAGCTAGGTACATACATAACACATATACATATGTATATACTTATGTAGCAAATCTGTAGTTCATAGCCCACATACAATATTATCTGCTGGTGAAGCACCTATTCAACCGGTATGAGTTTACTTTATCTAAATCAGTTACAATTAAATTACAGTTACAGGAGGTTGCCGAGTAAAGATTTTTAGGTCATTGGAGAAGTTATAAAAAATACTTGAAATTACTTTAATTTGAAAGTGGAGTGAAGGACTTCTAATTCCATTAACAAACCGGTTTCTTTAAATGAGTTAAAATGCTTGCTTTCCGTCGCTGGTAATTCTCATTGGGTTTATACGAGTAGATATTTTTTTATAAAATATAGAGTATACTGTTTATTTATACTCTATTTAACTTTTGGCGGACTGGAAAAAAAGAGAAAGATATAATCAGTTATCTCAACTAAACCTATTCAAAATGTCCACCAAACGGATTAAGTGATAATTATTTTTTAGTTTTATTTTCTAAGGCTTGGGCAAAAAACTTATGAAGTTCAGAACAATTTTTTATGAAAAAAGGAAACCGAATATAATTTAATGTTGTGGCCAAGAATTGCACTTTAATATTATTATAAGAGTTTGCCATTACGATTTTAAAAAGATTTCGTTCGGTTTGAATAAATTCTAGCCGAGAAGCAGCAATAACACGCCGAATATTCACTTCCAAGGCGTCAATCGTCTCGGGCTTTTCTGCGTAGGCAAGCGACTTCACATAATCACACAAAATGTAGTCCAGCGGTGTTAAATCGCACGATCTTGGAGGCCACGTCACAGACGCGAGATTATGCGCTCACCAAAAGTCTCCTTCAATAAATTGATTGTTTCGTTTGCTGCTTGGCATGTAGCCCCCTCTTGTTGGAATCAAAGTCCGTTCACATTAACATCCCCCAATTCAGGCACGAAAAAGCCATTAAACATGGCGCTATAGCATTCCCCATTGACACGAAATGTGACAATTTTCTTTATTAATTTAACGAAAAGTAAACTTCAACGCTGGATAAACTTTTCTTGTGAAAATCGGGATCGGTGGCCATCTCGTTTTGGGCTCATTCACCGATCGTGCGACGCGCTTGATGGTCGCTGTTTTTCAATTCGTGCACGAGTTTGATTTTGTAAGCTAGCAAACAAAAATCTTTTCGAAAAATCTTCCATTAAATGAATAAGCACAGAACCAATTGTGTCACGCGATGTTGGATGGACATATTCGGGTCTTCAGGTCTCTACTCTGCTCCACAGCAGCAATAGCGTCTTCGGTGTGTACTATTTGGCGTCTCTGAGGACGCGCATTATCACCTAAAACAAACATGGTGGGAAACCGTTCCATTATTACTCGATTTACCACCTTGGCTGTGCGATTATGTCGACCGAATATTGAAAGTAGGGCGTGATGCATCGCGAGAATCCAACCACTTTTTTTGGTAATAAAGATATTGTTTTGCAAAGGTTGTTGCGGAAGAAATCTGCCCTTTATAAAACAACCAAACCAAATTGAGTATACATTAAATAACAGCTGTGAAAAACACCAACTCCGGAATAAGTAATGCCTAAAATCACACGTCTAAAAAACATCCGTTATTAGAAGATAAGTGGATACTACCTTGGAAGAAAAGATATAGTAAATTGTTCAATAATTTTCAAAAGTCGCAGTTGTTTAGTCGTTAAGTGGATTTGGGCTTATTGTGGGGGTTGTGATTGTGAGAGTGAACTAGGACATAGTAAAATTTGTAGAACTAACATTGCCTGTAAAAATTATGAACTATTTCCCTACTGGATGGTGATTTATTTAGGCTAAAACGAGGGCAGGGTAAATGTATTCTCTTTGGTACTCATTATGGTCCGATCGAGCTTTAGCGGTTTACCTCAAATGGTCTTAACGTCGTCATTCATGTAACTAGCTTAAATGTTTTTAGAGATCTCTGAATTTTTCATATGTATTGTAGAAGCCTAGACACATGATCTCCACTTGATCATATAATATTACTTGCCATTTGTACTAAAAATCACACGAATAACCCATAACTTTCAATTTCAATTAAACTCAACGTATGCTTTTAATTATAGGCGTGACTAATGTAACATATGTACGTAATCAGCTTGGTAGGTTAATTGTGAAGTAATTTATAGTTAATAAGAATTTTCCATATTGATAAAGCATAGAAAGCCTAAAGAGAGCAATAAACTGAGTCATGCAGTCTACATGCCCTCATTTCTACAGAGATTGATGTAAATTATGAGCACAGTCATTCGTTTGTTGTCGTAAGGCTACGAAGATAGTGAAACTAATAAGATGGGAATGAGGAGCAAGATGAAGAGAGGAATAGTGTAAATAAAATAATATAACAAAAATTAAAATTAATTGCAAAGATTATTTGTTGCTAACTTATGACATATTGGTCTCACTTTTTCAATATGACAATGTCTAACTGTACTCTACTTTTTTTAGAGGCTAATCGTTAGCAAACACCTGCTTAAAGACATCAGCTAGAAGAAGCAGTCTAAATCATAAGACCTTACGACATTTTCACAAACATACGACGAAGCGCAAGTGCTTGGCCGTCAGTCAAAAAAAACAAAGATCTTTTGGCATTAGAAACGTTTTCTTCATTTGACAGATCGGCCAAAGCCCTTGGTATATTTATAATTCTTTATATTTTTTATGTCGAAGGTTTTTACGTTTTTTTTTTTTTCAAAGAAAACCATCTGTGCAATAGGGCTTCAGTAATGAAATTTCGAAACAGATGGTCTCTGAGGTCTAGCGCATTCCACGGTATATACATATAAACAACCACGAAGATCAAAATCTCGATAACATACGAGCGACTGACGAGTGTAACGGTGATGCGAATACATCACGGGCAATGCGGAAAAATTATTCAATTCAATTCTTGTTAATTTCACTAAGTGAAAAACTAAATAAAGACACAGAGAGACCGACGACTGTAGAAAAACCCAATCGCATTTATAAATAGAAGTAAACAAAATTTGTCATTAAACGGCAGCAGAGTTGATTTTACTCGGTATAAGAGTGAGAGAAACGTTAATAGAGAAACCTAACAGCGCTAGAAAGTCAATTGTGGAACAAACAGCGGAACTAGAAAGCGAGACAGTAAGAGAGAGCGACCAGTTGGGGCTGCTATTAACTACTGAGAGTGTGGCGTTAACAGCTGAGAGCGCTGCGTTAACAGCTGAGTGTTGTTGAGAGTGAGTGGAGCATGGATCAGCTGAGCGACTAGCAAAGCTAGTAAAAGGTGGCATATTGCAGTTGATAGATTTACGGCTGCCGATTTCCTTATTCTGCTACAGCTTCTTCCTCTTCTTATTTGATATTCATATAATATTTATCTTTTTATTTCAGGTTTGGTAGTGAAAGAAAACCAACCGTGCGGAGGATCTAGAAACCGGTTTTATTTTGGAGAGCTAAATAAAAAAACAAACACACACACAAACATACCGAGACTTTTAGAGACTTGTAGAGCCGCGAGTAACTTGGCGCGGAGTGTGGAGGCCACATAGACTTTCGAGAATTTTTTATGTGATGGAAACGAGTATGGTTAGTATTTGTTGTTATTGTCTCAGCATTCACCAAATGCTTTGTTGTTATTACAATACTTCTGTGTGTGTGTTTTTTTTTTTTTTGTTTTTCAATTAACTACTTGAGCCCGTAGGTAAAAGTGGTTGTTGCTCGGCAGCAGCAGCGTCGCGTAGTTTTGTGGTTTTCGTGCATGCATTGCATAAAGAATTAACTTGTTGTTACTGTTGTTGTTGCTGCTGTACATGGTCGCAAACGCGCGGAGAGTTGAGTGTGTTTACTGCCGATTGGCGTTGATGACTCATACAGGTGCGCTGTCGCTAGCCGCTGCTGGCAACTCGTAGCTCTCCACACTCCATTGTGTGCACATGTATGTATATGTGTGTGTATATGTATGTTAATGTGTGTGTATATACCCATACATATAATTGTACACCCATATTTATTATTATGTATACAACTGCTTGCTGTGCCTCCAACCAGCACTGCGCCCAGTCAATTGAAATGCAAGCCGCCACTGCTGCTGCGTGCGGAAAACAAGTGAGGCAAGTACTTTTAATAATAAACGCAATATTGAAAATACATTTTCGCACTCTTGACAATAAATCTTTATTTATTGCAGAGCAGCGTGGATGGAAGAGCACAGAGCGAAGAGTCGCATAGAAAATAAAAGAGCTAAAAAGAAATAAACATAAACGTTTAAGCGAAAAGAGAAAAGCAAGAAAATGCGAAAAATCGTAGAAAAAACCCAAGTGAGTGAAAAGACAGCCAGCTTGGAAGAATATGTAAATTTTCACTTGCGGATAGGCACTTGATGTTGCATAGTGGACAATCGAGGTGATATCGAGCTTAAACTGGTTATTTTTTTAGTAGTCAGTTGAATAGTTGTTGAACAAGAAGCAGTAGTGGACACTGGGAGCTAAACACTAATAGACAGTTTGGCTAGAAACTAAAGCACTAAGCAACTGCGATCCTGAAGCTGTGTGCTAAAAATAAAATAGATGGGTAATTTAGCTTTAAATACTGAAAATTTTACTTCGGCTGCACAGAAGCAGTAATACCCTGAACAGGTTTATTTCTCATAGCATAAAAGATTTGTATTTTTATTTGATCGCATAGTTTGTATGGCAGCTATATGCTATAGTAGTTCGATATCCGCGGTTCCAACAAATGAGCAGCTCCTTGAGGACAATAGTGTGTGTGCAAAGTGCAAACTGAGGTTCTACTTCGCGTATATACAGACAAACAGGGGGACAGGCTATGGGATCCTGTTCACGATCCGATGACGGATGGAAAACAATTTATTTGCTAAAAGAAATTCGGAAAACTACTTTAGAATCCCACAAACTATATATGTATGTATCAGCATCCTACAAGGCTATGGCACGTTATATAATATTTACATGGATTAAGAAAGCGATTAATTTAAGTCATTGAATAAGTAGGTTCAACCTCTGTTTTACAACAAACGTTTTTATCCCTCAGTTGGGTTATATTTCTTACAACTAAAACAAAATGATAAGTTAGCCTTGTACTTCCCAAAACTATAGAAAATTCTTCAAAGAAAGGTTTTAAAAGCTATAAGCTTTAAGAGATCAAGCAACTTCGAGAGGTTCGAAGCCTGAAAATTAATTTGAAATTGGGCAAACAAGATGATTGATGATAAGAAAGCTATTCGAAACCCAATTCCTGTAATTTTGTTATCGTTTACATGGATTTATCATTGTGTTGCTAAAACTAATTTTTAAACTCATAAATTGCAAGTTTCTTTTTGTCTATTACTCGTCTGATCCATTACTAATATCATTTTCGCTCTAAGTTAAGCACTCATTAATGCCTAGAATTTTTATTTTCTCTCATTGCCATTGTTTTACAATAAAAATCGTGCGAGTTTCTTCCGCAAATGAATCACCACTACCACCACATCCCGCACACACATATACTCATATAGGTATACGGCATGTAGATGCATTTCAACGGCGCTTGAGCACTCTCAAACTAGGCAGCTTAGCTGCAAGTCATAAATCATATATATTAAGTAACGAAACAAAGCTCAACGCTGATACTTAATGAGCTACGAGACACTTAGCCGCTGGCAGCTGATAACAAAAGCGCTACGCCAGTCTAAATATGCCCTCGATGCATTCAAAGGTTCTGCTGGTTTCGTTTGACCATTTGAATTATGAGTACTCGTGATTGCAGCTTTAATGTGATTATAGCAATGTTGTGGTTGTTGTTATTCTTTTTTGTTTTTTGTTTTTTGTATTTCTTTTTGTTTAGCAAGCACTTATTGTTGCTGGTCAGTTTTCAATTTCATGGCTTTTTGAAAAGCTTTTTTATTGGTGTGAGTGAGTGTGGTTATACATATTTACATATGTATATACAAACCCTATACATACATATGCACACACACACAAATATACCTACATATACATATTCACAAATTTGTATTTATTCTGAATTAAAACAAACTTTTTACCGCTGCTTACAATTCGCTGTGACTAAATATTTAAGTACTTAAAACGGTTTTAATATACATACATACATACACATGTATTTGAAATCATATGTGCATATTTGTAATATGTAATTTCTATAAATGCGCTATAAACAAATTGTCTAGATTGTTGCTGTTTATTTTTGTTGTTGGTGTTTGTATAAAACTATTTTTGTAGCATCAATGATCGGCAGCGATGACCTTAGCGGCAAACAAGACATGAACACATATACACACACATACTTAGGTATATACATATTTATTTACGTAGTGACTGCTCTTATGCGCAATGCGTGAGCGGCATAAGTGGCCACAATGAAGATAAATTATTAATTTCGTAATCAAGTGGTCGAACACATTGATAAAGATAATACAATAGATAGACAACAGCGGTGATTTTGCTTTTTATTTAATACAGTTTCAATGGGAAATACAATAAAACATAAAAATTACCTTGTCTGGGAATTCAACATATTTTTATTTTAATTTCTTAAGTGAAATTGAAAAATAATATAAAAAAATAATAAAAATAGTAAAAATGCAATGAAATAAAAATAAAGAAATTGAATACAAATAATATAAAAGAAAAAAAATATATAAAATAAAAAAGAATCTATTTTTCAAGTGGAATTTAAAATTAAAAATATAATTTGAAAGTAATAAAAAAGACATTAAATAAAAATAAAAAATATATCGAAATGAGAAGAAATAAACTGAATTCAATTAAAATACACAAATTAAATAAAAATAACAACAACAACAATTTCCAATAATTTTTAATGCAAGAACTTTTACAAAAATATAGCACATTTCAATATACACTTAAAATCATTATTAAGCATAAATAAGTTTAAAGAGCAAATCAAAAGCACATACACATATAATATAAAGGCAAAAAGTAATAAATTTTTAAATAAAATAAATATATATAAATATTGTATTGCAATAAAAAAATTAAAAGTGATCCAAAAATATAAATTTAATTAACTAAATGTTATAAAGACAAAAAATAATAAATTAGTAAGTAAAAAAATTAAAAAAATTAAAAAAAAAATTAAATTAAATTAAAAAATGTTAAAAAACACATATTTTTAGCAAAACAACTAATTTAAAAATAAAAAATTTAATAAACTAAATTAAATAATTTTTTTTTTATCATTTCAACATATGAAGCATTAAAAAATATTAAATATATTAAAAAAAATGTTTGTAAAAAATACTAATTTGAAAATAAAAACATTAATTAACTAACTCTAATTATTACTATTTTTAAATAATTTCAACATTTACAACATTAAAATAACAAAAAGTTTTTAGTAATCAAAATTTTAAGA
Source organism: Bactrocera oleae (assembly GCF_042242935.1). Lineage (NCBI taxonomy): Eukaryota > Metazoa > Arthropoda > Insecta > Diptera > Tephritidae > Bactrocera > Bactrocera oleae. The sequence goes on from NC_091539.1 coordinate 59,993,133, forward strand.
ATAATTTAAGTTAAGTCGAGATTGTAGTAGAAAATTTTTGAAAATTTTAGCAAAAAAGTATCTTTAATTAAACTCTACAAAAAGAGTGTAGAGCTGGGGACTCATTAAATATTAAAGAAAAAGCTTACATGATATAAACAAACTTTTTCTATATAAATTATTTTAAAATTTATTTTAATTAACTGAAAATTTTTTTAAGGGAAGTTCTTCATAAAATATTTTTACCAGTCTATATTTGCTAAGTGGTGCTTAACAGTGCTGAACAGCAAAAATTCAGCAAATTATTATATAATATGTCCGGCTTTAGTTACATATGTTAATTGACAATAAAGTTTGAAAATTGCATTCGATTGATGTGACACTTTGATAAAGCATTACAATGCGCCTGAATGTAGGCAACGTTTTAGTTACAAGCAAGCCAAATAGAAAGTTATCTGCATATTATATTCACAGATTTGAAATGTTAGTATGATTTTTTGGTAGATGTGAGTACAATAACTCATTGATGCACAAGCCTGCCTCTTTGCTTGTGTTTTTTTTTAAATCATTTGATTAGTATAATAAAAATATATAGCAGATTATCATCTTAAACAAACACTAATTTAAAGTTAGCATACTTATGGGAATATATTCTCAGTATGTCATAAAAAAATCGTCTGTTTCTATCGCTGAATTCACACCCAAGGTCAAATTAAATGAATGTCTAAACAATTTAATAGCAAAGATAGTAAGAAAATTGAAAAAAATTCAAAAATCAAATTCTATTTCTATGTTTGAACCATATTGCCTGCTAGACGGGTGACAGGTGATAATCAGATGATTTAATGGCGGGCGCCACTAATAGGTGGATGGTTTGATGTTTGCTGTTTTAATGGCTAAAGCTGATTCGTTTTAAAATTTTTTTAATAATTATTTTAAGAGTTAATATAATAATATAGAAACAAATAGCTTTATAAAAAAATGTTAGTTGTTAAGAAAAACATATATAAATATATGAAAAAATAATATATTATTTTTAAGGGTCAAAGTTGGAGTTAAAATATTTTTATGTATAAATTTGTCGATTCAATTTAAAAAATTATTTCGAATTTCCTTACATAATATGTATGTATTGTTTATACGTTTTAAAAGTTCTTATCATCAAGCCCAATTCTTATCAGCAAGCGCGCGATAAAAAAACATATAAACAAACAATAACAACAAAATCAGCGCAAACAAAATGATAACCACAAAGAGTGAGTTAGATTCATGAACGGCGGGTGAAAAACAAGTAAAAAGGAAAAGTGACAATAGAAAAATCTTAATATGGACATAATTGATCAAAACAAAGGCAAGAACAGAAAAGCAAATGTTAACAACGAAATTGCCAACAAATGTCAGGTAAGGTGAATACGCACGCAAACCAATAAAATTGTCTTTATAAGTGGATCGTCTGTCTATATAAAAGACCGCGCTAGGTTTGAGAAAATTTAGCTAACCAAGAACTCTAGTTTTACACGGAGTGCAGTAAAAACAATTGAGTATGTGGAGAGTTGTAAAAAAACGAGCAATAATTGGTAAGGAATAAAAAAACAAAGATTGAAGAAATAAGAAATTAATTAAAGTAAAAAACAAAAGTAATAAAAAATTCATAAAAAATATATAAAACTATATATAAATAAAAAACTTTAACATTCCGTTGCTCCTGAACTATTATAACCTTCACAACTACAAAATATTCCTTTTGAGAACTTGATACTGATTGTTCGGTTTGTGTGACAGCTTCATGCTATAATAATCCGATCTGAACAATTTCTTGGATATTGCATTATTGTTTTAGACAATAATCCTTGCCGAATTTCGTGAAGATATCTCGTCAAATGAAAAAATTTTCCATACAAATATTGTATTCCGATTGGTTAGTGTTTATGGCCACTATAGGCTATAGTAGTCCGACATCGGCGGTACCGACAAATGAGCAGCTTCTTGGGGAGAAAAGGACGTGTGCAGCATTTCTGATGGTATAGTAATGTAAGCAGCATTTCAGTAAAATGAAAGAATTTCAGAAAAAATAACATATAGTTTCCCTGATTTTTATTTCAGTGTAGGGTTAAAATTATATGAGTTTTTTGTACATACAAAAGATGGAGCGGTAAAGTTAAGCCAACCTTTGCACCTAAAACATTAGTGGAGATTCGAAAGTAAGTTTTTACGCAAGATCTCTTGAGAAAGTGATCTTAAAATTTTTCCAAGATTATGCCAAATTGTACCCCTGTAGCTTAAAAAAATCACTGCTAAGCCATAGAGGTGATGGGATAGATTTTTGTTAGTATAATGCCAGTGGGGATCTCCAAACTAATGGACATCTAGATTGTAATGAGTAAGAACTGAATTATCATATCAATATTTAATTGCACCCTTTAAGCGTGCACGACAACAATACTCGCCCAAATCTTCCCTTCAGACTGCTAACTATATTTAAAGAAATAAACGATAGACGAGGGTATTCGTAAGGAATAATATGTTTGTCAGTGATCGAGCATTAGAAAGTTCCAGTTAGGAATTCAGAAACGAAAGAAACGTTATTCGCGGAAATTTAAGAAAGAAAACAAAAAACAGAAGTAAGTGAACGAGGATTTCAAATAGAAGAATATGTATAAAGTAAAAGAAAAACTTGCACATAAATTCCAGTCGATCGGTGATCTTGATCTGGTCACTAGTGAGAACATAAGAATTTTGCTAAATAAATCTTAAGAAAGCTCAAAAAATTATAAAAGTAGACATTGGGGTTTGGACACTATTGTTGAGTTAAAGTTCTCTGTTCTCTTGAGGCTAAAAAGAGTTTGATGAAAAATGATAGCCATATTGATAATTAAATCAAAAGCGATCGTTTCAAACGAGATCGATACAACAAAAGCTTAATATCAATAATGTTAACAGCATATAACACACATATTTAAATTAAAAAGATTAACAGGAAACCGAAAAGAGAAAGCAAAAAATTAAAAAACAGCAAATTTTGCGAAAGAAAAAGGCACGAAAAGCAACAACACTGAAACAATTCTCAGGAAGAACCCAAACCAGATACAAGTGAAAGGAGCGCACATTAACACCTTGTGGCAGTACGAAAATGGGTTAAACAAGTAAGTGATGACATTTAAATCTGGAATTAAGATTCAGTAACAAGTGCATTGCGAAATCAGGTAGACACAACGAGACCTGCTGGGCAAATGAAGAATAATAAGAAGCATGGGAATTAAAAGCCAATTGCGAGATGAAAGAAAGCAAAGATAATGGTATAACAATTACAACGAAACATATGACACAAATTCGAAAAAAAAACTTGAAAAAAGTACTAATGAATTGAACAAAGAGATAAAATAAAGAATGAAAACTTTATGTAAATGCAACTGGACAAGCGAAGAGGCTTAATCAAGCTGAAACCCTTTTCGATGGCGCTCGAACTGAAGAAATCACACACAAATGGGCAGAAAGTAATCGTTTGTATTTGTATTTATGTATTTATGTGAGTATGCGTGTGTATATATGTATGTATTTATGTATGTGCGTATATTTAGTTGCAGAGTGAAGTCTGAGGCACCAAGAGGCTGCCAGCTGAAAACCAGTCAAACAACGACGAACGAATATGTTAAGTAAGCGAGTAAAAATACAAAATATTAAGCGCTGAGCGACAAACCACAACAAAAACACATACATATATTTATTATATATATACACATACATATTATTATATATGCATATACAGAATTAAGCTCATGTGGCGACGAAGGTGTGCTTGCTTTGCGACTGCCTATGAAGTCAGTAAGCGCAAGCAGTTATGGAAGTAACAGCAACAACAACAAGAACAGCAATAGTAATAACAACAACAACTTTCATAATAACAACAATAACAAAAACTCATAAGAACAACAACAACAAAGGCTGTCGTTGAAAACAAGAAGTGTACAAAACGCGAAACCAAAAAAAAAAAACAAAAAAACTACAACAAAGCAAAAGACCACAAACGACAAGCAGCAATGCGCAAACAAGAAGACCTAAACTGGTTGGAGCAACTTCTTGACAACGTCGCTATTACGAGCTCGCGCGCTAGCGACGACGAACGAGAAAACTCAAATAGAAAATGGTACAAAGGTAAAGTTAAATCATATGAGAAATTAATGAATATGATTGTGCTTTTTTCATAAAATTCAATAAATTAAACAAAAAAATTAATTTAACAAAAAAACAAGAAAAAACGTTAATTTCGGTTGCGCGGAAGCTATAATACCCTTCACAGGTGCATTTTTGATACCATTAAAGTTTGTGAAAATTTCTTTATCTTAATTTTCATCGTTCACTTTGCTATATGAGATAGTGATCCGATGTGAAACACTAATTCACTAATCCATGCTAAATTTCGGCAAAATATCTTGTCAAATAAACAGGTTTTTCTTACAAGAACTTAATTATGATCGTTCACTTTGTATGGCAGCTATATGCTCTAGTGGTCCGATATCGGTGGTCCCGACAAATGAGCAACGTCTTGGAGAGAAAAGTGCGTGTGCAACATATCAGATCTATATCTCAAAAACTGAGGTACTAGTTTACAAATTTACAGATAAACGAACGGTCATGGCTAAATCGACTCAGGGTGTTACAAATTTCGTGCAAACCACCTGTTCAGGGTATAAAAAACTGTTTAACCAAAAAGCATAGGGGTTTGAGCTGAAAACTGCACGCATAGTTGGAACTGCAGCTAATCTGGAGTTATATGCGTGTAAGCGCCAAAAGAAGGTAAACAGGCCTCAAAAAGAGGCAACAAGAAAAGCTCAGCTAGCGACAGAGGGGAGTCGCGAACCGAAGCACAACGGCTTAAAGCAGCAACAACATGTTGCATGAGGAAAAAAAACATACAAACTTAATAAATACAAACGAGATAACAAAGTGGTCGCCACAAAAAAAAAAAATAAACGCAAACGAGTTAGTCAAAACATAACCCAACAACCTGACGTGCGATCAGCATAAAAAACGCATATGTATATACATTTGCTTAACTGCATGTTTTATATGCATATATACAAGTATGTACCTTTGTATTTCTGCCACGGCGTCTTAATAAACGCACATTGTGTTAAGTGCGTAAAAACACGCGCATGCGCGTTTACCTGTTTGGCATATAAATACGGGAAAATGTGTGCGCTCAACAGAAGGGTACCATGACGAGCACAGCGGCTTGTTTACAGACATATTTTTAAAGCAAGACATTACACATATAGCTATCTTAAACCGGCCACCGCCACATTACGATTCTGCACTTATTAATTCATACAATCCGAATGCTGATAAAAATCAGTGAAAAAACTGTTAGTTAAAACTAGAAAGAGAAAAAGAAAGGAGGAAGCGCACAAAAACGACACTCGAAGTGTTGGCAGTCGTATTGGCTCGAAGGCAAAAATTCACAAAAGTGGATTGCTGAGAATGATTAGCTGTTGCTGGGAGATTGATGTTAAGCGCTTTTGCCAACCGCGATAAAGTCTAAGTAGTTGTTAGTTGTGAAATGGTAACTGTAGGTAGCTATTAGAATGACTAAGCGACATGATTGAGAAGATCATTAGTTTTGCGGAAAATTTTGCATTTAAGAGAAGGGATAAAAAATGGAGAAAAATTAAGAAAATATTTAAAAAAACATTTCCCTTGGTTGCCCTGAAGCTATAATACCCTTTACAGGTGCATAATAGTGTATAAATAAACTCTAATGTTTATTTCGATTGGTCAGTTTGTATGGCAGCTATCTCCAATAGTGGTCTGACACCGGCGTTTCCGACAAATAAGCAATGGTGACATTAAAATTCTGTAAAGTAATAATGAGGTACATGGACAACGCTTTCGATCAGAGATTCACGAAATCAGGAATATATAATACTAGAAGACATCTCAAAACACCCACATTTATTCGCAGAACGTCATCAGTAACTCAATGTTATCACCTTAAAGTGGTTGAAAACCCCTGGCGGTATGGCAAAAATGGCTTGATTTGTGGTATCAATGCGAGAAGGTGAAACGGATGTGAAATAAACGCGCAGTAGGCGCAGGCAGGACGGATGCTCATCGGCAGACAACGAGTGACCGTATGGAAGACGTGAAAAACAGGCGAACTTGGTTAATTACACAAAGAGGTAAGTGGCAAGTGGCAAGAGGCAAAATAGTGAATAAATGGCTGTGCAAGCAAAGGCAATATATAGAGAGAAGAAATGGCCAGACAACGTAGCCTAGAACGAAGTAGAGCGATGGAAAATTAAAGCTAAGTGGACTGGACGCAGAGTGTCGCCTTGCCCTGTTAGGCGTTTTGTTGTAGCAAGCAGTTGAATCAATAAACAATCAGACTGTCAGGCAGTCAATCAATACAATTCACTTGCTACATGTTGACTTATACATATCTACACATACATACATATCTATACACATATATTCTTACACACACATACACACTTTCAACATTACATATAGAAGTTGTGGCATGACTGAAGTACTTGTAAGTAAGTTGTAAGAGCCGAGCAAGTCGTTCGCAATGAAAACAACAAACCTTTTTGTTTTGATTCGTGCAGGATGACGTCTTCGTCGTCGATAACGCTGCCGCCGACGATTGTCGATGTGTTGGTCGCCGAGTTGCTGAGATTGTTTTGCAATTGCAGCAGACCACTGCCACAAGTGCTGGAGCTGGTTATGTTTTTCATGCAGCCAGTTTATACGGAGCGTGGAGCAGAAGAAAAATACACAAACGAACGCAGCAACGAAGTGCTTTGCGAACAGGTAGAAAGGCGGCCGAGGAGTGCTGAATATTTTTTATTTCCTTTATTTTGTTGTTATTTTTGCCGCTAGTTTTGTAGCAACCCTCTTACTTTTACTTTTTGAATGCTGTTTTTTTTTTTGTTTGTTGATATTCGTTGCTAATTTGTGTATTAATTTTATTTTAATTATTTTTGCTTTTTTAATTTATTCACTTTTTGATTTTATATAATATTTTTATTTCTTCTTTTGAAATTTTTGAGGCTGTTTTTCGAATTACTTAAATTTTTTTTATTTTACTCAATCACTTTTTCACACTTGGCACTTTTGGAGAGATTTGCGAATTGTTAATACGAACTTTCAATATGGCAACATCATTTGGTCGTTAAATTTATTATAATTAAATATTTTATTTACCGTATTCGGTAAATTTTAACGCAGATATATGCTGTAAATGTGAAAATTAAACTTTATACATTTTAATTATGCTAACTTTTCCAATTAGTTAAAAGTAATTTAATTAAAAATTATTGTATACAAATTAAATTGTCTCAGATGCTTTTTACGGATAGTTTTACCATTAAATGTTGTTCAATTACTTATGAATCAATTATAATACATATGGGACTGAATTACAAAAAATATGAAAATATAAAATGGAATAAAAAAAACGTACAAAAATGACAGTGACTGAAGTAAAAATAGGAGGATACTAAAAAAATTGAATAAAATTATTTGAAAGAAAAAAATTTAAAAAAAATAAATAAATAATAATAATAAAACAATACAAAAGTTAAAAAAAAAATGAAAAAATATTGTTAAGGGTAGTTATTGTTTTTTTATAATTTTATAAGATTTTAATTTTGATTTTGTTTATAATTTTAATTTTAAATTTAATCTTAATTTTTTTAAAAATTTGTTTTTAGTTTTAATTTTGATTTTATTTTAAATTAAAATTTTAGTTTTAATTTAAATTTATTTTAATTGTAGTTGTAATTGTAATTGTAGTTGTACTTGAAGTTGTAGTTGTAGATAAAGTTTTAGTTTTAATACCAATTTTAATTTTAATTGTAATTATATTTTAAATTAAAATTTTAATTTCGATTAAATTTTTGTTTTAGTTTTAATTTTAATTATAATTTTCAATTTAATTTTAATTATATTTTTAAATTTTAATTTTAATATCAATTTTAATTTTAATTCTCTTTTTAATTTTAATTAAAGTATATTTGTCGTTGTAGTCAAAGTTGTAGTTGTATATAAAGTTTTAGTTTTAATACCAATTTTAATTTTAATTATAATTTGAATTGTAATTATATTTTAAATTTAAATTTAAATTAAATTTTAGTTTTGATTTTAATTATAATCTTCAATTTAATTTTAATTATTTTATTTTATTTTAATTTTAATATTATATCAATTTTAATTTAATATCAATTTTAATTTTAATTTTAATTCTCTTTTTAATTTTTATTTTAATTCTGTTTTTAATTAAAATTAAAATTTATTTGTAGTTGTAGTTGCAATTGTAGTTGAAGTTGTATTGTAGTTGAAGCTGTATTGTAGATGAGTAGAGTAGTGAGATGTTTTAGTTTTAATACCAATTTTTATTTTAATTTAATTATAATTTTAAATTTAATTTATTTTTAATTTTAATTTTTAATTTGACTTTATTTTATTTTAATTCTTATTTAATTATAATTTTAAATATTTTTTTCTATTTCTGAAACATTTTCAAACATTTAATTCACATGCTTGTAAGATTTTGATTTTGTTTGTTCAATAAAACACATTTTTGTTTGCTTTTCCATTCTTAAAAAAATTAATTTCCACTCAATTGCAATAATTTTCACATTTTCACTGTGTCTAAGCTGTAGTTATAATATATCCGCATACACTAAGTGACAAACATACATGCCAGAACATTTATGTAAATATGTATGTATGTATGTACATATGAGCACACATTATTTTTATGCATACACCATCATTTATTAATGCTTTTTGTTTTATTTTTTGGCACGTCGCCGACTGAAGAACCCGTCCCAGTCACAAACCGAACCCGATCAGCACAAAAAGTTCTTTCGCCGACCGACGTCGTGACGTTGCGACGCTGTTGCGGCTGCGATTACTGATGGCGCTGATAGTTCGTTGTTAGTTGACGCAAGCAGCGCCGTTTGCGTCAGTCGGCTGAGTCTGCTTCGGTTAGAATCAGCGACGACGTCGACGATGATGATGACAACGACGCCGCCAAACCGTGCCGATGGCAACGATAAAATTAGCGACGATGCCTGGTGCCAGCAGCTAGATGGTGGATGGGAGGGGGTTATGAAGTAGGCGCAAATGGGTGTGTGTAGCAGGCACGGATGTATGTGTGTGCAGGTTGGTTGGGGGAGGTTAGAGGGGGGAAGAACTGGTGAAACAACGTACGCACGCACGTATGCAATGGAGCTCTAAAACTATATGTCTCCTTGTATGTGTCTTATGTATAAATGTAAATTTGTAAAGACGAACGAAGAGATACGAGAAACTTTTTGGCGTTTCGCGATCGCTGTTCGAAGAACTATTTGTAGTTGTTGCTTGCATACAATTTTTTTTAATGTTTTTGCTTTTTGCTCTGGCTTTACGTACTATTCCAATGGGTTCGAATGGGAATCGGGGTTTGGTTTGTTGCGCTATGCTGCGACGTGACGTGACGCCACGCACTGAAGCGCAATTGGACTTAAGGTGTGTGCGGCTAGTAACCCAGATCAATGGATTTTGATTGCTTCATTCGTTTTTTCTTCAAGTTGTTTCTTTTAATAATAACGTAGCACAACAACAATAAAAATCACATATGAACTCATATACACTGAAAACTGCACGAACTTACGACAATTTCCCTTTTACGAGCGTACGAGCGAAGACAAAAATATGGGGGAAAAGCACTGTGGGAGTGTCGATCAATTTTTCCTTTTTTGCTTTTTTAATATTTTGCTTTCATATATTTTTCAAGCGCGTACACTGCGGTCGCGATTTCCACGTTTCTTTTCCCTTTCAATTATGGCAAACGGAGAATTAAGAACCACGACGCGTCCGTTCTAATTCGGTGTAGTATATACCGATAACCGAAAACGCTACAATTTGCAAGGCGGAAGAATCACAAATTCACGGAAAACCGAGCACTTTGTAGTTAAACAACAAATCAAATCATAAACTCTGCAAAGCGCAAGCGAACAAAAAATATCGTCGTAATGAACTGAGCCGAGTACGCAACGCGCAGAATCGAGAGAAACTCACAGACTGAATGCGACGGTGAGCGAGCGGCGGTGATTAGGGCCCAAAGCATACACGAACCAGCAGCTAGCCAGTGAGCCAGTCAGCCAGACAGGGCCAGCAGCTCCAACGATACGACAACGACAATAGACCGAAAAATCACACACACACAAGCAAAATGGCACAAAGAGTCAAGAGTGAGCGACGAATGACGAAAAACAAGCATCACAGCAAAACAGCGCTGTGGAGCAATGCTGAGAACGCGTCGCGTTGTTAGTGGCAATGGCGCGCGCGGGAAGCAGTCAAACAAGTGGGGTGGTATCTGTAACAGGCCAGGCAAGAATAAGAAAAATAAAGAGAAAATAAGAAAATGCAAACATATGTACGGGTAAGGCGGCAAGACAAGACAAAGTAAGGCGGCGGGGTATGGTTTGCGGTCCACCGAGTAACGTTGCCACAACGCGCGCGCCCTTTAGAGTGGCGTTGGCTGAGCGCGCGCAGGTGTTGCGGTGTGAAGGAGTGGCCGAACGGGTTTTGCGCTCTTCCTCATACACAAACACTGAACGAATGATGTTGTTTTTATTATTATTTCTATTTTTTTTTCATTAATAATGTAGACTTTAGCGGAGACTTGCGTTCTTGAGATACTCGCCATACCCGATCAATGAGTGGCGGTAAGTGCATAGCGGATTCGTCATACACCAACTGCGGCCAGCTGTTGTGCTCCCCATCAATGCTTGGAATGTAGAATATGCGAGCAGAGAGTAACAACAGACTATGAGCACATAGCGATAAAGAGCATCAAAGAGCGGGAGCGCGCTATGTTAGCTGGGATTACTGTTAACGACAGAAATATTTTGAATATTTTTCCGATTAGTTGTGTACGAGGAATGCCACGAAGAATGTGCGCGCGCTAACAGCGCAGACAGTTGGGCGAGAGAATGTGTACCGAAGTGAAACGCGCAGGTAAACAGTTGGCGAGAGCGCAATATATTTACGTTCACTGATGTTGGGCCAAATGATGGGCAGAGAGTCGAAATGATCGTTCGTTTGGTAATTACCTCGAGTAGCAGAGAAATGATTTGTTGCTGTTTGGGGTATGTATAGACTCGTAATAATCTGCACTTGTAGTTGTGCGTATCATCGAGCGGCCATGACGGCAATAGTACAGCACTTGTTTACAGTGCATGTCACATGTGTGACGACAATGGTAATAAAATTATAAGTTTTTATGATTTTTTTATGGAAGATTTAGCACGTAAACGCTAGAATAATGTGAGTACTGTATGTGTAGGCTGTAGCTTGTTGTAGAAATATATGTTGTTAATGGTCTCAACTGAGGTCATGGTAATTTAGAAGTTCCCATTTATAGGTACATTCGGTGGGGTTCTTTTTGAATTATTGGTTTAAGGTGTTTCGTTGTTTTGTGCGTTATCTATCGGAGATTGAGCGTCTAAGTCAAATCGAGGTAATATTGTTTGAGAGACTTCAATGGGTTTGAGTTTTCAGAAAATTGGATACAAGACTCCTAAAATCGAGGGCTACACATATGAAAGCAACACTAAGATTGGGATAAAAATATGAGTTAAAACACAGAAATGGCGTCATAGAATAATGATAACTAATTGGAGTGAATAACTCAGGACAATAAATAAGGACCACAGAGAGATTGATTTCTAAATTATTTTCAGAAACACGTTTTTAGAAGCCAAGAATTTAGCTTTGTTATAAAGATAAGGCTTTGCCATAATGTTTTCAAAATTTCCGGCAAGTGACAGCCTTGGCTAGTTCGATTAAAATCTAGAGCTCGAGAGCCTCAATTTCCGACCACTTTCTGCAGCAATTAGGGACTTACCATATGCCAGCAATAACGCACCGAATATTCTCTTCCAAGGCGTCAATCGTCTTGGGCTTATCTGCTTATACAAGCAGCGACTTTACTTAAAACCACAAAAAATAGTCCAGCAATGTTAAATCGCACGATCTTGGAATCTGTGAAGAATGTAGCAGCGACTCAACAATGACTTGTCGATTATCATCACTCCAAATGCTACATATTTGTTTATTAAGAACCAAAAGCGAGCTTAATCGCTGAACAAAGCTTTCTTGTGAAAATCGGAATCAGCGACCATCTCGTTTTGGGCCCATTCACCGAATATTGAACGATGGGCACGATTTGAAAACGTTGTTTCGTATTAAGTCTGTTTATTATAAAATGGAAAACCAAAGCAAGTATAAATCCAGTAAAAGCTGTCATAAAGACCATAAAGACACTTATAATACATAAATAAATTAAAAATAATTATTTTTAACAATTTTGAATATATGTATGGTATGTAAGTATATATTACAAATTCTATACAGAAAATTTTTAAAATATTTTTTCCAGAAAAATTTAACTTAACATCATAAGCGTTCTTAAAACATGTATTTTAGTATAAAAAAAAAATAAAAAAGTAAAGTATATAAAGCTGCATGAAAAATAATCGCAAATTACTAAAAATTTTAAATTCAGCTGTTTCGCTGTATTGACGTCATTTGGATAAGTGGCACAGTGAGTGACCACAATGAGCGATAGCCGACAGCGCAAGCCAAGCACCAAGCAAGCAAGCAGCCAAGCGGCCAAGCAAAATGGCAACCGTGGGCAGTGGCTGTGTTTCAGATAAAACAAAAAAATATAACTAATTATATATATCATATCTACATATCCATAAGAATATGTGTATGTATTTATAAGCATGTGTGTATGTACGTTTGTATGATAGTTTGTGGCGCTGCCAGCAATTATCCGAGACAAAAGCGTGTTTGGCGCACGGTGCCAAGCGCTTATGATTTGTGGGCGAAGAATAGAACGGCGATAAATTGCGCGTGTGCGTGTGTGAATTTAATAAAAAGAAATACATACATACATATATAAATATATTAAATTATATTATATATGCAAACATATGCTAAAATATTAGCAAACCAAACAGTGGTAAGGCAACAGGATTTCATAATTAAAAAGACACTAGTAAATGGCAAAAAATACATTATAAAATAATGTATGTAGATAAAATATGGTTATAAATAATACAATAAACAAATGCTAACAACTGTCGCTAATATTCATGCAGCGAGCGAACAAGAAGAAAACCTGCAAAAAACCACAAAAACAAAAAAAAAGCAAAAAACCCAAAGCGGCAGTTTCGATTCCAGTTCATTCGCGGCGCGGCACTGACTCATAAAAATCAACACGCCTCAGCAGCCTAAACGGTTAGAAGTGATGTGTGTCTATAGGTGTGTAGAATTGCTGCCAACTGTTGGCTGGTAACCCGTTCCGTGTAGACGCGCAAAAAATTAGCGAGTACTTATGGGTACAGCCTCTACCGCGGCGGTAGCAACGCACGCAAGAATATCAAATATACACTGACATGGATATGTACGTATGTAAATATGCACAGTGTGTTTGGAGTGCTTATTTTTTAGTCAATTTGTATCATTGGATTGGATTTTTAGTTTAATAAAAACTGGAAAACTAAAGATAAAAGATTGTTTTCTTGAGGACGAATGTCGTTGAATTTCTTTGAAATCAATTGTCAGTTCAATCAATAAACTATAAGCAATAATAATATCTTTGATTTTTTATTTAAGATGACTCAGAAAGGCTGTGTGCTTCCCCGAAACCGCTAGACGTTCCTTCGAGGACTTCACTTCAATACAAAAAATTATGAATAAATCAATGTAAAATTAAGTAAAAAAAAAATGTCTTTGTATGCATGTATGAAAGTAGTAATAAAAACATATAAAAATTACAAAACGATGCCATGGAAGAGAGTGTTCGGAGCATTTTTTCTGACATACGGCACCAATTGCTGCAAAAAGTGGTCGAAGATTGGGCCTCTCGGCCAGAAATTTATTCGAGCCAGCTGCGGTCAATTGCTCGAAACCAAATTGAAAAGATAGTGCCAAACCCTAACCTCTATAATAAAGCTGAATTCTTTGCCATTAAATTAAATTATATGCATTTTATGTTGTTTTTGAAAACCTTATGTCTAAAAAACACACTCTATGCTAATTTTCTTAACTTTCAAATTTTTATACAATAATTTTATCAAATAATTTTATTTTTTTTTAGATTTAAGCTCAAGAGTGGTGTCGCTTTTTCACACAGAAGTAAAAAGTCAAAACATTTTTTTTAAATTCTTTTCTTGATTTGTATGTTTTTAGATTTCTGAACAAATCATTTCATAAAAGGTGTCATATTTTAAGTTTTTCCTAAAAATAGAATGAAGCAAATATTTTTAAAAAGTTTAAAAATTCGTCAGTTTGATACCACTGTACCTTAATAAATTTCGCGGTAATCACAATTAGCCGATATCATTTGTTTAAATTTTTATGATGTTTCTTTTTCAATATTTAGTTAAGAAATGAGTATAGTTTATTAGCTAAATTTCAATTAAATTGCACGACAAAAAAAAAAAAATGAAAAATGCAAAAAACAACTCAAACTAGAGATAAACAATCACTGTGACTTTATGGGGATTTTTGGGTTCATAAGATTTTACAGTGCTTTCTGTTCACAGTGCGTTTAGTACATCTTAAATTATATTGTTTTATTATTTTTTATCGTTTTTAATATTTTTTCTAATATACATATATATGTCTTGTTGTTGTTGTTGCGTATTTCACAGCGTGCGCCGCACACAAGCTTATCAGCTATTAGTCAGCGCTACCGTTTTTATGTCGGCGGCATTTGTAAGCCTATATACAGAAACAAACGCACAACAACAACAACACGAGGCGCAAAAATAAATCATAAAGCAGAGCGCCAACAACAAAGCGCTGCGCATGTCATGTGTCATCAACTGTGGCGGACAGTACACTCAACAACAACAAGAATAACATATAAGCAAGCCACCAAAACACATACACACCAACACACACATACTTACACAATGCGCGCACGCTTATGTGTGTGTTATGCTACTATGGTTCCGATGCCTTTCCCGCTCGATTTTTACGCTGACCAATGTTTATTTTGTTATTGTAAATATGCCGTGGATATTTCTACTATTTAGTTATTGTATTTGCCACTGTGTGTAAACAAATGCTGTCAACTCTTCTTTTTCGCGCGTTATTTGCACTCGCGCGCACACACACACACACACCCACACACTTGTGCATATTTATATGTCTGTATGTTCAAAACAAATTCACATAAAATAATCGCGTCAATATTGTGGTGTAAATTTATTTATTATTATTTTTTAAGCCAACAAAAGTTGGCGCGTCGATCGTATTGATAATGAAGTGAATACAATCAAAGTGTAAATACGAGTATGTCACTGATCTTGTTGAAGTTTTTGACATTTATGGATCAGACAAATACAGTTGAGAGCACAACACTTGAACCACAAGAGACAACGTAAATATTATTCATTGGTGTCTAGGCGCGAATCATCGAAGAGTTCATTTGTGAAGTGAAAAGTAATTATGAAATATTTATTGCTGTCAATATAAAGTCAATTCAGAGTAATTCAAAGTGAATGGCTGTGTAAAACCACCAGGTTGGGGTAAATAACCTCACCTGCCTCAAGGTACAGCTGGTGAGAAAGTTGACAGTGAAGTGCGAGGTTAAGATGAGCTAAGTTGTTCTTTAGGGATATTTTTGTTTTACTCTATTATAATCTAGGAATATTAGAATAGAAAAGCGCTCTTGTAAAATATACCAGCAATAACATAGAAATAGCACTATAGAAATTAAACTTTTCAAAATTAGATTCAGTACGATCAAAGATCTGTTATTTTTTTTTTTTTTTTTTGGTTTTACAAAACCGAGCCACAGAGAATGAATGGTGTTGAAGTAGTGGGTGTGAGTAGGCAGGCACCACCGCTTTGCCACTCGAAGATAACGACATAATGGAGATAAACTTATTTACGCCATATCTACAAAACGGGTGGATTTATAAAAGGAAGTGGGTTAGGTTCAAAGCATGATTTTGTGGCAAAAGCCAATCGGAATTACACTTGGACAACTGGGAACGTTGGTCCATTGTGATACCTAAATACTCCAAAGTATTAAGAGTAAAAACCCTCAAAAGTTGACAAAGCGCTTTCAGTCTGTCACAAATTTGTTGAGACGGGTATTATCAATTTAAGATATTCCACCAGATTCGCTGAAAGTATGACTGCCGAGATGTTTCGAGCTTAATCTGGCAAAGGCTGATCATGGAGAAAGTGACACGGTGTTTTCACCTCACCTTCCTTCATACACCTTTGACAAGTAACGTCCGACAAGATTTTTAGCCTTACCGCATGTACGCCTATTAAATAATTTCTAGTAAGAATTTCTGTGATTGTGGTGCTAAGAGCAAGTATGTCAGTGAATCTACTGCGTTCTACTATTTCGTAGTCGCACAGGAGCTAGTTGTTGATCAACGTTAGGTTAGCTCAGAACAACAGAGACCCAGTTCGTTCCCAATCCGTTGTAATGGGGACATAGGTACCATCTTAAAAGCACATCGCCTTGCCGGTTCCAGTAATTTTGCTATGTATGACCAGGCACCCAAACAAGTCTGATAACGAAGTAGCTTCATGCTATCTATAGTGAAAGCAGTCATACTTTGATTACAAGTGAGTGCCAGCTGTCGGAGTGAATGCTGGCCTTCCTGCAAGAGTCTGCACTACGGAGCAATACATACATTTATTACTACTTGCAGCTTTTTCTGCTGGAAAAAAGTTATAGTGATCCGCTAAACTGAAACTATGCTTGACGTAGAACTCGTTACAAAAAACTTTCCTTCAAAAATTCCCTTTAAGCTTCGAATCATTAGTGAAAAATATAACTTCGTTTCTTCTCCAGCGACTTCGTGCCATCCACATATGTATTCCACGTCGGTATGCAAGCAGCAGTTGACTCGAAGAAAGATAGAATTTCAGCAATTTAAAACAATTAATCCAGCCAAATTTTAGTTACGGTATATAGTTCTAGTTGACTTCAGATATCTTTTAGAACAACTTATTAACAGCATTATATATTAATATCGCAACTTCCCATAAAAGTATGCTATAATTTTGACTGTTAACCCCTTTTAAATAGGTTCATATTCATTTATATTAATAAATCACTTGATGAAGCTGACTAAATAATTATAGTTCTCCAACTTGTATGTTTTTCAAATTAATCAAGGTTTTATATAAAAAAAATAAAAATACAATTAAAAAGTGTTTAAAGACAATAAAACAATAAAAAGAAAAATAATCACAAATTTCCTAGAAGTGAGCACTGAAGCATGCCAAACTAATATTTGTTTAACTACGTATATATGAATGTATACACGAAACCTTATATATTTACATATGACCACATAAATAATAAATAATCACATATACTCGCATATGTGTCTATATGTATGCATGCGCTTGTAAATACTATGAAAATATGTGTGTATATTTTTTATATTTCTTTCATATTTGTACTTTTCCATGGTGCGCAAACCGAAAACGGCTTTAAATGACAGAGGTTGCCATATTTGCTGAGTTGAAGTAATTTATTCAAATTCATTTTAGAAAACAGTAAAAGTAACAACAGCAACACAACAATAAACCAACGCGAGCAGCAATAGAGCGCGACAAGATCGTAAATAATTTTGACGCGCAAGGCAGCACAAGCGGTTGATGGGGGAGGGTCAGAGTGAGACAGCGTGTGGAAGCGCGGGTGATGGAGGTGTGCGGCCTGTCGCCGTCATGCAGGTGTAAATTTGTAAAACCAATATGGTAAAAACCACTTGTAAGGCTAAAAACAGCAACAGAAGGTAATTATAATATTAACTGAAACAAAAACAACAGTTACAACAACACAAACGACGCAGAGCAGCAACAACAATGAAAGGTGGAAAATAACAGAAAATAAATAAACAAAAGAAAAAAAAAAAACACACTGCAACAATACACCGGTAATGGCAATGTTATGTGTGATACAGTTTTTACAACAAAAACACAAAAAAAATCCAACAACAACAAAATGCCAACAATGTAATTGTATTTGGCTGGATATGGTTACACATAAGTAAATTTTTAAAAAATATTTAAATCATTTAAGTGGCTATAAGGCGATAATTAACAAACAACAATAACAACAAAACAAAAAAAATCTTGAAATAACAATAAAAACAATAAAGGTTACAGTTTCTGTTATAACTCTGCAGTAATTACGCCAAAGCGAGATAATAGCGCCAAGACTTTTCCATAACACTTACAGTAAGCGCGCAAAAAACTATAACAATTACAATTACAACAACAATAGTTGGCATTTTAGCGCATAAAAAAAAAAACAAAAAACAAAACGACACGCGAGCTGTTTACCATATTTGCTTGAGTTTATTGTGCGTGGGCGCGCCTTTTATGGGCAAAACTATCGATTACAGTGAACGCAGGCATACACACACACACACATACATGTATTCACTTATGCAAATATGTATATTTGTATTTGTATAGGCACTTATTTATTCATGGGTTTACTTGCAGCATATGTAACGCCACAAGCGTAGTCAATTTGAATTTTAAATACAAAAAACAGCTTACTTCACTTAAAGCTTTTATTTATAGTTAGATGGGACTTTGAGATAATTGCCTACAAATATGGAAATCTATCGCACAGTGGTGTGGCGGTGGCAAATATTTGAAATTTATAAAAATCAAATTTGAGGCAAAATGCTTTTCTCTTGGTGTTGTTGTTGTTGTATGGAATTTAAAAAAAAAATTTTGTTTTCCAATATTTAGCCTAAGACTAAATCATTCGATTTTTATTACATAGTTATGATGTAAGCCGTATTTCAGTGAGGGTATTCTGCATCAACCGGAAAAAATGGTAGTCAGAAGCGATAAGGTTAAGTTACCAGCCGCTGAGGCCGCGCCTTGTCATGTCGGAAAATTATTGCCTCGTGTCTAGTCGCGAATTCTGGGTGTTTTTCGACCAACGCTCGCTTCAGTTTAACGAGTACCGTTTCGCACTTATAATTTGATCCTGTTTAAGATGCTCATAATACATAATACATCATGCCCTGCTGATCCCACCAAATACAGAACATAAACTTCAACTTGGATATTCGACTTTACCGTTGATTTGACTGGCTAGCCAGCCAGCATGTGATTTTTTGTGTTTAGGATTGTAAAAACGTTGCAAAAGCGATTTCTTTTTGTAGCGGTCAAGCAGCATTTTTGACATGCAAAATCGTATTTTAACGTGTTTTGGCTTCTATTCATATGGCACCCAATTTCCTAGCTTTTCACTTAATCCGGCTGTTTTTACAGGATTTGAAATTTCTGCTTGAGTGACACCTAAATATTTTGTGAGCTCTTCTTGTGTATGGCAATAATCTTAATTTAGTTATGTTTCCAGTTTATCATGGAATGTGGATGAATTTTTGGCCGATTGTGTTTAAGATGATAACTGTTGATCTGATGATAATTTTATGTGCTGTGCTAAGGTTTAGTCGAAAATTGTGAAACTAGATATTCCGATGAGAAACGGGTATGGAAATTTTGTATAGAGGAAATAGTACAAAGGAGCAGACTTTTGGTAAGTTTAAAGATATATGTTCTGCCTGCTTGGGTAAGCAAATTTCGCAGTGTCAATCTGTAAATTAATAAATTATTCGGCACTGGTGTTGGCACAAACGGTGCTATTTACAAAACAATAATCCACAACTTAAGCTAGTATTTAATGGCCAGATATTTGAGTGATAGGATTTGTTTTGCAAACATTTAAGAGTATAGATTATCTATATCTAAAACCTCGGATAGAACAATTGAGGAGATATATCGGTGGTTTTTTAATTACATGATTTGAGTTCAGCCTCACTTTGGAACTTATAAGAATTCTGTTTCAGGTATACAAATACTGTAGACTGCCAATATCAAATGATAAAAAATAATTTTGGCTCCGAATGACTCGACACTTCAATTGCCATAGTTTGGTTGTATATAGCCATAGTTTAATAATATTTTTAAAATATATTTTTTATAGAAAACTACTTACAGCTGGTAAATTTTGAAGCACAGTTAGGATGCCTTGTATTTTTCTCATGTTAAACCTTCACCCTTATGAATTTGTATTATCGATAAAACGATCATAAACCGAACAATTTTCATACTTTTATATTAGATATATATATATACTACTACATATCTACAATATTTTCTTTTCAAAAATATTGAATATTTTCTTCCAGACAATATGAATATGGATCATAAAAACTAAACCAGTGACTGACTTCTGTAAAAAAAAATTCACAAAGTTGTTGACAATTGTGACGTCACACATTGATTCGTATAAGCTTTCATTAAGTCAATAATATTTCTAATTTGATATTATTCAATACGGTATTCCTACTGAAGCGAAATAAAGCATTTCAGTTGACAAGCTGGTCGTTCCGCACGACTCGTTTTCTTGCAGACATAGCATAAAGTGATGTCATTAAATTGACTCTGTCCGTCAGCAGAGAATAGGACAGGATAAACTTCGTAGCAAACAGCAGGACGGCACTATAAGTTTAGCTTTCATTCCGCTTTTTTCTGGCTTGTAAAGTAAATTTTCTAGTTTCCAGTTTTCTACGTGGACTCTGAAATCTAGTTTAAAACAATATAGAAAATTTCCTAAAGCACCTGAGTTATATAATATATGAAATACTGTATTCGCAGCGAGTTCATGTGTACGAATGTTTCTCTATCTCTCAATCGCCTTCAGATTGGCCAAAAACTCGCTTCGACAAGTAGGGATTGCCCTAAAAGCCTCCTAAGTACTTTTTACCGTTGTTTTAGCGATAGAAAATATTCGCCTAATGATTTTGAAGTATTCTATCAAGTTAGCGCTCTTTCTTCAGTCAAATATTAGGGTCCATTCCAGTACGTAGACACGACTTTCATGGAAACGGAGCCTTAATAGCATACACTTACTCAGTTGCGGAAGCATTAAGGCTACACTATACTGAACCCTTGTTGTACATATGCTTATAATATCAAGACCTATTAATATTTTGCCGAAAGTAAATGTTGAGGGATAGTACGTGATGATATATAAGCTCCGAATGACCTTATATATATAAAAAATATATATGTTTTTTTTTTTCAAAATATTAATAATTTGGCATAAATATTGCACGTGCAACAACTTCTATTTCTTATACTTATTAAACTGCTCTCATTTCCATTATTTGCATAATGAAGAATCGTGCGATCTAACCTCAAAAAACAAAGTTTGATAGTATTCCGAAAAATTGAAAGTTCGGCAGTGCTGTTGTAATAATATCAACCCTGAGGCGGCATTTAAATAAAGCGGAACAGCCATTCGAATTTATTCAAACAAAGAATTGTTGTTGTATGCGCTTATGAAAAATATTTAGAAATCCATTTGAATGCATGAAATTTGCAATTTTCGCACAGCAAAAACGTTTCCTAATGCAATTCGCATTTATTATTGTTATTATTCGCCGCTTTTGTGATTGTTTTTATTATTGTTGTTTCGCTTTTAATGCAAAAGCGCGCTTTTGATGTAGCCAAAGGCGTCGCCGACAGCTAACTGTTGCAAAGGGGGAACTCATAAATACACATACATTCATACAGTTATACTTATAGTGTATGCTGCCACAATAGCGCATCAGCGAAGCAGAACGAATCTGAACGAGCGCAACCAGTGCAATCAAAACCAGTAGCCACAGCAGTCAGCCTCAGTCAAGTAGTCAGCCAGTCGGTCAACCTGTTGCGCCGGCGCAAATTTCCATCACACAATGCATGCATGTATGTGTATATATGTGTGTGTATATTCTTTGTGTAAATAAACTTGTGTGTGTTGACTCATATTTGGTTACTTTGTATGCCTCAATTACCATCAACGTCATCAATAAAATGACAACAAAAATGAATTAAGAATTGCTTATACCCAACGCGTGTTATTGTAGCGTTTCGTATTGTTGTGTTTGTGTTATTTAGTACTTGGATACGTTGAAATTTTCTGAAATTTGTAAAGATTACCGACTCGGCTTGATCTATAAATATTTTTTATGTTCCGAAATATTTCAGAAAGCAGTGTGGACTCCGTCTTTAAAAAAAAAAAAATCTGATGTTGACGGCGTATTCTGTTTTTTGTTTCTGTAAGATCCGGGAGAAAAATAATAAAGCTCAACTGCGTCATTTTGTAGAGCGAAGGTGTCATCTTTTTTTTATTTCACTAAAGTCAATTGGAATTCGCAACTGGTTTATATAAATCAGTTAATATTATAACAGAATATTGAAAGTCAATATTAATATTATTTTTTTGCAAACTGTAGAACGGAACATTTGAAACTATCTAGATTTTAATAGCAAAGTTTTTCTTTATCTTAAATTTTTGGAATAGAGTTCTAAGCTTTTAAAAGCCGACTGTAGAAATGGGCGGAACTATGTTGCTGATTTCAAGACGAAACAAAATTGCCGGTTTTATTAAAATGATAACTTTCTGTGTTAAAGAGGTTTTATACTAGTCTCCTGAATAGAAACGGGTGTTATATTCCGAAAAACTTTAATATTTTCACATTTAGATGTAGAGTTTGCCATCTATAGAAATTTTTTAAAATATTACGAAATGTGTCCAAACATAAAAGTTTCAAGAAAAAAGTCTTAGCAAAGAAGGGTGCTTTTATACATAGTATAATATGACAAAATATGAAAAAAAAACAATTTTCAAATGTATAGAGTTTGAGAAAAAAGCGAAAAATATTTAGAAGCTTTTATTTTAAATTTTAAGCTTTGAGGAATAATGATGCGACCCATCGAAAAATCTAAATTAAAGTAAATCTCATCAAATGAGTGTAAAATTCAATATAAGGCAGATCTTCAGGAGAATATTTGCGGAAACTTTATGTTACATATTTTAGAACAGAGTTGCCACTCGTTGATGAGGTAACAAATGAGTAAAATCTTACAAAATATGTCTGATAATATAGAGTTTAAAAAAATATAGAAACATGTTTTTAAGTTTTTTTCAATTAAACATATGTATTTTGGCATAAAGTTGCCACCTATCAAAAAATATAAAACTAACGATAATGTTATAAAATTTGTGTTAAATTCAAAATAAGGATATCCTCGAAAGCGTACTTGGGTAGACTTTGTATTACATATTTCAAAGCAGAGTTGCCACCCATTAACGAAATTAAACACAAGCAATTAATTACTAAAAATATAAAAAAATATATATTTGTATTGAAAATCGATATACTATATATGTAAGAAAATTTCGACAATTACTTGTTTTTCAAATTGAACATAATTTGTAATAAAGTTGCCACCTATCGAAAAATGTTTAAATAAGCAAGATATTGCAAAATTAGTGGTGAATTCAAGATATAGAAGACCATCGGGAGAGTATTTAGGGAGACTTTATATTAAATATTTTAAAACCGAGTTGCAATCCATTGATGAAATTAAAAAAGAGCAAAAATTTACAAACATTTTGCGTTGAAAAAAGACTGCGAAACAATTATTTTAAAAAATCAAGAAATTAGATAAAAAGTTGCCACCTATCGAAAAAATTTAAAATCGGCAAAATATTACTAAATAAGTGTCAATATTAAGGAGTTTGAAAGACTTTGTGTAAGTAGATGGGAAGATTTTAATTAAGTATTTTTTGGAATATCGTTGCCAAATATTGAAAAAAGGAAATATTTATTAAAAAGTAACACAAGCTTCTGGTGGACTCCCATATTATTTTAATTCTTTATTTGAAAATACTTTGAAAACAAAACAAAAAATATTTTTAAAAATTATAATTTTACAGTTTTTAAACCAAAATTTGCATATTAAAATTATAACGCTAAAGGTAATGGGTATTGGGTTAAAAATAAATGCATGTATAAAACGCAGCTCAGTAATCGCGGCTCCATGAATAACGCAATTGGCAATAAGCAAATAACAGAAGCATTAAGAAGTGAAATTAAAAATCGCATACATACAAGCGACTTAAGTGCATTTATAGTTGATGTTGTTGTATCATATTTACATGCAACAAATGCGTTTTTAATTTCTTTTCGTAATTTTTATTGCTTTTAATTTTTCGTTTCTTCAATTTGTGTTTACCGCTACTTTTTATTGCCACCACTGTTTCGGTTCTGTTCGGATGCTTATACTGAACTTGCTTGAGGCACTACTTTTCAATCAATACCAGTAGCCAACAACAGCCATTGAGAGCTGCCATCCAGTGGCGGCGTTATTTGAACGAGTGGGGGTGCAAGAGGTTGACATACTAGCAGTTGTGAGAGCTCGCACAATTTTTGCAATTCAACACATGCATGCAACACTTGAAATTAGCGATTGATCGCTGTGCTTGATTGTTGCTATTGTTGTTTTCTTTGTTCCGTGTATACGTGTCCGATAATACGTTGTTCAGTATGTTGTATAAAGTTTTTATATCGTTGAAAGGATATATTTTACACGCTGAACATGGTATATTAACGCCCAGAAGGGATAGTTGAAGACTCTGCAGTCTATACATCTGTCCGTCTACATATGCGTGAACTAGTCCCTAAGTTCTTGAGATGTCGTTTTGAAATTTTGCACACCTTCTTTTCTCTCCAAGAAGTTGCTTATTTGTTGGAATCGCCGACATCGCACCACTATAGCATATAGCTGCCATACAAACTGAACGATCGGAATGGCGTGCTTGTATGGAAAGTTTTTTCATTTTAAGAGATATCTTCACGAAATTTGGCATGGGCTATTTTCCAAGACAATACTATAATCTCTTGTTATATTATTTAGTTTGAACCACTATAGCATATAGCTGCCATACAAAGCGACCGATCAAGAGCAAGATAAAGATCTTTTATACCCTTTTATGAAATGCACCTGTAAAGAGTATTATAGCTTTGTTGCAACCGAAGTTAGGAGTTTTTCTTATTTCAGCTGGATTTTACCTACGATTGCGCGTTGCCGCCCACTTTGCCCTTTCCCACTCGTTTAGCCGCTAATGGGTTAATTGTGGCTCAAATGTTGGTGGTAAAGTAATCTATACGTCACTTGAGATTTGTTGTTGTTTGCGATCGTTTTTTTTTTTTTGGTATGTGTTTTGTTGTTGTTGCTCTTCGTTTACGCTTTAAACTTGACTGCAATCTGCAGTTGCATTGTGATTTTATTCTTTGGCTATTCCTGTTTTCAGCTATTGTGGTCTTGATTGGTTGTTTTTATTGCAATTTGATTGTTTTGGTTGTTGTTGTCAATACAGTTTCTTGTTGCTTATGTATGTATATGTGTTGCTCCGCAACTTTTATTGTGTGTTCATATATATATTTTTTCTTATATACACACATACACACATGTATATGCATATATGTATATGCCCGCTTGCATTCGTTTTGCTTGATTGCCTCGCTTGATTTGATTTGCTGTGATTCTGATTTTTACGTGAATTCAATGCGATTCGATGTGTTGCGGGAAGTTTCTGCGCGCACACACACACGCGCAAACACACTAAACTTCAATATAAAATCACAAAAAAATATGCAACAAAAACTTGCTGCAAGCACTGCATAATTTTGTGTAGCAGCTGTTGCTGAAACCTTTTCTTCGTGTTTTATAAGTTTCTTGCTTGTCTTTTGCATGTTGTTGTTTTCATTGTTGTTGCTCGCTATTACCGCTGAGACTATACATTAGTTCGGTTGCTTCTTATTGCTTTGCTTCGCATGACCGCACACCATTCTTGCTCGCAATGTAATTTTTCGTTTTTTGATTTTCCATTTCGCTTTTTTTTGTTTTTGTAATTTTTTATAATTTTTATCATTATTCAATTGTTCATTGCTTTGTTTGATTGCAATCGCTGCTCGTTGCATTGCCGTTTTATGCGATTAACCAGTCTTAACATGCTTGTATCTTGCGCGCTGGGACACACACACTCACACACATGTGTATGCATACTTATGCGCCCACCCTTCACTTGGCCTTTGTGGCTGTGGCGTATGTGCGGTAGCTGCGAAACAAAAGACTTAAGCAACGAACGTGAAAATTAAATGCAGCACTCGTGCGCGACTTTTTACAAAAAATACATACACACATACATATATAGTACCATAAGTAGTTATGTTAGAGTGCATTTGATAATGCATTAATATACCTACATATCGCTCAAATATTTAATTATTGGCAATTAAAAATAAGTGATTAAGTAAGGTACCGAGAAATATTTATAAAAAAATTTAAAAAGTTATATATTAAAATTGTGCAAATAATTTATTATTTTTTATTTTACAGATTTTAATTTAGTTCTTCTTTTCTATTTTTTCTTAGTATCTTTTATAAATATACATATATATAATTAAATTAAAAAAATAAAAAATAAAAAATAATTAAAAATTTTAAATTATGAAACACATTTTATAGTTTTTATATTAATTTCTTGGCTTCATTATTAAATTTTTTTAAGTTTCTTTTATTTTAAATTCTGATCATACTTTATAATTTAAGTACAACAATGGCAATGTTTTTATATTTAATGAAATATAATCTCTTTTATACTTATTTTTGACCAATATTTTATATTAAAGTATCAAAAAAAAATTTTTTAATTGGGAAAGGAAAATTTCTGAAATTATTTTTATTTAAAATTGTTTTTTTCCATTTCAATTTAATTTTTCCATTTTAATTTTTTTTTATTTCGAACAAGTTTTGGCGAGATATTTTCTGATTTTCCGCAGAAATTGAGCTAAATATTTACTTGTTTTTAGAATCATAAAATTATAGTGGAGCACATTGTCAACGACTGCATAAAGGCATGTAAATGATTATATCACAAGTAATAGATACTAGGTTTCAAAACGGGTTGAGTGCACATAGCCTTTCAATAATGTTATCTTAACGGAAAGCTGTGAAATTTCTTCGAATATCTGGTTATTAACAAAGCACTCTGTTGTTTTTGTTGTTGCGGGTGGCCGTATTTCTTATATAATTTTGGGGAAGTCAACCGAGTTAACAGACCTTC
Source organism: Bactrocera oleae (assembly GCF_042242935.1). NCBI lineage: Eukaryota > Metazoa > Arthropoda > Insecta > Diptera > Tephritidae > Bactrocera > Bactrocera oleae. Next base: position 60,020,143 of record NC_091539.1, read on the forward strand.
GTCGCATAAATATTCAAATCCGATCCGATTATTGCTTGTTAAAAAACCCAAAAATCTTGATATTTAAATTTTGCACATAAATTTTGAGGTTGTGTAAAAAAAGTTTATGAGCAAAAGTTATAGATATTTCCATTACCTACAACATTGTTATACAACTTTTTTTCTACAGGACTTTTAGTTTTGATGAAAATCGGTATAAACCATTTTTGACCCTTAAAGCTTCAGGCCCGCCCCACCCCTTCCTCTTCCCGACCACAGATCGCCCGTAAATTATTTTTCCTTTAATGTTTGTCATTTTATCTTTCCTTTCCGATGGGTTTCAACCTACTATGAATTTCTCTACTAGGCTAGAAGTTGTCGCCTCAAAAATATTAAATATAATATTTCAATGATTTTTCCATAGAACTTTTTCAAAAACTTGGAGACATGTCTCTTACAACAACAGAAACGGAGTTGAAAATTTGAAATTGTGAGAGTAAAAAAGAAAAGTTTTAGAGAGCGATGTTAGACTTATTAAACAACAATTTTTGATACTTTTTTATTTCGGAAGGGTTATTTGGATACTTATGTGAGATGTGATCAATTACAAATAGTCCAAGGCCTCCATTTTTCTTCATAGAAACCAACGATTTCTAGTAATTATGTCCATGTGCTTTATCATAATGCAATCGCTGAAAGCTCTATTAGCAAAAAACTGCCACATTAGTTTGATATAAAAACGCTTATGCTTAAATTGATTGCGAAGATCTAGCCGATAGACTCTCTAATGACCGGTAGCGGTGGCGAACGTGAGCCAAAAATGATGAAGCATTTCGGCAAACGGTAGCAGCTACCGCACTACCAATGTAGACATTTGGCACAGCAACAATGAAAAAAGAATTTTGCAACAAAAATAATTACAACAACAATAATTGAAAAAATATTACAACAACAACAACGAGCATTGTAACACATTGGCAGCACTCAAATTTCGTTCCGCCCAATTTTGTTGTAGTGGCACGCTTTACGGCCAACAACAACAATCTTCGCCATGAATTCAACACAGACAACAAACATAGAGAAGAAAACCAAAAATTGGTGAATAAAGCGATAACAACAATAACTAGCTGCGTTGCGCCGCTCAGCCACCACTTAATAAAAATCAAAGTGCGCCGATTACAGGCGCTAATACATGGTCTTTCGCTCGCTGGCACTCGTGTACACTCGTGTATGCATGTGTGTGTATGTACGAACTCGCTTGCCGCCTTACTGACTTGACAGCTACGCCGTAGAACTACTGTTCGCCGCAAACGCTGCCGGCACGGACAGCCCATAATTTGCCAACAACACAAATAACAACAACAATAAAGCATTGTATGACTCCATTCACCACTCTATTCTAAGCATAGTGTATACCTATTGCAGCTTCGACTGCCACCTTTCGCTTTGCTTCGTGGCCTCTGGGGCAGGCCAGGCCGCGGTTCTTTCTCTTCGTTTCAACAGTTAATTCAAATAGTCGAGTGTTGTATTGCGCATGCGCGCCACGGTACATGCGCTGCACTTACTTTTGATGGCTGCTCGTTACCAAATGAACTTTGCTTGTTGTTTTTGTTATGGGTTTATAATTTTTTATTCAATCACCCACCTCGCGGGCATTTCGCTGCACACATTTTGACGGACTGACAAAGCAATCAATGATTTGTGCTGCTGCCACCATTTGCCACTAGTTCAACGTTGTTATTATGATTCTTGTTTTTGTTTTATATTTTTTTTTTTTAAGAAAAATTATTTTTTAAGTTTATATTGGAATTAAAAAGGTGTTTAATTACTATATTTTTTTTTTCAATTTGCAATAATTACAAAATTCCTTAAAAGTATGAGAAGCTTGACTTTCTCATTATACCCTAAACAGGGTATATTAAGTTTGCCACGAAGTTTGTAACGCCCAAACAGAAATGTCGGGGACCCTTTAAAATATATACATAAATGATCAGCATGATGAGCTGAGTTGATTTAGCCATGTCCGTTTGTCTGTATATATACGAACTAGTCCCTCAGTTTTTAAGCTATCGATCTGTCCTTTTCTCACTAACAAGCTGCTCATTTGTCGACAACAATGTAATTTCAGAAGAAAATTCAGATCAGGTCACTATATAATATAGCTGCCATGAACGATCGGAATTAAATTATTGTAAGGAGCCTTTGTGTTTGTGAAGGGTATTATAGCTTTAATGCAACCGAAGTTTAAAATTTTTTCTTGTTTATTCTGTTCTTTTAAACTCTGATTGGGCTCCACTCGTAAACTCCAATATGTTTGCAGCCTAAATTTTCTCCTGAAATTTATTCCTAACAAAGGTCTTCACCTATATTTTGCTAATACTTTTCTAGAATTTTATGCGATTTTAACTACTTGAAAACTCAGTAATATGCTCTTAAAGAAACGCCACGAACCTTATGACACCACTGATCACCTTACCATATATGCTGTATGGTGATTCCTCTTCTTCGATGGCGACCGTCGAAAAATTAGTTAAACGATTTTTGAAGTGGTCGCACTTTGGTTTTGGATGAGCCACGTCTAGGTATTTTGAAAATGCTTACCACGGAGGATGACGTGACTAAAGTCCCCATCTTATATTGGCAGATGCCGCTCGAAGATGCATCTAAAAAACCGCGTGAGCCATATCCTGCATGAAACATTGGGTATGATAAAGCTATCGACGCGATGGCTGCCACATTTACTCACATCGAATAACAAAGATAATCATGATATCAATTCAAAGCTGTGTTTAAAGCTATTTAAGCGCAATCCTAAAGAGATTATGCGTACTTTCGCGACAGTCGGTGAAACATGGTTCCTCTGGCTTACACCAAATACCAAGAAACAGTGTCAAACAGTCGACTTCGCCCGGCGAACCTGTTTCGAAAAAAGCGACAACTATCTCAATGACGAAAAGGTGATGTTGGTAACGTTTTCTGGGATTCCCACGGTGTAATCTACATTTGCTACCTAAAGAAAGGCAAATTTTGCAGATACTACTTTCTGTTTTCAAGCGTAAAATAGTCGTTCAGGCAGAAACTTGAGAACATCGCTGAGACCAGTATATCGAGCAAAAAAGAGCAATAAATCGCCATTTTCATTCCATTTCGAAATATTAGCTAGTTAGATTGTTTTGTTACTTTTTTTCAGATCGTAGTTTCAGGTCATGGCTCAGATATTTTATGTTTTATAAGAAAAGTACTTTTTAAGCATTTTATTTGTTGAAAAATTAATCAATAAATCAAATGACAGATTGTTGTACAAGTATAAAACAACATTCAAGTCATTTACAACAACATTATGTATTTTCAATACTTGAAATAAAATTTCAATGTAAACTGCAAGAAATTGGATCACAAAGCGCACGCGATTAAGCAAAAGCAATGCAATCAAAACAAAATACTTTAAGCGCAAACTGGCTGTTAATCGAAATTCAAGCGGTGCAAGCACGAGCACACACACACAAACACACAACCACACTGAACCTTGACTCAACTCACCGCCGACTGAGCAGCGGTGGAACAGGTGAAAGGCGACCTCTGGACATATGTGAACGGCGGCGACAAAATGGACTGCCGCAGAATACGAAATGTCAGCGAGAAGTCGTTTGTTTCGGGCGAAAAAAACCAAAACAAAAAATATAAGCAGGAAATAAGTGTACATAATGTTCAAAAGTAAAATAAAAGGCCAAAATAAAAAATCACTTAAAGTACCGTAAACATATGCGCAGTAACAGCACAACATTCACAGTGACTTGAAAGCGCAGCTTGGGGCCGCGCTCAATTGCTTGACGCTCGAAAAGCGTGGACTTTTTCCTACCACTTTCGAGCATTGCAACTTTTACTTTGTAGGCAAAGTTAGTAAGAAATAAAAATGCGACCATTTATTAGCGGCAACGGTAGCTGGCGGCGCTCAGCTAAGAAAAGCAGGAGTTCACCTTAGAACAGACAGCAGTCTAGTACAATAGAACACCAGGGCTAGCTGACTAGCTGACTGGTTGACTGCCTGTTGAAGGCAAATTTATGGCCACCTTCACAAAACTGCCGTAAATATGATGATGGCTCATACCGTAAGCGAATTTTGAGTGCGCATGCGCAGCTGCTTGCCGACTATGCTATGAGCGCGATTTGCTACAAATGCATAATAATAAATGCTTTCGTTTAGAATTCAACTACACACTAGCTTTTAGTGTCTATAAAGCAATTGCAATTCGACAATGCAACTGCGCAGGCGCACAGTGCGCATAAACGCCGAATGCAACGCTAAGCTTACTGTTGGCAGTTATGAATGTAGGCGGCTACTTTTGGTGAATGTGCATTGCATTTACTTTTGTGTGTGTTTTAAAAGTAATACGAAAAGCAACAAAAACAATGTAAACTCGAAACTATATAATTATGTGTGCGCAGGTCTTTGTTGTAAGAAATCATTTGCATTTTATGCATTTGAAATTGTTTCGTATATAAAAATTTTTACACATAAAAACAACAAGTTATATGACGAAATATAAAAGTAAATGGAGCAAAACGCGCGCAACAAAGTCATGCTTACGATATGGTGAGGTTATGTGTAACGAAGCTTACGTTTGAGTGCTGTGCCGCATGTTGGGGCATTTAAATGCAACGCGCATGCGCGGACTTACAATTTTAACTATGGTTTATAAATGAGATATGCTGCTGAAATACTTAAATAATAGCTCACAACTTTTTAGTTTTAAATTACGGGTTTTTCTTTTTCTTATACGGTTAAGTAGTCTATTATTTTGAAATTCATTTGTATTATTGAACCACTTAGACATAATAATAGTAAATTCTGTAAACGAAATACAATATATATCTATTTTCACGGTTATAGTTCATTTGTCACTGGTCACTTTGTTTTATATGCTTCTCTTAACATTTTTTTGAACTTCGCTCCTAAATGTAGGCAACAAAATTTATTGATTTGGAAGAAGTGTGCGAGTCTATGAAATATTCTTGCATATTTTTAGGAGAAATGCAGATAGTAAATTAAAAGTAAACATAAATGAACAGAAAAAAGCTCCTTTAGAACAAAACTGTTGTTACGCTTTGAGTACCGTACCAAACCCTAAGGCTTTGAGGGCAAAATTCCATAGCATAAGAGTTTGCAATATAACTTTCAACAATAAATTTATCCTTTGTCTGTAATAAATTCTGCAATTCATTTTCTTTATAGATCACAATGTATTAGAAACGTTCGACAGTTCAAGATAGTTAACCGTTTCTCGGTGAAGGTTCTTGAGTTTCAGGAAATAATTTTCGCAACTATATATGGGTACTTCAGTCTCCTTCACTGCGGTATAGGAATGAATAGGAACTTCGTTGGTTGCTTGTAGTTCACTATTCGACTGTTGGGACTCAGACCAGCCGAGCAAGCGTTGGTCAACTACCAGCAGCTGTGTAGTCACGAGCTCCTGCTGGCCCAGGGTAGATCGTAAGAAATCTAGGAAGTTCTTCACTCTCAGCAAGGTGCACCATTCAATGGTGGTAGGAGTTTTAACCGAAAACTTAATAGAAAACTTTTAATAGAAAACTTTCAGATTGGCCATGGCTAAAGTCTTACCATAACTTCGGTTCCTTGATTCAATTTCGAAAACTAAAATATTTTATTGTAGTGATTTCTGTAGATTTAGGTAGGTAGGTAGAGTGGCTGTCCAACGACGCACCTAGGCCTATAGGCCTATAGATTTAAGGAGTAATAAATATTTTGAGCGTCGAACTGAATCTTTTTAATCTCGTTTATATCCAAGAAGTAATCTTTCAAGTGCCGCCAAGTGAGATTGAGGTGCGTCTGGCCTAATATACAAGTACAATATGAGGAACTTATGGTACCGATCGGAACACGAAGGAACATCGATTGACAAATTTTCGAAAATCATAACCATTGGGTTGAATAAGGTAATTTGATTTAACATATATAATTATATATACATAAATATAAAATGCAAAATGTTGAGTAACTAGTATCAGTAAAAGTAAGTGGAAAGTATAGCTTCAAAAAACTGTATGATATGTTAAAAAAAATTGAATTAATTTTAATCGGATCGGTGAGCAAATATAGATGCCTTAAAGGCATATACCCATATATGAATATTTTTTGCCTCCCAGATAAATATTAGTCGTCATATATTTGTAGAAGTCACTTCGTGGAGAGCAGTTCACTTACCTGTAAAAGAAAGAAAATATTTTTAAGTAAATTGACAATATGAATATATGATAAGTAATATATTCTGAAAAAGTAAAAATAATATTCCGCAACTGTAAACTGTAACACAACCTCAAATATTTCATAACTCAAAAATTTTTTTCGAAATCTATAAAGTTAATAATAAGTTATTAAGGGTACGATAACAAATCGTGCGAAATATATATTAACAAAAAAAAAAAAAAAAAAAAAAAAAAAAATTAAGATATTAAAATAACAACAACAACAAAAAAAACAAATAATGTGAAAAAAGTAAACAATTCAGAATTAAACGTATATACATATGTATATGTATTGTATTTTAATATATCGAAAACAACAAAAGCACAAAGTGAAATATTTAGCTGAAAAAGTAAAACCAGAAAATTAATAACAATGCCAGCACACACACATATATATATAGACAGACATGTGCAGGTAATGAAAACGTGAAAATGCTACGGCAGAAAGGGCGACCTTGGAATTTTTAATAAGAATTCGCGTTCAAAACACACATTACTTATATACTAATACGAGTTCACATATACTAATACATATGTAAATAAATACATGTTGCAATGAAAGCGTACATATATTTGCAAATACTTTTATTTCTTTACGATTTCGCGGCGAAAAGCACGCGCCCATCGCTTATTTCTCACCACCCACCGAGCATTGACGAGGCATTTGCAACAGACCACTAAGCCGCATACTACAGCAACAACTGTTTAAACATTTACATTTTTCTCACCTAGACCATATTATATTATATATTTTGTTTTTAATTTAATGCAGGCAAGTGGTGTAGAGGAATGCGAAAATTTTGCGAGGTGACTCACCCAAAAATTTATCTGTATTAGAATAGCAATTAGAAGAGTTTAAATATTTGCACTTTTAATTAATCGTAGATGATTCTCGAAAAACTAGCAGTCATGCTATACAACAAAAGCTCACTGGTACTTTTTCTTAGAGTATATTGAAGACATGTTCAGAATCAAACGTAATAAAGCGGGTTTTTGAAAATTCGAGACAACTATTTGGGTAGCCACAGCGTAGAAAAAAAAATTAAAATTGCCAAATAATCCTTTAAAGTAGACAGCTTATGTAGGCGACCTAAGCTGTTGCTGGCAAAATTCTATAATTCATTCCTCATGTTTATTTATAGTTTACTCTTTTTTTCAGAATCAGAAAGCTTAATTTTCCAGCTAATAAATGTAAAACGCTTTGAAATAAGTTTCACATACCTAACCGGTAACTCATCCGAACAAAAGCGAATTTGACGTCAAGATGGAAAGTCATCACAAAAACAAAAAAATTAATAACAATATAATAGGTATGTAAACAAGAGTTGACAATATATACCTACACACACGTACTCGTATGCATGTTTGTAATTGCAAAATATTTACATATTTTATCTTTTATCAAATACAAAGAGTGAGGCAAATGTACTCGCTGGCTAGCTGGCTAGCTGGCTAAGCAGTTGACAGCTAAGCAAATAACAACGCATTCTAGAATACACACAAAGTCAGGGCGACTTGTCTGTATGTACATAATAATTATATGTGTAATTATATAGCAGATATAAAAATTAAGATAAATAAAGATTATATTTATTGTTTTATTTGTGGATCAGCTTTGTAATGTTTTAAATATAGTCTACAAACAGAGGTTTATATATGTGCAGATGGGTATACAACTTAGAAAAGTTAGAAAATTTAGTGTAATGCTGTGTTTGGATGCAATGATTTGCGGCTTCAAATATTTCTATACACTCGCAACATGTAGAAGAGTGCGATATATTTTTTTCTTATATGTCAAAATTATGATTATAATGAAATGAGTTGATTTTGAACAATAATTTAGATTGGTGGTTTAAAATTTTTTTTCAAAAGTGGGCGAGGCCCATAATAGGTTTAATGTATATACAAGTATAACTCACAAACTAATTCAACCAAAATAATTATTGTATGCATTTCTCCATAATATTGCATGATAACATAAGCTAGAATTTCATATCTCATTAACAACTTGAACAATTCGAATCATATTTTATACATATTATGAAATTATAATTATCCTTATGCTACAGATTTAAAGTGGGCGAAATCAGACTAAAACAATGCCTGATAAAATAACTTCCTATGTAATATATAAACCAAGCTGCAATGAAGATATCGGAATAAAACTTTGCACAAATAGTCAACTATAGATTTCGAGCTCTTCATATTAATATATATAATTTTTGAGACCTGAAAAATTATAGTCCGATTTCGACTTTTTTAAAATTTTGTCAAAATCGAACTATAAATTTTCAAATTCCTGACACCGAATATGTGGGACTCGGCTTCTATAGCTAACTTTATATCGAAAATATCGGCCATTTTGTGAAATATATTAAGGAAATAAAGAAGGCATATATTTCTGACCGCAAAGTGCATTAGTATGAAAATTAGTTGAAAACCAATTTAATGCTTCTTCAACTCCATCCTTATCACCCATATACCAAACATATTGACTATGGATATTTTAGTGGCGTCAATTTCGAATATATCGGTAATTTTCACAAGATTTTAACTCTCACAAATTGCGAGAGTATACCTATAATTGGCAATGCGCCCGAGAAAAGGAGAACCATGAGGAATTAAACACAATGTTTTCATTCCCCATAAGAGAAGAATGGAATAGTGGTTCTGTGACCGACAGTTTAAAACGGCGATATTTAGATAATCACCGAGGGATCAATGTATGAAATAGGAAGATTAGCGGGCTTCTTCTGTAGTAATCCATACACAGAAGTTATATTCAAAAACTAAATAACTACAATCAAGTATTTTGCTCTAACCAGCAAGTCCATAAATCCAATGCTCAAACTTAAAAGAAATTGGTCAGCTGGAGTGAAAAAAATCATGTTTTTTTACCAAATTCACTGAGTTGCTGGACAAGGCTTTATTTGGTTACCACACGGGAGCACAGTGGGCCTAATGATGGCCTAAGTGCGGTCGCCTGCAGTCTGGCGTTCATGCGGCTCCTTTTTAAACCAACCACCAATCAACCATATCCATAATGTTCGGCAGAACATGAACTCAACCTTTTTTATACAGATTTTTTCCTAATTTTATATTTATAGGTATTAACTAAACTTTTTTGGAGTTAAGTTTTTTAATGTGTACATAAAAAGATACATCTGAAATTATGTATATGATGCTTAAGCTTTCTCATATGCATTTTTGAACTAGTTAGATTATGTTGAGTGTCTGTAGTCGCGACAGCACCGCTAAAAAGCTAGACAATAAGTCATGGTTATCAGCTTAGAGTTTATGGTTAGACCTAAAAATCAAATAAACGCCTTAAGCTAATATAATATCCACATAAAAGAGAAAATTTTAATATAATTTTTGGTGCTTAATTGCCTCCAGCTATTTATACAGTTAACAAACAGAAACCAATATTTTTGTAGCAAACATATCTTCCTCGGCATGAAGTATTAAATCCGTCAAAATTAAAGTTTACAACTTTACAACGACGTCTTCGCAGTCTTATGTCCTTTATGCTATGATATGCCGGATTAAACCACGCCTAAACTTAACTTACAGCGTAATTTAGTTAATTGCGGCCATATCGCTCATTTCCTTTTCCAATTTCAGTTAAATCCACAAATAATTCATTTGATAGCGCCACGTAGTAAAATTTGGCAGTTAAATAAATTTCTTAGTTTATATTTTCACACCAAAAATTTGTTTAATACTTTTCACCAGTCAATAGTGCCATTAATAAATACTTCGGTATTAAGTGAGTAGCAAAGCTTTTTTATCATTAAAATAAACGCCTTACCGCTTAATTTAGTTTATATTCGCTTTAGAGAATTTCCAATTTATTTAAAAGCTTTACCTTGCTGGCGCCTCAATAAAATTTTAATATCCAATAATACGGTAGCTTCCTGGCTTTACACGTCAATTTTTATATCGAAAATTTCTAAGCTGGCAAATGATATATTTTTATAGTGAAACAAAAATTAAATCTAATCTTTGAACTAGTGACTCAGCTTTGTAATTGAATGCTGTCTACTTTTTGTGTAGAGTTCAATCGACAAATTTCCTCACATACCGAAAACATTGCCTACATCTAGATGCTAAACAAAATATCGTCGGTCATTGCCTACATCTAGGCGCAAAGCAAGCAGGTACCTACTAGAAAATCAAAGATGACTAGAAAAATTATAATGCATAACTCACAAGTCTCTTGAATTTATTTACTCTTTGAATACTGAAGAATTTGAAGTATATATATCTTCATGACGATTTTATTGATCTTTATGCATATTTATTAATTGGTACGGCTATATACAATATTCTTGAAATTCTATAATAATTCCAATATAATATTTCCATAGCGAAGTAGACACTATTCCAGTGACCTAGTCTTGATTGAACAATTCAAAATTCACAAAAGTAATCATCAAGTTATGTGTTGATACTTGATATAGTACATGAGTCTAATATTCTAGTTAGAAAATCCAACATAACTTAAAAACCAAGAGGGTCTATTGTGTAGTACTGAAAGATGTAAAATTTTTAGAAAAATTACGTAGAGTATATGGGGGTAGATCACAAACAGAATTTCGACGAACTCGTGACAGGCGATTCTGGTCTTTCTTATCGACAATTAACGTTCACTTTAAAGTTAATCTGTTAAGTGTAAGGTGATTAAAAAGGTAATTTCACTGTTTTAATGTGGCTTTGTCATAAAACTCACCAGTTTTTTTGTGCAAGTAATTGAGAAATTGTATTATATGCTATCACACTGTCACATTTCATACTGATTGTGAGTGATTTTTCGGTCGAGTACAAAAGAGAAGTTATCGGTCAACTTACCTATAACTACAAGTATCCTCTTCTTTGCCCAAACAAAATAACTGCTATAGAAAATCAAGCACGTAGACAATGCAGGCCACAAATAAAGCAACTGGAGGCAGGCGAAAGAGATATCAATTAAAAAGAGGAAAGATAAAATTGAAAAACATATTGGCATAACTCAAAAATTTACTCTTATCAGACTTCTTTGCCATTTTCCTAGTAAATTTGGAAGAAATGATACTACGAACCTTAGTCTTCTATTTCTATAGTACAATAGAACCGAATATAAAATCTAGATGAATAGGTTTCTAATAGTAATAACATTGCAATATATTATTTAATTTAAAGAACAACCAATTTGAACAAAACATTCAGTGAAGACCGTGAAGTCGTCGAAAACTTGATTCTGGCGAGTCACTCATTCACCTCTGTTCATAACATCATAACAGTGCTTAAAATTTTTGATGTGGCATTAGAAAGATAACAGAGGATTTCAATTACTCTATGGACTCGATATATTTTGGTTAATGTTTTGGGTATTCAGCGTATCAATGTTACCAAAAAACCTGAATCTTTTGCAAAAACGACGTCGAGTTGAGGTCGCAAAAGAGATGCTTGACGACCTAGCTAAAGACCCTACATTCATCAAACGCATCATCACTGGCGATGAGATGTGGTTTTATGAAAAATACGTCGAAACTGTCCAAAATTCGCTGAAGGCCATCACAGCCTAGGCTTAAAACAAGTATATGGAAAATTTAATTAAGTGTTGAAGCTTGTATTAGCTTAGGACACTATCTTGAAGTATTAAAAATGTATATTAAAGTAAGTTAAAATGTAGTTTTGTTGTATGTTCGGGTCAAATTTGATCAGATGGTAAAGCGCGAAATCTTAACTAAGTTTTGAACAATAAAATTGAGTTTGGGAACGTCCCTATGAAGTAGTAGTTTCATAGGGGGACACAATGACTGAACCTAACAAAGAATGCAACACACAGAAAAACACAGTATATTTTGGGTATCGGAATACGCTCAGTTAGTCGTGGTTTCAAGTTGCAGTCACGGCTAATCCCAAAGTGATAGGAAAATATTTTTTGCTTATGAATTTATATTGGTAGGTAACTGAAATCTCTACTAAAAATCTGATATGAAAGAGAGGCGGTTAAAAATTCATAAGTTTTCCAAAAATATGTCAAAGTTGTGGCAATCTTCATGAATCACTTGAAAATGGGAGCAATTTATGTAGCGGGACCAGCCTTAAGTTAAGAAAAAACTCTTTTTAATTATATGTTATATTATACGCATATACATATATATTTATATATTTTTCGTGATGTAAGTTGTGCTGCTTATATAGGCACCAATAAATGCAATTATAAATCACCCCTGAGCATATTCATGTGCAAATACTTATGCGGTTGCTTTATGAGTTATGATTGCAAAGTTATTTCATTACTTATGTAACCAAAGGTGGAAGTCAAAATGAATTCTAGAATTGTTGCGAAATCGAAGCAGAAAACACCACAGACAAGCATATACATATGTATGTATGTATGTGGTAAATATGAATATAATGAAGTGCTGTAGTACTCACAAATGCACTTTGGTATGTATTAATAATTATATACTCTATATGCATGGTATATTAATACAGTTATAAGCGCGCTTATAAAACTGCATATACTTCTATTTAAATTAAATATATTTTTGTATATATATATGTATGTATATTCATATATTGGCAACGCAAAAATATGCGGCACAAATGGAATTCCACGGCGCTGCACTTCATTCGCAATGAAATTCCCACAATATTACGTTTCCAGCATGTCTGACGTGCTGCACAGCGTGGAACAAGATACACACGAGTGTCTACTTGGGACCGACGAGCAAGAAACAGAACATACCGGTGCAGAGGCAAGTATACTAGAGCCTCTAACCGACTGACTGGCGTACTCAATGACTGACGAATTGGCGGGTGGACGGGCTGACTGATTTTGTACAGTACATAGGTATGTATGTGTGTTTGTCTTATGTGGAGCGCGCTTTGTTGCTGCGGCTTCGGCTAAGCGAAAACCAAAAATATTTCATACGCGAATGCACAAAAATTACATATTATTTTTATTAATGAAAAGTGTTGTAAAGGAACAGAACAAAAAAAAAAAAATGTGCAATGAAATTTGATTTAATGAAGAAGCAGATATTGCGTACAAGTGGCGTGGAATAATTTCAAAGGTATTTCGCTGTGGTAAAAAAAAACGCAAAAATATGTAAAGTGTTTTTTTGTTATGTTAAAAAAAAATGTATAGATTGAATTAAAAACAAAAAATCAAAATTTAAATTTTATTAAAACAAAAATTATAAAATATTTTACAAAACAAATATACAAAGTACTCATAAGACATTAATAACTGTTTATATTTAGACGTTCTTACGGTAGTACAAAAGCTGCTGATCCTACTGAAAATATTTCTATGGTATTAAGCTTAAAATGCATATATTACTTGAGGCATCATCCGACATCACTATCCATAATAAATTTGACGTGTTGACAATAATGCTTTTTGAGTCCTCACACCCTTGCAAATATTACACTCAAACACGTAGCTGCTTTAAAATATTACCATTATATTCATAAGGGGAAAAAAGTACAATTTCTCGCAGCCTAGCGCGAACTTATTGCACCGCTCACTTGTATTTATATAATATAACATTCACCAACGTATAACGGCAACAACACCAACTCGTTTCACTCATTTTATTTAATTTTCATTATATATTTTTTTATATGCCACATATTTCATTAATATGCACGACGGCACTGCTACAGGAGCCAGGCGCCCATACACCCACCCACTCTTCAAACCGCAGTCATTTACGCGCCCACTTGTTAATGGCTGATGGACTCATCACACAGCGCCGGCGGTGCGCGCGCGCGCGCTCACATTGAAATATGAAGTCGAGCGCATTTAAACATTTCATTTCAATTGAGCAGCAACCGAGCCGCCAGGGCCAACGTTGGTTAGCCGTAGGTTGATGGGCAACAAACCGAAACAGCTAGTAGCTATTAAGCGGCAGCGCTATGGTAGCGATGGCGCGGCGACGCGGCAACAGCGCATGGCTAGCAAAATAAACTGCACGCGTCTGCACTTGAACGCCCTCGAGCGGCCTGCTGGCTGTTGAATGGCTTGGCCAGTGGCGCGCTGGGTGGATGCGAGCTGGTTTTGCTGCGCTTGTGTGTGAGTAAATTATGTGTGTATGCGCGCGTCCAGTTACAGCTTTTCGTGTTATGCTGCAGGCGCCAGGCTTTTGCGCCTTGCTTTTTACTTGATTCTTGTTAATAAAAATATATGTATGCGTGTGGGCGCGCGCTTTCCTCTAACATATGTATGCGCTTCAATGTATTTGTGTGTGTATGTGTTGTTTAAAGAAAAAAAGTCGCTGGAATTTTTCTTTAAAAATGCGGCGCTCTCTTTATATATTATTTGTTGTTGTTTTTTAATACTTATTCATATTTTTATTATGTTGCTGTTTCGTAGTTGGGGAGCAAATTTAATTTTTTATTTATTTTTTGTTATTTTTTTATGTTTTTTCTCGACGTTGGTTTGTTTATTATCCTTTTGAGTAATTTTCTGCTCGCCACTTCGGCTTCATAATGAAATATTTCAACGTTTCACGCGCTCGTTTACTCATTTCAATGTGCTTATATTTTTTATCGTTTTTCACTACTTTTTGTTGCTTTTTAATTTTTTTGTAAATTTTTTTTTGTTTTTTGAATTTTTTCTCTCTGTGCAAAACCTATTGTTAGTTCTTTTTAATTTTTGTTTTTACTTTTCTTTAATATTTCTTTATATGAATGTACCTTTCGGTTTACTCAGCGTTGCATTTCATATTAATTTCCTTTTAATTTTACATTCTCTTTTTTTTATGGTTATTTTTTTCTATTTTCTGCATTTAATATTTCACTCTCATATTGTCTGTTTGCATCATTTTCATTTCAATTTCATATCAAATTAAGGAATTCCATGAATTTTTGCGCTTTTGTTCTTCGAGCGTCGACGAAGATGCGCAGAAGTTAAATATTACATATATATACATATTTACACACATATGTACATACATCGACAACAACACACACACACACACACAATTACAACACAAAATTTAGCTTTCCTACACTTCATCATTCAAACTCTGCGCGCCCCTTATCCAAACACACACATCCATTTTATTCTACATCCAGGTACACACCTATTTCAGCATTTGTGTGTTCTTCAAATAAACATCTATACATATGTACTCGTACGTACGGCAAGGCAAATATTGTTTGCTCATAAATAAAATGAAAAAAATAAATCCGATATCTTTCCACGCGTCGAGTAGCTTGGCTGTCTGCCTGTCTATCTTCCCATCATCTCTCAACCCATTTAATCAGACAGTGCCCGTTGTGGCAGCGTAGTCTTGCCTATTCTATAATTTATTAGACTTTTTTTATTTTTCCAAAGAATTTTACTTTTTAAGAAATAAATTCGGTAATATATGGGTCAAAGAGTTCCTGAGTTGAGCCAATACTTATTTATGACTTTCTATATCCGTCTCAAGGTTAAATTGATGAATAATTTATTTTCATTAATATTAGATTTTCACTCGAACAATATGTATGTATGTCCATTGTTTTTTTAGTGTCTCCTGCAAGAAGCATAAGCACACAGGAGCATAAATCCAATATGTTCGACCAATATACAAGAGCAAAATGTTCCTTTGAGGAACAATAAATAAACTAAAGATACTTTTAAACACGATTAGAGAAAAGAAGAACCCTAATTAGAAGCAGCACAATTTGTTCTAATTCAAACAGATAACTGTCGAGAGATTTTTAAATCAAAATTTTCAAAATTTAGAGAAACTGATTCTATTGAGAGTTCTTTTTTTTATATATATTAGATTCTCAACTGAGATGGTTGTTTTAAAGCATATTTCAAACGTGTAATGAGATAAGGATCATTAGAACACCTGTGAAAGAATTGAAAAATCTATAGCATATCAACTGATAAAATCTGACTCGGACTTGGAAAATTGGACTAAGTGTTGGTATGTTTATATTATCACAAAAGGAGCCTATTTTCAAGGCGATAATAAAGATTTTTATTAAAATACGTGAAGCGTTTTTTTTTATCACTCCGGGTCAAATTTGATGTGTTCTCTTAAAGCAAAAATTTTGATAATGAATGAAGTAGTTCAGAATTGATGATGCTGTATGTTTCGACGAGAGTATAGCTTACCTGCAAAACATAAAAAGTTATATCGAATTCCTGCGTCAATCCTTGTCAGTAGTCGGGCAGATAAATGCATTACAGTAAGAACTATCGATATTAACTATACATTTCAAAAGAGTCCAAAATTTTGTATAAATTACTCCAAAAGCAAAGCTTTAAAACAAGAAATATTGCAATCGATTCTATATTCATATGTGCTTTAGATGAAAAACCAACGGAAATTACGCTTTTTGCATAGTTGGAACATATACTCGGTAGACCAACGGACCAATAAAGTAATGACGCTTTTCTGCATACTCGGGACATATTATACTCGGTAGAAGTCTTCAGATCTAGTTTCCACGAAAGTTTGAGCATTGAATTATGAAATATTTGTAGAGTGGATGATTTGTGAGTTGCGATTGCTAAAGAGATTGATATTTAAATATAATAATGATATAGGTATATAACTCAAAAATTGTTTTGAACACCTAATTATATCAAAGGTTTAAGATCTCAGCTTCTTTAAATCACTCTGCATATACATAAGAGCAAAAGGTAAAACTAACAGTTCTATTCCGACATTTTCGTCATAATTCTTGACCTCATAAAGACGAATTGAGCTTTTTCCGAAATTTGCAGTTCCTTTATTGTGGAGTGGACTTTTGACATATTGTTTAAGTGTTACTTGTAAGTATATTCTGTCGATAAAATTTTTGAAAATGCTACATTTCACATAAATTTCAAATTCATACCTTCAAACTACAATGGATTTACGAACTTGAAACGGATATTCTTTTTCTATATGTGTCATGTGTCTTGAAGTTATTCGGCATTAAAAGGTTCTACAAATTCAGAGTGTTCTCCATACAGCAGATGGATTTTCATATCGGGAAAATACTATGAGGTTTGTCATTGTCGCGAAAAATTTTGTTGCTCGAATAAAAGTTGATCTAAATTTTAAAACTCTTCTTGCCTCGATATTTGAAGCTATAACGCAACGAATGCTATTTATGTAATTAGCGTACTCGGTTATGGTTGTGAGCTACGATACACATTTGATGCAGCTTCAAATTATTATTTTTATCTCTGCGTCACAGAAATAAAGTATTTAAACCATAGGAAAGTAATGGTCGGGTAACTTGGTGTAGTAGTCGATGAAAGGCTTAGAAGGTGTGAATATTAAAATTATTTAATTTATGGCATAAAGAAATGGTACAATAATAACTCATGGAACAAATTTTTTGTCATGCTCAGTAAATAAGCGCTACCAGTGCCGAAATAGAGATATATAGATATATGTACATACATACACATTTCCTTAGGCGCTGCTGATTAGTCATCCGCAAATGAACACCAAATGAGAAGACAAAACAAGCAAACGCAGTCAAAAATAAGTCCAACGTAAATTAGAAAACCGAAAAATGAAAAAAAAAATCAAGGCAAAAGAATTAATTCAAAATTTTAACGATTCCAAGAATTTTTTCAAGTTTAGACCGCAACAAGAGGCACAGCAGCAGCGACAGCAGCAGTGGCACAAGCAAAACAAACATGAGCTACAACGAAAATAGCAATGCGAACGCTTGACAGTGACAACAGTAACAACAACAGAATAACATGAAAAATGAACCAAAAATAACAAGAACAACAACAATAACAAACGGTGTGCTGTTGGTTGTTGTTTAGGCTGGCGATGAACGGCGCGCGGTCTAATGTCGCTGCGTTGATTAAATATGTGTGCAAGCAAACATACACACGTACATATGCATACATAGCGACATAGTTTTTAAGAAGTCTTTACATATACACATATATACCGATGTATAAAATTGTAAGTAGCTGCATGCTATCGGTTTTTGTGGCTACTTGAACCTATTTTTATGGACAGCGGCGTACTTGTTGTCGAGCGCCATACTACAGCGTTTAAAGACGGGCAGCCGCACATGAATCTCAAAAATAGCAACAGTACTAGAGGAAGAAGAAGAATGAAAATAAAAACATTTGGAAAATCAACTAACAAGCACACGCGCACACACCTACAAATGTATAACTTAACAACAACAACAATAAAACATTCGCAAAATAAATAAACATTCGACTGCGCTGCATCCTCCTCTAAGAGCTTGTGGCGGAAGACGTAGCTAAAGAGGAAGAAGAAGAAATTGAAATTAGAAATATTGGCATTGAGTTGCGGCGGCAGAGGAGGGGCAGCGCCAAGCAGGAAGCAATGAAGCAACATATTGCGAAATGCATGTGTAGATCTATATGTATATACATATGTATATATGTATGTAGGTGTTTGTAAGTGTGTTAGTATATTTTTCCATGTGCTTGTATATCTGGCTGTGTGTATGTGTGTTTGTATGTGCGTGCGCACTAACAGCTTCAGAAATTTATGTATCACATCCGCTTTCGCGCATTGCCTTTGTAGCGTCCATAAAATGGGCGATATCGGCCAAAATTAGAGAAATATTAAATTTTTCGAACTAAATCAAATATGCTTGCGTTTGACTATGTAAGTATGCTGATAGCAATTCAGCATTGATTTTTATGAAAATATAGTCATTCATCAAAACATTTGTAGAAGGCATTAAAGTGAAGCGAAATTTATTATGGAAATATTTTACTCAATGGACTTTTTTGTTTAAAGATATTTGTCTATAAAAAATAAACATTTCTAATTCCAAGCCAATAAGGTTAAGCTGAGCACACATCGTTACAGAGGAGACAAAATAAATCAAAATTGCTCGGCCGGAAAATAGAAGATCAAGAAAACATGTTTCTACATAAATGAATCATAGCAATACGTTGTTGGTTGTTGGTGAAATGGCATAAAAAATGTCCCAAATAGTAATGTAAACAAGTAAGCAAGCGCTAAGTTCGGGTGCAACCGAACATTTTATACTCTAGGATTAAAGCAGGGAAAATACTTTCAGATGTTAGGAAAACTTTTTGTTAAAAAATGTAGCGAAACAATTCAACATTCATTATTCGACGAAATCGTAAATGGATTACAGTCAAATTTGGTATTTTATTAAGTTATATTATAGGTCACAGACTCACTTAGTTTTGCTGCTAAATTTTACTTCGCGTCATCGTAAATTGTATTAAAATCAACTTCGAATGAGATATATGGGATATAAACTCAACTAAAGAAACTAAATTGAATATAAAGAGTTGATGTGGAAAATGTCAACCAGAGAATCGCAATTCGTTATTTTAGGGATAAAAGGTTTGGACCAATGTATAGACCAATTTCATTCATATTCCCACACAATTTTTAGGAAAACTTGTTCATTTAATTTTATTAAAGTATCACGCATTATGTGTCAGATGGAAAGTCGGAAATTACTATACAGGCTATATTGTGGACAGAGAAAGGGATGTTGCTGATTGAGTTAATTGTGACATTGCTGAGTCATACTTGAGATCGCATTTTCAAGCAATTTATAAATATATAACCCACATATTGAACGATATGTTCGGGAGTTGAGGTAATTTGTAGACTAAATTCACATATTTTCAGCATTATACTATAGTATATCCATTATTATATGTTAGGTTAATTTTTCTAAGATATCTTACATGTTGACTGATATAGGTATATGGCCTAAGGCCAACCAGAAGTTTGAAAATCGTATATTAGGTATATGAGAGTTAGGGATAGTATTGAGCCGTTTTTAACTATTTTTGGCAATAAAGCATACTATTAACAGAATATAATAGTTCTGAGTTTCATTAAGGTACCTCACATATCATCACCAACATACTTATATGGTGTAAAAACAACCGCATGTTGTAAAATTCTGTGATTAGTTATATTGGGCCTAACGCAGGTTTTCAACCGATTTTACTTATTTAAGGCACAAAAATGCACCATTATAAGAAAAATACATCTTAAATATATTAAGATAACACAAATATTGGCCGATATATGCGGTATTAAGTAAACCAGAAGTTCGAAAATATTTCGATAAGATATATGGTAACTAAGGGAAGTCTTGGCCCGATTCAATCCTTTTTTGACATACAGTCATACTTTTAGAGACTCTCTTCGAATCGCAATAATATATTTCACATATTGACTGTTATTTTCGGTAAAAAGTTGACTACAGTGCGTCCCAGATTCGGTAACTGGGGGCTTGAACAGTTATGTTCCGATTTTAACAATTTTTAGACTTGAAATGGTAGGCGATTCTCTGTACGAATTTACAGGTTTTTAATTTAAAATACAGGTTTATGAGACGAATTTACAGGTTTTTAATTTAAAATACAGGTTTATAAAGCCATTAAAGAAAAAATTTTGATGCTCTGGACTACGTATGCTCAACTGCGTAGATAACTGATGAGATATATATTTCCTGATATTCTCAAAACTTCCCTTCAAAACCTACTTAAACATATTTTCCTTTGCGCCACGCGTTACTATATGCTCAGTATGAGATTTAATACAATTAATTTCGATCCAAATTCATTTGGGAATGGATCCTGAATGGAGTTTGATGTTCTTTAATTAATCTCTCGCATAGGTTATGATGTATGGAACGGTTGATAAGACTTATAGTTATTGAGCTTAAAGGTTATTAGCAGTTTACTCACGAAATCTGATCGAACATTTCCAATATATAATTTTTTATAAGAATAAGTTCAAGGTTTGCAACCTTACATGCTACCAAAGACAACTTAAAAAAGTATTTTGGTGGCACCGTTTTATGCATTTAATGGTTAGCGTCACGCTCAGATAATCGATTGAGGTCAAACAAATTTCATATTGAGAAAAATTCTATTGTTTGAAGATATAACTATACTCTCGCAACATATTGCTACAGAATATACTTTTTTTTTGGAAATTTTAAAAATAATATAAAAACTATTTTGTTTTCATATATTTATATAAAATTACAAAAAAAAGAAATGCAAAACTTCACTCTATACCCCATACAACTAAATAGAAAATTTTTCAATAAGCATGGTAAATCAAAAGGTTTTAGATTTAGTAAATCTGCTCTCAAAATTGTACTCCTAGATTCACGAATCAGATAGCGTTGACAAAACTGAAATAAATGCAAATAAATTGTCAAACAAAAAACGAAAAAAAAAAATTTAAATCAAATGGAAAATATTGTGAAAATTGACGTAGCAAAATTCTCTTCTTGGTGCAAAGAATTTTGCCGCGTAAAAATGTTGCAAAAATTTCGCAAACGAGCAGATTGCTACGCTTCGCTTTTGGCGCGAGGCCAACAAGAAAGCGTGCACACACACACTGGTGCACAAGCGATTAAAGCCAAAAATAAATTCGACGAGAGTGAATTGCGTGAAAATTGTACAACAGTATATACATACATACATCATGCATAGTGCATATATAAGTTGATATAAATGGAAAAATTGCTAAATAAACAATTGCAATAGATACAGAAAATAGAAATCGCTTTTTGCAATATTCTTAGAAATTTAACGCAGAGCGGACGCTGAACATCGAAGCGCGTAGCTGTAAATGTATGTGTGTGTAATATATAATTATGTGAGTGTTTGATGTTTTGAAGTAAGCATTTAAAGTTGCCTGAGGTATATTTTTCTATTAAAAAAAATTATAAAATTAGAATTGAAAGTTACCGGAGCTATTTTCAAAACTATTGAATCATTTTTAATAAAGTTAGGTTCTCATTGAAGACTAGGTTTAATTTCAGTATAATTTCTGTTGTTTTCGACATTTAGCATGAAACATATATTTTATTTAACAATGAGCCTTTCAATGGGTCCTAATTTGTACCTGTAGAAGTAATCTAATGGTTTAGTTCCAACGTTTAATATTTATGTCAATCGTGGCTCAGAAACTCTGGCAACATTTTCTAAGCTTGTAGCTTTGGATTAGATGCACATTTGATTCTTAGAAAACTGATCGAAGCTTCGAAACTTCTTTTGAATTTAAACAAGATATGATACTTCTTCGTACGTTGCTTTAAAAACTTTCTGCTTTTTATAATACACTTACTATACACCTTAATGAATTTTGCGATAGATGTCGCTAAAACCAAGTTAGAGATATATGTATATAGGGTATTTTTAGAGGTATAGTATTTCTTACAGAAATATCTGTCAAAATAACCAATAAAAAACTTTCAAACAATTTCTAAAAATCGTGGAAATTATTTACCAAAACTCATGTTTTTTACTAACATTTACTTTTAACGTCAAATAATACTCAGTAAAGAGGCATATTTCTACCTTAACGACTAGGTACATGAGCAAAATTCGTGGTATGTGGAGTGCGAAAAATCTTGAGTATACAGTGTCCCTTGTATACAGAACAAGTCTTTCTATTGTGGGTTGCATACTAAATATTTATTATTGGTCTAATGATTTTTTCGTTATTTTTGTCTTGAAAAATTATTCTTTCCACTCAAATCTAAAGTTTTAAAAAATTCTAAATTATTTTTTCTTTCCATTTTATATCATCCTAAATGTAGGCAACATTTTGTTTTACAAGAAAAATTAACTGATCTTAGCGAAGACCCATACCTAATTTTATTACATGAAGAAAATTTAATTCTCTCAAATGGTCCAAGGAATTTTTTTTCCGAAAATTATTACAAAAATATTCGCTCAACTGATTACAGTGTTTTAGTTATTAGATTTTATCTAAAATATATTACTCCAACCCCAATTTTAATGATTTATTATTACCGAAAGTGTAATTTCATAGATCGGAAAATTGGTTCGTGGAGTCTATAATTTTGAGTGACAGCAATTCAGAAAAATCTTGATGAAGTTATTTGCGGCTGTTGATAAAATAAATCTTCACATGAAATACTGCTTATATGAAAAAGCGACTCACTGCGTGCATTGTGCCAGGCGATATGACGATTCATTTCTAAAAAAAACTGTTATTTTCCTGTTTTCAGATCTCAAAAACATACTCATTGTAGTAAAATCGCCAAGGCTGACGTCTATTTGTAAGCAAAAGCTAAACCTTACCACAAAAATGGTGTTGCCAGATAGCTAAAATTGGTGTTTTATCCTAGATGACAAATATGTGAAATAATAAAATTGAATTTTGCAAAAAAAAAATATGATTTGCCTTAACAGAAAACGAGAACTCAGCCTAGCTGTTATCAGTAAATCAGTTATAAAGAACGTTTGGATTATAACTACAATGCAGTACTTTTTGATATGCAATAAATACATATCTACTTATTGCATAAAATATATGACATCAAATATTATTCACAATTTCAAGCAAAATAAAATAAAAGTGTATAAAATTCTATAACAAATTGCGCAAATAAAAAATATATTTTCCACATAAATATGAAATCAAGTTGTGGCAAGTAATTAGTAGTTTTTATTGAAAGCTCATTTTCGTAGTAAATAACTGTATTTTATAATTTACCCACACATTGCGAGTGCTTAACATATTTAAGGCCACAACGGATTTTTCTCAAAACACTCGAAACTCTTCAACGCAGCATAAACACACACACACACACATACACGCATGTACACACATATACCCGCACTCATAGTTTAATAACATGCAACTTGTTCGGTCGGTTGTCGAATGGTTGGTGTTGAAATTTTCATTTTCATTTGAGCTTTCATACAGCGATCCACTTCATTCATTTATTCAGTTATTCACGCATTCATGCAATTATTTCACTACACTTGAAATTATAATTGAGTGTCCTTCAATTAATGCGCTGTCGACCGTACATATACAAACGTATATATATTATATATAATATGTGTTAGTGTGAGGGGATATAAATGCACGCACACATTCGCATACATTTTATGTAATATTATATTGCAGCAAAATAAAAATATTTTATACATTGAAGAGCCCTACACATGCGCTCATAAATATATGTGTAATGCTAAAATTTAAAAAAAAATAATAATTTATAAAAAATGTGTCTACATATCTAGGTATATTTAAATTATATATATATTTACCACTAAAGTTGCTTGAAATTAATTTTGGTTCGTGTAATTATTTTGCAAGTGTCCATTTCGCATCTTCCATTCATTCAATTGCTTTACTGATATATAATATTTTATTTCATTCTTATACCCTAAACGTGGCATATTAAGCTTGTCAGGAAATGCGCAACATACAGAAGGAAACGTCGGTGATGCTATGAAGTATGTATTTATGTATATAAATAATTAGTGTGGCGAGCTGAGTCGATTTTGCCATGAACTTCTTTATTTGACGAGATATCTTCACGAAATTTGGCACGGATTATTTGCCAAGTCAACGCTAAAATCTGCGAACAATTTGCTCAGATCAAACCACTATAGCGTATAGCTGCCATATAAACTGACGTTGAAATCAAACTAAAGATCTGTTTATACCCTCTTATGCTATTAAAACGGCACCTGTTAAGGGTATTATAATTTCGGTGCAGCCGAAGTTAACACTTTTTTCTCGTTCATTTAATTTTTTTTATATTATTTGTTAATTTTTTGCTTTTTTACTACACACTCGCTAGTTTTACTTTTCATCGATTAAAAATTAATAATTACAGAATCAATGCCACAACTACAATCAGTTTTGTTAAATGCGATAAAAAAGTGGGTTTGAATAAATTAATGAAAATAATAAAATTACACACACTTGAAATAAGCTCACACACTTGTTTTCTGTATATGAATGGCAGTGCAATTGAATTTTCATCAGATTTATGGTTGGTATGTGAAGGGTTAATTATAACAGCTACTTGTAGTGTAAACAAAAAAATTTATATATTTACATGTTTGAGCGTAGTTCATGAAAAAATGTAATTACAATTCCAGCGGAAGCTCTTCGAGAAAACCTTATACTATGATAATGTGAAATCCTATATAAGCTATACTTGTGAATTTTTGCGAATATATTTTCTTCCGAATGGATGAATTTGATACTAAAGTTTCTCTGAAATAACGAGCGAGCGAAATTTGTACAAATAAAATTGATACAAAGCTGTTATCGATGAAAATTATCTATGTTCAAGCGATAATCTAATATTAAAGTGGCCGCACTTAAGGTATCAGCATTCTTATGGAACTCCATTAGAACAAAGCTCTAGTTATGAGTTGCTGGCAACTGGAGTATGAGATATCAGCGAAGACATTCCGGTTCAATTATCTTAGAGTTACTTAGAATTCTATCGTCTCATAACCCTCTTTGCCCTATCTGCCTGTAATTGTTCCATCCTTAAATACCTTCTCAATACAACTCGTGATCATTCCCCATCCGTATTTTGATTATTTTGTAAAACAGAGATCTATGCATCACTTTATTATTAATTTTTCGAAACCAATCCGATCTGATCGTTCTTATTACTCAATGGCTATGGAACTATTTCTTACAGTACGTACTAGAAGGAGAGAATTATAATCAATAAATATAAAGCAGCCTTTTCAGAGAAAATTACGTTAATTTAAATTTTATTATAAATGTATATAATATATCACCGGGTAAGTCACTATTTTGAAAGGCATTGTAGATTCGGTAATCCAACCAAGTTGAAAATAGTACTGTTTCTAGGAGAAGCAGAATCTATACAAGCTGCAATGCACATTAATTTCGACTTTCTAGTGTAAATAACTAGGTAGGTAGGTAGGTAGAGTGGCTGTCTAACGACGCACCTAGGGCTATAGGAGGCCCATTGTGATACCACCGGGTCTAATGTTCCCTCACTCTCTCGTCTCATCTCTGAACCACCCTGATCATCTGGTGAAGCTTATCAGTACAAATTATATATATATATATATATGCTCCTTGTTGTGAGCACACTTTTGGTCAATACCGCAAGGCTTTCCTTGATTGCTGTGATCTCCGCCTGGAAGACACTGCAGTGGTCTGGTAAAAGAAAGGCGATTTTGGTGTGTAATGTTGCGCAAAAGACACCACCTCCCACTCGATTATCCAGTTTGGATCCATCCGTGTAGATGCTAATTCCTGTATTCCTCTCCACCTCGTCCCTTTCCCACTCCTTTTGCTGGGGAAGGCAATGTTGTGGACCGAATTTATCTTCAGTTCTATTGGATTGCGAAAATCCGTGGTTTTGGGTAGAAACGGGAATATACTGAGTATCCTAGAATGTCCCTTGTTGCATGCGACTAGTTGGGAGGATTCCATCAGTCTGAGAGCTGACTTTGCTGCCACTTGCTTACAGAACAGGTCTGTTGGCAATAAATGTAGAATGACGTTTAACTATCTTCAATAATAAATTCGCTTATAACGGCTTTAAAACTCTTGAATAAAAACAGGATGAAGGCATAATCAAACTATACAGTTCAAATTAAAAATTATTACGTAACATAAAGTAAGAATATGAAGCAGAAAATTAAAAATAAATGAAGATAAATTTGGCTGCCTACATGTAAATATATACTGACACTGACATACTATGTAAAAACATCATATGAACATTTCAAATTATAAGCAATAAGAATGGGCAGAGAAAACCAGATCGCTTCGAACACAAACCGTGGAAAGCCACCAAAATAACTAGGAACAGAGGGATGTGCGGGCCAATAACGCATGCCATCCTGTGAAATGAAGCGAAATTCCACGGAGTCGATTGGCTGCAAACAGTTGACGAAACGAACGGACCGAAGCCGAAATGCACCAAAGTGAATACAGAGTCTGGCAGCATGTACGAGTATGTGTGTATGCAACTAGATGAATGCAGTAATATAACTGTATGCAAGCGCACACAAAAACAAAAGCAAACGGTTTTGATTAAAAGAAACACCAGCCAACGGACAGACCGACGGCAGCCATCCGCAGAGCGCCGCACAGTATGCAACAGTCAGTGCGGTGCAGCGCAAATGAAAGAGTGTGAGTTGTAGCAATTACAACAACAACATAAGAGATGGCAGCGGCAACAATATCATTCGCAGCAACAACTCAATGCAAATGAAATTGTAAAATTCAGCGCTCGGTTGAGTGAAATAATAAAAATCGCAACTTCAATTTGATGCTGCACCAGTGACTGGTTGGTCATGGCGTATGAGCAACAGACTGCCATGCATCTGTGAGGTTACATACAAATACTCGTATGTGTGTAGTACAACTGTAAGCGATTTTCGTGTGCATTGGTTGTGAATCAGTGAGTTATTTATATGGCTTATAATTAAATACTTGGATTTTCAACTGAGCTTAATAAGCTCGCGAAGGAAGTTGTAGGTATATGTATGCAGAAGGTACTTTAAAATAATTAATAAAAAAAATTTTATTGTATTGCAGACTGTTTGAATAAGAAATGCTTTATTATATACTTAAAGTTATTATGCTAATGGTAAAGCGCATAAAAAGATCTTTTGTTTGATTTTGATCAGCCAGTTTGTATGACAGCTATATGCTATAGTGGTCGGATCAGAAAAATATGTTCGGAGAATATAGCATTGTTTTAGGCAATAATTCGTGCCTAATTTCTTGAAGATATCTCGGTAAATACAAACGTTTTCCATACAAGAACTTGGTTTGGATCACTCAGTTTATATGGTAACTATATCCTATAGTGGTCCGATATCTGCAGTTCCGACAAATGAGCAGCTCTTGAAGAGCAAAGGACCTGTGTAAAATTTTAAATCGATATCTGAAAAACTGAGGGTCTATTTCACGTATATACTTGTAGAGAAAAACGGACATAGCTAAATCGACTCAGTTCGGCATGCTAACCATATATATATGTATTTTATGGGACCGACGCTTCCTTCTGGATGTTGTAGCCTTGATCCCAACCTAAATTTACTAAACTTAAGGTATAAAAAGCCACGATGAGTAATCTTGCTGAGCAAGCAATGGTGGTGGTGCCACAGTTGATCACATCGTCTGTCCTCTGACTAATTTCATTGAAGCACATAGTTCTGGAAGTTTCAGATAATATTTTATATATCTCCAGATATTTCCGTAAATTCTACAAAATAGTTTTGAGGACAAAAAACTAAAAACCTCCTATAGAAAAAACTTCCTATTTGGATTTTTGTCGTTTGAAATCACGTATTGGAGCCTTACAGATTTGTGAGGCGATGATTGAGCTTCAAAATGCTTCCACAGCTACGGTACTTTTCGGATCTGTCTTTGGTTTTTTGCAGAAATTTGGGTGAAAATCAATTTATTTTTAATTTATTGAATTCTGATTTTTTTCACACCGTACAGATAATATTTTCTAGTAGAGAATTTTTTGTTTTCGGGCTTACGGAGAAGGCCAAAATAACTATAGCATTGGAGAATTTTCGGTTTTTAGCACAGTCGGAAACTTGAAAAATATTAAGTTTTTTTCTTCAAAAATTTGTGTGTGTTTTACTGTTACAACATAACCGGAAAGATATTTCTTTCGTTTACTTTCTGTACTTATATACATATATGAATATATCCTAAAGAGTGATAAAGTCACTATTTGCGTTTAGTGCCACCATAAAGCTTGCCAACTCTCTGATAACTCGTTTCACCTTCCTGCAGTTCCACAAATGCCCCGTATTTCTACCAAGCCACATTTTAATTATTTGCTTCATAAAATTTCCTAGACCAAAATATTTTCGCTGGCGAAATGCTAAAACAAAAGTACTCAAATTATTTTGCCAAGAGTAAACAACTTCATAAATGCGTGAGCACACATACATACATATATATATATATATAGACTACCGTATATATACTCATAAATGCCGCTGTATGCCGGTCAGCGGTTGTGTATGTGATGGTTAAGGTTACTCATACGTCATGTCGTCAATTTTCAGTTTCATTGCCATTTCTAGCAATAAAACAATAAAAACAACAATGCAAACAAAACGCTCAAAAAAGCGATAAAATCACAGAAAATTAGGTTTCACTCGCTACAAAGAGAGGGAAATAGCGAGCTATATGCTATCTGGGAGAAGAGTGAGACGCGCAAAAATTTTGCTAAAAATTTCATAGCAATATTTCGCTGCACTAATTTACTATGCATTCCAAGTGCAAAATATTTTCAAAATAAGGCATTTCACAACACAGCGCTGAGGAAACACCTCCACGCCCCGCCCTCACGCCTCGCATTGCAAACTGCTGGTGAAAACGAATCACTTTTTTGTTTTGTTGTTGTTCGGCTTTCAGCTACCAGGGGGAACAACGTCATTTCACGAAATGCAATGCGGAGGAACAACAATAACAACCAAAACAACAGATATAACCGAAATAACCAAAACAACAAAAAAGTACTGAAAACTGCAAAAAAAAAAGAAAAAAAACTACAAAAAGCGTACAAAAACAACAACAACAAAAAGCCTGTAAAATATCGACAGATGAAATGAAGTTGGCAATGAAAAAAAGCGCAATAAATGCTGGAAACACGTGCGCTAGTAGTGATGTGGCACGGGCCAAGTGTGGCAAGTTGGTGCGGCAAGACGGAAATGCAGCAAAAATTCATAAAAATCATTTTTACAACTCCATTTCACACAGCACAACCAAGTGTGGGTGAGCATGCGAGCAAAGCGCAAAAAGAAAATCAAAAACCAAACAATCCAGATCTACAAATAAACAGAGCGAATTTCGCAAAGCAATGCAATGTGGCTGCAGGACGAAATGAAAACGGAAAAATATTTGCAACATTAATTTCGACACTGCATCACAATCGTCGGTTGCGGACGCTTCTCTCTGTTTACAGTGATTGCGATACGTCGTATTGTTGATGTTGTTGTTGTTGTTGTTGTTGTTGATTTTGTTATACAGCCTCAACCGGCCGGCCGGCAAAGCTGCCAACTGGCAACTCGCATTCTTTCGCCTGCTATTTGCTGCTACGAAATTGCCTCAAATGTATGAATGTGCATATGTGTGTGTATTTGTGTGCATACACATCTACAATTGCGTGTGTGTGCGAGTGTGTGCTCTTGAATGGTCATGTGGCAGCTGGCAGCCAGCGGTTGGCTGTGGGGTTAGTTTGAAGCGTGCGCTCGGCTGCACCCCCGCTTGACTGACAGCAATATCAAGGGTGCACACACACACTCACGCGTGGCCACTGCCACAGCCGTAGCCACCGGACGAACTCAATCACTTACACACAATCAAAATTCCTGACCGAACTGCTGCTGTAACTCGAATGCAAAGCGCTGGACGCTGTACACACACAACAAAAACAACAACAACAACCACCTTAAGTAGACTTATTTGTACAGCTCGAGGGTGGATGTGTGTGTGACAGGTTGGCTTGCAATGCGCAAAATGTGCCGAAACACAGAAACTGATTGCTACGGCTATAAATGTGTGTGTGTGTGTGGTGCTGTGTGGCAGCAGCAACAGCAGCCTTGTTCGCATGCCATTCTTCAGCAATATGAACAAAATTGTGCATTCCAATGTTTGCATGTGCACACTCACACACATACACATCTATATAAATATATATTTGCCTCCTGCACTCATTTATTGAGTGGCGTTGCTTTGCTATCTACAGCCCCCATACCTTCCTTCGTTCCTTTCTCTATGTGCAACCACACCCACTCAATCATTTCATCAAGCATTCGCGTATTCATTCATTCAATTGTTCATTTATTTGGGTGCATTGATGTATTCATCTGGCCAATTCGGTTGGTGTGTCGCTTCACTGTGGGCATTTCTTTGGACTTTAACTACTTTGAATATTCAAATTATGGTGTTATTCAGATGTATGGTATATATTTGTGCCTTATATTGTACATATTCATATTTATACAATATGTGACAAAAAACAAAAAAACGTTACGTTCAACCGCACGGAAACTATAATACTCCTCACAAGGGCATTTCTTATAACATAAAAGTATATAAAAAAGTCTTTATCCATCAGTTTGAATGGCAGCTGTACGCTATAGTGGTACGATCTATCGTTGTATTGGACAGTAATCAGTGCTAAATTTCGTAAAGATATCTCGTCAACTAAAAAAGTTTTTCATACACAAACTTGATTTTGATCGATCAGCTTATATGACAGTTATGACAAATGATCAGTTGCTTGTGGGGAAAAGAACATATGCAAACTTTCAGATCGATATTTTGAAAAAAAAAATATTTAATCCTTCCCTTGCATGCATACATTCATGTTGTTTTTACAATCGTCGAAACATTTCTCAAAATCGATTTTTGGGACAGAATTTAGCTCTTTTTATATTTATTATATATCTTTTAAATACTTTGTAGAACGACGATATTTTAAGATTCCCATCTACTTCCACGTCTTACCTTAGCAATTGCTACAGTCAAAGTAAGCAAAAGTAAGCAATAAATGCAGCTGAAGATTTTATCGTACTTCCGATATATACTACTATCGCTATATTACAAAAAAATTAACAATAGGACTCTCCAAATTCCCGAAAATTTTATATATTTATTTTCAATGATTCGGGTCTTCTCAGTAGTGGATGAAATCTAAACAAAAAATTTCCACAAAAAGATTTTGTTCGTACAATGACCTAAGGCCGAAAAAATCTAAAATTGAAAAAAATCGCGGCAGTAAAATTTACACAAAATTTTAGTCATGCGCTTGCCAATTATAAGTAGGAGATCTCCTCACACCCCAACTGTCATTGCTAAGTGTAATAGTAGAAATTACTAGCTAAGAAACTCTTGACGATAATAACAAATAAATCTACTAAAATTTACAATGAAATAATAAAAATGACGCCAAATGGAGCCTGCAGGAATCTTATAATGTAGCCGAGTTGATGGCAAATTTCATTCAAAGAACCCACAGATTTATACCAGATACCCAACATACGAGTCGATACACAGGCAACATGGAAGCCTGAATATTCACTCCTTACAAATGCTAAGTAGTATTGGAAATTCTAGAAGTAACCAGTATACTATTCCATATTCGCTTTTATGTTCGGAGCGCATAGAAAACTCACTCATGTGTCAGTTCCCTGTTAGGGAGAGAATTATCATAGAACGTTAGCTTTAATCAACGAATCGACACATTTTTGACAAAGCAGGTGTCTTTCAGGTAGCTTAGGCTTAAAGAGGTAAAGTTCCACACTTCTGCTTTCAATACTGCTTTCTATCACAAGGAAGGTGCAGATTCTAAGTCTTGCATAAACTACATAAGTGCAGCATTATTTATTAGGTTGAAAGGGAAAACAGCTCCCTATTCATGGGGGGTTTTAGGATCTGACGTTTATGAGGCGAACTCAGTTGATTAATTGAAAGATATAAATGTAATGTGGTATAATCAAACCATGGTATGATCAAAAAATTGGAACACAATGTGGTACGCGGTATCTCACACTGAATTGATGAATATCAGTTACGAACGACGTGCGTTTTGACCACACTAGAGAAATATGAAGAGAATTTTAATCGATCGTAGAATCCAAAGACAAAATAAACGGAAACAATCTTAACCAGATTCATGTGGTATAGAAGTTGTGCTGGAGATCACAAAATAAAGTACCATAAAAGAACCATACAACTTTTCGAAAAATGGTAAATACCTCATGTATAGTTCACAGACTTGATTTTGCGTGCAAATTTAACGTCTGCTCGCTCTGTTTTCGAGCTTCTCTACCAACTTTTCGTTAATAATTAAAGTTTAAATTCAAGTTTGAAAGGCGATATGCTATAATCAACATTTTTAATAGATTGTTTGAATATAGTTAAGACCGCTTTATTTCTCTCTCACCATAGGTATCTAGACAGTTTAGAAAACTAAGCAGTTTAGGGGCCCGAAACTGTTAATATACTTCATAAGACTCAATCTTCTGAACGATTAAAGAAAAAGTGCGGAAGCGTTAATCCAGTATATTTAATAACAAGCTTTTTAGTTCTTCAAATATTTTTTATACCTTTCGTGGCAAAAAAATATGCATGTTTTTAGCATCAAATGATGCTACGTGTCGTCTACGTAATCGTATTTCAACTGAAATTGGCAGTTACTCATACGCCTAGGCGAACAAGCCAGCAGCTACGTACAAATAAATGTCTATGTGCTTGTGGTCAGCGCGGTCGAAATCGAAACTCGAAATGCAGCTAAGGAAAGCGCAAAAAAAGTGAAATTGCAAAGCCAGCAGCACCACCAACAGCCAACAACAACAGCAAACAGCAATTGCTGTCAGCAGCAGCGGCAGTTGACTAAAATTGCAATCTACACGCCAATATACGCAAGGCCTACTAGGCACCCGCACATTTCAACACAATGGGACACCCTGGCGGCGAGGACACAGCTAGTGAAGCTTTGATTCCTCGGGCGAAGCGAAGCACGGCAATAAAGCAAGTAAAAACCGTGCTTTGGGTTGTTGCTTTTTTTGTATACACCGCTTGTTGTTGATTTCAGTTTGCCTTACAATTCTTTGCGACCAGCTGAGTCTTTACAAAAGCACAACAACAACAACACGAGCAACAACAAAAAAGAACTCGCGTTGCACGAGCTGTTGTGTTTGCCATTTCTATTATTATTGTTGTTTTTGTGATTTTTTATTGTTGTTGCTGCCGTTGTGCATCACTGCTGCTTTTTGCATTCGTCACGGCCGCATGGCGCACTGCCATACAGCAGCCAGTTTGTAGTTGCTACTGTTGTCATTGTTGTTGTTGTACGGTAAATCACAAAACAATTCCTGTAAAGCGGCTGTACGCGCTTCACATTCGTTGATTGCACGCGACACGCCGCTGCTACAATAACAACAATAAAATGTAGTTGCAACAGCTGCCACACAGCAATAACAACTACAACAAAGCAGTAGCTACAAAAGCGTAGTTGAAAAACAATCGCACAAACAAACTGCAAATCAGCGAATCCGCGCGGCACAAATTGGCTTTTGATGGCATCACACCCGAGTCCTTGCAGCGCGCCACGAATAAAGTCATGAGATATGGGCTACGAGCGTATTTTGCGGTTAACAGCGAAATATGGCACTCAGCGCTGCATGCGTGTGGGTGCGTGTGAGTGTGTGTATGTGACTGACTGACTGATTGCTGATTGAGCTTTTTTCCCAGTTTCAGTTTCAGTTATTCTACACTTTCCTTTTCGACTTTTTGTGCTTTCACATTTGCGTCAAATAGTTTTTCGTCTTTTTGGTGTCCATTTTTGTGCAAAAAAAGAATAAAATAACAACAAATAATAACACTCTATAGTTAGTTCCGGCATGTCGAAGTTGAAGTGGAAAATATTTCGTAATAAAGTTGTGCTGCATGCGTGATTCATGCTGCCACATATACATTCATATACATACAGACATATATTTGCAGCGCAAACGTAAAACTGTTTATACTGGATTTATTAAAATGCCATCAAATTTTTTTAATTCTGTTCGCGAACACTTTTCGTCATGTTTCCTTTTTTTAATATATGAAACAATAGGTTCTGCTACAGTGACGGCAGAAAATTTGGACTTTTTAAATAATATTAGCTATATGGCAATTTTTCTGGGGCCACTTTTCAATTTCACTTGGACACTAGACACAAATTTTTTTATAATTTTTTTTGGAAAGGCCATTTGTTAGATTGTTAGACAGTGTCGACGTAAAATTCATCAGCCCACGTCTGGTCATCAGTAATGTGTAAAGTATGTTGTCAAGCATCTTGTTTGCATTCTCTACTCGACACCGTTTTTTTAAAAAAATGCAGGTCTTTTGGTTCGGGCCTAGCATTGACCCCCTTCATACCCAAAACAATAACCAAAATGTGTTGAGGTGATCCATAAGAGATGTTGAGATCCGCTGCTATCTATCTAGTGCCAAACCAACGATTTACAGACACTCTTTCTTCATTTTTTTCAATGTTATCGTCATTAACGGAGGTGGGTGGACGACTCTCATTAGGCAATTTTTCGATGATTTCACGACCTTCACTGCGAGCTTTGTGCCTCTCAAATACGTATGTTCGTGATAAAGATAGACTTCCCAAAACACTTCTCCAACAAGCTTGTATTTATTTTTTCTACCGATGGATCAGTCCGAGTCAATCTTGATCATATGATCTATATTTTTGGAAAAGTTAAGTGGATATGTCTGTGTAAGGTTTTCTAAAAATCAATTATTTTTTCTTTGGCTTAAAGTATACTTTAATATTCTAAAAAACTATTCAGTTATTACAGCACTGAAACAGAAAACTTTGCATAATAAAGGCTGATGCGAGAAGTAAAATTGTCTTGCATACATTGTCGTACATACATACTTGTTAAAGTCCTTAAAATGAGCAGGAAACTTGAGAAATTCCCCAGAAGTACACAAAAAATTTTTTTCCTAATTCCTTGGAATCTTTGAGTTCTTATATACTACAGGGTATATTAAGGTCGCTACGAAGTTTATAACACCCAGACAGAAGCGTCGAAGACCCTAATAATATAAAAATATACAGGCAAATAGACGAACTAGCCAATCAGTTTTTGAGATATCGATCTGAAATTTCGCACAAGTTCTTTTCTCCCAAAAAATCTGCTCATTTGTCGGATAAGTCGATCTCGAGCTACTATAGCATATAGCTGCCATAAAAACTGCCTGATCGGAATTAAGTCTCTGTATGGAAAACTTTTTTAATTGGTAAGATATCTTCACGATATTTGACAAGGAATGTTTTCCAAAGCAACGGGAAAATTTCCAAATAAATTATTCAGAGCGGACCAATATAGCGTTTAGCTGTCGTACAACTAGATCCAAATTAAGTTCTTGTATTGAATCTTTTGTATATAAGGTTTTTTCGTGTTTTTTTTTCACCAGGACCAGGTATGCCACAAATACTTCGTTTGCCAAAAACAAAATCTAAAAACCCTCCTCCAAAATCCATATCACTGTAATTAGCGGCATCAAAATTTCAAACTGTCAACAGATGGCGCTATGATTGACTTATGACCACGACCAACAGTCAACATAATAAATCACTAAATTTTACTCAACAACAAAATAGTGCATTTTTTTAATATCAACAAAATTATTGCTACAACAAACGGCGGTTAATTTAGGTGCAATGCAGCTGTTGGCTATTTAACTGCCATTTTTTTGCGTAATAAACACACACAGGCATTTATAGCGGTATAGTAATATTTACTTAAAATATATATGATTTATGTGCGATTATTTGCATGTCCGTGTGTGTGTATGTGTGCATGTGTGTGGGTGTGAAAAATTTGCTATTTGACCAAAATGAACTTTGGCCCAACCGAACATTGAAAAATTGCATCACCGCAACCATAACGAAACGCACGTAATGCAAACAGCCCACAAAAACAACAACAAATGCAAAAAAGATTAAAGCTACACATGCTGAACGTAATATAGCTAAATATTTGGCATTCATGAGCAAGCGGCCGACAACAACAACAATATCAACAGCGGCAATAGCAACAGCTGCTGTTATGGTTGGTTAGTTGGTGTGGGCGCAAGGAAAAAAGGAATAATCATTACATGTATGTAAATACCAATCATATTTCAGTTGAATTGGTTTCATTAAATGCGTAAAATTCATGTAGCAGCCACACACACGCACACAAACATGCAACATGTTGTATACAACACATACTCGTACATACACACCTTCATAAATATGCAACCCACCAAGCTGGCGTTAAGGGCGGCTCAGCTGCTGCGGCTATTCGGCCCACCCTCTTTCTCTCTCCCGGTCGCTTGTCGTTTGGTCAGTCTGTTGGTCGCGTTTGTTGCAACAAATCAAGTTAATTAAGATTTTTCGCATTTCACCGAGAACGCAATGCAATGCATGCCCGCCCGCCGACGCCCTGGCCGCTGACCGTTAACCGTTAGCCGGCGCTATGGCGCAAACGTAATGAAAAAGCGTATAAGCGCGCCAATTACATTACAATACAAATGCAATGCAAAGGCGGCAAGCGAAATCGTATGCAAATGCTCAGCATGTGTGGCTACAAACACATATACATTTGCGTGTGTACGTGTGTGTGTTTGTGTGGCATCTGCAAGCAGGATTTATAATATTAACAGCAGTTACAGCAGCGTTCGCATTCTTATCATTTTTATAATATTTTCCATACCGATTTGTTGTTATTGCTGCTGCTATTGTTGTTGTTGTACGAATTCATACTACTTTATTATTATTGTTATTGTTGTTGTGCGAATTCATTCCGCATTTCGATGAGCGCGGCAGTTAATATGGCAAAAATAATATTACGCAGTCACCAACAACAACAACAACAATGAATATAAATAATAATAATAAAGAACTTTTCATAATTCGCTCATTATTATTAATTTTGCTGGCGGGAAATTTCTTCTTTTACTTGCAGTAATTATTGAATATTTTGAATGAAATGTGGGCATAAAAGCCATATTGAGCATAGATTACATTTTTGTAGTTAATAATAAAAAAAAATTAATGAAGTCCCTTGGAGATAGTGATGGAATAAATTGCATAACGAATGCCAGCACTCGATATGTGCGGAAAAGTTACACCACTGGAAGGAGTGGTATAAAAAATGTTCATTCAATGTTTTGAAAATATTGTGATATTTAAAGTTATGAAGGAGAAGAGTAGGAGAATAATTTTTGAGAAATTATATATTTTTTTAATATTTATTTAATGTTATGCGAATACAAATAAAAACCTCATTTTTCATTAAAAAAAAAGATATATAAGACCTTATAAAAAATATCACAAGCTGAGTTCCTCAAACTCAAAACTTCAAAGTCTAATTTCACTTCCCCTATTTAGCTTGAGCGCCAAAAACTATGCAATTTAAATACAAAAAAAAAACATTAAAAATATTTTGCCGACATTTCGGCGCCGATTTATAAATGTTCGTTTTTCGAAATAAAATCAATGTAACTTTAAACTACATAAAAAGCTTGAGTGGTAAAAATATTGCAAATTAACCAAGAAATATATTTTTGAATATATGTTTGGATATAATGGTAGTATAAAGTACATATTAAAAAGGTTTGCAAAGTAAAACAATATTTTCAAATATATTGCCTACATTATAGCGCACAATTCATAACGTTTTATGCTCAAACTAATAACTATTCTTATTATTCGAGAATGTATAAAAAAAAACATATGAAGTAAGAAATCATCAATTTACAATTATAATATGCTTTTAAAATTTTGTTGCCTACATTTCTGCGTAACTAAAACAAATTCGGTGATAAAAGCAAGTTTATGTGACCTCAAATTATATTTAGAAGAAGCTGAGTATGAAAAGAATATCTAAGTTTGCACTAAGCAAAGTATTTTTGAACATGTGTTGCCTACATATTGGCGGAAAGATAAAGAATTGTTTACATTGTTCAAACGAAAACTGTGTTAGTCTAAAATAAAAACAAAGCTTGAATAGCAAAAAGGGTAGTATGTTCACAAAAAAAATTCGTAAATTATGGTGTCTACATTTTGGGACAAAGTAAAGAAAAAGTTCAATACTGAAAGCAATGTTATGTTACCACAAATTATACTTCAAAGAAGCATTGGAAAAATGAAAATGTTAATTTACACTAAGAAGAGTGTTTGCTGAAATATGTTGCCTACATTTTGGTGCGCAGAAAAACAATGTTTTGAAGTTCAATCGTAACATGGCTTTGTTAGTATGGGATATGAAAATAATGCTTGCAGAGGAAATAATAGGTATTTAAACAAGAAAAATCTCGAAAAATATGTTGTCTATATTTTGGGGCGAAGTAAAGAAAAAGTTTAATACTCAAAGCAATCTTTTGTTACCTGAAATTATATATAAAAGTAAAGTAAAGAAAAAGTACAAAGCTGTTAGTATGTTAATTTATGTTGCCTTAAATTATACTAAAAAAAGTTTAGGAAGAGAGAATTTAAATTTACATTAAGTAGAGTGTATTCAAAATTATGTTGCCTACATTTCGGCGCATTTCGCAAAAGTTTTTTGTTGTTCAAACCTAACATAGTTTTGTTAGTATAAGATTTAAAAACAAAGCTTGAAAGGAAAACAATTCGATATTTCACAAAAAAAAATAATTAAATATATGTGGCAATATCCGCGTGGGCTAAAAAAATTACAAGCGTCGGCTTGTAATAAAAAAACTATATCCGTTGTCCGTTTAATTCAAATTTAATTATGTGCATTGAAGGTGAGATACAGATCGATTGGCATTTCTTATTAACTACACTGAGGAAGAAATCCCTCATTCTTTTCGTCGAACAGAAATTTGCCACGACCATTTCAAGCTAGACCATCTGAGCCCTTAAAAGCACTCGCTGAACATGGAAATGGACATTATCGAATGGACAGATGTATCTTTTCAACAATATTTATACAATTTTAGTTCTATTTGGTTCCTTAGAGATTTAAATGGATCTCAAAAAGACTGCGAAAATCAGGTTTCAACTATGTATCTGAAATATTTCTCAAAATATTTGTATAGTATCAATAGCAATTAATCTTTGGATGATTCTAATTATAAGATCATTGTTGTATTAATAAAGGCTCTTTGAAATAACTACCATGCAAAGATAATTAGTCTACATTTCTGAAGAAAGAAAGCGTGATAGATTTAGTTCAAATTTTAACCTATATGTGCCCGAACCCCAATTTTGTAAAATAAATCTTGCTCTTATATTTATATAAGGAAAGGTTACTAGCGCCAAAAAAAACAACCATTTTCTAAAATATGCAAAGCGAACACAAAGCAAATTTATTCCAAAAGCAAAAACAAATTGTGGCAAAGAGGAAATATGTAACACAAGTGGATGAATGCGGCAAAGCAAAACTACACAAATCTCACAAATGAAACTTAAAAGCGCCCTTTTACGAGAATTTGCGAAAGAAAAAGAAACCGCAGTCAAAAGAGTTAACTCTTTTGAGCAATTTTCGCCTTTACACACCCCTCACTTGCAGCGTCACTAGCACCTCCTATTTCCGAGCTCTTGGACGAAGCGTACGAATTTGTCATTACAGTTATATTTGTAGTGAGTACTTTTGCTGTTGTTGCTGCTAGTGTTAATGACGTTTCGGTAGCTATGCTCAACAAGCTTATGTTTTATATACAAATATATATATACTATGTATGTGTGTTTGTATGCGAATATTTTCTCATATTATTTTTGCATAATAGTTTCATTGTTTTTGTTTATGTTTGTGCGGCCGCTATTTACTTAGGTTACATTGTTGTTGCTGCTAGTGACGCGTTTATGCTATTAATGTACCAGCAACATTTTGTTGTTGCTGTTATTGTTGCAATTTTTTATTGCATTTGCCACAGCTTTTTTCCGGCAGCAGCATTTTGTGCGAATAATTTATGCAAGACACCGTCGCGCCAACAAACACCATGGCGAAAAATGTTGCAACAACCGGCCAACAAACGGCGCAACGCTTGCCATCCGCCGTTTTTGCGCGACGCATAATGAAAGGCGCGACAAGTTTTTCATTAAAATTCAACGCCTTCACCGCTCTCTCTCTCTCTCTTCTACTTGCTCTCCGAGCGCGCCCCACCAATGTGTTTCTTCAACGCGTACCTTGTTTGTTAGGCATGTCTTCCTTTTAAACATTTTTTTGCTCCGTTCCCATTATTTACAGGTCCGTCTATCCTTCGCCTAGTAAGTCTGGGCCGTCCTTCCTCCAGTACCTCATGCCTTAAATGTCTCTCCCGTAAATTCTCTTTGAAAGTATGCATAAAGCTGCAATTTCGTTGGTCGTTGCCTTTCATTGGCGCGCTCAGCCATGCCGTTATGTGCATTCTTTTCGCT
Organism: Bactrocera oleae; assembly: GCF_042242935.1. Classification (NCBI taxonomy): domain Eukaryota; kingdom Metazoa; phylum Arthropoda; class Insecta; order Diptera; family Tephritidae; genus Bactrocera; species Bactrocera oleae. The sequence goes on from NC_091539.1 coordinate 60,061,081, forward strand.
CGTAATTTTTTAACCATTTTATAGAAATTCACAAGCGCAAGTAAATATATTATATATATATATACATTTTTGCAAATATGAAGCATAAATATTGACAAATTATGCGGAAAGTGTTGACGCACTGCATAATTATGTTTAGTGAGACTATTTATTTCTTTTAGTTACTTGCAAATTCATAATTCGTTTTAATTTCGTGCTGTAATCATAAAATGTCAATGCAGCGTGGTCTGTGCCACGAAAATTGTGAGATAAATATTTTCTTTTGAAATAAAAATGCTATCAAAGAATTTAAAATGTAATTTTGTTAAAAAACTAATCACTTAAATATTTAGAGTTTTTGTACAACCAATATTTTCAATTTAAATATCTTACTTCAATTAAATTTAGTACTGCTCCCTAATTGCAGACAAGGTTTTATTTGCTGTGATTGTATTTCTTGTAGGCAGACTATGAAAAAAACATTGCCTACATTTAGGATGCTGGTGTAAATCCCAAACTTAAAATTTAGGTAATATTCTTGAACCAAATGATATATGTATATTTAAAACCACATTAGCTTACTTCGAGAGCCGTAAAAACACGAAGGATAACTTCCACAAAGAGTACAACTTTGTCTCCGTATAGACCACAAGCTAGGCTAGTGCTTAGTCAAAGCGATTTTGTAATAATAATAACATTAGTCAAAATAATAGCATAAATATTGTCTAATTGGATAACAGAATTCACTGCCAAATATCATTCAGACATTTAACCGTGGCACCCCTGATTCAATTCATTTATGAACGTTTGATGAAAAAGTGAAGTATAAAGTAACATCTACTCCAAGCGACAGCATTTAAGACTTAGTGCACTAAACATTGAAACTCAATTAACTACTTTTTAAGCATCTGCTGTCTTCTTGATTCTATTCCTACGGAGCTGGCGTGGCGGGGTATGTGCCATGAATCGATCGAAGCCATTAAATGCCATTTGTGGAACTCATTGAAAGCCATCTCACCCGAGACTTAAAACAAGTGTTTGGAAAAAATACGTACGGGTTAAATATTGTAAGATAGGTAACCCATACCGACTCTAGATATCTTAAAAAGTTTTTCTATGAAATATTTAAATTTTTGCGATTCATACATATTTCAGTTTACTTTTACTGGTAAACAACAGCAACAAAACCAACTAAAACAACTCTTGCAACATTGTGAAATTTCACTTTTCAAGGCCTGTCTCTTCATTCAGTAAGCTCATACATATTTATAAAGCATATACATATGACCAACGACTATATACATATATATATTATTTTTTCATTGTTGCATTACATGTCATTACAACATAAATTAACTTTTTTCGAAACAACTTCGCTTGCATTTAAGACCGGACTACCCTATAATTGTGCAGCGCCTTTCAATTGCAACGATTCCATCCACTTTCATCTTGCTCCACCATTCACGCAACTTTGTTGCTGTAGCTACGCATTCAACCGGTGACAGACTACCTGCGCATATACATACTTCGTTCTAAAAAATTGTGTTGTACAACAAATAAGTGGTGGATAGATAATAAGCATAAAAGCGTAAATATGGGGAAAAATAATAAAATATTCAAATGGTTGAGCGGCCATATAAATGACAAGGCAGGTCGTGAATGATAATGCTCATCATTTTCGTATTTAATATAAGAGTTCGCTAATATGCTGATGCAATGTTCATTATAATAATATATTATAAAAAAATTATATATAAAAAATATGTGAAAGGTGTTTGATTTATTTGTACTTGCCTACAAACTTGGTCACAGTCTACGAATTTTGGTTCCTGTCTCTTGATAAGCATGATTACTCAATTGTATTAAATTTGCAATTTAAAGACGTTGGAAATAGCTGCTAAATTCAGTCAATTAGCAAATATATTTATGTATTTTATCTATGCGCTTTAGACACAAAAGCTAATATTAGAAAATTAACTAAATTAAAAAGCTATCTGAAACACTAATGTAGGCAATTAGTTAATTGAATAAATTAAGAAGGTGTCAGAAACATTAGTGTAGGCAATTAGTTAATTGAATAAATCAAGGAGCTGTCAGAAACATTAGTCTTGGTAATTAGCTAATTTACTCAATTAAAAAGCTGTCCAAAACGCAACCTAAACTATTAGTTTGTTTTATATTTAGATGGTTAATCAACCAATGAGATTTTCCACCTTTTGTAATGAGAAATTAATGTGAAATATATATCCATCATTTTTTTGAGATTTAGTGAAAGATTTTTGATTATCAATCGATTAAGCCAAATTTGGAGTTGTATGTTACAGTTATATGTTGACAGATTGTATTAAATAGCAAATAATAAGAACTGAGTGGAACAGCAGAGTCAGTTATGAAGATAACACTCATATATATATCCATTTGTAAGCGTGTTTATTCTAATACCCAAGATGGTTTTCTTAAGAGCCACATCTAGTGTGATGGCCTAACAGCTTAAAATTTTGTGAGAATCAAAATAAAAACTATAGTTTCAATTATTTTTAAATTTTACGGAAATACTTACATATACTTTAACAATACACAGTAAACTTTATGAAGAAAAAAGTTAAATATTTTTCGAGTTGCGCGCTTACGAGCTTAGGAGGCTGCAGAAAAAGTAAGCAATATTTTATGTAAAACCTTTCGAAGCTCTGTTTGTGATCTGTAAAAATTACCGAAAGAATCGAACTTCCTCTGTCTGTCGAATTTCGAAATTAGTTTACAAAACTACTAATTTTACTTAATTTTTTTGTTAAATATTTTTTAAAACCCATTTTTGCTCATTTTTTCTACTGAAATGCATTTCAAAACCACAAAAGCGATATTTTCTTTTTCAATATAAATATACATAGAACACTTACTTGAAATGTGCGAAAACATGCAATTTAACAAAAGTAAGTGCGAGTAAATGAAATAAGTAATATACGGCAGTCATAAAAATGAAATTGAAATTGGCAATACAGCGGCGTGACAAGAGAAATATTGTCAAAGCGGTGAAATGACATATGTACATTTACTTGTTGCGAGAACATCTTTACATAATACGAGTATACATATGTAAATACATGTATGCATAGACAATACCGACATTAACTTCAGAATAATTAATAGTTTGCTAAAAAGCGAACTGTGCCGATTTTCACTAGACCACTACTAGTTCGTAATGAAGCACTGTTTACATTAAAATAAAAATGTTAATATTTTATGAACGTTTTTATATGTTTTATAATATTTTTGGCGCAGATTTAATATAGCTTCTACCATAACAAATCGAACTGATGCTATTTTCACTAGAACAGTACTAGTTAAAATTGGCACATACTTTTTGTAAAATGACAATTGAAATACTTTATAAACGTTTTTATACGTTTTATAGCAGAATTTATGCAGTTGATGCCATTAGTAAACGAACTGGACCGATTTTGACTAGACCACTATTAGTTCGAAAGGTACTGAAATTAATACACTATAACAACAATGCGTCAAATATTGCATTAATTTTTTTTTTACAAAGAATTTATTATATAAAATTTTTTATATACTAATAAATTTTTTTTTTTAAATCACACCATAATTTTTTATCATTAATATTTCTCCGATATTAAAATATTGGAAACCATTTTTTTCCTACCGGGTATTAACGCTCTCACATACAAAGCACTAGTCACCCATCAGCTATGGAGCATCGCAGCTACAATAACAACCACAATAGAACATAATAAAATTATTCGTGTGACGAAAGTGGAAAAAGTCAACCGGCATGAACGATATTATTGCAGCGTGGCGTGAAAATCGAAGCAAAAATGAAAGACCCACCGCTGAGTTGGCTGTGTTGTTGACAACAGCGCCAACGTGCAACGCTCACACTTACACATGTTTATATAAACATACACACACACTCACACAAGTGAAGTGAACAAATCACCGCGAATTCGTTCAAGTTGATCGAAATGCAAAATACATTTGTGCACTTGTGCGGCCTTACTCCCTAACACACACACCGAAACATATTTGCACTATTTATGCATGTCGATTGGAAAAGAAGCCAAAGATAATAAAATTATTTGATAGGTAAAATATTTCTGTGAATTCGCTACAGACTTCTGTTGGAGTTTGTAATTAAATGATGAAGTTGTGATTTGCTAGCGAGAAGATTTAATTTTCTTGTGTAAATAGCAAATGTGTGACAGAGCATTGAGGGTAGTCGGGTAACTGATGAACGCTTGTAAAAGCGATTTAATAATTTTACATTTGATAAATGATTCAAACTAAAATTTCGTAATATTATTTAGTATTAGTCAAATATTACAATATTGAGGTTAGAAAAAATATTTGTACGAGCCAAAGGCCCAAAACCATTTGCCAAAGACGATATATAATAAAATTCTGTCTTATCGAACTTACCGAAATTTTTTATATATCTGATAATTTTCGAAACACATGCGAGTTTTCTATTTGTTTCGAATTTTGTTCGAAAATTGGTGAAAATTCTGTTAATTTTCAAAATTTATGTGTTTTTCGACCTTTTTGAATTATTTCGAATGTAATGAAAATTATCAAACTTCCTGATATTGAAAATATACATTCGAAAATATTGAAATTTTATGAATATTATAAATTTTCTGAAATTTTTCGAACTTACTGAAAATGTTAGAGCTTTCAAAATTTAGAACAAAAAGTATCGAACTATCTCAAGTTTTCGAACTTGCTTAAAATATTCGAGCTTCGTGCTAATATTCGAAATTTTTGAAAGTTTTCGAAAGTTATGAAATTGTTCGTACTTAATGAATATTCTCAAGCTTTATGAAATTTTTCGAGGTTGCTAAAAATTTTTGGAATTTCTGCTAATTACATAATTAATATTATAATGCAGCAAAAAAATTGTCAACAGCACTTTATTGAAAATTATTTCGGTTTTTGTTTTTTATTTCGATTTTGATTTAAAATGAACATTTTTTGTATCAGATGTGTTCAAACTTTCTAAATGATTTTCAAAAAAATTTTGAATTTTTCTCCACTTATCTAAGCTAATTAATTCCAATTTTCTTGAACTAAATTTCGACTAACTAACCCGAAGTTATCTCTGTCATACAATATCTGCATAACAATTATTGTTCTTACGTGTGTTAAAATAGCCGGGTACTCCTGATAACAACAACACGTTAAATGCATAGACAATACAAAACACATTTGGAGCAAGATGATGTAACTTACCTGTAAAGAAAGAAAAAAAATATTTTAAATAACTTTTAACATAAAATTAGCTCAACTAAAATTTATACAAAACAAGAGGTGTTACGCCACGCTAATCTGGTTATTTTAAAATTTTAAGGGATATATTGTAGATATATAAGTTAAGAATACACAGAAAATTTTTTGATGAAAAAATTTAAAAAAATTTTTAATCAAAAATTCTACTTTAAGTTGACTATCTGAATACCACAAGTTCATGAATTATCTCCTTAAAATTCTAGGGGGTGAATTTTAGTCACCAAAAAAAGTATCAGATAAGATATTTGGTAACTTCCGAAATAAAAAAAAAAAACCTGTTCAAAAAGTACATACAGTATTTCTTAAATTTTTGTATAAATGTGGTATTGAACTGTGGGCTCAAAACCGCTAAATTAATTTTAATTCGCAACTCGATTCGTAAGTTAATTTCATGCCCAACTTTCTCATGAACAATAAAAGTTATATTAGAGTAGTTACATGTGATTTCACTCACATACAAAATTTTTCACCAGAAATAATTATAGTTGCATTTTATTTTTATGCAAAATTTGTATGCACTCGTCACACTGTACATAACGCGCCACTATTAAATCACCACACTAATAATAATAAATATATTTTCACCACAACGCGTGAGAGTTTATGGGAAAATAAAAATCTTAAACAAAAACTGTAATAGTAAAACAATTAAACATCACATTTGAAAAAATATATATATGCATACATATATACTCATATATCTACAAATCTGTGTGTATTTGTGGAGTAAGCGCAGTGGTCAGCGCGCCGAAAGCGCAACATACGAGCATTGTCGCAATTATTATGCATAAATTTTGCTTAATTTTTCACATTCAATGCTCGCCGATCCTTTGTTCATGCCCCAGCGGCACTAACACTATATGGGAGCAAGTGGCAGAAGAAGTGAGAGGCGAAACAGGGCACAGCATAAATGCAAGAGAAAAAGGCATTAATAAATGACAGTGGACAGCGAAGCGGCAAGTGCAATGCTGTTGTAGACGAGGCGAGGCGATGTGTCACCAGCCCAGGCATTGGCGCAGATGCGCAAGCAACAACAATAACAACAACAGCAACAGTAGCAACAACGATATTAGCAATCATTGCGGCAAACATCGAGGAAATTAATTCCACAGGGCAAATTAAGCGTATCGCGCTGCTCGACGTACGTGGACGAAGATGATGCTGACTACCGGCTACCGATTACTAGCAGCTACCGGTGGTTGGCTGGTGGCTCTTGGCTGTCAGTTGTCGCCACTGTTGCGGCAAGTAGTAGCTTGAGGAGTGTCGTGTTTATTTATATATACAATTATATATATGTATACATATGTATGTATGTATCAAGCTGCCAGCTTTGCTCCGTCTGTTCCTTCGTTTTTATTTTTTTTTTTTTTGATTTTTCGTTCCATGTCATGCCTGCATTCGCTATGCTACAGTCACAGCGCCACTTTGGCATCACTGCCGTCGCTTCTTTGCTCGCCAGCGCTGCGTTTGTCATTCAAAGTACGCGCATATCGTCCGGCCGGGCGTCTGGCAGCTTGGCAGGAGGGCATTTTCGCAACGCGCTTCATTTGTGTTGCTTGCGATTTCGCAATTTTTTGTTGTTGTATTTTTTTTAAAGATTTTTCATTGCTTTTTTTAATTTAAATTTTTTAAATTTACTTTTAAATTATTTTTTCAGCAATCTTTTACAATTTTTTTCATTTAATTTTTCTTTTAATTTTTTTTTCCTTTTTTGCAACTTGTAAGTAGGGTTTATTATTAATGTTATTTAGATTTTTGATATTACAATATATATTCTTTAGTATTTCTTTCTTACTTTTTAACCTTTTTATGCCTTAAAAATATATATTTTTTTTTGAATTGTTATGTAATTTTCTTCTTTTTTTTATTAATTATTTATTTTAAATTCTTTTATATTTTGTTTGATTTACTTTTATTTTTTGATTTTGTTTTAATTTTTTCATCACTTTTGTTTTTTTTTCGTTTTCTGCAATTTCACATGTTATTAGTTTAGTTTAGTTTTTGCTATTAATAATTTTTTACTTTTATTTAATTTTAATATAATAATTTTTTTGCACTTTATTTTATAATTTGTAAACTTGTTTTTTTACTTAACTACTGTTTTAATTTTTTTTTTTAAATCTTTTTTTAATTTTCTGCAACTTGCTGATTCATATCCACTTTTCAGTTTTGCCACGGCTGTGTTTTACTTAAATTTAAACTAATTAAGCTTTTTTCGCTGCTTTATTTACACACTCACCCATACATACACTTACACACACACACACATACAAAAACATTGAACATATCTTGTCGCCTGTTTTTCTTTTCTTTTCCTTCCATTTTATTTATATTATTTTTGTTGTTTTTGCTGTTTTATCGCGTAAATGTCACGATTGTCTTGTCTTGTTTTCAATTAAATTTTTTCCGAGCTTTTTTTCAGAAATTTGTGTTGATTTCGCGCGACCAACGCCAGTTTCGCATTTATCATTGTTTGGCTGCACTTTTCTTTTCTGGCATTTTGCCTGCAAGAAGAATACGGAATCTGCCGTTTTTCGTTGTTGTTGTTAGTGTTTTATTGTTGGCAGCACATCACTTAGAAGAAATTAATTCAAATAAAATTAGAAGAAAACTTAAGAAAGAACTCGGCAGGTGGTAAGAATAATGGGTACTTTCATGTTTTTGGTTTTTCCAAGAAACCTTTTGGTTTTTTAGTTGTTCCTCAGTTGGATTAAAATTGGAACTATTTATAGGTGATCTACGAAGAGCTCTCAATGCAGGTTGCACGCATTTGGACTCTAAAAATTAGGGAATTTCTATTTTTAGCCTGAATGGATATTTGAATTTCAGAAACCAGACCGCAGATACCCTTGTCTGGCGACTGAAGTGGGTAGAGTGAGAACGTTTAAGGTCGTTTCATTCTTTTTGTTGAGCTTTCCTAACCTTTCTTCTAACAATTGCGTTTTCGATGAAGTCAAAAATATCAGACTAACGATCTTTTTTCCCCTTGTTGTTCACTTAAGTTCTTTCGTAGCAGAGAAACATGTTGAACCTGATCTAATTTTATGAGTCAAACACACCTTCTCAATTCTACAGAATGGTGAGACAGTCTGATCAAACTACTAGACTGATACTGCTACTACTCTGAAAAAACTACTAATTTTTGTCAAATGTAGTAGTAAAAGCCTGATAATTAACTGCTTCTTTCTCGAATATCGAAATAACACGTTATCTTATGAAAAAAGAGAACGATAAAGTTGGGTAAAACTTTATTGTTACGAGATGAGGTTGTTGGTTTTTTGGCGTGTTTCGATCTGACATTTTTCTCTAGTCATTTACCCTCCAAGTAGCTCCTAGTTTCTTGGAACTGCTGAAATCTAACCACTATATCATATAGCTGCCAAAAAACTGACGGATCAAACTAAAGTCTTTTATGGAATTTTTTTTTAATTTACATGGTATCTTCACGAAATTTAGCATATATTATAATTTAAACTTTCGCTATAATCTCCGAAGAAATTGTTCAGATCGGAAAAATTTAGCATCTAGCTGACATACAAACTGAACAATCAGACTCAAGCCCTTGTATAGAAAACTATTTCAAGAAATTTGTCATGGATTTTTGCCTGGTGTAAGCTTCGAAGAAATTGTTCAAATCAGGTCAGGATAGCATATAACTGCCATACAAACGGATCGAACAAAATCAAGCCCTTGTATGGAACATTTTGTTATTTGACGGCTAACTTCTCGAATATTAACATGGGTTATTATCCAAGTCAATGTCATAATCTCCAAACGTATTGTTTAAAATGGCCTACTTTAGGATATAGCTCCTTATCAAAGTGGCCATACAGCGGTTACGTTTTCAGATTTAGTTATACATATACTTAATAAAAATGGACCTGTGAAGGGTATTAAAGTTTCGTTGTAGCCGAACTTCATGTTTTTTTTTTCTTGTTTACATATCAAAATTTAAAAAATTTTCCCTAAACACGCTTTGAAAAATATTGCTTCAGATTAGTACATATATAATACAATACAATAAGTATATGCAAGTAAATGCACTAAACTAAAAATAATGTTGGTTAAAATACGAGTAGACCAGGTCTACTGCTGCACTCGTGCAAACGTGTGTTGCGAACGCTAACTGCATTTTACGGCTGATACTTACAGTTGTTACAGTTGTTCGCGTGTGTTTGCCGATGTATTTCAATTTAGACAGCAGTTTTTCGAGTGCAGTTTTTGTTGTCGCAAGAAGCGTAGAATAACAGAGAATTTGTCACGATGCCACGTCGCGGGAACGTGAGCTAAAGACGATATTGCGGTAAGACCAGCAACAACAAGCCATGCACAGCTTGAGCGATTGCCGCAACGTGAGGTGTTGAAACGCAAACGCTGTGTGTGTTTTTCGGTTTTTCATATTTTTGTTAAAATATTCATTACTTTGGGAAAATTGAAAGTTTACGGCGGAATTGTGCAATTTCAAACGATAATATAGTTGTTGTTGTTGTAGCATTGTAGCGCGAAATCCAATGGCGTGTGGTCAAGAATAGTAAGGGTGTGGATCGGAGGTAAGCGAAAATTAAAAGGATTTCAAAACGACTGTCTTAATGTTTGCATTTGGTTTAGGAGCCATTAAGAAAAAAAAAACAGAAACCGTTATTAATTCGTAACTTCATTGTAAGCGCGGTAGAGTTTTTAAATTTGAAACTCATCTGTTCGCTATGAATTATTTTATACTAAAGTCTGCTGGTATGCAAAATAACCCTTAAAAAGGGTTTAGCGCCCGTTCTTAAAGTGAAAAACTCCATGGTCTTGGTTAAGGAGTTTAGATGCAACATCCGTAACTTATATTGGGCCGTTATTTACGTTTAACAGTTTGGATAAATGAAATGTTCTAAAAATTGAAATTATTAAAGGCATCGGTTACTAAATTTCATAATTCGAAAAAGTTATGCGAAACTGTCAATGTTCATAATTTCGATAGCTTAGGTAAATATCCTTGGAACCTTGAATCTGAATAACCATCGCAAAAATCGGTCCTTGAAATTCGAACTGAATAAACAAATTAGAACTAAAGCCCTCTCTCAACGAACAAACAAAAAAAATTTATAAACATCTTCTTATGGAGATATATGACACAGAATCTTGGGCGATGACAACATCCAACGAAACCCAGAGTATTTGGAAACGATTTGTGGTCTTTAAGCGTTGGTGTGGCGCATATTGTTTATGTTGGATCCATCAAATGGACCCATCTCTGCAGATCTTAAAGTATTTATGCGGTAGAAGCTGGTTTTAATAAAGAAAGAGAGAGAATTTATCTAACTTTTGTAAGCAAAGTGAAAATGGTCTCGGCTTCACCGGGTGTTTCGATTTGGCAACACCTAGCGGAAAAGAGAAATAATTGGTTTTTGTGTTTCAAATTGAAACGAGGTTACGGAATTGTTGAAAATGTTGCAGAAACATTTTGGTGGCATATATTTTATCATTAACACAAGTATTTCTGTGAAGTTCATAAAGTTAAGGAAAACTTGCCTCATAACATATGTGTCGTTCATCCAGCTCTGTTAATGACGATAACATCGAAAAGTTGAAGTAGCAGTGCTTAAAAATCGTCATGTTGACATCAGAGAGATAGCAGAGGATCTCAACATATCTTATGAATCGACTGAGCACATTTTGGTTAACGTTTTGGGTATGAAGTGTGTCAAAACCCAAAACACAAGACCTGTATCTTTCGCAAAAACGCCGTCGTGCAGTGGTCACAAAGGAGTTGTTTGACAACGTTACTGAGGACCGTACATTCATCAAATACATCATTCGTTGAAAATGTTCAACAATCTAGCAAATGGGGCTCAAAAATTAACTGAAACCGAAAAAACCAAAAATCGCTGAAGGTACTGAAGGCCATCGCAGCCGAGGCTTATGACAAGTGTAAGGAAAATTGGATTAAAAGTTTGCCAATGCAAAAGTTCGATCACAATTGTTTTTTTCACTTCGTTCTTCGCTGCATCTTTGTTCATAATATTTTTGTTCACGATCGATTAATGTGTTCAGATATTATATACTCCTTGGTTTAGCACGAGCGCACGAGGATCGAAATGCTCAGAAAGAAAAAAACGTCTCAGTAATTCATTTCCTTAAACGAACTCGATATGGAAGTGAAAGCTTTGAGCAAAGTGAAAGTTTTTAGCAAAGTGAAAGCTTTAAACAAAGTGAAAGCTTTAAACAAAGTGAAAGCTTTGAGCAAAGTGAAAGCTTCGAGCAAAGTAAAAGCTTCGATCAAAGTGAAAGCTTTGAAGCCACTCCAAAGCTACTACGGACTATATAACTTTTTTTTTTAAGTATTGTAAAGTAGGTTTTTTCTTTCAATTTATAAAAATTTCACCATCTGTCCTAAAGCAACTCTAAACTAATTTAAACAGATTTAATTTCAAATAATTCAAATTTTCACAAAATTTGTTCGAAAACAAATCATTTCACATATTTCGAGTGAAAATTCAATCAATTTTGTATGCAACACTGCCAACAGTTTTGTAGCATGTAATTTCGGAAGCTGCTGATTTCCCGCTATGACAGAAGAACAAAGTCAATAATAGAAAACAACAAGAACAAAATGCAATCACAGCAAACTTTTCATTGACAATCAAATGCAGGGGACACACACAGCTCACATACGCACGCACTCACACCAACATTTCTATGTTGCATGCATGTGCGAGTCTTGTTGCCGCCAACAACAATTGCACAATTTCGAATTTCCTTTGTAGACAAACGACAGCTTCCCGCTGACGCGGCCCAAAATGCAGCAAACGCGACGTGTGGCGCTTCTGTTGTTGCAAGCACATGCGAATGCAACTGTGTGCGTATATGTATACATATATGTGTGAGTGTGTGTGCTGTTGTGTATTTTCGGGCACATGCTTTGTTGCTCAACAGTTGCCCCCACTAGGGACGCGTAGCTGGCTTCGTATCTTTGGCCGTTGCAGCTGGCGTGGCGACGTCATAGACAACGAGGCCTATGGCTATTTTTGTTTGCCGCGCCATAAACACACACACACTTGCATGCATACATACGCGGTGCGTTGAAGTATAAGCTGAAACTACAATACATTATGCTAACGGCAAAAGCACTAAAAGGTATGATGCTAATAAAATAGCAACAAAAATAGCTAACGGAGATAGGAGAAAGAGCGCAGAGGGGGAGTGGGGCTAAGCAACAGCAGGAGGCAAAGTGTAAATGGGCGATGCATATTGATTGTACATGCATATTTACATACACTCATATTAGCAGTTATATGCGCTGCGCGATGCATGAGTAAGAACAATAACAACACCAACAACGACAATATGAACTGCGCGCTGCGCTGCGGTTGCGTTTGTAATTGCATTGGTGCTGCAGCTGTGCGGTTGTTGCGCGTTGCACGCAGTTAGTGTGCCGACCGCCGACCCACCGACCGTTCGTCCAACCGCAACACAGCCATAACAATAACACAAATGCCCAGCGCGAACCGGGTTGAGGTTAAGAACCGTTGCGCCAAAATAATAAAAACTGCGAAAAGTCAATAATAAAAAACCGACAGCGGTCAGCGGAGGCCAACGCAGCGTGCGCTGCATATATGTGTGCATGTACATAAGTACATATGTATGTATATATGTGTAGCGCATTTGCAGCCGCTGACCACTAGCCGCTAGCTTGACGACCGCCACCTGCACCACCCCACTTCATCCGGTCATGCTTTTGGCAGCATTTTAACGCTTTCGTTCTGCCAGTTGTGGCGCGTTTCCGCACACTGAAGCACACATTAACATTTATACACATACATACATACATATATGCATACACATACAAATGCATGTATTTATGTTTAAACACCAAATTTCCACTCATTTTCCGCGCTAACTTTGGCCACATTTCCTTCTCAGCCTCAATTTCAGACGGTCTGCCTTTTTATGAGCACACTCCTCCCAGCCACATACATAAATACAGTTATATACATATGCAGCTGTATGTTTGTATGCACAGTTCCTTGTTCGTAGTTCGCCGTTGGCTAGCGGCTATCGGCTGGCGACTTAAGCAGGAAACGGCAACGCGTAGTAAAAATAGCGCATAAAGCGTTGGGGAAGAAATCTCAAAGTACACGGGTGTTAGCTGATTTACGAGCTCAATATCGGCGATTTAATCGGTGGATACTTGAGAACTGCTAGTTTTAATAATCTGCACTTCATGCGTGTGTGTGTCTATGCCTTTTGAAGTTTCCTTCTGATGGCCAGCTGTTCGGACAACAAATTGAATTATAACTCGATTTTTTTTTTGCTTGAAAAAGTTAAAAAAATTTTAAAATGTATGTATTTTTATGAAATTTACACCATAATATTTTCATGAGTTCAAATATTGATCAGATTAATTATGGAATCGCCACTACTTAAATTTTTAACTTCCCGCTAAGAAAATGGAAAATTTTCTAAAAATCGGGAAGATATTGGTTTCACCCCATTTTGCAAAAATCGAGTTCTCAACAGATCTCGACGTTCTGAGGGTCGAGGAAGCTTCCCCGAACATTTCTACGATGATGTCCGTATGTCTGTATGTATGTGTGGATGTATGTGACCCTCTTATAACTATTAAACTCCTCAACCGATTTGAAACGAAAAATTTCGAAGAGCTCAAAAGCAGTGAAAAAAGCGAAATTTGAACGTTAGCGTATGAAATTAGAGGGAAGTTGCAGGGATGGCCCTTGAGGCCAACCGTTTTCCACATTTTTTTCTTTAGCGAACGTTTAGAACAAATTTGAGTACCCAAAAAATGTGAAATACATAATACGCCTCGATGGGCTCTGTGTAGCTTATGGAATATTGAAAACAGCACACTTATGTTTAACACCCTTCATTAGACTTATGATTGTCAGCCAGGTATCGCTTTCTATAAAGAAAATCGTTTTAATATTAATGCTTAAAGAGTCAACGATGCAAAGAATTGGACCAGATGTACTAATACTGAAGTTTACTGGTCTGCATACTTTCTCCACGTGGTACATAAATCCAGGAAAGCGTTTTGAAAAGAAAGCCATGTGGTATTAAAAATTAAAAATCTAATCTCAAAAAAAAAATCTAATCTCAAAAAAAAATTTTATCTCAAATACCTGATTAGAAAAAAAAAATTAAACCCACCATTCCCGATTGAGAAATAAAAAGAAAAATTTTAATCGCAAGCATATAGTTAGGAATTATAAAAAAATAACTTCTTTTAGAATTAACATTTTTTGACTATTGAAGTACTTAACTTCTTTCTTCTACTACTCGACTACTGGATAGCAGGACTTTGCACGAACGTGGCCAGCGCAGATCTACGATTAGTTCTTGCGCTATCGCAAGATATTTTTGGTTCAAGGTGGATCACAAGAGGTCCACTGAGCTTTTCGGCCTCAGTGAGGCTAGCCTTTCCCTAGTTGTAGAGGCTCTAACTGGTCATTGGCCTAAAAATGTCGACGCTTCAAGATTGAGAATATAACTGGGTACCAGTTGTAAAAGCTATTCGGAAGAAGACGAGGTGGAAACATCTCAACACTTCCTTGTTCACGGTCTCAACTTTCCAAGATCATGTCTTATACACTTTCGAGCTCACACTCTCAGAGAATGCGCTGAGCTGGTAGAAAATAGAAATTAAATGTTTAGCAGATTTGGTAGTCGACTTACAAAAGTAAAAAAAGTAGATTTCAGGAGTGATAAAATTTAACTCTTACAAAAGACTGTATACAAGTATAATAGTATAAGTGCTATCCCCATCTTAAGAACCAGCCATTGAACCAAACCTAAACTTACGCGTATCGTATGGGTATGAAATAGCTTCCTCTTAGGTTTGACCTGAATTCTAACATATGTAAAAACATTTAATTTCTATTGCTCATAATTCAACGTATAAAGTTTTACATATAAAGTTTTTTTGCAATTCAGAAGCAAATTTTTATTTCTTCTGATATATCAGTCTTTCAAATCTTATAGTTTTTTCTTGTTCAGGCTATATTAAGCTTGCTACGGAGTTTATAATATCCAGAAGGAAACCTGGAGACCCTATAAAGTATATACATATATCAATGATCAGCGGGCGAACTTAGTCGATTTTGCCATGTCCGTCTGTCTGTCGTCTGTATATACGCGAACTAGTCCCACAGTTTTTGAGATATCGATCTAAAATTTTGCACACATCCTTTTCTCCCCTTCTTCTCATTTGTCGGAATCGCCGATATAGGACCACCACAGCATATAGTTGCCATACAAACTAAATTTTTTGTATTTGTGAGGGGTATTATAGCTTCAGTGTAACCAAAGTTAACATGTTTTCTTGTATTTATTTTCGTTTCATTGAGTTTAAAAATTTTTATAAGAAAAATATATACCTAACTTTTTTTAAAATATTTATAGCTACAAAATCCCTGTTAATGACTATAAAATTAGTGAAGTTGAAATTTCTCTGAAAAATTACGCTCCACTTACACTGATTAGGTATAATATACCAGCCCTGCCCATTAATCAATAAAAATTGCCCTAAGTTATAATTATTTTGCCAAGTGTATACTTTCGACACACAATAACACAGCTTAAAGTTGTAACATGTAACATATATACACATACGTATATACTAGCATGAGTGTATGTATTTATGTGTTAGTAACGAGTATTAACTTGGCAAGTCGACAAGTTGATATGCACCGCCTTAAAGGCCCTCACTAACGACTTTAATTGACCGTAATTAGCACATTAAAAGCATTCGAACTAAAGCAAGCAGTGCAAGCAAAAAAAATCAGCTGTTAAAATATTCGCTAATACACATACAAACACATATAGACAAAGAGTAACAATTTACAATGCGAACGATTGCAGCTGTTGCAGTTGCCTTTGTTGCGGTGTTGCATGTGTGGCAAAAGCGCAAGGCGCATAAGTTATAGCAACGTAGACAACGTTTGTATTGTTTTTGTTATTTTTATGTAGTTGTAACGCATTTGCAATAGAGTTGCTTGCTTATATTTATGTATAGTAATATATATGTAAGCGTGTGGAGCCATCAAATGAGTGTGGCGAATGCGCATGCGCAACAATCGCACTGCAATAATACAACAACACAAAAACGAAAAAACAACAAAAAAACCTGCAGTATTGAGACAACAGCGCAAGAAAAAGAAAAAAGTAACGGTGTGGTGGCAATCAGAAATCAGTTTAAAAACGCTGGCATTACGTGGATACATAGCGCAGGCGAGCATGCGCAAATACTTATTTATATACATACATATGTACACGTGAGTATGTTGCATGTTGTGTTACGGTAATGTGCAACAAATATTTAAAAACCAATAAAAAATGCAGAATATGGGAAAATGCGCATACATAACCATAAAACAAAAGGTATCACGGAGGAAAAATACCAAAAAAAAAATATAATATAAAATATTTAAAACTAATGCAACAATGCGCAATGGGGCTGAAATGCGTTTGAAAAAAACTTTGGTTGCATTAAAATGTAAGCTGGTTAATTATAAAATGTAAGTACGAGAAATTATAATACAATTTGTGATAATATATAGTAGATACATATCACAACATATTTTTAAATAGATGACCCACAAAGCAATTGAATGAATTCAGCAACAATGGATAGTGAGCGTACATACTTATATCACCATTACAAGCAGAAGTTTTTCAATGAAAAAATTAAAAAGAAAAAAAATTTTTTTCGGAGACTACATTATTGGCTTAGACAATAACCAATGCCTAATTTCGTGAAGATACTTCGTCAAATGAAAAAGGTTTCCATTCAAGCACTTAATTTCGATCGTTCAGTTTGTATGGCAGCCATATGATACCGTAATCTAACCTGAACAATTTCTTTGGATATTACACCATTGCTTAAGAAAATAACTTGTGCCAAATTTCATAAAAATATTTCGTCAAATAAAACGTTTCCCATACAAGAACTTGAGTTTAATCGGTCTGTTTGTATGGCAGCTATGTGCTACCGTGATATGGACATCGGAAGTTCCAACAAATCAGCAGCTTCTTGGTGAGAAAAGGACGTGAGCAAGATTTCAGACGCACATGGGTACATCGACTCGGCTCGTCACACTGGCCATTTATTTATATAATTTATAAATTATCCGACATTTTCTTCTATATGTTATAATTGAGTAGGTCTTACTAGGCCGTAAAACGTCTATAGATACACAAGCAATGAACCAATAACGTCAAAAGTCTAAAACTTTAAAAAAAATTTCAGAAGTGAGAGACCGATGTAAGCTTAGAACATGAGTTTTACAAATGGTTTTCATTACCTCAATACACCCACTTATTTCTCAATCTCCTTCAATTAGATCTAACCCTGTTTAAATCAGTAAGTAGTACGAAAAGGAAACTAACCTAACCTAACCTAAGAGCACTCTTATAAAAAAATGTACGCAAAATTAAAGGTGCTTAATGGATAGGTAAGAACCTTTTCTCTCTTTTCATATGAGTTGAAACTTGTAAAAAATAGGTTTACAGCTTTCCTTTTCTTTTGAGGCAATTAACTTCGTTCATCTGAATGCGTAGACACAAACTTCATTAAAACTTAGAATTATTCTTAATTATCCGTTTTTTCCTTTTTACCTCATTCTTTATTATTAACATGAAAAAGAAATACTGAATTCAGATAAAATTAAAATATAAACATCAGGATGTCCAACGAATAATTATTGGTAGAGAATAGGGTTTAATCTTGCAGCCTGGTCAGGAAAAGAGATATTTAGAATACGGCCTGTTAACAGTATTGTAAATTCGGTTATGTGAGCGCAAATTTTTTTTATGTTACGTTAAGTTATGATATTATACGATAAGTTATGTTATGTTACGTTAAGTTATGATGTTACGTTAAGTTATGATGTTACGTTAAGTTGCTTTATTTTAAGTTGTTTGCGATAAGTTTTGATGCGTTAAGCTATGATACGTTATGTTAATATACGTTAAATTGTGTTAAGTTACGTTAAGTTTTGTTATGCATGTTACGATATTCAATTTTTTAAAGGACAAAATATACAGTTTGTGCCAAAAACCGATCTTATATTGATTTTCCTCACAGAGAGTCCAACATCGACCATAAGTCATTAAGCTGTTGTATAAGAACACTATTTATTTCTATACTTCAATTAAATAAAATACATCATTTTATTTAGGATACATACAATCGGTATAGGTTTCTTGGTCTCACGTTGAACCTGCATAATTCAACTATTTTGAAAAATAATATACCTTCCAAAAAAATTATTTAATACTAAATTTTTTACCAAATACCATGGAAATTTTTTTTATTTACCCAAACATCATTGTGAAAAATCTGTGCTTGATGATCAAATCAGTTTGTTAAGTTCCGAAATTTTATTTTCATTTGCTTTTGTTATCAACCCGTTTTATCTATAAACTTCTGAACAACAGACAATTCGTGGATGGGATATTTTTGGAATCCTGCATGTCTGCGTAACCACAAGTTATAGTATATACAACAGCAGTATATAACCCTTCGCTCCCCTCTCCGCATTCTTCGAACTCCACTGTGATACAAATCTTTTTAAAAAATTATTTTGGAATACTTCAAATACTTTGGCTCGTAA
The DNA here is from genome assembly GCF_042242935.1 of Bactrocera oleae. Lineage (NCBI taxonomy): Eukaryota > Metazoa > Arthropoda > Insecta > Diptera > Tephritidae > Bactrocera > Bactrocera oleae. The sequence continues at coordinate 60,079,983 of NC_091539.1, forward strand.
TCAAGTAGTAATGGATTTGTGTAGTGAATGCATTTGCTGCTGCGTTTCAGCAGGAATGTTGCAACTGCAGCAAAGACTTGCAACAACTGTGCTCGAGACACACGAATAACAGAGACAGTACTCGTATACATAAAGGCACACAAAGATAATTGAAGCTAATAAGAAAATAAAGGGTGAAGTTCGGGCAAGAAATTCTTCAAAAGCATTGTCAATCGTGGCCGCTAAAGATATTGCACTAATAAAAGGCCGCCGCCGCCGCCACCACCATTACCAACAACAATTTACTGCAGCGCAACAAACTCGCGTGTTTCCGTAAGAAAGATGGCTGCCGTTGCAACACCACAATGCCACTTACTCACTCTCGTAAATTTCGTGTATTTATTTGTGGTTGTTGGTTTTAGTTAAGCTGTCGCTGTTGCTATTATGCTGGGTTGCTATGTTGTTGGGATAACGTGACATTCCTGAAATAATTTTCATTTTAAAAACATTAAAGAGGGATTCTGTGGTTCTTTTATCCTACCCTTCCATCTTTTGATCACTCTTATATAGAATTTTAGTAACACACACCTAGCTGTTAATTATTTTTTGAGGCGAGTTAGAGTTGTTTTGTTTTAAGCTTAAAGAAGACACCTCTCGTAAGGCCTATGAATTTAACATAATCTAATGAAATGCTATATCCATTAAATTTAAGAAAAATTAACATAACGTAACGTAGCAAAGCATAACATAACGTACCATATGAGAACTTAACGTAAACTAATGAACCGTCATATCAATAAAGCTGGTAGAACTTTTCTATCATCCACTATTTTTAAATAGGTTAGTGTACCAAAACCTCATATATAATAGATCATAAGACCCTCACGAATCGACAAAGCGCTTTGAGACCATCACCTCTTGGTTGGCCGAAGGTAAGACTGCCGAGATGTTTTATTCTTAATCTTGCAAACGCTGGGCTGATAGCGCCCTGATGTTTTCATCTCCCACCTCCCTCCTCCCTGCCATCTTATTGCAAGCAATTCAAGAGTTGGCTCGATGCAGGTTTTCATCACGAAAGTATGGTAAATGACAACTTTTCAGGAATTCCTTTGATATAGAGTTTATCGAAACAATCATACTGAAATCCTCTGATGTTATGTAACATGATATAGTGGTGTCAAAAAGCTGGCGAGAGTTTCAAGGTTATGATGGGAAAGTTCTGAATGCTGCTAGATCTGAGTTTTTAATAATTCATGGTGATCTAGAACCAACACTCGCATTCTTGAATCCGATTTACAATACTGACTCTGCTCCGTACTCCTGCAACAAAGAGCCACGCTCTATCTCTCTCTGTATTTCTACTGTCTATATTTTACATATGATCTTACAGCAATGGAGGCACAACTCATACCCTTGAACACTAGCAACACGCGATATACCACAAAAGTACTTTGATGTAGTTTTGGTGGTGGACAGATCGAAAAGCTTCTACGTTTATGTAAGAGTGATCTCAGTAACATTTTATTGGTCATCAAGGGACATCTACATCTAAGATCCTAACTTCAGAAAATTGGTTAAGTAGAACCGACAGAATGCAAATCACACGCGGAGGTCGAGACAGGATATCTTTCAGGGTTCTCAATGTTCCAACCTAAAACCTGTAACAACTTAAAAGATATTGGACACCAGGGGTTAAAGAATATCAGATATTTTATCAAATCCACTGAGTTGCTGAAAAGAGCTTACTGAGGCCTATATACATATATTGAAATCATATGCGCTCCTGCGCCTTCCTTTTCAAGCAAACAACCAACCATATTTCACATATGCAATCGATCTAGAGGTACAAAATAAAAATAATCAGATAAACTTTCAGTCAATATTTTTTGTCTTAATGCTTTTTACAACTACATTCATCCCAAAGGTTTTAAAAACTCCCATTTAAAAATAAATATATATCAAATAAATATAAAATTTTCTTTACTTCACAATATAGCCGTCGGAAATAAAGCAACTATAATATAATATATCGTGATCGAATTGAATCATAAGCCTACATATATGTAGATAAGTATATTGAACGATATCTATACGTATATATAATATTATATATATGTATGCGTATCACACAATCCGTAATACATTCGGCATACCGAAATCCATCCTAGCAAGCAACCGGCAACCGGCCTGACAAATTCAATCAATAATGCCGCGACCGATGTAGCCCAGTCGCAGCGCGGCGCGGCACAACGGCTCCACCACAAGTCAAAAGCGAACCGCTCAACACAACTCAATGCGGCGGATGTTGCATGGAATGTATTTCTGCTTTAAAGTAAAAAATTTTTCGAATTCCACTACGTTGAAAAATTTGCGCGACAGCAACAACTGCCGCCCCAACGGCAAAGACAACGCGCAACACCGAAAGCCAAGCGCTTTGGTGTTGTGACAACAACGGCAGCGGCACCATTTCGACGACAGCCAGGCGACGCGGACGCGGATATGCTGCCACTACACACACACACAAACACACAAATATACACATAGATACATGCACACCGCCGCGTTGCATAAGTAGAAGTAGCGGCCAACTAAAAGTAGCAACAATGGCGGCGACGCGCCGACCAGCCAGCAACGGGCAACAGACAACAACAGCTGCGTCACAAATGCAGCAAAAATGTTTTCGACGGAATTTGAAACTGAAACATTCAACATTTAAGCATCTACATGCATGTATGTCTAAGTGTGTGAGTGTGTACCTATGATATTTATTATAATGGCAAATAGAGATAAATAAACGCCGCGGTTTGGCGGTAAAACACAGACAAACAAACACGTTTACCCGCCGCTTGGCATGATTTTAGATAAAAACAATAAATAAGTTATAAGTTGGAAAAAAATTAGAGCGGTTCTCACCATCTGTGGAGTTTCGTGTGACCCTCGTTGGCGGTGATTTTCGAACCTGAGAAACTCTTTTAAGAGTTTGAAGCTTGGAAGTCAAGCGTTGTTATGGTTCACAGTAATATTTTAATACAGAGGTGCTTGTGAACACTTATTAGTAAATATTTCATTCATCTAACCCATTTTTTTACAATTCCTAACTGGTTTATGTAATACACACAGTTCCTGAGACTCGTTTTTGAGTTAGCGTGAGGAGGAGGTAGTTTACATATCATAGATCCTTTTGGCTTAAAAAACAGCAGAATTAAGAACTAAGTAGAAATAATATAAAAAAGATCGCTAAATCAGATAGTATTGAATTTTGAAGGTTCGATAAAAAAATTGGAAACCCGCATATGTGTACCGAACTATAGATCGCAAGAATTTGTTTATGTACAACAAATGTGGTCAAACTTTATATTCTGGAGTGCGGTATTAAGAACAAGAAACCTAATCACGTAACCTACTGATTGAGCTCGCTAGATATAGTATAATTATCTGAGAACGTGAGCTCAACCATTGTAATTAGTCTTCGAAAAAATCACCTAACCAAAAATTGCGCCTCAACAGAACTCTAGATATCCATGGATGAAATAATTTAACACCTAGCCTTCTATTTTCCTTAAGAATATCAAATGAAAATTTAACGAATCAAACCCATAAGATAATATTAGTCCATAGTTGACTGAGCCAGTGAGTATCTTAGAATGGTGTGTTCTCAGAGTGAATGTCTTCCCCAGAAAGTTTACGACGTCTTGCTTGTCGAGAAGGCGATGTGTTTTTTCTGTCATCGATTTTCGAGGTCATAGCAACGATAGTCAGACAGCTTAAGTGATAAAAGATATAAACTCCAATTTTTGCCTTAAATCATATCGAACATCGTTGTTCGTGACCCCGAAGACTAAAGAAAAGTTCATATTGTGAGATTGAACATCTTTCCTACAAAACTTTGTTTCTAAAAATTGCGTAAAAAATATTGACTCATTGGATTCATTGCTGACAATATAGTGATAATTCATATATTCATAAATAAATATGATCATATATTTATCGAAATACAACTTTGAAGTAAGTACAATATTCCGGTGAAATATCTGTTCAAAACAACATTATAAGTCACCATACTTGTCTTCTAAGTTATTTTATCGTTTCGTAACCTTTTTCCAACAAAAACCATAAGACGTACAATGCGTATCGTTCGCTCAAAAAAGCCCTGAGTCAACAATAAGCAAAAGGCCTAAGTGAGAAACGCAACAAAAAAGCACAACTCTTCCAAGTAATCTTATCTACAAAAGTTGGTTGAGAGAAAAGATGAAATCATCAACTAAAATATTAACTTAAAAGTAAACCTAAACAAGTGGCAAGCGGTTTGCGAGCCAAATAGTCATATCTATAAGTACCTATATATAATTGCATTACATTTTATATGCGTGTACAATTCACTTGTATTTACTTGTAATTAAAGTGTATCGCGTGATCTTGATGGAGGTGAGAATATATTGATGTCAAAGTTTTAGAACTGATTGCGCATATATTTTGCGCTCGCTAGACATGCGATCTCGTATGTGTTATATAGATAAACCATACTATCTATATAACTATCCTGTCAAAATATTTGTTATAATTACTTTTGAGTTCGATAGTATTTGAGAATCTCCCGCCAAGGCATCGCTCCAATCTCAGAAGGAATTAGTCTATAGCATATAGCTATCATATAACTGACCGATCACAATAAAGTTTTTTATGGAAAACTCTTTTATTTGTTAAGATATCTTTACAAAATTTGTTTCAGATCGGACCACTTTAGCATATAACTGTCATACAAACTGGCATATTAAAATCAAAGTAAAAAATTTTCTATACCCTTTTATGATATATAGTTTCACCTCAAAATCGTACACTTTAGGGGTTTGTCATTGATCGCCCTGAGACCAATTTCGCCAAAACAGAAAGCCTTCTTATAAAATACACATTTTAAAATGTTCGAGTATCGATATTTTTATTGCTCTACTTGTAACAATAAATTATCGAATTGCCCTCGTGCTATAATTACTACTTCTCTTTATCTTTACTTTTTCCAGTTAGCTTGAGACCGAACATATACCTTATCAACTCAACTTCATTTCACTTCACTGGAGTGCTGTTATCAGCGACCTTGCTGAAAATTTAATACATTATTAATATAACCATACTACTTAAACAGAAGTACATGTCTACATACAAACAAACGCTCGTAAGAACTAATTCAATTTCAGTGGCAAAAAAACAATAACTGTACAGAAACAGCAGTTATTCGCGTAGCTAAAATTCCTAAAGTAATTGGCATGAAAAACAGATTTTCTACACGTTTCGAACAAAATTACAAAATTTCGAATGAAACAGGTGTTTTTGCACATTTCTTTTATCGGCCTTCAATGCGAACGCTTCGTTTTTCATATCTCTGTTAGACTTTGTTGTTGTTTATTGTTGTAATAACTGTATTGATATAGCCGTAGTAGTGTGTATTTCTGGCATTACAACAAATGTGTGAAATGCTTTAGTCGTGAAGCAGCAACAACAACAGTAAGAGAAAACGCTACTGGAGTAATGTAAAGTAATTAAATTCATATTTGGTATGACTTTGGCGTCATTTACGTTGATAAAATACCGCTACGTGACAGTTGCGCTATTTCTTAGTTTTTTATTTTTTATTTGCTTATCAATTATTTTCACTTAATTATGTGAAAAATTTCGAACTTTATGGAAATAAGTGGAAACAGTGGTTTAGAGCCATTTGCTGTTATGAAAGATTTCAACTTAGTCAGTGTGTTGTGATTTCGAAAAATATTTACGTGCATTTTAGAATTTTGTTTGTTCTCCATAAGTGTAAAATTCTTACCTTTCAGCTGCTTTACAAATTGCATACAAGTCATTAAGCTCTGTCAAGGCGGGTCTAATAGACAAGTATTAATATTTCGAAAAATTGCATCTGAAAAGCAGGGTTCAGTAAGTAATGGAATTTTACGATAATTAACTTTTATATAAGGCGTCTAAGAAGTACAAACTAAGTGCTGTAGTATGAATGAAATAGTCACTACAAAATCACGTGCGCCTAAAAGTATACTTGTATTGAAATAGAAATGACAAGGCCAGGATTGAAGGAAAAACGACTTTTAGCTCCAAAATTATTGTATTTAGCAACAATTTTAGACAGTTTCCTCATTTACTTCCTAACATATTTATTATGCATCCAATTTTCTAGCTTCAAGTAAGCACAAAACTAAAGAGCAAATTTAATATTCTTAAAGCCAAAGACAAGTAGAGTGCAGAGTCGACAACGTCCATAGCGAAGATATGAAGTATAAAGTGAACAACACATTATACTCAATTAATTTTAACTAGAAAAAAAATGACAGAAGTCAAGTTGTGTTAATCATAATTTCTGCGCTGCAAATTATCCACTGACAACAGAGCGCCGAGCGACGCACGACAGAGGCGGCGTGTAGGCAAAAGCACTACGAGTAGGCAGATGGTGGACTTGCAGAGCGAAAGGGTCAAGCAGAAGTGACGAAGAGTGTGGTGAAAGTAGAGCGGAGGATATGACAACTAAATTTATATAGAAAGCGCTTCATATGCTGGCGAAGGCGTTCTACATAGTACAAATAGAGAAATAAACTGCTAAATGAAGACATTAAATATAATTTCGCACATCCATGTTACGGTCTGCAGAAGCACTTTAAGGGAGTGTGTAAAAATTTACAAATAAATGGAATATTTAAAAATACATAAGTACATATATAAACATTCATATATATACATATATGTTTATGTATATCTTTAGTAAAGCATATTAACATAGAACTATTATTCTATCTGTCGCGTTGGTTATTAAGTAATATTTTCAAAGTGACAGTCATAAATTTTCGCACACGCTTAGCTGAAGGAAAGGCACTGTGTGGAATTTATAGCACAAGCAACTAAAGGCCACTCCAGTACGAGCCCTAAAATTATGATAAATAACTAAAACTGAGAAGTTCATTTATGATAATTAAAAATATGTTAGCTGCCTTAACATGGTTTTCCTTCGAATATGGTGAAGAGACAGTACTTCTCTCTCGTTTTACACATTGAGAGACGTGAGCAAGTTTTGAATGAATCGCCATAACCAAGTAAAACAAAATCAAGCAAGTCCCTAAGGCAAATCTGATTCATTATTCCACATCCAAATGGTTTTCTTGCGAGTGTCATATTCTGAACCATATATAGCCTGCACTCTTGAACCGTAGCTTACAACTGAGATTCCGTAACTTCTTCCAAAAGAATAACATCATTTTTTACACTCTGCTGTGTTCGATTCAGCACTCTCTAAATGCTATGTTTGCATTTGCTTCTCCATTTTATGATAAACTCAATGTGGATGTCTCGTTTCTTTTTTTGAAAAGTGATCGATGTGTTTTTGAGATTCGTAGTCGTCTGATACGGTTGAGCGATAGGTGAGAGCGACAGTAGGTATAACATAAAAGTTAGATAAATGTTTTATAGAGTCTTCTTTAGCGAGATGGATGTATTTGAGAGCCTCTAAAGATTTAAAAGTTCATATAAAACTTGTCATTAATGACTTCTCTATCCAGATACTTTTAAAAATGTTTCCATTTATTGATGTCGATGAGTCGATTGAGACTACTTCAATAAATTTCCGTAGCAAATAAATGGTACTAAGTTATGTATAAAAAGTTTAACATGACATTTTTAAGAGAGTGACGAGGTGTTGTCAAGAATGGATCCACAAAAGTTTTTCGAAACATCCCTACCGTAGAACTTTCATCTCACCCCTCTCTTTTTACCACCATCTCCTTCCTAGGTATGTGGGCAAATATACCACCAGAGCGCCAATTAAGACGAGTACAAATGAGTATAAATGAACTCTATGTACAAGTAGAAATGTTATGAAGAGTATAAGGTAGCTGGCAAGTGCTTGACAAATTAGCAATTTTATGATGGCAATGTGTTTCTAATTAATAATAATATAATAAAAAGTTGTTTCTACTTTGCACACTCTTGTATACATTTATATTTATTGACGTCTTATTTTCCCGTAAAATCACTTTCATAACCACATTTACTACTAAATATGTATATTCAACGCACTTTTTCCTCTTTTGCTTACACAAAACAAGAGCACCTGATGATGACTCGCCTCAACCACCGCCAAATCGGCCTACATCTCGCTCTCCTTCCTCCGCTACAGACTCATATAATTGTAGACAATGTGCGAACAACAACAACGAGTCATAAACATTTGCTTTGCCTCATCATTATAATTAACATATTTAACCGCATCACTTGTCACTCGACTTTGTTTATAATTCAGCGAAATAAAAACGAGCGAAATTAAAAGAAAAAAAATAAAAGAGTTGAAGAGCGCTTGCGATTCGCAGAAGAGGAATGTCGGCCACTGCCGCAGCGGTTTTGAGTGTTTGATTTTATTAAAAAATCGGATTTTTATAAGTCCTATCAGAATTTGCTAATATTATACTGCGCATGTGTATATATGTATGTGTTAAAATATGTATGTAAATGCAGTTTCTTTCGTCGCTTTTTGGCGCGTCCATCCAAGCTCGCCCAATTGTTTGCTTAAAAAGTTTAATTGAGGTCAACTAAGTTTATTTGTGTGTATGATTCATTGCTTGCAGTTTGCAGGAAGTGTGCATATGTTAATTTGTATACACATCTATACGTGTTTGCATGTTTATTGAAAGAATTGTTCATATGTTTCGGCGAAACACATACACTAACATGCTTTCCAGATGTTGATAATAATTTTTATGTAATTTTTATGCATAACTAAAAATTGTATGCTTCTTCTTTCATATGAAGTACACATACATACATATATCCGTACACAATATTATGCATGTGCATATTCAAATGCAGCGCTGCTAACCGCAAGCGTACAGAAGTCATCTAACTTTAACGTCCCGTCCAGCCGAGAACTCCCAGCAATGCGCAGTCTTCAAAATTAATCAATGCCATTGAACTCTAAGCCATTGGTCATTGCCATTGCGGTGTCCCAGATTTCAATAAAGAAGTTTTCGGGTTTCTTTTTAGGTGAACAGAGTGCGAGGTTTTTTTGCGGTCATGTTGAAAGCAACTTTTCCTGTCTAACTACCAGCTCTCAACAGATAATTGTTAAATTTTAAGTAAGATTTGAGTGTAGATACTATATATTTGCTTAAGCACAGTAGTGGAAACGTGTAAAGTGAATGCAACGAAATCATGTTACGCAACAAAATTTCGACACGCTTGTGGTGCGGTAGCTACGTAAAAACAAAACCTATATACAAGAAATGAATATTTGTTGCATTCATTCACTGTAATATCCGTACTGTTTAAAAGCAAGAATTGGAGGTTGCCACCTATTTCAAAAATTTAAGTAAAAATTTTAAAAGATATAAAAGACTTTAAACTGAAAAAGTTAAAGTAAGATTAATGTAGAAAATTTGTTTGTGTAGTTGCCACCATTTTTAAATTTTTAAATTTTTAATATCATAAAATTTACAAGAATTATAAAATTTGAGTATTAAATTAAAGAAAAAATTAAGCGTTGCCATATCCGTAGCAATATTTTATGCAATTAAATTGAGAAACTGCATAATTTATACGATGAAGAAAGACTCTTCATTAAAAAGTGTAAGCAAACTTAAAGATACATTTTTTGTTTTGCTAGTTGCCACCATTTTCGAAATTTGAATTCTATAATATGTTATTCATAAGAGTTACAAATTTGAGTCATAAACTAAAGAGAAGCTTAAACAAAAATTTTTTGGGCAAGGGTTGCCATATCCATAGCAATGTTTCATACCATGTATAAAATTTCTTCTTGAGATACTTTTTCGAAGGGTTCCCAACTGTTTGAAAAATTTAATATTCAATAATAAAGAAATATATTTGAGAAATCATTGATGTACATGGATATAGGTTCAATATTATAAGATTACCCAAAATCAGTGAAATATGCATACAAATCCGTTATAAACTTCCATACATTCATTCAACGAGTACCTTATACTAGAGCTTTCATACAACTTTCAATTTAAAGACTACATACATACATTAATTACGGGTACTCTAAAGAGGTTAAGACCTAAATGTTTCATGGTCTTCAAATGTGGCGGAACTTAAAAAAGCAATTATTTGCCTAAAATATTTGATTCAAAACCCAATAGGAAATTAGAATAGTAAACTCACTCAAAACTTCATAAAATGTCTTCAGAATAGGACTACTAAAGTCATCCTAATAGCCCTTTTAAAAAAAGCATCCAACAAATTCAAGCCATTTTCTAAATCGATATAACCACAAATAATATCTTAACCTAATTATTACCATTTACGATGCATATCGAATTTGACATAAATTATTTGCAATATTTCTCTCATGCAGATAACTTTTATATATAACTGTGATATTATATATATATATATGTACATATGGTACGTATATTATTCAGATATTCGAAAGTTGTTACCTAAGGTTAGCACTATTGCCAAATTGATATTACCCAATCGAATATAATTCTGACATCGAAAGTTTTACTGTAGCCATAAAAAATAAAATAAATCAATAATTTAATATCTACGTGACAGCTAATCGCCAATTGATTAGACTTGGGGGCTCAATAACTGGGAGAGCGGAGGGTTTATTGGTTCAACGTTTATAGATAAATTTGCAAATGATATTAATAGAATAGTAGACGGCCTTGTAGGATTTTGAGGAGAAGATTCACATATTTGTACAGTAGGTCACGAGGCGATGACGCAAAACCTTCAACCGGTTAGCACTCGCGAGGGGAGGCAAGGGAACTATATAAGTATATATAGACTAAATTAATTACTCTAACTTCATACATACTTTTTCCTTTTGTGACTTGACTAATCTAAAGCTATGAGTTGATACATTTCGGTTATGGAGTATTTAGTTACGGAAACTGCTTTTGGATAGAAATATGAGCAGTATATTAGCCTGAGTATATGCTTCGTTTCAAAAATTCGAATGCCATTGAAGTTAGTATATCGAAAATATAAATAGGCAGATGAGACAGGTTCTCAATGGCAGTTAAGGCACCTAGGAGGTACATTGTGAAACCATCGGGACTAAAATCTCCTAACTCTATTATGTACGCTCTGAACCACCTTGTTCTGCTGACGAAGTTTATTAATACAAAGAGTTTTATATGTGCAGCTTCCGAGACATCGTCAAGAAACTCTCAACCGATAGTTGTGATTCTTTTCCTACACAAAGACTTGCATTCGCATAGAAGATTAGAACATCATAGTCTCTTGCGGCCTAAATTCAATACACGCCATATTTGTCTGCTTGTTGCGCAAGTTAGGGATTGTCTCAGCTATATCTATAGCATGTTTGTCAATTAATCATATACAAGTAGTCAGAGTAGTGTGTTACCTGCCCTGGGTAGTTAATCTGCTTCACAGTTGCCAGGAATATCATGATATGTTATCCTAAAACCCATTACAGGTTTATCGGGAAATAAGATGTTAGATCCACTAAGAGATCAAGGCTTTCTTTAACTATTTTCGATGAAACCTTAAGAGACTTTAGTGATTTCAAAGTCGCTTGGTTATCTGTATTTCTTGTTGTGAGCACAGTCATTGTTAGAAAAATAAGGCTTTCATTAATTGCTGTGATCTCCGCTTGGAAGACACTGCAGTGGTCTGGTAGGTAGAAAGTGGTATCTTATTTTGTTGAAGAAACACCACATCCCACTCGATTATCTAATTTGTAAACATAAAATAAAAAGCGTCGAAACAACACAAACAAAAAGGGTTGCCTACAATTAGGCTTTTTTGGAAATTACTTGAACTATGGTATACCGAAGGCACACACCAAGAACGGTATTGAGCTGTCTTTCTTATTTATCTTTTCCTTTGTTCCGCTTAGCACTTTGGTGTCAGGGAAACCACTTCGCATTTTTAAGAATAATTTCAGCTTAATTCGATATAAAGTTTTAAAACAAAAAATATTGACGACCGAACCACGTCGCCGTAACAATTAATTACAGCCTGATTTATAAAAAATATCACATTTTTTATTGAACACCAAACCACCAGATTTGAGTACCACGGATTCTAATCTAAAGGGGTTATTTGAAAAAATGAATGTATACTAACCATCGCCGGACCACTGACGAGCTTAAAACAAAGGTTTGTGTCGAAAAAATAATTACACCGAAGCAGATACGAGCGCTGCTCATTTGTAGATATAAATATGGGCATTAGTCTTCACTATAGAACTTAGCTTATATTCTTTTTATTTTTATATGCTTCTTCTGCAGGTTTTGAACATTTTTATCTTATCGCAAACAGCGAAAAACAAGTATTTCATTCGAAAGCAACTAAAATTCGCATAAATCAGCAACAAAAGCAAAATTAATTACAATAACAAAATTGAACCGGTAATCAAAAACTTAAATTAACGGAATTATAAACAAACACAAAAATAAATAGAAAATCAATATAAACTCGAAAGTGCTGATAACGACAAAAACAGAAGTGCTTTTAAAGTTAATGAAATTAAACCAGGAGATTGTGTGCAAAACATAAGTGCTCAGGTATGTTTTGTTGGTAAACGCTTCTCAATTTTAATCAAATATTTAACGGTGATAAAAGTATTTGTAACAGTTTATATTTAGTTCACCATTTCGCTCACTTGTTTATACTCCTTGGTCGTAAGGCATACTCAACATACTCATAATTACCGATATATACGTATGTAAGTGCTGATAAGTCACAAGCGGAGAAAACTGGAAAATGGCGCGAAAACGCAGACAAGCAAAAATAAAATGAGAAACTGAAATGCAGACAATAAAACACAAAATAAAGACTGCAAAAGAAAATGGCGTTGTGCCGATAAAGTTGCGGCATGTTGTAAGCAAAGCAACAACAATATGATTAATTAAATAAAAGAGTGACAAACCCAATATTGGCATGATAAGTTGAAGAGCGAACTTGGGAAAGCAAAAACGATATTATAGAGACTAGTGGTAATGTTATCATTTAAACCAAGAGAGAGGAAGCTGAACAGACATTTTAATGATTACCTCGTAAAAAAGAAATTGTTACGATTATTCGGTACAATATTGGGATGTTTAAATATAATATAAAAATAGAAGCTTGCTATTATTTGAAAATTTTAAGTATTAAAAATTTATAAAATGTTGATTATATAAGAGGGTGGCTAAGTATAATATTTATAATTTTAGATGCAATGAATTAATAATATAATCACATTATTTATATATGAGTATCATATAAGTTTAGGAAAGAGTTCTTACAAAGCTTCTGTTGAAAAAAGTTAGCACCCGTTTGAAGAAATATAAAATAAATAAATAAATTCACTGTTATAATGTTATTATCAAATAAAAAATTGTCTACGAAGTGTTCTCTGACATATTTCAGCAGTGAAAATACTACAACGCCCTTCCGATAGTAAGAAAAAAAAAACTATGATTAAGAAAATATATGGATATCGCGGCTAGATTCATTCGTGATGCGGATGAGCTTTAATTTAATTGCACGCAGAGCAGTTAAGGAGCACCTCTGCATTTGTAGAGGAAATTATAGTGATCAACATAAATGCAATAGCAATCGTGATTAGTGGTTTCTGTACAAAAAACAAGTGTATATGGTATTCTGTAACATATCCTCTCTCAAAAAAGTATAATTAAGAAATCTTCCATGGAATTCTTAAAAACCACATTAAGAATGTCTCCAAAATTTTACAGAAAAATTTACCACCAGAAATGTTGTTTGAGATCACATTTTTAGCTATCTGATTAGTCTATAACCAAAAAATCATAAACAATGAACTTACATTACTAAATTCCTCGAAAATGACTCTTCCATTAATAAAGAAGCAAGTGACTGTTACATACATAGTTGAAAAAGCATGAGAAGTTATCCAAGGTGTTCCCATCACCTGACTCTGAAAACAAGCCACAAACACACTACTGACAAATAGATGTTAGTCTAAGTTTCTTTCCGCTGAACGCTAAATCGAGTCAATTTAGTTAAAGAAAACGTTTTTGAATTTTATTCTATGATTTTCAATAGGAGAAAAGTACTAATAATAAAATAATTAAAATGTTCATACAATTTCTTTTCAACTAAGTAATTGCTTATTAAACAATTACTTAATTATTTCATTGTAGGGCAAATCGAGGTAAATTATAGAATTAAGAGTGTATTCGAACTTCGTATAACCTAGTATGCTCGTTAGGTATTTAAGAAATACTTATATGGTTACAAAAAGATTTTGAATAAAACCAGTAATAATTTTTAAAAAATTTAATAATTACCAAAGCGTGGATAGTATATACTCATACTGATAATTATTTAGTAAAGGATTGGGAACGTGTTCACATACCTGTAAGTAAAGAAAGTATATAATAAGTATTAGTATAAGGAAACACTCTTTGATAAATAAAGAAATAACAAAGATATAGTAAGTAAAGTGATTTTAAAATATAACAAGATCCCAAAGTCTTATTGAAATTGAGAAATAGCTAAACCTAACAAGTTAGAGTCTCCACAATATAAAATTTAATTTTTATTTAGGAGAGAACGATATTAGTATATATTTTTGGTACTACAGTTTTACAATGTAATGTCTTCCAACTAATATCGGTTATCCAAAATAAATATCAAAATCATTCTCAGTTTTCCAAAAGAAATATTCAAATCATACTCAGTTTTCTCATTGAGAATAAGAAAAATTGCATAAAATCATAAAAATAACGATTTTCGAAGTAAACCACCATGAATTCACTTAACAGCAGTTAACTTAATTTTCTTTAAGAATGAAAGCCACTTTTCGAAGTAATTCTTCAGGAAAAAGCGCACTCGGTGATTCCGACAACTCTTTAATTAAGTCAATTAGTAAATTGTATACAAAATTGAATATATAAGAGAAAAAGATTGCTAACTAATTAATTTCACTGACTCTCGGAGCTAAAAGAAACAAAATTATACTGATACTTTTTCTTAACATAATAAAATCAGAAATATTTCAAGGTTGGTTATTTATTAATTACATAAATATTATTTTAATTTTTTATATATTTACATGGGCTGTTAAAATTGAGATTTTTAATTTATTACAAGAAAACATCATTAAATTAGAAACTTCGGGCTAAAAGCATATTTCAATCAAATCGCACACCCTTGAAAAACAAATCAAATCAAAGCACTAAAATGAGCCATAAAGTTGCTATAATCTTTGCTAATAAAATTAGCGTAAAGCTTGTCAACTGCCGTTGTCTATTAAGACAATATTAGACATCTATCTTCTCGGTACTACTTGGTACTATAAACTACTTCTGCTGCTTTTGTGTTGGACAATTTTTAGCGTGTGCTTTTTTTACAGTTCGCGTGGGCGTAAAAATAGTCACAAAAATGTAAGTACTAGATATCAACAGATTAAGACAAGGATTTTCTGGACATAAAATTAAAGAATAAACGCCATAAAGTCAAGGAGTGAAGCTGGCTGTTGGAAATGCAAGGAGACTGCAAAAATAAGAAAAAAATGCAAAGAAAGCTGTAAAGAAGAGCAAAGGAAAGCAAAATCATTAGCGGAAAAACGTGAAAACCGAAATGGCAATGCCGTAGATATACCATAAATGCATACATATGTATGCCTACTTCACGTTTGAATGGATGAGTGATTGAGTGAGTGATTGAGCGTATGAATGAGCGAATGGTTGAAAGAAACGTAGGCGGCGCCGTAAAAAAAATTAGAAAAGAGGAACAAAATTGTAATGTGAACCAACTGTTGCATCTGCCCAGAGATTAGAGCCTAGAAGTGACTTAAAAACTTCTAGTGCACAAACATATATTTATATGTTTTTGTAAGATTTATATCTTTGCGGATTTGTAGTCAGCGCTGCAGCTTGCTCTATCAAAGCTTATTCTGTTAAAGATATAACAGATATCAAAGCATAAAATGCGCAGGAAATCGCATCACGAGCTCTAGAAGATGCTTTGGAAAGGAAGCTCAACAGCTGTGAATTACACATACATATAAACAGTGGTGAAAGAGAATAGTACAGATTGTTAGAACAGAGTAAGCATAAAAGTACACGCGGCTGGCAGCTGTGGTAATCTGAATGAGACTGTGAACAAATCAGCTTACTACTCTAGTTAGAAAATATTGGTATCTTGTACTGTCCGTTACTAAGTTTAAAGTACATATTTAATAGAGTGACCAGCTTCAAAACAGACTTAGCTACAGGATTGCCAGTCAGTCTAACTTTATTCAGATATCACCTATTGCCGCAAAAGTTTTCGAACTGTCAAAATTTAAGCATTTGAAATATGTTTTGCTGAAGTACCAGCTGCACAAAAACTAATCCGGACTGATCCATTTAAGCTGTGCGTGTAAACCAAATGGATAAATACTTTTTTCCCTAGATTTGCACAAAGTTTTTTTTTTTCGTGTAAAGTTTGATCTCTAATGTCAATTAGCGTGTTTTTGACAGCAGTTTGTTTTCGACGCGAAAGGTTTGTCTGGTGATTTTTACCACGGAAAAAACTTGAACAACGGGTTTACTTGAAATTTTGTGTTTCCAATGGAATTGCGTTTATTTCAATCAAACTCATACAAACTAAAAATCAAAAAAAAAAAAAAATTTAGTCTAAAAATATTTCCTAGAAGTATTACTAACTTTCAATTTCAGTAAATATAATCATTAGAAGAGTTCTCAGATAAAATTGAGTTATTCATATTTTAAGTGCATAAAAAATTTAAAATAAAATAATGGAAAAAAATATTCCCGAAATTATCCATTATTTAGCCACAGTGCACACACAGTGAAGACATTAAGATTATTGCATCATCACGCTACTAAATTGCATAGACAGCACGAAAAGCCGAAGATGACCAGAAAAAAATTAAGCAAAAAATATAATTACAAATAAAATAACAAAACAAGCTAGGTTCAAAAGCATATGGAAAAGAAAGAAAATAAAATAAATGAGCAGCTTTGAAGAATTGGCAAAGGTTAATTTTAGAAAGTGAATTCGTATAACATAGAAAATCAAACTGGAAAGCATTTAGAACTGTGGTCCAAGCGCTGCGTTTAAGAATGAGACAAGGAGGGAAATATAATATAAGAAGAGAAAAAGCTAACTTCTTTGCAACACGCACTGAGATCAAGCAGTTTAGTGCTGTTTCAGAATAATAGCAACAATAACAACCATACAGTGTTCGACAGCTGTTACATAATCCCAACACTGACAAATAATCAACATAAATGGATGAATTGCGAAAATATTAAAAGAGAAAGAGACTAAGAAAAATTTCGAAAATAAAAATAGCTTGCTTTGAGTTCAGAACCATAAAACAAAAACTCAAAAAATCACAGCGAATTGTAACAACCACTGCAGCAAAAACAATAATGAACAACCAGCTTAGTCATCTTGCGAATGACAACAATTACAACGAATACAAAAGAAATCGACCAAATGAGTTGCAAATAAATTGTGCAAAGTAATCATTAAAATCGCATCAAGCAGTAGTGTAAATTGTCAATCAAGAGCATCAGCTATGGCCGCACGATTAAAAGCAACAAAATAGCGAAATGTCAACACAAATACCCGCATACGAGATAAAGTTGTCATTGGGCAACAGTAGCAACAACAGAATTAAAACAAAATACAAAAAAAATTTTAAGCAAAATTTTTTAAGGCCTTTTTATTCATATTTATACCATTCTCAACGCGACTAGGTATTTTATAATCGAAAGAATTGAGTATATGTATACTAACTAATAGGTAGTAATGAAGACGCTTAATATCAAAGAGTCATACAAAGGCTACCGGTTAATCTGAAAAAGTTACCAAGAATACATTATTGGGGCATCTTTCTTTAAAATAGAAGATAAAGCTAACGTGACCAGCAATGATTCGCGGCATTTTGATTCTGATATCTAAATTCTATTTTCTACGGAATATTTGTATATTATTTAAGATGATGTAATGATTGAATTCAATGGCCTATGCATTTGGAACCCAAAAGTCTACAAGTTATGCTGGTCAGCAATTATTCGCATGTGGTTCTTCAAATTCCATACAGATCACGTGAGTACCAAAGACGATGGACCCTATGAAAAGTGCTTGCATAAGTTGTAATCTCAGAATCTGATCTTCAGCGACTTTTTTCTGTTCTCAGACCGCAAACAAATGCACAATAGAAAGAAATGTATGGTCAATGATGAGATAATCGCTGAGCCGGTTCCACTTTAAATCGCATTCTCCAAAAATTGTTATAAACGGTATGGTAATCTATGGCATTTATAGGTATATATATAATAAAAAAAATTAAATTTTGCCAAAAAAAAAACATTTTTTTACTTAATACGTTGGAAATTTTTCAGAATTTTCTGAAAAGGGTCTATTAAGTTTGCCACGAAGTTTGCACCACACAGAGCACGTCGGAGACCCTTTAAAATATATAGATCTATAAGTGATCATCGTGACGAGCTGAGTTGTTTTAGGTAAGCCCGTTGGTCCATCCCTCAGCTTTTGAGTTATTGATCTGAAATTTCGCACACATCCCCCCAGAAGCTGTTCAGTTGTTGACACCCCTGAGATCGGACAACTATAACATATACTTGTACATAGCTGCCATACAAACTAACCGATCGAAATCAAGTTATTGTATGGAAACTTCGTTATTCGTGAAGGGTATTAAAGCTTCGGCTAACCGAACTTACGTTTGTTCTTTGTTTTACTTCGAGCGATTTTTATCCGTCGTATTTTTAAGACTTTTAAGGATTTCGCAGTAAATTACTTGCGAGTTATCCCAACTAACATAAGTAATCGTTTGTCAACATCTTTCCATTTTTGACACACAAAAATATCACTTGATTATGACATCTTGCTAACAAATTGATTACCTAATTTCCATTTATTGCATGTCATAATATTGCAAACAAATATCTCACTTAAACGGCTGCTCTCAGCACCAGCAGACACCGCAACCATCATTCTCACTTCGCGCCCATTCAAATTTGTTAGCTTCTCGCCGTCGGCAGCGTTCATAATTTCTGTCCTTTTGCCACTCCAATATCAATTTCAGCCTTTTCACAACTGTATTTACCAAGCGGATATCTCAACTTCCATTTAATTTTGTTGCAATCGAAGGTTTCGTTGAAAAACGTGCGCGAGGTTTCCTTTCAGAGTTTCCTCAGCGCCGGCAAAACGTTCAAAACCAATCCAAAACGACACAACGCCGTCGGTAATGGAGCTAGTAAGCTATTTGCAAAGTTATATATATACATAAACGCGTAGTTTGTGTGATTGTATGTATGTTGGCAAACACGGTAACAAATTTATTTACAACAATTCAATTTTTTGTTTTTTCGATTTTTCATTTTTGATATATTTTTGATGGCTTTTTTTTATTATTTTTGTGCGCCAACATTTTGCCTTAAAATACGTGATTCAGATTTTATTTCACGCCAATTCTTTATTACACATTTTTCGTTTTTGTTTTTACTTTGGCGCTGTGATTTACGTCTCGTTTATCACATGCCGCAAATCTAGAAAACGCTTTGGCATAAAATAACGCAAAATATTGTTTTCCTTATCGAAAGTTGTAACATTTCTGTTAATAGCTAATTGTTATATTTTGCTTTATTTTTGCATTTTTTTTTTTTTTGTTTTTCCTTTAGTCTTCTAACTCTGCTCCAGAAAAATGTTGATGAAGTAATCAACAAGTCGGTCAATTGGTGTGTAACTGTAGGTATATATGTAAATAGCTGTTTGTATTTGAAATATATTTACGGTATTTGTATTAGTTAGTTAATTGTGTGCGTATTTGTTTTTTGTTTTTGTTTTTAATTTATGAATTATTTGTTAGCTATCAAAATAAATAGAACTTAAAGACCTTTGACATGATTTATGCACTTTAAGGTAATATATTACTAACTCGAGTTTTTGAAAAATTAATTTTGAGCGCTCGCAATATTTTCAGCTTTCTATTTTTCAGTTTTTTTAGACCCAACCGTTCAAAGATAGACATAAATGCACATGTACATACATACATATCCTGTTTCTACTACAATTTTTTTTACTTGTCTGTATATATGTATAATATACCTCGTTGGCTGATATTGCGAATTTATTAGCCTTTGGTGTTTAGCGTTAGGCACAAATTAACTCACGGTTTATCGTTAAAAAAAATATTATGGAGGAAAATAGCTTAAGTTGGTTCTAAAATACGTTTATTTTTGCTTTATAAATTATTACTAAAACTATTGAAAATATGTTCCGAAAAATTTAAATGCAAATTCTGACTCGTTTGGAGTAACCCTTAAGGGCCTGAAAGAAGACTTTCAGTAAAACTTTCAACCATTCGTTTACAGTTCATAGTATTGCGCTCTATATGAACCTAATTATAATAGTTTATATTTTTTTCCAAAAAAAGTTTAATAACATTTTTGTGTTGAGCCCTAAAATAATTAAAATTTCTATTTTTTTGATAGTCTTTAACTCCATATGGAAGAGAGCTGTATGTATAATAAAAGTAAATTTCGACCTCGTGTGATTTCCGATAGAAACTGCGGTTTCCCGAATATATGCAAAATGCTGAGTCCAAATATAACCTGGAATTTGGGGTGTTTTTCAAAGAAATTCTTCGCATATTTGTCAGTATATAATTATACTCAAAGATATATACAAAGTATTCCTTAAGTTTCAAAAAATGAAAACATATACGAAATATTTCCTAACCTTATTTCCCCGCTAAATAGTATTTAGCTCTACTATTTTGGAATTTCAGAAATATTTTCTGCTCTGTTATAAAATTTTTGTCCACAGGTTTGGAAACTGTCCTTCATGTGAAATCAAACTTACGGTCTTAAATTTCTGAGATTGTCGCATATACACTTAACCTTAATTTTAAGTTTACCATAGCTCGGAATTCGTGATCTTTTAGCTCACCACAACGATCCTGTGATTCAGTTTAGTTACTCTACCTTAAACATAAAATTTTTGTTGGTCTGAGAACAACGCTATTATAATATTTTATAGCTCTATACATTACATTTTATGTAAACCCTGTTCTAGAAGTGATATAGAAGAAAAACTTGCGACCTTAAATACCACCTTCGACTTTACTATTCTATTCTTCAGGCAAGAAGTTCAATAATCCCCGTTTCCAAATATACACATCAATTTCTCCCAATATATACATATATGTGATTGGTTGAATCAAGGAACTGTGCTTGTATTCACATGAATACAGTATTCTTTGAATTCGAAATGATGAAGCCTATAGATCACATGAAGCTGACACCGAGATCGTTGATATAAACGATTGGTTTGAGTTTCAGCTTTCGTCTCATAAAGCTACATTTTTAATTCTTCGCTTACTAGAAAAATTTCTTGTTCGAAAATTCTTCGATAATTTCTAAAAAATGTATTTAGAAACTTCATCTTTCTACTTCTTTCCTGTAGTTAAAGTAAAGGTTTTTACAGCCGTATAACTGACCAAGTGACAATCAGTATCGGCTGCTGACATATACAAGTTGTAGTACAAACGAAGAGTGGTCTCTTTAAAGAAAACTCCTTGACCTAAATACTTTCAAGGAAATAAAACATTTTTTTTTTTAAATTTACTTTTTAAAGAGAATTTTTCAAAATTGCTAAAAATAAGTGCTTGGCTCATCCTTTTTGATTAAAATTAGGTTGTCCCGTTCTAAACTCTAATCAGTGAAAGATGAAATGGGACTGTGAATGGTTAGGTAATAAATAGTTGAGCCATTTTTGGCGGTTAATATACATGTAAATCAGTTCAAAATATTTGAGAGAGTACTTTGCATTCACATTCTAACCATTACAAAAGAGTAATACCAATGTCTTCTGGTAACATGCTCAAACAAAAAAGAACTGTTCCGCTAGGTAAAGGGACCCATTAATCGCATGTTTCTCACGAAGGCATTCCGGACTCTTGTCAGATTGTGTCACAGTCTTAACTAAATATTCAATTTAAATACTAAACACAAGCGAGCACACACAACCATATAAGCAAATAAGCTTCGATCGCACAATTTGTATTTGGAAATTCCATTTAGAGGTGAAAATTGATTTCTAACCAAATAGCAATTATTTAGCTTGACTGCCATTCGCTGTGCTATTGACTAATTTCTAACGATGCGTTTTTTTCACGTTTTTTTTAAATTTTTTTTATATTTAGTTGTAATGTTTGATGTTATTTGTGCTATCGGTATTCTATTAACTTGTTTTAAAAGGCGCTGAATTGACGACGGGCGCCAAAGTGGGTAGTGTACATATTTATTTAGCCACCTATGTGTGTGTATGTGTGAGTGCGTATGTGTGTTTGGCTAAACCAACGCTTATCCAATCAGCCAGTCATTCAGGCGCTGAGCCACTGCCCAGCCAACAAGCAAGAAACCAATACAACAACAACAAGAAGTGAGTTAACTGCTAAAATGCTAAACTGCTGAAAAAGGCGGCAGAGCCAGCGTATTGAGCGAATTTGCGTGTATACGATATGTAAATGTTGTTTATATAAACAAATACGCACACATGCATATGTATGTATGTATTTATGAAGGTATTTATGTGTGTTATATGCAATTACACGCTCCACTCTAGCAAAGCTAAACTGGTAAAAGGCGACAGTAAAGAGCTTATTAGTGGATTAGATTAGCATTGGCTTAGCTGGACGTAACTATATGTAGGTTTGCATGTGTATAAGTGTTTGTAAGTATTCAAGTAGTATTAGTATTAGAGCGTCCTCGGTGCGTCCCCGGCCAATGCCAGCAGGCACCATGAGGCTTTCATCAACTGCTGCTCCAAAAATCGAACGCATTACATGCAAACACACAAACATATATACCATATAAACACACATATCATACATACATACACATCTGCACATACATATATAGGTATGAGTGATTGTGTGTGGCAAATACGCGCTTGAAATGTCGAAGGCAAATCAAATGGCAATAAAATTCAGCTAAAACTGCGCTGAACTAAATACATATACACAAATGTACAACAACAACAGCATATGTAACGTAACCGCTTGTAACGTCTGTTATACCGAATCCATAATACCCTTCAGAAATAAAAAGGTTTTCCATACAATAAACTGATTTTGGTGGTTCAGTTTGTATGGCAGCTATACGCTATAGTGGTCCGATTTCGATGTTACCGACAAATGCGTCGCTTCTTGTGGGGATAAGGACACGTGCACAGTTTCAGATCGATATCTCAAAAAATGAGGGACTAGTTAGTATATATACAGAGAGGCAGAGAGTTCGAACGACATGGCTAAAACGACGCAGCACGTTACGCTGATCATTTATATAGATATTTTATAGGACCTTCTAGTTTCCCTCTGGATGTTACAAACTTCGTGGTAAACTTAAAATAATCTGTGCAGGGTATAGAATTATTGCCCGAGACCATTGATCAAAGGGGCGCCTAAAATGCTTACGAACGAATTGAACGGTAAATGCGTTGGTATTTTGTGGCACGTTCTCCATGTGATTTGCACCACTAAACAGATGTGTGTTGAACAAAATGCAAATTTGTTGTTGTTGTTCTTTTTGGCGCACTAAGCGCCGCTTATGCAGGTCAAACGCTGGTGTTTGTAGATCTAAACGGAAGTTGGTAGTCAGCCGATTAGTAACCAAAAATTTAATTAACTTTTGTAGAGCAGAAACAACAACAATAATAATAGCAGCATGAACAGTAAATAAATAAGCGAAAACGGCCAAAAGGACACTGATTTGGTCTGGCAATGAAGAGATTTCTAGTTTTGGTAAATACATTTACTTCTCCATTGAGTTGTTGTTGTTTTTGGTAGAGATTGGAAGTTGAGCTTGCGATAAATAAATGCTATAAAGGCCACACCTTCTGGTTTACTCGAAATAAAAGCATACAATTCCCTAAACCCATATTAATTTTGCTGTTTTTTCGTGAATTTCTGAATTATTTTACTTTTTACGATTTTAAATTTTGTGATGCCAAAAGCTTGTGAATAAAGATTTAAAATGTTAAAAAAACATTTTGACCGTCCCACATTTGTTAAGGTGATCCAATATCAATTCTAGCTTTCTTGACTGGTTGCCTGGATGGCTAAATACAATATATGAGAGCCAAGGTTATTAAAGCTTAGCCTCCCATGAACGGAACATACAAGAAGTAACAGTTAAACAAGCTGCTACATTTTCTTCTACCAAACTCCAACTCCTACTAGTTGTCGGATCGTAAGAATTTTATCCAAGCATGTACGAGTATACATATAGTAAAGACATCACATAAACAAGAAAAAAAGCGAACCTTGCTGGGGGTAAGAAACTCACTAAATATCTTGTGATTTACTCCTGCCCAGGAGGAGCTGCTGCCCGGGAACGTCACTAACGGTTAACCAGATCTTTTCAACCCTTCCGTGACCTTCGAGGCAATTGTGTAGAAAGTTAGGAATGGACGATTTGGGAGAGTCCAAATCAACAGCCGTCTAGATATCCAGCTTTTCTTAGTGTTATCGTAAACTTCGCACCAAGATAAGTTGGGACTATTTCAACAGCAGTTATGTGCAAGTAATATTAAATATCTTTGTTTGTGTAGTCTTAAACCCTTATGAGAACTGCTGGTTGAACAAATTCATTTGCTTATCGAGTTTAACCTTTACCAATGCTCTTAATCCGCCTTTTTCCCATAGCACTCTATCTATCTATTCTAATAAATTTACCTTATAAGCAAGCTGAGGGTGAATACTCATTAAAAAAATGTGGAAAACGGTTGGCCTCAAAAGCCATCCCTGCAACTTCCCTCTAATTTCATACGCTAACGTTCAAATTTCGCTTTTTTCACTGCTTTTGAGCTCTTCGAAATTTTTCGTTTTCGATATCTAGCAAGTAAATCAACCGATTTCGACCCGGTTTGCGGCAAACGATGTGTTTCTTCAAGGTTTAGAACTGATTAGTTTTTGGTGTCGATCGGTCAAGTCGTTTGGAAAAAATTTATTTTTGAGATATCTTGAAATCTACTTGTCCGATTGGGTCCAAACTTACACGAAATTCAAGTGCAATGAAACCCTTTGGAATGCCGTTTAGTTTATTCACATAGGTTGAGCAGTTTAATAGTTATAAGAGGGTCACATACATCCACACACACACACATACATCCACACATACATACAGACATATGAACATTATCGTAGAAATGTTCGGGGAAGCTTCCTCGACCCTCAGAACGTCGGGATCTGTTGAGAACTCGATTTTTGCAAAATGGGGTGAAACCAATATCTTCCCGATTTTTAGAAAATTTTCCATTTTCTTAGCGGGAAGTTAAATAAACAACATTATTGAAAATTATAAAAAAATTTAACCAAGTGTTCTAGAACGTGAAGAGATACCCAAGGAAACTACGAAGTATAGCGATTTTCAATATTGTAAAGACTTGTTTCACTATTGGAAGAAATGAACCTCGGCTGAGCTCGGCAAGCGCTGGTCAGCTCGAAGCAGCTGTACAGTTGCAAGGTTCTTCTCGTTTGATTGAAAATTGTACAGAATGCCAACTGCAAAAGCTCCTTGGAATAAGATGCGCTAAAATCATCTCAACACTTATTTCGAAAATATCCCGCCTTTGCCAAATAAAGACTAAAATGCCTAGGATGTCATACTTCTAGACATTCAACATAGAATACTGGAAACAAAAATAAACTCCTAAGCAGTCTTGTGGTTGGTTCAAGATGCTTTGTCGAGAGTCAACATTCAACTTCAGGAGTTATTCTAGTGTAGAATTGCAAAAAAATCAATTTTTTTCATATTTTCAAAGTTTAATTATTTAAAAATATGTATACGAGAGAATTTTCGAAAATTTAAATTATGTTTGGAGATATAGACATTCTACTGACCCGGCCTCTAAACTGGCTTGGCTGTGTCTAATCGAACAAAAGACTTTACGCGAAACTTTAAATGCGGACTTTTTCAATACGATATCCACGAGTTCTACTGGACCGACTTACTTAAAATTTTCAGAGAATCTTCTTTATAGACTTCTCGAGTATGAACTAACCTCATCCCCAAATTTAAATTTTTACTATTTTTAAAAAATACGAGAAAATAAAAAAATGGTAAAAATAATCGTTTTTTTTTAACAGTCGCCATTTTGCCAAAAAAGGAGTGTTGAAATCATGGGTATGTGCCAATTTTTTAAGACCCCCCACTTCATCAGCTGCCAGTTTTTTATTGTAAATTTTTAACTTTTTTTTTTAATTTTTTTCTGTACTCTTAAAAAATTAATAAATAACTAATAAAAAATCGATAGTAAAAATATTGATTGCCTTTTTTTTCGACACTTTAACAATTACCCTGAAATTTATGTCTCTAGACTAGAATACCCCCTTAAAGGTATGGCTTTACAAGGGGCTGTATATAACAGCCGAATTTAACCTAATCGAACCCTTCAGTTAATTTTAAAGTGAATATCTCGGATAACATATAATATATATATATATAATATAATATCTTAATAAAAATAAGTAAAAATATTAGCATGAGTATAAGCAAAATTTCATACCAGAAGTATCGCAATATTTCTTTGAATTCTTATATTTTTTGGTTCTGGGTCATCCTTAGTTTCGTAATTTGTCGTAACGTGCTAAATACGTTCCTCAGTTAATTAATGATCGAAGGAATACAATATTTGATAACAATTTCGATTTTTCACAGAAAACGACTTCTTTACGAGGCCGCTTTTTGTCAATAAACAAAATTTTGACTAGTCTTTCGATCATTTTCTAAATTCATCTAGAGTATTTTTTATTATTTTTTTTTTTTGTTTTGGTTTTGAGATAATTTTAAACAGAAAAATCTTCATCACCGTCAGACACCTCTTTTTGGAGGTTCTCCAGGAGATCGGTTACGGGATCAAGGTAAAAACAAAAGTTTTCGAAATAAATCGCCGATTAATAAAGTACTTCAAATTCTGTAAATTTACATTACTCTAATTTATTTATTAAATAAAATAACTCCTCAAAAAAAAAATCAAAAAATTGCGCATTTTTTCTGACAAGCAAGTGAATATAACCCCTAAAATTAGCTTTTATAGGAAAAACCGATTACTCCACACATAAATGTTTATTGATGTGTAATGGGTTCATATAAAAAAGTGCTCATATTATAAATACTTTCATGCGCAACAAATCACTTAAATTCATTGTAAATAATGAGTGATTATTCACTTATAAAAATAGAAGCTTATAAATGCCTAAGCAGTAGCAAGTTATATATTTACATATCAAGATACTTATTTCCATAACAATTACATGCTACTACACCAACACACACAAGCACAAATAAATAAAATAAATGTGTCAGTTCGTGGCGAAGAAGAAGACTTTAACTGCAGTCAAAAGGTATTAGGCACAAGTTGTTCACGATGGCATAATATAATCGCTAAATCCCTTACCAACACACATACAGGCGCACACATGCCTGCTCACACATATTTACATGCAAACTTGCACCTCCATTGCAGCAGCGTTACCTCTCACCTTCCAAGAAACTACTAAACAAACCTTGCAACTATTACTGAGAAGTGCAGCAAACAACAACAGCAACAACAACAAAAACTACTTGCAATGAATTTCGCCGAAATGCGACACAAAGTGGCAGAAAACTAAGAATAAGGTGAAGAAAACAGCGTGCATAAACAAATAAACACTAGTAAATATATATAAACTTGGCTATAAAGCGCGCTGTGGTGCAGCAATTGATGACATTTTGGTGACACCAGCAACACAAGCAACACTAGCCACCAACAATAACAACCAGCCACTGCGCTGCGCATTGAGCCGATGGATTGAGACAACGCGCCACAATGTTTGGCACTTTGTCGTTGCTGTTTCTTTAAGTTGCACTCGAAGAGTCTTCAGTCTTCTCTCAGCGCTAAGAAGCCGAGAAAGTTAATTAAATTTAGCGCCGAGTCAGTTAGGCGGTCAGGCAGTCAAACGCCAGCAAATCGCCAAAGAGTCGAGCGTCTAATGGGAAAGCGACAAGCTGCAGTACAGCTAATGGACAGGGGCGGAAGTAGTGCCGCGGGCAGTTAGCGGCTCACAGTCAATGCAGCGTGAAAGGCGCTCTCTTTGCCCACCTCTGTATTGCTGGAGCTATTGCATTATGTAAGGCATTACTAACCTGGCCTGGTTGCCTATACGTCACTGTAGGCTGATGGCCGCCTTGCTGCCGCAACTGCTTAGCTACTGGGCAAATGAGGCCAACGCGATGGCCCTAACGCTACAGGCTAAACGAGTGTTTGTTTGTTCGATTGCCTAACAGGGCGACTCACATGCGGGATAAGTGTTTGCAAAAAAAAAAACGTTGCATAGAGTTGCATAGAAAAAACAATAGATATTTGTGTGTGTGTGTGTGGTTATATTTGTTTGGCAGTAGGTTAAGAGGTCACAGCTGTCAACTGCTGCAGCTGGCGAACGCGCGGCCAGTCACACACGTATTTTACAAACCATTTATGTGTTCAGGGTATGTGTGTTACGTATACGCACTGTACATTACCCCTACAAGTGTTGTCCATTAAATGCCCACTCAACTATTCTCTGTGTCAGTATGTGTGTGTAATTGTTGATGAGCCGTTGAGTTGATGCGCTGTTTATTGACAGTGAATGGACAAGAGGGTCATCAGCACCTGCTGCCGCTTCGATTTCCGCCAATAACTTTATTCTAAACGTTTGATGGACTTTCGATCAGGAAGTTAGTACGATACTCATGGACATATAATATATATTACATGTGTGGACTTATGTGTAGTATGTCCAATTTAATGATCGATTTAAAGTTTACTTTTACTTAATTTTTTTTATTTTTACAAAAATATCTAGTTTAATACTGTGTGAGGCACAACATTAGAAAACAATGTATTAATTCTAACTTCAGGGGCACACCTCATACATTTTTTTTTCATATTTCGATATATTATAACTTTGAAAATAACATACTACAATTTTAAATTTTCATCCCAAATAGATTTTGAGCTACCGCTTTCTAAAATGTAGCCGCTCAGTTCAATCAACACCATCAGTTTGTCTTTAAAGGCGTTTTTCTCAAACCTCCCTTAGTCAAATGTGCTTCATTGATTACTCATAGATATCTGAACCGATCACTATAAAATTGTTTTTGTATGCTCTGTATAACATGTGTCACACTAGTTGGTCCCTTTAAAGTGGTTATTAGCACCATCTATCTATCGGCTACTTTTATCATCTAACTGAATCTTCCTGGCGGTCAAATTATATGTTAGCTTTGTATTTGATAAAACATGGTTAGTTGGTGTTCGGCCAGGCAACAATAAATTTTACGAACTCGCGTTATCTGCCTCGAGTTTTCAAAATATTGGAAATTGGTAGAGCGAATAAACTACTGGTATAAATAACATTTATACCACTTCAGTGACATTTTCACATGCCCTTTTGTTTTGAATTTTACTGGATAGAGAGGAGAGAAGTGGCAAATAAAGGATGGTTTATATTATTATACTTTATGGAAAGTTTTCAGTGAACCCAATAAAACTATTACGAAATGTTCATTCATTCCGCAGACTCAAACTTAGGAGAAAAGACTAAAGTCAGTATTTAACCGAATCATGTATTGATCAAATATCCAAATGCATTGTAATGATGGTTCGCCTCTGCCTCACAACATTAGCCTATATTTCATATATGTTTATATGATTGAGGAGAAGTAAAACGGAGGAAAAAGCTTACATGAGCTACTAAAAATCTGTGAGTTAAGTACTTAACATAAGTCAATATAGAACCGTCACGAAAAAACACTATTTCTAAGGGATATTCTAGTCTAGAAATTAAAAAAAAATGGAAATTTGTGTATATGGTTGCCAGCCGTTCCGAAATCAAAAGCTTTTCTAATATTGTAATTATAGTGTAAAACTGAAGGACCCCGTCAATGTACAAGGAACACAAAGAAGCCACCTATAAAAATTCTTTTGGACTGTAGGTTCAACTAGTTTTCAATGAAACTCCAAAAATCAGAAAAAAATATTATATACCATACAAAAATTTTCAGGAACAACTAACGCAAACGTCAAAATTCAATGCCTGAAAGACCAAGCACATTTACAGAAGATTTTCTTTAATGCTCGTATACAAAAGGCTTTTAAAATCTTTTACTTAGGCATTGCTTAATGGTCAGTTGGATGAAAAAGGTGTTCGAAAGAATGCGTGATAGCAAGCGGTCGCCCTTTGGCCAACAATTAGCTCTTTGTTCTAAAAAAGAATTCCAATTCACTCTTATTTAACAACAACTAGCTGGATTTGATAAAATATCTAAGTTCTGTTCACCCAATTCCTTATAAAATTTAACATTGTAAACTATAAGAGATATACCGTCTTAATTGCCTGAAGCCAGGATATTCGCAAAGGAAATGTTCTAATGCTTCATTACCATCCACGCATGCTCTACATTCTACAGAGTCCACTTTTTCATGATGCTGAAGGATTCAGGAGTGTATGTACGGCGATATTTTCTACCATATTATCTTTATAAAAGTAGAAGCTTTTTATTCGGCGCAACATCCACACTACCCCAAAGTTGGTTTTTGCTACCTCTTGCCGCGACGGAGCTCCAAGGCTTTAGTTCTTCTAACATCAGTTCTTGGAACAGAATGTCTAAATATTACCGCAAGTTTAATCATTAATTTCTGTTGTTTTTTTTTTTGTCTATTTTTTTTTTCTATCTGTCATTACTTGTCTTTTCTCGCTTAATTCTTGCTGCTGTGCAACTTTTTTGGTTAAATTAGCTTTATTTGTGCTTTGATTGCTTTGTGGTGACTTGCACATGCTTGCGAAAGGTTAATTAGCCGCAGAATCAGCGGTTGGCAAAGTCCGTACTTGTAGTATGAAGCAAGCGAGTGGCAGCCGGCAGCGAGTACAGCCAACACTCGCTTCCACTTGTGTTGCTAGCTGGCGCTTAGCACGAAATTTCTTGTTTCCTGGCGCCTTTCCTCTTCAATTTGCCAATGTAGATATTTATATGCATATATTTATGTATGTATGTGCTTGTGTGTGTATGTTTATTAACAAAAAAAATCATTATAATGAATTCTAATTCTTAATTTTTAAATTTAACCTAATTGGCATTTTTTTTCAGCGCTCTGTGGCTGTTTGTTCTTTTCCTCCGCTGCTGTTATTGTTGCTATTGCTACAATCAACTTGCTACTGTCAATAGACATGTGGACTCGCATATGCTGTCATTAATTTTTTCAAAAACTGTAAATTATGCAAAACAACAACAATCAGATAAACGCTTAGCAACTCTTGTTGCTGCTGTTGTTGTTGGCGAAGTAAAAAAAGAGAAACACGAAAGCGCAAAGTAAAGTGCAAAGCGAGAGTGCAAAAAAAAAGCAGTGTATCTGCAGATTTCCGGTGAATGTGTAGGTTTCAAGTGGCGCTCGGCGTTCGCGCGTCAATTTGGCGGGCGCTCCAGCTGGTCAATTGCGTTCAACATGTGTTTGAAGTGGTTTTTTGGTGTTTCAAGCGAATACATAATCGCTTTAAGAGTCAGAAACTTGAAATACATACGTACGTACATACATACACACATGCATAGATACATATATGAAAATGTATTATCACAAATGGATAAACAAAAATATGCTTCGGGCAATAACCTGTTTTATCCCCATAGAATTCAACAAGCTTAATTGTCGAAGTTTTTTTTAACTTTTTTCATAATTTTTTTTAGTTTTTTTTTATTGTTTTTATTTTTTATTTCATTTTTTATATTTTCTATTTTTACTTTTTCATTCACGTCTAATAAGACTTTTGGAGGGTGTTAGCCAGAAATTGATTGATTTAGTCATTACTCAGGGTATACTCTAATTTATATTTTGTTTCTCACACATGTACGCGTTGATATATATGTTTAACACCTGCAATGAGTGATTGCTGGAATATTAAATAATTTACTATAATATAGTTTATAATGAGTAGTTTGAGAAAAGCATTTTTATTTGTTAATTGGATAACTGTATTTTTAAGCATACATAATAGGCTGGTGTGATTCACCACAATCAGGACAATGGTGATTCGAATGAGCAACTTGCATAAATATATTATAGAGAGCAGATTCAAAGATTCTAACATTTTAATAAGAGTACTCGTATGTGGAGAAAATTGAAAATTTCGGGAAAGCAGAGCTCTAACATAGCGAGCAAAGAAGTGGCGAAGCAAAAACGGATAAGACATATAATCCATTATAACCTAGTATATATGTACATACAATGGCGAAACATGAAATACGACTCTAAATAATTATTACTTTGATAATATTGAAAATTTCCGTCACCCCAGATATGTGTTGTCTATTGAATATTTGAAATAATTGACATAAATTGATGAAAATTCTCATCAAAAATCGTCATCGAAATATCGATAATTATAAAAGTGAACCAACGATAACTGTTAAATTTTATTGATAGTCGATAAAAATAAGGGACAGATGACATCGTTATCGAAATATCGATATTTATAAAAGTTAATCACTGATAATCGATAATCGATAAATAAATAAAAACGATATAAAAATCAAAATGTATCAATATTACTTCACACTACATCACATTTTCAAGATATTAGAATTGGCTACTGACTCAACTATCGAAAACTATACGAGTATATGTAGGTGAAACATCGAGAATCGATATATAATATATGGTACAAGCGATAGATACAATTTTAGGGATAAATATATGTTAAGTGCTGGCACATATTTCTGTATACACTCTAAAGGAAGCCACTCGACACTCAGATTGAGAAAGACGGAAGTTGATTTTTGCGAGAAACCACACTCAACTTAGCTCTCTTTTAAACCAAGTTAGTAATAGTAAGTTACAGAATTCGAAATTAAAAGAACTCTCTCAAAACAAAAATAAAGAAGCTGCTAACGTTAAGGACCAAGATTCTACACCAAAAACATTTTATTCCTGTAAAAATGTGTATTGAGGTCTCAAGAAAATATTCCAACGTATTTTAAGACTCTTTCGTTGAACATTAAAATTTTTGAAAACCACTCGTAGACTTCATATTAACTGATAATAGTTTTCTGTAATTTACACGGTTATGATTGAAAAGTAGCGCTGGCAGAAGTAGTTTCGCTAGTTTGTTCTT
The DNA here is from genome assembly GCF_042242935.1 of Bactrocera oleae. NCBI lineage: Eukaryota > Metazoa > Arthropoda > Insecta > Diptera > Tephritidae > Bactrocera > Bactrocera oleae. The sequence goes on from NC_091539.1 coordinate 60,113,131, forward strand.
TCTCGTTGTTCCTGAGTGAATGTTAACTATCGCTCCCTACAATAGTGAGCAGATGTTCGAGAGAACTTTATAAAGTAGACACTACCAGTAGGTACATATTTATACTTTGAAAAGTAATGGTCGGAAACCTTATTAAATATATACATATATAAATGATCAGCATTACGAGCTGAGTCTATTTCGCCAGATTTAGATTTTTGAGATCTCGCCTTGAAATTTCGCATACGTCTTTCTCCTCAAAAAGCTCGATCTTGTATGGAAACTGCAATCAAAAATACCTCCGCTGCATGTAACAAAGTGAAATTTTTTTCTGAGCTTTATATAATTACAATAAGTAATAAAAATTAATATTACCATTAACCAAACTCTCCAAACTCCTCTCCCACTAATCACGCCTCCTAACGAACATTGAAAAATATTTTAATTTAATTTAAATTCAATTTATTTCAAATAGTTTAAGTTTTTAAATGAAAAAAACTTTCTAATATTAGGTCAAGTAAAAAGTTCGTTCGGTTTTTATCTAAGAGATGGCGTTATTGTCCATAGTACTAGTGTTACGTGTCGCATCATGTCTGAAAACGTGTTTATTCGCGCTAAAAGTTTGTCTTTGACAGTTTTTCGATTGATTTACTCAGTTCGTTGTGAGCGCTCGTCAAAGATGGACACCAACAAAGAGAAAATTCGCTAAATTTTACAATTTTTCTCCGATCAAAGTGAAAAAGCAGCCAAAGTGGCTGAAAACATTAATTTAGTTTATGTGCCCGAGACTGTAAACGAACGTGTAGCACAAAAGTGATTTTCTAGGTTCCGTTCCGGTAATTTCGATGTCAAAGATGCACCACGCGTCGGGAGGCCTGTCGTCGAAAATTGCGATAAAATCATGGAAATAGTGGTAACACACGTGAGCACTTATTTAATTGCTGAGGAACTAAAGATAAGCCAGAAAACCGTTTGGAGCCATTTGCATAACCTTGGATTCAAAAAGAGGCTCGATGTTTGGGTGTCACACGAACTAACGCAAAAAACATGATGGACCGAATTTCCATCTGCGAATCGCTGCAGAATCGCAACAAAATCGACCCGTTTCTGAAGCGGATTGTGACTGGCGATAAAAAATGGGTCACTTATGACAACATCGAGCGCAAACGGTCGTGGTCAAAGCTGGGGGAAGCGGCCCAGATGGGTGGCCAAGACCTGATTGACGACCAGGAAGGTTTTGCTGTGTGTTTAGTGGGATGGGCAAGGAATCATCTACTGCGAGCTGCTCCCCTATGGCCAAACGCTCAATTCGGCCCTTTACTGCAAGTGGACCGCTTGAAGGCAGCACTCATCCAGAAGAGGCCATCTTTGATCAACAGAGGCCGAATTGTGTTCCATCAGGACAACGCCCGGCCACACACGCCTTTGGTGACTCGCCAGAAGCTCCTGGAGCTCGGATGGGAGGTTCTAATGCACCCACCTTATAGTCCGGACTTGGCACCAAGTGATTACCATCTTTTCCTGTCCATGGCGAACGCGCCTAATAGTGAGAAGTTGGCCTCAAGAGTGGCCTGTGAAAATTGGCTCTCCGAGTTTTTTGGCAATAGGGACGCAGTCTTCTACGAGAGGGGTATAATGAAGCTGGCATCTCGTTGGCAAGAAGTTTACGAACAAAACGGCGCATATTTGACTTAAATCGGACAAATGTACACAAAGTTATCATCTTTTGAAAAATCAATAAAAAACCGAACGAACTTTTTACTTTACGTAATATTTTTCAAGTAACCCAAGAACTAATTTTAATAGAATCGCATTTTTCTTTGCTTATTTATCGGAACCGTCGATATCGGACCAATACAGCATATACGAACTCGTATATACCATACAAACTGAATGATCAAAATGAAGCTAAAGATCTATTTATACCCTTATATGCTATAAGAAACCACTTGTGAAAGGTATATAGGTTCGGTGCAGCTGAAATTAAAATTGTTTTTGTTTTTCTCAGCTACATGTGTAACAAATTGGATTAGCGCACCAAAATTAAACTCTCTATGTGGTTAAATTTAAAAAGTGGGCAATAAAAATTTGCCGAAGAGCCAATATTTCCAAAAAAAAATCGGTTATTTATTTTAGTTGCAAAACAATTACATATCTATATTCATACAAACTCGCATGCTGGCACCATGAAATAGCTGCCACAAATTTCAATTAGAAGGCACGAAAACGCTTTTGGGGGCAATCAATTCTTATACCTGTGCGCATAAATAACTTAAAGACACCACATGTGGGTGTGAACAAATATAAATATATATTAACACATACACCCGCATGCATGTACATATATATACTACGCACATATGCAACTATTTATGTTTCGACAAGACAAGCTGCACGAAATTGGCCACAAAGGTGAGAAGATAAAAAGAAAAATGATTTTCTCGCATTCAAATGAAACGAAAAAAGACGAGAAAAGAGCGCACAAAGCGTACGTCAAAGGCGAATAATTCATCATATTTTGTCGAAATGTTTTAACAACAAAGCGGGCAACAACAACAACTGGCAAGCTAATATTTACAGGCAATGCCAAAAAATTAGCCCAAAGGCGAGTCAATGGGGCTTTTGCCGACGGCTGGCGGAGACACATTGTTGTAGTTGTCTTAGTTTTTGTTGCTGCATGTGGGATGAATATTTATGTGCATTGATGTTTGTGTGGCGCAAAGGAGGTCCATTAAGTGGCAACAGTGAACACAAAAGGTGCGAGCACACCGCCAGCTGACACCGAGAGTTACATACAAGTATATAGATACATATATACATTTGAGTGCGCATATAGCTTACATATGTGCGAATGTATATACGTATGTACACAAAACAAAATTTAAATTTATGTGTTATAGTTCCACACAACTCCCGCCCAGCATGTAAACACACCTACTTTCACACGCACACACATACAAATTGATATATTTATAAACAAACCAGACTAGCCGGCCGTTTTTTATGTCGATTTTTCGGCGTTTTGTGCGTGCGCTGCGCCCAAAAATAAAGCAACAAGCGCCAAAATGCCGCAATTAGCACTAGGCGGTGGCAGCAGCAACGCCTCGCCGAAATCAGCGCCGCGTACGCACACACACACACACGCATATACAAACGGTTTCATTTCCTTCTTTTTTCTTTAATATTTTTTGCTTTCTTTGCTTTGTGAAAATCACTTATTTTGTTTAAAAAAATTGCCAACATTGATTAGCTCACCTCTTAAAGTGAAAAAGGCATAAATTGTTCTTAATGGAGCAATCATTGCGCGCCGAGCACAGTAAACATTTACCGAGCTGCGATTTTCATTGCCGCTAATGGCGCCCAGTTCCAACTTTAATTAATAATAAATAATTTTATTTTCGACATCACTATGGAGTACCTTAGCTCTGACTAAAATAAATATAAAATGTTTTATAAAAGCGGTTGCGCCTCAGCAAACAACGAAAATCCTTTGAGAGACGTTTTGCAACAAAAAAATCTTCTCATAAAATCCATTAGTAGTTCAGAGTTGGAAAAAATGAGTGCTAGATTTGTGAATTAAAAGAAAAGGTGTCGCCAGAAATTACAAGAAAAAGCTAACAGATATGTGAACCTCAATCATTAGCATTTTATTAATTAACGCCAACAGTAGCGAATCGAACAAACAACTGGTACAAGTCAAGTAGATTGGCATAATCTAAAATTATAGCACTTCAGTAGCGCACTAATATACTCTGTCTTAAAAAGAATTGGACTAGATGACTTTGTTATTATTATATTAAACTTAAAAGAGGCGAAACGAACATGTCTTATTTATTTGCGTACAACATGCTAACCTTTTCAATGTAATCGAACTTGGAGTATAGCGAGTTCCCTGTAAAAAATATACAAAATTAAAAGTTATCGCCTTAGATATCAAGTGCTAAGGCAGAACTACGTCATTCTAGGAATCTTACGATGCATATTTTGCAGGAAGGTTTTGAGAATGCGACGATACGTCATAGTGGAAACGCTTCTAAATAGTTTTCTTTAGAATCATGTAGTCTAAGGTCTAGTACAATTTTTAATTGACTAAAACTACTACTTTTATAACTAATTGTTGGGGAAAAATTCTAGTAAGATTTGAATTTTCCTGGCTTCAATTTTAAGAAGATTAGCATCGAAAAGCATTTTTCATCATTAAAGTGAATCAAAGTGATTATCGAATATCAATATCTTTAAGACCTAAACTTCATTAAAATCGACTGTAAACTTTTACTCCCAAACATCTTATTTAATTGTGCCAGAGGACTGATATATATATATAATTTTTTTGTAAATACTCAATATATTTATTTTCGCAAAAAAATAAAACAGTTTTTAGCATTGTCTTGTGATGATTTATGGGACATTTGAGGTGTATCAAAGCAAATTTAAACGTTTAGTGATTTATACCCAAATGGGGTCTGAAGGTAATATAGGAGAAGCAAATTTTTTAAGGCTGGCTATGTCTGGTAGGTTTTGTAAGTAATTCGTAAAAGATGGTTTTACAATATTTTAAAATATGTTTTCTATTCCCGAAGGGAAAAATAATATTAACACAATCGAGCGAATTCAAACACAGCATTTACGGTAGTATAACTCTCTTTATAGTAATATTTTTTAACACTCCAGAGATCAGTGAATACAATGCTTTCTCTGGAGATGTTAATAGGATTTAAGGAACAAGTCTTCTTTGAGTTTGAGAAACAGAGGAAAATAAGCTTAACTAAACCTTTTATTAAAATAAATTCTAGAATAATAATTTTGTATATTATATTCACTTACGTTTATATAGAAATTTCGAATAATCACAATCCATGTTGTTGTTATTTCCGCTACTAATATTTAAGTATTGAAATATTGTTGCAATGATTTGCTTCTCCTGTTGAAAATTTTATCACTTTGAAAACTGTTTGTTTAATTTTTTTCCGTAAAAATTAGTTTACAGTTACACTTTTTCTGCACTTTCGAATACTATTCATATGCATTTTTTAACACTGTGATTTGATTTTTAGAAAAATCTTCTGCAAAACAAATTAAAATTATTTATATTATTTTTTTAGTAAATATATTTGAAATGTCAGCACATTTAAATTTTTGAATATGAAAATTTTTTGAAATTAAAAATATATGCATATTTAAATTTTAGTGATACATTTCAAATATATTTATTTTCTAAAAAGTCTAAGATTTAATATTTATCGTTGAATTTTATACACTTATTTTCGATATTTCGATTTTAGTTTGTATTTTTATTATTTTTAATATTGCTTTTCATTTTATCACTTTCATGTGCAAAAACTGGCTTTGGAAAATATACCTTGCGATATTAAAAAAAAAATAATGACAATTTTTGCACAATTTAAAAAATATTAAAGAAATATCATTGTGAGTTTCCTTTACAAAAACTGTAAATAAAAATTATTACAAATTTCGTTTTCAAGTACAAAATTTCAATGCATTATTTGTTGCTTTCACTCTTTTAAATATCAAACACTTTGTATTAAAGTTATTGAAATAAGTTTTTAACACCCACAAGAAAACGTCGGAGACCTTATTAGGTATACATCATATACAAGTATAAGTGATCAGCGTGCCGAGTTAAGTCGATTTAGCCATGTCCGTCTATCCGTCTGTATATATGCGAAGTAGTCCCTCAGTTTTTGAAATATCGTTCTGAAATTGTGCACATATCTTTTTATCCCCAAGAAACCGTTTATTGGTCAGAACTGCCGATATCGGAATACCAAAGGACGTAGTTGCTAAACTGATCAGTCAAAATCAAGCCCTTGTATAGAAAACTTTTTCATTTGATAAGGTAGCTTCACTAAATATGGCATGGAATATCGCCCAAGGCAACACTACAATCTCCGAGCATATTGTTCAGATCGAACCACTATACTATATAGCTGTCATACAAACTGATCGGTTTATATACCCTCTTTGCTATAAGAAATGTACCTGTGAATGGTATTATTGATTTTTTTTGTACTTTTTGTTTTTAACAACAGCAACAAAATTATTTATCCGCCGGCATTTTGCACATTCATAATTGTTTTTGGAAAATTAGGACAAATTATTTATTTATGTTTTTCCTTCTGAACATTTTATATTGCTTTTACTGCGAGACTTTTAACAATTCACTCATAAAACATTTATACATAATTTTTTTTGTTTTTGCTTTTTCCTATCAGCTTTATCGGCTCTTTGTCGCTCTTATCAGCATCGCAAATCAGCAACAGCAGATTTTCAGTTTTTTTTCCAACCTTTTTTTCTTTTTTCTACATTGTGTGTAGTTCTTATCTCACTCAACGCCGCATTGGCGTTACACTTGACGAGTAGCGTTTGTTGCCGCGTTGCTGCTGCGCGCGCCGCGTCAAAGCGACGGCATTGCGTATGATTCTGCTGGTGGCATCACTTATCGCCGCGTATCGCGCTGCGACTGTAACAACAGCCGTCACATTTAATTATGACAAGCGTAAGCCAACAACAACAACAACATAGCAACTAACAAAAATAAAAACACCGCCGCCAATTGAGCAGGCGCTCGCTTGCGCCCACACGCGTTACAGATATAATTGTTTTTTGTTTATGCTTTTGTTATTGTTGTTTTTTTTGCTGTTTTTAATATGCTTTTTGTTTTTGCTGTTGTAAGCGCTACTTCCAAGCGCTTTGTCAAACAGTCATTCAATTGATTGTCTCGCGAAACAAAAAAAGAATTGTAAAATAACTGTAAAGGCTTCAGCTGCAGCTGCAACTTCTGACTTCGTTGCTGTGGTGTCGGTTGCGCTGATTTTACTCAAGCATAATTTTTTCTTGTTGTTTCTATTATTTGATATGATTGCTATTTTTTTGAAATTTTGCATATTTTCAATGCGTTGTTGTTGTTGTTTTCGTCACATTACTTCACTCGTTGGTCACGCCTGATTGATTTGGTGGTGTCCCTAAAGCAATACACGCTTGATGTGTATGCTTGAACGCACAGCGTAACTGCGAAATGTCGCTGCGCTTGTGTGCCTTACTTGAATTACATATCTGCATTGAATTTATCCAGTTTATAACTGCAAATTACCGTTTTATTGCATTGTTGCAAATATGGCTTTGATTTCGCATTTTATGCTAGACGGGTTATACTGCAATTTTTTTGCAGTATATAATACATATATGCTTGAAAAACATTATTTAAGTAGCAGAAAAACTATATAATTGGAAATGAAGCCAAAAAAAAATGCATAAGTAGTTTTAAGAAGGTTGGAAACTATTGCTGAAGAATATTATTTGAAACGTCTACTTAATATCTTCTATACAAGCTGAAGAGCTGAATGCTTGATGAGCGAAAATCATCGAAATCATTAAAGAAAAGCTTACAATTGAAATTTTCAAGCGGATATTAGCTTAAGAGCTATTTTAGAAAGCATATTGAGTAAAATAATGGCGGAAAATAAAATTTCAAATTAGAAAATTATATTCTAGCATAATTACTGTTAATATTTTTATAATTTTCAAGCTCAGAACCACTTAATTAACGCCACAGCGTTCTGCTTATGGCAGGATGAATTTTAAAGTCAGTGAAACTCTTAAATGCAATTCGCAATACGACGCCAAATGGACCAACATGTGTCGCTTGAACCACCATTATTTAACCCGTCGGTAATGCCTCTAATTCATATTGTCCTAAATGTACGAGTAAAATCTGTTGTAGTTAATTTTGTTATTACAATCTGCTTCTTATTTCTTTGAATTTTATTATTATCAAAATACTACTGAAATCTACTCACTAATATAATATTAGGACAACCGTGATTGACATTAATTTTATTTCTTTTAAATTTCAACTAAAATTTACTTCTGTCACAAAGACCCCACATATCAATTACTGGATCTATAAATATATTCGTGCTGTTTGCCAAGATTTATTATTACTCTATTGTTCTAATATTCCGAACATGTGTGGGAAAGCTACTGTCCTTGTGCGTCTTTTTCAGTATACGTCATTCATTTGAAGTGTAAAAAACAATGATTTCATTTCCACTCAAAAATCTCGAATTTTTTGTCTGAAAGAGTATTTTAGCGGGGAGTACTTCTTCATTACTGTAATATGAAGAAAACCTCAGCCGAAAGTCATCGTATTTTGGTGGAAGTTTATGGTTAACTTACTCAAGCTGAGCGAACGTGCCAAAAGTGGTTTGCACCATTTAAAAGTGATGATTTTGGCTTGGAATGAAGAACTTCGGCCAAAAAAAGTGTTCAGGAACCAGAAGCATTACTCATTGAAAATTGTTGCAATACGCAATAAGAGCTCGAATCATCTTTGGGAGTCGGTCAAGCAGCCATTTCAAACGATTAAAAGAAAGTTAAAAGAAAATTAGGTGCCACATGAATTGAAGCCAAAGTACGTTGAAAGATGATTTGGCATGTCAAAACGATGTCGTTTTCGCATCGGATTGTGACTGGTGATGAAAAATAAATCCACTTCGACAACCATAAATGCAAAAAATCATGTGTGAAACCTAACGATAAATCCGAATATTCATGGCGCCAAGGCAATGCTTTGTATATAATGCGATCCGCAGGAGGTGCTGTATTATGAGCTTTTAAAACCAGATCAAACCATTAATGGGAAACGTTACCGAAAACAACACATCAAATTTAAGCGAGCGATTGTCGAATAATGCACAGAATTTACACGAGGTAATCATTATCCAGCATAGCAACAGTTGGCCTCATGTTGCAACACCGCTTAAAAATTATTTGTAAAACAGCGGCTAGGAAGTTTGGCTCACCGCCTAATATTCCAGACCTTGTTCCTTGTGACTACCATTTGTTACGGTCGGTGCAGAACGTTCTCACTGGAGTATATTGTAGTTCATATCAAAGCAGCGTGTCAAAAAATTGCCTTCGTTTATTCTTGGCCGCCAAGTTCTTTGGAACGGAATACAAAAATTGCCAAAAGAGATGAGAAAATGTTATAGCTTCTGATGTGCAATACTTTAAATAATGATATTCTATATTTTTTTCTTAAATAAGCATTCACAACAACATAATTATGCACCGTATAAGTTGCCTAGGACCTAGTTATTAGTCCTTATTATTTTCGTGTTTAAAGTTTTGAACTTTAATCTGTTGCTTGTTTGGTATAATTATTAATTACATTGGCGGTAAAATAGTTTATGAAAGAAGCGTAAGAGTGTCCTAATACACTTTATCGATTAAGGCTGGTTTATTAAACTAAATTTAGAGGTTTAAAAAAATTGAAAAACTGATAAAAAAATATTTTTTAGAGAAAAAACACGCGTTGTCTTCGATTTCAGCCAGTTTTTGCACAATGTTACTCCGTTTAAGTTTTTTTTAATATTTTTGTACTTTCTTAAAAAATATTGTAATACTTTTTTTTTTGCTTCATTTAAAGTTGCCGAGTAATGTTTTTGGAACATCGATATTTTCCGATATATTTATTGGTTTTTGGTATATAAAATGTTAAGTATTAATTTAGGATTTCCATTGATATCCAAAAAAATTCATTTTTCAATATTTCAATGTAGTTATTATTGCTGAAGTTGTATGTATTTTGTTAAAAAATAATTACCGTATATTAAATACTTAAGTTTTATTTACCTTTTATTAATATTTATTTTTCAAACCATTTCGATTTCATTTTTTATTTGTTTTTATTCTAATTTTAACTTTTTTTATTTTATTTTTATTTTTCACTTCTTTTTTATTGTTTTATAATCATTTCATTTGTATGGTATGTTTACCATAATATAATATATATTGTTTTAATCATGAATTGTTTACACTTCTCAACTGTTAACTTTTCGTTTTCCTTTTGAAATATATTTTTTAATAAATATTATATGTATTTATATTTTCAATATATATATATTTTTTTTTTTTTGTATTATTTTTATATATAATTTTTTTTTTTGTATTATTTTAAAGAGAAGTTTTTTACCGTTAATTAATGTAAAACAGCTGCATATCAAACATTAATGATATCATTCCCAAAAATTCCATTCACAAAACAATAAATCCCAACAACAGTCAAAATCGCCGACGGTTTTTTACGCAGCTTTCTGGTTTCAAAATTAGCACAAATTAAAAAACAAAAATATTTTCTGCACTTTATTGTGATTTTTTGTGTGATTTTCAATTTGTTGACAACATTTTCAGCAAAATGTTAAGTATTTGTAGCAAATTGTTAGCTCTGTTTTGGCGATAAAACGATTATTATCGGCAATTTTGCGAATTTATTAATTAATTAATTTTTTTTCATAAAAATCAACATTTTCGATGCTTGAATGTAATTTGCATTTTATAAAAAATGCTGTTGTGGCATTTATTATTAGTTTTTTTTTTTGTTTTTTAACACTGTTGCTGTTCGCTTTATTTATAACATTTTTTATTAAAATTTGCGCGCAAATTAATTTTGTTTTCTTTTTTTTTTCTTAAAATTTAAAATTTTTTATTGGTCATTAATTTTCACCTTACTTCAATGTTCTTTGATTTTTTATCAATTTATTTTTTTTTTTTTTTTAATATTAAATTTTATTCATAATTCATATATTTGCTTTGCTTTCATTTTGTGTCTATTCACAGACATATTTCCAACACATTTTTACCTTCATACACTTTAGTTCAGCACTTTGTCATTTGAATTATTTCACAACGCTTTGTGATTTTCTGCTGTTTTAGACATTTTTTTGTCAGCCCACTGAAAAACGCCGAGCATCAGTTAGCCATAGAAAAAGCGCGCGCGTCAGCAACAACGAACGTTTACCGACAACGACGAGCAACAGTTGCTACCGCGATAACAGAAATTAAAGCAGACGAAAAAAAGTTGTGAAAAAAGTGTAAAGCTTTGAAAAAAAATCAGACAGTCAAAGAATTTTTTTTCGGCTAGTAAGCATTTTTTGTTTGTTTAGACAAAATATTTATAGAAAATTTGCTGAAAAATGCAATAACAGTGACTTCACATGACCTTTCCTAAAATATAACACTTTTTAATTAGTCAAAAATAGTTATATTTATTAATTGATTGCTTTTGGCGCCTACGGTGCGCTCAAGCAGTGCACCAGCTACTCGCCTTAAAATTTAATAATTTGTAATTTTTTGTTTACCGCGACGGCAATTTTTGCTATTTGCACTACAAGCTGCTGCTGACGCTGCTCTGTGTAGCACTTCGAACGCTTCGGGCGGTACGCGACGTTTGTGACGACGGCATAAACAAAACTGCCAATACGAAATTGGCTCAAATCGCATCAAGCAAAATTCACAATACAGCAAAGCACCAACACAAGCACAGCACCCACACACATATACCATATATACGAACAATAGCGCAAATGTGTGTGTCGCGGTTTCTGTATTGTTGGCTCGCTCGCGCACTCACTCAACTCGGTGTTGAGTGCGGTGGAGCCACGTGTGTGGCGTAAATGGTGTTACCGCACAGCACAGCGCGACCAGAGCGAGCGCCAAATAAAAGACACGCGCTGAGTGAGAGCGCGCGCTCAGTGGAGCACACGAACAGCTGGTTGGCGCTGACTCACTCAACACAAGGGAACTCAACTCAATGTCGCTCCACTCGGTGTCACTCAACTCATTGCCACTCACTCAATTGCAGGCGCTCATTCGGCGCGCTAATCGCACTAATGGCAAGCGTAAATCGCCAGCTAGTCGCATTCGACGCTGTTGCTGCGTAAAGCAACAGCTGCTTAACAACGCTCGCAATTGCCGACATTTGGAGCGACCCAAGGCGACGCGGTACCCTGCGCACAACACGCCATACCGCGACACAGCGCCTCGTTCATGCATCATGCCTCATGGATACGTGTACACACACACATACATGCACGCGTTTGTTCGTATGAGCAGCGCCAGTCGTCGAGCACGATTTTGCAATTTGTGTACACACAATCGACTTTACGTGTTGCTGCCGATTTATTGCAGCACAAGCAGTAATAGAAATAGCAACAGCAACAACAACAGCAAAACAGCGATGCCATCATCACACTGCAATAACAACACTTGGCGCAATAATACGAGCAACAATAACAAAAAATAATTCAAGAAGTTGCTGGCAGCAATTGCCTTCGAGACGTGCATCGCATTTGGCACACTTCAATGTGCCGAGAAGTCGCTGACTCCTATATCGCCTCCTGCATGTCGTGGGGCACACAGGAATATTTAAATAAACTTAATAATTGAGAGAATTTAGAAAAGTAGAGTGGGTGTTTCGGGACTGCTTGGAGATGTAGGAGAAAGAAGCTGACGAAAGAAGGAACTTGAAAGGGCATTTTGTTATCAATTGACCTCAACATAGTAAGAAGACCGATTTCTATTGTTTGGTATCACACTTGCCAAACAGTATAGCTTTCGGATTTGGTGGCTTCTAGTAGATAACAATTCAACAAAGCTTCTTCGGTTATCCAAAATATAAGGGGTTCTCTTATCTGTATTTTTAACACAAGTCATAAACTTAAACCGTCTTAAGCCGTTACTAGTTACAAGACAAGATTTCAACATAACCATAAAATATTGTAGACCAATAATAAAAATGAATATACTGTCGCTATGTTCAAGAGCCCTGCATTGCTATATTAGTGTTCTTCTTCTTTTTTGGCACTACAACGGTGGGAAGGTCTGGGCCGAGAAAATAAAACTTCGCCAGTTGCTTATCCTTTGCGAGGTCATGCCAGTTGTACGTACCAAGAGGTCCTTCCATTGGATGCGTAGGGCTTCTTGCTTCCACCCATTAATCGTTGAAGTTTTATGCGCTTAACTATCCATGTCGCCATAGAGTTTATACAGTTTGTGGTTCCATCTTCTTCGATATTCGGCTCCGAAAACTTTGCGGAGAACAGTTCTCTCCAATGCTTCAAGTGCTTTCTCATATAGTTTTATCAAAATCCAACAATGGCAAGCGATGCAACGTGGTATTGTATGGTATATCCTTCTTGCCAATACAATTAAACCGTAAGCTCATGGACTAGACTTTTTGTAGCATAAATGACACAGATCCGTGGAACACTAACCAAGACTGTGCAGTTGACACCTTAGCCTGCAGTGAATAGTATAAAATCCCACTAACTTAGATTTTTGGCACTTGGCTTAGATTTTTATAGCGAACTCTCCTAGAAACAACTTCCTCTGACAAAGCTCGGGCATTTGTTACCAGTGATTTCTACAAGCTCTTTCCGCTTTCCGAAGCTCCTCTCGTACTGCATTGGGGCCTACAACGAGGTCCTATTGGACTGGTTGCAGCAGCTTCTTTCTCCAGAAGATCATTTCCATTGATGCATCTGTACCCAGGGATTCATGCTAATAAAATGTTATTCTTCTTGGCAACCCTGATGAAGCATGTTTATGCATCCCAGTACATTTGTTGATTTGATTTCCACGGACGAGATTGCCTGAAGTGCCGCTTGACTTGAGTGATAGTTTTTCTCAAGAATAATCGAGCCATCTGTCAACGATCTTAGACAAATTGCATCAATATCTGTCTTTATTCGAATATTTTTCGAAGCCAGAAATGTCGGACTTCTAAACCGAACTGATCCAATACTTAATGGCGAAAAGACTTATTACGACTACAGCAAATCTCAGACCATTTAAGAAATATTCAGTGGTTCCAAAATTTGGTCTTATCAACAAGTAACAACGCTTTAAGAAGATTAGGCCAAAACTGATCTTTTATATTGGTTCCTAGAATCATCATCGTCCATAGAGGCTTTGACTGTTTTTTTGAGGACTGTAGCAATTCTTACAATCGTTCTAAAATTACTAGAATGATGTAAATTAGATCGGCTGATGGTATAAATCGTATGAGCTTCCAGCATATTTCAACATAGCGCTATTTGCTCTAAATTTTCATAGCAATAACTGTTTTGCTGGAAAGTTCTAACATTGACACCTTTCGGTATACAATGAAAACCATTTTTATGTCTATCGCTATTTAATTGTAATTATCTTAATAAGCCCTTGACAGCTATTTGCGGTGAGGACACTTTCAAAGAGCACTCAATCGCACCGACAGCATCATGAATAGCAATAGAAATATATACTTATAGATTCATGTATGTGCAGGTATTCGCCACAGATCTGAAGACGCGTCGAACATTCCCAACAGGCTGGACGCATTTTAAGGCAGAGCCTTAAACAAAAAATACCAAAGCAACTTGTAAATGATCAATTTACAAGGCAACGCTTGAATTATTTATAGCCAACGCCGATGTTAGGAATAACAAATTAAAATGTACTATTGACACTGGATGGAGAAATGCTAACTAACTGTTGGATATACATACAGACATATGTTTTAAATGACAGGTACATATGTAAATCTGTAAATAGTATATATGTGTGGATGTTCTTCAATATGTAGATATAAAGATTTGCTGAGATTTATACTATATTCATTTGTCTGCTAAATACTGTACCTAAGTACCGGCTTCGGTGTTCAGTATGCAATACAGCAAAGCTAGAATTTCAATTATGTCGCCGGCTGACAACGTCACAAACATAAACAATGACCAGAGACGACAGCGCCGACATGAAGTCTGCCAAATGATATGGGCAAGTAGGTGAGTAAAATGTTAAAAAATAAGCGATATCACTGATATTAATTATATACAGGGTGTTTCATATTTTATGGTGGGAAGCAGAAATTTCATTCGAGATCCATGAAACGGCATTATATGAACAAAAAGTTACTATTGTTGGCTGGATGCGTGAAAAAGGTTTGGACCGTTATTTGCTTCAAGAAGACGACGAGACATGTCAAACTGCTTACCAAGCAATGCCCCTACTCTAAAAACTATCCCTTAACGTCTGATGTCAAAGAGAGCTGATATTTTCTAACCACCCGGTTCACCTGATTTTACTCAACCCCGCCATATTTTGTTGAAATTTAAAAAATAACATACAGTACATCCAGGCAATCCCAGCACCAATGAGGATCTCAGGGAAAGCATTAGTATCTAAAATAATTGTCATACCGCTTGAGACTCTCGAAAAAATAAATTTAAGGATTTTTTTCATCGAAGTTATTATTTGTATACACACCGATATAAAAGACGGCACACCCTGTATTTCTCATAAATATAAATAAATACATGTCTACAAAAAACTGTATACAATTAATTATGTAAGAAGTTAACGCGACTGTATTAGCTTAACAAATAACATTCAAATAGAGGACAGAGTAGAACTAATGAATTAGTAACTGGTGGATGCTTTAAGGTGTTGATAGCGATAAAATAATGTCGAATTTTATATGCAAATTCTTGAAAATGTCAAATGCGCTCAAGGCCCATACAGTTTAACTGTTAAATAAAAAGAAGAAGCAATGCTTCAAAGGCCGCAGAAACCATGAAACTGACAGCGATAGCAAAAGTAAATATATTTATGCTGTTTACATTGTAAATAACTGGTATGGAAGGCTTAAAAGAGAGGTGAAAAAACAAACCGAATAACATATGCTCAATGAGTTAGTATGTTGGGTCAGTTGGCTGCTTGAAGTTGCGGGGATTCACCTAAGTTGCATGAGCAGGAACACTTATGTAAATAAATTTAAAAAAGTAATTACAAAAAAGAAATAAGAAATGCTAAATAAATCATGAAATTTATAAAAATTGAAAAGTGTGAATTTTGATTTAATTAAGGTTTTCTAATTTAAGTATGATATATTACTCATTAGTCGAGATATTTACATTAAGTAACTATATTCACTTGTGAAAATCGACTTTTTTTGCATAATAAGCTCCCGAAACTTTAAACACGTTTTTCTCGATAAGCAGTTTTCAGAGTCTGTGAGAAAATTTCTCCACACGATCTTCTTTGATATATTTGTCAGGTAATGACTGAAGGGATAAGGTTTTTAATAACATATTTTATTTTTAAAGCCTCTATAAAGTGTAATTTTTTTCACAAAAAAACGACTTTGTTTATTGCGAAACCGCCATTTTGCCAAAAACAAAATTTTGATTAGTCCTTCGATTTTTCGGAGGTCCTACTGGAGTTCGGCTACGGGATCAAAGGAAATAGAATTTTTTTAAATGATTTTCTGAATGTGAAAATAAATGTTGTACATTTTTTTATTTATTTGCTTAATAAAATATCCCTTAAAAACCAAATCACCAAAAATCGTTTGTCTGAATTGCATCTTTATATAAGCTCTTAAAGCTAACTAGATAGATGAAAAGAAGTTATTTCCTCTATAGTGACTATGCAACTTTATGGGCCTAGTTTTTTTTTTTTAATTAGGTGTATTTAGAGCGCTAAAATTTCCCAGAAGTTCATTTTTCTTCTTCGTTTTTGGGATAAAATAAATGGGAGAGGGTAAAATAAAATAAATAGTTTTGTTGGTATCTAGAGGAACGGACCCCACTTTCGGAAGCAAGACAAAAAACATATTTGCGTTATTATATATGTATGCTTAGGTTTGGTCGGATAACTTTTCTGGTTGTTGCGTTTTCGAGAGTGCAGTCAATTGAGCCAATGATATTCATAAGTACGTTATACGGGTAGTAGATTTGGCTATGAAACAGTTTATATTACTTTTCTTACATGGACGAAACTATAATACCCTCGAGCAAAATAAAGGTTTTTTGGCGTAAAAGAAAAAAAATGAACTATGTATCTATATCATTACTTGCTTTTGGTTTATTTAAAACCTACTTTTTTTAAACTTTTTATCACTTTTTGGGCAAAACAACAATACAAAAAACATCGAAATACATAGTTCTTATGAGCTTATAGAAAAGTTGACAAATAAAAAACTAAGCCCGGAAGTCACCGCGAAAATTGACACTCGTCCAGATGATGGCAACGACACCCAACAGTCAAAGTTAACTCAGCGATAAAAATAACCAAAAATTTAACAATTTGAAAACTTTTGCTTGGAAGTTAAGCTTAGAATATGAGAATAATAAATGGACACGCTATGCACAGTGCGGCAAAACTGAAATAAAAGTGGAACGGTTTGGAAACAATTCAATTAAAAGTAGAACTTTTACAGTCGAACACTATAACATAATTTTCTCTCTCTCTGTTTCTCTCTCTCTATCTTTCTCCCTCTCTCTCTGTCTTTCTCCCTCACTCTCTCTCTATTTCTATCTCTCTCTCTGTCTTTCTCCCTCTCTCTCTCTCTATTTCGTTCACAGCCCATTCTCTGCTCACAAAGTAAAAAATTTAGCTTTATTATAAAGATAAGGGCTTGCCATTATGTTTTAAAATGATATCGGGCAAGTGACCACCGGGGCGGGCTTTCCTCTATCATGAAAAAATCTTTTAAAACTAGACATATTGTTACAAAATCTCCATCCACCTCAAAAAAATAAATCAAATGTATAACCTTTACAAAAGATAAAATATACATAATGAAATTAAAGGTCTGATACTGTTCTTGCTTTTCGGCATCATTTTGTGTCTTCCGAGAAGTTTATCCACATATTGGTGGAAACGTTTGAAGATGACTTACGTTTTTACACTGATTGTTTCAGAGGCTGTAGTCGCTACTTAATGAAATATTTGCTTCAAGCTGACTCTGATTTTCAGTTTTCGAACCATGACCTTACATAACATATACCATAGCTTATCTAATCTTTTACTCATAGCAGCCACTAACCCATAATTCCAACCCACTGTGCATAGGCTGTTGCAGAAATACTTAAAATCTTTACAAAGTTGACATTCTCCCATTTACAAATAAGCTTCAGTTGTAATCGCAACTACATACACACACACAAACGTATGTACATAAGTAATTAGCCAAGCAACCGAAAAGGTGAAGGTAATATTTACTGCTGTCACTCAGTGGCAACTTTGGCCAATTCATTGAATGACGGTTCACCAGTTTTGGTCACAAAAAACCATTGAACTTTGGAAATGCATAAATTTTAACGAGAGCGTAAAGTTAAGTTTAGTCGAAACTACCGAAGTTGTAAAATTTGTGATTATGGAAAGAAAGCATTTTAAACGGGAATTCTGAGCGGAAAATATGTATGTATTATGGGAGCAAAAAGATGCAGTAAATATGTATGTGCTAATAACTAATAGAACCGGTAGAGAATTGAAGTTGAAGGAAAGATACGAAATCACTCAGTAAAAAGTTAACGCAAATATAGCTTATTCTTAAAAACTTACGGGAAAATGCTGCAAAATATCTTCATGGATTCTCAGATCTATTAGGTATATTTATATAAAAGGTGATGAGATGAGATAATCTTTCTACAGAACCAAACTAAATTACTCGAAAGCAATTAAATATATATTAAGCTTAGAATGACTTAAATCGACTTTAGCTAATATTAGTTTTCAGATTTTCTCATTTATATATTTATTACTAAAAATTTGAAATTTTCTTCCAATTATATTTTATTTTAATTTTATCCGATTTTAAAAAAAGTTTTACAATAATATAAAAGGAAACATCTAGTCTCATATAATTAAGTTACAAGCAGTCAAGGGTTGGTCATTAATCGACTTCGTCTAAATCGACTTAACATATCGACACAGAAATATTTCCGAATGCAAATAAATTATGAAAACAAAAACTCTATAGACCAGAGTCGATAGCTTTTGAAGCCACGAAAAATATAATAGTCGTATGAAACTCATTGAAAAAGCAAGAAAATATGACAATAATTAAATTAGACATAATTTACGACTGATCTGGGTTCGGAAAGTTGAAAAGTTAGGGGTAAAAAATGATACTTTCTCGATAGTTTATCGTAAAAACTACAAGTCCTTTGGAAAAATGTTAAATGGAATATGTCTAAGTAACAAAAAGATCTACAACTTTTGTGTTAACACTGTATCACATAACCTCAAAATGTATGTGACTAAATCAAATAACCAAGGTTTTGGTTTTTTTATTTTCATCTTTTAAAAAATTTTGTTTCTTTCACGGAAATTCTCACTCTAAAATATATGCTTTTTTTAGATCGGTGGGCTTTTTTCGTTTTTATCTCTACTCTATGTTGGTACAAAAAATAAAAAATTGTATGAGTCAGTTTGCATGGCAGCTATATGGTCTGAAAAATTTTTTCAGAGATTGTAGCGTTGCCTTGGAAAATATTCCATACCAAACTTCGTGAAAATATATTTTCAAATAAAAAAGTTTTCCATGCAAGGACTGGATTTTGATCGGTTAGTTTGTATTGGAGCTATATGCTGTATTTGTCCGATATCGGTTCCGACAAATGAGTAGCTTCTTGAGCAGTAAAGGACGTATGCAAAATTTCAGATCGATATCACAAAAACTAAGAGACTAGTTTACGTATATACAGACAGACAGACATGGCTAAATCGACTCCGCTCATCATGCTGATCATTTATATCAGTTATCTATTTAGATCTCTTGTACCATTTTGGGTGTAACATTTTTTTTCTCTGGCAAATTAATTTATTGATTGATTTTGGAAGATATTTACATTAGACTTATATATATTAAAGCCGGAAGTGCCTCATATGAATTCGATTTGTAGCACCATATTACAGGTTTATATCTTAATTTGCGGCTTAGTCATGGCAATTTATAGGTTTGCGATAGTTTCGATTGTTTAAGCACATTTACAATACCGAACTTCTTATGGTGCCGAGGAACATATGTGATGGAACATATGTCATATGTCATATACCAAATTTCATCAAGATATCTTAAGCTTTATTTAAGTTACAGCTTGTACGGACAGACGGATAGCCAGTCACCCGGATTTCAAGTCGATTCGTTATCCTTATCATATATACTTGTATATATGTATCATCCTATATCTGTTTCGATTAGTTTTAGGTGATACGAACAACCATTAGATGAAAAAAACTATTATATTCTGTAGCAACATGTCGCAAAAGTATAAAAACTCTTTCTAAATTAAATATGTATTGATTCTATTTTTGCTTACTCATTTATATATAAAAAATATCTAGGTGCATGCATACATATCATAATATAATTCAAGAATTTCCGGCTTTGTATTCTCAATACTGGATTTTCCTGATTGCTATATGAAGTAGGGGATTTTCCAGCGATTCGTTCCGAAGCTAAACAATTAAAAACACTGTTTTATAGGTTAATGAACAACAACAAATAGAGCGGAGAGAATCATAACATTTTGAATTACTCGACGAAAATATTCATATAGCATCACATACAAGTCAGCTTTTGTCTCATATGTATAAATATTTATGTACTTATACTTTGAGATTTCTCATTCTTTTCAATATTTGCACTTGACGTCACATAAATCTGCATAATTTACTAATACATATGTATGTATATATGTACTTAGTATTAGTCATTATAATAACTGATTGATTACTGAATAGTGCAAAGCTTAAGTTCACTGTTGTTGTGATAGGTCGTGTCTGCCTTTATTTATAATAATTATATATATGTTTGTATATATAATGTATTATATATTTCTATGTTGGAACGATTTTTTACAGATGTATTATTTACTACGCGAATTCATTGACTAAAAATCGTGGATCGCACGGTACTAAAAGGTGGATGAATAAGAACCTCCCAACCGAGCCCCCTGAACTTTTAGCGAGTTTCTATAGATGTGTGTGGTCGGACGTAATCCTAATGACTCGAAATTTCTCTCCTTTTGACCAAATCTGACGGATTCTGGCGATTGATTCCTTTAGATGACGCAATTGTCATGGTCCGAATTAAGCGTTTGGCCGTTCAAACCAGCATTCAGCACCACCTGCCGGCTTTGTTTTTTGTATAAATAATTTAGATGTAAATGAAGTATGAGCCGGGTTTTGGTAGGCATGACAACAAATTATGGCCTCTTTAAATGACATATTGACCCAATTTAAATTTTATGAGTAAAACTACGTTTACGGTCTAGGCTGCTAGAGTTAGAGCTATTCAGAGCTTAGCGTAAACATTAGTTCTCGGAAATGTACTTATGTACTAATGGAGTTGAATAGAATGATATAGAACAGTAGAATGGCTGCATTCATATCAAACTACAACCATACTTATTGCTGTTTGTTCAATCATGGCTCTAAAGCAGCCTTATAAAACCTTCTCCTTACGCAAAGGGCTATAGGATCTCATAAATCACATGCCATATTGACGCCTAATATTATATGATATTAAATCAAGTGTCACTGACAAAATCATAGAAGGTTATTGTAATATACCTTGAAACAAGGAAAGCTCGTCCTCGTAAATGTCGTCAGTTCAATGCTTACATTAGTGAAGCTTCGTAACAGTTTAGCCTAGTTACTTGGGCACAAGACTATAAACAACAATAAGTTAACTGAATTTTATACAAACCAACACTCCGTATTTCAAGTCTTCATTCCCCCTCAACAATTATATTTTACCAACAGGACATGAGCAGGATATCCAAATTGGTAAAGGCATAATTTAATAAAATTTATTACGACACTCCGAGGTCATTTAATACATTATTAAAATGTAGCAACATATCCACAATCATATGTTAGCTTGTTGCACACATGTACACGCATACATGTGCAATTATGGTCACCGAACATAAGATGCTTAACTGCCTGCCGCACGCGAACTAACGGAATCAATTAATTCTCTATTAACGCGCAATGACAAGCGTAAAAACGAATTGATAACACGCACAACAGCAATAAAATATCTAATAGCATGTGTGTGTGTGTGCGCGCATATGCTAAGAGGCATTTCGCCATACAAATCGGCACAAGCGGTGGCGGTGGCGTATACGCAACATTGACAAATGCCACACAATAAGCCAAGCACACACAATAAATTATCGCGCACTCAGGCAAACAAACAATCATCATCGATTATAAAGATGCTATGCGCGAACAAAGAGAACACATATACAAGCATACATATATGTGAGTATAAATGTTGGCTGCAAATAATGCAACATCACTTAAGAAGTCATTGCTGCTTCTTTAGCAGGGTATACACTTGAAAAGAACTTATGTAAATACTAAATGCTTGAGAAGGACTCTACAAGGGTATGGGGCAAACAATAAAAGGACGTTTAGTACATACACATATGTGTTCGTATAGCGTTGTTATATAATAAATTTTAATAAACTGCTATAACTGTGAAAGGAAATTGCGGGTGAATGAAATAAAGTGGCGAATAATGGGAACTAAAGGAGACAAATTATAATAAAAAAATTAATGTAGCTCCAAGAGATCTTCATGTAAGTTTTATTTTGATATTAATGACTACGTTTTATCCTGCTTTGACATTCAAAGCGCATAATTTCTGAAGTTTCTGACACGGATTAATAAAATATACTATTTTGCACCAATGTCCTTCAAAAGTATGCCTAAGGGTCATCTGAATTCAATTTCTCATCTCATATGATGATATGATGATGAGATCGAGAGTACTGCCGGACTATTTTTTGAATTATTTATTATCGTATTTTTTGCATGTGTATGTATACCGAATGTACATACATTTGAGAACATTCACCGAAAGTTTAGATTTTATCCGACAAATAGTTTATGAAATATGAGGTTTTTCTCTTAGTGTCATTAGTTTTCAAAACATTAAACACGCGAAACACTGTTTTCAAAATCGGTGAAGCAACTTATTCCGATATGGCTCGACTGATCGACTTAAAAATTTACACGACCTTCTTAGATATATTATGCCTGCCAGGTAATGACCAAAGAAAATTTAAAAAAATTTTTCAAACATCAAAATTTTGACTAGTTCTTCTCGCATTACCTGTACTCTTCTCTAAAAATACTGCATTTTTTTGGTTTTTGGATTTAATAATTTTAAGCAGAAAAATCTCGCCGTCAGACACTTTTTTCGGAGGTCCTTGACTATCTTAGTAATTGTATATAAAGTCTTTCACTTCTTTCGTTCATGACGTCATCAAGAAATTTTGCTGTTTGTAATTTTCTAAAAGTATATATATTGGTCTCCCTTGTCAAAAAAATTTTATCTCATAAATTTTACATTAGACTATGCTATATTCTGGAATATAGTCTGATTCCATAAATAAAAAATAATTTTACTTTTAGAGATTTATACAACTTTTTTCTCTGCTAAAACATGAACTACCGAAAATGATGTTTTACATTCTAATTTCTCGAACGAGCATATGATTTAATTTCAAATCACTTTATTTGTATGTTTGTGTGTATGATTTCGATTTTCACTTATCTATGTCACATACCACAGACAGCTTGGAATTTTCACTAACTAAAAATAATGAAAATAATAATAAAAGCCAGCGTAGGACATGAACTCATACAAAGTCGAGTAAATCGAGTAAAATAAAATGAATGAAATAACCGAGCAGCAAAAGCACAAAAAATTACACACACAAGCGTACAAACTAAGGCATTCAGCTGAAATTCTAAAGAAAGTACAACGCTTCAATTTCCGATTTGACATTGAAAAGAATTTCAGCTTGAAAGTCAGCATGTCATACGCACACATGCTCACCTTTTTTACACAGAAAACCACACAGATACACACATTCGCATAAATATACATGAAGACGACAAGGTGAGTGGACCACAATCTTACACACACATACGCAGACACATTGCGACACGTTGCCTTGCATTTTATATGCTTTTGCTTATCCTTTGAGTGCTTACCGTGCTCATTATGTCCTTAATTGCGAGACAGTTCAACGAAAGCGATAACAACCACTCGAATCATAAAATAGTAGTAGCGAGCGTGAAATGATGAAACCCTTTATATTTATGCCACCATCCTTTCCTACATTTGTGTGTGTGTGTGTGTCTGTGTGATTACATATTATCCCTTTAACTTTAGTCCGCTACTCGCAACTCCGAGCGTGACTTGTAATGCTAACCGCTAATAACGCGCTGGGTGATGTGGTGCTTTAGCGTGGGTGTAGACTATGCAATTTATTAAGCCAGATATCAAATGTCAACAGAAATTTTGCAAATTGAGTTTCTGAGTTTTTAAATGTGAAAACTCATTTAAAGAAATAAAATATTATGCAACTAATAAAATTGAGAAATTTTTTTTTTAAATTTAAATTGTCACTTTAATAAATTGTTCTTTTGAAAAATGTATAAAAAACAAATATTTGATTATATGTTTCATGTTTAATAAATAAGAACAAAAATACACTATAATGAACTTTAAAAATATGTATATTGACACATTTTACGCTTTTTATTACAATATATTATATTGCATAGTGTAATCCTGGCTTTATATCATCATAGCCGTAAGCAATGCGGCTATGAAACTGGCGCTAAATGCGACCTATTAACTTAATATCCACAACAAAAATATAATTTGTAAGACAAAGCCAACAAAAAGACAAACAACAACAACAAATCTGACAGCAGCACAGTATGGTCGTGTAAATAACGCTATCAGTGCTTCCGCCACGGGTTGCGCTATAAACGCTACCGAATCACACTTTTGTTGAGCCAAAATCCTACCAACACTTATGATCTCATACTTCACACAGTGGGGCAGTTAGCCGACTTTAGGAGACATTTATTTAGAGAGTAGAAGGATAAGGAAAAATCTATGGAAATAAAAATTCAATATTTTTAAGAAAATTTTAAAATTTTTAAAAGGAAAAATGAGAAATTTCCTGTTATTAAAAATATTAGCTCGTAAGCCAATGCAAGCATGTCAACGCTTAATCCAGTTTCCCATATAGTTGTTATAAGCTTCGGCTGGGAAAGCCTTCAGTGCCTTCGGCGAATAACTTCAATGGACTAATCACGCGTTCCCCGAAGCGGATTTTCCAGTCTTGAAAGGAAAAAACAGTCACACGTTTCGTATTTAGCCCAAGACTCAGTCACAATCTTTCTAGAATGTAAAGTCGCATTCAGATCTTTTGGTACGAGTCTAAATTTGATACGATTCATAACCAAAACTTTAACCATAATGTGTAGAGTCAGTTTTGAAAACTTTAACTTCGATTTTATCGACATTGACTGCGGTTTATTGACGAATCGCATGAGGCAGGTTTTCGATGACTTCACGACCTTCACTGAATGCTTCCATCATTATTGTGATCAAACATTACACGAACGTATGTAAAAAAGTGTTGCAATCAATACAGGAAAAATGTTTATCGATTCGAAAAGCGCGTTTAAATGGACCAGTCCGAGTCAAATTTGATCAGAGAGTATCGTGGGTGAAATACAATATGTACTAGTATCACCAAACGAAAATAGAATAGTAGGTGTTTGTTGCTGCGTTTATAGTTTAGGTTTTGGAAAGGAGATCGGAGCTCGAACAGTAATAGTTGGCAGCTCAGCAAGTCATTAGCTCTTTCAAGGTTAGACTATTCGATTAATGAAATACTCACAACCTGCAAAGTTTATAGTTTCAAATATACTGTATTTCAAATAGATATAAGTGCAAAATCTCTACTAGCAAGTCTATTTTTTATCCACTTGTTGTTGTTATCCGAAAAATAGAGGGTTCTAAATGTTTTAAAAACTTTTATGGAAAGATTGATTTGCCTAACCTGTAATCCAATATAAGGTTTGGCACTGTGCGACGGTCGAATATTGTTAGGAATAAACACGGTTACTGGCAGGTTCTAGTATTTACAATACAAAAAAAAAATGTTTGAATATACTTTTTCATGATTTCTATTTTGAGATACAACATACCTCTGTTTAAATTCCGTATAACTTATAGTACATCGCCTGACATTGAGTCAAAATTTGTATATATGTTTTCCAGTTTAATATTTTTGCACTTGACACTTTCCTCATCCCACAACAGTTCCGCTCTGTGTGCCATTACCATGTGATATACCGTATTTTTTTTTTATTGTCGCACAAAACCAATAAACGCCGAGAAGCATATAACACGTTACTCCGCGGCGATGAGAGCGCCAGCACAGCCAAAGTTTCATTTTAGCCGGCAAGCATTACACATTCGCCTCGCGCCCGAACAGCTTTTCCACTATGCGCCTTTCATCCTTTGCCGCCTGTGTTGTCAACTTAAATGCTCATCTCCCGTCTTTAAGCATATCATACTTATTTTATTTTATTTTCTTCTACTTTTTCATTTAGCTGACTGCTGACAGTGGCGGCGGTGACGACGGCGGCGGCATTTATTAAAATATGCAGCGTTATATCTTTTATTTTATTTTTTTATTCACTTCTTCTTCTTGCTTTTAATTCGTTTTATTTGTGCGCCAACTTGCAGAGCGCACAGCATAACTTTAGCCTTGCGAGTTACAGCTCGCCTTACGTCCCAGTACCAGTCGTTCGACCGTTGTACGTTCGACCCATTTGCTCGAGGCGTTTTTAATAGCTCGCACATTGCTTGGGCACAAAACAAACCCATATATCTCATTCCTGCCAAAAGCCCGCTTATTTCCGTCGTCTGCAACGTCTTGCAACGTCGCGGTTGTCATTACTCCGCGTCTATTCTCCACTGGTGAGGGTCTTCTCCACTGCTGTCACAACACCACACTTGCCCCATATACAACGTAGACACAATCACATGCCAGCCAACTTTCCAATGACTGTCTTCCTCTTCTGCACCTTCGTGTTTTCTTCTCTGCACTATTCTTCTTATAGCACCTAACTTCGCTATTCTAGTCCCCAGAAGCATAAGTTAATGCGCTATCGGCCATTTTCCGTAGTGGCAGCGGCGAAAAGTGCACATTATATACAACTATGTAAATATATACACACACATATCTTCATATGTGTATAAGTATGTATACAAATGCCTGGTGTGACTTTCTTAATCGTTTACACTCTTATAATTGTTGTTGTTGTTGTTGTTAGTGTTGTTTTAAGGCGACTGCTATAATCGTTAAACTTCCGGTTTTTCTTTTGTTGTTGTAGTATCCTCAGCAAGCAATTTCTGCCTATCACTCTATGTAGATCGTAGTTAAATGGCTTGCCAAGTCTCCTTCGCATATTTAAGTTAAACAATGACGCTGAGAATTATCGCTGAAAATCATGACGACATGACCTTTTGAAGTTTTTTGAAGTCACCGTTTCCACTTTAGGATATGTGCCAAATATCAGATGAATGTTTATGACATACAGGGTGTTGCAAAAGAAAATTAGCTTTTCAAATTGACCTCTTCGATACCAGACGCAGATGCTTTGGACAGGACGATTCCCTTATGTAGACCTTCTTCTATATGAAATTGACATCATAAGCCTTAACAACATAAGCCTTAAATTTGTAAAAGTGAAGGACTTTGTCTATCGCGGTATCAGCATAAACACCACCAACAAGCTAAGTTTGGAGATCAAGCGCAGAATAACTCTTGCCAACGCGTACTACTTTGTGATCGGTAGTCAATTGAGAAGCAGATCCCTCTTTCGAAGAACAAAAAATACGCTCTATAAATCTGTTACATTCCCATCCTATTATAGGGCGCAGAAACATGGACGATGACGCACCGAAATGAGCAAGAACTTGGAGCAATATGAGAACATCAGAGAACTCCTCTCTTAATGTGGATAACTATGTAAACATTACTTTCATTTGGGGGCAGAAAATGACCTCAACCTGTTGTCCTCTTGCGTTCTAACACTGAACTTATTTACCTTTCTTGAGCTTAGCAGGCGTTGTTCGCTGATCAGCTCTTGTGTGACTGCGCGTTCCTTTTGGTCTGAAGTAGAACGCAAATGATCTACGGAGCTACTTGCTCTTAGCAAGGTTCGGAATTGTTGGAGGTATTACTGGACATTGCCCATTAGGCATTTATGTAGTAAGGCTAAAAATCTTATCAAATTGTCAAAGTTGTATGGAGGTAGGTGAGATGGAAACATCCAGGCACTTTCTCTTCCATGGTCCAGCTTTTGCAAGACTTAGGTTGAAACATTACAGCAATCATACTCGTCGATGAACCAGGAGAGTTAGCCGAAACTGATATGAGACGCCTCAACAAATTTGCGATAGACTAAAAGAGCTTAATCGATTTATGAGGGTTTTTATGATCAATACAGTTTTAGATATCACAATGGGCCGGCGTTCTAACCTGCGAGAGCCCTGTTGATGCAATATCAGGTCACTTCTACAACAATATTTGATTTCGGCGTGAACTCAAAGAGAATAAGAACACAATTTCAGATTTACAGATATGTGAAAGCGCATGAAATCGCAGACCTAGATAAGCTATCCACAAAATTCTTATCTGAACAAAAATAATTCATAAAAAACATGATACGATCGGGATTCGCCGAATATGTCTACCAGGAATTTACATTCGACGAGATCTAACCAAATTATTAAAAATTTGCTCTTTTTTTTCTTCGGAAAAATATTTTGGGAGAAATTTTCCCTATGAGCTCGAATACAGATTTTGTGAATACTTAAGGAAATGATGAAAAAAAGTAGTTAACAATAATAAACACTCGGAGAAAACCCAAGATACACTGAGTCGAACAAAACTATCGGAAGCGCAAATCAAATATAAGAACGAACATCTGAAACACAAAATATAGCACACAATACAAACAAAGAACATTTAGATTAACGAAATCATTGAAATCAAGCAAAATTTTCAATTTAATTTGGGCCAAAAAAGACGCAACAGCTCGAACCACTTAATCCAATGACCGAAAGTATCAACAACCCGCGGCCAAGCCTACAGCTTACATAACTATATATACCAACACGCTGCAGGATAAGCCATCTATAGACTCACATGCATATATACACACACACAAAATTACACATCCATATATATACTCCTACGCTTAGTGAACGAAGCGCCGAAAAACTGAAAAGTTACGACAAAACAACACAAAGCCGAGCAAAACATCACCACAACAATACCGACAACAAACCCACGGACACACAGCAACAAAAACGCAAAACTTTTAAACAACAACAGCAGACAAGCAGAGCAAATAAAACAGTTACACCGCATATATTGTGCACAACCAATACAACAAAAGCAAAAAAACAATCGTCTATAAAGCTGGCAGCACAGCCGTAGTTTGCCACACTCTGCGCATTTGCCACATTGAGACCGAGCTCAGTCAAGCCGAGCTACATACCAGAAAATCCCTTTTACCCATTCGAGTTTTTCCATGATTATCTGCAGCAATGGCGGCGCTTACTTTATTTTATTGCTATTGTTGCTTTGTCTAGTGATATTGCTGTTCGTGAAGTCACTCGCTCAGCAGATTAGACATACCCTGTTGGGAAAGAAAGCTGTTCTGAATATGTTTCTATGAGGGAACTTTTTATAGTCAACGGAAAAAAGTTTTCTTATAATTAATGCGGCAGTAAACTTAGTTTACTGGGTCAGGGGCGCAAAATGTGGACTTCTAACTTCATACAAAAGATCAACTTGGCGCCCGCTTTTTCTAATTCTGACAAAATTCTACTTAGTCTCAAAATGATCTCTGGTTCAAGAAGGTTTTCACCTCTTCGCATATTCGGTTCGAAAATACCAAAACTCAAAAAGACGAAATTCTAGAATTAATCTGAGTGGGAAAAAAATTTAAAATCTTTTGTCTCTACTTTTTTGTGGCCTTTCAGCGTCAACGATACTTTTTTTGCGAAAGAACATCTCTGTTTGTGGTTGACGCAAATTTTTCAAACTTATAAAGTTCCTCCCCTACTTTGACCTTTGCCTTTTCACCAGTAATGATGCGTTTGATAAATGTACTCGACGTTGTTTTTCCAAAAAGTTTAGGTCTTTTGTTACGAGTCTAGCATTGAGCTTCTCCATAGCCAAACATTAACCAAAATGAGTTGAGTCAATCTACTGAAGGTGTTAAGATCCTCTGCTCTGATACCAACACTACGATTTTCAAGCACTTTTTATATAGACTACTCCTAGTCAGATGGTAGATCCATAAATTGTAGATCTCTCTCTAGAATTCTCTAGAGTTTTTTTTATAGTAAAAGCAAACTCATAAAAAAAACTTTCTAAATTCTTTTTCCTTTTTCCTATAGGGTGTGTATGCAAATGCGAACAGAAAAATAGATTTCCGTTTCTTCACTCGACTGAAAACGCACTCGTAAATCCACAGCAAGCGAAGCAAGCGGCAGCAAGTACCATCTCCTGCTCCTACACTCTAATTGTTGCTCACGGCTTTCATCTACTCACATAGGCTACTATGTGACTCCTAACTCCGTCACCGTATCACTCGTCTCAAAACCCGCTGCGCCGCATAAAACACTCACTAAAGCCGTTTTTGCACTCTCACTTCCGCTCCAAATTACACTCACACTCGTCGCACTTCCGCCGCCTACGAACACGCGAAATTACACATTAACAGCAGCAAATGATGAACGACGACAGCTACCAGCAACGAAAATAAATACCGGGTGCAGGGTGGAAGCGCTTGCGTTGCCCAAAAACATCTCGATTTTATGCTCGCTGACAACAATATGTTGCTGCCTGTCTAAGCAAACCGCCTTCTCCGCACTTACTTTGCTAGAAATCGAAGTTAGGAGCTCAACGAAATCGGCAACAACAAAACACTCGTTCGCATTGCAAGAAGCAACAACAACAAGAGTTACACGAAAGGACCTGCCATAACTCAACGGCAACATACTCTCGGTCTCGGTGTGCGTACGTCCTTCCGGTTGTACGTACAAACCGCTCGGATCGCCTCACTTTATGCACGATTACTCGCCGCTTGGCGGGGAGGACACACAAAGCTCTCCCCGAAGAACACCAATAAAAAAGCATTTAAAAATTAATCTAGTGTTTGTGTCACGTTCGCACATATAAATGTGTGCTAAGAGGCAGAGCCATAAATGCGGCGCAGCGCGCGGTGGTGAGGCGCCAACGCAAGCAGGACGAAGACCAAGTGGCGGCGCGTGTGCTCCAACAGGCAAAGCAACAGCAAGCGCAACAACAACAACGACGCAGTGCACACGTAGAAGCGAGCAAATGAACGAGCGAAAGAACCAACGTGCGCGCCCCGCCTCCTTCGCGCGCTCTACGTGCAGCGCACAAGTGAACCACCGACCGACCGACCGACCGCCCGAACAAACGACAGTCACACCGTTCGCCCGTCAGAGGACAGAC
Source organism: Bactrocera oleae (assembly GCF_042242935.1). Lineage (NCBI taxonomy): Eukaryota > Metazoa > Arthropoda > Insecta > Diptera > Tephritidae > Bactrocera > Bactrocera oleae. Next base: position 60,144,127 of record NC_091539.1, read on the forward strand.
ACTGTGCAAACAGCAAATGGCCCCGAGTGTAGATTTGTGCGGGGGTGGCGATTTGTGAGTAGGTGATAAACGCTATCGTATTTTATAAAGACGTGGCGTTGAAAGGTCCTTTGAGCGGATATCCTCGTGCGCCAACTAAATCGCACAAACACACACACGCAGCTGAGCGCGCGCACACATTTAAAGCAAATGGCTTATCCTCGGCAGACTTTCATGTTTGATCGCTTGTGTGTGCTCCTTCAGCAAATACAACAAGAAAGCGCATACATAAATTACCGAATCGCCGTCGTCAATTTCACTATAATAATATGTTAGCATGGCGGTCACCAACATTTACTAAGTACACATTTAAGGGTGCTTATGTGTATATGTGTATGTGATTTCATATATTGAGTAGAGACTCACTCGTGCCGTGAGTGAGTGCAAAAAATTTGAGTGAAAGAGAAGTTAGCGAAATACGCAAGTTCAATACTCGCAACTTTCTCTAACAAAAGGTTTCAGAGAAAGGCACCAAAATTATTTGACTTATTTAGTAGAATTGAGTGAAATCACACTTCGTTAAAAGTTAGTACTATTTAAGCAAAATTTCAAAAATCAACTACTCAACTCAAACTAATACACTCAAACAATTATGTACTCAATTAAAAATACTCTTTCTTTCATAAAATCAAATTCGTGAAATTTTGCGGAATATTTATAAATGTTGTTCAAGTGTTTGTTGAATTATAATCTATATCCTTCCTAAACTAGTTTATAACTTTCCGTAAATTGTGCTTATTTAAAGTAATTTCTTCACCCACTTATAAAAATTCATTGCTTAGAGATAAGTTTTTGTTTCAAAACATTTTCAGCTGACAACCACTATTGGAAAAACTTCAACAAATACTTCATTGGATGCACGTTGAATCTTTATTTCATATCGCACTTATTGTGTTCCTTAACCTTCAAAGTATCCTGATCATCTTTTAAAGAGTTAGGTGAGGTTATATTTTGATTTTGATATCACCTCAAATGGGGGGAGGGATTCAACTAATACACCAAGGCAAGCCTTCTTATTCGTTGAAATTATTAGTAGTAAATTCTGAACTGAACCTCCAACTCTACTGAATAACTACAATGGAATACAGAATGCTAACATATACAAATATAATATAAAGGCTGCTTTGCCAGCCCTGTCGTCGATTAATTAAGATTAGTAAGGATTGATTAATTCCAGCTTAGTCAACAAATATATGAAGCCTTTAAGCTCACTGACAGATCAACTCCACTTGTCCAAAATTTGGGTTCCCGGTCATAGGAACATTTTCGGCAACGAAAAAACAAAGACGAGTTAGCCAAGTCAGGAGCCTCTCTAGATGAATCCGAGGCAGAGATAATATCGTTCTCGCTAGGAACAATCAAAAGGGAGCTCAATACACAATTTGAGCATATCGCACAGAACAGATAGAAATATAGAACCAAATGCAAGATAGCGCAATAGATATGGCGAAAATATGACAAGACAAGAACTAAAGACTTAGTCAAGGAAAAGTACATTTAGATTTACAGCTAGCATAATGGTGCATTGGCCATTTGGAGAACATGCGTTTAAAATGGAAATGCCCTATAACAATATCTGCCGCAGCTGTAAACTCGCAGGGAGTAAGAAAACGGTTCTACTGTGAGTGCCCAGTTCTGTAATAAACCCGACATAGAACTCTTGGAATCCATCAGGTACCAAATCTTGAATGCTTATCTAAAAAAAGCAAAACGTAGATAAATAATTTCATTGAGGGCACTAAATGCTTTAAACACAACGCGAAACAACAACGAAGTTGACAAAAGTTATCCGAAATTACAATTACTTTAAAGAAAAAGTGTTTTATTATCGTTATGTAAATTTGGTAAAATTGAAGGCATTAATCAAGCTTTTCATATATTTGTCACATGCGATGGTTCTTGATTCCTTTAGTGATTTTCTTTTTAAGACATCAATAGACTCATGTGATGTATTCTCAGTAGCTATAATTAAGTTGGAGAGAATAGCAAAAAGTCAGAACATGTCACAACATATTTGGCATGCATCTCGCCTATTTTGTTACGAGTCTGGCGAAAATACACTTCTTATACAAGCCATCAACCGAAATACGTATATAGGAGTATATTTTGTCGATCCTGAAAAAAAAACATTAGAATCTCTGCTAGCTTGATAATATAAGGTTGTCAAATATCTCCGTTTCGCATTCAATGCTTTATAAAAAGTGTTACAGTGATCGGATTTAGTTAAAATATGCGCCGTTTTGTTCGATGATCTGTTTGCATCTAGACGGCAACTTCATAATACCTTCCTCGTAGAAGCCCCCCTCCTTATTTGCGAAGAATTCGGACAGCCACTTTTCACAAGCCTCTTTTGAGTTCAACTTCACATCACCAAGGGCATTCGCCATGGACAGGAACAGGTGGTAATCACTTGGCGCTGTCCTGGTGGAACACTACACCCTTCCTGTTGGCCAATTCTGGACGCTTCTGGTCGATTGCCTGCTTCAAGCGGTCCAGTTGTTCGCAGTAGATGGTAGAATTAAGCGTCTGGTCATATGGGAGCAGCTCATAGTGGATGATTCCCTTCCAATCCCACCAAACACACAGCAAAACCTTCCTGGCCGTCAATCCCGGCTTGGCCACTGTTTGGGACGATTCACCGGCCTTCGACCACGACCGTTTTCGCTTGATATTGTCGTATGTGATCCATTTTTCGTCGCCAGTCACCATCCGCTTCAAGAATGGGACGAGTTCGTTCCGTTTCAGCAGCATATCGCAGGCGTTGATTCGGTCCAGAAGGTTTTTTTGCGTCAAATTATGCGGCACCCAAACATCAAACTTTTTTTTGTATCCAGCCTTCTGCAGATCTCCTGGGCGATGTCACGAGATGCCATATGCCGGTCTAACTCGATGTATTCCATGATTTGATCGGTATTTGTCGTCACAGGTTTTCCGCCGGCTGGCTTATCCATGGTGTCGTTTTCACCGGCTCTGAATCGTCGAAACCATTCCTCCGCGGTTCGAAGTGATAGAGTACCATCCTCCAAAACACCATTAATCTCACGGAACGTTTCTCTAGCGGATTTGCCTTTAACGAAGGAAAACTTTAAAATAGCGCGAATTTCGGCGTTAGTGAACTCCATGTTTACACGTCTATAACTGTTGAACGCAATATTCAAACTAATCATGCATAGCGTTGTTTTGTAGGTTATGTCAAGACCTTTCAAATTATGTATAGTGTTGCCAGATACGAGCTCTGTAGCGCTTTGTACATAGCCGCGAAATTCAAAAGACAAAAAAGCGGAAGGGAGATATTTGACAACCTTATACATAGTAAGACGATTATTCTCTAGAAATCAATAATTTATTCGAGTTTGCTGCGATCTAACGACTTTTGCTGAAGGATTCGCATCTCAATTAGTTGATTCTCGACAAAGGTAAATTTCAATTTGCATAATAAAAATTTACAGACTAATTGTTTATTGTTTTATATAAGGGACTGTCAAAGGCAAACTCCAAATACAATTTAATATTCAAACTACGCATGAAAATCAAAGTAGGTTGTATGAATCAGTTAAAGTATCGCTCTTTCTTCTTACATACAAGTAGAATCGTTCTTATAAATGGTGCATGGTATTCAGAAGTCGTTAAGTTCCCAAAGTTCTCTCTTGTATTTTTTGCTACTATACCACCCAACGGAACTTTTTCAAACATACATATGTTTGTTTAGGTATAAAATGAAGCAATTCAATCATTAATTTTCATTAAATAAAACCAACGATAATGACTGCCGAATTTCAAGTATTGAAGATAGTGTTCGATAGCAGATAAAATTAATTAATAGCCAAACGTATGCGAGGATCATTTAATCGATCTTCTGACAAACTTAAAGCCACACATACGTTTATATGAACTATATTTAAAAATGTGGAAATGAAGAGAAGTATTTTTGCATAGTCATTAACATAACAGTTTATTTAATACAAACTATACTCAGATGGAATCCTCGATAGAGAATGGCTTATACCATAAATAAGGATATACGTTTTTATAGCTATTCAGGGTTTTATTCCCACTCTGAGCGATTAAGCTTCGAATGGAGAAATTAGTTGGACAGAAAAAAAGTAAAATAAAATTTCGGCAATTATTTAAATTTTTCATCAAAAGATCACACCATTTTGCTGTTCACTAAAACAATACGCTACAATATAAAATACTACCGCGCTTCGTCGGTTGATCTGCTGGGCGTAATCTACTGAGATGGAATTCGTAAGTATACCTCTATGGCTTTCGCCAATACTATACAATATAGTACTATAAAGGACGTGTCCATTAATTTTAGTAAAAGTACAAACGAAGTACGAAATTCTACGGATCATCAAGAAGCCATTACTGGAAGTTTTGACAGGGTTGATTCAAAAATCTATACTGCCGTCTAAAATGTAGTACATTTCAAAAGCAGATTAGTTTAAGAGAAAAAAAATGGCAAAACAAACGTCTAAAAAGAATAATCCTTGGATAAAAAGTGGAACCATTATTCGCTAACCGGTACATTAAAAGCAGGACGGGAGAAACACAAAGTGCATTTGTATATCGTTGTGTGTCTACAAAATAAGGCAAAATATAAACTGTCTTGGCTCCTCACCATTGTTGACAGTCATAACCTCGAAGTTTTAAGCAAAGGTTGACGAAAAGGAGGTCTTTGAGTGTTCGATAGTACGATGCTATATGGGGTGACTCTTTAGCTATTCCTAAGAAATAGTCTTCGAAAGAACTATGGACATCAGTATATTTTGAATGATGAACATACATAATAATAAATGAGGGGATAAGATTTCACCTCACTTTAAGTCTCTAAGTGGCGTCTGTTTGCTAAGTTTTTAATACCCATAAATAAAGGTCGGAGACTTTATAAGAAATATATGTACATATATAAATGATCAGCGTGGCGAGCTGAGTCGATATAGCTGTGGCCGTCTCCCTGTCCGTCTGTATATACTAGAACTAGACCCTTAGTTTTTTGAGATGGCATACAAACTGATCGATCACGCTCAAGTCCTTGTGTGGAAAACTTATTTATTTGACAAGATATCTTCACGAAATTTTGCACAGATTATTGTACAAAGCAAGGCTACATGATTCGAAAAATACTTTAGATCGGATACGAACTGATCAATCAAAATCAAGGTACAGATCTTTTTATACCTGTTTTGCTATAAGAAATGCACCTGTGAATGGTATTATAGCTGCCGAAGCCGAATTTAACGTTTTTTCTTCTTGTCAACCTAGAGAAGCTATCAATAAACGCAACTAGTAAACAAATATGGAGATGTCTCCATCACACTTCGAAAAGTGCCAATCAACACAACGCAACAATTTCAATGAATGATGAAGCCACCTCATTGCGAAGCTTATGGAATATCAGCAAATATTAACAACATTGTGTAACTTTACAATTTAGAAGCAATAACAATAACAATTTGCATTGATTGCCATGAAATAGAAGCCAAGAAAGACACACAGCGAGGCAAGAGGGAGCGGAACGATTTTTTCCTTTTTGACAAAAACTTTTATGATACTCTGTTTCAAAGAGACAACACAATTCCATGAAAGTACGAATGAGAGATACACACATACATATGTATATACATAGATGAGTACACAAACATGTATATACAGACATATATATATACCGAGTACATTCAACGCTTCCACTTTGCGCCACGAATGGCCAAAAGCGTTAAAAAGCGGGTGCAGCTGTTCAACTGAAGCTGGTCTCTTGGCCACAAAGTAGTCGCAGTCACACTTGATGCAAGGCCAGACCGGACAACAACAATAACAACCAAACGCTTAAAGACATCTTTAGAAATCTGCAAAAGTGGCGGCCAAACAACAATAACAACAACAGCGAATGAAACAGCAGATGTTCACTGTTTTCCAAGAACTATAATAACAACTACCAGGCTAGGTGCAACAGCAACAACAACAACAACAACAACAATGACAACAAAAGCTCATGAACACTTGTGTGGTGCAAGAAGAAATCTTAGCAATGCTCTTGTCGACCGAAACAGAAAGATATTGTTGCATGAGTACTACAACAATAAAAGTACAACAATAAAGTAGACAACAATATGTGTTGCTATATGTATGTGTGTATGTGTGTGTGTATTTAGGTAAATCTGATGCTGTGGTGGCTGCTGGTCCTACAGTTGGAAGGTGAATGAATGATGAGCCAACACCTAACAGCAGGAAAGTAACAACAACAACAACAATAATAACAATGACAACAAAAGCGCTTGTGTTAATATGTTTTTGTTTTTGTGTATATGGTATGTGTGTTTTATGTATGAATTGTTTTATGAGAATAGCACTCGCTCACCGCTAAAACGACTTAAGTCAAAAAAAAGTTTTTTTTTTGTTTTTTCAAAACGTAAATAGAATGTTGTGTGTTTTAAAAAACAATATCGTTTTAGAAATTATATATTCCGCAATTTAAAATTTTGCTTCAGTACAGATATACCATAAGCCCCAGACTTCCACCCACTATCAGGAAGGAATCAAAATTTTGATTTAGGTCAAAATGGCGGCTTTCCAAAAAAAGTAGTTTTTTGTGAAAAACACACTTCAGAGTAGCTTAATTAATCGAAATTACCATATATGAAATATCAAGATATGTACATTCGATAAATATAAAAAAATATTTTTTTTTTAATTTAGAAGTGTATATAAACCCTTAACTCAAATTAAACTAAGTTAACTATTTTATTTTTTAGTAAAAATGTGAAGATTTGCTTTGAATTCTATTATAATTAGAAGATTCTATGTTGTGTATTTCTTTGTAGTGTATTGGTTGTAAAAAATACAAGTTCGCGTCTCCAAAAAGTCAGTTGAAATAACTGAAATTGTCTCCAACAAATAAAGTCGACTTAAGCCATTTTAACAAAATGCTACATAATTGCTAACAACTCCCAGTAATAGAATATCAAATATTAAAATATTCCGCAATACTAATTTAAGTGTAAATATTTACAAACGATGCCAGAGGTCTGCGAGTCTTTGCAACAAATTGCCGCATGTAAAAATTAGCCATTGCAATATAGGTTTATGCAGGAAAATATATAAAAATGTATTAAAATTATATATCTACAACAGTTGTCAACAACAACAACCGTTTTGATTCCAGCCTTTTCCTAAAGCCAAAATCCAAATCTGCTTTTATGCCAGTTTTAATGTTAATGCCACAAATAATCAACAATGACAGCATGAAGAGCAACAATCAAGCATCACCATCAACAGCAACAACAACAGTAACAACGACTTGACAGCAAGATCATTTTCAATTGCAAACAAGCTATAAAATGAATCCAGTTAATCAGAAACTTCTGTTGAATGAAGCTAACAAGTAATACGCACACACACACCCATTCAAATATACAAATACTTTTACACAATTGCAATTCTTACATATTACATTTTAAAGCATTGCCACCAACGGCCGCACACCGCAGCGCAACATGATGAACAGCAACATTTGTGGCAACAAGACAAAAGCTAATAGCGTTAAAACGCACAAAAAGAAGGCAACAAATTCACCTGGCGAACTGATTAATTTTTCTGGTTTTTGCGACTGACTTACTTATTATCCGAACACTCAAAGTGAATCACTCATTGCGCCTATTTCACTCATTGCGCCACAAACCATGAAAGGGGGCCGGGGGGGTGTAATCAGAGGAGCAACACCCACTCACTCATCACCACCCACCGACTCTCTTTCATTCTTTACCGCACTCACTCATACGCTCGCGCTCTCTTTCTCTCTCGCTCTCTCTTAACCAGTTTATTATTATGATAGTTTAGTGCGACACCTAGCTCCAAATATGCATAACTCATCTAACGGCATATTCTACTATACACACAAAATTTCTACTACAAATATTTGTGGAATGTTAGAGAAATGTGCCGGAAAAATGCGCTGAAGAATGCGCGGCGAAAATATATAAAATATTTTTATAGTATGTATACGCTATAAGTATATCGTGCGAGCGAGACAGCTCTAGTTGCTACAAGTGTTGTCAGCTGTTGCGCGCTGTGCGAGTGAAATCACTCCTTTTCCCTCGCTTTCGAACGACTATGGATGCACATTCGTATAAATCTAATTACAGGTGTGCATACAACGGTATAAATACCAATTGGATGACTGTTTGAGTGCGAGCGAAATGCTATAAACAGTGCAACTACTGCTTGCGTTATTCAGCAAGCGCACAATGCAGAGCGCAGCTGCGGCGAAGTGCGGATTTCTTTTAGTTGCATTGTTGCTTGTTGTGGGGGCTGGTGGTCGCGAGTGCGACAATGTTTGTGCCATAGTGGCATGGACAAGCAGAAACATGATGTGGCTTTTGTTGATAGTGAAATAAATATATGTATGTATAAAAACGCACTAAAAAAGCTGCTGACAATTTTACCGCGACTGTGAATTTGATAGGCACAGTGGGAGAAGACTTAATTTCATCGATGCAAAATAAATAATATGTGAGAAATACTAATGAAGCTGAAAAAATATTGTTGATTAAAACAAAAAAATAAGTCAAAAATAAATATAATTACATGATTTTAACCAATTTCTATAGAAACGAGAATCTGCTAAATACTTTCGTACTTGAGTGGCATGAATTTTTAGGGAACGTAATGAGGGACGTTCTGCCAGAAGTAGTCCTGTCATCACTACTTTTAAATAACGTACAGTTAAAAATACATCAAGAGAGCTTTCGTGGCAGCATATTGTGAGAGGAGCCACTTTTTGTTAGAAAAATTATTTTTCGAAAATATGTGAACTCTAGTGAGTTTGGATATTCAGCGTGCTGTGAGCTTTGGTGAATACAGTTCATCAGTTGAATCTTGCGATAGAATAGCGTAAAGTGCTTCTAAGTTAATCTAAACATACATATATCTAGTCTAAAGCCAAGCGACAATGAGAAGAGTTTGTATACCCTGAGCAGGGTATTTTACGTTTGCCACGAAGTTTGAAACCCCCAGAAGGAAACCTTGGAAACCCTTTAAAGTATACACATACATATGTATATGTATACAACTAAACAGCGTGATGAGCTAAGTCAATTAAGGCATGTACGCCTGTCTGTCCGAATGTCTGTCTGAACCATATATCCAACCAACAATCTGAAACTTTTCACAGGTCAACTTTTCTCAAAGAAGCTGCACATTTGTCACAATCGCCGAGATCTGGCCAATATAGCATATACCATAGCTGTCATACAACTCAACGATCAAAATCTAGTTGTTGTATGGAAATTATTTGACGAGATATCTTTGGGAAATTTTCCATTGATTATTGTCCAGGCCAATATTGTACCTCCAAACAATATCGCATATTTCGATAGTCTAAAGCCTTAAAAATACCATAACTTTAAATAAATATTTCATATATTTTTGGAGTTACAGGCTTGTAAAGTGTAACCGCTCAGTTCATCTAGCTTTATTATTTCAACTTCAATTTATCTTTAAACGCACTTTTCTAAAAACTACATTTTTCAAATTTACTTGACTTGACTCTAAACAATTTTTTTTCAATGCTCTGTATACAGTTCTCCATATAATACCCTAACAGTTTTATGACCTGATTAAACTGGCAGGCTAAAAAATACAAACATTTTGGGTAAAATTAACCTTTTTTTAAAACGCCGACATTTTGCCATTTTCGATTTTTTTCGATTGACACAGTAGTTTTTTTTTTATTTCCCAAAAATCGCTTTTTTATTAGGCTGTCACAATTGGTGTGCCCTTAAGAAAATAAAAGAGTTTCAATGAGAGTTATAAACAAACAATTCCTTTAAGGAATTATCAAAAATTATTATTGTAAGAAAATACTTGAATATTTTTGAAATTAAAAAAAAGATAAAAACAGTTACAATTTTCTGAATCGTCTGACCATTTTTCGAAGTGCGTAAGATGATTTGAAAATATGAATAAACATTTTATATAGATAAAATTAATTCTAAGTATCACAAGAAATTAACCAAAATGCATTATAATAACGGCTGCCGATAAGCACTTACCTTAAAAACTCGCTGTACCGCCAATAACGCCCACTGTGCAAAGAAGTGTTGAACTTGTGTGGGTTTGTTTATATCAGCGACTAACAACGTATAAGTGTGTTATTGTTAAAGTTGTTGGTGTACAAATCGATGAGTCAAAACAAATCATAAAACTGCGGCGAATTCAACAACTGTTGCAACACTGTTTATGCCAAAAGCGTCAAGCAAAAGATAAAAAACGCCGCACGAGCAAACAAAAGAAATAGTTGTCAATGTGTGTGTGTGCGTGCTAGTGAGTGTGGAAAAATCGAAATGTCACTGAATTGTTGCAACAAAGTTATTGTAATATGCAAGAATACACGCATGAAGGCGACAAGCAAAGCGTGCAACAGCAGCTGTAAAAGCAATAACAACTATGCGCTGACTGTGTTTACAACGACACAGTCACAGCGATGTGGAGGGGTGGTAGGAGGATAGACATAATAGTTATATGATGTGTACGTAAATATATGTATATCTACAATTGCTTGTAATAGTTGGCGGGCCTTTATTTACCAAGTTAATGTTTTTTAGTTTTTTTTTTAAATATTTTTTTTTGTTTTTTTATCTTATAAACTTCACTTTAATATAATCGATGACATACAATTGTCAATCTTCGCATATATATCATACATACATATATATGCATTTTAATATATTTTTTCCACATACACATATATGTATGTATATGTTTGTCTGTCTGTATTTACATTTATATTTTGACATTCTGCTGCTTCATGGCGCAATTTTTTACTGTTAGCCGCGCTTTTTGCAACATTTCATCACCACCACTTGTCCACACAGACACACAAACACACTGCTTTTAATTTATTTCTAGGAATTGCGAATCACACTAACAACAAACAATGTTTAAGCAGCACGCACCGACTTAACTGGGCTCAATTAATGAAGGCAGGCTAAAGGCAGTTTGCCGGCTAGTTCACTTAACTACACTGCACCGACACACGCGCAAACAAACCAACTTCACTTGCCATTTACGCAAAGTATTCGCATTATAAAATATACTATATAGTCGCGCATGCATTTGTGCAACAATAAATAACATATATTTAATGCAATGCAATGAACGCGCCGCCCCAACACTTAAAACAAACGAACGAATGAACAAACTCGGCGCCGCAGACAGAGGCGGTCCTCAGCTGTGTGCCGACAGTCGCTGACGTTTGTTATTATTATTTTACTAGTTATTTCCATGACTTTTTTTCCACACACTTTGTATTTATTCAAGTTGCACAATAAAATGCGCGCAAATTTACAATCACGAAAGCTTACGAACACTGCGAAGCGCTATAAAATATATTTCGAAAAAATAATATAAAATAAATACGACAAAAAACACTTGGAATTTTCATTGCCAATTAAAGTACGAACAACACGCCGCGACTCCACTCGTTTCAATGGCCAAGCCAAATGGAAAAACGAAAAATTCTTGCGACCGCAAAACACAAACAAAATTCCGAAACGAGGCAAGGAATTCACGAGCACGTCGTCGCGCAGCGATGTAGGCAATAACGAAAGCAGCAATAGTCGCTGACACAAACACAAACACTTATACACACACACACAAATATAGTTGCGGCAACACACTGAAGTAACAACAGCAATATTGGTCGTTGTTGACGACGTCGGCCGCAACATCTGTGTTTGTGTGCGACGCTGCCATTGCTAGTTCAGCTGTTCGATGTGTCGCGGCGAATTGCATAGCAGGCAGCAATGGCAAGTTTGTTGCGTGGCCGGTAGCGGACAGCAACACCTGATGTTCCGCGCGCAATTTTTTTCTGACGTTTTGCTAAAGGCAAACAAAGGATGTGGGTGAGGTGGTGCGAATGATGGGTGCATGCGTGTGAGAAACTGTGTTTACCGCCTACTTGCCAGTGTTGCCATTGATTTAAGAGGATCTTTAATGATACATTTCAGGTTTTGATTATGAATATCCTCTTTTACTCAGTAATTTATCTATTGAAGTGTAAATACTATAATTTCAAAATATTTCATGTTATTGAAAAAAACTAAAAGTCCGTGAAATGGGACTAGCATGTAACTAAATTTAGCAAATCTACAAAAGAATGTTAACAAGATAATACGCTAACTTCGTCTACACTGAAGCTATAATACCCTTCACAGCTGCATTATCTATAGCATAAAAGGGTATAAAAAGATCTGTACCTTGATTTTGTTTGATCAGTTGGTATGTCAGCTATATGCTATAGTTGTCCGATCTGAACTATTTCTTAAGAGATTGTAGCGCCAGCTTGGATAAAATCACGTTCTTCGTTAGAAAACTTTTTATTTGACAAGGTTTGGCACAGATTATTATCGCTCAGTTTATATGGCAGTTAAATGCTATAGTGATCTAATAACGGCGTTCCCGACAAATGAGTAGCTTCTAGGGGAGAAAAGGAAATGAACAAACTTTCAGTTGGATATCTCAAAAACTGAGGGAGTAGTTCGCATATATATGGACAGACCGACAGACATGTGTTACAAAGTTAATACCCTCTTCAGCATATTAAAATATCTGTTCCCACTATACTTTATCGCTTCTCGCACATCACACATATTTTCTTCTTTTCACCAGCCACTATTTCAGAAACTTCTCGTTGTGCATCAGTCGTTATCCAACAGAAAAGTTGATTAAAGTGACTTGGAATTCAAAACTTACAACAACTCATATTGTTTCCTAATTTAACCAATTATTTCTGTCAATGCAGTTTATTCGAATAATTGAGTCCACTCTATATCATATAAAAATAATGCGAGATCATATCTCCTGTATAGTCCTTTTTTGTAACTGAGGTTAAAGGAATGAACTTTAATACGATTAGAAATACTTCATCAAGACTCTATTTATAAAAGAGATAGCTATTTTACTACTACTTACTTTAGTCGTACATTTTTCTAGAAAAATAGGTTCTTATCTTCAGGTATCTTTACAAAATTTTGATTTTCAATATTTTTCTTTGAAAAGTATTGTTATTTTTTATTTTTAAGTATAATTTACATTCTAATTGTTATTTTTTGTTTTTTAGTAGCTTCTAAAAACGAGGAATTTTTTATAAAAATTATATTTCACTTTTCTGTTAACCAACTTTTTATAAATTTTACAATATTATTTTGGCTAAAAAAACATAATGGTTGGCAACACTGCTGATACCCACTTAGCTGCAGCGTGTTAACTGCCACTCCCACAAAATCCACCTATCAGCGTAGCTTTAATTGCTTTTCTTGTTATTGTATTTACTTTGCGTTCGTTCATTCTTTTACTTTTTGTATTTGCTTTTGCATTTGCAATTTTTATTGTTTTTCCAGTCATTTGGCTTTTGTTTTTGTCTACCAAATTCTTGTTCTTGGCTCACATTCTCACCGCCGACTGCAACAGCGACAAGCTTTTCGTGCGCGGCAAAGAATTTCGCAGATACGCGCCGCTGCCTCTGCTTCCCGGATACAGCTAAACAACAAGCAAGCGCTCATATCGCTGCATTCACCGTTTGGTATTTCACGTTGTCGTGCACAAATGCGGCAAAACACACACACGCATATCGCCAATGGCAGCGATGAGTGTGCGTGTGTATTGTATGTGGCAAGTTCGCCTTCTTTCAGCATTTCAGCAAAGTACGCGCAGAAAAAATTCGTTTACTTGCTCGCTTGTTAGCTGGTTGGCTGTTGTGGCATCTGTGGAATGGCACAAAGGAATCCCAGCGATGTGGCGCTGATGCAGCAACCGCATGCAAACGGCAAGAATCGACATGTTGCAGTCGCAGTCGCAAGCGCGATGGTAGTGGCAACAGTGTTGCATGCAATTCAATCGAATCGGACTCAGTCTGCCGGCGCGTAGCGGGTAAATGTGAGCGAGCGATGGTCTAGTGAAGGCAACGAACGTCGTCTTGGCCAATGAATGGAATTGCTGTGCCACCGGTGAGGAGCGGTGCGGTGCGGTGCGGTGTAGTCTGTGCGTTTGACTAGCTGTTGTCGCCATCTATGGTTAAATCAACACATGCGGTGCGGCGCATCGACAACAACATTCGACACTCGTTGGCTGAGACTAGAACGTGCAACGGGTACTAAAAGGCGAACCAGTTCGACGGTGCAACAACACATGGTGCTGTCATATTTCTCTGCTTTTTGCTTCTATATTTTTGCATTGACTTTTCATTTATTTTTATTTCAGAGTTTGTGTTTTTATTGTTGATTCTTCAAAATAGTGCAAACAACACAAAAACTAGTCTCATTGAAATCAACCACCAACAACAGCCACAACAACCAGCGAAATAAAGCGCAACGCAGTCGGTTTGGCATTTCGAGGGGCCACTAGTTGGATGGAAAAGTGGTGCCCGCATATACATTTGTACGTCTGATCCTATATAAGCAATTGTTTGCTCGCGGAGAGTGCGGGACTTCAAGTGCTGAGCCACAGTCACGCATGGTCCCCAACTGAAATTGAAAAAAATGCAAACAAGGCACAAACACTAGCATATTGGTGATCGTGCGAACTTTCTGAAGGGCAAAGGGCATCCCTCACACTTAAATATAGATAAATGTAAGTACATGCGTTGTTTTCTAAATACTCATTCATAATAACCCTGTAAGAAAATTAATGACTTCCTGATCGCTTTGGACTTTGGTGGTCGCAGAGAAGAGGAAAGAAAAGTGGCTTTCGCCCCTCAGCCAGTAATTTTATGCAATGGATGCTCTTAAAGTATGACTTCAAATCAGTAGGGCGCTCTATTTGTCGGATAGAAAAGGGTTTGCTAGAAGAGGGGAAAGAAAAAGCTTATCTTAAAACGTAACATCGGACTTCAGAGCCTTAATTAGTCAGACAACATTGGGACGCACAGCCAATGGAAAGGCAAGCACGTCCTAAAATCTAGCAAAGGCGTACTTGCCAATAATATTTTGGATCAGAAGACGGTATAAACCTTTCTGTATAGACATCATCATTCTGTTGGTTAAAGGCGGGGTTTTAAGAATGTATCGGAGTATCTGTTGGATCGGCGATTGTTATAAATTGTATAAACGCCAAACCGTAATACTTGATAGAGTTTTCGCTTCAAACATTTTTCGTGTTAACTAAAAAGAGGCCGCTCTGAAATTCCCAGTCTATTAACGAACAGTTCGAGCTTGAATTTTGACCACAAGTATCCGTAGATATTCACTTTTAGACCTACAAACTAATACTACATTCTTTGAACTTACAAACCACAGCTTGTTCAGAAAATTCGGCCCTCATAAGGTTTAATATACATACATATCTATCTAGCCTTAAATTCTGCACATATAATATACATTACTATCAAAATATTGGTAATTGATCCAAACCCTAAAAAATATCTAGAATTACCCTAGTGTAATCAAAACTTTGCAATCGTATATACATATAATATATATATGTATATATATAGTCTTACATAGTGATATACAAATGTATGTACGAATACACTTAAAACACAATCTTAACTAAATTATTTAAGATATTTTCTTGTATTCGCTTGAGAGCTTCCTTCTCAAGCCGAAATGCGCAGAATTACAAAACAAACAGAACAATTCAATCCGATCGCAATCCCAGTTTAAGATCCCCTCAATTTACAAATACATCTACACAATCATATATATGTATATATATGTATATATATTATATATGTGAATACCACTTGGAGCATAAAAGAAAGAGAGTAGCGGAATTTCGAAATGAAAACGCTCAGCAATTCAGAGAATTTCAGCACAGAAACCAAGAAGGGGAGCTATTTGCGCAATTCAAGTAAAAACCACAACAAAAAATTTGCAGATTACAAAAACAAAAGACAACATTAAAGAATAAGCTACAAAACGCAAACACTCGCTTACTAGAGGTCAACGAAGCGCGGGGACATCAACACACAAACACACATACATATATACATATAGTGTATCACTCCATTGTCGGCTTTTCGGGGCCGCAACAAAGTTATCGCAAACCATGCGGACGCAAACATAACAGTCATTGCCGTAACAGACGCGGCAGCATCAATGGATCTCGGCCGTCGCGATGGAAAAGATCCAATAAGTTTGTATGTATGTATGTATATATATGTGTATGTGTGCGTTCGGATGTGCCAGTAATGATTAGGAAAATAGCAAAATATGTATGTATGTAACCCTCCCGAAACATACACACGAAACAGATGATGCGACCGGATCGCTGGAGTTCCACAGATGATTCGAATAATTTAATTGGAAGCCAAGATCGAAAGCAAAGAAAGAGCAATCGAAAAAAAAAACAATACTCACTTATCAGCAGCATTCTGCAAAGTTGACATGAACGCAGACAGAGTGTGTGGTTGTACGCACTTGCTGGAGATTCATATATATACATACAAGTTATATATATGCTTTAAAAAGAACATAGATACATATACAAGTATATAATATTATATACATATAGGAAGTCAGAGGAAGAGACATTATGAATTCAGAGAGAATATAATACAAGCTGGTGTTTCAATGATATTGTGCTGGATCTAGAGCGTGACGGATGCAAGGAATTGAGTTATCTCCTCTCTCTTCTTCCTCTTAGCTCTAAAAGCACGATTTTGATTTTGCCCAAGTCTACAACGTCGTGTCAGCTGTTACTTTTTGTGATGATAGTGCTAATTGCTTGATGCCTTCCACTAGAGAAACCAATGCCTCTTGCATTTGGTCTTTGAAACGCAGAAGATACTAAATTCAAATATGAACAAAATAACGTAAAATGTCAATCCGTTTCCCTCAATTATAAATCCGTTCTCATAGGGTAAAAAAAAAACAATTGCCGCTCCTGCACTCGGACTGACACTAATACAAATCTTTATTATTGCCTACCAAATAGGCTCCTTAGCCAATACAAGCATTTCAACGTTTAATCCAATTTTTCATGCACTTGTTATAAGCCTCGGCTGCGATGGCATTCGCTGCCTTCAACGAATTTAGGTTCTTTTGGTTTTAGCTCATTTTTGGTGCGCCATTCGTTGTGTTGTTGGATAGTTTCGACGTCATATTCATAAACCCAGGTTTAGTCACCAGTAATGATGCGTTTGATGAATGTAGGATCCTCAGCTAAGTTATCAAGCGTCTCTTTTGCGCCATCTACTTGACGTCGTTCTTTACGAAAAATTCAGGTCTTATGGTACATGTGTAGCATTGACACGCTTCATACCCAGAATAATAACCAAAACGTGTTGAGTCGATTCATAAGAGATTTTGTGAACCTCTGCTATCACTCTGATGCCAACACGACGACTTTAAAGCACTGTTTCTAGAATTTGTTCGATGTTATCGTCATTAACAGACTCAACAGCTCTTTGAAGCAAGTTTTCGTTGACTTTTCACCACTGAAGTACTTGTATTTGGGATAAAGTAGACTCCCTAAAATACTTCTGCAATATTTTTAACGATGCCGTTGCCGTGATTTTATTAAAAACACAAAATTTCAAGCAAACTCTTTTTTAAAATTTTTTTATGATATAAATCGCCAGAGAAACTTTTCACGTCACAAACAGCTGCCAAACACACACTATTACCATAGACAATTAGGGAAAAAATCTGTATCAATTCGGTTTGCGCATACAATTTAAGTGGACCAGTCCTAGTTAAATTTGATCAGATGGTATAGCACTCACCCATGATAAAAAATATATTATTCGAGAAGGAGCCCAATTTTCAAGTAGTTTTTAAACTAAATCCAGTCGTATGTCATGAATAGCCCGTTCAATATTGACTTCTAAAAGTTGAAGTGAGTCTGATTTATTGCTAAAGACCAATGACTTCAAATAACCCCACAAGAAGTATTCTAATGGTGTTAAATCACAACTAGTCCAGGCACTTTAAATAAAATAAATTATTTACACTACGATTTTAGAGAGAAATGTTCACTATTCTTGACCAGATACAGATTCAAACCACTTCGATTCCTACTTGTATATAGACTAGATTATTTTCGGAAGGTTTTAATACAGGGATTCTCTACAGTCTACGGTGATCTCTCTCTTGCCACTTAACAATCCAGTGAGAGAAAGAAAAACATTTTTTACGCTCTCCAAGAGATTGCATACATTTTTTTTTTCTTTGCTTATAGCATAAATTAGTTACAAGAAATTAACAACTCAAATATATAGTAAATTTATTTATTTAATTATTTTTTATTATTTAATAATATTATATTGAATTGAATTGAAATAAATTGCATTGATTATATTTTTTAAGGGTTAGGGGAGAAAACATTCTCTTAACAATTTTTTTTTTTGCTTTTTTCGTATAAATATGTTCACTGCGACTGTTCATATCTTGTATATATATTTTATGTGCACAAACATATTATAGCCGCAGAATTATATAAAAAACATATTTTCTGGAATTTTTATGCATTCACGTTTATATTTTAAAGAGAATGCGTCATCACAAAATCTTTGGTGTAATATTTTTTGAGACAGTTAACAAATGAAAATTTTAAACTACTTAATAATTTTTAATTGCAATAGATTAAATAAAATACTACTCAAAATGACAAAAAAAATCTTAAGCCTAATTTTTTAATTAACTTAAAATTGTTTGCGGTATATATAAAACCTTATTATTTTGCTGTTAGAAATTTTTATAATAATTTTCAAAATTTTCTCTTAACTGAAACTATTTGTCGTGCAAATTTTTTTTTAATGTTTATTTTGTTTTGTTCATTTGTTTATATTATTTGCAGTTTTAATATGTTATTATAACGGTTTCTTCTTATATTTTAACTACTTCGCCTTACCGACACATGTTAAATCACTTATATATTATATAATTTCTACTGTAAAATGTATTTACTTTGTTGCTTTATCTTTTTTTATAATCAATAATACTCTTAACTAGTGAAATTACTTTTTATATATATTTTTAAATAACTTTTTTCTATGGTGAATTTTCGATTATGTTTTCACACCCATTTTTGGCTTAATATCTCCCTTTATATAGTATATAAGTTTTATATGCCGATTTATGCAAAAATAAAATATAATTTCCCTATGTTGCGAAATATTCTGATTGTATAATAGAGTATAAATTTCTACTGCTAATTTTCAGCTCGCTCGAAACTGCGGCGGAACGCTAGCGTAAAATGTTTATTGAATATTTTAGTATTTCTTTGTTTTCTTTCTTTTCATAAAATAATGTTTTTCTTTTCTTTTTAAATGTTAAGAGGTTTTTGAAATGGTTACCATTAGTTTTGAATTATTGAGAAGGTATTGAAGTACCAGAATTGAAGTACAATATTTATGTGCTTAACTTGTATTGAGTTTATTTCGTTATAGCTTTTCATATGTTCACGACTTAAACTCCCAATCAGCTCAATCTATTGGTAAGCAATGTCTTGAGTTCGTTAATTAACAAAAAATCAAAAACAAATTTAAAAAACACCTATTTTTTGGTCCTATACTGATTAACAGCCAGAAAATGTATAAACTAGCTTCTAAGCCAGTGTATACCTACATTGTATTGTAGATATCATACGTCTTCGATTCGCTATTACTTTACTCGCTACATTTGCGCTCTGCTCGCTTGTCAAAAAATTTGCGTGTGAAAGCAAAAACAAAATTCCTCTTTTATATTCAATACGAGAGCGTGTATGAGCGCCTCATTAAAGTCGTGTAATCTTAAGATTATTTATAGCAGTTGTTTGTTCGATTCAACCTTCATAAAATAATTAGTAAGAAATACATTTGATCGTTGCTGTCAAAAGCAGAATATATTTTGCAAATTTTATTATTTTGTTTAAAATAAAAATAATTAACTCTACAAATTAGCTAAACAGATTAAGAAAATAGCATGCTAGAAATAAATTAGCATAGAAAAAAGCTTCTCCAAACTTTTCAAAAACTCTACGCACTATATTTGGTTATGTGTTTACTGTTGTTGTAATTTATTTATTTTTTACTTAACTACAATTCTCTAATAACTATGTTTCAATTATATAATACATATATTCGTTTACAGACCTTGTACGATATGTTAGGTTTGTTGTTATTTTAATTGTAATCGATTAAAAAAAAATGCGTTTTAGCGAAAAAACTACTATTTCTTTAGCTTGTCGTTTATGGTGTGTATTTTTCAATATTTTTTTATTGTGAAATTTTTATCAATACTATTATATTATTTATTATTATTTTTAAATTATTATTCGTATTTCTATTAATTTTTCTTATAATAAATATTCATTAAACTATTAATATTTTCACTAAAACTATTTTAATTGCAATTGTAACTGTCTTAAACATTATTGAGTTTGCATTTGTGAGTTGCTAGAGAGTTGTACTGCAAAATTATTAATAGTTTATCGAAAATAAGAATTTAGTCTGTGATTGTGGCAAAGAGTTTGATTATTTTAGCTAATAAAATTGTATCAAAGTTTTGAGTGGATTAGCAAAATTTTTCTCGTGTAGCAAATATGCGAATATTTCTGAATTATTAGTACCTTTTTTTTTGGAGTAGTTGTATATTTTTAAATATATGCAGACAAAAGTGATATTAAATGTAAAGAGTGTAGACTGTGTAGAATTTTTATATTAACTGATGAGTTTATGCTTAGAAATATGTCATATGCATTTAACTATTTGAAAATGAGAACGAGGAATAGTATGAAGAGAATTGTGGTAGTTTATTATGGATAGTTTTCAATTAAAGACAATTTTTTGTAGAAACTTAGAGGCCTAAATTTTCATCTAACCTTTCTTCCCAATATAAGAATAGAACAAATAAAGTACTTTTCCAGTTAGTGTGGGTTAGTGTTGACTAAATTTTTGGAAACATCAGTATGTTCTGTGAATGGTTTTGTGGAATAAGTTGATACTGACCACTTTGGAGTAATCACGCTTTTCTATTTAATGCGCAATATGTTTCCACAACAGTTTAGTTACCTTAACTAATTCAAAACTTGGGGTGTTACAAAATCTTTTTAGTTTTAACCTCACAAAATGTAAATCATTCTTTAAACTAGAAAAAAATTCGTAGGAATTAGTTAATCGTTATAGATTTTAATTAATTGTAGTATATCAACAGTTTGTAGAGATCTTTGAAAATTTATAAGTCCAACTTAAGGCTTCACTTTGTTGAACCAAGATTTTTACTACCTAAAAACTTTTGAAGACACCTAAGATAGCACTTGGTTCCACAAATATAATCAGATTTTTTTTGGAAAACGGATATTCAGGTTATCTAAAAGATTGTCATCGCGAAATATATAAAACACGTGCAGAAAGATGTAGCAACTAGGGCTGGGAGTTTGATACGGTATCTAATTAAATCGAATATTTCAATATCCGAACACCTGAATGAAAAATATGCGCTTTCAGATTTTAGTATATTTAAAAATTCGAAATTTGAAATGTAAATAGATTTCGATATTAATTATACTCGTACATCAAAAATATGAAAGTGAAAATATTTACCCATGCAGTAATGCAAAAAACGGCTTTCAAAATCGAGTTCTCTTGTTGAATTTTGCAATCAAGAGTACAAAACATTCGAAAAGACGAGTGTTGGCAGAAACTTTGTAAATCAGAACAACTAAAAAAACGAATAGATTTTAATTAGAGTTGCAAATTTTTTGATTAAAAATTTTTTTTTATCAAATTTTCAAAATTTATCAGTATTAAAATTTTAAAATCCAAAATAATCCAAATTTAATAATCCAAAATATTGGGTTTAAAGTTAAATTTCTAAAGTCAGCATTATAAATTAATAAAATATAAATCGGTTGATTGCCGATCGCTGCTCTAGAGTATTACAGATGATTGCGCAATGCGAGCTCTAGTTCAAAATTGTAGAACACAGTACGCAAGCGAAAAAAATTTAAATTTTAAAAAAATAATTTTTGAATTTTTAATTATAAACTTGCGGTTATAATTTTTTCACATTTTAATTAAAAATTAATTTTTAAATAAGCTTGCATGGACAACATTTTTATTTAACAAGAAAGGCAACGGAACAATATTCGAAAAAATATTTGAGATCGGATCACTATAGTATTCAGTTGCCATACAAACTGATCGATCAAAAAACAGTCCTTGTATGGAAAACTTTTTTATTTGACGAGATATCTTCAGGAAATTTAGCATGGATTATTATCAAAAGCAACGGTATAATCTCCGACGAAAGTGATCAGATTGAACCACTATAGCATATAGCTGCCATACAAACTAAACGATCAAAAGCAAATTAAAGATCTTAAAAATGTACTACTGAAGTGAAATTTTCGAGATTACAAAATAAAATAAAAAAATGTATTTAAATGTTAATTCTATTATATTTTTAATGCATTATTTGCAACCCTGAAATTAACCGATATCTTTGCAATTCGAATTTTGCTCGAAACTCTCTCGAATCTTCACAGCCCTAATACAAACCAATTATAATGTTTGAAAAAAATGAAAAAAAAAAGTTTGCTTATAAGTTTGTGAAATAAATTAAAATGCTTAATAAGAAAATTTTAAGTATGTAAAATGTTTTAAAATATTATACATATAATTAGTTAGACTTAAAAATGTATGCCATAGAAAGAAAAGCAATGAGTTTTACCTGTATTTAAAATTATGTTTTAATAATGAAACAAAATTTAAATGAATGTTTGTGAACATATTTATATATATTTTTTATGTGAACTTTTTGCTAAATTTCTTTATTTATGTATGTAAGCATTCGAAAATCTTAATGCAATTCTAAAAAAAACTAGTGTAAGCCTAGTACAGCGCTTGGTTTACCATTGCTTGAATAAAATTAATGCTAAATTTATTTAATAAAATTTTTTTTTTTTTGACTAAATAAGTTGCAAAATTTTGAACTGTGTGCAATATTTGAGATTTCCTTTTAAGTTTTTGTTTTAGTTTTCAATTTCGTGTATATATGTACATAATAATGACTTAATGACAACGGTATTACAAGTCAAAAGGTATTTGAGTATTTCGAGTATTTGCTTATCAGAGTATTTTAGCTACATAGTAAGTTATGTAAGTGCAGTTAAAACTCGTGTCGTTGCGTTACGTTAAAAATCTCACGAAACTAGTGTAAATCTACGGATACACATGTATTTAACAGAAAACTAAAATTATTGCTTTAAAACTTATTTTTTAAAAACTAAATAAAATTGTTTATCAATACGTATGTATGTATGTAATACATTTGTATATATGTATGTATATAATACATTTATATATATATATGTGTATTGTATGTATGTATACATTTGTATGTTTTAAAATGGATTTAACTATGGCTTTACGCAAACCGCTATTAGGAGACTTTTACCTTCACTCTGTGTATACTTGTATGTATGTATGTGTGTGTTTATGAGTATTTCTCGTAAAGTAGTGAAAACTAAATAATAAACTATGCGTATGAGTTGACAATGGAAGCGCGCTTCGAGGTTTCTCAAGTGTCTTTCACAATTCACAATTAAATCAAATTAAAATTGATTTATTCGCAGCAACAACTACTACCAGCTCGCTATTCAAGTCACAACGAGTGTTGCACACACACACACGCACACTTTTTCACTTTTCGTAAACATGTATGTGTGTATGTACATTTGTGAGTGTGTGTTTAATCATATTTTGCGCATGCGCGCTTGAAGAGTTCCTCTATTTTCTCCCTCGGTCCTTGCACGATGAGCATAAATTGCGATGGAAAGTCCCAAATGATGGTGAAATGGAAAAGCATATTCGCTATGGCGATCACATACTCGAAGAAGGCGAACCAACTGAAGGCTGTGAAGTTAATGAAAAATATTTTTTTTATTTTATTAAATTTTAATATTATTTCAAACACATTAGTGAACGCACCCAAATCATGACAGTAGAAACGATGCTTGGCGAAGAATACCAATAAGCCGACCGTGCTCACTATCGAGGTGATGAAGAGTATTTTCTTCCATTTGATGGACTCGCGTTGTGTGGGCAAGAGTTTGCTTTCGTCCTCGAAGAGCATACCGTGCAGTTTAATCGTGGCCAACATGTAGCAGAGTGAGCAAACCATAAATGTGATGAAGATTTTCTCGTGAATCGCTGGGGAAGAGAAAAAAGTTACAGTAAAATGAGTGGTTTAAGAAGGGAATTACAAAACTGTGTTCACAATTATGTATAAAAATTTTTACACAAGACCTTATGTACACACATACATAACTGTATTAAGTTAGTATAGTTCAACTAGTCGGTTACAAGGTCTTACTCAAAGACAATCATAAAACTAAATTATATCGCCTCGTCGTTATTTAAGCATTGGAGTATAAAGAGTCCTAACAAAATGAGAGATCCGTGCCACAAAAACTCTTTCGCTTGTCTTCGGAACAGAAAGAAAAGTCTCTCATATAATCCAAAGGATTTTAAAATCGCTATTAGCCGCCTAAACAGATTTGATGATGATGGACTCAAAGCGCTTCTTGAATATATGAGAGTTTTTTGACTCATATCCAGAAATTGTGGCATCACCAAGGAGGGGTTTTTCAGCTGTCGAAATGTGAGCGAACTCCGTCGCGAAGCTCAGCTCGGAAACCTAATCTAAAATAAGAACATAATTTGACCTAGCGATCGATGAGATAGCAAAATTTCGTACTGTACCAACGACAGTTGAATCTGAATAAACAGAACGAACCCTGTTTCATTCCCTGTCAAAGACTGATACCTCAACACCATTCTCAAAACTGTTTATATGATGTTTTATGCCGCTAAATGTAGTTAGCGACCCCCTTTACTCTCCTGATCAGCAAGAACTTATCGACTAATTCATTCTTATCCAACGCGCCGATAATATGGTACATCCAATTGTCAGAAATGTGTCTTACGTAGTAGTTAAGAATATTAGATATTCTTCAAAAGATTAAAACCTTGGATCTTTATTTGGCTGAAAGCCATTATTGTTATCTAAATTGTATGCACGAAATAGAGTTTTAAGCCGTTCCCGAAGATTTGAAGAAGAAGAGAAAAACTTTTTCTTCACTAAGTATTTGGAAACAAAACCAGGTCCACCTTACCAATCTATAACTGTAATAGGCTGTTAACATTAACAGTAATTTGTCACTTTATGTTTACTACTAATTTCCTGGGAGATGACCGATGACTGACTGATGAATTATCATCTGATCAAATTTGACCCAGATTGGACCATTTAAACTGCGTACGCCGAATTTAGCGTTGACCTGCTTGTGTTGACCATATTTTGAAGGCGATAATAAAGTTTTGTATTAAAATACGTGAAAATGTAGATGTAGCTTTTTTTTCACAGTCCGGGTCAAATTTGATCAAGTGGTAAATTAAGTTCACTTAGTTGAAAAAATCAATTTTAAGTTCTTTGAAGGGTCTTAAGCTAATCGAAGTACTCAAAAATAATCATAAAACTAAATAGTATCGCCTCGTCGTTATTCAAGCAACAATTAATGGGCAGTAGGGTGGAGCAAAAAAAAAATTTTTTTTTGCTTAACCTGAGGGTAAAATCTGTAGATTATAAAAAAAGAAAATTTTTGGATAAAAAACTAAAAAAAATTTTTAACATCTAGAGGCGGCGCACTCAGTTTTTAAGTTAATTTTCGAGTTAAAATTTTTATTTCGTAAAAAAATATTGATAAGTGTTCTAGAAACTGTGGAGAGTCCTCTTTCAGGCCAAATAAAAGTTATCAACTTAAAAAAAGTGTTTGTGGCCATTATTGGAGTTTTGAAAAAAGATCTCAAACGACAACATGCTTTCCTTAAGCGTTAGAATAAATTTTGAGTCAAAAACCGTCGGTAACTTTTATATAAATGTAAAAAGTTTAAACCAAAAATATTTTTTTTCTGTTTTTTTTTGTCCAAAAAAAATTGTTTTTATAATCTACAGCTTTTACCCTCAGGCTAAGCAAAAAAATAATTTTTTTTTTGTTCCACCCTAATGGTCAGGGTGTCAAAAATTACAACTTAGTGAAAGAACTTATTCGATTATGTTTTACAAGTTTGAAACCGACCAGAAGGAGCGGATGGATTTGTAGAAGTTTTTTTTTTTTGAGGGATTTTTCTAATTTAATCATCTCGTATTTGAAGCAAATTTCGAATAAGTAATAGTGTTATATAATATTATGTATATTCAAAACTGTTTAACAAGGGATTATAGTTAAGAAAATATGCTACTAGGATGGGATACTGCGAATCCTAGTCCCTGTAAACCGCTTTGAACTCGCTTCAAAAACGTAACTTTTCCAAAAATAAACTTAAATTATTATACTTACGATAGTTCTCCCTATTCGAAATGTAGGTGACACCGCCCAACGATGAAATTTCGATGAGATTCAAAATTAAGATTATGGTTATCATTAGATCGGCCTTTGGCACCAGATGCGGCCGACGTTGCTGCAAATTGGCCAACATGCTGCGATAAAAGTTCTTATAGACGAAGGCGATGGGCAAACGCGGTCCAATATGTAAGGCAATACTCAGGCGCCAGAAGTAGCGTTGTGGGCTGACACCGGTAATGGCACTTATCGATGGTACAATGTTGTAGACCTACAATCGAACACAATTGAAAAGCCATTAAGTCTGACTAATAAATAGGCGATATATGAGCAATACTTACACGGCAATGCGTTTCGTGCACATCATCATATTGGAAGACGTACGCGGTGACGAAGCAGGTGAATAGCGTCACCAATGGAAGCAGTGCAGTCACCACACAAATCTGATGGAAGCTAGCCAAGTAGTGTACGGCTAATGGCAGCGCTGCCGACGCAGCAGTCGTTGACGTCGCTGACAGCGAAGCCATATCTGTGACTGTTGCCGTAGCCGAGTCGCCATTAGCGCCGACCGTTGTTGTCGATGTTGTTGTTAAATACTGCAGCCGGCGGCAGGAAACGTAAAACAAGTAATGCAAAAAACAACAAAAAGTTTTAGTGGCAGAGAAGCTTGTTAAATGGCGAGCGATAAAAGCGAAAGTGTGCTCTGTGGTAATGTCACTCATACGCCATGGCTTCCCACATTTTACACAAGCTGTAGTAGATAGCAGGCATGGCAAACACGCAAACAAAAAATTAAAAAAAAGACATGAAAATCAATAGAGGGTAATAAATTACTTGAAAGCATCTCATGACAACTCATCAGCGCTAATAATAAAAAGTTGACAGCGCTCGTTTGTGTCTAACCACAAGGACTCGGCTACATCGAAACATATGTATGTATGTATGTATGTACAGGTATTTGCGCCAATTGCCAATTTAACGTTTGTACAATTTGTGTTTGCCTTTAAACGCGAGCATGCTAGCAATTTGCGTTAATACACGACTACGAGGGTTACCTATAATGTTATGAGGTTAACCGATATCTTCATTTCCATAGCTAAATTTTAGTTTATTTCGACATATAGCGACATAAATTATTTTACGCGTTTTATTTCAAATTAAATAAAATTTTAAAATTCATATTTACTTACAGGTTAGCAAGTAATGCATTTAAATTCATATTTAAGTTAAATTTTTATTTTTTGTAATTCCGAAAAATTTAACGAAAAATTATTTTCAAGTTTCTTATTCCTAATGCTAAATTAAAAAATTAAAAATAAGTTTTGAATCCCCCGAAAAATTAAATTTGAATACCAAATACCGGATTGGAAAAACAACATGTTAATTCCAAGTTTATAGTTAGAAATTAAAAAAAAAAATTATAGTTGAATTTTAAACTACATATTTCGCGGTTGCGTACTTCTCTTTCCACCATTTTGATTAGCTTTTGAAAAGGTAAGCTTACTTTTAATAAAATATTAACATAGCTTAGCAATTTTTTCTTAATTACTTTTAATTACTCTTAATTACTCTTAATTTTAGTTTTTCAGTTAGAAAGTTTTTGTTATCAAAAATATTGTTTATATTTGTTATTACGATTTTTTAATTAGAAAATATTTTATCAATTTTTTATTCCGATTTTGGTTTTAAAAATTTAATTTTCAATATTTAATTCTAATTTTCAGATAAAAGATTTAAACTTTCATCTTTTAATTCAGATTTTGAAATTAAAAATTTTATTTTTTTTTTAAATAAATATTTGAATATATATTACTATTTTGGGTTAACAAATAGCAAAAATAAACATAACGGTACTAAACAAGATCGTATTGTGGAACGAATTACATAAATTTGAATAAATTTTAACATTATAATTAAAAACTTGTTTAAAAAACGCTTTGCAAAAAAAAAAAATATTAATCATAGTAATCCTCTTTGAGTCTAAAATGTAATAATACGACTCAAAATGTCTTCTAATAACTAGATTTTAGGTAAATTAAAATTATAATAAAAAAATTTAATTGAACTTGAGAACGTCTTACATTTTTTTCAAGTTTCTGAAATGTGTTCACTACCCCTCGTATGCATATACGCGTATACATTTTCACTTTTCCATGAAGGCATTTTCTTGCCTGACAATTTGTTGTTGATCTAATAATAGTTAAGTGTCGCGATGATTTTTAGCTTTTGCACGACATGTTCGATATTGACCGATGGTTTTATACAATTATACGTATAATAAAAGGACATCAATTTAAAGTGCAAATATTGCGTGACAAAAAAGAAAAAAAATACGGAAACAGCAAGCGATTAAGTAATGAAGCGCAAAAGACGGTTAACAAGTAGGTTAAGGCCATCTTTATCATGAAAAATTACTTAAAGTAATTGCTAAAATAAAATGAAGTTTAGTTAGCATCAAAGTTAATGACTATAATTAGCTAGATGAGCACGTGTGTGGCACACGTACATATTTGTAGACATATTTATAAGAACTAGATAATTACATTTTCTTTTTCTACAACAATATGGCAACCATAACTACTATAAGTTACAATGGGAAATAAGAAAGCATGAAACTGAGCTCGACAAAAGAACAACTATTTATTTTAACTCGAAACCAACCATAATCAAGTTCACTGATTCCAAGTGTTATGTGTAATTCTCTTTTTACCCGAAAATAAGAGATGTAAATGCTAAAATATTTATAATATTGAGTAAGGTCCTGTCAAAGACCAGATACTTTATTCGCACACCTTCAATAAACGGTAGACCAGTTTTGATACCGTACAAGAAAATTATAATAGTTTATAATACCTATGTTAAATGATAAATTATAAGAGTTTAGATTGTCTCCTAATTTCTTAAAAACCTTTGAAAAATATATAATAAAAAAAAAAATTATTTAAGCCGAAAATGCAAATACTAAAGCATATTTACACATATACCTTCTCATACGCAACGCTTACCAATTGCTCACTATTAACTTGTTCATTCGCCTGATGAGCCAGCGACAAGGCTGTCGCTTGCTTTGTGTTACGCAAGATTGCGCCACTGCCAGCGTCAACAACGTCTGAGCTATCATTTGGCTGCTGCATATCCTTTGCTGAATCCACATCAGCTCGCACAGCCTCCGCCATCGCAACAAAATATCTCGATTTCTCCAAAAAAAGAAAACCAGTCCCCAACAATAGCTTTAAATGGAGAAGATACCAATGAAGACTACACAACTGCGTTCTCCAAATACGCAAACGAAGTAAATAGAGTGTAAAGCTTTTGTTTTTTCGATCGCTAAAGTTGATATAATTAGCTTTATGCTAAAATTTCACTTTGTGCTGCACTTTCCACATGTTTTGCATTTTATTTATAATTTACGTAAATAAATTTAATAATTATCGATTTTTTCGCAAGCACGTTCGTCAAAGACAGCCTGTCGTTTGTGCCTTCTTCAACTGTGTGCGTGGGTGATGCAGAAATGCTCATACACAAACATATACATATCAGTACTGAAAGGCGTTTTGACCTTTAAATTTTGCTTGTCGCACTTGCAAAAATGAAAGTGTTTAATTTCTAAATTTTCACTATGTTTGCTGCTTCATTAAATGTTCTTTATTGTTTCGAATTCGATTTTTTTTTTCCTACAACCAATCACTTTCCGCTTCAGTCTTACACAATACGCGGATGCAGCGTTGCTTTTAGGAAATTCTGCTGTTATGTCACTATGGATTTTCCTTTCGCCATTATTCGCCACATTTGACATCCTAACATTTGGTTTTGTTGTACTTGTAATGTAGACCAGACAATGTAAACATTTCCAAAAATATAGTGTCCAATTGCCACACGCAATAAAGCAATTACACGTTGTAAATGTATAGGCGAAGGTGTGTGTGTGTGGTAATTATCGTCTCTCAAATAGTTATCGTCTCTTTGCAGAAAATTCTTCCATAACTCACAACATATGTAATAAAATTTTTTGCTCGGAACGCACGCAATTTCATTCAAACAGTATACTTTAACAAAAAAATCAACAAAACTAGATTACCGTTACAAGCAAAACTGTGCGTGCATATATACAAATTCTCGTTTTATATTATACACCCTGTGCTTATGTTGTCCAATTACAACACTGCCCAATTAGATCAGCTGCTAACAGCTGTCAATAGAAAAGCAGCAGCTCTATAACATTTCTTTTGGGTTATGTGCTATTTACGCTTAATATATCTGAATGAAAATAAACATTTAATACACAATTAATAAATAAGTGAAACGAAATAATGGCATCTTTTGTGAAACAGTTCGCCCGCCTCAATATAACACAAAGAAGTCTGTTACAGAACTCCTGCAAACTGCTACAGTCGGCTAGCCATAGTTTACATACAACGGATGCTTTAAGCTCTAAATGGAATAAAGCTAATCAGGGACCACGCAAATGGTTGGAGTACAACAAAACAGTGCATCCACCACAAAAACCCGACGAGGAACCACGAAAAGCGGTAATTAGTTTGCATTAACTCAATAATAACTTAACATTACAATAAAAGTGATATAATCATTCCATGTAGTATGTTTGTCACATGCGCACCAATATTAAATATAGTCCTGATAAAATGTGGTATATCGCTTCATTTGTGCGTGGTATGTCCGTCGATGAGGCTGTGAAACAATTGAGTTTTGTGCTGAAGAAAGGCGCCACACATGTCAAAGAGGTGATACTGGAAGCACAAGAAATGGCTGTTAAGCAGCACAATGTGGAATATAAGAGTAATTTGTGGATTGGTAAGCTGCACATATATAAAATTGAGTGACCTAAAATTAATTAGCTTAATAAACAATCAACAGCTGAGTCTTTCGTGGGCAAAGGACGTGTTTTTCGCGGTATACGTCGACATGCACGCGGACGTCAGGGCATAGTTGAATACAAACACTGTCATTATTTCGTAAGACTAGAAGAAGGTGAACCACCAAAGGATTACTACCTACCTGTACAGCAAACGCCAGAACAACAGTTAGAAAAATGGATTGAACAAATGCGTAGCCGTAAAGTTATCAATTCGCTCTAAGTCAATTTGTTTCAATGATTGTTTAAAACATGCAATAAATGCAGTTGTCTAAAAATATGTTTTATTTAATAAAAATAAATAAGTACAATTTTACTATTATCAAACATCAGCCAAAACAGCGGTCATTAAGTTTTCCAATCCCTTGTCTTTATTCACTTGCGTTAATTGAGAAAGCGGCACATTATCTTCACTTTCATCGCTTTCACTTTGCTCCTTTGTCAATAGATCCCCTGCTATATCTAAAGCAAGATCTTCACGTTCCCTGAGCAATTTGTCAAAATTTTTATCGACCGCTATACCGCTGAACTTTGATAAATTGGACATAATAGAATGGCCAGCATCTTTACGCTTCTTTCGTGTCCCTTTGATATTACGCTTTTTATTTTCTTTTGGAACAACACTTTTATTTTCTACAGACGCAGAGTGATCGCGCTCTAAATGTTTAGCTAAATTTTGTCCACTGCTAAAAACACGTTCACAACCAGGCACTTCACATTCAAAACGTTTCCCACCATGTGCGATGCGTATATGTTGTTTTAGATTCCGTTCATATGCGTAACTACGTCCACAACTGGGGCATTTAAAATTCATTTTCTTCTCTTCATCCATATGCTTAGCTGCTATGTGTTTTTGAAGTTCACTGGGTTTTCCATACACGCGCTCACATTGTTCGCACTGATAATACTTTCGTCCATGCTGCTTCTCTTTACAATGTTTAAGATATTTAGTCCATTTATCAAACTTCAAGTTACAATTGGCACAAATATATACTTTACAGCTTGGAACATGTCGGTCATGCTCCCATTGTTGATAAAACCCTCTTGAACATTTTTCACAGCTACAATAAACCAGAAATTATAAATTTTACAGTTATTTTTCATAAATAAATAACAGTAACTTACGTATAGGGGTAATCCCCAGTGTGCGTTTGGATTTCATGCCTGCGTAATTTTAGTTTCTGTGTGAACTTTTCGGAGCAAAACGAGCAGGGATAAATTTTAGGATTTTCATGAACCTCTCGAATATGTCGATACATGTTAGTCTCCGATAGGAACATTTTTAAGCATCCGGGTATCTGACAAGGTACATTCTTCACTGGTGGTCCCACTCGTTCATGTGTAGTACGCAAATGACGCTTCAAATGCGTCAAAATGGAATATACTTTATCGCAGCCGTCATATATGCAATAATGCTTTTTCTGAAATACGAAACCATTTATTTACTTTTACAACCTACTCTTGCGTAGACTTACAATTCCTGTATGGTGATACTCATGCCGATCGAGATGGTCCAGACGCTTGAAACTTTTTCCGCATCCCTCAATGCTGCATATATATTTGGGACCAGTGCTATTACGACGTGGCTTTGGCGCATCTTGAAAGGAAATTACACTCTCCAAATCACTGTCTGAGTTAACTTTATTTCCTGGAGTCATTTTTGGTCAAATTTTGCCAAAATGCTGATGTACTTATTTTGTTTTCGTATTGTATTTCACGTGTTTTATTACGAATGTCAACTGCAAAGAATTGCAAACGTGTTGCTAAAGCGGAGTAAATTAGGAGTTAACTAAAAAATAAACACGACCGCAAACTTAATAAACAATGCATTATGTGGATAAAATTTTAGCTAGGTTTTATAGCAGCATAGTATATAAATATTAAAAGTTTATTATATATAATATAAAGTATATTTTTTTTGCGGTAAAACATAAAAAAGTTAAATACAAAATTTTTAATTGGTACTAAATAATTGAGTATTCCAACTGGTCAATGCAACGCTGTTGCTTTGACAAAATACCAACAAACGAAAGACGAAGAAAAAGGGGGAGTTTGCTAAAGAAAAGAAATTCAGAAAAATTAGTTGTAAAGTTATTTAGACAAGATTCAAGTGTTATTTAAATAAAAATGGAATATGAA
This sequence comes from Bactrocera oleae, assembly GCF_042242935.1. Taxonomy (NCBI): domain Eukaryota; kingdom Metazoa; phylum Arthropoda; class Insecta; order Diptera; family Tephritidae; genus Bactrocera; species Bactrocera oleae. Next base: position 60,177,500 of record NC_091539.1, read on the forward strand.
AGTGTTTTGATTGTAAAGCCAGAAGTATTTATTTACAAAATCCCACCACGCGCCAGCAACAGAGGTTACAGGTAAACGATAAGTGCAACGGTGCTCCAGTGGAAAATCTGTCTTCGTGGAAAATTTGCTAGTTTCCTCTTTTTCTTACCTACTATTGTTTTTTTTATTTTTCATTGCCACTGCCAAGTAACGTTGATGACAAAGAATCTAAAATTGATATAAAAAAAAAACAAACATAGAAATTGCAACTTTCTTAAATGGACCACGTCAACGAGATGAACAAAGCAATTATAAAATTATGATATCTAATGAAACTTAGATATACAATTGCGGTACCATCTTATTGATTGTCCTTAAATACAGCTGCTACTTTGCCACAAGGTTAAACTAGTTAACGCTTCAAGTTCAAATCCAATTGATTTTTCTGCGGCAAATCTCTTATTGGTTAAGCTGTTATCAATTTTTATTAGAAAAATGAAGGGCAATTTAAGTGCTGCTCTAGCTCTAGAATCGTAAACTTTTTCTCCTATGAAGTTATTGAATGAGTTTTTTATGATAATTTATTTGGAGCATAACTTTATTTACCTAATAGAGCTGCGGATTGGAATCTTGGCGAGCCGACTTGGACCGGCCGTATGCGTTTGGTGGCAAAAGGTACTGCATGTAATTTAAAGTTGGAGGATAAAAATACCGGCGCGCTTTTCGCAAATTGCCCCATTGATACATATCCTGGTGTTGCTATAGAAGCGGTTTCGGATAGTTCACGTTACTTTGTAATACGCGTACAAGATGATAACGGTATAAGATAAACAATAAATATCTTATCAAGGGTTTTAATATTAATTTTATAATTTCGCTGTTTCTTAGGTCGTTCTGCATTTTTGGGCCTAGGTTTTGGAGATCGTTCGGACTCTTTCGACCTTAATGTAGCATTACAAGATCACTTCAAATGGGTGAAAAATCAGGAGCAAATTGAGAAGGAAAAAACAGAGCCTAAGCAGCAACTTGATTTAGGATTCAAAGAAGGAGAAACCATTAAAATAAATATGCGAATAACAGTGCGTATATAAATAAACAAATTAAATTGGTATTATTTTATTTAATTTTTTTTAAATAGAAAAAAGATGGATCTGAAGGCACCGGTCGCGCAGGCAAAGCTAAGCCGTCATCTGGAATTTTGCCACCACCACCCGGGGGTATTGGCAAGATTGCACCACCGCCTTCAGGAGCTAGCGGCTCTGTACGACAGAGTCCGGGTACATCGCCTGCACATAAAGCACCAGGTGGGCCAGGCAGCGAATGGACGGATTACGCCTCAGCAGGGTAATTACAAGCTGTACTTCAAATAACTTTGTAAATATTAATTTTTGTTGCTTCTTTATAGTGGACAAGCCCAACCACAACAACAACAAAATGCTGCTAACGCAAATTGGGTGCAATTCTAAGTAGGTTTAAACAAACATTTACATATACACACACAAATTCATGCAGAGCTACATAAAAACAAATGTGTACGTAAAAAAAGGAAAAAAAAATACTAAAACCAGAAGGGTAATACGTCAAGCGTTAAATAAAGAGCTTTCGGTCAAAATCGTATAAAATATAATTTGTTGCATACAAGCTAGATAACGCGGGTGTAAGTTTATGTAACATTCGATATCGACAATTTAACGAAATTTATGAAATTAGCAAAAAGTTAAACTGTAATCAAGCCAGTTCATGGTATAGTGAAATATAAAAGGAAATAAAAACATGGCAAATGTGTATGTATAACTTGTTAATGTAATGTAAAAATAATTATTAAAGAATTCAGTTAATTTTTTAGTAAAATTATATCTTAACTATACAACAAAAAATAAGATAATTAAATCGTACATTTATGCATATGAATATGCTACAATAATAACAATAAGCTGAACCATAAATGTGTGAAAATGATGCAAATAAGTCATACTAACAGTTTTTTGTTTTAAATCACATGTCATTGGACATACATACTACTTGTTTAGGTTAAACTTTTTCGGTTCCATCAATAAGTTATATTTGTCTTGTAAGTGCACAGTGCTAATATTATGAAATGTACTTACACAATTTGCGTCAATTTTGTTCGCAATTGAATTTAATTTACGCAATTATTTGCATACATTTGCATACACACATTCCATTTTGCATTATTGTTGGTTTAAACAGATTTTGAAGCACTTATCATCTTGCGAAACATTTTATATATCATATAGTATTTCCAAAACAAAAATATGTGATTTTTATGTTCTCTAATTAAATGAATTTGTATTAAAATTTTACAAAAAAATTTTATGTGAGTTTCTATAGAATTTTGCCTTTGCTTTGCGATTGATAGTTAGAATTCCGAGTCGAATACCCATTATTAGAACTGTAATCCACTGAATGTTGTATGAAATGTAATATATAATATTATGCATCCATTAAAAATATGATAAAAGCATAGCATAAAATATATTGTATTTATATCAGTTATACGTATATAGATTGTTCAGCGCTTTTGCTATTTATTAGTGCAAATTGAATCTATTGAATTAACTATTTTGTTGCATATGAAAATAAAACCCATTTATCAATAATAGCCAACACTGATTGTAAACTCAATGAACAATTTCGAACTACTTACTGTATCCTTTTGCTCTAATGAAATTTACGAGTATGTAAAGTAAATTAATATAATAAGTTATATATGTATTTAAAATTTATAATTGATGAAGATTGAAATCGAAATTGAGTAAAAGTTATTATTTTTATTTAAAATATATAATAAATAAACTTGATAACACGGAAGTGGAAAGCTGTCCGTATAACGCACGAACTAATTTCATTTTTCTTTGGCAATAATTAAAAAAAAAAAAAAAGAAAAAATATTAACTTCGAAACTAGAACACAATTCGCGTAAATACAGGGTCTCCGAAAACTTCTGGATGTTACAAAACTTAATAAACTCTGTTCAGGGTGTAAATCTCAATGCACTTCGTGGCAAAAATATCAAATACTATATTAAGGTCCGTAGCCTGTAGCTAGTTAACAAAGTGCGCTGAACATACCCCAACATCAGCTGTGTTTGCTATTGGTTGGCAGAATTTAAATTTATTTTTTTCACAATTGCGAATTCCAGAACTTGAAACATTTGTATAATTATTTGGTTTTAAACAGTGCATTTCATTAAAATTAAGTAAGATAATGTACACATTATTACATGGCTTCTATAAATACCTCACACAAAAGGAAGAATACTGTGTGGTTATATTAGGACTTGACAACGCTGGAAAAACGGTAAGTTCAACTTATTGATGGTATATATAACTTAAATAAACATTTTAATTACTGTTTTGTTAGACCTACTTAGAGGCAGCTAAAACGAAATTCACCAAAAACTACAAAGGTATGAATCCAGCGAAAATCACCACAACGGTAGGCTTGAATATTGGCACAATTGATGTGTCGGGTGTGCGGTTGAATTTCTGGGATTTAGGAGGACAGCAAGAGTTGCAATCTCTATGGGATAAATACTACCAGGAATCACATGGTGTGATTTATGTGATAGACTCGAATGATCGGGAGCGTATGGACGAGTCAAAGGAAATTTTTGGTCAGTTCAAACATTTCGATTTTTTTTTTCGGTTTCAAAATATATTATATATTTTTTTTGTTATTGCAGATAAAATGATTAAAAACGAATTGCTCTCAGGAGTGCCACTACTAATACTTGCCAATAAGCAAGATCTGCCCGATGTAATGGGTGTACGTGACATAAAGCCAGTATTTCAACAATCTGGCGCGTTAATAGGCCGACGTGATTGCCTAACCATGCCAGTATCGGCGCTTACGGGGTATGAAAAAAAAAATCACAAATATTACATATGCAATGTTGCAATGCTCTTTATTTTATTTGCATGTCTTTCAACAGTGAAGGTGTAAATGAGGGTATTAAATGGTTAGTTGAAGCCATTAAACGACATTCCATAGTGCGTCCGCCGCGCGAAAACGATTGATCATGATTATAATAATATTGCAGTTAACGAGAATATTTTACAATGTACAATGTACTCACTTTTTATTTATATTCTCCCAAGCAACACAATGGGAGACTGGAGCAAGTTTTGTATGTAAACAACTTTAATATTTTTTAGTATATATATTATATATAATTATAATTATAGTTTCTGCTTATTTAACTAACTTTTTAAACATAAAGATAAGGTACTGACAAATGAAAGTTTGACTTAATAAAATCTAAGTATTTTATAGAGTTAAAATTAATCGAATTTCTATAATTGTTAACAATTTCTTGTAAAAAAATATTAAATTGTGGTATTATTATTGCTTTACCTTGTTTAAGAGAATGTTTTCATCGTACAAAACTCTTTTTAGCAAAAAATATTTAAACCACATTACCTTTGCTGCTTATCAGTTGATACTCCAAATAATACTTTACGAGTGTCTAGTTGATAAAATGTTGTTGTAACTTTGTACTGTATGAGTTCATTTTAGTATTTTTGATTGTGCTCTCTATCCATTTTAACATTATTTAGCTTCGTATATAATACATATGTATGGACATGTGTATATATATGAACATGTTTTTTTAGATAACACGTAAGTTTTTGATAAAAATGCAGAGCGCCAGGTAGCTAAAGTGGACGATTTGTTAGCATTTAGGGTGCTTGCTAACGAATTAACTCAGCGGGTTTAGAACTTCCCGTGAAGTTGAGTGAGCATTCTTTTTAATAGCCTTTTTCGTACGATCAGAGGTAAATTCAAATAAAGCTATACATGTCGTTGTTCAGTATAAACTAGACGCTATCGCCTTCGGTAGAAATTGACAGCTGTATTACTGCAAAAGTTTTAGGAAATCCGCGTATATATATGTATAACTGGGTGACAAACTGTTATATATTGAATATATTAATAAATTATACATTTTCTATCGGACGTGTGTAAAAACTACTGTGTAAATGTTGATATGAAAGTCAATTATTTAAAAAATACGATCATATTATATTTGAACGATTTACAAAAAATATGTTTGTGCTTAAGTTATTAAAGAAGTAATGACGGTAGCAACTACATAGAAACATACAATAAATTTATTAAAATTCCCATACATAAATAAGATAACAACTAGACGTATCGCGACATCGTTTCAGCCGCTTATCAGTAACGGTTTCTGTGGTATCGAACTACTCTTGGTTTCTTGTATTTTCCGATGAATGGTGTTGAATGACAAAGTAAAGATATGTCTGTGCTAAGTAAAAAATAAATATATAAGAAATTTAAAAAATTAATATATAAGCAAATTATAAAAAAAAGTACCTACTCGAATACAAAGAAAGAGATTTTTGTGCCAGAAACAAAGTTGCAGATTTCACTGCAGTTGTGCAACGATGTATCCATATTACGAGCCGGATTGGAGTGTTTTACCGCCAGAAAACAATCGCAGGTACTTATAGTTATCAGACAACGATTTTTTTTATTTATTAAAGTAGTTTAAGTATTGAATATATGTATGAAGTCTTATATCATATACTCATTGCAACTTTGTTGTTAGTAAAAGGAAGTGAACATACACATGAACATATGTAAAAGCCACACTACATTTCTTACAGTATATTTAAACAAAACGCCCACCACATGTATGTGATTCAACAAGCATAAAGTCACTGTGCAAACAAAAAGTTGATGACAAAAAATAGATATACAAAAATGTAGAGCAACAATTAAATTAAAGAATAATGTTTTCGATATGTGACTATGAATAATATATATTATATATGTGTAGTATACGTCTGTATGTAAGAGTGTATATCTTATCAAAATAATACGTTTGGAGATACAATCAATTTCATATTGAAATTGACATGCAGGTTAAACTCTATTTCATACCTGTATACATTATATATATCTATATTATATTATATTCAAACAGTTACCTAAATTTATGTAATTTGGAACGTATGGCAGCTAAATGTTATATAATTCCTGCAAAATTTCGTGAAGATACCTTGTCAGATAAAAAAGTTTTTCCTACAAAGACTTGATTTTGACCGGTCAGTTTGTATGTCAGCTGTATGATATAGTTATTCGATATCGGCGGTTGCTACAAATGAACAGCTTGTTGGTAAGAAAAGGACGTGTGCAAAAACTGACGATTAGGGGGTATGGGTGTATGCATTAATTCGTGCGGTTTCGTTTTTTTTCGAAAATTAAGACTTTATTGTGAAAAAGTTGTTATACATTTTATGTTCAAAGTATTGCCCATCGGAAGCTACGATGGTTGCCCATTCCGTTCCCACGACAGTCGGGTCTATGCCGGCCAAGGACTGTCAACCCGGCAGAATTCTGCCGCTACAACAACAACATGGTTGCCCATCTTTCTGGCAGTTTGTGGATCCCATCCCAGAAGAACTTCTCCGGCTTGGAGGCCAAGAAAGAATCGAGTCAATTTCTGATACCCTGTTCTGAATTTTTTTGGCTGTCCGGACGTTCTCCGTCGTCTAAGTCGAAATTGCCACTTTTAAACCGTGCAAACCACTTTTGGCACGTCGTTCGGCTAAAGCATGGTCACCATAAACGTCCAGTAAAGTACGATGGCTTTCGGTAGCACTTTTCTTCATGTTAAAGTAATGAAGAAGAACTCCCCGCAAAAACACTTTATCTGATACAAATTTCGACATTTTCAAATGAATGAAACAAATTGTTATTCACGCTAGAACAAATGACATCTACTAAAAACGACGCGAAATGACAGCAACTTTGAAATGAATATAGCCACAGATGAACACGACGCGAAATAATACTAGTAGAGCCCTATCTTAGAAAACCGCACGAATTAATGCAATATATAGAAAGACAGACGGGCATGCCCCAATCGACTCAGCTGATCATTTACATATATATATACTGTATAAAGTCTCCGACGTTTCCTTCTGGTGTTACAAACATTATGGCAAGCTTAATATACCACGTCGAGACCTAGAAAAGACCTTCTAAAAAAGCCACCCAGTTTTTAATAAATGCCAAACCAGTAGACATATTTATTTATAATAACTTTTAAACATAACGATTACCACTGTGCGCAAATTTCATTAATGTAGCAACCCTAAGCCCTAATTTCCATTCCGAAATACCCCATTTTTATCGATTTCACTATCAAGTGTCAACGTTGTTTCCTTTTTTTAGCCCAATTCGTTGCCACTTGACATGTTCTGTCAGTCGTGTTTGTCGTTTGTCATCGGTTAGCGAAAAATTGCTTTTGTTTTGTGAAAATCCAATTTATTTGTTTAATTTTTAGTTTTCCCCACACCTGTTTGTGTGTAAATTGCTAAAGAACCCGTAAAAAGTTAAAAAGTGAACGTCGCACTGCAAGAAAAACGCTACATTCCAGTAGAATATAAGTGAAAAAATATTGGGCGAACACACTACACAAGGAAGAAAATGTAAATTGATGCGTTGTGAAAAAAGCGTAGAAAAGGCGAAACAAGTTAAAAGCGTAGGTAAAAGAGTAGTGAACGTGAATTGCGTGTGCAATCAGAGGAAAAGTAAACGTCAAATGAATCAAAACCAAAAAGGTTAAATACGAGTATATTTAGTTAAAGTGCATATAATTAAAATATCTTGTAAGCTCATTGCAAAAAAAAAAAACAAAAAAGATTAGTACAATGCAATGCTATATTTTACAAGTATACCAGACCAACATAAGGTGTTGTGTGTATGTGGTTATCTCTGGTTGAATGCAATATTTGCCGCCACCTGCTAGGCTGTTATGTAGTACTAATTGCATGTTTTTTTTCATATCTTCACCTGCGGTAGACAAATGTTCATCTGAATTGTTTGCTTCCAATCATATTCTTGTTAACTCACATGACTATGTAAGCCAGTGTATACAAACCTTGGCCATACAAGTCTTACTGTAAGCAAGATGTATGTATGTAAAATATCTTAACCAAGTGTACGTTATTATTTTGCTACGTTTTCCTCATCAATTTCAAAAATTCAAAAATTTAATTAAATTATTTTACAAATCAACCTAGAATTTCATATAATCAGCTGATAAAGTGGACCGTTGTGCTTTAACTTTTGCCGCATTTAGTATATGCCGTAAAAATGATTTAGTTTATTTTTAAAGTTAAATAAAAACAGTGATATTAGATGACATATACACTAACGTTTTATGAAAATGATGTCAATATTATAAACCTCTAAAATACCCACTTCAATCCTAAAAAAGTTGGTAAAATATTAACCAAATTTGGTATTCACCACACCTTAAACGTCAATTCACCATAGCGCAATTAACTGTCATTTGTCTGCTGCAGTTGCGTTTCCGCTCAGTTTTGGCCAAGACTGTCGTAATTTGTGTTGGCCAATGAAACAAAAAAGAAAGAAAAAATACCAAAACAAAACGTAAATGCGAAAAACAGGAAGCAACGCCGCTTTACTAATTTTTTTTTGTGTGCATATGTTTAGTAAGCCCTCTCTATGTGTGCTACCAATCCTGTTTCCGTTTTTCTGTTGTGTTGCCAAATACTGCAACCCCACACATTGTCGCACAGTGCATCAAGTTTCTGTGCAATTATGTGTTGCAATTTGCTATTGTCAGTAGTTATCTGACATTTGCATTAGCCACTTCGTTTCTGCTTACAATGTAGTATTAAATGTGTATGAAGTGTTCAAAATGTAGACTAATCGCACTGTAAATAAAAGTGTTAAGTAAGAAAGTCCAAATGCTATAACAGATGACTGAAATGCATTTGATATTAACACTAAGTTGTTTAATATTTGCACAATTTCAGTTTTAAGTGCGTGTGTTAAAAGCGTACCATCTGTTTGTCAATCGGTGAAACACTATAAATTACCAATACTACAGCTTAACAAAGCGAAGGGTGTGAGTGTACAAGTATAGGGTTGGCTATGCTATCCTCTAACTGGTCGTGCTCGATGCAGTGTGTACGTTTAGGTGCACAAATACGTGTCGCGCAAAGGTCTACATCTGTAATTAACGATTAGTTGTTAACAATACAAAAGGTCTATAACAATAAAGGCTAGAGCCGTATTACAACATTGCCCCACACATGCAAGCAATTACAAATGCATAGTTCGTAAAAGATTTGTTTGACTTTTTGTTATAAATATGATACTTTGTTTGCTTTTTATCCAAACATTTCATTCTAGGAATGAATTATTTCATAAATGCATCCCAATCCTATAATCTTCTTCAAAAAATAAAAGCCAACACATTTGTTATCCACAAAATTCAATTATCATATCAATACCTGCGTGGCATGTACATCTCAGCTTTTAAGCCTCGATTAATTTGCGTGATAGCTTAAACCCAGCTTTGTATTTATTTCTGTATATATGTATTTATATATACATGTTTAAATCGATTGCTGCTGATTCACGGAGTTGAGTTTACTCAGTCATTCAAACTTTCAGTCAAGCCTTCAGTAACTTTGCTGCGGATAAAATGAAATGTTGTTTATTTTGCGACACTCAATAGTATGTCTTGCTCGTCATTGTCACTGATATTCACTTTTCAACCCACTATAACCACAACACGCTTGCATTAATCTATTCAACAGTAAGAAAAGGAAAAACAGTGATAATCAAATAATAGTAATACAAAAGCCATAAAAAAGTTTTCCTGTGTTCAACCATCAACATTCTCTGCGTAGCGGCAGGGTAAAGAAGAGGTGAGTAGTGGAGCATAGGACCGAGTGCAAAAGTGAAGGTGGAGCCGTGACTGATTTTAGCGCGTGTCTGTGCCTATATCAAAGTAAAAATAAGCACGGCAGCAATAGCAACAGCTAGAGCAGTATTAACAAAAACAAAAAGAAAAAAAAACGTTGAAACACAACCAACAACAACAATTAAGTCAACTGAAACAGTGAATCACAGCTCAAAATGAATTCCGAGCACGGGTAATTTCTATTTTGTATAACATTTCTATGCAAATATATTGTATTGTATATTGCTTTTTTAACTACTAATACTTTATTTATGCTTCTGTTAATTTTTAACTCGATAGAATTTTGAATTTAATACTAAAAAACTTAATTTTGTTTTGTTTAGAAAATGAATTTACCGTAAACGAACCTAAGTGCAATGTTTACGTTAATCTAATGGAATTGCCAATCACAGTTTTGACATTTATGTTAACATTTAAATGTAATTAAAAAAATGTCTCATAATAATTTAAATTATTTATTTTCGCTAAAAACTGATTTTAATAACGGTCGCTTTAATAATAATTTATTATTATTTTAAACGTAAAACTTAGCAATTTGCATTGCGAATTTATTCGAAAAATGTAATTCAGTTCGATATAGTTTCTAGCTTGTTGACATGTGTTAAGGGGGAGGGAGTACTGGGAGTACTACGGAGTTATGACTATTTTTATACCTGTTTTATGTACGTTTTACATCAGATTACAAAACTTTAAAGCGTTTTCTCCACAACTCATGTTTTCAAAGTCGATGCCCCTCATAACTTCAAAACTACTGCACCGATCGTTTTGTAATTTTGCATGCTATTTCCGTACATAATTTACGATATAACGCGGGATAGATAATTTCAATCTTGTTAATAATTTTTATTTTACAATAACAAAGTAGTCGATTTTTTCGCAAAACTCGCATTTTTTCATTCAAAGTGTTCCCAAAAAATGAAAATGCTAGACTTCGAAAAACCGTCTTGCCTTAACTGGAAAAAACTATTATCTAATGAATAAACCGTGAATTTTTGATTTCGGATGTTCTAGCATCATGTTATGAGGAACACCGCAATCCAACTTTTTTCCGGAACTCGTTAGAATAATTGCCACTTATTTTAAATATTTCTTCATCACAATATTCTTCAAATGTCATAATAAATTTTCTATTCTTTTTATTAAATAGATTTAAACTGTTTCAACAAAAAAAAAATCAAAAAATTTGCCTTTTTTCACGCGATTTAAAACTATTCCCCCCTAAATACAACTTTATACTGTTTAAAAAATGAACTTTTCCCTAATCGTCTGTAGATTTTTGGCATACTAATATGGCAATAGCAACTTTTATCTCTAACGACAAAATATGGTACGAGTCTCTTACTGACGTCAATTGATTTCTATAAAAAGTTTGTTACTATTAAAAGTGTTCTAAAATTATGCTCACTCTGTTCTAATTAAATATGTTGCGTACACTGTATTTAAAGAACTAATATTTTGAAATGTATGTATGTACACAAGATTTTATTAAAATAATTGTTAGCTTAATATTTGTTTTATTTTTATTTTTAGTTCTATGAATGTAGATTTTTAGTAAGAAATCATGCTTTATTTTTCGTTATAAAAATAATATTAATTGCATGTAAAACTAATCACTATTTCCACTCTGTGGCGCTTGTCTCCATGTTTTTACAGATTTAATCCAGCCTTTAATATGGCGACCATACGCCAAGCATTCACGGAGGCCGTCGAACGAGGTAAGTGTATATCAGTAAAAAATAATAATAACACCAAATCCAATACAAATGCAATGCTGCAATGCTGTGTGTAATGTGTGCGTTCATGTAGTACCAGATAATAGCAGGCTGTTGGCTCGTTTGACCCATGTCTACATTGACTTACGTGCAAAATAGTTATATATTTGCCGTCTTCACTGTTCGAAGGCACAAGCATTTGTATATATTGTTCAAGTCTAATTGAATGACAACTTGAATAGCTTAGAAAATTCAACGATCTTTTCAATTAACACTTGCCGGCGAACGTTAAGCGAATTTCATAAATCATTACCACCCACTAAAGCGTACTTAAACGCATCCATGCCAACCTACATACATACCCACACATGCATCATCACCATCATCATCAGAAAGACCAAAGTACTAGCGCGCACAAATAGCAACGAAGGGATTATTACAAGTTGTAGCAACAAAAAGATGCTAAACAGTGTGTGGGACACAGTCAAAGAACTGAAAGATTTGTAAATTTTTCTCTACTTCTCAAACATATCATTCATGTTATCTTTTTCTTCTTTTTTTAATTTTTTGTTGTTGCGGCGAATGCAGTAAGAATGCCAACACCCACACGTCTGCGAGATCTCATACGGCAAATACGCGCCGCCAGGACAGCCGCAGAAGAGCGCGCTGTCGTTAACAAAGAATGTGCCTACATCCGCAGCACTTTCCGGGAGGAGGATTCGGTGTGGCGGTAAGACAACCAATAACGCATATACATACATATATGCTTTTGTATATGTGAAATTAAATTTTCTTATGCTCTCTTTTTCGTATTGTATGCATTTACTTATATGGCTTTTCGTTTGTAGATGCCGCAACATTGCCAAGCTGCTCTACATTCATATGCTGGGTTATCCAGCGCACTTTGGACAGTTGGAATGCCTAAAACTCACCGCCAGCACACGTTTCACTGACAAACGCATCGGTTATTTGGGTGCCATGCTCTTGCTGGACGAACGTCAGGATGTGCACTTACTGATAACGAATTGCCTCAAAAAGTAAGCGCTATGCTCGTTCGGGGTCGTCAAGCGCAATTTAAAGTGGCGGAAATGAACTTTTGCAAGCACGCGAATAGCCAAATAGTTGCACAAAGTAATTGCCGTCAACAAAAACAAAAACCAAAAAAGAAACGGTTTGACTTGTTGGCAGCAATCGCTTGGCTACTTGCTTGTTTCAATTTAATTATATGTATGTATGTATGTATTGCATACATATGTATATACATTACCGCGTTTGTCGGCCTTGCCGCCAGTCATTATCTTTCCAATACATTTTAATGTATTTCTATTTGTTCATTGACTTTTGATTTTTGCAGTGACTTAAACAGTTCCACACAATTTGTGGTGGGTTTGGCGTTGTGCACGCTGGGCGCTATAGCATCACCCGAAATGGCGCGTGATTTAGCTAGCGAGGTTGAACGTCTAATGAAGTCGCCCAACACCTACATACGCAAAAAGGCCACTTTATGCGCCTTTCGTGTTATACGACGGGTGCCAGAACTGATGGAAATCTTTTTACCGGCCACACGTTCGCTGCTAAGCGAAAAGAATCACGGTAGGCCATAAAGCGCTTTTAACCACGCATGCAACATAAAGTTGTATACATCTATAAATACTAGATTGTGCATTTTAAATTGCGAGCAACGCCTGTTGCTTAGTTGCACCTTGAACCGTGCAAACACGCGACTTCCTTTTTAAGGCAATTGAAAATGCGCAATATTCTAGTGTTTTTTTTTTGCATATAAAATCTCTTCACATTCAATAACTGTATTAAATTTGTAGGCATATTAATTACTGGCGTCACGCTGATCACCGAAATGTGCGAAAACAGTGCCGACACTTTATTGCATTTCAAAAAGGTGAGTAAGTCGCTAGCTATAAAACGGTAGTGCTTTACTGACTCGTAAAAGCTGTCTTATGAATAAATTTCTTACTAAAGGCAAATAATGATTTTTGTTTCGGATTCGCGAATCATTTAAATAATAATAGTAAAATTCATAAATAATTATTGCATTAAAATCTTAATGAATGTAAGACGAAATTAATTGGCAATAAAAATGGTAATAATGAGCCTTTTATATGTAGTTGTATACATTTAAATATACATAACGATATATAAGTATCAGGGTTGCGAATTTTTAATTAAAAAATGTTGTATGAAAATTTAATTTTCAATGTACAATTCCAATTTTAGGATTAAATTAAGTTTTCAATTTTAAATACGATGTTGTTGGGTTTAAAAACCAACATTTGAATCAATTTTAATTAAAAATTAAATTTAATTTTTAATTTAAGATGTTTGGTATTAAAAATTTAGTATTGAAAATTAAAAAAAAAATGTATTAAAAATTAAATAAAAATTCAATTTTTTAGTGAAAAGTAAAAAATTAAAATTTAATTTTTTTTAATAAATTTTTTTTTAATGAAAAATTAAAAATTAAAATTTAATAATAATTTAAATGGTTAAAAAGTTGAAAAAAAAATTTTTTATTTAAAATTTAGAATATAAAAAATATTATTTTTGAAATTAAAGGCTGGTATGATGAGATATAAAAGAACAGTTTTACTTATTTCGAACTGAAACACTGTAATTAAAAGGCTTTGAATTTCAAAATTACATTTTTTATTTGTTACTTAAATTTTTTGAGTATAAATAAGACAAAATGAGTTAAACCATATTTGATATATCAAAAATGAGCTGTACTTTTCAAAAGATAACTAAAATACGCAAACTCAAAAAAAGTACAAGCTAAAAAATTTCTTTTTTAATTTTATTTATATGCTTGGGTTTAAATATTTTTAATTTTTTTGTTATTGGAATTAGAAATTTATTATTTATTGCAACCCTGATAAGTATACAAGCCTTAAAACTACGACCATTTCCATTATATATAGAAAAATGTTGAAATAACGAAATTTATTCAGGAGTCAAATCGCAAATATTTTATATAAAAATGATCAAAAATGTACAGCGTGTGAAATAGCTCAATATGTATATGCTAAAAAGAAGTTACCCAACAATTGTCTAAGCTTAAAAATACAAAAATAATTATTAAAATGCTACAAATTTTAAATCAAGCACAATGCTCCAACCTAAACCGAAAATTCTTACTCAAAAATGCTATCAGCAACTTAAAAATAAACTGGCTTTACATTATAATTTTTTTTATGTGAGAAAAATTGCAAAAAATAAAATTTTACTTGCATCCATTTGCTTAAAAAGTCGCGTACATATTAACAATTTGTTTGATTACGCTCATGCGCATATGTATATACAAACAATCTGTGTGCTGCGCTAAATTATTTGCGAAAAATGTAAATATTTGCTAAATACAAAGCGGCTTTCAACACTTTCCAACATAAATTGAGCTTTTAAATGATATTACCATTTATTTGTGTATATAATTGGTATGTGCTAATGCTTTTTAAAAGCTTCAAAATTCATTTAAGCTACATACATACTTACCTATATGTATAAATACTTTTAAAATCATTGACATGCATACATATATACATATTTTTGCTACTTGTATCATTTCAACACATTTTATTTACCTCATCACAAAAAAAAAAACAAAAAATAGAAAGAAAAATAAAAACATTAAAACATAACTTCAACATTTAACTTTTTTTTGTAATATTTTATTGCTAACTTTTTGTGAAAACCCGCATACAATACAAAACCAAACCAAATTTTTGTAATTTGCTTGCCAGGATAGCGGAAATCGAGAGGTATGACTTTGACAAGAGTTACCACACAAATATACATACATACATACATACAAACAATACAGATAATCGCACATGCTACACACGAACACGTAAACAACAACACTACAATGTATATGTTTTGTATCAGCGCTTGAATTTATAAATGAATTACTTTTAGGTAGAATTTTTTGATACATTTTTAATACAGTTGGTTTAAAGTAATTAAAAAATATTTACTTTGGAGTAGTTAAAAACTACTTGTTTGTAATACAAGTATATATGTAGTAGTGTAGATTCAATATTTTTCATATAATTTGCACCTGTAGGCATTTCTTTTTTTGAATCAATCTGAAAAAAAGTTAAAATCACTTATCATTGTCTAGAAAAGCTATTTTAGACTCAATAACAAGCGTTATGTACACATTTGGCACTTAAAATTCTATTTTTTGTTAAATGCGTCAAGCATATTTGAGGTTATGTTTACAATTGAGGAGTAAAATTGATCAAAAACAAGAAAAAACGTTAACTTTTGTTGCATCGAAGCTGTAATACGCTTCACAAATACCAATCGAAGCAATTTTTTTGATGTATTTGTATCGTTGCCCTGGACAATAGTGAAATCTCGTCAAATAAAAAAATTTTCCATCCGAGGACATGCATTTAATCGTCCAGTTCGTATGGCAGCTATATGTTATAGTGGTCCGAATCGGCGGTACCGAAAAATGAGCAAATTTTTAGTTCAATTTAGCTTACGCGCATTTTAATCGCTCAGTAAAATATCATCTCAGGCTCACATTTTTACTAAAAGTTGTTTTACGCTTTGCACTGGTTCAATTTCAGTACTTTTTGATACATTTTGAACGTGTTAACAATTTTATTGACTTCACTTTTACACTTCGTTAAACTAGTCAGAGTTGTGTTTGTTTGTATGCTCTTATTTTTCTATATCACAGCTTAAAACAAAAGTTTTCTACTTTTTTAATAATATTATTATGAAATTTTGTATTTTCTAACTTTTGTTTCTAACACAAAAGTAAATGCCACCTTTTCTCACCATAAAAACAAAACAACCCGAACATTTATCACTATTCACCTCACAAACTTTAACGCTACATCGTGCTTTCTTCTAACGTCTCCCACTTTAAAAGCAATACTTTCTTGTTAAGCGCTTCTCAACTACTCTACTTTTCTCACTCACTCTTTTCTAACTCTTCGCTGTTAAAATGTACAAATAGCTGTAAAATAACTGTTATTTTTAATAAACTAATAAAATGTTAATTTTCTACTTAGATTGTGCCGAATTTGGTGCGCATACTGAAGAATCTAATTTTGGGCGGCTACTCGCCGGAGCACGATGTCAGCGGCGTAAGCGATCCATTTTTGCAAGTCAAAATTCTACGTTTGTTGCGCATACTGGGCCACAATGATGTGGATGCATCGGAGGCAATGAACGATATATTGGCACAGGTGGCCACCAACACGGAGACTAGTAAAAATGTCGGCAACACTATACTATACGAAACAGTGCTCTCCATCATGGATATACGGTGCGTATAATTGACTTTTTTTGGAAGTCGTACAAATTCACAAATAACACTAAATCACTTTACAGTTCGGAAGGTGGGCTACGCGTGTTGGCTGTTAATATACTGGGTCGTTTTCTACTTAACTCTGACAAGAATATCCGTTATGTAGCGTTAAATACACTATTGCGTACGGTGCATGCTGACACGTCGGCGGTGCAACGTCATCGCACCACTATTTTGGAGTGCCTCAAAGATCCGGACGTCTCGATTAGGCGTCGCGCCATGGAACTCTCGTTTGCGTTAATCAATGCACAAAATATACGTACAATGACCAAGGAGTTGTTGCTGTTCCTAGAGAAGGCTGATCCGGAATTCAAAGCGCAATGCAGTTCGGGCATGATTTTGGCCGCCGAACGTTACTCGCCCAATGCGCGGTGGCATCTGGACACGCAATTGAGCGTGTTAATTGCGGTAAGTGCTGGCATAAGAAACTAAAAATAAGAAAAAAACATAAACTTCGGTTGCACCGTAACTTTGACACCCTTCTCCAATAAAAATAATAAAAAAAAAGTTTTCATATAAAAACTTGATTTTGATCGGTCTGATTTAAAAAAATTGTTCGGAGATTGTATCCATGCTGAATTTCGTGAAGATATCTGGTCATACAAAAAAGTTTTCCATACAGAAACTTGTTTTTGATCGTTCAGTTCAGTATGACAGCTATATGTTATAGTGGTATGATATCGGTCGGTTTCAAAAATAAGCAGCCTATTGGGGAGAAAAGAATGTGTCCGAAATTTCAAATCGTTATCTCAAAATCTGAGGGATTAGTTCGTGTATATACAGATGGACATGGTTAAATCGATTTGGTACCAGGTGTACCGGTATGAAATGAGCGTTAAGATACAAATGTGTTGGTAGCGAATATTTGTTGTGAACGGGCCTTAATTTATTTTCTGTTCGCTTGGCATGACATCTGTCAAACATATTCAATAATCTTACAGTCCGTGAACAAACTACGTCATAGTTTTTCATTGTGTTGAAAATGTCAAATTTTGTACCGGAAAGTGATGATTTACGGAAAGCATTAATTTTTTGTTTCCATTTGAAGAAAAGTGCTGCAGAGTCGCATTGAATGCTTGTCGAGGCATATGGTGATCAGGCACTATCAGATGCAACATACAAAAGTTGGTTTCAACGGTTCAGAGATAATCAATTTAATGTGAGAAATGAAGCACGTGGAAGACTATCAAAACATTTTGAAAACTGCAAGCAATATTAAATGAAGATTAGACATGTTCAATTTGAACGATGCATTGATCGAAAAACGACCAGAATGAGCCAGAAGACACAGCAAAGTAATTTGTTACACGACAATGCACTTGCACACAAAACAAAATTGGTTGAGGATACTTTGAATACGTTTCGCATTTGGCGCATTTCATACCGGTACACACTTTATGGGGTCTTTGACGTTTCTTTTTTTGTGTTACAAACTTCGTGGCAAACTTAGTATACCCTTTTCGAGCTATAACAATAATAACTTCTACAATAATATATTTATATATATAAAAATAGGCTGGCAACTATGTGCGTGACGATGTGGTCTCCTCCACAATCCAGCTGGTGTCCAGCAGCCCTGTGGCAGAGCAGACCTACATAACGAATCGTTTCTGGGAATCACTGCAAGTCGCTAATCATTGCGAAGATAAACAGCCGCTGCTGCAAGTCGCCGTCTGGGCTATTGGCGAGTATGGCGACCTCTTTATGTACGGCCCCAATGAAGATGGTGCGTTGCAATTTACATTTTAATATGAATTAATAAAATTAATATTTATTTCATAGAATTTGAACGTCCATCGGAGAGCGATTTAATCGCCATGTTCCACAAGTTCTTAACCTCTGCTCAAGTATCAATAACCAGCAAGCAATATGCCTTAGTCTCACTCGCTAAACTAAGCACGCGTCTACAGAACTGCGTAGAGTAAGTAACGTTAGAAAATGTTTCTTTTATTTTTTTTCAAAGCGATGAAATCATCCACAATTAATGCGTTAATTCTTTAGAGAAATCCAGGCATTGATTACCTCATTCGGCAGTCATCTGAATGTGGATTTGCAACAGCGTGGCGTCGAGTTTACACAACTATTTGGCACATATAAAAATTTACGTCCACCGCTGCTAGAGAAAATGCCGCCAATGCAGATAAGTCGCATCTCGTCGCAAAATGGCGAGAGCAGTGGTTCGTATGACGACAACAGTCCGGACTTGATTGAGAATGGCATAGGTATAGGCGATGAGCAGCTAGGCAAGGAGAGTAATATGAATACGCTGGGTGATAATACGGTGGGTCAACCTAAACTACTTAAAATTACTGAAAAATTTATTTAATTTATTTCCATATCACAACTACCTTAGAATATATTGCTCGACTTACTTGGTGGCACCGATTTGACCACACCCACCGCCACAGATTTATCCAACTCAGTTGCCGTGCAAAAGAAGAATTCAAAGAATGCTAATGAAACGTCGAATAATCAAGCCATACTCGATTTGCTCGACTTGGATATTTCAGCTAGTACGACCAGCAACCAACCGACAAATATGAATAATGTACTTGCTCTGGACTTGGGTGGCGGTTTGGCGGCAACAATACCAGCAACAGCGGCGACAAATGGCAATGACTTGTCGAGTATAATGTCGCTGAGCGGCAATAGTATTGGTGGTGGCGCCATTAGTGGCGTCGGTGTGGGTATGGTTGCCGGCGGCCTATTAGGTTCCAACAGTATTTTATCGCAACCAAACACAGTGCCCGGCAATGCATTGCTTTCGGATTTAGCGTCGCCAGTTGTGAATGCAGCGCCACCAAACAATATTGCAGTGGTAAATATAAATCACAGAAGCAGACATTTTGCTATTTGTCGAAGTTAAAACCTATTAGTGTTCGAAACATTGTTTCTTTTTTTATTATTTCGAAAGTACTTCGAAAGAAGTTAAAAAACAGAGTTTTCATATTTCATAAACTAAATTGGAATACAGAACAGTTCTGAACTGAAATTTATATATATATATTTTTTTTGCATCAAAATGCTAAATTGTTATTATGCTTTTCTTCCCGACAGCCTCAGGGACCCACTTTAACTGTATTGGATAAGAACGATTTGCTGGTACAACTGGTGCCAGTTAGAAAAAACGACTGCTTACAAATATTTATGACAACAACAAATAATTCATCTAATACATTGGAACAATATGTCTTTCAGGTTAGTAAATACGAACAAAAATGCATCTGATCAAAATTGACCCGGACCCTCTGCTATCTCTCTGATGCCAACATAAGTATTTTCAAAAAATGTTTCTTTAACTTTTTCGCATGAGGCAAGTTTTCGATGTTTTCACGAACTGCACTGAATGCTTTGTGCCACTCAAATACTTGTGTTTTTGATCATTTAAACTCTCCAAAAGAGTTCTGGAACATTTTCAACGATTTCGTAGTCGTAGTTCTAATGGAAACATAAAATTTTCAGCAAACTTGTTTTTCTATTTTTTTTCATGATGAAAATCGCCAGACAAACTTTTCGGAAACGTTTTCTTTTTTTTATCGATTCGGTCGGTTTGCGGGTGCAGTTTAAATGGACCAGTCCGGGTCAAATTTGATCATATGCTATTACTAGACACTAATTATAATAATGTTTATGTGAATTCATAAGTTATATATACATTAGGGTGGGTAAAAAAAAAATTGTTACGCTGAAAAATAGGACCTTCTAAGAAAGTCTTCCAAGTATGAGCTCTTATTTATAACGGGAAGGTCCTCCGCCTTAAAATTAAGAGCTCATACTTGGAGAGACTTTATTAAAGGTGTCTAAGAACATATTCTTCAAGCGAAAAAAATATTAGTTTTTTTTACCCACCCTAATATACATAGAGTTTAAGTATTTATCAATATTATTTCCCATTGTTAAAATAACCATGAACTAAACTCAAATATGATTTTTTTCTAACCTAAAAAAAATATAAAAACACAATTGTTTTCACCATTTTAATTAATTTTTCCACTATTATAGGCTGCAGTTCCTAGAGTATTCACACTACAAATGCTATCGCCTTCTGGTTCGATACTGCCGCCAGGTGGTGTTATAACGCAAGAAATGCGTGTTGTTAGTACGTCCAATGTGAGTTAAAAAAAAAAACTGAAATTCAAACATTTGTAAATTAATTGTTTCTTAATTTTTCTACGCAATTTTCAGGCTACCCTCCGCATGAGGTTACGCATATCATATGTTGTCGATGGACAACCCGTTGTGGAGCAAACCGAAGTTACCGGATTTCCTGACACTGCACCCGAATAGGAATCAAAATATGTATAATTAAAATTGCAGTATAAGCACATAAAATGTTAATAGAGCGTTTGAGAAAGAAAAAAACAAAAACAATATCGTAACTGAGAATTAACAAAAAAAAAAAAAAAACACAAAAAACGCGCTCCCTCTGTTCCCTCCTTTTATCCTACTTATCCCTTCATACAAGTATACATGTGTTCTTCAAAAACTACACAAACAAATTATACATTCTTTATAAATATATATATATATATATTTTGTAATATACATTTAACGTAGCAATCAGTCAAACACAGTCTAACTGATATACATATGTATTAGCGAACGCTCTAAATCTCACCACACACACACAAAAATACGTTCTGATTGCTTACACACAATGAAAGATAGCAATCAAATCCATGTCCATTTACTCATTCGTTCGCTCGTGTGAAATTTTGTAAAATATACATGGCACCATATAATTGTATTATGTATTTAGCGTATGAAGAATCAAACTGATAATAAAAACACACATAATAACAAAAAGCGAAATAGTAAATAAATAAAGAGAGAAAAAAAAAATTATAAAATATTTTAAGTGTAAACATATAACTATGTACATTAAGATTCTCATAGAAGACGAATGGCGAACTAAAACGCAATGCATGTATACTCGTACACAAAAGATGCTAGTTAGAAAGTCTTGAAATGTCCAATTTTGCACGATAAGCGCATTTTACTAACTTCCCTCTCTCCTTATGTTATTTAATTGGCCACATTGCTGTGTGTTGTATTGCGAAAAATCATGAATATATTGCTGATGCAGCGGTACTTTGTCCTATTCTGTTATAATTCGCAAAATTTTGTTAATGAAAATTAATTGTTATTTGCCCAAATCGTATAAATATGTTTGCGCTACTTTGATATTTTAAGCAAAAAAAAAAAAAGAAAACCAACATTAACTATAAATGTTTTTACATTTTATGTAAACTTTTGCAAGAAGGCTTGACTTGAAAAGTTTTATAATTGAATGCTAGCTACTAACGGCTAAATAACGTTTAATTTATAACTGTATTTTAGTTTTAAAAATCCTTAAAAAAAACGAGCTACTTTAATTTTGTATTCTATTTTATGTATCGATTTGAATATAACCGGCGGCTTTATTGATAACCAATTTATATATTTAAATAAATTATTTTAGCAACTATTTCCACTTATTGCTTGCTTTTGCTAATTTGCATTTGCTTATTTCTCATGTTTTTTTTTATTATTATGTTTATCTTCAATTAGCATAAGCGTAATCAGTTAAAAAGCGCTTAAGTACTTAAAATTTATAAATATTAATAATATTGCTTTATATTTAAGAGCAGTGTACGGGCTGTAAGTAAGGAGGATGCAAATAAGTGTGAAATGAATTATTGCATGAATAAAAGAATAAAATGATGAAATATAGTTAATATATATAATTATAATTATATATATTAAAGCATATATATAAATTAGTTACTTGCAGATATAGTTATATAAAATAAATACTACATAAATATTGATATATGCATCAAAAATATAATACAGACATTAATATTATTATTATGACGAGGAAACGGAACGTTTATGATTTCAAATGTAAGGTAAAATAAAAATGTTTTGTTTTAATAAAAAACTATATAACTTGTTTTATTTCTTACACTCGCTAACAACTTCGAAAAAAGTAAAATGTCAAGTCAGTCTTTGACCGTATAAAACTCAGCGACTGTTCCGGTTTCGTAGACCCGGCTATCGTGGGAACGAAAAATAAAAGTTTTATAGTAAAGCATTTGACTATCAGTTTTTAATTAACTACTGTTGTGGAAATCAACTTTAAAATTCTTAATAATGGCTTAATTAAAAACTGCTTCAGGTTTACCAAATATTGCTTTAATATTAAATATAACCGTTTATTATCGATAACACAAATTTATAATCACGAAAAAGCAATATCAAGACTAGTAATGTGAAGAATTGAAAGAATAATAGAAGGAATTATGAAAATACAAGCTGAACGGTAAACTGTATTTTATTTTTTAAATTTAATTTATTTATACGAATTATAAATATTACATGAATATATTTGTAATTGCAATGTATCGTTAGTTATCGATATCTGAACCAACACATCACTTGTCGTATGGAAATGTCATATCAAAACGGAAATGGCGAAAGTTGACGAAAAAGGAACATCAGGATTAGTAATGAGAAGAGGTGAAAGCAAGAATAGTAGAAAGAATTATAAAAATTCAATTTTTCGCACTATCAGTTCGATAATATTTATACAAATATATATGTACACATATATAGTAAATATATTCATAATAAAATGGATATAAACGGTCAACGTGCACTAAAAATAAACTAGAGCTTATATTATAAAAATAATATCTGGCTTAATCAGAATTTGAAAAGCAAAGCGGAAGTTCATAAATAGAGATAAGAGCATAATTTTTATTCTGACGACACAGCAACAGCCAACTCATATACAGCAACAGTTGCTGGTGCAGTATACTGCACTGTTTTTTTGGAAGAGCAATCGCTTAAACTAATCGAACTACTAATTTCTTATTACATTTGGAGGCTCGTGGGTGGTTTATGCCAGGCAGAATAAACATGACCTCAGCCGTCGATATACAGATTGACTCGGCACCCAATTTGCATAAAATCGAGAATTTCTTTAAAGATGTGTCGTATCGTGAAACTATTGAGTTCAGTGCTAATTTTAACACGCGCTTGTGCTTAGAGCGGCGTCTACGCTTGCCCTTTTTCGATCCACAAACCCGCGTTGCTCAAAGTCATTCACATCTATTTATGGATAAAGGGCAACGAATGCCGGGGTTTCGCCAAGGGCAAATATATACATATCCGTCAACACGTTGGCGTAAAAGCCGGCGACAATATCTAAATAAAATGTATAGGTAAGTGATAACCTAGCAGAGAATCAACTTCTCGTCGTTACACAGCTTATATAATATTATATATATTTTTAATAATGTGCCGACAACGCTTTAAGGTTTCCCGATCGGCCATTTCAAGCCTTGCGCAAGGAACATGAAGCACATACAGCTATTGGCACAGCGTCACCATTAGTCAGTTCGAGTATTGCGTCGACACTCGATTCTGATTTGAATGGCACACTGCTTGATGAATCGTTATCGTTAGGCGCCGCTGGTGGCGATACATCTGACAGTAAAGATAGTCAGCAACTTGTTATGCAACAACAGCAGACGCAACAAGCTATTAAGGAGGACATGTCGAAAGAATGGTTCTATGATGACATTGAAATGAACGAGTTGGATGCAATAGAAGAGCCCAAATCGCCTGCTGATGATGAATTTGACTATGATCCCCGTTATGGTAGTAAAAAGCGACGAAAACGGCGTCCAAGTAAACGTGCCTCGACTGCTGCCGCTGAGGGGGGTGTTGGTGGTGGTGGTAGTGGCCGTCGTCGTGGCCAACGTGGACGAACTTCAGCTGCTGCTGCCGCCGCTGCTGTTGCAGCTTTATCTGATGCCTCACTCTCCACATTCGATGCAACCGATTGTAACAGCAGTAGTTTGACCGGTGACATTACAGCAACACCGACCTCGACAACTAGCAGTGGTCGAAAATCGCGTGGTACTGGCGGCACACGAGGCCGACGCCGCACAAAAGTCAACACTGCAAATATCTGTGATCCACCCAGTCCGGGTTTGAATAGTGAACCACCGTCCTTCGAGAGTGCTGCAGCGCTTGTTGGTGTAATGGGTGATTTGACAGGTGTGAATGTGAATGATGAACAAGGTGATTTAAGGAACTATCGCAAATTTCTGTAACAATATGACAAGAATGTGAACTGCGAGAGCATGTGTGTGGTTGTTGCTGATGAAAAGCTTAAATCCGAAGCGAACTGTTTGTTGGATATTTAGTTGTTGTCCACATATTACTATGTATGTTCACACACACGACGTAACGTTTTGTACCTTGTTGCCTGTAAGCGTGTTTTTTATTCACATAAGTTTACACTATAATCCGCAAGTTTTCTATTTCATCTTCAACACATTTTCGTTTGAAAGCGAAATTATTATATTCTGCGCATAAAGAATTCAACTAAACGGAATTTACGAAACTTTATTAGAAATTTGTTTTATATTTTCCTTTAAAAATTTAAAATATATACCAAAGCACAAGTAACCATGTTTTAGAACGGTAACGGTTATTTTTTATTTTGCTGTGTCGTTGTTTAATATAATGACTTCAAATTTGTAAAGCGATTAAAATATTACATTGAATTAAATTTTCCATACAGGTGGCTATGCAATGATAGATTTGTTGTTATTTTTATTACAGACATATAAGCTTGTTATTATACATACATACATATTTACATATTTGCAGCAATAAACTAAATAATAGAGTGCTAAATACATATTTTTGTTGTTGTGCGTAACTCAATAGCATATTTCAATAGAAAATTTTATTTTTTGTTACTTAAATAATCAATAACTACGAAATAGTTAGCAAAATGAAATGATATTTTGTTTTACATATATTTATTTGTGCAAGAAATTTGCATACGTTGTATTTAAATGGCAAGGAATTGTTAAAAAAAATATATACATAAAAGCGGTTTCTATTGTGTAAAATACACTTGTAGATAATGATATGTACAATATCTATAATTTTCTGAAAATATTTACATAAGCGCGCTAGGTAGTACGAATACAAACATACATTTAAATATGTTTGTACACTAATTGAATTTTAATAAAATTACACGATTTAATATGTAATTTTACAAAACAAAAAAAAAAAGTAATAATATTCGAAACACAATTTTACAAAACCATTTTGGAATATTATCGATGTGTGAAAGTCAAATAAAAAATAATATTATATAAGTTATTACTATGAAGTCATTTTGTAATTGTTATATAAATTTAAAAAAATATATTATTATTATTTAGAAATTACTTTACTTACACTTAGCTGTTTCTTCATAATTCATAGAGGCGTTGAAATGTTATATAGTAAGCACTTTTCACACATTTACCGTTATTAGATATTTATAAAATAAAATAACCAACTCTTTGTCACTTAAATTTTGTTTTAAGATTCGCTGTGCTATTCATTATTAAGGTTTTATTTTCAAAAACAAAAGAAAAAAGAACAAAAAAAGAATACAAACTTCTTTGACTGGCTGTAAACCTATGAAAACAAATTGTCAAATTTTCATGAAACATATTTATGAAGAGAAATCGAAATCAAATTTGATTGTAGCGCTCAATTGAAAATAGCCACAATTACGAAATATTTGTATACACACATATACATACATATGCAACTTTTTATGAAAATTATACCAAACAAAATTTAATATTTTAGAATTTATATGTAATAAATTTATACACAAATTGTAAAAAATAAAATATGCACATTTTTAGTTATCAAAATTACTTAATTGTATGTGTAATAAAAATAAAAAAAAACATTAAAAATACTGAATTTTTTGCATAAATATTATTTCTATACAAGAAAGCGACTGTAAATCACCTTTTCTACAGTGATTTGCATGTTTAGTACTATTGTACCGTTATTTTAATTTTTCACGCATTTTTTGGTATTCAGGCATTTTTTATAGACTTTTTAATATGACTTGCATTATGCAAAAGTTTTCAGCTTCTTCAGATAAACGCTACAGCTTTAAAAAAACATAAACAAAAACACCAAATAATAATAAATGGCAACCTCATTTAAATATATTTACATTCAGTATTGATTTCACGCAAATATTTGCATCAAAGTGCTTAAATAATTCCTAATTGCCTTCATATTTAATTTTGTTTTTCTTAATGCATTCACAAAAATAATTAATTAATATATAAAACATTGCAATCAAGTATTTAGCACAAATATGCAAGGGAAGTCGCGCCAAATAATTGCTTGGCGCATAGAAATGCCACATCCCAAGGGACTGTGTGCTAAATAAATCGTTAATATGTGGCGACAAGATTCTCAAGCATCTCGCAAATCTTCACAGAAGTATATGCAACAGAACTCATGCACACACGCATGCATATATACTTATATATTTATGTATATATCTAATGCATTAGATGCCTATAGCTATAAAACACTTTTAATGTGGCCGCAAGTTTGCAAAAAAAAAGGATACTGGGACGCCACTAAATGATCAACAACATAATTCTTTATGTTGCGGATTTCGTATGTATGTGTGTATGTAAATAGATATTCCAAATAGTTTTATGAATTCTTTTACCTTTCGGGATTAAAAACCAATAAATGAGCCCTGAAAGGCAATTTTGTAAAAACAATAAAAACTACGAACGGTATTAAGGGGGTATACTAGTGTAGAATTTCAAAAAAAAATCGATTTTTTCATATTTTCAAACTTTAAATATTTAAAAATATGTCTATATGTATATTTTTGAAAATGTAAATTAGTTTTAGAGATATAGACATTTTACTGACCCGCCCTCCAAACTGGTTCGGTTGGGTCTAATCGAACAAAAGTTTAAATGCGTTTTTCTCAGACCAGACTTTTTCAATACGATACCCACAATTTCTTGAGTTATACTATACCGATTTAGAAGAAATTTTTAGAGAATTTTCTTTATAAACCTCTTTCGAGTATGAACTAACCTCTTCCCTAAATTTCAATTTTTACTATTTTTAAAAAATACGAGAAAATAAAAATATGGTAAAAATAATCTTTTTTTTTCAAACAGTCGCCATTTTGTCAATTTTTTTTTTTTTACTTAATGCTAGTTCATACAATTGCGACATCATTGCAGATTGATAACCTTTTTTTTCATTTCCGATGACTAGAAGGGTTGAAATCATAGGTATGGTCATGTGGCAATTTTTTGATACCCCCCTTTCATCAGCTGGCAGTTTTTTAAATTTTTAACTTTTTTTTAACTTTTTTTTTACTTTTTATTTCAATTTTTTATGTACGCTTGTCACATTAATAAATAACTGATAAAAAAAATCGATATTAAAAGTTTTGGTTATCTCTTTTTTTACGGTACTTTAAAAATTACCTAAAATTCATATCTTAGACCAGAATACCCCTTTAAGAAAGGACTGAATTGAAAAATGAATATACACATACGAGAACGGCTCGTTCCAGTTATTGTACGTTCTCTCGTCTTATAAAGAACTCCATTCCAGCTATGTAGTTTCTATCAATGGGCATCTCGGTGGAGCTGTTAAAGTTAGACTATACGATATGAATACCATTGTTTTCATCGAGAAAAAATATGCTCAAACCCCAGTAGGAGATTTAAAAACTGGTATAGCAGTTTTGTGGGAACGAGTTCAAAGAATCTCTTGTTTTACTCATACTAAATTAAAAAAAAAAAGAAACAAGGAAAACGATAACTTCGGCTGCTTCCGAAGCTATAGTATCCTTCACGGCTGCATTTCTTATAGCAAAAAACGATATAAAAAGATCTTTATCTTGATTTTAAACGATCAGTTTGTATGACAGCTATATGCTATATTTATTCGATCTAAACAATTTCTCCGCAGATTGTAGCGATGCTTTGGATAATAAACTGTACCAACATTCGTGCAGATATCTTGCCAAATAAAAAAGTTTTCCATACAAAAACTTGATTTCGAACGATAAATTTGTTAGCCAGCTTTATCCAATAGTGGCCAGATATCGGTTGTTCCGACTAATGAGCAGCTTCTTGTTGAAAAAAAGACGTGTGCAAAATTTTAGATCAATATCTCAAAACTGAGAGATTAATTCGCGTATATACAGGCGGACAACATGACTAAATCGACTCAGTTTGTCAAACTGATCGAATATATGTATGTATATATACTTAACAGGGTCTCCAACGTTTCCTTCTGGATGTTACAAACTTCGTAACAGAAGGTATACTTTTCAAGGTATAAACATTAGAGTTGTTTGAAGTTGAAAAAACAATTGTTTACAAAAAAAATATTATTTTTCTAACAACCAAAGTTGTTGGAGTTTGATGGCAGCAGGCGAAAAGAAGAGTAATTAATAAAAACAAGAAATCACGAATAGAATTCATTTTGGAATAGAATTCCAAATAAAAAGTGAGGTTAAGTTAGAGAACTATTTTTCTCCTATTTAGTTATTTTATTTTTCCTTTCTGTATATCAAATTCTTTCTTTTAGCACGTCTCCAGTTGATAAATATTTCTTTTAAGTGACCTAACTACTATTTTATGTAAACTACGTTTTGAGTAAGTCTCTTCAGTTACGATTTTTTGAATTATTATGAATATTTTAGCCTTACCCACAGTTGTGTGAGCCTTCTTGCAAAAAACTTTAGGACCACTGTGTACATGATACTCGTTATTTATTAATTAACTTGCTAATTGACTAAATTAATGGGCTAGCTGAAGCAAATATAGTAGGGCGGTATTCATTAGTACGATGCCAAAACAGCAACAACATACCTTATATCACTATAATTCTCAAAAAAAAAGAAGCGCTTTCTAAAGTTACGACGTCACTCGACTACATTGTCGTCGCCATGTCAACAATGTGGTGTTCCCAATATTGGTGCCGGCGCCAGCTATGAGTTATTGCGATCCGGCTCGCTGAAGAATTCCGCAGTGACAGTGGCAGGTAAAGAGATGGCAGGGGTGGGTGTATTAACGCCGATGGCACGCATTTTCTGTTGTTGTTTTGGGTTAAGGGAAAAAATAAATAAATAAACTTGGGGGGGGAAATGCGTCTATTTTAAGGTGCTGAAGCATTAGGATTGCGCACACGGTGCTGCTGCCTGCCTGCATTCCTGCACTTCAACCGTGTTTAGGCGCTTATGATTGTCATCAACAAATGCAAACGCAAATTTACAGCAACCACACATACAACACGCCTACATACATTTGTACATATTTATAAGTGAGCATGTCTGTGATCTTGCGGCGCGCGTCGTCCATACCATAGTTTTGGCAAGAATGCACCACGTTTTTGGATCAACATTGCCAAAGTTAAGTCATTTGGCGTTAGACCTATTTTTAGTAGGTGCGCCGACGACGACGACGATGATGACGACGACGCCGGCGTTACAAAGGAATCCGTCGACGTTGTTTTTTGTTAAACACTCAGAAAATATCTAATCGTAAATAGCAAATGCGACTAATGAGAATGATGCAGACGCAGCTTTTAGACACCGCCGCCACTCACTTAACGATTAAGTTCAACAAACTAGTTGGCATTTGGCAGCGGAACAGCGGGCTGATTGTTTAATATGTTTTTTCAGTGAGCGTATAGTTTTGATAACAATGCGTGAGGTCAACAATGAAAAGCGCAGCTGTGATCTTTTACACTTGAAAAATTGCCAAGACTTTACTTCCTTACTTGCGGAGTCGAAAAATAGAAAGGAAAATGCGTAAGCATTTGTATTTTCATTAAAATTTAGCATCGAACATTGAACTCGGCGATTGTTTTGGTTAGTTGAAAGGTAAATTTCACGTGCGAGATTTAAGAAATTCTTTGTCAGCCACCGCACATGATTGTTAGTACCAACGTTTTCGACGTCAACAGGATTAGAGCACCGAAAAATGGCCCTAGACTCGAGCTGTCGTGGAAGCGCATGATTCTTAGTGTAGTAAAGCCTTCAGCTAATTAAGGTTCTAAGTGGTTGTAATACCGTTAACACTTCTTATATCCTCTGGATTACTTTTGGTACCAGTTTTTCCTCACAATATTATCCTCGCTGTATTTGTTGTTGTGAAATTTTTATTTAGAAAAAAGTGAAATAAAGATTGAAATTAATTTATAGTGTAATAAATATAAAGGAATATACATTATATCCGGTTAACCACAGTAAAATCCCGCAACAATTTGGAGACTTTTATGCAACTCACCAACAAACCCCTAAGGATAAGAGACGCTATAGTGGACTTTTTAAATCTTCGAATCAAGAACTCTGTTTCCAGGGAAGGCTTGTTTACATATTGAAAAAATATATAGCTTTAGGTCTATGAAATCACATTCAGAGCAATTTGGTGAACGTTCTAACGATACAACGACAAAAACATAGATATAGATAAATATCATGAAAATGAACTTTTCCAGCCCTCAAACTCTTCAACTTTCCATCTAGGCAAATTCTGTGAAAAAATATTTAACTATGCTTGTCTTTCTTTTAGGCTTCTATTTCTAGGTTTTACGTGCAAAAATCTACTACACGCGCTTTCAATAAAAAAAATAAAGACCACACAAATTTACAAATTTACTAAATACAACTATTATACAGACGTTCTTTACGATTATGGCCACATCTGCATTTGCACCTCATTGTATTCATTTGCTGTGTATAGGGAATTTAGGAACGTCAACATTTGGTGGAATGTGGAATTTAGCGCACATTCACTAAAACGCGCCCTGTGTGCCCATTCACTTGCCTAGCAGCATCAGTATATCCGTAAGTGCAACACAGCCAGCTGCCGCTAGACATCCATTCCACTTAGCCGATGGCTGCGCACGCTCTCGTTCGATTGAGTTGTTTGTGTTGAAATTTAAAGATCGCGTAAATCCGTTTGGGGTTTTTGCACTTCGCCTCTATCGGCGCTTCAATTGCAGATACGTTATATGTGTATAAAAATACTGCGGATTATTTTTAAAATCAGCGTGCATATTCGCATTCTTGCATATCCCACACACACAAGCATCGACGCGTACGAACGAGCACGCACTGCCAATGCGCGTCCACTGTAATGTAATGTACTAACAAATTTGAATTCACAAGCGGAAAATATTTCCGATGTAAAATTAGTACACAATTAGCTGTATTATTGCGCGATGATATATCTCAATCGCTTGTTTTTATTAGTCATTTCAGAATTTAATGCATTCATTACCGATTTTTATTATATATTTTTATTTTTGACTGCACATAAAGTGTTCAAAATACTACGATATTTTTAGTATTTGTTTTTGGGATATGCATTAGAACTACAATATATGTATGTGTACCGAAAGAATTTATACAAATCAATAAGGCATATTTATTATTCAATTTACCTGACGACACTTAACGCTTTGGACATCCTTGAAAAACTGTACGCTCGAACTATGGATAGAGGGTAACTGATGGTAATCGAATTCCTGTAACCCTTTTTGTTTACACAGAAGGAAGTTACGCAAATGGGAAGGTCGTCAGCATTAAGCTCGACTTGCATCAGCAATATCAGCAACAAAATTAAATGTGAAAATGAGTCGGCTACCATATATTTATAAAGAGCTAACTTGATGTAAATGAGCTATTTATCAACCTTGACTAATCAGATTAATTGGTCCAATAAAACATATACACAAATTGATATCAACTATTTACTCAATAAAATCAAAATTTCTTTCTTCGCAATACAATTTGTATCCGGTGCGAAATTTAAATACCGGAACTCCTATAGTAATACATAAAAAGTCAATTTCAACTGACTAAGCAAATGTCAACCAATAAGCTCAATAAACATGGCTTAGCGTTACCAATAGCTTTTGAACCACGAATTTGCGCAGCTGTTCAGAGTGCATTTAAATTGCTAATTAATTGTATACTTCACGCATTTTATAAATAAAAAAGTATTTGAGCTAAGTTATTTGAGCAATTTCTATTAGATTTTTTCGAATATAATTTTTATTTTAATTTTGTTAACAAAATATAGTTACAACATTTCTGCCCAATTGGCTCTTCCAATCGTAAGCTATAGTTGCCACTCGCTTGTGTCTTATTTTCATTGCAGTATTTGAAAATGTCTCAATTACCAAATGCAATTGAAATTGGTTGGCAACACCGCAAGAATCTGCAGCTGTCAGCGAAATGGCGCTGCTAAGCATGAAGAGAAAAATGTTGAGGCATTCGAAAATCGCTCTTTGTACATTGAAGTTGGAATGAATGTGGAAAGCGGACGTTGCACAAAACATGTTTTCTTAAATCTAAATCTGATATTAAGTTTTTCGGAATTAAAAAACTATCGGTTTGGTGAAGAAGTGAATAAAGTGTTGTTTGAAGTAGCGAAAACCGATTGAATTGCAAAAGTTTCAATATAATCGTGGTATTAATTTTGAGAAATCACATTCTGATAGAAAAAAAACTCTGTTTGCTTGCTAATTCGGTCGCTCGCCCGCCTTTCGTCGCGTTGCGTTGTTTGTAAAACGAAAACAAGGAGAACGAGCAAAGAAAATTTAAATAAGTTGCAACTTCACTCCTGCTGTTAACAATTACGGCAACGATTCAAAACCTTAATCATTTTCTAAGTGTGTAATAAAATATTTTGACAATTTCTAAATCGAATGAAGGATTTGTGTTGCAGCCAGTGCATAGAACACAATCTAATTGTATTGGAGACAAAATTCTATTAATGAAGGTAGTTAGTTGAAACTCAAAAAATGTTGAGTTAACCCACGAACGTACCAAGTGTAGAAACGAACGTACGAACAAACGAATGGAAAACGAAAGCTGTAAAAAGTAGAAGATGTAGTAGAGCAAAAGAAGAAGTGGTTAAATTGGATGCGAAATAAAACGTAACTGGTAGACAACGAAAAATATAGTATACGTACATAAAACAGTGAGGAAACATATAACATATCAGTGAAGCTGAAGAATAATTTAAAACCAGAATAGCAAATTTGAAACAAGTTTGCATTCCGCAATTTACTATACAAATTGTGTGTTTTGTGAAATTGCAGCGTGTATTGAAACACCAATGAAATTCACATCTCTGATTCATTTTAACAGTTATAAAAATATAAATAAATAAAAAAAATTACATTGCGCTCTCGCTGTGTGTAATCTTTCGAAATTAACTCCACGCTAACGCCAAAAAAAAAAACAAAATAAAAATAATTCAAATACCTATCAAATAGTGTCTGCTCTAAAGTTGTTACTGCTGCATCATTTAATTTAACATAAAATCAACGAAAATAAAAAATTATTACCTACCTGAAAATATAAAAATAATTTAGTGTACGCGTGCGCGCAGCAAATAAATGTTTCAAAAATCCTGCTAAAAAGTGTAAAGGTTAATCGGAATTTCTTGTTTTTGCATAATTTTGCAATTTTTCGCGATTACTGTGAAGTTTCACTTCGTTGTGTGTTAAAAAAAATAGCTAAAAAATTTTGTCATTTTAACATTGAACGACAAGTAAACAAAATGTTTACGGAAGGCATTTTCCCGATTGGTGATGGCCTCTTGGACATCAATGAGGATCGGCTTAAAGAGCTGTTGGTTGCGGACGATATTAATGAAATATACGAATTGGAACAAACACCATTTGCCAGGTGAGCATGCGCATGTATTTTACATGCATATAACACTAAGGGTAGTTCTGTTTTTATAGTATTTTCTTAACTGTGATTAGTATGCGTATGCAATTATAAAGTAAATTTATTATATTAAATGTATAAGAATGAATTTCGAAATGGTTTCTTTTAGTGTGCGCAAAAAATATTTTGTTGCTTTAGTACGAGCATTTTTCACGTGTGATTGTTTACTGCTTTTTGAAAAATCAAATTAAGATTTTATATTTCCAAATAACGGTACTATATTTCGAAAATATTTATGGTTTGCAATATTTGTCGAGATTTGCAAAGAGAGTTTCAAGAAATTTTCTAAAAGCTGATCTTTGAAGTAAAATTAAGTTGTGTCGCTCCAACACAATTTAGAACGGTATTAAAAATTTAAAAACCGGTATAATATAAATTTTTTATCAATTCCGTCATTGCTGAATTTAATTCAAAATGATAAAAATGCGAAAGATATCAATTAGCTGGTAATTTTTCGCTGCTTCTTACCACAAGAGTAAGCAACAATTTCGTATTTATACACATTTGTACTTATAATAGCTATAGGAACATTATTGGAAGCGTATTAGGAATGTATGAACATACATAAATACATACAGATACATATGTATATGTATGTATGTACATATGTATGTATGTGTTGTTATACATATGTATGTACTATAACTGGTTAGCACGCTAAGCTCTTTTAATACCTAGTCTTACCAACCTTACTGGCAATCAACGTCCGCAAAGCAAAGCATCCATTCATTTAGCCAAGCAAACGGTTAGTCAGTTGGACAAATCAAATTGCCGTAATTCTTTTTATATGCGATTTAATTTTGCTTTGTTAGCAATTTTTTGCAACTTGTTGTTCGGTAGCTGGTGACCATGTTTTTTTTTTGTGTTGTTTTGCCATTGCATGCTGAATTTGTTAGCTTAGCACAGTCACATTTTAGTGAAACAGACAAATATCTTTAGCTAGCAGTTATTGTATATATTTTTCATTGTACATACATACATATGTATGTCTATCTATCTATTTATGTAGGTATGTATGTGCAGAAGTATTTTTGAGCGTTTCAATTGCTTTATCATCACTTTTAATATCACAACTCTAGAGGTATTATAATTGAACTTAACGGTTTGAATTTTTTTATATTATTTTTTATTAAACAATTTCTGTGTCTTTTTTTGCACAATCCGTTTTTTGCGCAAAAATTTTATGTACACTTATTTATGTATCAAATTAGCAGTTTTGTAATGGATGTGCCGAAATTAACGCAATATTGCAATTAAATACAGGGTGTTCTAAAATTAACGCAAGATTTAAATTTGTCGCCATTTATGTAGTAAAGTGTTGACAATACAAAAATGTAGCGTTACACGATGAAACAATGTCTCTTCATTATTAAAAAATATTTCAAATATTATATAATGAAAGCTTGGCGGCCGCAGTTCGAAAATTTTATACAAAATATGGTCGAAATAGTACTTTAACTATTTTTTAAATATTTTTTTTTCTATTTAAGTCCAATCTTGTGTTACTTTTGTGACACCCTTTATGTTCCTCATTAAATAAAAAAAAAATATTTTGAAATTGAATAAAAATATAGACTAGCATATTCTTTAATATGATGCCTGCTGGTATCCATTCTTAACAGATATTTGTTAATTTATTGCACAAATTAAAAGCGCTAATCAAAAAAAGTGTTAACAGCTGGTTTCGCATTGTTGCTGTTTTTTGTTTGTTTGTTTACTTGTGAATATGCTTGACATTTTCGGTTTTAACGTAGTTTCCTCACCTTTATTCTGTACTCTCACTGTTGCTTCGAAATTCGTGCACATATGTATCCACACATGTCTTGTTATTTATATGTCTTGTTATTTATATGTATATACATAGGTATGTGCATATACATATGTATGTATGTAACCTGTGTATCTATAAAAAAAATGGATTCATTTATATATACTTCAAGTTTCTAACCTCGTGTTTGCATCTTCGCTGTCAACTGTAAAGCAATTAAGCTCTAGTATTTACGAGTCGTTGGAATTTTATCAGCATGAGATAATGGGCATGCAAATACAAACTCTACCTGCATTGTTATTACATATTTTTGCGTTCTACGGTATTCCAAAAGCAAAATATAGAAATAGAGACACAAGTGTAAAGTCCAAAAAATAGTTAGAATTTGCTAAGGGTTTATATCGCCTAATGAATTTCAAAAAATAGATTTTTTAGTTATATATCGAATGTACTATATATGTTTGAAAATATTCTCCGAAAATTTAAATTGGATCCGGCAAATAGTTTCGGAGATATTAGCGTATTTATAAGGTATTTATAAGAATTTTTTCAACTTAGTATAATTGGCTACCAAACTTCAAAAGCATTTTTCTCGAAACTCTGTTTCTACCGAATTGAAATTTTCACATGACATATTTGTCAGGTATTTATTGAAAAAATAATATTTTTCATAATAATTTGGATTTTTAAGTTTAGGAAGGTTAATGTTTTTTTACCATTATTCTATTATTATTTCCTTCCTATTTTACAAAACCTGCTTTAACCGAAACGTGGAATTAACAGCTTTCCAACTCAGCGGCAGATTTAGTAAAACTTCAGCTCTTTCAACTTACAAATGTTTTACTGTGTACGTTATGCCAGCATAGAATAATTAGATTTCTGTTAATCTGGCTACACACTTCAGCGGCAATTTACATTTTTAATGAGTATATGCATAAATAAAATAACAGCACATACCACATATTTGTCAAAATGCATTAAATTTCATAAATGAAATTAAGAACAGCACGACAGAATATTACAAATTGCTGACAACAGGAAGTCAATGCCACCACTTGTGGCCAATACAAGCGCGGTGAGTGACGTGTTGTCGATTGGCGAGCAACGAGCAGCGAGTGCGTGTTTACATAGCTACTTCGTTTCGACTGTGGGCATTGCTATCATATTTTCTAATTAAGCCAAGCTTGGTAACCGCTTTGACAAGTTACATTGTAGACACTAAGATTGAAATGCACAACCTACTATTCGTGTTTGTTGAAAGGTTTGCTTAAGCAACTTTTATGAAACTCGGTTACCATATATTTTAGATAGAACATTAAATAATCTGTATATAATATTTAAAAAATTAGCAGCATTTTTGAAGAGCTAAAATGCACTATTTACTTTAAAATTTTTTCTTGTAATCGATAATTTATCGACTTTAGATATATTGTATACACATTTATTTTAATAAATAAATAAATAAAATAAGTGTTTTTACAGATTTTAATGTAACTTAATAATCGGCGTTTAATTTTTAAAAATTTTGAATTCACATGATCCCGTAGCTGATGTCCGGAAGGACTTCCGAAAAAAGGTGGCTGGCGGTGAGAAAGATTTTTCTGCCTAAAATTCTCTCAATTCTAAAAACAAAAACAAAAAGTATTAAAATAGACGAATACAGGTATCGAAAAACTAAAGTTTAAATTTTTGTTTTTCAAAATGTCGGTTTCCAAAGTCGTTTTATGTGAAAAGCTGAAATGTAGTGTAGTCGCTAAAAAAATCGAAATTATTATCGAAAATTTATGCTTTCGATTATTACCTGGCAAATACATATATCTGATCCTGAGAAATTTTCCGCATCGATTCAGAAAATAGCATTTCGAGAAAAACGCGTTTAAAGTTTTGGAAGCCAATTTTACTAAGTTAAAAATTTTTTGCCAATACGCTCATATCTCCGAAACTAATTGCCAAATCTTCTACAATTTTTCGGAGAGTATTTACAAAAATATGTACATTTGATTTGTATGCAAAAAGAAAAATCGTTTTTTTGAAATTCACTAGTGCATTTAACCTCAAAAATACGTGTATCCTTTTGTGAAATTGGCTGTATTTTCAAAAAAACTAATCAGTATTATTAAATATATTATATAATTATTACTAAACCATTATACCAAGCATAGCACACGTGTACAGTGATTTAGAACCAGTATCACCGGTACTAAGGTTTCTACTAAATGACCTTCAAATGCCATCAATCGAAGCAACCTACCGAAACCCAAAAATGCAGCCATTATCTGCTTTTATTATTTCCCCTCCTTTGCGTTGTTGCCACAAAAACACAATTTCAAACATTTTGAATTTTAATTTCAACTAAAAAAAAATATATATGTATATAAAATGTCTAGTCTGCATCAATTTCTTCTAATGTCTTGACGAAAACCTGCTATAACAAAGAAGCTGCAAAGTAAAGGTAGAGAGACAGTCAATGGAAGCTGTCGGATTTCGGCTGCCAAAAGCGAAAACTGAAGCAAGCAAAAGCGAGAAAATAAGAAAAAATCCAACAATGGCATCAGTAACAGCAACAACAACAACAACAATAACTCTTAAAAGAAAGTCGTAAAATGAAACTGCAGTCCAGTTAAAGACTAGGTACTATGCATTGCGACGCGCCGGCTACAAGTCCATGCGGTTCGCTGCCAGCGTCCATTGAGCTGGTCAGACAACGTCGTTAGCAGCGCGGCAGCAGAAGCAGCAACAATAACTGCCAGTCCAACTTGAAAGCCACAACAACAATTCGCTGCAGCAAGCAGCAAAGCAACAAGACCAGTACAATAAACCAGACCCGGCTCAACCAGTGCCCGAACGAGCGCGAACAACTGCAAAACAAGATACTTTTTTGTATTGTTTTAATACTTTTAGTATTTTGTTATACTCTTTTCTTTTATTGTTTATTTTTAATTTCTTTTGTATTTTTTTTTATACACACACAATCTTTCGCAATAAGCTGAATTAGTAACGAAATTGAGTTAATTCACACATAAACTGTTACTTCTTGCCCCTTTGCTTAATGCCCAGTTATTTGTCATTTATCGTTCTTTGTGAGTTTCGCAATACTTGCTGTTTTTCATAATTGTGGCAGAGCGGCGTTGATGACTCCTCTTCTCAAAAGGCTACAAAATGTATCGACTTTGGTTTCTGCCATATCAGCTGTATGCTATATTTTCACTTCCATACATTTGCAATGTTTTATATGTGCTTATGTTTAATTTGCAAAAATTTGCATCATTTTCTATTGGCTAGTTGTTCGTCGTTGTCCGTGCTGTTGCTGAAGCTGAGCTTTCGGCGTAACTTTCTGTTCTTGATTTGCATAAATATTTGCACATGTTCGTTCTTACCAATATACATTAGCGTAATATACATACATATGCATATATGCAATGCACTTTTCATATTCTGTCATAAACTTCTATTCCTGCCTCGTACATATATACATACATATGTATATGTGCACAGTGGCAGTTTTTGTTTGCTTTGCATTGAAGTCTCCGCTCTGGTCGTTTTCTGTCAATGCAGCTGACCAGCTGCTCATATGTATGTTTGCTTGTTTGGTTTTTGTTTTCGTAAAACTGCATGCACTCGTTTAATTACTCATATCACATGCCCGTATGTTTGGCGAAGTAAGGGTTTCACTATTCGATTTGATTAACTTTCAGCTTAACTTTACTTTTATCCATTTTCCTGCAATTTTTATACCTTGAGCATCCAGAAGGAAACGTTCGAGAACCTATAAAATATATAATATATAAATATAAAATAAAATATATAATATATAAATGTTCAGCGTGGTGAGCACTGTCGATTTAGCCAAGTCAGTCTGTCCAACTGTCTGTATATGTTCGACGAATCCCTCAATTTTTAAGATGTTCAAAAAATACGTATTTTTCTCCCCAAGAAGTTACTCGTTTGTCGGAACCCCCGACATCAGACCACTATAGCATATAACTGTCACACAAGCTGTTCGATTAATATCAAGTCCTTGTATGGAAAACTTTTTTATTTTACAAGATATCTGCAAGAAATTTGGTATAGATTACGGTCCAAGTCAAGGCTATAATCTCCGAACATATTGTGCAGTTCGGATCTCTAACGCATATCGCTGTCATACAAACTGATCGATCAAAATCAGGATAAATATCTTTTTGTGCCCTTTTAGGGCCAAGAGTATAGCACTGTGAGGGTATTACAGCTTCGGTGCAGCCGAACTCACCATTTTTCTTCTTTATTATAAATTTTATCAATATTGCCCATTTTATCCCATTCCATATACTTTTAATTAAATTTTGACAAATAACTCCAAATTCAGTAATTTTTACGTAGTAATTTCATCAATTAACAAAGTGTATTATTCTTGCGTTTTTAAATGAATAAAAAATTCTGCCTTTTCC
The DNA here is from genome assembly GCF_042242935.1 of Bactrocera oleae. NCBI lineage: Eukaryota > Metazoa > Arthropoda > Insecta > Diptera > Tephritidae > Bactrocera > Bactrocera oleae. Next base: position 60,218,131 of record NC_091539.1, read on the forward strand.
TTTATATTCTTCGCAAACAAGCGTATTTTTAATTAATTGCCATTTAATGACAATTTACTCGCTCATTTATCAGGTTATTGCCACCTGAAGAATTTCATCGGCATTGCCATTGACTTTTGTTTGCAAATTTTCGTTAATGTTCCGGGTTATGTTCTCTCTTCTCTTGCTGCCATCGCTTTTCATCGCTTCCACTGAAACGTCATCGTCTGACGAGTAGCGTTGAACGCTGGTTCACGTTTTGTACTTCTTACGTCTGCTTTTTTCCCGAATGTATACTTATTTAACTCTTTACTAGTTGCAACTTTCGATTAAAAAGTCTTTCCGTAATATCTATATACTACTTGTATATATATATTTTGTATTGTCTGCTCTCATTTATTATAAATGCTTTGCAAAATTTTTTTTCGCCGCTCATAACGTCCCCACCTTTGATAGTTTTGTAGTTTATTTCAAAAAACAACAACAACCTATTCTTTTATGCATTCCCTACAATCTTAACAACTCCGACCGTTTGTTTCTTTTCGACGGCTTCACTACTTGCACTCCATGTTTCAACTCTTACCCGCAATCGCCCTTCTTACCTTGCGTCAAGCACCTTTACATTTACCTCTCATAAATATCTTTTTTTTTTTATAACATACATTCATACTAATTTCTTTCCGCATTTCTTGTGAAAAAGTTGTGTTTCTACCGCAGTTTGCTTTTGTTTTTGTACGAGTCAGTTTTGCGTGCCTATAAGCAGTTCACTCAACAAGCGAAGTCACCAAAGCAGCAGCAACAGCGTATCGGCAAAACTTCTGCATATCTCCGACTCTGCCGTTTGCCGCTTCTTCTTATTTATAAATTGTATATAGTTTTTGTTGTTGTTGTTGTTGTTTTTCTGCACCAGCAACTTCTTCCCGTCACTTTTCCCGATTAGCCAAGCTGCTGAACGCCGTCATACATACATACATACATACCCCGCACTGATTGTCTAGTTGCTTGCCTGCCTGCCTGCCTGTCTTCGGTTGCTAGCTGTTGCTGCCTGCATAACATTACTCGTTGTTGTTGTTTTTGCTAGACGCTGATTTGCCTGCTTTGGAGTCTGCAGTTCCGCGTCCAATGACTGTGAAGGTCGTTTGCTTGTGCGCTTATGGATTCTTTAACCACTTTTCAGCTGTTTTCTTTTATATTTTACTTAATTTTTGTTTTTCTGCTGCGATTATTTCACTTTTCTGCGATATTTTACTATCAGCGAACGTCAGTTGCCAGCTTTCAGTCTTACTACATATGTACATAACCTCATCTTTTCTTCTTATTATTTTGCATTTTTTGCTTTTGCTCTTTTTGTATTCACTCCACGTTTAATTCTGCAGTGTTGACTTGTGGAATGCGTTTGCATGTTAAGTGGCGAATATACGTTACTATTCAATAAAAACAAATCCTCCACTCAGGAAGTGGAAAATTAAGAGACGACCGGCCAGTGTGTCGCGAAGATGGGGTGAGTTTTTATAGTGGCATGTTGGGTAAACGAACGCGCAGCGGAAGTTGCCTGCGGCTATGCAAATACGTATAGCCAATACTAGGTTCATGATTTTCATGGTATGAGGAGCATGCGTATGTCTTCGCAAAATATTCCAAATCTTCAGGGCACAATTTGACAACTTTTTGCTTTGTCAAGAATTTTTGACATGTTATAAAATAACCAGGAGGTGGGCTGTGTTTGGAACCATTTTGTTTAATAATTAAATAAAAATAATGTACATGTACAAAATTTATTATCGGTTTCATTTTGAAAAATTTTAGATTTTTGAGATTTGTCTGCTTAAAATTATCTCAAAGCCAAAAACCATAAACATTTATTATGCTAATAGCTGAATATAGGTAATGATCGCAGGACTAAACAAAATTTTTGAGTTTTGACAACATTGCGGCTTACCAAACAAAAAAAAGTCGTTTTTCGTAAAAAAAATTTACACTTCAGAGTGGCTTGAAATGCGAAATTATTATAAAAATCTTATTTTTTCCATCATTTTCTGACAAATATATCTAAGAAGGTCGTGTGCAAACATCAAGTCGATCGGTCCAGCCGTTTCGAAGAAATTTTCCTCACCCTATGAAAACAGCGTTTTGAGAAAAGGCCGTTTAAAGTTTTGGAAAGTTTTCTTAAAAATACGCCCTTATATCCGAAACCATTTGCTGAATAAATTTTTGGAGAACTTACAAATTTTCATCCGATATATGTATGTACGTATGTATATGGAAAAAAATTGATTTTTTGAACTCACAAGTGGTTATAACCCCTTAAACCGACTCTTACTACTTTACATACAATACCCACAACAAAAAGAATTTCAGTTTAAATAATAAGTTTAATAAGTCTGTGCACCAATTTTCTGAACTTTGCCAGAACTACCATAATTACTAGCTTTCTGACAGTTAATATGAACTGTCTTTGCAAAATATATACCATTTAATGTCGAATTGCGACACAAGCAGTACTGTTAAGAATATTTAGCAATTTCGGTTACAAGACAAGACAAGAATGAATGGAAAAATAGTGGAAAAGAAACCCAAAAGCGACATAAAACGAGTCAAGACAACAGCTGCCCAGATACAGGAACCCATAACTACACAGTCAAAATATAAGAGACTATGTAGACATACTTCTGTGAGTATCTACATACATACATACATACATATTTCTGGGGCACCTGAACTATAGTTGTATGGTTGTTTCAACGCACTCAGCTGTTCGGTGCCATTGAGTCGAATGCAATTAGCGCACGTAGGTACACGTAGGTACAACTCGTAACAGGCCAATAACCTTCTTTCTCTTTTCGCACTCACTCACCTTTGCGACGACCGAACTAAGCAACAACGCAACAATGGTCTAACTAAAATTTTCAAACATACATACAGACAGACATGTACATAGTTGTAAGACAAAGGCGCTCAGGCGGTACAAAGAGCCTCCCGGCAGATTGTGCGCCAAATGAACGTAAAAGCGGGGTAAGCGAAGACAACACACGTCGCTGAAATGGCACGGTCACAAGAAGGTTTTAAGCAGCATATTCGTAATAAGAAATACAACATGTATGTTTTTTGCAGCTGATCGCATTATTTAACTGACCAATTACATTTTAACCTATGATGTTTACGAATTCAGCACCTTGCTATACAACTGTTAAAATTTCGCAATTTGTAAAGCAAGAGCCGTGTATGTAACTGTTCTTCATATTTTACGTTAATTCCCAAAAAATATCTTTTATGTAAAGTGTTTTCCATATAACCAGTTATTGTAGTGTGATACTTTATTGTTGTCGTATGAAAATGTAATTTTAACCCTTGTAACACTTTTTAACTCTTTCAACTGTGTATTGAAGAAGAATTAGGTTATGTTTGCCACAAGATGAGACTCCTGACATGAAGTCCTTAGGGCTTTTACTCATGAGAAAGCAGGCACAGAATGCCAGCGTGAATGAAGAGCTGAGCCACTCCCGAAAGATAGAGCGAAAAATAATTCTATATCGTATAGTGATCTGATAACGGCATTCCCGACAAATTAGCAGCTCTTTGGAGAGATCGGGGTGTACGCAAAATTTCAGATTGATATCTCAAAACTGTTTAACTGGTACGCGTGTATACAGAATCAACTCAGCTCCTTACGCAGACTATTAACATATGGTATATTATACTTTATAGGGTTTTCGACGGGATAGGGCTTGTTCAGGGTATAAAAAACTAATTACCATTAAAAAAATTGTGCTGCTTTATGCCACGACTGCCAGAAGAATTCGAACTAACTAAATTCTTTGTTGACAAATGTCATACTTGCTTATTTGTAACCTCTACTGATGGTTATCGATTTTCGATAACATTGTACAATATCATAAATCATCTTTCATACATTTTTCGCGTGAGTCAATAAAAGTTGGTTCTCTTTCGTACAATTCATGCACCATTTACTAAATTCGTGCTTAAAACTAAAAAAAATATACTTTAAATATTTTATTCCAATGCTGCCTGCCTGCCTCAAATATAATTCAGTTAGGATATAACAGCTGTTACCAACGACATTCTCATTACTTCTGCAACCTACTTTGACTTATTTCGTCGCACAAATTTCATTTCCTTCTAATGCGTGACACTTTTAACAAACGACCTAGAAAGTGAGAGCCCCCACCTCTCCTCCTATAAATGATTGTATGTTCGCAGCTGCCATAATGTGCGCCTAAGTTGGAAAATGACGTGCGCGCAAACACCAAAAAACCAACATTTGTAAAGGACATTACCAACTAGTTATAAGTGACGCGGTGGTTGAAATTTCAAATATGAAAAGTTTTACGCAACAAATCGTGCGGCAACAGCTGGAGGGCTGACCTAACCTCAATATAAATGACTGTTGTAGGTGGTGCAAGTGGTGGTGGTAGTGATATCAAAACAAAGACCAAAAACTGATGCACACGGCGTTTCGAGGAACTCATAATTTTTGTTTTTGTTTGTGCTTAATAAAGTCTACACACATAACTGAGGTAGCACTAAGTAGCGTAAGTTGTGCAAGTTTATCATTTGCTTGGCTTTCTCAGCTTTATGTTTGCTAAATATTGGATAACGTGCGGAGTAACGAAAAAATTATTGAATAAGTCATAACTTCGTGTGGATTTAAAATGTCGTTTAAGCAGCTTAAAATAGCCGCAGTCATATGGGGTGCTGAAACCAGACCTCGAAAATAACAAATATTGAATTTAATTGTGATGTCAAGCGGAGGGTGTGTACGGTATGCAAACATAGATACTTGAACATATACACACATTCATGCAACACCCTAACATAATGTTAGATAGTTAGTAGATACGCGTGCTTGGCCTCAGCCATTCCAAGGCTCAGAAGTGGTTTCGCACGGTATAAAAATAGACACACGAATATGGCAAAAGAAATGCAAAAATCGTATATATAAACAACACAAACTTTTAACCACAGGCAACAAGAAAGCGAAAATAATAATAACAATATTGTGGGCCACCACCAAAATGTTTGTGGGGGGCAGCTACGTAACGGTGACGCGTCTGTGCAAATAGCTGCGGTTCAAATTATTCATGCTTGTGGCTAAAAAATATCATTTACTTGGTGTGGCATTTAATTTCAATGGCACTACCGTGGTGGTGTAGCGAGTGCGCGGGTGTGTGTGTTTGTCATTCGTATGCCAATATGTTGAGATCTTGTAAGTGTTGTTTTTGGTGGCGACAGCAGTCGGTTGGGTGGCTGGTAAAAGGAAGGTGAGAAATTGTAGGAGGCGAAAGTGGATTTTTCGTAATTCAATATGCGCTTGAAGGAATTTCATCTGAAAATGTAGTGGTCACTCAAGCGTGGAAGTGGCTGGCAAAAAAAAAAATTATAAAAATTTAATATATAAAAGTTATGTGTTAAAGTGTTTAATATTTGAATAAAAACTCATAAGTTGAAAATTGCTTGTACAAAGATATTTTAAATTTGGGGTTTAAGTGGTCTTGAGCTTTTATATACAAGAGGTTTGGGGGTTTATAATAAGCTAGAGCCTTCGTTTAAAATATTTTTTCGTGTAGGGAAGCCACCACCAGTGGTTATACATATGTATATTCGTTGACAATATAAAATCAATAAAAAAATATCGACAAAAACCATTTTGGATAAAAATTATTAATCGATTAATAGTAGCATATAATATCGATTATTATATGCATTATCGATAAAATAAAAATTGATAAGAATATTACTCAATTAAAAAGACATCCGTACTCAAGTAATATAAAATTAATGCATCGAAAATCTATAAAAAATACTAATCGATAACCATACAAGTCTATTAAATTAATGATCGATAAAATAATTACTAATAAAAACAATAATATAAAAATATAATATTCAATTAAAAATAGTAATCGATAAAAATAATTTTCTATAACAATAATTATTGATAAATAATAAATAATTGATAAAATGATGATAATAATTTACTATCGTTAAAAATAATATTCTATACCAATAATTATCGATAAATAATGAATATTTGATAAAAGCAATTAACTACACAAGTGGTAATCGTTAAAAATAATTGATACAAATAATACCGATAAGTAGTAATCGATAAATTTACTATCGATAAAAATAATAAGATAATAAAATTAATACTCAATAATGTTATTGGTGAACTAGTTTATAAAGTTTATTAGTAAAGTGAATTCTTTTATAATACCTTATCAACATTTTAATATATCAATAGTGTTATATAACAAAACTTGAGTAATTTTGTGTATCGCAAAATATTGATTAACGCAAATTTTATTTAGTTCAATTCACGCGAAATCATTGGCAAGCTCAAGAATCGAAAACAAAAGTATATCTGCACATATGTACATTTTTATATAAGCGCCTGCAAGTAGAGAACCATATTTTATTATTCGTTTTCATTGTTGCTTTCGGGAACCAGTTGCCAATTAATGAAGCAAAAAGCTGAAAATACCTCTGCTTGTTTGCTGCGCCATGTTCACTTATCACTAAAATGAATGATTAGAGTAGCCAAAGCTGTTTGTGTCAGTCAATTTTATCAGACTTACCTAATACTTCAGTACTACACATACCTACCTACTGCGATATAGCTATAGCAACGTTGAAGGGACAGTGCAAACATTGTCTACTTTTAAGTAGGTAACCTGTTTTTAACAAAGGAACCATTAGCTATAAATATTTTCTAACGTTTTGCGTTGTTCATATAAGTTTGAATTTTTTCACAAACCAATCGATATTTGCCATTGACAATATTTTACTTACTTCTGTGTTGCTTTTGGCATAGATGTTTTGTTTGTTTTGTTGTTCATTGTCGTTTACTGATAAGTTTTGATATACAAAAAATATACAAAAATAATATACAGGCTCATATATTTACACTCTGCATAAAATTTTTATTTATGTCACCTTTGTTAAGCAAAAAATGTTCACGATGCTTAAAATATTTTGAGTTTATAGTGTAAAGGAATCAAAATTTGAGGTCTTACTGGTTGTATTTTAATTTTAATTTTAATTTTTTTTTTGCAAAAATAAATTCATAAATATGTTTTATTATATTTGAAGCAGTTAACATGCCATATTTGATAAAATTATTATAGTTTGAATGACCTACATATATTTACCATCTACCCCTGTTATCGATAACATTATAATGTCTTATCATTCACATTATAATGTCTTATCATTCACATTATAATGTCTTATCTTTCTACAAGTTTTATTAAGCAGCAAGTATTAACTAATCATAAAAATATAATCCCTGTTGTTAAGTGGTGTTAAAATATGATAGGAGGTATATAATTCAATTTTACTATATCCCACAAGCAATATCTTTTTTCGATTAATATTGTACCTTTGCAAGTCGAACATAATCTGTGTAAATATGCTTGATATGATACCCTGTAAGCCAACTATCTGTTTAATCACTGGTTAATTACCCGTTATTTCTGTTACAGTTTGGTTACAAATCTAACCGATACTATTGTTCCCTTCCTTGCACTATACGCGTCGTACTTGCAATCGTTGATGGTTGTCATTGTAATAAAACATATTTACTGTTATATCTTATCGATTGTTGAATTTGTCACACATTTTCTGTGGACTACGTGCTTTTCACCATTGCTTGCGCTCAATTTTCTGCACTTTATACGCACTTTTCTTTTTTGTTTGTAATACGAAAAAGCAGAAAAACTTAAATTACCAAACTACTAACTTTTAGCTACTTACACGCTTGCACTACAAACCGCTACATATATACTATAATGTTTTCAAAGCAAATAAACTCGCAGTAACAATAAAACAAATCGTTAAGTTGCTAAAAAAAAAGTTATCAAAACATAAACTTTCGCTAGTAACTGTTGAGCGCACATAAAACTTTAATATCGTAAAATAAAAAAAAAAACATTTATTTTAAAGTAAAAGAGACGCGTATATGTACATATATAAAATTATTGTTTTTTGTTTTAGATAATAGCTGTCTGTGCGACAGTTATGCAAATCGCTCATTGAACTTCATTTTGCCATGTTTTCTACATACTTTTCCTTTTCTTTATGCGTTTTACTGTTTTATTATTATTTTTTTTTTATCAAAGTGTTGTGTTGCACAGCAATTAAAAATTTTTTTTTTGCAAAAAAATCTTAGTGACTCAATTTGAAGTTTATTATCATTAATTAACGGTCGTTCTTTATTGTTTACTCTTATTCAACTTGAATTTATTCACCACCATCTACCCACCAAACGCCCTGCGCTTACGTTAGTCTGTTTTGTGCGTATTTATTTTCATATTTTTTGTGATTTGTTTTTCGGCTTGAATTTGCAAAACATTTTCATTGCTATCATATGTAAATTATTACATTAATGAATTTACGAATCTTGGCATATTCAAGCAAATTAAACAAAAACTTTCTAAAACCAATATTTATTAGACAGCTAGCAGCAGTGGTGAATATACATAGTAGTGCCAGATACCCCACTGTTTTTCAAGCGTTTCGCCAACGATATCGCGCTATACAAAATTTAGTTACGTTTGTAGAAATTTCTTTCATAAACAATTTATTGGTCAGTGTTCGACGTCAACTTATATCAATGCTTACCTGTTGTGCTAAAAATAACTTTAAAACTTTATTTGTTTATCGCAATTTTTTATCAAGCATATGCATTTTGTTGATAAGCTTTAATCAACCTATTGCTAAATAATGTTTTTTCTCTCTTTTTTACAGGTTTGTGTACTCCATTTATTGTATGCCTTTCCTGCGTGTTGTATATGGTGCTAATTTTGTAGTGATATGCATATAAATATACTGGTGTAGTGTGGGATTACATAAAAATATAAATTTTTTCCAGCAAAAATTGATATGAGTATGATTCAGTGAGCTTTGCTGCAGTGGCACACTGTATGTCAAGTTCTTATCTTTTCTACATACATCGATCATTTATTAAAACAAATACTGCCTTCGTGTTTGTTATGACGAATGGGAAATTTTCTAAAGAATTAAATTGAAGAAGAAAAAAAAATAACTTGGGCTTACCCGATGCTATTGTATAATACCTTTACAAATAAAAAAGTTGGCATACAAGAACTTCATTTTGATTGCTCCGTTTGTATGACAGTTATATGCTATAGTGACCCGATCTGAACAATGTGTTCGGAGTTTGTAGCGCCAGCTTGTACAATCATCTATGCCAAATTTCGAGAAGGTATCTTGTCAATGAATAAAGGTTTTCATACAAGTACCTGATTTTGAGCGACCAGTTTTTATGGAAGCTATACGCTATAGTTGTCCGATATCGCCGGTTTCGACAAAATGAGCAGCTTATTGGTGAGAAAACGACGTGTGCAAAATTTCACATCGATATCTCAAAAACTGAGCAACTAATTCGAGGGTGTTCGAACAGACGGACAGATGTATATGGCTGAATCGACACAGCTTGTCACGTTACTCATTTTTATATTTAGTACACAATATTTTCGTACTCCCGAAGTGGTGTTTGAAATTATATAACAAAAAAATGAAATAATGCCTAACTTCCCAAAAAAATTACGTAATTTATCAGCCTTTAGGCACACACCACCATCATTAATCGATTAATAATCGAAGCGCACTGCACCAACACTAAACGTCAGCTTGTTATGTTTACATACAATGCTGACTTTATCGTGTTTTTTTTGCGTCTACCAACTTTTATTTCATTGAAAACTTTTATTGCAACAAATATTATGCATATCGTGTACTAAATGCTTAAAATTGTAACAATTTAAAGCGTGCAACTCAGCTACTGTCTGAAACACATAAAATTAAGTAGTGAAGTAAACATGCGCGGATTGTTTGATCTGCAAGGCAACAGCAGCACCCCTGGAGTGGTGTTTTAAATTAGAAAACCTAACTAAGACAGACATTATCTTACTCATATAAGTCTGTATAAATTTTATCTGCCATTGCAACGTACATACACAGACAATGTGTGCATGTTCTAGAAGCTAGCAAACAGACAAACAGCAGCTTCTCAAGCACCTCGATAAAAAAAGAGAAATTTGTGTCGTTAAATAAGAAGTGAGCACCAACACACTTGTACGATTATCGCATAAAGTTTACGAAAACAAAAATACAAATGTGTGGTGTAAAAATAACATCTAAATAGCGACGCATTCCAGCACAATGGCGGAGCGCAGCGAATCTGAAGAACGCCCGAGCGCTATCAGTAACAGATCGGCGTAGATGCTATGCCTACAATACAAAAATAACGTTTGTGTGCATTTGTTGCGCTACTAAAAGTGAAACATTGCTTTGATGATGCAGCATTGTTGTTGTTACGCATGTTGTTTGCTGCTGGCTTAGTGTTTGCGGCATTGTGTAGTTTTGTGCGGTGATGTGCTGATTATTCTAAACATTAACGACGCATCAACAAATGCCAAGCATACGCAAAAGTAGGGAAAACTGCATGTTGTGCCGTGGGGCTTTGTGTGTTGGGTGTCAAGTCTATGTTGCACTTTCCCATCATAACCGCCGTGGCTGGCATTGTATGACGCGTAGCAGGGTAGCAACGCCGGCGGCCTCAATCGGGTCTGATAATATTGCGCGTACAATCAGAATTATTGTGCACAACTACATATACTCGTCTATTCGTCTACAATAGCGATGCTGCTCAGCGCTGCCACCTCTTACTGTCTCTCTGTCTCGTCGTATTCGCGCCCTCTTCAACATTATCATCCTCATGGTGATTATCATAAAATAAAAAGAGAAAAAAAAAAAATGAAAAAAATTGCGAAAAAATCGTTACAAGACATTAAAAGTGAAGTGAAAATAGGCACACAGCACGCATGTGGAGAGCGGCTGCAGCAAATCATAAACGCAAACTGTTGATATATAAAGCCACTTTTGTTTACTTTTTTCTGGCAACTATTGCCATATGTGCGAAAAAACTGTGTGCTTGCTGGTAGTCCCCAGCCGAACGCTCATCAATGCAATTTGGTATTGTACGCAGTGGAATGTCAAGGACATCGTAACACTTTTATGACCGTCATTTGCATAGAGATGTATTTTATTTTATATTTTTGTGTTTATTTCCAAACGGAATGTACGTATGATAGTTAAATATTTGCATATGTGTCTCTTGCGGTTTTTTAAGGAGGAAATCATCGTCTGCAATTTCTATAGTTCGAGCCTTCGAATGCAATTCTGTATCTTTATATGACATGATGCCTTGTTTGTTGTAGATTGCGCTGAGGATGATGAAACGTGAAAACATGACCACTGCGTATACTATACTGAAGGCCACCCCACAGGCCCACGACGCGAGATAATGCGCTCACCAAAAGTCACCTTCGTTAAATTGATTGTTTCGTTGACTGTATGGCATGTAGCGTAATCTAATTGGAAGCAAAGGTCGTCCACATCAACACACTCCACTTCAGGCACGAAAAAGTCACTAATCATGGCTCTATAGAGTTCCTCATTGTCGCTAACATTATGACCGGCTTCATTTTCGAAGAAATAAAATAGTGACTTTTTGAGGATCTAACGGCGTTTCAACAATGGCTTTTGGATTTTCATCACTCCAAATGTGACAATTTTATTTATTAACGTACCCATTCAACTAATAGTGAGCTTCATTCATATTGTAACCGAGTCATTATTTTGGTAATAAATTTGCACAATTTGCGAACGTTCTTCCGGAGTGTCTCTGTTCATTATGAAATGGCAAACCAAACTGAGTATAAATCAAGTAACAGCTGTCAAAAAGACCAACTATAGACTCATTGAAAACCACACGTCTAAAAAAAGTTAGGCTTAGTTGTATTCAGAAGTTTAAAAAATTAGTATTGGAAGGTGATTGTATATTTCGGCCAAGTCTTTATAAATAGAAATGTAGGTAATTTTGCGAAAAATACGCTTGCAAAGCAAATTAATTATAGTTTTCCCCCCCTGCATTAGATGGCATTCTGAATGCCTTGGTTCATACACAGTCATCATTTTACGAATGCAAATAAATGTATGAAATCCTTTTTGTTGTTTCTGGTAGATGGGTGTCGGTAGAGAGTCTAAATTCAACCATCTATCTACCTCTTGCTTTAATAAGAAATTTTGTTCACGAAAGTTCATATGCTCGCATTAACTACAGCTCCAGCTTACAGCACAACACCATCAACACAAATCAACTAGCCAACAAATCAATCAACCATTTCTTCGTTTAAAATATCTCAACAACGGTCACGGTCGCATGCAACTTTAAAATAGCATTCTGCTCCTTCACCAATTATTTACACTTCACCTTCAACTCTTTTTAATTTACACTAATAAATGCTATAAAATGCCTCGGACGCACAAACAATAATGATTTATGCAAGTACAGACTTCTGGAGCCGCCTATAAAGGAAGCACATGCACGCAGACTTACAATCGGCCACATGCACAACCATTAAACCACTTGATTATCCAGCCATTCATTCATTCTTTTATATACCCCCTCGGCCAAACGCCATTCATAGCCATAAATACATATTGCCATACAGACGCTGCATTCGTGCAACTCTACGCTATTCATGCCTCGTGCGTCCCAACAATGTGTGTCCATTTAGCGTGCGTATGCCAAGCGTTGTAATTAATGCAAAAGCATGATTCTCCACGCATCCACCCACATGCATGTAGTCCAGCGCTTATTGACGCTTTTACCATATGGATTACAATTTTATTGAAATTAAGTTTATCGCACGGATCGTAGCTTAGAGCCATATGCCACCCATGCTATTTACACTAGAGTTTGTGCGATGCATCAATCGGTGAATATTGTGTTGTGTGCGAGTTACGAGGAAATGTAGAGAGTTGCATAGCTTAGATGACCAGTTTCTGGGTTTTTTGTAACATAAATACAAGATTTGCTGGTCAAAAGCTCTACGAAGCGAACAAAATATTTTAACCGAAGTGTTGGTTAACGAATAATTATACTTTTATAAACGAAAACAATTTTAAATTAAAAATTATTTAAAAAGTGCAATTAACCAGGGATTAATGATAGGCAGATCTATATAATCGATATTTTCAACCGGTTATGAGTGAAGCTTTTCAGCTGGGTTCAATTATTCAAATAAAATAATGTTTTTCCTAGCAACAAGTTTTACCTAACAAACATTTTTAAAATGTGAAGCAATCCTCAACCGCTGGTTAATAAACCAGAAAATAAAGTGTCGCTTGAAGGGCTACTTGCGAATTTTAAATAATCGATTTGCATATATGTATGGTGTATCAAATGCACATATGTTTCAGCATATTCACCGGAAACTTGAAGTTGATGCAGCAAATAGTTTCGGAAATATGAGCGTATTTGTAAGAATTTTTCAATTTAGTGTAATCGGCTCCCGAAACTTTAACCCATATGTTAGTAAAAAACTTTACCAACGTCTTTTAGCAACCGGGTACCGCGGTACCCACGATCTCAGTATTATTATTATTTTGTTTCTTTTATTAAAAAAAAATTTTCCTAAAAAATAAAAACAAATTTTCCTAAAAAATAAAAAAAACATTTCTAAAAAATTTTTTCCTTCAAATATTAATAGTCAGTGACAATTTAAAGAAAAAATAACAACGTAGAATAAAAAATAAAATAAAAAATAAAAATGAACTCACAAATAGCTTTCTTTTCAGTTAAAAAACGACGATTTGACAGCTTAAAATGATATATTGAATTTTTTTAAAGTTATTCACACAAATACACCGCGGTGGGTACGCGGGTACCCGGTTACTACCATAAGGGTTAAACGCGTTTTTCTCAACAATTTGTTTTCGGAATCAATGAGGATAATTTCTCCGAAACGGCTGGATCGATTGACAAGAAATTTTTAGGTAATGATAGAAGGAAGCAGATTTTTGAAAATAATTTCGATTTTTTAAGCTACTCTGTATTCTAGATTTTCCCACAAAATACGATTTCTTTTGGGAAGCCGTTTTGGAAAATATCAAAAATTTGGCTACTTCTTCGAAGCGCACCCCTAAAACTGGGTTCAATTGTTTTGACAAAATCATATATTTTTCGCAAGTTTTTGACTCAAAAATTATTTCGAAAACGTGGTACAATAAACCAAACGGTGGTTAATTAACCAGGAGATAATGTGTATACTTAATATTAATTCATACGGGCCTCTCTAATATGTTTTATGTGCCTTAATGTAATGAATATATTCCACTAGTTAGATCCAAATTTTTTTAGCGCCTCTACGAACTGTTCTTATATATTGTGTAAGTCATCATCTGAGCACCAGACAGTTTTCCTTCACTTTAACGCACGCAAAAGCAAGAGCAATACCGCAGACTCCTTTAGACTTTCTTGTGTTTTATTTTTTTTCGTCGTCAGTCTTAATTAACTGATATCCAACCATTTTCCGCATTTCAAATGCCAACCAATCAGGCCTGCCGTCTGCTCAGTTCCAGCCACTTTCACGTCGTTTGGCAGTTACAAATTCTAGCTAAAGCACTAAACTATTCTTTGAATGAAAGTGTTTGAGGTTTCCTGCCTTTCGTTGTGCTCTTAGGGGACTGTTGAAACATTTTAATTTTCATTAAGCCACTAGACGGGATGTAATTTTGCAATTAGTTGCATGGAAAAGTGTAGCAAAAAAATGAGTGATAAAAAACGGTTTAAATTTTACTGTTACTAAAGCATTGCTATCAGCACTCTCAAGCTAGAGCTGCCTTCACTATGTAAGCATCATTGTATTGATGCCGCAACATGATTCATTGCCTTTTACATTTGTACATAATTTCCTGCTTTTCCAGCTAATACTTATCAGACTTAGAGATTGCTGCCCGCTGCAGTACCTTATTCTTTAAAAAAAAAAACGCTATTTGGTTTGCTTTCTTTTGTACTTCCCTAGCTGCGCTAAGAATTTGCTCAGCAATTTCCGTCTTTCGCGGAACTGCTACTAAGTTTCCTCCTAGGCTGTGCTGTGCGCGTCTGCCGTCAGGCTTCCTGTCAAACGACTGGCGGGCGCTCCACCTTCTCCACTTTTGCAGTAACAACATAATGCCTGACAGTTTTCTCACTGCGCCTAATTGAGTAGGAAGGCAGGAATTGTAGGCATTATCATCATCATCATCATCAAATGTGGTGTCGTCTCATCAGCGCTTGCCTGGGCTCGACGTTCCCCCCCCCACCCCTCTTGCGTCTATTGTTTTCGTGAACGAGCTCTGCAAGTGCACTACTTAACTTCCACTTTTGCATTGGTCGTCCCTTCTGCTCTTGCAATTTTATTCACTCATTCATTCATTCGTTCACATGTCGTCGTGCAGCGAATGTTACATTTTTCCACAGTTGCACATTTTCCGGTTGCAACGCGTTCCGTTGCCACCGTCGTTCGTTGGCTGTAAATTAGTTCATTGCGTTGTGTTTATATAGGTATGTATTGTTGTTGTTGTTGTAATTGTGGGTAGGTAAAGTCTGTTTGTGTGCTTGCTAATTGTGTATATGAAGTTTGAAATGCTTTTGCTTTCTCTCCTCCCTTCCGCACCGCTGACGTGCCAGAGCGCTTTGTGCTCGCCTTCTTTGGCATCATAAAAATTTTGAGTTATTTTAACGCTTTAGAAGTCATTATACAAATATTTCCTATTATTCTTACGTCGTCGTTGTCGTGCGCCCCTCTATTTTGCTAACTTTTTGTTTTTGTTTTTGGTTTTCTTATTTGTAATTTATATGCGCAATTTAATGCTTTTGTCTGCTGGCTTTAAAGTTGTTCGTAAATTTTATTGCTGCTGCCATGTGTTTTAGAATGTAGTTAGAATTTTAATGGTAAGCAGAGATGCTTATATTTTATAATATAATATTATATTATATTTTATAAAATTAGCAAAATGGTTTTGTGATTGCCCTAATTCTTCCAGAAGTTGCACATCGGATTCATTCATATATTTTGAAGCAATTGTAGAGGAAACGTTAGCGTAAATATGGCGTTTTTTTTTGCTCTTTGCTGGTGTCCATATTTGACGCGTGCTCTAGCAATATTGAGTCAAGTAATCACAAAAATATTTGAAAAGTTCTCGTAGTACAAAGTCTTATATTTCTAAAATCATATAGCATAACCTGAACTTAATTATACAATGCGAAATACAAATTACTAAAGCTATCTATTGGAAAAATAATGTGTTTCTTTGTACTAGACTTTTTAGCATGCCTAATTTATGCTTGCTGATTTTTCTCTACAAGAACTTCATAAAACTGTTGAGAATTACAGTTTCTCAAATCAAATTCATTAACCGTATATTTTGAAAGTTAAATAGCACTTGAATTAATTTCCATTCCAAACGGTTTTGGGTGTGTAACGTTTTGTTTATTTACAAATACAATCAAACATATGTATTTAACACGAATGTAGTTCAAATTGTATGCCATACGATTTTCGTCGCTAATGACATTGAGGTTAGACAAACCCGATTTGGTTTAAAATTGCGCATACGTGTTTCACCGGCCGTTTAAACTTCCCGCTATGACGCATTTAGCGCAAATGGTCAACCGAAAGCGGTAACGTACAACGTTTTCACAATTATAAATTTGTACATGCGCGCGCACACACATACATAATTACAATAAAAATTTATATGAAAGACAACCAAGTGAGTGGTGTGTTCAAAATGCATAATTATTTTAGCATTTAGTGTATAAAATATCTATGCAAAAATATAAGTAATGCAAATGTTTGTTGTGATTGGCCAAGAAGTCATAACAAATGCATATAATTTTTGATTTTTTTTTTATTAACAACGCCTTGTACGAATGCAATTTTGTTTATAAACAAAACAATTTACGTGCAAATAATTTTTTATTTCATTAAAAAATGGCAGCAAAAAATGTCTTAAAACCGTTACTGGCCACTCTAAATGCCGTAACAAACATTTTTTCAATTTGCATCTTTGTACGTGATTTAAATTTTGATAGTTCTGGTTGCGGCAAAATTTTATGCAAATAACAGTTTTTATTTATTTTTATACAATTTCATTTTAAAGCAAAAAATTTAAATGTTTTCGAAGGTTTTGAAAATGCTCACAATTTTCGAAAATTATTTTGTTTAATTTTTGTAAAAAAGTTAACAAGAATCCCAAAAAAGCTGTGTTCGAAGGTTGAAGCTCCATTTAAAAAAAAAAAAAAACTTCCTCTTTTTAAATTTTTTTGTTATTAATTTTATTTAAACATTTTTTATATATACTTTAAATTTCTTTAAATAACAAATCCTACACTTCCTCGTCAATTACGAATCTATTCTCAAAAACAACAAATAAAGCAACTGTGCATCATTTGCAATTTCTTATATAAATTGTATAGTACACTTTTTTTTATCCCCACAATGTAGCGCCTACTTGTCAGCAAGCGCGACAATCGCCGCCAAACGTTGTCAGTTTTGCTTATAATGTGCGCTGAATTACTTATTACATATGAATTTGTACAATATTGCGGTTGTTGTTGCTGTAGCAATTATTATCTCGCTTCCTCAGGCGCGTTTATTGCCACTAGCGCAGTTCCGCACTAGAAATGCCGCGGAATTTTAACAATGTAGTCATGTCTGCGGAATTTTGTGCGACAATTAGAACAGGTAGTACTAAAGCGTAGTCAAAGTGATAAAAATTATACAATGTAATAGCTTAAAAAATATTATTCTTGTATACTTTTGTGAAAGTCGATTGTTAAAGTGCTTAAATAACTTATTTTTGTACTTTAAATAGGGTACATTAAGTTTGCACCGAGCTTTGTAACACGCAGAAGGAAACGTCGGAGAGCCCATAAAGTATATACATAATATATATATATATAGAGCTATCGATCTGAAATTTTGCACAAGCCCTTTTCTCCCCAAGACGCTGCTTATTTGTCGGAATCACCGACATCGGATTACTATAGCATATAGCTGCCATACAAACTGGCCGATCCAAGTCAGGATCTTGTATGCGAAACTTTTTTATTTGACAAGATATCTTCACGAAATTTGGCATGCATTATTTTCTAAGACAACACTACAATCTCCAAACAAATTGTTCAGATCGGATCACTATAACATATAGCTGCCATACAAATTTATTGATGAAAATCAAGTTCTTCTTTAAAAGCTTTATTATTTGTTAATATAATATATCTTCAGGATTTTTTTATTTACAGCTTCGGTGCAGCTGAAAATAACGTTTTTTCTTGTTTAATGTAATTTTTGACAACAACTTATTTGTGCTGTTATGAAGGAACTACCATAATAGTGAATGACTAATAATTTAATTTTATTGTAGAGTATTTAACTAAATATTTTTATTTGAAGCATTCGTCATAGTGAGTTTAAAAGTATTTGCTTTAAAATGTATCTTAAAGCTACTTAGACTGATATGAAAAGTAGTTGAAGTTTGATATCAAATGCGAAATTTAATTAAATTCACCAATAAAACCCCCTAACTGCCAATCGAGCTTGAGAGTCCTATTAGATACTTTTTGAATACAAGCATATATATGTGAACATAAGCAGTTTATTTTACAGTTAAATATAAGTATTTTTTATGTTTTTTTTGTTTTTTTTTTTTGTTTTTTTTTGGTTTTTTTTTTTGTTTCTGTGACAAGCCTTTGAGTATTTTCCACTTCCATGAAATACCCACATATATCAGCAAAAAGGCAATAAATCAACAAAGTCTTAAACAATTAAATTTATCACTTCACCAACACCAACAGCACCTCACCACAGCAACAACTCTTCACCACCATTAACAACACCTCACAAGCAGAAGCGTCAATCCACATTACTCTTCAATACCCGCATTCATCCGGGCCATAATTACAATTCTGTTCTATCGCTTTTGCGTTTCACTCTTTTTTTTCCAGCATTTAATTGTAATCTGTAGGCATTAGCACCAACTGTTGTTATATTTTACAATTTTAAATGTAACAGAGAGTCCACAAATAAAGCGGTGTGCTGGCCACAAAATGAATAACGGTAAAATGGGGTAAAGAGTCAACTACCGACAAATTTAATGCGAAAATAATCCCGCTGCCTGCTGACTTTGTTGGCAAAGCGCTTGCGGTAGGTGGGTGATGACACCACAATTGTTGCTTTTAGTGGTAAACCTACTCTTTCACCACTTTTGCACATAATGTGTTACTCGACAGTTTTTCATATACAGACACCCATATCTATATGAAGATAGTACTATATAGGTGTGTTAGCAAGTGGCTTGTTGAGGCTATTATCGTTACACCAGTATTTTTTGGCTTCTGATTGTCATGAAGCCCATAAAGGCAGAGTAATGGTTGGTAAAAATATCAAAAAGTCTGAGAGGTGGAACGCGAGCAGCTTGCTAGCTAGCTTAACTTTCATAATGACATATTTATTATATATACACATGCATCTACTTGTTATTTGCTACAAGTGCGCGCTTCTCAACAGCAATAGCTGGCTTTGAAATAATAACAAAAACAAAACAGAAACTTTAACTTCGGTTGTAGCGTAGCTATAATACCCTTCACAGCTGCTTTTCTTATAGCAAAAAGGGAATAAAAGATTTTTATTTTGATTTTAATCGATCAGCTTGTATGCCAGCTACTATATGTTATAGTGGTCCGATATTAACGATTTTTTCAAAGTTTGTAGCATTATCTTGAACAATCATCCATTCCAAATTTCGAAGAAGATATCTTGTCAAATAAAAAAGTTTTCCCTACATAAACTTGCTTTTGATTGATCAGCTTGTATGACAGCTATATGCCAAAGTGATCCGATATCGACAGCTCCGACAAATGAGCTGCTTCAGGGTGAGAAAGAAGGCTAAAAAATTGAGCGACTAGTTACAGACGATGCCTAGCCTGTTCAGGGTATAAAACAAGAAGAAGTGGCACATCAGTTGCGCAAGCGACAAATAATCACTTTACTGTACTCGTGTTCAGCTCTGCTGTGTGTAATGCGACATGCAGCCATTCTGCCTGCCGCCTGTTTACTTTTTTAAATCGGTCACAGCAATTGTTCTGCCCATATTTTTTAAGTTCTTAATTTAAAGCCTTTTTCGCACAGCACCAAAGTCACCGAAAGTAACTGGTAGCTACGCACAAATATTACTGGCTTTGTTTTTTTAAATTTTATTTTTGTTCATATTATTTATTCTATTTTTGCTCGTCTGCTAATGTTGTGTCTTGTTTCAATTTTACCGATTTAAATGGGCAACGAAAACTACCTGCTCATGTCAAATGCATATCAACGAACACTGCTACAACGAGTAAGTGAGCGAGTGGGAAAATCAATTTCGCATTATCTTACACACGCTGCGTTCCACAAGTGTGCACAAACGCACTGTCATTTGGCTGTGAATTTGTGGCGGACAGTAACAGTTTTTGTCCCATCAACTCCCACCGACCAGCTGGCTGAAAGTTTGCAAAGTTATTTTCGATGCGCGTTTAATTTTTATTAGTTATTTATTTATAAACAGCAGGTAATATACTTGTTGTGACTTTGCAAATTATATTATATTTGTTTTTTGCCGTTTTTATGCGCCTCATTTCGCTTGCAGTTTACATTCATATTATGACTTTATATCCATTACGTGTGTTCGTGTGTGTGTGTGTGTCTTTACTGGCTCTGACGTTTGTTTTTCTTTCGGCCATGTTGAAGCAGATGTAATACTTGATTATGTATTATGCAAGCTTTGTGTATTTGCGCTGAATTACTTTATTTATTTATTTAACGTTTGGCGTAGCGTTCGTCGTCATGCACGGGACTGAACTTCACAGACATATACACATATTCGTGAGTGCTTTATATATACATATATATTTAATATTTTGTGACTAAGTAGTATTGCTGCACTCCCAAACGGTAGCTGTTGCCTGGGTTGGCTCGTTGGTGTTCGGCTGACAGGCGTCTGCGTGTCAGTGCCGGTTATTGTTGTGTCACAAAACTGTGACAGACAGATAGAAAGTCGAGCAACTCACTCCCAGCCAATGCTTAGGCTGGCAGTTGAATAGACAGTTTGTCAGACTGGCAGACTCTGGTACTCTGGCAATGGGGAGTGTTCAAATTTTTTTAGAATGTATATAAGTACTAAGCGTGGAATGCGGTCAGATTGGGTTTTTCAAGCTTCGGTGTTAAGCTATAATAGTTATAATTAGAGATAAATGGTTATGGAAAAGAGAAAGATCAATTGTTTGTGCTGGTGGAATGTATGTTTCATTTTGTAGAACATATGTATATTGGAAACCATATTAAAAATAAATTACGCAGTTAAAACAGTTAATTATTTAATATATTTGATTTATTAAAAATAGCATACGATCAAATTTGACTCGGACTGACACTAATACAAATCTTAATTGTCGCCTTCAAAATTGGGTCCTCAGCCAATAAAAGCATGTCAAAGCTTAATCCATTTTCCATACACATTTTATAACACTCGCATGGGGTGGCCTCAACTTTCGTTTTTCGGCTTCGGCTCATTTTTGATGCATAATTAACAAGATTGTTCTCGTCAACAGTAACGATGCGTTTGATGAATGAAGGGTTCTCTGTTACGTTGTCAAGCATCTCTCTTACTCGATTTCATTTTTGCAAAAGATTCAAGTCTTTTGGTATGTGTCTAGCATTGACGCGCGCCATACCCAAAACATTAAGCAAAATGTGTTAAGTGGAATCATAAGAGATGTTGAGATCCTCTGTTATATCTCTTATGCCAACGACGATTTTCAAGCACTGTTTTTTTCAACTTTTTCGATGTTATGAACATATCATTAACAGAGGTTAGAGGATAAACGACTCGCTCGAGACAAGTTTTCGTTGACTTCAAAACCCTCATTGATAGCTTTCTGTCACACCAATACTTGTACTTGATAAAGGAGATTCCCCAAAACAAATTTTTTAACCATTCCGTAGCGTGATTCCATTGGAACACACAATTTCAAGCAAACTCGTTGTTCAGTTCATTTTCACATGGTGAAAAACGCCAGACAAACTTTTCGCTTCGTAAAGACACGATTATAAAAAAGGTTATACCAATCTGGTACAAAAATTTTAAATCGATTTGGTTTACGCGCGCTATTTACATGGACCAGTCCGAGCCAAAATCCTTAATTTATTTTGAAGTTTCGTTTCGATTAAATTACTTTTTCAAGAAAATTTACCACCTTTTCCAATAAAAAAATGTACGCGTTCATCATAAATTTCGCAAATTTTATTGTGTGCTATTAAAACTTCACGGCTTTTCGCCAACCAATAAAAATCAACAACAATTTTACTCAATCATAATATAAATTATGGCGTGCTAAATAAATATTACCGCATTTTTCAGTCATTCATTACTTGCTGTTATTTGCTACAATTACAAAATCGGCATATGAAGCATCCGTAGTCTGTGGCGTGAATTGCGGAAAATTGCAAGCGTATTTTTTATTATTTTGTCATCGCAATAGGGGGCATGTGCTAGGGCTATAAATTTAAATTCAAACACATTAGTGTAATAACAAGTAAGTCACACGTGTGTATTACAGATACTGGAATTTATATCGATAAATGAAAAAAAGTTGCTAATTGTAAACTAAGTGTTTTATACAGAAAAATTTTTTTTATTAAACTACTTTTAATGAGCAATCTCATCTAATTATATGACCGCTCATCTTATATGCCATATTGATTTCAATTTTTAATCTTTAAAATGTACCTTTTTGTTACCTACATTTGCATTATTTATTTTAATTATTTTAATTAGTTTACATAATTAACTGATTTCTAAAAAGCACTATCATAACCCTTTAAAAATAAGAAATAACATCACTTCTTTTCAATAACTCGGTATCACTTAGAATTATAATTAATTTGTTGATTCTTCCATATATTATTTCTATAATCTCTAATGATTTGTTTTGTCATTTTGCATTCCTTTGTGTTTGCTCGTTGCTCTCTTCTATGACGTTATGCACAATTGTTTTGACTACTCGTGTCAGTTCTGACAGCTCACTCGTCACACGCCAATTATTTTGCTATGGTTATTTTACTACTAGTAATGTTATGACTGGAAAATTTTGTGTTTGCTCCTATTGTTTTAGATATTTCAATAAAAAATACGCTTGTTTACGAGTATCTGCCAATTAACTGCGCGGAAATTTACTAATGAAGTATATATTGTAGATACAAATTTTTTTGACTTACATGCGCTTATGTGAAAAAAATAGTTCGGAGCTTCAAAAGCTTGTGAATTACCACTATTTTGAACCTATGCTAGCTTGTTGCTGTAAATTAAACATAATTCTATTTAAAGCTTGCTATTTCTTGGGCAATTCGAGTAGTAGATGTAATTGTATATCAATTATTCTTTAGGAGGCACATCTAGTGTGAGAAAGCTTCAATAAAAACGACTATTGGGAATCGAAAAAAAAAAAAGAAAGGTCTCCACTGCTGCAGTGATTACAGTCTTCTCCGTGGTTGAAATCTATAACAAAAATTCTCTACAACAAAATATTGTTCGTATAAAGACCTACGGTCGAAAAATAATTGACAAAATGGCGGCGTTTAGAAAAATTTCGGTTTTTGATGAAATCAAAAATTTCTAGTAATCGCCTCATTTGTATCCCCGTACTCATTTAAGCAAAATTGAAAAATATAGTTTTGAGGAAAACGCGTTCAAATACATATAATCCGATGGAAGTGATTAAACTCAGCGGCTACAACTTAAAAGTGTGTAACTCAAAAACTATTTGAAATATCGATTTAAATTTTAGTACGTTATTTTTAAAGGTATAATCTCTCGAAATATGAAAATGGATTATTTTTTAATTTCCCACCGGGTGTGCCCTTTAACGTCGGTCGAGAAAAGAAATTTTTGAATTTTCGCGAAGAGCTGCCAGTTTATTATTATTATTATTATATTTTTAACTTATGACTTCTGTTTTTTTTGTAAAATTTTTGACTTTTGTGAAAAATTTGAGATTTAAATTTGGTCTTACGTATGTTTGTTTTTTTTTTTTTGTGTGTTAAATTTTTATTTTTTAATATTTTTTTATAATTTTTATGTTCTTTTGTTTGATATTTGTTTGTTCTTTTTTGTATTTTTTTTGTTTTTTGTAAAATTTTTGTTTTGTTAAGTTTTTTGTTAAAATTTTTCTTTTTTGGGAAAGCTTGCGATGTATTGTATATTTGTTTCATACTTTTCTTTGTTTTTTTCTTGTTAAATTTTAATTTTTTTTATTAAATTCTTATAGTTATGTTTTTTTTTGATTTTTTTATACTTTTTTTTTTTATTTGTTTACTTTATTTTATTTTATAACTTTTTATATATACATTTTTTTTGGGAATTTTTTTATACATATACATATATATTTTTTTTAAATATGTTTTATTTTTATTTTTTTTTAATATATTGTTCTATAATTTTAAGACGGATTTTAGATTTATTTTAAATAATTATCTTATTTGTTTTTTTGTGTGTTATTTATTTAACGCAATTTTATTCCGATTGTTTAATTTTCAATTAAGAAAATGCGATTTTTCTCCTTCTACATTTCCGATTACTTCAATAATTTAATTTTACTAAATATATATTTTTACGATTTATTTAATAATTTCATTTCGCCTTTCTTGCCGTCTAAAATTTCATACCGGAAATTGTTTAGATCGTTGCCTATACATACATATATATCAAGAAACACAAGCGTATACATATATGAATGTACATATGTACAAGTATGTAAATACAAATAATCTTAACGTGCAATTCTCAGAACAAAAACAATAAGAACAGATTGATTAAACAATCATTTGACAGCTAATTGATAATCAAGTGGCAATCGAATCCGATATTTTCATAATAAGTACATACATACATATGTATGTATGCACACATATCTATGTACATGTATTATTTTAGTGGCTTGTGTTTAAGTGTCGTCACTTAATTAATATTCTGAAAATATATAGAGATGTAAAATTTTTATTGAATTAAAAAAAAAAAAAAATGAAATTAAAAATTTGTTTTTTAATAAATTAAAATTTTTAATAAATTAAAATTTTTAATAAATTAAATTTTTTATTTTATAAATTTATTGAAAATTTCCATTTTCATAATTTAAAACAATTTAACTTATTAACAAATGTTCATTGTATTCATTAATTTAAATTAGAAATTTTCATTTTCATCAATTAAAAAACAAATTTTTTGTGAATTTTTGTCTTGTTGAACACTGGAATTTCCTAAAACATTTGTAAACTATCGCTTTCTATTATTAAAGTTATTTTTGTATATTTTTAATTTTTTTTTAACTAATATTTTTTTTTTAATAATATTTATTTTAATATTTTTTTTTAATAATATTTTTTTTTAATAATATTTGTTTTTTTAATACTATTTTTTTAATACTATATTTTTTAATAATATTTTTTTTGATAATATTTTTTTTTTTAATAATTTAAAAGCATTTTTTTAAACCTAAAAATTAATTCTAAAATAAATGAATTCATTTAGACTTCAATACCTTAAACGCATCTATCAAAAAGGGATCACAGATTACTTCACCAAATGATTTATGACTGCTGTCTCACACAAAACAGTCGAGCAAAACGTCTGCCGACTCTCTTAGATATTTTATATTTCTACAAAATAAAAACCCTCCATTCGTGGCACTTGCGAAAGGGTGCCTCCCGGTGTGTAGTCTGCATTCTTGGTCGCCGCCATTGCTAAGAAACAGAATCAAGCACACCAACAATGCAAATTACAAATCGCATAAAGCAAAAGTGAAAAAGTGGAGAAGAAGGCCAATGTTAAAGCGTTAAAGCTATGGCGTAACTACAACACATTGTGTGTGAGAATAAAAAACAACAACAACAACATTCAAACAAGAAATTGCAAAGAAAAAGTTTACGCCAAGCAATACACTTAAATATCGTTGCATAAAGCGGCGAAGAATCCCCTCAGACTTGGCAAGCGTGCAGAACTTGTTGAAGAATGCCACAAAATCTAGGTATGACCATTGAATAAAAGTAAAAAAAAAACACACACACACCGTCAAACGCAACTAAATAATAATAATAGATAAAAAAAAAAAAAAATTTAATGCGAGAAAAAACTTTCAAGGTCGCACGTCGTCCAACGGCGTTCCGAAAAATAAGCACCGGCCTACAGCTTATTTGCTTGTCCGCTGCAGACGTCTGCCGCTAGTCTGCATACACACCCAAGCACTGCAGACTTACTTGCTGCACATTCCATTGTTCTTGTTCTTGTTCTTGCTCATGTGCTGTTTCGTGTTTGCTGCTTTTGTTTTTCTGCCATGCTCAGCTGCTTTATGGGCTGTGAGATGCAAAGAAGTTGAATGGTCAGCAACATAATCGTCTAGCATTATCAACGGCTAAAGCCAGCGCGCTCAGATTGTATTGAGCTTGAAAAATTACCATCCTGCCTCAAGCTGTTATTTTTACAACACACACATGCGCACATGCACACACACACACAGAAAAACCCATTTGGTTTGGCTTGGTATGTGGACTTGTAGACCTTTACTGCTTCGCACCTTTGAGTGCACATTGAGGTGAGCTGCGCAGCCGCGCCGCTTAGCTAGCTGAGGGTTCTTTAAGGTGCGTCTGCAGTGTCTTGGTTTCTTGTCGTTTTCTGCATGTTTTCTTTTATTATTTTTTCTCTGTGTTTTTGCCATTACCACCAAACGCAATTTTTTGCAGCGCATGCTTGTGGTCAGCAGCTGCTGCCTGCCATTGTTGTTGCAGCTACAATTTTTGCATGCACGGTTCACATACAACAACGGGTGTATGTTCTTCGTTTCCAATCACTCAATTGTTCTGCGATTATTATCTCGGCAAAGCAATTTATCACATTGAGTAAATGTCTGCAAAAATCTGAAAGAAACTTCACCTATAACTCGTTAGTGTTTGTTTTTATTCTTAATTGAAGTCACTTTAAGACATGCTTTGTGTTATTTTATGGCTAAAAGTGAATCTGAGATACTATTCTACAAACAGAGCTACAATTCTACAAATAATTGATAGTCCTAAAAATAGCAGCTATTGTTTGATTTAAATACTGTAGAAATCAAAAAATTGTATTTAAATCATATTAATAGGAAAACAAATTAAAACAGGCTTCTACAACAACGACACACTATGAATCAGAGTTCAGTATCAATTTGAAGCGGAGCTACTCGACAACGATGAAGAGGTTCTTACTCGTTATACTTTCAAAACAAAAAAAAAAAAATTCATATATTTTTATTTGTTTAGAAAAAAATCAGCAAGTGACCGAATCTCGCTGAACCAAACAATGTTGTTGGCCGCCAAAAACAAACCACGACCTATTTTCAATATTTTTGTTTTTTAGACAATGTAACATTTTATCAAAACTTTTAATTATTCCAAGGATACATATCATTGACAGAGAGTTTGTGAAATTTTGAAAGTTTTGTCAGTTTTTAAAGTTTTTTCGACCGAAAGTCATTGTACGGACAATATTTTCTATTATAGATTTTAGGTTTCATCCACGGAGAAGGTCGGGTATAACTCGAAAAGTATTTAATCCTTCTCTTCAAAATTTTACTGTGGATTCTTAAAATATGGTTAAAATTTGAAGATATTGAAATAAAAAAATTTGATGGTACTACTTCTTAAAATAAATGATTTAATTTGGTATATTTTTAGATTTAAAAAATAAAAATGCGATAAAAATACGAAAATAAAACCAAAATTAATTAAAATAAAAATAAAAAATAAAAAGTAAGACAAAAAAAAAAAGATTAAAAAAGAATTTAAAAATAAAAAAATTTAAAAAAAATTAAAGAAAAATTAAAAAAATTTAAAAAAAAAAATTTAAGAAAAATTAAAAAAAGTTTAAAAATAAAAAAATTGAATAAAAGTTTAAAAATAAAAAAATTGAATAAAAGTTTAAAAATAAAAAAATTGAAAAAAATTTAAAGAAAAATTAAAAAAAATTAAAAAAAAATTTAAAGAAAAATTAAAAAAAATTAAAAAAAAATTAAAGAAAAATTAAAAAAAATTAAAAATAAAATTAAAGAAAAATTAAAATATATTAAAAAAAAATGTAGGAAAAACTTTAAAAAAAATTTAAGAAAAACTTTAAAAAACATTAAAAAAATTATTTAATTTTTAATTAGTTTTTAATTTAAAAATTTGGTTTTTTTCACAGTAAAGTTAACTTCAAAAAATATAAAAGAGAAAAATACAACCAAAATTAAAAAAAAATTAAAGAAAAATTAAAAAAAATTAAAGAAAAATTAAAGAAATTTTAAAGAAAAATTAAAGAAAAATTTAAAAAATTAAAAAAAAATTAAAAAAAAAAATTAAAGAAAAATTAAAAAATCTAAAAAAATTTAAAAAATTAAACAAAAATTAAAAAAAATTAATTAATTTAGGAGTTTTGTATTTTTTACACTAAAGTTCACTTAAAAAAAAAGAGATAAAAATACGAAAACCAAACCAAAATAAAAAAAAAATGAAAGGTATATGTACATATATACATAAACAAAAATAAATGTATAAAATAATCTATTTGAATTTCAGAAATACTTTCGCACCCCCAGCAAATTCCTAGCCTTCATGTGTTATCCACCTCTTTGGGTGAAAATTTATAATTTATTATAATTAATTGAGCTTTTTCAATTACAAACAATTTTAACAAATCGTTCAAAAAATTAACGAGCCAGATGAGCAGAAACAAAAATAATACAAAAAAGTGTAACAAGCAATATAATCCGGTATGCTTGTTTATATATATTCACCAAATTTACTCATCGTTTTTATGGCCAATTTTATTATGTTTTCGCCAAATTGGCGAATCCACAAAAGGGTTGCGATGATGACTGCCGAAAATGAAAAAAAAAAAAACCAAAACAGTTCAAGGTTAACGCAGCTATAAATTCAAACTGGCAGCAAGTGAAGCAACGATTTAAGTGAAAAATGCAGATAATTGCTCGAAATGTTTATCTTACGATTTTTGCTTTAATTAATCGGCAGTGAAAAAGTATGCCACAAATTTAGAAACGCCAAATCTTCGTGAATTTATAGCGTCATGAAACAGTGTTCAAGTGCAAATGTGCGGTCTTTCGATGCTCATGTGCCTATAAATGTACCTATTCCGACACTTTTAAATAGCAATGACCACAATCACCATCAACATCGCCATCATCTCCAGCATTGTTTTTTTTATCTATTATGCCAGTATCACATTCCATGAAATCACCACATCACAAATTCCATTTAATCTAATTTCGATTAATTTGTATTGCCACCAAAGCGCTCCACGCGCGCATTCCTTTCCGTATTTCTACGAAATACATTGCTGTGCATTCATATCCGTCGAAGTGTTGGATAGCAAAGCGATTCGTCTTCATCGACAGCGGCACGAGTATTTCCATGGACGTCAGCGATCAAGCCGGTGAGCACACTTCAATCTTTAGGTATTTTTTCGACTAATTCTAAGTTCTTAGAGTTGCATTAGCTCATGCTTAGAATACTTTGTTGTTTTCGCTTCATATATATATATATGTTTTTATATAATATTATATTATGTACATATATTAATTCTGTGTGGTTGTGTTGCAATTAGAAAATGAAATAAATTTCATTTCGAATCGGCTCGACTACAAAGGCTCCAGATGCCTGCGGTGACGTTTTGGTGGCCGTTTGCCCTTCAAATATTCCTCTATCTATCTATTTGTGCTTTACTTTGTTGTTGTCTAGAAAAATAATTATTGACTATTTATGTGTTATAAATTGTTGGGCAGGGAAAGGGTGAAAGATAATGATCGCTGAGGGCAAGACAGGAATGCTGAATATTGGGAAAATATAAATATTGAGTAAATAATAATAGTTATTATGGAAAGAGAGGGACAGAGACGGAAAGAAGGCAAGATAGTGAGAGATTGGAATTAAACCTACTTTTGCAACATGTAAACGCACTCAATATCTCTTTAAATGGGTTTTATTGCAAATATTAAATAAATATCAATAAATGAGATAAATGTAACTGAAACACGGCCCATTATAATTACTACTATTACTAATATATTGAAAATATTTTATGTTAATGATATTCTAGCATTCCTCCAATCATACAATATTATTTACATTTTTTGGATATTTATATACCATAAAATTAAAAATTACAATAAAAAATAACAAAGATTAAAAAATATCGAAAAATAAAATAGTACCTTGTAAAAAAGTACAAAAAAAAAACAAATTAAAAAAAGTGTACAATAAAGTTTAAAAGTATAAGCAAAATTAAAAAAATAAAAAACAAAATAATAAAAAAAAAAAAATTAAAAATTTAATAAAGACAAAAAAATTAAAAATTAAAAAAAAAAAACAGAATAAAATAAATTATTAAAACGAAAGAAAGAAAATTGTAATTGAGGAAAAAGTAATTGTTTACTAATGCTTGTCACTGTTAATTCAACTCAATTTTTGATTTTGTTCACTTACTGTGAAGTTTTGAAAATTTTAGTGAGGTTTTCTGAAACTAAATTTTTTTAACAATAGTCAGGAGATCTGAGGGCAATTACACTGAGTGGCAATTATTATTTCTTGGTCCTCTCACATTACATTTAGTCCGCTTCATAATTATGTGAATTAGTTTCTTTTAATAAATAATCCAACGCTACAGGTACTGTTAGCTATTATATAGCCTAGCTAGTGGCTTATGCACTCAAGACCGTCCAGTTAGCCGATAACCTCAAGTCATGCTTCATAAATAAATGGAAAAGCTCGAACTAAATATACCACTATGTGTATGAGTAGTGAAATCCCTTAGAAGTGTCAGTGAGAGACATCCACTTAAATTATTCAATTAGTAAATTTTCATTTTACACATTAATGTAGTAAATTAGTTAATTAAGTAAATTAAGTCGATGTTAGAATGTCATCAAATTTGTTAATAATTGACTTAATTAAATGAACATCCGAAAGTAATTGACCAAATCTTAGTTGACCAAATTAAGTGGATGTCAGAATGTTACAGACGAAAAAAATTTTCTAATTCACTAAATTAAACGGATATCTGAAAGTAAATCACTCAATTTTGTTCTAATTGACTAAATTAAGTGTACGTCGAATGTCATTGACTAAATTGAGTATATTAATTTAGTAATGGCTATCTGAAAGTCATTAACTTAATTTAGTTGTTAATTGACTAAATTAAGTGAATGTTAGAATGTCGTTGACTAAATTGAATTTGTTAATTGACTAAATGAAATGTGTGTATGGAAGTAATTGATTTAATTTAGTTAATTTTATTTTGTTAATTGACTAAATTGAGAAACTGTCAGAAATTGTTCTGAATAATATTATTTTTAGTAATTTTACGCAGCATAGAACTATTTTTAATGCAATAAAACAATTGAGTTAGTTCTATAATATACAAATTATTATAATAAATATTTTTCTTTATTTTTAGGTATGTACATTATCAAAATGGCGTCTGAATACTTCAAATATATGTAGAGAAATATCAACGGGCCAAAACTTTGTATGTACTTTTATTAAAAAATAATTTACTAAGCATAAAATTATTCTTTAGTTTATAAAAACTGATTACTGTTTGAATATGAATTGATTAATATTTATATAATAATTTACAATTATTTGTTGCGCTATTTATATATACCTATATTGCTTAAAAATACAAAAAATTCCATAAAATATTGTAATAAAAATTATAATAATAACTTAATAAAGAGTATTGTACTAATAGTAATAATAATAATTTAAAAAAAAGTACATAAAAAAATAAATGAT
Organism: Bactrocera oleae; assembly: GCF_042242935.1. NCBI lineage: Eukaryota > Metazoa > Arthropoda > Insecta > Diptera > Tephritidae > Bactrocera > Bactrocera oleae. The sequence continues at coordinate 60,249,891 of NC_091539.1, forward strand.
AAAAAAATAATAAATAAATAAAAAAATCAAGTTGAAAATGTAATAACAATAGCAATAAAATAAATTAAAAAAAACATACATATAAAAAAGTTCAAATAAAATTCTAATTAGAAAAACAAATTCCAACAAATATATACAAAATAAAAATGTGTAAAATGCATGGCTTGACATCAAAATCAAATCGCGCGAAGACCGACGTCGTCGACCACATTTTTGTCGTTGTCATGTTCTTCTGTTCATATGTCGTTAAATGTGTGTTATTGTTGTCAAGATTAGAAAAAATTGCATACAAACGATTGTTGGCCATGCCAAGCGTGTTGCTGACAGCAATTGCGGTGCCGGTGGTGGCTGCGGTGATGAGTGCGGCGGTGTCGTTGTCAGCAACAGTGACTATAGCGTTGGCGGCGGTGGCGGCCTTTGGAAAAACTAACTCAACCACAAGCCATCCCCCGTCACTCTTCGCACATTGGCGCCAATATAACAACAATTTATTGCTGTTAGATGGATAGCGACAGTGCAATAGCAAATATTATGCCAATATATACCTACTCATACGTATGTATGTACACTCTTGGTGTGCACACACTCCACCGCTTGTTGCCGAGGCTTTAATTGTGACTCTGCTGCTGCTGCTGGCACTGTCGCTGCCAACACGTCCGCCCGTCGCCAATCAGCGCGCAACAACACAATCACAAATCAAAGGTAATGCGCACAGAAGCCGACGCGTCGCTCGCATGTTGTTGGGTCGCTTTGTTATGCGTTTGCCGGCAGTTTGCCACGTTTTTTTTTTCCAGCGCTACATGCTCTTGTTGTCATTGAATGCCAATAAAAATGTGCGACATATTGTTGCAATCGCGCAAAAAGCAAACCATCACACAAAAACAACAATAAACAACAATGTATAGAAAAACGAGGTAGCGACAATAAGCCCAAGCGTCCAACAAACGCGTATGTGTTCTATTGTTTTTGTTGGTTGCCCGCTTTCCTGTGTGCGTGTGTGTTGACTCTGTGCTGGTGTTGCGGAACGAATTGCTCGCTGCGTTGCTGCGTCGTTGCTTGGTTGGCTGGTTGATTGTTTGGCTCACCGACTGACTGACTGGCCTAGCGCGGCCTGGCCATCAGCGGCTTTCGGGGTTGCTGCACAAAGTCAACGTCAACGTTCATACAACAAAAAAAAAAATATATATATATATATATATATAAATGTATAAAAATCTTGTTAGTCATATGCGCATAAATTTCCACATTTTTACGTACGCCTATCAGCGTAAAGCCAACAATCTAACAACTTATACAAATCTATGTATGTACATGCTATGTAGCCATGTTGGACGTGCCAACCGCATGCACACACTGCTACATAGTTTTCATATGGCAGCACTGCTTTGACATGTTTTGCAGATTTCCAGTGCGAATTAAAATAATAAGTGATGTATATTATGGTGTATGATTTTTAATTTTTTTTTATTTATAATTGCTTCCAAAATCTCTACGCTGAAAATCTTCAATTTTATTGCGTTGTTGCTATATTTATAATTAAATATTTCATAACCTTAACTTTTTCCTGATAAAAGTAAATTTTTTGATTAAATTTTAGGCCAAAAAAATTTTAAAAGAATTTAAAAAAAACTAAAAAACTAGTATTTATAGAGTTCTAGTATAACCTATGATAATAGCAGACCATTACTCGCCGGTTTAAACTGCTACAAAGAACTATTAAAAATCTTGTTGAAACGTTTTGAAGTAACTTTTTGACTAAAGCCGTAAGAGTTAAAGTGACATACAAAAATTTAGCGCTGATTCTGAGCTTGTAGAAGACTTGAGATCGAGAAACTTGCATCTCCTACCGATGGTAACATCGAAAAAGTGGCTTACAATTTCTTTTCGAAATTTGTCGAACTAGCATTTAGAAGATTGTAGAAGCTCACAACATCTATTTTTTTTTATTAACACTGACAAGGTCATGAGTCTCTCTAGACTCTTCTACATTTCCGTCTTGACGGCAAATTGGAAAAAAAAACTAAAGCAGTTGAATAGATCTCAAATCAAAGGAGCGATAGGTTAAAATAATGTACTTTAATTATAACTTACCAAAATATTTTACAGACAAAGAGTGAATATCGCAATTTTGACGAATTTAAAAACCCGAAAGACCGTTAAAGATGGAAATTGAGAACAGTTTTTTTTTAAATTTATTGACTTGAAAATTAGTGGCTCTGTGTCATTATTAAAACAATTTCAAACGTAATTTAATTTTTTGAGGTTATGAAAATAAAAGTATTTTTTTGCCTGTGTTTTCCACTCGAAGTAATAACTTAAAACTCTAGAGAAGCTTCATATATTTATGATTCCAAATATAATGTTTGATAACTTAAAGTTTTAAGCTCCCTATAACCTAATATATATAACCTAATAGATCACAATTCCATAAGTTCTGAGAGGGCTTTTCATGCGAACTACATTTTTCGCCCGAATTTACTAAGAGTTGAAAACACAAAGAGAAACTTCCATTTTTGCATTTATATTATGTTCAAATCATTATTTAGTAGTGAGGCGGGTTGCGTGAAGGTTTATAAAAAACCGAAACCAACATCGTCGGAAAGTGAAAAAGCTATGCATTGATTCAGTTAAAAAATCTGCGTGAAAATCACCTTTCACACCGCTATAACTGCGGATTTCAATGAAGAAAATTACTGCTAAAGATTTTGCGGTTACATTTGAAGCTTTGTCAACTCTTGTTCCATTTCCACGACATACGGTATCCATACTTTTTTTCGGTTGAGGACTGTAAACTCGGCAGCATTCATCAAAATTAAAATTTCGAATGTTTTTAGCCGCTACAATAACAACAATGAGCTTTGTGTTTATGTACTTTTGAACAAATCGAATAGTTGCTCAGTAAGAAACTGTTAAGAATAAATATTGTTTTAGCTAATAAAATAAATATATAAATAAGTAAAAAAAATATAAAAAAATATACATATATAAAAAATATATTCAAAAATATATCACTAAAATATAAAAAAAACACAAAAATAAATGAAATGACAATAATAATCAATAAAATTAGCCGTTCACTTTTAAGTTGTAATTCTCCTCCAAACACTTTCATTTCCTTTCTCTCATTTCTAATTCCATACATACAAGTCCACAAAAAGTCCATCAATATTTGTCGAAGAATATTGTCAGAAGCTTCGAATTCCATGACGCGAACTCAACAACACATAGCCACTACTTCAGTGTATCCTACATATTTCTGTGAAGATATCAAGCGCAAAAGTGTTAAAAAAGCAGGAAATGTGCCACCGCAGCAAAGAATACGAAAATTAATTTTCAATCACATCAATCACACTCGATTCAATTACGGTACAAAACGGCTGTCAATTTTAGATTGCAAAGCTACCGCTGAATAAAAAAAAAAAAACGAAATAACAAGAAAAATTCACCAAAAACACAAAAACAGCGTAGATAATAGAATTCTTTTTCAACAAAAGCAACAAAGAACTTTGGAAACTTGTGCTGGGCCACGAAGCAGTAAAGCATACCTTGATGACTTTTACCGTTTTTTCTTTAGTTGCGCTGCCATTCATTGTCTTATATCATTATTATTAGTTTACTGGACACTTTCTTTTATGGCTTTTTGAGTGGTTATAATATATATATATACATGCACACACATACCCACACATGCTGATAGCTTTCGAAGCAAAGTTCTTTTTTATTTTATTCTAATCTACAATTTGCTTGTGTATATGTACAATTTTCCATTCATTGATCAAGTGGGTTGTTGAGCTGAGCACCGTCGCAGCTTTGACACACACACACACACACACACTAACACACATACATGCGCTTAATGGCTTCTATTTGCGTTGGCTTTTGCTGAGCGGTTCAAAGTTTACCTTCTCAGCTACACAGACGCCGGCACATATGTATGTATGTTGACTCATTAAGTCGTTTTTATGGCGTGTGCAACATGTAGTGTGTGACAGCAATGAAGCTGGCACAATTCTTGTTCTTTGCTTTAGAATTTGCTTGCCGCTTGAATTTTATCGACTTTCTTTCATTTGCGCTGAAATTTTGTGTATTTTTCTTTTCACTACGAGTAGTTGTTACTATTGTTATTGTTGATGCGCAGCGTTCTTAGACGCCAAAGAATTTCCTTTTATAAGTTTTATGTTTTTTGCGCTGCTATAAAGTTTCTTTTCTTCACTCCATTCTGTTGTTGTGCTTTGGAATTTTTCGTTATGCCATTTATGGAGTTTTCTTGAAAAGCTGTGGTTTTTACAAAAACAAAATACCTACATACATAATTATATTGATTTGCGCTGACTTGTGGCTTGTATTGGCGCATAAAAAGCGATATCGGAATGCGTACGACGTTTGTTACATACAAACATACATACATACAGCTGCGCATGCCCGTGTACTTTCTTGTCGCCACACACTTACATACGAACAACTCTACTTGTCGCCTTTATTTGCCATATAATTGCAAGCATTCATATTCTACGCAGCCTCAGCGGCCTTGTACTCAGTAAGCATCGCCAATATTGGCACAAAGAATTGCCACACAGTGAAAGTTTATGTCGTCTTGGTGGTGACTTGACGGATTTTCCTGCAATGTTTGGCCATGCTGATTTCCCATATGGCTTTGGCGTTATAATTGGGTTATTATTACGAGTCGCCGTAAATGGTTGTCACAAAGAATCTGCCTCCTGCTGGTGAGAAGAGAGTTGGAATGGAGCGTAATGTTGCAAAAATCGGTCGTGAAAGCCGCAAAGCATTAGCGAAAGTGAAAAATTGGTTAAATTTTAATTATTTGAAGTTGAAAATATAAATTCTAGTTAAGAAAGTGAAAAAATTTTGCTAAGTTTATATTATTTAATGTTAAAAATAAAAATTTTTTTTTTGTTTAACGAAATGATCCGAACAATTTTTCTTCTATTAATAGAAATTCTAAACTTTCTAATTAGTTTTTAACACGGAAAAATTTGATTTCAAACATCTCCAGTCATTCGAAGATGACTTAAAATCTGTAATTCCTTAGTTAAGTTGGACTGAAAATTTATCGAATTTAATTTATTTTGTATTTTTACATTATTTTTTTTTTTTATTAATTCTTATCATTGTTACTTGATTTCTAAAATTCTTTATTGTTTGTATTTTATTTATTTTTTTTAAGACGTTTTGAACATAAAGCTGTCCAATCTTAATTTTTTTTATTGATTTGTTAATCGACTAAATTAATAGTTTAATTTACTAAATAATAAAGACTGTCAATTAGTCAATACATTTTTTTAAAGTTAGTTAATTTAGTCAAGTTAGATAATTTACACAATTAGTTAATTAACTCAATTTGTATTTTTACTCAATTAGCTAACTAAACTTAATTGCCTAAATAATAAGCATGAAAACAGTCAGTTTGTCAATTTGTTTGTTAATTTAGTCAATTAGTAAATTAGATCATTTACTCATTTAAGTAATTTACACAATCAACAAATTCAATAAATTAGTTGAATATAGAAAACTAAGCAACTAGTTAATTATTCTCTTAGAAAATATAAATTGTGCACAATTGGGGCTTGATTTCCTGAAAAATCACCTAATTGTCATAAAATTATTAAGCAATAGGAAACAAATTAAAAGTTCCGTTTAGAATAATTAGAGCTTAATTTTTAAAAATTCACCTAATTGCACAATTATTGTTGTAGTTAAATCTTTTATTTATTGATTTAATTTATAGCTTTTAACATAAATTAAAATCTAATTTAAATGCGGTTTAATTACCAACCAGTGTTACTTCGATTTTTTCAAATTTATTACGCGCATGCCAAATGACAACAGAAGGCAATTAGCCGGATCTCAGGCATTTCTCATTAGCGCTTGCACGTATTTCCATGTCAATTTAAATCTTTCGCGAAATATATGAACTTGTATATAGTTTGATTGCCAAACACATACATCTATATGTATTTTATATTTTTGTATGTGCAGCTAAGGCACAACTCAAAGCGGATGCGTATGCAACTCACTGGAGACTTACTGCAAAAGCTTGAAGCTTGTATGGCCACAAATTCATCTGCGACAACGGCCATGCGCAGCTGCAGTGATAAAAATTCCACGCGCACACATTTTCACCAACAATAATCCGCGCGTCTGCGCATGCGCTATTACAGTACTTTTGTGTATGTGTGTGTGTTCACAGCTTGTCTAAGCCATAGTTGCTATCTGCCGCGTCGCGTCCATGCCACATTTTGCCTTCTTTTCTTTCGATCACATACCAAAGCGCATAATAATGAAACCGCAAGCCAAGACTGTGGCAACATTGTATGCGCCTGCATTGCCTGTCGCCCACTGCAACACCCTCTCCGCCAATCACAACGACGCGCCGAGTGGGTTGCTCGTCGAGTGGCTAAATGCAGCGGCGCGGCTTAGCGCGCAGCAGCAAATATTTTCAAAGGTCGTTTCAAATGAGTGCACCACATTTCAATGTTGTTGCGCGATTGTTGTGTGCTGCAACATTGTTTCGTGTGTGTGTGTGTGTATGTGTGCTGTAACTTGTATGCGGCGAAGAAACAGAAATCCAATAATATACCGTCGCGCGTGTAAAGCTGAAACCAAAGCGCATAGAAACTCGTTCAGCGACACCGACGCGCCTCGGCGCATCCAAAGCCATGAACATAGCAGTATATATATATATATATTTTTATTATATACCTTGACTATATTATATTTGTAGTAATTTCTTATGATTTTTTGTCAGCAATTGTCAGTCTACGCTGTCGCTTCAGTCAACTGGCGTCAAGGAAATCTCACGATCCAATCTTTTAGCCATTGGCTTGGCAAAAACAAACAGCTGGCTAGAGACTACATACAACGTTGATTTGTAGCTTGCAGCGCGCCACTCTCTCCGATATATATATATTTATATATATATATGTGTTTGTGTGTGTTGACTGTCAGGAATTTGCGCATTTCACAGCTGCTCAAAGTCTTTATACAAATAGCGAACGCCGCGCATCATATGTTGGCCTTTGTGTAGGCTAGCCTTCACTTGCTCCCTTCTTCAGCTCCAATTCCAGCTTTTAGCTTTATGTATATATATATATTTACGTAAGTCTATTAATGTGTTGCCCGCATGCATCCATCTATCGGCTGTTTATGCGTATCTGATTGCCTGCAAGTTATTGCCTATCGTGTCTCTGGTACGCATCGTTCTTGCTGTTGTTGTTGCCGTCCCTTCAAAGCTCTTGACTACATAAACTCTCGGCCGTATGTACGTCCGTTCGTAACTTTAATTAGTGGCTCAAGTTTGGTTTGGCTTTGCTTTGATTCGGTTTTGGCACGTTGTTCGCATTTTCTTGGGCATCTTTTTTCTTCTTCTTCTTGCTTTATGGACTAATGTAATGTGCTTGCCTTGTCTTGTTCTTTGTGGCTTGCAAGTTATTCTCAATTTTCGAGGTGTTCAGCTTTCGATTTCTTTCTGCTCGGTTTCAATGATTTCTATGGTTTCAGTTTATATTGCCCATAATTACTTGGCTATGATGTTTCAGCCACCCCACTTACGCTGAAACCGAAACAAACAACAACAACAACAACGAAAGCCAAAAACAAATATGTGTTGTTTTTGTTTGTTCTGCGAGCGCGTTTAAAATATGCGCTACCAAGAAAACCAAACACCAAAACGTGGTTAAAACGTCCAACATAATTTGGCGAGTGTAAATTATAGCCCCAAGCCGACCGCCACCTGCCACCATCAACCACGGCCGGCCGCGCCGCAACTTCATATTGTTGTTGTTGTTGCGCTTATTTTCAATGTCAATCGTTCGTTGTGTGTTTTCGCTTATATTTTATTTTGTTTGTTCTTTGCGTAGAATAATTGCAAAAAAAAAACAAAGCAACAACAACAGCATAGTGATTGCATAATTGTTAGTATCTGCGTGAAATCCATTAAGAATCGCTTATGGTTTGGCCGCGCTTCAAATGCCGTTCAATGGTTCGCTGAGTTCGCTGATTTTTTCGAATGCCTAAAAGAATTAATTAACACATGCAGCGCAATGTTTTGGTATTACCAAAGTTTTTGTTGCGGTTTCACACAAGTACTATAAAATTGTACTAGCATAGGTCGGCACCTTTTTTATCTCAACCGCCAATCTGTATCTGTAGCTCGGCTGGCCTTGCCGAAAGTTACACATCAGTTTAACGAATTTAACTTATTCTAGTTGGTCCATTAGCCTAACAAGGTCTCAAGCCATGCGAGGGTGAAATAGTTTTCATTGCGGAAGTTCTGCTTAATGGTTGGTAAATTGAAGTCATGTGGTAAAGATCTAGCTTAAGCTAAAAGTTGATTAAAAGCTGGAGTAAATTTGTATGTGCCCAAGCGGTTATTATATTTTGCGTCAAAGATTCTCGGGTTAGGTTAGGTTAAAAGTGATCCTGTTACAAGCGCCAACAGGAATCGCGCTTGGACAGCTTAGAACATCAGTCCGATGTGATACCTTAAACTCCTTTGTATTGAGCGTAAAGACTCTCATAAAACTAGAAAGCGATTTGAGCCTTTGACAACTTATTTGAAGTGACTAATATCATTCGCGACTAAATCTCCTAGTTCGCCGAAACGTTTCAATCTCAGTCTTGCAAAAGCTGGACTTTGGAGGTGAAAGTGCTTGGAGCTAATATTAACACACCTTCCTCCATACAACTTTGACAATTTGCGTCCGACAATATTTTAAGCCAATGTCTAGTAAGAACACCTACGATTTCGATAAAATGAAGCTTCCCAAGAGCAAATAGTTCAGTAAATCTCATAGAACGTAGGCTTCTTGGCCAGAAATTGACTGCGAGCAGAGCAGCTGATCGTTAACCCAGGGCTTAGAAGGCCCATGTTAGGAACATATTTTTCTGGTACTAATTAAATTGGTGTTAAATTCTCCTTTTATAAACCAATATTCAATCTCTATATCTGTTTGTTGAGAAGTATCTTCTAAGTAAATTCTAAACTATATTTTTTGTATTAAATCGAAAACAATTCTAATAATATTCTGGATAATAAAAAAATTCTAAACTCCGTTCAGAAAAGTTTCTAGAGAGCAATAATACGGTCATATTACTATGGATACTAGAATATTAGGTTTAATTTATTACTGATCAGAAGGGTTCTAAACAAAATATATCGTTTTGTTATTTCTTAATAATCCTTAACGCTTGTAAAAGCTTCAGAAACATTTACCAGCTAGAAACACTAAAAGTTGAACGAACGAAGCTGACTTTTATCCAGCCAAGGATTATCAACTCGATAGCATTCTTCGAAATTTTTTGTGGAAGATTTTCTAGAGTCTCCTTCATTTTGTATGCATTGTCTTTAGTTCCATAGTTATCGCCTTTTTTTTGATTGGGGTTAACTCAGTTGAAGCATAAGCTTTGTACGTTAGAAAATTATGACATACCTATAAGTAGTCGCCATTTTTATTAGAGAGAAACACTGAAAGCGAAGCGTTCATTGTGGCATACCCTTAGTTTTCTGCGCTTCGTTGTTTCAATATGAGCTGTCACGTAAAGCGAGGAAAGTTGTATGTGAATAGGCATTAAGGGCGTGAACCATAATTATACCCCAAAAGCTGTCATTTACGTTTTGCTTTCAAATTTACCTCTTTCTGTAAGCGGAATCACTATAAATCTGTCGTTTTGTATTCCTATTTATCAGTAGGAAACTCTAAATAGATTTACAAGACTTTTCTCCTTCCAGAAATACATTAGAATCTATAAATGCAGATCCTGTAACCAAAAAATTACAACCTGTTGGTTAAAAATTGATTATAAAAGACTAAACAGGTCGAGAAGCCTGTTGATCTCGCAAAATTTGTCACGAAAGTATGTAACTGCTGAGGCTCCCTTCAACTCCAAAAAATAACCACTTCTATAGCGGAACTCTTAATTCATTTTTAAGTTATCCCTACAAGCATTAAGAATCCTTCTCATGGAGCGGTTCTTGCACTGTCATTACCATGACAGTTCGGCGTAGTACAACTTATGTAACTTGCTTTTTTTTCTTCACACCCGATACATTTTCGCCGCTTCATTACATCAGCCTTCCCTCGTTACAAGGTCAATTGCGAAGCACGCGATTACACCAACTCCCAATGCGTCGCAGAAACAATTATATTCGGTAGGCATTGTCGTTGGCATTGCAGAAACAGCTAACAGCAACAAAAACCAGAGAAGCATATGAAAAAAGTATGAACAAACAATAGCGTTTAACACATTAGCATTCCACATGTGGCGATTGTCATGAAACGTGCAACAAGTCAAATGGGAATTTGCCTTCTTCTTATTCGTATGCTAATTGGCAGCAGAAATTCCGCGGCTACAATTCATCCGAAGGCGCCCTACAATGTGCACCACAAATGCCATATCGGCCAACAGAGCCCATCAAATATCAATAGCGCCAAGCGCGACTCAGCGCAGAGCCGCCGTTCTCAGCTAAGCGCAATTGAAGTGAACTAAAATGATCGGTATGTGCGTAAATCCGCAATACATCATCGTAGTGCCGCGCCAACGTCGCGCCGTTGCCCGCTTCTGAGCGAAGAAGCGGGTGCCGACGACACAATAGTGCTTGGCAAAAATAAAAGATCGCCAACAATGTGAATGATAATGATGTTGCTGTTGTTTGTTGACTGGCTGAGGGACGCATTGATGGGCAGAGGCGCGGACAGCCGAACGAATGGACGCATTGATGTACGGCGCTGATGATTGTGATTACGATTGCGAACGCGTTCGTCGTGTATGCGTTTGTGACATGAAAAAATGCGATCACATTTGTGATTTGTTGTTATTTTTTGTACACACTTACATGGTAAGGCAGGGCATATGGCGGATGGTAGTTGGTGGCTAGTGGCTTCATCGGCAGAAATGCTAGAAACCCATCATGGTCAATCGAAGCATACCTCCGTCTTTCGAGGTGACTATGTGCATATATATATGTATATATATATATATATTCTGTGTGTGTATGTATGTATGTATTCAGCACGTACGCCAACGATCGTGGCCTTAAGGCGAGCGCGTTCACGCTGAGCATTAGCCGATCTCATTGGCGCGCTGGATCACCGTCTGCAGTTTGCTTGCGCACATTTACTCTGATTGCACCGCTATATGTCTACATATCTACGAGTGTGTTTGTGTGTGTGAGGGTCGCTAAGAATTTTTTTTAATATTTATTTATTAAGTAGAAAATAAATCGAAAGCACAAGCGCCACATTACCTTCAGCGCGTCATACTCGCACGTTCGTTAGATACCAAGTCAGCGGTTAGAAACCGCTAGTTCGCTCACATAGCATGTTCGAGGGCAAGTTACATATTGCTTCCATGTACTTGTAGTATAATATTAAATTTGCTTGGTACTAAGCGACATGTGTGCGCATATGACAATATTTACGCGCCTGATAACTTAAAAGAATTCTTTGGCTGCTGAGTTGAGTAAGTGCAAATATGTTTATATTTCAACAATATATAAAGCTCTGTAGAAATGTAGTATTGTAAGCTAGTCTGCGCTGTGTTTTGTGCCTCTCCAGTGCTGGCGGTCATCGTGTTGATCTGCGTCTGGTTTTGGTATGCGACTAGAAAACATGCCTCGCGGCAACATGCTCAACTTCTGAGTCATGTGGTTCTGCCTGGCGGTTTGTGTGGTAACTTCGCATAAAAGGGTGGTGCAACAGGTGACTCAGAATTTTACATAAATTCTCTATTTTTACGTTTAAAATTTTTTTTGACATTTTTGGTTTGGTCCACATAATAAATATTTAAATAATTGAATATCAAAAATAAGACCACAAATTTATATCTCTTCATGGAATACAAAGAAAGTCTCTTTCTCCCTGAACCTTTATTGCTGAGAGATTCTATTGGCTTGTATTAACTTTGGCAACTCCTTTCGACCCATTTTTATCTTCAGCATGTAGAATCTGGTCGAAATTACATATTTCTGCGTACTTAGGCATTCAATTAGATCTTTAAATGTTTTTAGGAAACTAGAGTAGAGTAAATTTTGACTTTTTCTACGCTCATTTTCTGCGCAGAGTATAAGACACTAAACACTTAAAAACATTGCGCAGTAATTGTTGCCTACCTTTTGGCGCGCAAGCAAACTAAGTTATATTTTCGTTTAACTACTCAAATGATTACAGTAAAAGGGAAAAACGTCAATAATATCTACTATTTTCTTAGCAAACATTAGTAAAACACAAAATTTTTAGACTTCTTTGAAGTTTGCTAATACAAATTTTCTTTCTATTGCATACTTTTAGGCTGAATTTAACACTTTTGTAAAAAACAGTTATTTTCTAATAATGTTCTTTTATCTATTGCTTAAACTTTCGTTAGTAAAGAATGCATATTTTGCACAGTATATAAAATGTTGCCTAAATTTTGGCGCGCTGAAATAAAAATTATTATTTTTAAAAAGAATTCGAAACAATTTTTGCAACATATCGCCACACCCGCGTATTTAACGCAAATATTACATTGACATTTCTATTGACTGCGTAAACAACATAGGCTTTCGAGATTTCTTTACTCAAATACCAAGCACCGCGAACACGAAGCCATACACGAGTATACATATGAACTATACATTAATGCAAGAGCCCAACCAACAAAAGATCACAACAAAGATGGTCGATGGCATGCAAATGAGCGACAATAAAACAACAAATACGTAAACTTTCAGAATGCTTCCTCATTGCAGAGGCATCCCTAGGTACACACGCGTCGTCATGGTGCATTCCTCACTTGGAGTTATGGAATTTCTAAAACAACTCCAGCTGCCGCCAGCGTGTAGTTTTGTAAACAAACGACCGTTAATTGACACAGATACGGGAATATACCTGCATATGTATACGGAAAGGTATGAAAATGTGTGAGAGAGTGGCGGGTGGTTTAGGCTTTTGTGCAATCTTCGCAGTGTCTTCAATTTCTGAATGTGTCTGCTTTGTTTATAGCGATCGTCATTAGAATCATCAAACCATTGTAATTTTCTCTCGCTTTTCGTCTCCTCCATTGACTGCGTTAAACCACCAGCTAATAGAGTTATTAAGGCAGCGAGATGACAGTAAAGATAGTGTGGTCACCACAATCCGCGCTAACAAGCTGAAATCGTTTAATTATGCAAATTACGCTCACTCCTTATCACCTGCTTTAGATTGAACGCTGTGATATTTTGGCAGACGTCAAGTTCAACAGCGTTCTAAATTAGATAATAACGGGTGCTCGCTGGAAGTATTTTTTTATTCAGAGCGCTGATTTCGCCATACCAGTCTTTGAAGCTACCAACTTCCATTTTTTTTTACCAAATCCATAGTGACCTATATTCACCACATATATCTATTGCGTTGTGTCTAAAATTTTTTTGCTTTTTATTTTTGTTTTATTTTACTTTGCGTTCATTAGCTGGCTTTGTCTCTGACCCACAGCACCGTTAGTTGTGCCAAAAAAATAGTGTTTTCAATATACTCACGTGCGTATGTAATAACTCTTCAATTGTTGGCGTTTGCGCCTTTGTTGCGCACAAATCACAAGTTCACCCATTTCGCAACTTTTTTGCGCTCGCTGGCAGCGCTACACTACATACAACGTAATGTTACATGCAAGTGTGCTGCGCATGCGCACACGCCGCGCCGTCACTACATTTTGACTGCTGCCCCCAGCGGCTAGCTAATTAGCGTTATTTGCCGCAGCGATCGCATCGGAAGCGCGTCCAAACGGTCAAAAGATCGCGCTGTTGATAGCGCGCACGCAAACGCACACATACCACACCTATAGAAACCCCGAATCAATTGCGTTTGATTATTGGCGTTGCGTGTGTTCGTCGGTTCGTAGCGCTCACACGCACACATACACATATTCGATTACAATGCAATACATATCATTATATTTATCATTGATTTTCAATTACATGTTGCATACATACAGACGCGCGCCACCTTCATTTCGCTTTGCATTTCGGGGGAGTTACGTGCGTTGCTGAACTCTGCCTCAGCTGGTCCACTCTGCAACACAAATGACGCGCGCAACAATCGCACTCATAAATTCCCAGCTGCGCGCACCTAACTATTTTACAATATTTCTTTTATTTCTATTTTTTTTGTTGCTGTTTTTTTTTCGTCTGTCATTTGCGCCAGCGCTTGTGATTATTGATTATTGAAATTTATTATGTCAATTCGTACAGCGTCGATCCAAATCTATGCAGGTACGTTTGCTAGCGGCTCGACATTTGTCTCATGCGCATATTTTTGTGCTATTTGCTGTTGTTGTTTTTTTGTGTACTTTTTTCGGGGCATTGGAGCGGAATTCCGTCGAGTTTGTTGAACTCCGTCCTTTCATTTATTTTTCGTTCGTTACATATGGCTATGGGTGTGTATGCGCGCGGCAGGGGACGCGTGCGCTGATCGATTCGCTGTAATGTGCTGTACCTGCTGTAGCTGACTGGCGGTGGTCTTATGAATTTTCTTTTCAGTCTGTGGCATTTTTTAGTTCATAATAGTTATGTATATGCGAGGGAAAGGGGGCGTAGCTGCGAATTGGGTTTTATAATTTTTTCTTCATTAGTTGATCGTCGAATAATTGCCCATTATTTATCGATAATGATCGATTTCCACAACTGATTGGTGAAATGGGCATTTAAGCAGATATGAATGTTAATGAAAAGACACTGAGTCACCGAAATTTGTATCGTCTGAAATTAGAAATAAAATTGTATCTCAAACTAGGTATCTAAAACTACTCTAGAACAGCAAAAGAAGGAGAGAGGATCCATATGGAAGATTACTTTTTGCTTTGCCTAACACAATATTCAGAAAGAGAGCGGGTCCATATGAAAGATTACCCTTTGCTTTCACTAATAAGAAATTCTTTTCGGTTCTTCTAAATGTTTTCAACACTCTAAAATTGTTTTAGGAAAAATATATATTCATATGAGCGCTTACATTATATATAAAGGCGGATTGGGTTTTATCTCTATCTTTATACAAAGTGTTAAAGTGAAAAAATCATACATATTTGTCTAGAACTTCGGTTTACTTTTTTCTTCAAAGCGTTTCCATAGATGCTTTAGCAGTTTAGGGACCGATCATTGTTTGATACATGAGCTCCAAAGGGATAATATTATGTTTGAACAGTCAAAGTTCTTGCGTTCATATGCATTGTGTGGTCTACGAGTTATATTGGATGTAATATTTCCTCAGTCAATAAATCTGTGAATCAAAACATCAAAGAATTGGATATGTTCATAGTGATCCTTGCCGTAATCGCAAGTAATTTTCATATAAATCGCTGTTATGCAGATTAAATGGCCATGTTCAACTAGTTTATGGTTCAGAATTTCAGTTTATATAAGATACAAAATCCGAAATGTTAAAATCGCAAAATAAATTTCTGGCGATATGCAGTGATCTAAATTGATTTCACATCAACTTAACTTGAAAGTATCTGCTGAAAACCCCACATTTACAAATACTCTCGAGCTGCATGTGTACTTGGATACTTTTATTTTTAAGCGCCTATGTGTCTTCTTTGTGAAAATTATTACAAGTATACTCTACAAAACGAATGATCTTTCACTTTTCGTTGATCGTTGGCAACTTTTACTTTACATTCTTACTCTTTCTCTTGTTTCACAGTCACTTGAACAGTTTTACGTTCTATAAGCTCTTTCCTCAGCACTTAGATTCTTGACGTCTTCGCTTGCCGTGGTTTATCAGTCGACGTAATATTTGCACTAACGGTATAGTCGAAAGCTAAAAGTTGCTACCCGCTGCTGGAGGTGCCGTTTCCAATCGTTGATTTCCCATGTCAATCAACCCGCGGCAAAGCAAATAGTTCACATGCCAGAGGCGGCGCTAAAAGAGTTCAACGCCGTCATCGCCGCCGCCTCAGCATACTAGAACCAGCTTCGCGTACCGCGCACTTCCATATCTACCTTAGAGGACGCCGGCGCTGCTAAGTTATCGCGAGCGCGTATCAGAAAAATACGCAGACGGCGCCAGTAATTTGCAGCGGCGAGCTTTATGATCAACTTCATTGATACTACACTACACTGTGTACAATAAATATGTGTACTGGCACTTCATCATATTGCCAAAGCGAGCGCTTGTCTTCTTTGTGGTTGTTGCCATTGTTGTCTGTTTGCTTGCTGTAATTGTAGTTGCATGCAAACAATTTATTGTCTCAATATTTACAAAGTGTTGCTGTTTTCTATTTTTCTGCTCTCCATATTATTGTTGTTATTTGGTTGTGTGTGTGTGTGTGGACTCGTGCAGGCTTTGTGGCAGCGCAAAAAGTTAAACACGCGCAAATCCGGGTTGTTTTCGATCAAAAGTGCGAAAAATGTGAGAAAAACGAAGAGGAGTTATTTTCATGAAAATCGCAGTGCGCTCGCAGCCATTTTTGTAAATTAAACGCAATAAGTTTTTTCCTCGTTGCTTTCTTCGTGGTGGGAGCTCGCTTTTTCGTGTAGCGCCAAACGATCGCCACCCACATTTAATTAAATTCAGCACGACGATTTTTGAAAATCCAAATGAAATTCGCCGACAAAAACGCTGCAAACAAAATGTTGAGCGAGTCTGACGGCAATCTTAACTGTTATCTCATATTGTTACCTCAATCAGCAGTAATGTCAAACAATTATTATGCCCTGAACAGGGTATTTTAAGTTCGGCAGAAAGTTTGTAACACCCAGTAGGACGTCAGAGACCCTATGATATTTTTTATATAGAATGATCAGCGTGAGGAGCTGAGTCGATTTAACCACCTCTGACGGTCTGTATATGCGCGAACGTTCCCATCTCTCCAAGAAGCTGCTCATTCGTCAGAAACGTCGATATCGTACTACTATATCATATAGCTGCCATACAAACTACCGATCGGATCAAGTTCTTGTATGGAAAACTTTTTTATTTGACGAGATATATTCACCAAATTTGGCATGTATTATTATTCAATGCCACGCTACATTATCCGAAAGAATTATTTAGATCTGTGACTACTATATTATATAGCTGCTATACAATGCGAATAATCAAAATCGAGTCTTTGTATGGAAAACTTTTTTCTTTGAAGAGTTATCACGAAATTGGCATGGATTATTGTCCAAGGCAATGGTGCAATCTCCGAATATATTGTTCAGATCGGAGCGCTATAGCTGCCATACAAACTGACCAACCAAAATTTAGCTCTTGTAACGAAACTTTTTTCTTTGTGAAGGGTATTACAGCTTCGATGCAACCAAAATTAACGGTTTTTGTTATTTTATTTCTAATATTTTTTATATTTTTCTGCTTTAAATGCGACACTGAAATAAGCGCTTAATTTTAATCTCGCGATCAGTTAATAAATTTGCAAAAATGTTTCTTTTAATTTCCATAATTTTATATGACTGTCTGTTTCAGGTAGATTTCATATAAGCTTACAGACATATATATATTTATATAACCATCTGTATATTTTTCCGTTTCTTATTGCCTGCGCTGAACTTTAATCCTCAGCAACGACAACGGCACCGCAACCGAAAATGGCATATCTTGACTCTTGATCTTTACTGCGCGACGACTAAAGTTGTTTTTTTTTTTAAATTTATTTTTGTTGCTTAGCGCTTAATGTTGTTGCTATTGTTGCCGCTGTCTGTCGCTTGTTTCAGAACGCAAACATCAATAATAATTTGTAATTACACAAAACATTCGCAGCAATTACACACAACAACAACAAGTACAGCAATATTAAATTTAGCTCTACAGCCAACACTAAGCGCGCAAACAAGAAAATAAGCTTAATCCACGATCTGATCTCCGCACTCCCTTCTCGCATCTAAACTCCGTGTGCGAATTTGGTGAAGCGCTCCGTGTGTGCGCCAGCAATTAGCGCCGCGCTTGTTTGTACCCGGTGTTGCCACCTACTTGCAATTGTGTACGTTGCATAAATTTACATATTAGCCTACAATCGTTGTTGTATTGTCTGCAGTTATTGATTGATTTCAGTTGTAATTATTGATTTTTGCATATTAAATGCTTACTTTTTTTCATTAGCAACTTTTTTTCTTGTGT
Source organism: Bactrocera oleae (assembly GCF_042242935.1). NCBI lineage: Eukaryota > Metazoa > Arthropoda > Insecta > Diptera > Tephritidae > Bactrocera > Bactrocera oleae. Next base: position 60,267,983 of record NC_091539.1, read on the forward strand.
GGAAAACTGATTACCACAAAGGTTAGTTGTAAAAAATATACAATTTTTATTTTTTTTTCAATTATAAAAATTTATTATTTTATATATTTTAATTTTTTTTTTATTTTTATACATTTAAATTTTTTTTTTTATTTTTATAAACATTTTTTTTTATTGTTTTTTTAGTTATTTGTTTTTATTTATTTTTATTATTATTTTAATTTTTAATTTTTTTTTATACTTCTAAAGATGCTTATATTTATTTTTAGTAAGAGACTAAATTTTTTTGTTATTGAAATATTTTCTCTCAACCTCATTTAAAATTTTGTCAATACACAAATTTCACTTCTTTAGTATGATCGAATCCTGAACTGTTCCAAACTTATCATCTAACCTCTCTTCTTGCATATCATATGATATCATATCATGACATCACGTCAGTATTCATCATATCCAATATTGTTTAGAAATTATTATTATTTTTTATTGGACCTCGTTTCAAGTCGTAATCTCATATTTTTTTCTACAAGTATCATGTGATATCACATCATCACATCACATCTACTTACTTCATATCTTATCGGACACTACGTATTCTAAATGTCCCTCACTACCGTATAATTTGGTTTTGATCTTTAGTCAGTGGTTCTAAAACTTTTTGATCATTTTCAATTTAAAGTAATGTGGAAATCAGAATCCTAAACAGCAGCCTTGAGATATCTGAAATCGTATGTAAGATTTTGGATATTAGGTCGAGTATGGGTATGTTCAAGGAAACTGAGGGATGATCTAACATATTCGGAAAGTATGGACTATTGTGAATTTATATTTGTGTACATAACTTCTACACCCTGAAAACTATTTGGGCTACTCTAAACCACCCAAAAATATCTACAATACTAACAATAATCATTGGAAAACTTTATGAACTCGAGAAAAATCGAGATTTCGATGAATAAAAAAAATTTTTTTTTTAAGGTTTTACCGCTGCGATATCAATTACTATTATGTTACATAATATGTGACACGCTGGAGCTATAAATTTTCAAATTCAGAGAAATATTAAATAATTTATAAAATTTTCATATTTAAAAATCTATCAATCACATGGCGATCTGCCGCACTTTTTGACGAGTGAATAAAAATGCAGTCGTTATAAAAATTGTTTAAAATGGTTAAAAATTTTTCAACAATAATCATATCCAAGACTGTATAAGGAATAAAAAGTAAAAAGTAATCTAAAAATGTCTTGGCGTGCATGATTTTTTTTGGCGCTTGAACCGAAGATAAGGTTCAGTAGGAAATCATTCCTACCTTTTTCGTACAGTAAGAATATGCATATACCTTTAAAATATAAAGTTCCTTGACTTTATTCTTTATATTTGTATATTAATTGCAGTCATAACAATTTGCTTAAATCCATCCGCTTCAATTCTTCAAGCTTCAACACCGGCTTTGTAAATGAAATATATTTATTCATGCAAATTTGTTTAAGCTTCTTTGCTCCCGGCTTATGCCTAATAAATGAGACGCTTTTAATAAAAATTCGAGTATAAAAAGTGTGTCCTCTGCTACAGTCCATATTTCAGCGACATCTGCTTTGTGTGCTTACAAATTTCGGCGCTGTGGGACCAATGACTTGCCAGCAGGATTTATCGATTTTTTAATTTCTTTGATTTTAATTTTCAGAATATTTGCTTGCAATGCTTTGAAAATTAACTGCATTTCTCATTAGTAATTGTCAGCTGCTATTAACATGAGTATTTACGAATACACATATCGTTTTTCTCCGCTTTCAATGCTTTCATGCACTTTGTCTGTCGCGCACGAGCCAAAGTCAAAGTCAAATGTCTCGTCTCGCCTTTTTGTTTGCATTTACTCTCGGCCAAAGCATATTTCAATTGCTTACAAAATGCGATTTTTGTTTTTTTTTTGGTATTTCAACTCATTTGTAAAAATATTTTTTTCTCATTTCATTTTCAAATTTATGTTTGCAAACAAAGTTTGCGTGCTCGAGTGCACATTTGCAATTTATCAGGCACACACGTTGACACTGTCAAGTTCATCTTGACATCTGATGCCGTCTGTAATGGTGTTGTTTACAAACATGTTAACTGTATAGTAATTATGATTATCACTTTTTAAATTTCGTATTTTTAATATTATTTTGCTAATTTAAAAATTCTTCAAATATTATTATGCACACGCAATTTTTGCGCAATTAATCATATTTTTGTTGTAATATATATATATTTATACTTTGTTTTGTTGTTGTATATATTTTATTGTTTGTTCAATGCTTTACTCAGCGCTTTTTAACTAATCATTTGCTTTGTTGCTGTTAGACTCACTTCACTGCGCGCTACTTCACTAACCTCCTTTTTGTTAACACCCCACCAAGCTCGCATTTTTTACTTTATGAACTCATTTCATACACCCCACATAATTTTTCATTATTTTCCCTCTCGCTCCTCTTGACTTGCCGATAAAGTTTTATTGCACAATACTTCTCGCTTGCCTCGCGCCGTCGTCGTTTGCGTCTGCTTTGGGGCGGTGAGGAGGCCAACACTTATCACAGTTAATTAAATGTTTGCTAAACTTTTCTATTTATGCTAGTTATTCACGCATTTTTATTTCGTTTTCGTTAAACGTAAATGTAGTACCTGCACGCTATTAGATTTCTGTGAGGAGATTGAAACTCATGCGTGAGCATTTTGAGCATCACTCTATAATTAACTTGTCTTGGTTTACATCAAATGACTTTTGTGAAGCAACTCAATTATGTAATTAAAAAAAATAATAATAATTAATCGTTCAGTATATGTTTAGTAAATATTTGGCGTTATGGAGCTGAAGGTCAGTGAACAATAATCAGTGTGTTGAGCTAAATTTCTTCGAGAATATTGACAGTGACAAAAATTAGTTAAAACTTTATCGTAGAATATATCTTTAGTTTTTTAACGCTATTTCTGAACTTAAAGAATTATATGTCACCCCTTTCCTGTTTTAAAAGTAAAAAAATGGAATTACTATAAGTGAAAAACCGATTTTATCGTTATGAAGATTTTTAATTTCTTCGATTCCTGTTGCACATGCTTATTCATTTTTTATGTGTACCCTTTTCAATAAGCCTCAATTTGCATATTTAAAAAAATTTAGTTAGAAATAGGCTATATTGAAGTACTTCACTAAATTATTTATAAATATTAATAAACTATTCAAATATATGTCTTCATAAATGATGCTTTAGTTGCAAAAAAATGTGTATATATAATATAATATCGATCGTTTGTCAGAACATTTTCTGAAATAAATTTAAAATATATTGAATTGAACAATTTTTGATTGAGCTTAATTGAATTGAAAGTATTTAATTAGAAGTAATTTAATGGAACTAATATTAAATTAAGTTAAATTCAACGAATGGAATATAACTATTTATATAATCGTTTTCAATTTACAAAATTAATTAAGTTGATTAAATTAAAAATTAAATAAACCTTTTGTTAAATGGAATTTGTTATTTGATCAGTGAAATGAAATGTAGTAATAAAATATATATTAATTTAATTTAACAATTTAAATGTGTTACTTGACTTAATTGAATTAACTTAAATTTATCTTTAAAATTACTTCATTCAGTTGAGCACATTTTAAACTTGATTCAATTTACTAACATCTTAAATCGTTTGTACCAAGTAAAGTATTATTTATTTAAAAATAATTTAGTCAATTTAATTTAATTGAATTTATTGAATTGGATTTAGCTAAAAATAATTGAGTAAAAATATTTAGATTTGATTATTAGTATTGAATTCAATGTATTTAAATATATATATACGATAAACATTTAGAAGATCTGATTTTAATTGAATTTAAGATAAATTGAATAGGAATAAATTAAATAAAATTTCTATGATTTTGTTATATTTAAACATTATGATCGTTGGTTAATTTTAATTTTTTTCATATTTAATGTTTTGTTGTTTTTTATTTAAATTTTTGATATTATATTTAGTTTATCCTTTTTTATCTAAATTTTTTTTTGGTCTGTATTGAAATTTAATTGTATTGGAATAAATTGAATAAAGTTCTTATTTAAACATTTTGATCGTTGGTTAACCTTTAATTTTTGAATATTAATTTATTTTTAGTTTTTTTATAAATCATTTTTATTGTTTTTTTAATATTATTTTTAAAACTAATTTTTGAATGTAATATTTATACTTTATATTTAATTTTTTTTATATACATTTTTATATTTTTTATTTAAACTTTTATGAAGTTATAGTTTTTTTATATATAACTTTTTTTTTCATTTTATATTTTTATATTTAATTTTATTTTTTATACTTAATTTATATTTTTTATGTGTAATTTTTATTATTTTATATTTAATTTTTATTGTATTTTTAATATTATTTATATAGATATATACTATTATTTGATACTTATTTTTTATATGTTAATGTGTATATTTAAAAATATTTGGATTTTTTTGTGTTTAAATTTTTATTAACTTTTAATTTTCGTTTTTATCAAATTTTTTAAAATTAAATATTTTGGTGTATTTTAAATTATTAATGGTAGACACTATTTTTGTTCCACAATTTTACGATTAACTTTTATTGTATTTTATTGTCTTACGTCCATGTTTCTCGTGGGTGTTTGGTGGTGTCATCTTCTACATCAAAAAAACCATAAAATGACCATCAACTTATCAAATGATAAACGAATTGGAAATTGTATTTCCTAAAAATTACAAAACAAAGCGCCCACACACTTCACACTTAAAATCGCGCACATGTAGCAGACTAAATATGTATGTATGAAAGATAAAAAAAAAATTTAAAGCTTTAATCTGCCACTTCCATGAAGTTGTTATAGTTTTGACAATCTCCACACTTATTTTTAAAATTTGTTTTTTATGCTTAAACAAGTTTAATCAGCAAATCCAAAATTAAATTTTTTGCTGTTATATCACTAAGAAACAGAAAATTTTGTGAAAAATCTCGAAATTGAAAACAAAGAAACCAGTCCATTGTGGCTTTGACCAAAACAACGCGATGCGATTGTATCGGGTTAGTCATCATTACGCGCCAAATTTGTTGTTTGGCGTCAAATAAGCAGCTCTTCGTACATACACACTCACACATATGTATGTACCTTGCTTGCACTGCGCGGCTAATGATCGTAAGTTAATTGCTCGGTGATCGCGGCTTGACCTGAAGGTCATTCAAGGCAGTCCACTACATTAAAATAAAGCACAAATGTGCTTGGCGATACAATCAATGGCGCGTTAAATGATGATACTTGGAGAATTACATACAGAAATACATGCTTAAGAAAATAAGTAACACAAAAAAGCATAGCAACTACAATATAACTGTGTGGCAACACTACCACAATATCGCTCACTACCAACCACACACATAAACACATACGAAGCCACTTGTGCCGCTGCCGCTGGCTTTTCCGAATTTCACACGCGTACTTTTAGTTGCTTGTGCACCTACTCGTTGTTGTATTTTGCTTCGGTTTTTTTTTGTTTTGTTTTTTTTAAAGAATTATGCAAAATATTAAATAAAATATGTAAGAGCAGCAAACTTGCCGACGTTCCTACTAATACCCTGCTTTCAACACGCTGGCGCCGCCAACGAGCCACCGCAGCACTCAGCAGCGTGGCGTCGACACTTGCTTGCGGCAAATTTCTGATTGTTGTTTTGTTTGCAACTTTGCGCTGTGTTGACAACTTGCTTGCCAGCTGATTATTGTTGGTGTTGCTGTAGTTAATATTGTTGTTTGCAAAACACGCTGCTTATAAAATGCATGCAACGCTTGTCACTGTGCTGTCACACTTTTTTGCTCCTAATGTTTGTTGTTGTTGTACGCTGGCAAGGCACTGCTTGCTGGTGGGGTGAGTAGTGTGTGGGCGCAATTATTATGCTGCCCTGCCCTCATTGTTTTATTTTCATTAATATTTATTTCTCTCTTATTTTCACAATTTGCTGCCGTTGGCATTTGTGCTGCAGTGGCGACGCCTGCACGCATGCGCAGCAAACGCCTCAACTCCTCCAGTCGATTTTAATTCGCTTTAGTGTTTGTGTGTAGATTGTAGATGTGTGCGCAGAGTGTGGCATTACGAATTGATTTTAATCACTATCACAGCTATAATCGCGCGACATTTAAAGCGCAAAAAAATTAATTTTTTGTAGAAAAAAATGTATTACACAAAAAACAAAATATTTTTAAATTTAATTTAATGCAGCAGTGTTAATATTATGACAAAAAGCAAATATGAAGCAAAAAAGAGAAGGCGGGCCCAACAACGGCGCCGTCATGTCATAAATGTTGACATTTTCTCCAACATTTTCCAGTTGGCTTGAAGCCAAACGCTGACTTTTGACTTGTGGGCTGTCATGGAGCTGTTGTGCGATGCTGGTGGGGGGTAACGGTGCGTGGGAAATATTGCCAGAAAATTGTGCCAAGTGTTCCTTAGTAGTATGGATGTTTGTTTATATTTTTAGTCTGCCAATTTTTCTATTACAAATGCTATTAAAATTTATTTATTGCGTGATAAGTTTGAAAAAAGAAAATATTTATAGTCGGCTTGTATACTTATATTGACATTTTAACTTAAATTAATATCAATTTGCCGCCAATAGTTGCCAATTTTGGATTATTTTTGGTCAGTATTAGCAGACAAAGTTATGCTTGCTCTCTTAGGTAAAGTTCAAGGTTATAAAAAGTTTGTCGATTTAAAGTATATAATTTGTTTTTATTCGTCATTGATTTCACTTTTTGCTATATTTCTTCAAATGCGCAGGTTCATTCCTTTACCTTGTAAATAAATTTTTTTTATAAGAATTGATAAAAATTTTTCGTGTAAGCAATATTTCTACTTTGTAAGCGCTCACTAGTTATGACTTGGTTAATTCCGCAAAACTTAATAAAATAAATGCTTGCAAAATCTAATAATATTTTTGCTTAAAACTCTATGGTTTTGAGCGCACTTTTGATATATTTAAAAAAAATTTAGATCTTTATTAAATTTTTCGTGAAATATATTTCTTGTAAGCGCTGTTTAAATTTTGTAAGCGCTTACTTCTAATGAACTTTTAAATTCTGAAAATCGGCAAACAACTAATGCTTACAAAATGCTCGAAAATTTACGAATAAAATTTTTAGAACCATCTTTTATTATATACATACATATGTTAGGAGTACTAATACTTTTTAATAAATGTTCATAAAAGACTTCTGTTTTTAACTATCGACTTTTTCGCTCTATTTTTCAAAAGCAAGCTTGAGATAATGCTAAAGAATATGTAGCACAAAGCCCATATTGCCGTTATTCCACTTAGTTCATAGAAGCTAAATAATTGCGAATATATTATAATTTTCTTTACACATTTCGAATATTAGAGAACAATATGTAAATTAACGGTACCTATTCTATTGAAGAGTGCTTCATACATTTAGCACATTAAAAATTATTAATTCTTAAGCGATGTTCGCTTTGTTCCAATAATACTTCGAAAGAGACGATCAACTTACCTAAAATCCATAAACAATCTGCGAACTACAGTTAAGTTCTACTTTAAAAAAAAAAAAACCTTTGAAATCTTTTTACGTACTACCAAGATCACTAAAGAATTCTTAAAACAAAAAAAAAAAAGGGGTAGTAATTCAGTATACCGAAAATATTACAATTTCAAAGCTAATGGAGCTCTATTTATGCTCATATAAATTAAAAAGCGCCATTTAAAACATGAGAAGGCCTACAATGAAAACAATGTCTTAAATAAAGTACGCTAAATTTTTATATGAAAGCCAACAGCTTTTATGGACATGATTTTCCAGTCGTACAAAAGGTAATCATTAGCCCTTTGTTCCTTTGTATTCGAATTGAGTTTTTGGCCTCAAAAGCATAACAAAGAAAATCTATAATAAAAATATGTTAGCTCGTGTTTAAATGAACTCATCAATAGTACACGACAATAAAGTATTGGATTGTTGTTGGTAGCTTATTTGCCATTCATCTCCATCATCTCCATAAGCAGCGGCTTCATTTCCTAAAGCAAAATAAATTAGCATAATAATGCTGAACCATGAATTAATAAAATTGACAACAGAAGAGCGGGGTTGAAATCAATGCTAATGCAGGAGAACAGCTAAAGCATATTGAAAATTTTGAGAAGGAATTCAGGAAATTAATATTGTCTATGAATACGGGGGCAAATATATTTGAATATAAGTATTTGTTACATTTTGTGAGCAATAAGTTATTTATTCTTAACGTTACAAACGAACCCTTAAGTTGCTTAACCTATATATGCAAGTTTAATTGCCAGCGCTTACTAAATTTTGTAAGCAAGTAATTATTAACAAAACAAAAGGTACGGTTGTTTGAATCCTTAAGTTGATTACAACATATGTGCAAGTTTCACTGCAAGCACTTACTAATTTTTGTAAGCAAGTTGTTGTTTGTGTAACACTATGTAAATTTGTTAAAATCCTTTAGTTGCTTACAATATTTGAGCATGATTTTTTGTGTAAGCGCTTAACAAATTTTGGAAGCAAGCAATTATTCGTATTGCTTTTTACGAAATCACATTAATCCATTATATATTTCAATATTCCTGCTGTTTTTTTTTTTTTTGTAAGCGTATACCATGTTGTGTAGTCGACCAATAAACTCTATTGATATTTAAGCTGTCAATCTAATCCTTTGGCTGCTTACAACATTTGCGCTAATTCTTTTGTAAGCGCGTGTATAATATGGTAAGCAACCAAGTATTTAGCTTATTTTTAGTGCAATCATATTAATATTTTATTGCTTACAAAAATCGTGTAATATATTTTGATTGAGCTTGTAAGCGCTTGCGCGAATTTGTAAGCGTCATGCGCATGTGTTTTAAATTGTGAACTTATGTATATAAAATCGAATATTAGCAAGTATTAACCATATCTAAAATAAAATTAGAGTTTTCATTTGCAGTTCTACTGCCCTATTAGGCTGTACATAATAATTATAAATTTACGCTTAATGCGCAAACAACATTTTACCTGTCATCTTAGCTTTACCGTTAATGGTGAGCAAATCTAATACGATAGGCATGCGCATGCGCTGTCATACATCCCTTCTACATACTGAACACTATCATAAATGGCACACCATATCAACATATCACTATATAAGCCCTAATCACATTCATCTGTCTTCCTTGAACAGGTATAATTACCCTGACAGTCGTCGATGCGGGCAAATGTCAAATTAAATGTAATTACTTTCCTAATGAAAATCGCAAAGTTAGCGTAATGCGACGCATGAGTGGCGAGCGGACTGCAAAGCTAGCGAGCGCGGGAGCGTGCAAGTGGCAAAGTGTTACAAATAAGGTGGCGCGCGCAGGCGCACATTTAATGTCGAAACCGCCACCGTGCCACGGTGGTTGAGCTGCATTGCTGCTGGTGTATTTATTAAAATGGCAATAATAATAAATCAAAATCGAATGACTCAAATGACAGTTGAACACAACAACAAAATTATGAGGAAAAAATGGTGCTTGGAAATAACGCAATTCACTTAAATGTTCTATGGGCGATGCGCGCGCTTCTGCATGTATGTGTGTGTATGAGTTTTAGCGTTTGCGCGCACGCTTGCGCTTTCATTTCAATTCCATTTTCGACGCAACGCATTCATGTCACTGTCTTATGCCGCTGACAATCAATTCATGTCGCCGTCGATCGGCAGCTGTCGATTGTCACAAATGTAGCAACAACCAGCGCCTTATAAACAATTGAACTATGGACTTAAATATACATAGGTATAAACATATGTATAGGTGCATATTCCTTTCTAAGTACTTACGTAGAAAAATGCGCGGGTGACTACGCTTTTATTGTCACCGCATAGGAAAATTACGTTCACTGCGCATGCCTACGAAGCGTTCGAAGCAAAGTACATTTCGAATTAATGCTTATGCGCAACATTCAGCACATTTGTTCCGCATTAGATATGCCCATTTGGGTAATATGCGATTGGAAATATTTGTTTGATTTCTATTCGTTCTTTTTGGTTTGTTGAACTCGAAACAAATCGTTGCTAATCCCACGACTTTTGCGCAGCTAGCTAAAGGCTATTCATGATATCTACCACAAAGTTAGAAAGATTGAAGGTGTATTTGACTAGCTTGTGGTGGGCGTATTTATTATTGATATATTGACAGTTTATGCAAAAACTATAAAAATCACGTAAAACCATTTATTTTATGGACTTCAAAATAAACGAAATGATATTGTGTGTAGTTTTAAGATATGTTTAGTTGAACGTAATGTAAAATTTATACAGTATGTATACATTTATTTCTCAGCAATCTCTAATTATGCGAGCGCAACTCCTTATTTCGAAAAAAAAGTTTTTTCATTAAATACTAATATATTTAAAATTAAAATTTTGTAAGCTTCAGCAGTTTCAGTTTAGTATGCGCAAGAATTAACCTTTGTTTTAGTTGCTTACAAATTTAAAACTATTATTTCGTAGTCAGCATGTAAAAAATTTTGTCAGCATTATCGCGCATAACTTCCATGTAAACCGCAATTGCGTTTACATTTACTGCTTACAAAATTCTAACAATTTTCCATGAGAAGCAATTGAAAAATTGTGTAAGGTTTATCTCTAAATGCTGCCACATCCACCGAAATATGCGCCACGATCAAGGCTTACAAAATTCAGCGTACATTTTTTCAATTATAGCGCAAAAAAGAAAACTACGCTATGCAACAAAACTGCAACCTCTCACTTAAAAATCTAACAACAATAAAACACCATTGCTCGTGTAAACATAAAATTTAACATAGTCAAACGTACTTTAACAAATGCAATATCCTATTGGACATAAAATATCCCACTCAATAATAAAACTTCATACCAAACTGTCTACAACGAATATTTATTTACTCCAATTGTAAATTAACTGCTTAACAATACGCTCACAGCATATACATACATGTGTATGTACATATGTAGGTAATATAATAACTGCAGCAAAGCAACAATGAAAATATAGACAGAGACACAGTGTAAGTTAGAGCAGTCATAAATTCACTTTTCAAACCATTCAAAGAAAAGACAAATTTGTGCACGAAAACAAATGCTGCAGCGGCCATATAACTCGGTTAATTATCGCTGTTGGTTACTTTGGTCCTCAACATAGCGCTTATCGCTTCGGCATGAAGGTCCAATAAGCAGGCGTCGTGTTTGCCTGTCGAAGTTTGTGGCGTGTTGTTGCTGTTGCATGTTTGGCCCATATTACCGGAAAGTTTTTTGTCCAATTTATGTGCAATAAATTTCGAAATTAAAAGCGTTGCAAAAAAGAAACAAACAAAAAGGAAAAAAAAATAAAGTTAAAGAGAGGAAAAATTGCAAATCAGCAAAAATTAAAGCAATTTGATTGCTGGCTGCATGCAACACGGAAATCGTTTTGCGCTCTGTTAAATCGACGATTTTGCTTTCAGTGTGTTGTGATTTTCGATTTCGGTTATTTTGTTGCTAGCTATTCATTGCTAAGTTTTTGTGGGTTTTCGTTTGTCTAAAAAAGGTTTTTATGTTTGCGTTTTTTTAAATGTAAATTGTTATTACTTTCTTCAATTAATAGTGTCTGTTTTAATTCATTTAACGCTTTCAGTAAGTTAATATATTGAAGGTTACGTTTACGCTTACAAATTAAATATTTTTTGTTTTACATATTTTGTAAGCCCTTATATAAATTTGTAAGCTATACTTATAGTAATATCTAATAAAAGCGATAAACGTTTTGCAATATGTGCTTACAATTTTATTTAGTTTTTAAAAAGTTAAGCTGTGTGCTGCTATTAATATTGTGCTCAGTTGCTTTAGCAAAACGTTGTATATGAATTATGTGCAAAAATTTAACGACACTGTCATTATGTTTAAATTTTGTAAGCAGCTACAGATTTAGCTTTTTTTCGTAATGTTACTTAAAGTAGTCACATCGCTTACAATTTTTGTTTAAGTTTTAACATGAAATCAATACAAAAGTTTTGTAAGCGCCGCGTTTTTATGTCACAAAACCCATAATTAAGTGCGTTTTAATAATTGCTTACAAAAATAGATTTCCTTTAAATATTCAAATTGATAATAATTTTGTAAGCGCTGTTATTTTATAGCATGAAACCTGTCATAAAGCGCATTTAGCTAATTGCTTACAAAAATAAACTTCTTAAAGACATTTTATCGGCATTCACTTCTTAAATTTTAACATAAGATGTGTTATTAAAAGTTTTTATTATAGGAAATTTATGTTTTTCCTAGATAGACACGATCTTAATGCTCCCTCATACTTATTACATTTCAAAAAACATTTTTTTTTTGTTGTTGCGAAAACTTCGGCGTAGTCAAGAGCGTGTCGTGGCATTTTGCCCAGCAGCAGTAGCAAACATTTTCCACGTCTCGCCACAAACTTCACGCTGATTTTTGGGGTGATTTGAGGTTTCATATTTGCTTTGCTAAAAAGTGGAAGCGTCAACAATCAAGATCTAGCAATAACAGCGGCTATGGTGTAGGTTATGACGGCATGCATGTACTGTAAATGACGCTGGCGATCGTTAAATATGTATGCACAAACAAAAATATGGCCGCTAAATTGCCAACGCGGATCGATTGGACCAACTAGTTAAGTTTTAAGTTTGCCATCAATAGGCAAATTGTTTTCCAAGCCTTTATATTGTGTATTTTTGTTTTTGTTTTCATTTTCGCTTGTCAGCTAAAATTTCACTACTCACTCACTAACTGTCCTACGTTGCCGCTGTTGCACGAATGCTGATTGTATGAATGCCACGAGTGTGTGTGTTTATGCGGCAGCAATAGTTTGCGAATGGTTTTCAAGTTGACTTCGCACAAAATATTCGCACATTCACTATCACTCGGCCACTGCAGCCGTGACACGAAGAAGTGCCAAAATTATTTTGCCACATTGAAGTTGTTGTTAGTGCTGGCATGTTGTTGATGAAAATGAAAACATCTGATGAGCAGTTAGTTGCTGGTCACACAGTCCCCTTTGGCAATCGTGCTGCATGCTGCCACCAAAATGGCTGCTGTAGACTCATAACTCATCAAAATTGCGCCGAAAATGAGTGGAAAATTTGCTTTGCAGGGAAATCTTTGCTGCTTGCGCTTAGTTAAAACTGAGATGATGGACCCCACTGGCAATGCGCTGACCCAACTCGGAAATGCAAAATATTTTTTGTTGCAATGGCGAAAAATTAGTATGCCGCTGTCCTAACAAAAAATGAAAAAATATGGTAAAAATGGCAAAAATAATATGAAAATAACAGTAAAGCGGAAAAAAACTGTAAAGAGCAAAAAAAAAAAAAATTCTAAAAAAAATTAAAAGTTGTGTAAACACATCCCTCACAGCTTCAATGCTAACATCCAATATTGTTATTATTTGTTATTTTGCCAAACATTTTCTCTGCTTGCATGTGAATATCTGGAAAGTTGTGAAAATTCGCAAATAAAGTTATAAATTTGCACACGACTGTAATTTGAGTTTTCTATGCCGCTGCTGTCAAATGATGACTGTGGCCTTTGGCCACAAATTCATTGCAACCGTTCGTTTCGTCGGCTCTCTTGTTGTGCATTGTTTTACCGATTTTATCTACCTTTTCGTTATTTTATTTTTGTTGTATTTATTTTTTGATAAATTATGCGCTTACTGACATTTTTAGCACAATTTATTGTTGATTTACATTAGATCGTTACTTACTCACCAACACACGCACACAGCAAGTAAGGTTTTTGACAGTAGAAAGGAAAGTCTTTTGAACTAATTATAGTGTTTGCCGTTATTGACAGTTTGAGGACGTGTTACTAGGTTGGCTGTATACAAATATAACATAAAAGTAGGCGAAAAAGCTGGATCATATTACAGGCATATTTGTAGCTGTGTAGAGTGGTCTATATGTTTATCATGTGGTGTAAATTAGTTACCACTTCGCTGGCAATTCTGTAAAAAGTAGGAGAGGAGTTCAAATAATTTTTCTTGAGGAGTTCCCGATCGCCTTTTAATCCGGACAAGCGCTTGCTCCAAAGCAGAATAAGGATTATAGATTAGAACTAACTCATTTACATAATAGATCGCCTCAGGAATATATAACTGGAACTCACATTCTCAAGTGAGAGAACTAGAGAACGATGTTGAATATTTACCATACCGAATAATTAGAAATATATCGAAATGGTTTAAGGATTGGAATATTGGAAAAATATGGTCTAGGTTGTTGAAGATTAACCTGTTAACTATACATTTTAACAGTGTTGAACTCGATTTATATTATGAGAAAGTTAATTGCGTGGTTCGAAAACATAATGGAAAATTAGTAGTGAATTTGATTAAGACAGATTAAAACTTAGATTAAGGTTAGGTTGTGTTAGTAGGCTGAACTTTCAAGATGGCGGGGAATCACACCTAGACTGCTATGTAACATACAGTCCTTTGTGAAATCAGAAAAAAACTGCTCTATTTGAATATCAGCTGACGACAAAGCATCTTTAACCTATCACAAATATCTTTATCCTAGATGGCAGCACTCTCTCCTATAAATTTATAACTTTTTATTAAATATTAAATGTTAATTCCTTGTGCAATTTAAACTACATTCAAACACCTCATAAATTCTCATAAACTCCATAATTTTGTTTCAATAAAATTTTATAGCTTAATTTACAGTTACTTAAGTATTTCAATTACCCCATTTTGTTTTGCACTATATAATTTCATTTCAATGCAAAATTGTCGGTACTTTTATTGTTTTATTAATTATTTTTACTAAATTGGAATGCTTAAACGAACATTTTATTATAAACATTTCGCTTAATTACGCTTACAAGCAAATCATGACAAAGCGGTATACGTTTAACTCCTTTTAGTGATTTGAAATCGCAACAACAAAAATAAATAAAATCACACAAATCAAAGACATTAAATGCAAATTTATTTTGTAAACAATGTCGATGCCATAACAAATTACACTCATTTCAATATCATTTTCAATTCGCTATGCTTAATGCAATTTATAGCCAATTTTAAAAAAGAATTAAAGTTGTGCTGTAATTAGAATATGCGGGCGGGTTATGTATGAGGCACACTTGTGTGAGTACAGTGGTGGCTCGAAAAAAGTTATTTGTTTGGAAATGAAAAAAAATTTGTTTAACATATTTATTTTAATAAAAACAAAAATTCAAAAACAAAATTTAAGCATAATTAAGTAATAAAATAATATAATAAAATTAAAAAAAAATCAATAAATATAATACTTTTAATATTTTAATATTTAAAATATTTAGAAATAAAAAAAATTGAAGATAAAATCTTTAAAAAATAAAACAATATATATTTTATAATAAAATAAACATTAAAACTATTATTAAAATATATTTAAATTAACATAAATATGTTAATTATAAATGATATATGAACATTTTAAAATAAGCAATGTATTAAAGAAAATCTTAGAAAGAATTATTTAATTATTAAAAATAATGTTGAAATCAATTTATAACAAAAATAACGTATAATAATAAAATGTATGCAATATATTATACTAAAAAAGTCAAACAAAAATTTCAAGAACAAATAACGATCAAAAAATTGAAATAAATATCATGATAAAGTACTTTTGGTAAAGAAAACATTTTCTTAGTAAGCAAATGTAATGTTTTCATAAAAAATTTGTATTCAAGGTTACAAAAATAAATTTATTTGTATTATATATACAATTAAAAAATATAAAGAAAAATTTTTAGTTGGTTATTCTTTTATTACATTTTTTTAAAGTTCTTTTAAACTTAATTAATTCTTTTTTTAATATTTTGTTAATTTTTTAACTTACTTTTTATTTTTTTTTATATTATTTTAATTTACTTTTTCATTTTTTTATATGTATAATTTTTTTTTTTATAAAATTCAAACAAAATTTTATTTTCATATTTTATATATTTTTTTTCAAATTAAATTTTTTTTTTAAATTTAATTTTTGTTAAAAATATTTTTTATATATTAAAATTTTTTTAATTGAATTTTTTAATATTTTTTATTATATATTTTTTGGTTAAGATTAAAGTTTAATATCGTTTTCAATTTACTAACCGCCACTGTATAAGCAGCAATCGAGTATTGCTGACTTAAAATTGCGCGCGTTGTTATATGTTTTGCTAATTTAAGCATTTTTATTATTATTTCTATAAATGTTTTATTTTTGTTGTTGGGCTTAAAGTGTTAATAGTCATTTTGGCTTGATTTCTCGTGTGCAATTTTTTGTAATATAATGTTCATTTCCCCATACGTTATTGCCTTTAATGGTTGTCGCAGCAATTACAGTTGTTGTTGTCAGTGCGCGCAAGTTATAGTGTTGAAAAATTGCAGCTAATGCATATAATTGCGGGTGGTCAAGTGCATGCACAGTCATAAATGTACATGAGTGTGTCGTTGTTCACTTATCCATTTTCATATGAATAAATTTTCTAACAGCATTACAAATGTGGGTAAATTTTCATAATTTATTTCTTTGAACGGCTTCGTCTCTTACTCATTTCTGCAGATTGGCCCAGCTCGGTTTCATGCAAATCGGTTGGTGGCGAGTGAAAAATTGGATTACATGCCGACAGTGTACGAGTTGTACATCGATTAGTGGCCAATGGTCTACCGTTTTGTTTACCTAAAATGGTGATTTCGCGTTTGTTCGACATACATAATTGCTTGCTTGGCTGCTTCTGTGACCAAGTAGTTTTATGTGTCGTGGGCGTAGAGGTACTTAGTAGAGAATTATTTATAATATTGATAAACATTATTGACTAACTGCATTACACGCCTTTTTTCGTGGAAGTGTTTTCAATCACTTGTTAATTGGGGAAATATTAGAAAAAAATTTAAAACTTAATTGGCATAATAAAGTAGTTGTAAAAATTTGCAAAAAGATGTAATTAACTGTAGTAATAAAAAAAATAAATAATAAAATTTAATAATAATAAAAATGTTGTCAAATGGAAAGAAATTAAGTAATGTTAGGTTATTTTGAGTTAAGTCAAGATTAGTTATGTTATGTTATGTTAAGCCAAGTTAAGTTAAGTAAAATAAGGTGAAATAAAATGAAATACAAAAATAAAAACAAATCGGTAAAATAAATTTGTTGACTAAATAAAATGTAGTGGAATGAAAAAAAAACTAAAATAAAATTTAAACTGATCATAAATAAAAATTTAAATTTTAGAAAGAAATTATTTTGACTACCGGATATAAAATATATATTTTTTAAAACATGTTTTTTCAAATTATTTGTAAAAAAATCTACATTTATAAAAAGGTTTTGAGCTCTAAATTCACGAATCGAACTACAAATATTACTCGTATATGTATATGGCATAATTCTTTTTTCTAAATTTTTTTCACTATAAACAACTATTTCTTTTACCTTCCCAAGTCACTACTTTATGGCAACTACCACGGCGTCAGCTCTACAAGTCTCTCAAAATATATTTATTTTCATTTATTTTAAATACACATTGCCGCTTCTATTGAATAATCTGCACAAACATACCTCTGCATATGGTTTAATTGTTTGATTGTATCTGCTGCACGATCGCATCTCTGTTTGGCATTGTTTGTTTCTTTGCCTTTCATGGCCCTCTATTCCTCGCGTTGTTGTCTCACTTTGCTCCAGTTTCATTGTCGTTGCCGCATATTTCGAGTGCACTGCTGCTTCATTAATGTATGTTTGTATGCACATATGTGAGTTTTGATGATGCAACATCAAATTTGTGCCATCGGATTTTAATCCTCAATAACAATAATGGGTAATAACGGCATATGCAGCTGTTTATGCAAGAAATTAAAAATAGATAAATATGATTGAGTAAAATCTATTAAAAAAATTTAAACCTACATAAATACGTATATAATATGAGAGCGACGGTTTTCTCTGGATCTTGCTTGTGGCAGAGATTTTTTAGTTCCAGAAACTCGAATGGTGTAATAAAAATGTGACGATGGGCCAAAACAATAACCGAAAAATGCAGGAACTAAGAAATTTTGAGTTAGAATATTAGCACTTAAATATTTGGGTTGTTACGTAGATTCATAAAATTGAGGTTAGATTTCCAAGGCAGCATTTCGGCAGCCAAAAATCATAAAATAAAACCACTGGGTGGTCGAATAATGACTGGCTATGTTAAACCACTGTCTATGAAAACCACTAAATGTTGATGAATCCTAGAAGATAGAAGAAAATGTTTAACTTAGTGGAGGTGTTAGATGCAGTTGGAATAACCAAATTTTAATTGGAGTCAATAATCAATAATAGAGTCAATAAATGTAACCCAAATAAAGAATCTAAATCTATTAAAAAAAAAAAACTATAAAGAGTCGAAAATCGCTACTATTTACCAGCTGTTTTCGTTTATATTGAGGTTCAATTTGGCTATCGGTTGCAATTTGTATAGATACATTGCATCTCTCTTATATATGTATACTCAACATGCTTATAAAATTATCTAACGTATTTTTTCAGAGATCCAAACTCAATACGAATGACAAATATTTAGAAAAACATTTGAAGCTTTGGACTCAAAGAAATCGACATTTTTACCAAAATCGATTTTTTGTATTAATTTTAACAAAACAATTCTTGAAAAAATTTGAAGAAATTTTTATTGAAAATCTGTATAGTAGACATATACAATTTTTTTGAAATTTATGTGTCTTTTTTCTATTCTCTCAAATTTATTTATCAAAGCGCCAAAATGTAGGCAACATATGTTGCACAACCTTTTCGTATACTTAGGTTTAATTAATGTAATGTTAGTGCAAAGTGCACTATGTATATTTTTTTTGAATGTTTATGGAAGTAAAAATAAATGTGCTCTTATTTTTTAAATATTTTATATTCTTCTATAATTTCATTTTTATTTTTTTTTAAATTCTTGTAATTTTTTCTGCTACAAATAAAATGTTTCAACAAAGTTCCAAAATTTTCTTATTAATCTTTGTTTGCTATTTTTCTTATTGACATATTTTTTTTTATAAATTTTTTTTTTGTTTATTGATATACCTTTTTTTTAATTTTTTTCTTTTTCTATTTAAATTTTTTTTGTTTTAATTTTAAAATTTTTTTTTGTTTTTTTTTTTTTGTCTTTTATTGTATATATTTTTGTTTTTTATTGTATATATTTTTGTTTTTGGGTTTATATATTTTCACTTCGATTTGTTTTTGAAAAATATTTCTTAAGTTTTTCTGATAATTAGCATTTCCGCTTATCACTAACGACCAAATAAGCACATACCTATAAACATACAGAAGTGCATACATATGGGTATCTGACCCGCAACTGCGATTAGCCAAGTCATGTCAGCGCGCTACGCTTAGTAACCTAAATGTCACGTTCATTAATTCTGCTTCAAGCGCTTAGTGTGTTTCCAATGCTAAACTTTTGCGAAACTTCACACCACTAACACACACACACCTATTTACATATATACATACATACAGCGAACACGACGCGCATGCAGCTAATTGATTTCTTGTTGCTTGCAGCTGTTGGCCAATTTGTTGTTGTATAATTTACGCTGTTCTTGTTAGTGTCATACAATTCAGCTTAACATTTACATACATGCAGTGCTCAGTGTGTTTTTCCACAAACGCGTTTGATATTTACATAAGCAACAACAAGACATGTAACAACAACAGTAGCAAAATTAAAATGGAAAAACAAAATGCTCTGCGCTTTGATGTTACACCGCTTAGCGCGTGCATTTATTTAAAATGCCGCTAAGTTGTGAAGGTGTAACGGCGGGGTGGGGGAGCGTTGGCGGCGACGGCAAACGTCTATTTGTTGTGTTGGCTAGAAGCGCGTGAGTTTTGCGTTGCTTTAAATGCTAATTTAAGTGCAAACGCAGGAAAAATAATAATTTGTTGTTTTTGTTTTAGTTTTTTAATTTTTTTATCTTTTTTATTATTATTATTTCTTTTTCTTATTGTTTTTGTTTGCTCTGCTTTTTTATCCGCTTCGCTTGGTATCTTACCGCCACCGCAGGCATTTTCCAGTACGACTGTCACCCCCCCAACACCCGTTTACTACTGTTCGCCGCCACTTGGTTTGCCTAATGGCCACTGACGCTTTCCAAATTAGTTGTATTTCGCCGCAAGCGCTCTGCTTTTTTTTCTACTACTTTGCACTTGGTACCCTCACAACTTTTTAATTTTTTTTCTGCTCCTGCGTAGTTTCTGAAGCTGCTTTTGCTGCGCACAAAACAATTTTCCTACTTCCTTTATATATTTACTATATATTTGCTCGTACACTGCAGCTGCTGTTTGTCGTAGTGTCCTCCTTGAAGCGCGTCCGCCATCGGCCGCATTCTGTGCCTGGCACTGCGCCGATAAGCGCTTGCATTTGCTTGCTGTTGCAAAGGTCTTAACTGCAGCGGCAACGCAAAAGAATTCATATCGTCGTTGTTGTCCCCCTATTCTACTTAAGAGCCCCACGAAACCCCTCTCAGCCACCCCGCATGGCACGCCTACACGTCTGGTAGTAGCGGCTCGCGCTTGATTATTTTATGTTCGCAATTCCCTTGTTGTTGTTATCGTAGTTGCCGTATGCATAATATAATGCGTCGCATTGGGCTAGCTTGGCGCTGCCGCGTCTGGCCGGTCTTACATATGTATGCATGTAGTGTAGTTGTGCGCGTCGCGCGATAAGAGTTCGCAAGCAAGCTTGTAAATATATATTTTTTTCTTTTTTTGTAGTTTTACAAGCAAAATTAATGCGTTGTTCCGCACGCAAATGAGGCCGCAATTGTTTGTTGTATGCAATTATTCATTTGATTTTATTTTTTATTTTTTAGTTTCTTATCTTAGCTTCTTTTTAACTACCAAGCGCTAGATTTTATGTGTTTGTTCTGACTTCAATGTGTGTTGCTGTGCGAGTGAACCACAAATGTTCGACTAGAAATTCGCTCCTTTTACTTTTTTATCGCTCTTCTAACAACTGCTCACAACTCTTACTGCGGTTTTTTGTGGCCAACACTATAACCTAACCTCGAAAAATATTAATTCTTTGACTATTTCAATATATATATATCAGCTTTTTAACAAAAATTCTTACTGAATTAATATTTCTCTTTTCTGTCTTTATCTAATTTTTTTATTACTCTGAAAACGTCTCTTGGCTTAAAAATATATTGTGTTTTTGACTTCGACTTTTTGACTTTTGGTTTCGAAAATATTATGGACTAAAATTTGTTGGTTTTTATTGTTTTGTGTTGTTGTGTTTGCATTAAATTTTGATTGATATTTTGTCCTTATACTCAAATATACGACTTTATGTTACTACTATATTTTATATAGGCTTCTAAAAAAAAAAAAATATGAACCAGGCCTTTAAAAAAACAATTGTATTTAAAATCAAAATAAAGACACAAGAACAATTCTTCAATCTAATTGATAAAAATATGTTTTTAGTTTCGAACGCGCTTGCTATTAATTACGGTCGAGTTTTGGAAAGAAAAAAATTAAATAATAAAAGTGAGAGCATAAAATAAAAAAATAAAAGTGAGCGCAACAATAAATCTTTTCAGATAGAGTAGAGTACCGCACTAATGTGGCATAATCTATTTTTATTCGCTCGCTACTTGATTTATGTCAGTTCGATTCACCACACGCCAAACTCTGGTGAAGTAGAGACTGCTTTGCTATTTTTTATTTTGTATCTCATTGCAATCAACGAACTTTAGTTAGTCTCCACCGCGTTTACTTACAAGCACGTACCGAGCACTTTTGTTGCTACTTGATGCGGGTTTGATAAGAAAATGTCACGCCGCTAATTTGTTTGATAAAAATATTCTACAGTTGATTTGTTGAAAAATATTACACAGCTGCATTTCAAGCTGTAACTACCATAGTATGTATGTATAAGATATTGTTGATATATTTTTAAATATAAGCTACTTCTTGGGGTAAAAAGCAATCTTGGAATTCCATATATCAATATATATCTTTTTATTTATAAATCAATTTTTTTTATATATAAATAAATTTTTTGAAAAAACTTTTTCTATAAATGAATCAATATTGTTTTTAATTTTTTTTTTAAATTTTTTTTATTGTTTTTTTTTTTTGTATATTTTTTAACCTTTTTTTTAATAAATTTTTTTAATGTTCTTGTAATATTTATATATAAATCTTATAATTTTTATACATTTTTTATAATTTTTATATATTTTTTATAATTTTTGTTAATAATATTTTCCATATAAATTTAATGATATTTTTTCTTATTTTTTTAGTATATGAATGCATGTAGTATGTACATATATTTTTTTAAATTGTTCTTATAAACTTTTTTGTTGGTTTTATATTATATTATATATATATTTCTTCTCAATTAAAAAAAAAATTTGTTTTTGTAATTTTTTAAGCAATGTTTTTCAATATTTGTTTTAAGAGTTCTTTGTTAACTGGAAGCAAAAGAGAAAACCATTCTAATCGCACAGTTTCGATGTCGAAATAATTTTTCTATAAGATATTGTTGATATATTTTTAAATATAAGCTACTTCTTGGGGTAAAAAGCAATCTTGGAATTCCATGTAATTGTATTTTATTCATAGCTAAAAACATTTTAAACTTCTAAAATGTTTACTTTGTTTATTTGCTCATGTTTTCTTCTCTTTTTATCATTGCAGGTAAGAGAAGCTAACATCTTCGAAAGTCGTAACTCTTTGAACGTGAATCCGAATTTGAAGGGGATTTGTGGGTACTATACATTGGTAACAAATATAAAGTCTTATAACCCTGCTTATTGTGAACGATATCTTTTTATTACAAGACTTTACATAATGTTAGCTATCTATATTTTTTCAGGCATGATATTCAAATGTAATAAATTTGTCATTAGTATGCGTTTAAATATTTCCATAAGATCACTACTTAAGAATTTCTTCCCACGGAGTAATCGTACGATATGAGTTTATAGAAACTAAGCGTAAAAAAAAAAAAAATTATGATAGATGAATTCCAAGAAAATTGCTCAGCGGTTTTTAACATTAAATAATTTTATATGTTGCCTAAAACGAAGATATGAAGTGTGTTAAAATGATTTCTGAAAACATTTTCTCATAATTTGAATGTTCTTGCTTTAAAATTTATTATTTGAAAGCTTGGAAACGATCTTCAATAGATCACTATTCTATAGAAACTTTTACAACTACATATACTTATTCTGGGGATGAACGGAACAATTTAGTTCGCTATCCTATATCAAGATTTATTCCTTATGTGTTTATATATTATACAAGTATATCTTATTTTTGTTAGGTTGAAGTTTCTTCGAAGTACCAAAGTTCAAATGACAGAAGAGTATAGCACTGGAGCTCGAGACATTTCATGGAAGTCGCCACCGGAACCCAAAATAATCCATGATAAAACATTAAATACTCTGCTTTTAGTCTGAAAAATAACGCTCGGTCGATGTGCGACGGTTTTTTAGATCCATACCTAGAGGTTCTGGGCCCCTCTAGCCGTTTAAGTGAGATTTTTTGTGATCTCACTAAAAATCAACCTATTTATCTAACCGAACCTAAACTAGTATGAAAAAAATTTCGAAAAATAACTGTTAGTCTAGAATAATTAAGAATACTAATTTCAATATGTCAGTATTTGCTTCAAAGTCTATATTCCAGAATTTTATTTTAATTTTTCCCAAAAAGTAAACAAATTACTATCTGCTATGCAACGAAAGCAGTTTACCTTTACCTACTTATCTCAGTAAACCAGTTCACAGTACACGTACATTAAAATTGAACACTGATCATTCGCGCCCACTAACCGAGTACTTCTAACCTTCCCACAAACGCCAAACACAGCTCATGTCAACCGCAGTTATCGCTTTTTTATTGCACTCAATTTATAGTTGGCGATTTAACGCTTTCTGACCAACAATTCTCAAGAACCACAAACCAAGCATTAACATTTTCGACCGCATTCTTCGCATTACTTGCAGCTCATGGCTGCCCTATACAATTGCTATAAAGAACACAGTGGACGCAAAAAGTATGCGTACTGCGATAAACATTTGACATTAAAAGTGATTGAGAAAAATGACAGCAATGCAAATAATACGCGCAAGAAGATGGTAAATAAAATCGAGAACGGCAATAAAAATTATCTAGTGAAAATAAATACTTCGTATGCTGACGCGATCACCTATCGCCAGCCAGATATCATCAATGGACGCGCGCGTTACAACAATAAAAGTTTATAGCTTTTTACAACAACTTTTTTTGTTCCGTTGATGTATTGTAAGATTAGTGAGTGAGAGAGACAGAGAGAGAAGGAGACAAAGGGGAAAAGTGGAGCACGTTTGTGCTCATTTTCTGCGAAGGTATAAAGTGGACCACATAAATACCATAGAAAAAACTGTCATCACAACCCATTTGGCACAAAAGCAAGCGAATCTCCAAACACAGCAGACACGCCGGCAAACATAGAACAAGCGACAACAGACTGTTTGTTGTCCAGTAGAAAGCCAAAGTAAAGTAGTGAGGAACCGTGGGGCGGCGCAGTAAAGTGCTATTTAAAGTGTAGAACTTTTTTGTTTATACATCTGATGAACAGAAAAGCTGTCGTTACAGTCGAATAATACAACCAATATTCATCTATAACAACAGTTTTTGTTCTGGGGCGCGATCGTAAATGCTTTAGTTGCCACAAAATCGAATTTAAACGATCGTTTATTGCTGTGGCTAAATGCCGTAATTGCGAAGAAAAGGGGGCTGGAAGAAAAAGAAGCAGCAGCAGCTGCTCTCTTTTTCGCGCTCCCCGCCAGCATAAGCTTGCTTCTTTTGCTTTTTACTGATTCTTTAAAATTATTGAACCATTGCGAACTCTCAGCGCCACTCTCCTCTAAATGTCGCACGAAAATCGAGTATCAGACAACAATGTGAAAGGATGGCGGAAGATTTTGGACAAACCAATAAACAAAAACAACAGCTGCAACAACAAAGAAAATATTAAGTGTATAGAAACAGCAGAAGCGTAAAATTAAAGCGGCACTTTCTTTTTCGTCGCTGAAAACAAAGTGATAACAACAATAACAATGAAAAACCAATACGACAGTCCGTGGTTCAATACAAGGCATAACAAAGTAATGAGAATGAATGAACCAAACTTGCGCATTGTCAATTCTTTTACAACAATTGAAAGTATGCTTAAGTATGTCGTATCGATTGTGAATTACTGCAAATACTATAAATACATAATGGGTGTCCATAAATGCATTGACGTCAAACACAAAGCGAATAAAAACTTTTGGCAGTAGCCGAAAAGGCGAACCTTTCTTTTTAATTTTGTAATTTTTTAAGTTTTTAGTATTGTTTTTTTAATATTTTGTTTGTGATTTATATATATTTATATATATATCTTTTAATACATAAATATTTTTTTTTATATATAAATATTTTTTTTTTTGTATAAATAAATTTTTTTTTTTAAATTTTCTTTAAATAAATTAATTTTTTTTAAATTCTTTTTTTTTTATTTATTTTTTTATATTTTTTTTCATTTTTTTGTATAGTTTTTGTTTTGTATATTTTTTAAACTTTCTTCTCAATTTAAAAAAAAAAATTAGTTTTTGTAATTTTTTGAGCAATGTTTTTCAATATTTGTTTTAAGAGTTCTTTGTTAACTGGAAGCAAAAGAGAAAACCATTCTAATCGCACAGTTTCGATGTCGAAATAATTTTTTTATTTCTAGACTTGTCTTAATGCTGTAACTAGCTTATTTGTTGTTTGTGTTTTGTTTGCTGTAGTTTCTGCAGTTTGTTGATATCAAGCACTATTGTTTGGCAGTGATTGCAATTGCTGTCGCCGGCTTTTGCCTGGTGCTTGTGCTTGTAAGTGAAAAAGTGGGCCAAGAACAGCTGTCGTCTTTCTAGCTCCTCAAATGGTGATACCGGCGTGTATACTCCTACATGGTTACATACACATGCATACATACAAATATATGTACATACATATATGTTTGAAGGTTGGTTATGATATAACGTATGTACATATGTAGGTGCGTTTTTGTTTACTACGTGCCGCTCAGCTTGTGTGCTTTATATTGGTTGCTAGTTGGACCACTTCTTAATTTTTTATGATAACGATCCTAAGGTTTAAGTGCACTTGTGTATATGCACACAATACATAATCGTATATTTAGGCCATCTGTATTGTTTGCTTATTAGTTTACTTTATTTCTTAGCATATTGCAAGCGCTGCTAATTAACGCTCAAAAGTCATAAGAACCCAACAACTTTTTGTTGTTTGTTTAAACACAAATTGTGCTAATTACTTTATTATGCATTGTAAAAGAACATTGCGCACTTTTGAAAAAGTTCAAGTTTATTAAATGCTGTTTCTTTATGACTTAGTATATTTTGCTATAATGTACTGTTAAGGCAATTATACGGGAGGTTTAATTATTTTATTTTTTTCTAAAACTAATTAAATATATATACGATCATGCGAGTAGCATAAAAATTTAGAAATTTTTGAAAACACTTTTCGGGATCCCGAAATATTTTTTGGGTTTTTATTATATGGCTTGCTTTTAATAAATAGCACTCCGAAAAAATCTATCATGCGAGTAGCTTTAAAAATTTTCGGGATTTTGTAATGAAAATTTTCGGGTCTCGAATTTTCTCCAAGCGTTTATAACAGTATAATAATTTTCTAATAACTAGTACCCCAACGAAAAATTTTCGAAATAGTAATTTTGAAACATTTTTGAACAGACTAATAAATTTGAATTTATTTCTTATAGTCATTTATTATATTATATCAAATAATTTAATTATAGTTTAATTATATTTAATAATATTAGTTTCTTTGAATTGCTAATTATATCATTCAATCTTTCGATTGATTTAAAAAATGTCAATATTGGCTATATTCCATTTTCGAGATTTTTTTTCATAATCCGAAAAAATAAAAATGGCGATTTTGAAATATTTCTAAATCAATTTAAGTTATTTTATAGGTTTTGCAATATTTTTATAAAACTATGTATATTTTTAAGCCGGAAGATTTAAAACCTGTGAAGAATAACCAAGCAAGGAAATAAAATTGCACATTTAAGAAATTCAAGAAAAAAAAGTATGGTAGTAATTATGGTAAAATAGTTGTGGAATTTCGAAAAATATGGCAGTTTTGAAAAATAAATAAAGCTTCCGGGTTTGGCTTAAAAAGCTTTAAATATAAAGGGTATTCAAACTAACACTAAAATATTTTGTGTTTTTTTTTTGTTCTCAATCCTTTTTTGATTTAATTGAAACAGATTTTTTTTTCAATTGACTGAATTTTTTTTCACGATATGAAAGTATTTTGTTGGATTATTCTGAGTATTGGGAGCTAAACGTAAATGTTATGCAAACTCTTGCATAAAATAGATTTAAGTTTTTCGGGACTCCGCAATTTAGTCCCGAAAATATCGGGACTACATGGTATGAAAATGTTTCCTTTGTAAAAATTGTAATTGTTCTGTGAACAAAAAAAGCTAAACCATTATTAAATTCAAATTAACAATTAGCAGATTTTGATTTTGAAATTTGTAAAATATTGTAATTTTAATTGTTATACAGCTGCGTTTTTTTGATTTGAAATTGGGTAATAAATGTAAATATGTAAATTCTTGCATAAATCCCGATGAGCTTGAAATAAATTTAAGTTTTTCGGAATCCCGAAAATTTAGTACCGAAAATTTCGGGATTACATAGCATGAAAATTCTTCTTTTGAAAAACTGGTAATTTTTCTGTCAGCTTAAATGGTTTGAATACGTTTTTTTAAATGGGAAACTTTGTTTCTGAAATTTCATAAATATTGTAATTTTAGTAAGCCGCGTGCTACTAATGGCCAAGCAATTATGGCATAGTGAACACTCAAGCGCATACAAGTGAATGATGGTGCGAACAAATTAATATCAAATAATTGTGAGAAAATTGTAAATAATTTTCGCTTGGCACATACACACACACAGAAACCAGAGAGTTGAGTGCCCAAAATATGATTACTCACAAACACACTTGCTGCTGACACCACAAAGAAATGCATTGCATTTTATTTTTTTTCTTCTTGAAATTTCACTGATTAATTTGTGGGAAGATGCCAGCGATTTGGTGTGGCATGTTGCAGCAGCGGCATTCGTCACCCCACTGCCGCGGCGAAAGAACAAATTACACAATAAATGCAATTAAGCAATCAACAGCTGCGCCAAAGCGGCAGCAACAGTAGCAGGAGCAGCAGCAACAACAAGAACAACAACAACAACAACAAAAATATAAGCATCAAATTGTTTGGCAGCATCAGCAACAACATAATTTATGACTGAAATGCTATTTTTGTTGCATACAACAAATTATATAAAAGTCCGGGCACACAGATTGCGCTAACAACAACAGCAATAATGCTCACCGATTTGAAGCTGAAGTGCGCATAAATGTTGCAGCCATGCCGAAGACAACAATGATATTACTTACAGCAACAACAAAAACAGTAATAACCGTGCTGTTGCACATGATAATCATAGTGTTGATGAAAACGTGGCAACGGCAACATACATACTTGTACATATGTATGTATGCATGTGTGTAGGCAGCTGCTTCCATCAGCGCTGTCTGTCAGCTATGTCTTTCTATGTATGTATGTATGTGCATATATGTGTGTGGGTTCCTCTATATGCATTATGCTTCACTGACTTTCCCACTCATAGCATAACATAACATGACATAGCACCGCACAACATAACAAGGCAAAGCACATCATCTTTTTGACCAACATATTGGCCATGCGTTTATTCGTTCGTTCGTCCATCCGTCCGTCCATCCGCTTTGCAGACGTTTGACCTAAAAAACTGGAGAATAGCAGAAAGCTTCTCGCACTACTGTTGTTGCTTCGTTTATTTTTGGTATTTTAGTTGCAGTTTTTTGTTGCTCTTCATGTGTTTGCTCGTTATGCGCTGTGTTTGCAGTCTTCAGAAGACATCTTGTCGACTTGAAAGTCAAGCGACGGTCATCATACAGATAAGCGACGCTGCCAAAACGATCTGGCGATATTTCGCTTGGTCTTTTAGCGCTTTGCCGCTCTTTGAAATGCTAAGTTGAATGACTGATTCATGAGATTCCAGCGGAAAAAATTACATTTCGTTGACGTCTTCATCTTCATAATTTAGAAAAAAAAAACCTTTAATGGCTGATATGTCTGCGCTTATGTATAATTTGATTTCTTTTCTAGCGTCGGTATCAACAAAATGCTGCAGAATTTTGTCAACTGCGACAACTCGTTTAGACTTGTTGGTAATATTATATGATTATATATGTATATTTATACCTTAAAGAGGGTAAATTAAGTTTGCCAAGAAATTTCTAACATCCAAAAGGAAACGTCGGAGTCTCTATATAATATATGGTATACATATATAAAGGATTAGCGTGTCGAGCTGAGTCCATTTAGCTTTGTCCGATTGTACCTCTGTATATACGGAAACTTTGCCCTCAGCTTTTTAGATATCGATCTGAAGTTTTGCAGACGTCCATTTTTCCCCGAGAAGCTGCTAATTTCTTTAAACCGCCGATATCGGACCACTATAGCATGTAGTTGCCATACAAGCTGAACAATCCAAATCAAAACCTTGTGTGGAAATATTTTTTAATTGATGAGCTATCAAGTCCTTATATCAAAACTTTTCTATTCGATGAGATATCAATACGAAATTTCCTAAGGAAACAAGATTGCAGAGTATATTTGGATTTTATATGATTTTTTCGTCAGACTTTCAAGTAAAAAGCGTTCTTAAATCAATTAATATTGAAATAAACTCTTCATTCATTTGGTTGAGAGTCTTTAATAATATACAATACAAATTTGAAAAATTGTATTAGTCACAACCTAACCCCACTTTTCATTCGAGGTTAAAAGAAAAAATGTCTTTCATTTCACAAAGCACCTTGATTAACCGCTTAAGTATCACCGCGGCGCCATGGAATAACTCATTTTTGACATTCACCTTCACACATGAGTCAGCAAGCTAAATCGTGTGTAACCACGCAATTCTTCATAACACTAGGGTATCGAAAATTTTGAAAACATAAGAATTTGAAGAATCAGCGCAGTTGTTGGCACTTAAATATAGTTCAAGAAATTAAGAATTTCAAAAGCAAATAGTAATTGTTGACTACTGAATGCTAAAGAAATGAGCGCGCGTCATACAGATCTGCTTGCGGCATGCTCTTACGCTCGCAACGCTTGGTTAGCTTTTGGGTAGAAATATTTGTTGTGAAAACCTTAAAAATAAATTTAATTTTAATAGCAAATTGCAACGCTCGTCACTGCGTTGTTGCAATAAATTACAATTTAATTTCAAATTATTTGCTATTTAATTTCGAAATTCTGCCAGTTTTGTGTTGTAAGTTTCAAGATAAAATATTATGTCACAGCTGAGCGCTGTTATGCATGAATTTGGGACAAATTTATTGCATTTTTATTTTATGCTCTTTGTGCATATTACCGCATCGAATGATTTCGTTGACTTTTTTGAACTTACAAAGGGTTTTCTTCACGCTATCTTCAGCTGCTTTGTGTTTCTTAAGACAGTTGCTGTTGCATTGTTGTATTGTATTTACTTTGTATGTGTGAAATTTTTTTTGCAAAACAACAAACTTTTTTATTTTTATCACACTTTGAGGTGAGAAATTAAAAAAAATATATCTAAATATTGTGTTTTAACACCTATATATATATATATATTGACTCAGCTCGTCATGCTAATCATTTATATATTGTATATATATATATTTGGTGTGTTACAAACTTCATGGCATATTTAATAAATCGCTTTCAGGTTACAAACATCTATTATTCCTTTTTGTGATTATTTTCATAACCGAGAGTTTCGAACTATCCCGCAGTTGTATCAACTCTTAGTCTATAATGCATAGGTTTAAAAAGTATAGGCGCCAAAACCACTACTAACAAGTGTATAAAATAAGAATGTGTTAGTTTACCGTCAAGTCGATTTTAGTAATTCTCATACAGATGACAGCTGCTATTGTAAATTCAGTGCAAAAATATGCATAGATATTAGCGCTCAGTAACTCAACTCAGCCAGTTCAAATAAATAACAAGCGCTTTACATTAAAATTTGTTTTGTTTGTGTTTTTTTTTTGCTAAGAAAATCGATCGCACCTTACAACCGTTAAATTTCTGCGCAATTTAAAAATAGAGCAAATATCGCGCATATGAAAAAATTAAGCTGAACGCGTGAAAAATAACTGTTAATTGTCTATGGAAGGTATTGGCATATTTGGTTTTTGTTTCGTTGCCACTTTTGAGGCCATACAGCTAGCGGAAAAATTAGCAACTTTCTAAGCATGATTGTAGGAATTTGCACACGTCTAACATGTGTGTGTGTGTGCGTAACAGTTTTTTTGCTGTGTGTTTAACTAGTTCTGTTGAATTTTTAATTTAGCTAATTATTTTTCTAAATCTTTGCCGTCAGCGAATATTATCAGAATCTAGCATATTTATGAAGTCAGCAATTTGTTAGGTAACCCGATACCTTTATGTGTTATACAATCGCCAGACATATCTACATACATACATACATACTATATACTTGTTGTATGTGTATATGCATAGCGAATTTTGTATTTTCACTCTGTCCAATACGCTTGGGCACTTTGCTGGGTCATAATTTATCGCTACTGATTTAAAAGCAATTTGTCAACGACAGCTACACGAGCACGCTGCACACACCTATACATACATACATGTATACACTTGTTCATATATGTATGTTCATAAATTAGCAGTAATTTATAATCTAATGCAAGTGTAAGAATATTATGCAAGACGATTTGGATTTGAATCTATGTCTGTATATACATACATATGTGGGTGTGTATGAGATCTAAGTACTCGTAACCAAGGGCGTTGTGGGAGATAAAAAAGAAGTGAAATATAATATGTAAAAAATGAAATATTATGTATCCGGTTTAAGATTAATCTCTGCTTAGATTGCTCTTAAAATTATTTGATCACTCTACAATCACTCACCTTTTTTATTCTGCACGGTACACATACTTCTGTGCTATGGACTTATCATTAGAATCTGTCAAAAATAACGTTGAATTTGTTAGTGAGTCAGTCCAAAAAGCGAAAGAACTGGAATGAAATGATTAGTGTGATGTTATTAACATAGAATCTTCTTCATTAATTTTTAATTTTTTTTTGGCGTTTTCTCGTACTTCATTTTGATCGATTGTACGATTCAAAAAAAGTTTGACGAACGTAATAGACCTACCGTGACAATAAGCCATGTCAAAAATCATAAAGTTATCTTGTCAAATAAAAAATTTTTTCATACAAGGAAATGATTTTGATCGCTCAGTTTGTATGATAGCTGTATGCTATAGTTGTCCAATCTAAACAATTTGTTTGGAGATCATAGTGCGACCTTTGATTTTTTTGGATAGTTCAGTTTGTATGGCAGCTATATGTATAATGGTTCGATATCGTCGCTTCTGACAAATGGGCAGCCTCTTGGTGAGAAAAGAACGTGTGCTGTAAAACGCGTGTAATCTGCAGATCGATATCCGAAACACTTAGGGACTAATTCGCATATATACAGACGGACATGCGGAAATCGACTCACGCTGATCATTTATGTATATATTTATAGGGTCGCTGACGTTTCCTACTTTGTGGTATACTTAATAAATGCTGTTTCTTTATTCATACCTTTCCTCAGCTACGAATTAGCAATATTAATTTCCGAGTAGACAACTTCAATCTCCTAAAGAATCGCGCAGAAGACACAAGACAAACTCAACCTACCGCCTGGTGAAAGAGCAATAAAATTTGAAACAAACACACTTCCGTTTCCGGTGGAAGTGCTACAACAACAAATGCACCAATAGCGTACAACAATAACTACAACAACAATGCAGCAGCGCAATTGAATGCATAAAAACGCAGCTACCAAAGTTAACCACGTACAATAAAAAGCAGCAAAAACAAATATAATTACAACAAAAACCAAAATAACAATATCAAAAAATCAACAACAGCAAAAAATTGTAATCGAATGACAGATGAAGTATTCTTTCTAGCCACTGCAGACGGTTAGACTTGTCTTCTTAGTCAAACAAAATCTCTTGTTGCTTTGCTGAAGAGAAAACGAAGTGGCGAGTTAAATCAATGTGTGTGTGTGTGTGGAAAAGCAGGAAAAGTGTGAAAGCATAAAAATAAAGTTTCAAATTTTATTGCATGTTCGTGTCAATTGCACGAACTTGACAATGCGCTCGTACATGTATTATTTTTACATGGGAATCGTTCTCCGTTGAAGGGTTACATGTTTTTTATTGTTATTGTTGTCGGATATGTTGTTTAAATGGTTTGATACCATGTTAATTTTGTTGCTTGTTCATGTATTTAGAATGATACTTAAATTAATTGACTTGTTTTGACTAATATTGTTGATAGAGGTCATTGGTATGTATGTCTAGTACATTGTCATTTTCTAGTGCCCCACATATAGTCAGGGAGATTTCTTTAAGGAAAAATCTTTCACGTGACAGCTCACAACGTGCTTTAAGAATACGATTAGCTTTAGATATTTTATAGTACGTACACTAATTGTGGATCGTCTGAGCAGCTAAGTTTAAGCATATAAGAGTTCAGACTGTATTTTTACAGCTGCAGTGTTCATAATACCCTCAACATACCAAGCAATTTTTATCTTGTAAAATCCTACACATTTTCAATAACTATAAAATATGTATTTACCCTCAATATTCATGTATATTCCAGAAATTCCCTTAATCGTCAATAAAAAGCATAAAATGCATGCCTACAACCAAATTCGTTCTTAATTTTATATATTTTTTATTATTTCATGACACCGGACAAAACATTTGTCGACAATAAAATGTGTATTTAGGAAATTGCTTTTAATAAAGAAAAGTTTAGAATGTAAAATTTATGTGCGAGCAAAACAAATTCATTATCAGTCAAAGCTTACTACCCGATTGAAAGACAGCAAAGAAGCGGCATAAAAATAAATAAAATACAAGCCTACGTATACATAGTAATTTTATGTATATTTGTTTGTAGCAAGTTTATTGTTGTGGTTTATTAAATATTTACGTTTAAAAGAATTTAAAAAAAACGATTGTAGACGCGAAAAACCATTTGTTGTTACACTTGCCGTGCCCAAATATTTATGACTTTTTACAGCCAATAAAATTTTAAAATTGTTATATGAGAAAGTTGTAAATATCATGTATGTATGTATTTACAGACATGTACATATATGTTCATATGCGTATTACATAAAGATATGCACATTCTTCCGAGGATACATCATGTCTTTTATTTGTATTTGCTTTTACAAGTACTGACAAATAACGTGCTTTTATGAGTAACGGTACATGAGTATTTATCTGTAAATAATGACAGAACTGTAGGCACAAAAATTAATAATATTAAAAAATTTTTTGTGTTTACAAGGGCTCTTCATTTTAAAATTGCTCAAGGAATACACGAACTTTTTTCGAATTTTTTTTTGAAAATTAGTTTTGACCTTATTTCAAAAATTATTTTCAAACTTGTTTCGAACATTTTTTTCAAAAATTAGTTTCGCACCTATTGCAAAAATTAATTTTTAATTTTTTCCGAAAATCGGTTTCGAACATGTTTCGAAGATTGGTTTCGAACATATTCTGAAAATTAGTTTTCAACTTGTTTAAAAAACTTAGCTTTAAACTTCTTACAAACTTTTTTCGAAAATTAGTTTTGAAGTTATTTAAAAATCGGTTTCTAACTTATTTCCCTTCGAACATTAGCACTGATTGGTTTCAACATGTTTAGAAAACTGCTTTTGAGCTCGTTGCGAAAATGAGCTTGAAATTTTTTTTTCAACTTGTTTGGAAAAATGCTTTAAATTATTTTTGAATTTGCTCTGAAATGAATTTCGAACTTTTATCGAAAATTAGTTTTGAATTTGTTTCACAAATAAGTGTCGTATTTGATTCGCAAATTGTTTTTGAACTTATTTCAAATTGGTTTAGAACTTGTTTCGAATTTAGTTTTGATAAATAGTTTTAGTTTGGGAAATTATTCTTTGTAATGATTTACATGCTACTATGAAAAATATATAAGAAACTGTTTTGGAGATAGCTGTTAAATGATCGTTTAGTATCAAAATTCTGTTAGCTCAGTCTGAATAAAAAAAAGTTAGCTTATTTATTCAGATACGATACGATATTTATAATTTATTAATTTTTTTTAATGTCGTTTTCCTATAATTTCTTCTTTTAACTTGTTTATTTTAATCTAATTTAGCTATGTCGCTTTTTTCGATACCTTTTCTTAAGCACCCATTATACTTGACTAATCACTGCTATGCTCAAATCATGCGTCACACATTATTTTCTTTATTGCGTCAGTATCCTGGCAGTAAGATTTCAATTAAACAAGATTTACGCTTAAGATAATAGTTTTCTTATGCCACCAACTTCTAGTGAATTCACTTAAGTAATCGTTACGTAATTAGCTAGTAATTACAACTTAGCCAGCAGCTAGAAGAGCTGGTATATCAAAGGAACACGACCATGAACGTAACTAAGCTGCGGACAGCGGTCTAGCCGCCAGGTTGTCAGACAGACAGCGCAGTAGCAATGCAAATCACAAATGGCAACT
This sequence comes from Bactrocera oleae, assembly GCF_042242935.1. Classification (NCBI taxonomy): domain Eukaryota; kingdom Metazoa; phylum Arthropoda; class Insecta; order Diptera; family Tephritidae; genus Bactrocera; species Bactrocera oleae. The sequence goes on from NC_091539.1 coordinate 60,303,765, forward strand.
GGACGCACGTTGCCACATTTTTCATTAGCTACTGCTAAGTACCTAGACTATGATATATGCAGCACAGCTGCAGCTGAGACTTGCGCGTGTTGATGGCTGCTTGATTGCTGTCTGATTTATGCCGACGCTTGACAAGCGCTCCACAAGCTCGCAAGTCGTAGCGGCGAGTGTGGCGGGCAAAACTAAATTGTAGAATAATAGCAGTAAAACCAAGTGGCATTTAAAATTGAAATTACGATGAGTGAATGAGTAAAATAATAAATAATTATAGAATAATAAGTGTTCGGCCAGTCGGAGGCAGACAGAAGTCAGGCAATTAGCAAGGCGATCGGCGGCCGGTGGCAAGTGAGGGGAGCGTTGTCTGAGCACCAAAGGGTGGTAGGCATTCCTGTGTAGTGTGAAAATGTCAGCGGATCATATTGCTCTTATTCTTATGCTGGCTTGCCTGCTTGAGGTGGCGAGAGGGTGTCAAAAGCTGTGACTTGTCATTGGCTCCGTTGATTGACAAGACAATTAAAAATGCAATTGCTGTTTTTCATTGCATTTGCTGACATTTCAATGCGGCTTGTTGTTGCATTTTTTAAAATCTCTTTTTTTTTTTCTTTTTTTATGAACAAATGCCATTAATTTTATTTTCCACACTTTCATTTACTATGCGGGGCCATGTAAATATGTAGAGGATAACTGTTATGCGAAGAGGTTCTTGACATCGATAAATCAATTTAGCATCACTACAAAATATTCCACAACACATTGTTGTTGCTGTTTTTTTACTGCAGAAAGGTGGGCCACTGATTAATTGCTGTCATTTTAGCGCGTTTTGCTGTGGAGGGGCTTTGATGCAGCTACTGGTTGTTGCCACTACTAGAAGGCAATTAAATTTGTACAAATACATATACTGCCTGCGTTGCTTTGTTGTTATTGTGAGTGTGTGGTGTTGAAAAGCGCATAAAATTTAATGACTTTTCAAAATTTATTGCGTATGCCAAGAAACTTTAAATTTAATTTAAGTTTGTGTTATTTTTTTATTACTAATTTTTAAGCTTAAAGTTGAGGCTTAAACTTCCGCGTTGATATTAAAAAGGTTTGCGTTAAATTTTGCTGCATAATTTATGTTCTTAGTGGGCGTTGGTACTTAGGTTCTCATATAAAGCAATTTTATGATTAAGCTTTTATTTTATTAGTCGGCGATTTAATTGCTTTCTGGAAAGTTTGGTGGACAGCGGTGACATGTCTAAATGTCAGTCAATGCGCTTGTGCCCTTTGTGATTTTTATTTTGTATGCATTCAGTTGAGAGCAGAATAAAAGCAAATCATGCTGGAATTTAAATATATAAACTTATAAAGATCATACTTTGTAGTATTGCTAATACTAGTATTAGACTTGCATAATTAAATGAAGATAAAGCAAAAATATATTACACCACTTTAAGAAGATGTCCACATACTCTCTTGCATCGAGCTTAATTGAGCGAATTCATTGTGACGGGTGTTTTAACATTCTTATTTAGTTTGTGATATTATTATAATGTTTTTTTTTTTAATTTTAATTTTTCAGTTTACCAAAACCTTTTCTATTAAATCAAACAATATATACAAGTATATCTTAAATATCACCAGATAATATGCTATAAATTTTAACTTCATTTTGTATTTTCTTTACAGGTTAGTAACAAATAATCTCTAATATGCCTTGCGTAGTGGTAAGTGTTTCATGAAAAATTTTCAATCGTTCATTAAAAAGGCCATACTTTCGATTACTAAATTGCCTTGAAAATATCTCTCTACATATATACAAATACACACTTTTGAAAATGTCTGGAATGGGTAGTATTACAAAATTTCGCTATTTTCTCTTCGAAAGCGATTTTCGAAAGGTCTAAGGTGTCTATTTTCTTGATGCAATCTTCGAATTTTTTCTAGACATATTTTTCTTACCAGAGAAAAGAGCTCAAACATAGAGAGCAAAGCAGTGACGAATAGAAGACTATATGGTTAAAAATATAACTAAATTTATTCGCTTTAGATCAAATATATTGTCATTCTTCTAACAAAACTAAAAAATATGTGTTGATTTCAGTTAAAATATAGTTATACCCTAAACAGGGTACATTAATTTTGCCACGATGTTTTTAACACCCATAAGCAAACGTTAGAGACATATATGTATATACATGATCTGTCCGTCTGTCCGTGCGTCTGTATATATACGAACTAGCCGTCCCGCCCAGTTTTTGAGATATCGTTCTGAAAATTTGTACACATTTTTCGCTTCTTAAGAAGTTGTTCATTTGTTGAAACGACCGATATCGAAGCACCATAGCATATAGCTGCTATACAAATGGACAATCGGAATAAAGTACTTGTATTGAAAACTTTTTCGTTTGACGAGATATCTTCTCGAAATTTGTCATGGGTTCTTATGCACGACAATGATGCAATCTCTGAAAAAATTGTTCAGATCGAGTAACTATAATTTATAGCTGCCATACAAACTAATTGATCAAAGTTCTTTTATGGAATATTTTTTATTTGTAAAGGGTATTATAGCCTCGGTGCAACAGAAGTTAACGGTTTTTCTTGTTTTGATATACAAAAACTAAAATTCATTGCCTCTCAAATTGTGTTGCAAATACCACAAAGCATAATGGCAATAAAATATTACAGTTGTGTTACAAAACAGTTGCAAATAGCTCTAGGTTGTGCCAAAAGTCCAAATTTACACAAAGTGCTGCAGAAATTGAGCAACGCCACATAAAAATAAATTTAGAAATAAGTGGTTTTTGTTATTTGTTAATGTGTCGACGCGCTTGTCCCACAGCGATGTTGCCACATCGAGCAAATGGCATTGAACCATGAAAAGCGCAAATGTGTTTGTAGTTGTTTTTTTGCCATTGTTACTTAATTTAACTATTTCCAATTTTAACGCTCATCTACAAGTCGCCACTCGCCCGCTGCTAGCTGGTAGCGCACCTACAACGCCGCTTAATTGCGTGGAAACAGAAATATTGCTGTAAAAAATTTTGGTTTGTAAAAAAAAAAAAATTGGTTTGTAAAAAAAAAACATTGGTTTGTAAAAAAAATTGTTGTTACTAAAAAATTGTTGTGTTCACATTGAATTGTCTACAATTGACTACTTAACACGCATTTACACATATTTTTCATCACTTTTGTATATTTATTTCTGTTTTTTTTTTATTTATTTTTTTTTTTTATTTTTTATTTTATTTTTTTTTTTTGTTTTGGCGCTTTGTTTTTACCTCCGCTGGGCACGTCCTAAATACGCATTTCGTTTTTACATAGCTAATCGTTTTCGAATTGCTACCTGTGGGCTTCTGCGTAATTATTTTTGGTAACAGTGGCTTCTTTATACCATTTTCGGTGTTTTTCGCAGACGTTTTTGCAAAACGCTTTCCGTTTGTTTTGCCTTCATGCGCCGCCGTCGTCGTCGTCCAACGAAACCAATTATTTCTACTCCAACAACTCTATTACAAATTGCCAAATACATAACGCCCCCCACTAACACGGTGTTTTTACATTGTTAGATCAGTTTGCCAGCCAACGGCGGCTGCTGCTCGCAATTTGTTGCGCTTCGGTCCACCGGCTGGTTGAATCGTTTGCATTTAATTTTTTTCCAACATTTTTTGTCGGCAACGCAGGTTGTAGTCGCTGGTGTTGTTGCTGTGCAACCGCCGTTAAAATCCGCAATTATTTGTGTGTTGCACGCAGTTGTTCGCTCGGTTGGTTTTTTTTTTTTGTCGGTTTTATATGAATTTGTTTTTTGAAGTTTTCAAATTTGTTTCAAGAATTTTTCATGCCAAAACTTTTAAAAAATTTAACTATTTCTTGTACTAAGCCGGCATTGCTAACCTTAATGCTGTACCCATTATCTTTTGGAAATATTGTAAACAAATGAAGGATTCATTTTGGCAGATTATTTCATGTTTTTTTGGCTTCACTACTATATTTTTTTGAGCGCTGTAAATCTGACGCATATTTCGCTTTATTTTTGGAACTTCATGTCATCCTAAATTATATACAATTTTCACTAGATAATCAACAAACACCTTGGCAGCCAGGTTCTACGATTACTTCAGCACACATTTTAACAGGAACTAAGCTCTCGGACCACATCTAAAATATAGTAACCATTATAAAGTTTATGGTCATAAGATATATTATATAGCAATATATTATGGTCTCACTCACCCTAAACAAAAGAGAGTTAACACTATGTTTAATGAAATCGAAAACAAATCGCGTAATATTGCTCATTGTGGTAACGCTAATACTAAATTGCCGCTTAACCTCACGCTTCAATGCGCCATTGATTGACATGCGATTGAAAATGTTGTAATCTTAGACGGGCGTTTTGAAAAGGTGAGAAACTGTAAAAAATAATGAAAATGAAAATAATAATGAAATAGTAAACGAAATTGCTTGGCAAAGTATTAAGTTGTAAAAGTGTATTAAATTTAGTGACACGTAAGATTAATTTGCGGTTACAGTATTTAGTTAAGTGTCATTGTGCGGTTCACTTGGCAATGCTGACAAATGGCAGGCGACAAAAGAAGCAAAGAAACCACTCTGGATGAGGGCGTAAAAGCTGCTGCATTCCAACAGCAATGCGAATTATTTTTATTTTTTTTTGTAAATTCATTTATATCTTATATTTTTTAATTCTTATTAAGTTTTATATTTTTTAATTTACTTTTTTCTTTTTTGATATATTTTTTACTCTTTATATGTAATTAATTTTTAATTTTTCTGATTTTTTTTATTAAATTTTTTAAATTAAAATTTATTTTTTGTTCAATTTATTGTTTCAATTATTTATTTATAAATTTTTCGGCTGTTTTTTAATTTTTATTTGAGTTTTTTATAATTATTATTTGAGTTTTTTATAATTTTTATTTGAGTTTTTTATAATTTTTATTTGAGTTATTTTATCATTTTTTTTTCTTTTCTGTTGAATTTTTTCGATATTCTTAATTTTCTTATTTCTTTTATTCGTTATTCTTAATTTTTTTCTTTTTAATCATTTGTTTCTATATTTTTATTTACATATACATTTTTTTGATTTTTTTAATATTTTTTGTTTTTATAAGTTTAATTGATATATATATGTATTTGTTTTCTGGTTTGTTTTTTTAATATTATATGTGTACGTATATGTATAATTTTTCATTTAAAGTTATGTGAATTTTTGATTTTTATTTACTTTAATATTTTTATAATTTTTGTTGTTATAATAAATTAATATTTAATGTTGGTTTCTTTTTATTTTTTATTTATTTTTCTAATTTTTAATTTTTGTATTTATATTACTTTTACTTCAAATTTTTTTTTAGATTTTTTCGATTTTTTTAAAATTTGTTTTATAATTTATTTTTTGAAATTTTTTATATAATATTTTAATTTTGTTTTGATTTTTTGTTTCCATTGTTGTTATTTATATTGTTTCTCCTATTTTAATATTTTTATTTTTTTTTTGGTTTTATGCTTCCCCTTTTTTAATATATATGTATATATATTTTTTTTTGTTAATTTTATGTTATGTTTTTAATCTATAGTTTTCCACGTTATTTATCTCTTTTTCTATTGTTTAAGTTATTTAATTTTTTTTATAATGTTATTTACGCTTTTTAATTTTATTGCAATTTTTCTTATTGGTCCTAAATTTTGCTTTTTAATTTTTTGGTAATTTAAACATTGGTATTTATATATTTTCGATTATTTTTTAACTTTCCTTATTTATTTAGTTTAATTTTAAATCTTTATTATTTTTTTAAATTTTTATTTTATTTTGCAATTTTTTAAAAAAAACTTTATTTTATTTTGCACTTTTTTAATTTTTTTTTTAAATTTGCATTATATTACAATCGCTCTTGGTGAGATGTTGTGCGTGTGATCGACTTAAGTCCGTTTGTGGTGTTGTCAGACGTTGTGTTGATGTGGAAAATATTTTTGCAAGTCAACAATATGCATTTTGTTACAAAAACAAATTTACAATAATTCAATTCAATTGAAATTCCAAACAAACAGCAACAAGAAAGTGCATTAAGGAAGTTTCAACGCCAAAGAGAGCCCCGCACAGCTGACTTAATCAGTGCAAAGCTGCAATGTTGCAACAAACATAATACAAAATACATCATATCTGTGCTGGAAATGCAAAATAATTCAAAGGAAATTTCACATAACTACTTATTCAGCGAGTTATTTGTCTCGCTTGCGCACAGTTTTCGCAGAAGAGGAAACATATAATGGCACAAACACAGGCTTACGGCGGCGCACTGCTTCTGACTTGTATGGCTTTTGCTGCCTGGGGAAAACTTTACCTTCGCATAGACACGAGCGCATCCGTCAATTGAACGAACCCAATGCTCAGCACAATAAACAAAATGGAAGTTTCAAGCGAAACGGCCAGCACTTTGGAGCAAGATGCCGCCACGTGCCGCAAACACGAAACGCAGAAGAGCCACTCAAAACCCATTGTCTGTCTGTCGGTTGCTTTGTCACAAACATACATACTAAATAGACAGACTAACTGCCTGGTTGACTACTACACACACTGACTATTTGTCTGGATAATCTAACTAGAGTCTACACCAGGAGATAACCAGACAACTGAAGCAAAAAATTTATTGTCTGAAAAGCCACTTCAGAATAAAGAACTAAAAGAAAAAATAAATATATTTAAATGCTTCGTGTTTTTTTTTCTACCAACCGGTAATATGAATATATTTAATTACTGTTGTTTTTCTTTTTTATTGCACTGGTTTTTGTTGCGAAATAATGAGCGCTGAAACAATGCCGAAAGCGACAGAGATACAAATGCCGACGATTGTTTGTAAAGGTGTTGAGAACAAACGCAAATAAAGAGTTTTCTATGCGAGTTGCTAATGTGGAAAACGTGCTACAAATTAACGGTATTCCTTATGTGCGCAGAGTCGGAAATTATCGCAACAATTAGCGATTGCTAGTGAAATCTTTTTGCTTTGATAGAAACATATTTTCTTCATATTTCTTTTTCAACATTTTTGTTGTAAAATAAATATTTTTCCCCAAAAACTAACGTGTTCCTGAAAAAAATTAGACTAAACAAAACAAATTTTTCGAAAACAGTTTAAATTGGAAAAGGAAAAATATTGTATCAATAATAATAAAAACATGCTTCAAACAACTATTTTAATATAGAAATTATGACAACGGACTTTTCATTTTCTTGTTGTAATTTATTTAATGATTAATTTATTTTTTCAGAATTTTTTTTTATGTTTTATTTGTTAAAAAATTGTATTTTTTCAAATTAGTTTCCCTAAAGCACAATTTTTGCATAAAAAAGAGCTTGAATTTTGACAAGATTTTCAGTATAAGCCTAAAGAAAAATCAATATTTCCAGATTCCAGCCTTTAATCAAACATTTTTTACAAATGTTACTAAAAGTCTAACCGTAATTTAAAATTTTTTATATATGTACATATATGTAAAAGATTTTCTAAAAATTAATATTTCAACAATTGCATTTGTAATAAATCTGAGTAAAAAATTTTTATTATGACTAAAAAGTTTTATAATTTTCTTTTAAAATTTCAAAATATTTTTTTTTTTAATTTTCAAAATATTTTTGTTATTAAATTTTTTTTATTATTATTTTTAAATTTGTTTTATTTTCAAAATAAATTTTTTTTCAAAATACTTTTTTTTTTATTATTGTTAAATTTGTTTCATTTTCAAAATTATTTTTTCAAATTTGTTTTTTTTTTCAATTTAAATATTTTATTTCAAAATTATTATTATATATTTCTTTAAGTATATTATTTTTTTTGCATATTTAATTTTTTTTTAAATTATTTTATTTTCAAGATTTTTTTTTCAAAACTATTTTTATTATTATATTTTTTTTATATAATTAAATTTTGTTGTTGTTTATTCAATATTTCCTGATTCAACCGTTCACCAAAATTTTTTTTTACAAATGTTTCTAAAATATTTCAACAATTGCATATGTAATAAATCTTCTAGTAAATATTTCTATCGTTTAGGAAGTAGCTTTATAAAAGAGAAGATATGATTAAAATTTTTTTTTTAAATGTTCAAAACAATTTTTGTTTAAATATTTTTTTTTTAATTTTTAAAATTATTATTTTTTTTTTTAAATTTGTAGGTATTATATTTAAAATTAATCTTTTTTCCAAAATAAATTTTTGAAAATTTTGTTTTTTTTTCAATTTAATTATTTTTTTTAAAAATTATTATCATAAGTATAATTTTTTTCAAAATAATTTTTTTTCAAGATTATTTTTGTTATTTTTTTTATTTTAATAATTTAAATTTGTTTTGTGTTTTCAAAATGCATGGTTCATGATTTTAAATTAGTTTGTTCTAAATTTTTTTCAAGTTTTATTTGTTATATTCAATATCCTTCAAAATTTTTAAATATTTTCGTTGTGCAACTAATATTAAATGTAAAATCCACTAATTATTTTTTTTTAATATAAATTATGTCTATATTTTACGAAGGTCACGTTTCAAGGGCCGATAGCGCACAGTCAATCATCACGTTGGGTGATAAGATCGAGCATTTCATTATATTTTCTATTTCAAGCACTGCTCACCTTGCTTTATCACAATCTCTACACGTCAATGCATGATTTAATTGAATTTTGTATTAATTAATTGTGTCTGTGTGCATAGTACTATTGTTGATAAGACGCAATGGAATGCTCCAAAGGTGATTGCATGTCTGCTTGAAGCTGCAGCTATAGATATGTGCATGTGTGATTGTGATATGTATGTTTGTGTGTGTAGCAACGATCTCTCATCCAACGTGTTAACCACAAATCAGCAACGCATAGTGTCACTTCATTAACACCAACTGACATTTAAGCAGGCAAAGCTGCAATATTAAAGCGCTTACGAAACTGTTGCAGCGTCCGTTTATTAGACAGCTGCCCTATGAACGGCTATGCAAGCTTTAGTGCAATTAAGTTAGTTCAAAAACAAAGCGAAAAAGTGCAAAAATAAAAGCTTATCTGCTCGCAGTCTTCCGCTCCCTTCCTTACTCTTCCCGCTTCGGTGAATTACTGACGCCCTTGAGCGCACAAATTTAATCCGTCAGCAATTTTTTTTCGCATTGCCGTCGTTTTTTGCAACATAACTTGATTTCAGGCAGTTTTGTTGCGTTTTTGTGTTTTCCATTTGTTGTTGTTGCACTGTTGTAACCACAACTTGACACTTAACTAAACGCTGTCAACACTCGCGTTCACTCAAATGGACGCCCAAAGGCCTCAAATCACCGCAGTTCAACCGTACTCCCTTCTTCATAGACACACACAAACATCCAGGTCTAAAATGTAAGCGTGAACCACATGTGTGAAACGCAATTGCATTGGGGTTGATTGCATACGTGGCACAGCCGTACTATTACCGACCCATGCTGTACTCGCGGTACGTGCGACCAAGTCAATTGCAAATCCGACACTTGCACTTATTTAGCTTGCCATTTTCCAATTCCAATTTTCTGTTTGCCCCTTTTTTTCTTTTTTCGGCTTAACTTGATTGAGATACGTTTTTGCACTTAGTGGATGCGTTGTTTCTGTTGTTGCCACATGTATGTGATTTCAACTGTCGTTAGTACTTTAATCCCATCGTAATCCTAGCGCTTATCATTTCATGTCCGACTGCGTGTTGCAAGCAGATTTGCTTTTAACCGGGACAGCAGCTGTTTCTTTCACAGCTTAGGTTTATAAAGAGTTGCCAAGGTTTTCCGAAATGATTAATGATTGTTAAAGTTGGATTGTGGTTTTGAATATATTATTATGAATTTTATGGCAGTTTCGTTTTAAATTTTAATTCAAATGTTAAATAACGGTCGTAAAATATACTGCTTTAAAAGTGATTTACGTGTAGAAGACGCTTTTTGTAATATAGGGAAACAGTATATTTATAATTATCAAATTATTTTTTGCAATTATTGCACGAGAAGCGCCAAGATTTACGGTAAAATTTTCACCCATCAAAATGTTGCGTGATCGAAAAAGTTAGGTTACATTGCACAGCTTATATAATTTGAATAAAACTTGATATGATTTTTGGCAATTTTTATTGTGAAGATTTTCTATTCCAGAGTGGATAACAATGTTTTTTAAAGCAAACTTTCGGAAAATTTCCTTTTGCTTCAAAACCTGGTTCCTTCATAGTCTCTTTTTAAAATATTAATTTATGTCAATGTAATAATTTATCAGATAATTATCACTAGATTACCTAGATCGATGGAAAATTTAGGGTAGACTTTAGTTCGTGAGCTAACAAATTCGTTTTTCAATACCGTCTTTTGAAAAATATCATTATGCTTTCGAAACCTATTTCTCTGGGAAACAGGAACTGATCCATTAATCGAAAAATATTCTAAAGGAAACTCGAGGCTTTGTTCTTTATTCCACGTGCTTAATATAATATTCAACTGAGGTCATATTACCCTCTTTCGAATTTTTTTCAACTCGAAAAACTCTTCACCTGTTTGTATCGTTCCGGTATTCTTGTTCATGCAGAGAAAAACTCTGTTTGTTTTGTCGGTCCATATTAAAAAAAAAACGGTTTAGAACATGGCTAAAAAAATATGAGTTTAAAAAAGTTGCCTACCCTTCGAAGCCAAAATATTTTCCCCTAAATTAAATGAAACTCTCGTGTAGATATTGCTAATTGCCACCGTTGGTTAGTTGTTTGAAGATTCATGTTCATGGGAAGCAGAACTATGTTTTTTTAATAGTTTATTGGACATTTGTTACTGTATAAAAAAGAGTAAAAGAGACAAAAAAGAGTTGCCTACCCTTAGGCGCCAAAGAATTTTTTTTTAGTTTTAAAATAACTGCTCCAAGGGTGTGCTCCGAATGGAATTAAAATTCATGGGTACTAGTTTACTGCTTATTTGCTCATTCAGCCTTTAAAAAATATGTCATTTTCAAAATGAATACCATAAATTTGGCAACTCATGCTACCACCACATAACCACGCCTGTCCACTTTGTAACACAACATAAAAAGGGTGCGAAATTAAGCTCTTTTACAAGCGCTGATTGACAACCGAATCAGAACTGTACATTAGACCAGACATCAAAGTGGGGGAGTAAGTGTAGCCCATCAGGAAGCCTCTTAATAATGCAGCAGTTGACCCCAGAGGCCGGCTGTTAACCGACGCAAGCGTTGAATCATGGCTAACTAAATAGAAATGGGAAACACTCCTCCTGAAAGCCGCTGGGCAAAGTAAATATTGCTAGATGACTGTGAAATTGTCGCGAACTCACGCGGGCGGATGCCAATGGGCGGCTGGTTCGCATTCTAACTGGCAAAGTAATCAGACAGTCGTTCGATTTAATTGAATTTCCGGTGTATATTTGTTTTTGGCTAACTTTTTCTCTCACTTTATTTGTTTTCGTAATTTTTTTTGCTTCTGTTTTTTTTTTTGTTTTTGTAATTTATCTGAACCGATTAATCAATGGTGTGTGACGATATGCTGCGCGTGATGGTTAGAGCCTGAGGCAGCTACATACAAATTAATATTGTGTGTTCGTATTTGCGTTGCAAGCGTACTTTTGGTATTGACCATAGCAAGCAGACACACACATAAAAGTAACGATATATAGGCAATGTTGCAAACAAATGGAAACATTTCATGGATTTGCGAGCGAACTTTCCAACGCTCAATGTTCAAAATGCATTCGAAAACCATTAAAAAGTTTTGAAGCAGGAAAATTGAAAAAAAGTTTGCCATGCAAAAACACTGCAACACATACATATATACACATATCCAATTCTATATATACATTAATCAAACGTGATCGCTTAACACTCACGAAATTACTCGCCTATAAAGCGTAATATAGCCGGTTCCCATTTTCATGAACGTTACCGTGCCACATCAACCTATCATACGCTTGCCACACGTGCAATTCAATTGGAAAAAAAGCGAATTTTGTTGAAAAAGGGAATCAAAAATGCATTTCATGCAAATCAAACGCGCGCACAGCAGACAAATAAAAATAAAAGAACGGAAATACATACATATATTCAATTGAGCTGTGCCACAAAATGAAAACGACACGAATATTCATTCCTATTTTAAATTTCCATATACGCACAGCATACAGAAACAAACAAATATGTCTGTTTATTATTGCATGGCATATGAAATGCGTGAATTGTCGTTGCACGTTGCATTTGCTGCAACAAGCAACACACTGTCTGGCTCTGGCTGCTAGCCTGCCTGCCTCTCTGGTTAGCCGTTGCTTAGCTGCCTACCTACTCACGCTGCAACCGCTGCCTCGACACCTTAAGTTATATTTGTTATTGTAATTTTTTGTTGTTGTTGTTGTAAATTTTTATGGTCGTGGTTTTTTTGTTAATGTAACTTTTTTTGTTTTTGTTGTAATTTTTTCTTATTGCAATTTTTTTGTTTTTGTTGTTGTAATTTTTTCTTTTCTTTTGTTTCAATTCGCCTTGTTTATGCATTTCTTTTGTTTTTATTATCATTCTTTTCCATTTGTCTACTATATTTTGCCTAATTTTTCTACTTTTTGCTGCTACTGTGACCCATCGTGGCGTTCTCCATTCATATTCGTACTATAAGTATACACGTGTAGTTATGCATTTTATAATTGGAATTTTCTCCATCTATTCTTTACACTATGGATTCGTTCATTCATTCATGAATTGGCTGCATAATAAATGAATGAATCAGGAGGCAGTAAATGAATGAATGAAATTTGTGGCAATATCACTTGTGTAATGCCTTCCGCTATGCTCCACACTCTGCCTATGTGCTACCCACCTCATTCGCACATGCGTACATTCGCACTCACATATGTACAGACGTCTGTGGTCTTACTTGTTCCAAAAGGCGTTGAAAGGGGAGCAAATAAATTAAAGCTATGCGGCAAGACATTATAAATTAAGATTTACGCACTTACAGTGAATTGAAAAATTGTGCAAGCTTTGCAGTAGTCGCTCGGGCGAAGTGGGTTAATTTTGAGTAAAGTTGAGGTTATGAGTAATAATGAAAAACTATATTTTCTTTGGAGCTACATCAATATTTTGTAATTTTTGTATTATTATATTTGTATATATTATTTATATTTTTATATAAACGGTAGTATCTCTTTTTCTTGTAAATAAGTTGGAAAAAGAATGCTCACTAAAAATGCGAGACATAAGGAAAACAACAGCACAAACTCGACTATTTCGAAATCTGTTATATATTTTTAGGAAAATTCTATATGAGTAGAACCCTCTTTTAAAATTTTCTCTTTAGAAGTATGCAAAGAGGTAATTAGAATTTCATTCTTTCTCACTAAAAGTACAAGATAACATGAAATCATATTTTCGAACCATTTTGGCTATGAAAAATTGTTATGAAACCACTAAACAATTGTAGCCATGATTGACAGCTAACCTGAAATATTCTATATATTATTATTTTTAGATAATTTTCTCGCAAAACTTTTAGACTGCCTTAGTCGCGTCTATATATATATTTAAGTCCCTTTTTCTAAAAATATTTGTGTAATATTGTGATTTTTTTAAATACATTGTTTAGATTATATAAAAGTGTTAGTGAGTATTTGAAAACTAACTATTTTTATCTACCCCTTTTTATGTTGTTTATATACTTTTTGCCTATTACCAAATCTTATTACCAACATGGCTTTAACGCTGTTTTCATCATTTAAGGAAATATTTTAAAGAAGTAATGCAAGGTGTGCGACTTCGCTAAAGTATGCCTAAATGTAGGCAACAAACAAACTTTGCTCAATATATGCTATGTAACGGGCTAATTTTATGGAAGCATGGGGTAGGATGGCAGGGAAATCGTATTATATTTACATTTTGCATTAAAAAATAACTAATGTCTTTAACCTGTACCCTTGAGTAACTTTGCCTACATTTAGGATGCGTTTGAATTTTTCATTTTGTGGTAACATAGTTAATTTTTTATATTTTTTTTAAAGTAGTCTATATTCTTAGCCTTTAACCTTTCCTTTTCACTCGAACTTATTTTTAGTTACATTGATTTCTACACACCTTCGCTGAGAATAGATATCTTTGCTCTAAAGCATTTTTCCGTCACTTATTAATCTATTTTACAACCCCATAAATTTGTTGTTCATTACTTTTGTGCGCCCGAGCATGCCGGACGTTGTCAAAATTGACATATGCTTTTGCTTGCTTTACTTTTTTTCCCGTACTTTCTGACAGGTTCTGCGGGTTTTTAATGCAACACGCAATCTTAAGTCCAACCATTTTTATACGTTTACGAAAAGCTGGTTGTCTGCGGCTCACTAAATTGTATATATATAACATTCCCATAGACACCTACAAACATATTCTTAGAACCGCTTAACTGCATATATTGTTAATTTTTAAGTACTTCTTTTCACTATTTTGTTGTGTGGGTGTCAATTTTATGTTCAATTCGTTGGCTTTCTGTGGCATCTATTGTGCTTTAGTTTACGATTCGGTTCTTCTATTAGTGTTTTTCGTTTTTTGCCCATTTCCTTGCTTTGTTGATTTGCTGTTATTTTTATAAAGAATTTTATTGCTGTTTGGCAGTAAAATAAATTAAATTTTCTGCTGCTTGCTAATCTGTGTTTAGAATTCGATTTTTTTATTATTATTTATTTCGCAATCGCGGAACGAGTTTATTAGCATTGTAGAGTGGCTCTGTTTCTTTTGGTGGTGAGATTTGAAATTTTTTATGGCCAATTTATGCATTTATCAATTAATTTTGGTTCTGGTTTTTGTTGAATTTTCAAATTTCTTTATCTCGCAAAATGATTAATTTTTTAATTTCATAAATTCTTAAATGATTTGCGAATTATATTTTTAATCTTTTGTTTTTCAAGGCCATGAACCAGTTTGGTGAGGGTATAAAAATGCACCTTCGCTCGAAATATATAATATTAAATTACTATTAATTTACTACTTATATAAGTATATAATGATTATTCGATATGTGACATAGAAAATATAGAATTATGTTAAATTAATAGGGTAAAACAAAATTTTTCAATATTTAATGTATTTGAGAAGATCTTAATTTTAAATTCGAATATATTTTTTTAAATCATAAAATGTTCTCACGTTTTTAGAATTTTATTTTACTTTTATAAAAAAAAAGGTGGCAACGCTGTAAAAAGTTTTCAGTGTTAGGGTGTGCGTTTTTTAAGTTCAATACACTCGTATAACATTTGATTTGAGATTTATGAAATATGAATTTACAATTTTCTGGCAACCCCAAAAATAAATACAATTGACATGTTTTATGTTATAACCAAATTTCATATAAATAGTTCCTTAACTTTGTTCCCAATTTTTTTAAATTTTTTGATTTTAATTTTATTTGAAGAAAGGGGGCAACACTCTAAAAGAAAAAGGTTGAGTGTTACGGTGTGCGTTGTTTAAGTTCAATATACTCTTATGACATTTTCTTTAATATTTATTAAATAAGCACATTATTTTAAATTTTTCTGGTAACTTCAAAAATAAATATTGATTGAAAATGTTTCATGTTATAACCAAATTTCACTTAAAAAGTTCCTAAACTTAAATTAAATTAATTATTTTAAAAAATATATATTACAATTTTACAAAGTGGTAACACTTAACAGATTAATTTTCGAGATTATGATTTTGTAAATGCAGTATTTGTAATCTTAGTTGCCAGAATTATGAAACTTTACAATATTAAATCGAAATTATAACGATTTATTTGCTTCTATTTAATTATGAAATAAATAAAACTATTTCTAATATTTCAGTTTTCAGATTCACAATTCTCCAGCAAATTCTGTCGTATTTTCCTGCATTTTAACCATTTAAGCTGCTCTCCAATTTCATGCCACTTTACAACGCTTTCAATTTCAAATGTATCCATTTATTTTCCTTCAGCGCATTCCAAAGCTCGAAAAAAATGGCTTATACACACGAAAGTGAAACGGTTTCGCATTACCAACGTGCAACATTTGTGGCAATCTCACAACGAATCGCATTTGCTGCAGCAGAAAAAATTTAACTGTCACCAAATAGTTGCAAAAAGGAAGATTACATAGAAAGCAAGAGGCGGCTACACCCACAAGTCGAGAAATAAAACAAAAAAAACACCAACAAGTAAAAATTTCAACCAACAACAAATAGCGCACAATAGTTGCATCCATAACACGCCACAAATGCACTGGCAATCACACATTGCCGCCGCTGCTGACCTATTTTCCATATCAGCAACAACTGCTCGTGGGGAGCGCAAAAGGAAATGAAAAATTTCCTGATTTGCCATGAAGAAGCAAACAAATGGAGGAAAAAAAAGTAATTTTTTTGCTGGCAAGTTGCACTGACGGACTGCCTGTCTGCCTAGCACTTTTCAGCGCTAGTCCCGGCCACTAATACCCTGCAACCTCCCGAATGCCATAGAATGCTGGCTGTGGCCATTGTGAGGGTATTCTGTATTTCTAATGGCCACATGCGGTGGAGACTTACCAAAAGTTTGTCGAAATGCAAAAAGGGAAAATTACAGTCAACGCTGTTGGTAAAAGACAACACTGCGCTGTCAAAAAAAAAAGAAAACAAACAAACGTCAAAAGTGTGTCACGCTGTCAGGAACCTTGCTGGCGGTGCATGAGTGTCAGCTAGTGAAAAGTGAAAATCCAAGGAAATGCGCAGCGCAACCGAAAAAAGGAAAACAAAACCAAGCAGAGCTACGCCTCCATTTGTTCTATGGTCACTTCTACTTTTCCTCATGCCGCCATTGTCAGTGGGAGCGCTCCTCGTGCGAGTATACACGTCGCCTGCACTAAAAACCACTGAAAGTCTCTGGATTCGGCCGATGCTTGGCAATGCGATAGCTTGTAGTTCAGGCTCACTCACTTTTTCCGGGGTCAAAAGCAGAGCTTTGTTGCGCACACAAAAGGCTCTGCAATTTTTGCGGATCAACTCGCATTGTCTGTTGCTCATTACAATGTTTTACAGCTCGATTGCGCCTTTCTTTCTTTCATTCTCGTTCAATGCGCTCTTTTTTCCCAATTGCCGTCTTTTGTCTACTGCCAGCAAAAAAACATTTCTTTCCTCACTTTGTTACCATTTCGCTTTCGAAAGTAAGGCACTTTGTCGTCGTCGATGCGCCGCAAATCAAATGGTCGCTTCCAAATTGGATATGCAAATTCTTGTCGTACATTCCCAGTATTTATCACACATGTCCATATTTATGTTTCTATTTCTATTTTTTTGATTTTCGCCACTTTCTATGCTATACATATGCACGTTTGTTGTGGGTTGTTGGTGAGTGCTTTTGAAATCATCTTTGTCTCTTTAATGGTCGGTGAAATTGTACAGCATTGCCACTTGAATGTCCGAGAATGGCTTGTTACCCATCTATAGGCGAGTTTATAGCGTTATTAATGTCAACTAGCCGCGCTATAATTTACGATGTGTTCGGCTATTAAGAAAGTTTGCTTACTTTTTTGTTATATTTTTAGATTTTATTTGCTCTTAATTTTCATCGATTATGAGTTTTTCGGGTATCTCACACCATAAAATATCTAGGTATATCACCTTTTTAACTTTGCAACAAATAATGGAGTCCGTCACAATTCGATTTAATACTCCTTTTGTGGCTTTAAGCAAAAAACGGCTAAAGTCGACTTGACACACCACAGAAACTAGTTCTATAAATTTACCACTTTCTTTCAAATCTATTAGTTTATAATTATTGTTGACCTGTATTACAGCATTTTAATTAGTTAGGGTGTGCGAATGTAAGCTTTAAAGTTTGAAAATCAGTCGTTGAAGTGCGCTTTTAAAAAATTTTCAAAATTGACTTAACCGTTTATGCCTCAAATGCAAATATTTCAGAAGACAAAAACTAGAACATGAAAGTTTAAGCTTAGTTCCGACTTTGCTGTTCTTCGTGAAATATCTTTCAGCCTTTGGGTGGCTTTTTGAACAAAAGATACTTCATATCGCACAAAATAATGTACATCGAACGGAACTTCAGCGGTTAAAGTATAATTTCCAAGAAAATATAAAATACGAAGAACTATGTTAAAAAGAGATTGATATGAAGACTTAGACCATGCAATATTTTGTAGGGTAATGCTTTACCACTTTAAAATTACATCTCAAAATCGAGTCTAGTGTTTTGAGTCTGTGACCCAATGACAAATATCGACTTGGATTAGCTAAGGAATAAGAAAATTGAGTTTAATGTAATATTTGCTTATGCCTTTAAGAGTAAAATATCAAAACAGTCCGCTGTTGATCACTAAGTAGGTGTTGAAAAAGAAAAAAACGAAACAAAGTTGCCATCAATTTTTAATAAAATTTTTCACACATACACATTTACAGTTATAATTTGTTGATGAATGGCGTTGCCAACATTTTTACTGTCACATAACTGTCTATATCAGCTGGTACACAATTTTCATAAGATCCGACAAAAATGTAAGGACAGAAAATTAATTTGAAAAAGTGTTTATAAAAAATATAATTGTTTTTCTGTGATTCCGCTATGCTAACATTTTAATCCAAGTAGTTTGGTGTTGCAAATTAACTAATTTTAATGTTCATCAATTATTCGAACTAAATAAAATTTACCGAAAAAAAGTTGAACTCGAAATTTAGTATTTTATCTTTCTCATGCGGTACAAAAACTTATATAATACTTTATTTTCGTCTATTTCGAATCATTTTAACTCATTTTATTATATATACTTTAAAACCTCACAATTTGCCAATGTTTATATAATTATTCACTCACGTAAGATTTTTGCTGTTATGCTAATCACATATCTTAGCTCTCAATATGACTCATATAGACATTCAAAACCGCAACTTGCGTGATGAACTTCATTGGCCAAGTCATTAGCATCGACTTTGGCATTGACTTACCGTCTGTTTTTCAAAGTGATTTCAACAGCTTTGCATTTTTTCGAATCAATTCGCGCCTCTTCAGGCATTTGTAATTGTGTATGTGTTAATTAATTGATTAGTAATATATTATATTATTATTATATTATTTTGTTGTAAAAATAACTTATTACAATTTGTTTAAATTTTTTGGTTAAACAATGAACAATTTTAATTATTTCTGACTAATGTTGGAGGTAGCGTTGGTATTACTGTACACTTTTTGTAAGATTTTCTTATTTATTTTAAAAAGTGATAAAAAAATATCCATAAATTTATACCAAGTGAATTAAATCAAGCAATTAATTATTTTAATTTTAATTTATCTTAATATTTATAATAATTCTTAGTTCGTAATTAATACTCAATTAATTTTTCTAATTTTATGTTCGAACTTTCTTTTTGTCTTTTTTTTATAATTTGTTTACTACTTTTTAATACTATAATATAATTTTAGCTAAAAACAAAATATTATAAAAAAAAATTAAAAAAATATATATAAATAAGCAATATTAAATTAATTCTTGTTTAATAAAAATGTAAAATTTTTTATTTTTATTTTTTTATATTATTTTATATATATTTATTTAATTTTTAATTTTTAACATTTATTTTTTTAAACATTTTGTTTTTTGTTTAATATATTTTTAAAATTATTAAAAAAAAATTAAAAATAAAGAAAATGAAATTAAAATCATTTTTTTTTATTAAAAATGTAATATAAAAATTTTTTTTTTTATCTTATATATATTAATTTTATTTTTTAATTTTTAATTTAGTATTCTATATTTTCTGCTCTTGTTGTATCATAATTAATTTTAATAATATTTTTTTGTTTATTTTATTAAAATTTTGTATTTAAAAAAATATTGTTGCTTTAATTTTTGTAATTTTTTAGTAATTAATATTTTTTTTATTGAGTTATTTTTTTTAAATTATATTATTTTTTTAATATTATATTATTTTTTAAAAGTATTTTATTATTTTTAAATTATATTATTTTTTTAAAATTATATTATTTTTTTAAAATTATATTAATTTTTTTAAAATTATATTATTATTTTTAAATTTTATTATTTTTTTTTACTTACATTACTTTTAAATTTAATTATTTTAATATTTTTGTTTTAGTTTATTTACTTCAATTATTTTTTATAATATAATCTTTTTTTTAATCAAATTTCCTCATTGAAGCCACTGCATTTTAATCGCTTCATCTACTTTCCTAAAATTGCAGTTGTACTCTCCTGTACGTATTTACATTATTCTTTATTATTGTATTGTTAATTATCGTATGTTTTTATTATTTACTATTAACCAACTCATACGTACACAGATATACAAATGGACGTGTATATTTACATTCTAGGCACCTTAATTGCCACTTTGCTTTGCTATATTGCAATGAGGAAGAAGAATTGCCGCCGAAAGCCAGCAATAAATGCAATTAAGCTCCAACTCAGGCTGAACAAGGAAAGCACCATAAATTCAATCTAGCAAACATATGTACAAATATACTCGCATGCCACCCAGCTAGAATTCTTCCTCTTCACTCATCACTCATGTCACTTAGCACGACTTAAATAATATATTAAAGATGTCATACGAGTATGGTCATTGCTTGACAGTTTTATGTTTATATACTTATATATTACATATGTACATATGTGTGTCTGTAGATGTCTGATCAGTGTCCTCTGCCGGTATATGCCGGTATAAGTTCTCTTGCGACTTTACAACTTCAATATTTCTACATAAAGAGTTTTTGCAGTAAACGTAAGCAATAACTGTACATTTTTGAATACTATAGCTACTCTTATAATTGTGCTTCAGTGTTCCGGTGTGATCGCCGTAGCTTATTAAAAAGGATTATCAACTTTTCCAAGAAATAAATTTTAAGTGTTCGCATTTCCTACTGCACCAAATTTCCTACTGGGTATGCTCATAAATGTATTAAATATGCTTACAGAATTGTTTGTTGTTGTTAAAAAAATTAAATACAATAAACGTACATATTTATTGTGTAATCTGCCAACTGGCGACTGATTGTCCAACCAATAATCATTTTTTATAATTTTATATTGCGCACAAAAAAAATGCGCATTAAAGGCACAATTAAATTAGTATTCTGCATTTCACATTGCAATTCCGGTGTCTTGCGCAATTTCCACAAGTTTTGCATTGTCATTATATTAATAATCACAATCTTCAAGCGTAAGTGCTTATGAAAACATATACGTTTCAATCAATAAAGTTAAGCCAAAGATCAAACAGTTGATATGGCGCTCGAGCACATATGTTTATACTCGTGCTCGTGTTTGGTTAATTAACAATATAAAGTTTTTGTGATATTTTTTATTTAGTAGGTAATAGGAAATTTTTTATCAAAGCCTTACATTTTTTTTTCATAAACTCTGTTTTTCAAACTCTATCATTTTTTATGGTATTTGGTCGACAAATTATTAATTGTCAAACCTAATTGTTTTAATATTTAAATTAATTTCTGCTTGCTAAGAGAGTCCCGCTTTTGATATGATCAAAGCAATCAGACACTAAATTTTCGATTTCTGCGTAGGAATCGAAGTGCTGCTCAACCAATGCGTGTTCCATCGGCGGGTGGGGTAGCCGTTCCCAGCCAAGTACTTTGATTGTATCCTGTACCGATTTTGCTTTGTGGGCAGGTGCATTGTCATGGAACAAAATTACTTTGCTACGTTGCTGTGTCTTATGGTTCAATCTGGTCGTTTGTCGATCAATGCATGGTTTAAATTGATCATTTGTTTTCTGTAGCAATTAGTATTAACATTTTCAACAGGTTTTAGAAGCTCATGATATACCACACCTTTTTAATCCCACCAAATACTGAGCATTGCCTTCTTACCGAATTGATCTGTTTTTGCAGTCGATGTTGATGGTTGTTCGGGATTAACCCATGATTTTCTCCTTTTAGGATTCTAAAAAAAAGTAAATTTATTTTTCATCGCAAGTTACTATTCGATGGAAAACTGATTTATTTTCGTCGTGTCTTTGCAGCAAAGTTTCACAAGTGTATTTTGTTAATATATATTTTTACAAATGAAAAGCATTTATATCATTAATTTTTAATAAAAAATATGTAACAAAAAAAAAAAATACATAATAACTAATCAATTTTATTTTTTCTCTAATTACAGGTAATTTAATGACTTCTACACGCCGCACATAAGCCTAAAATTTCAGTCGAAAAGTAGCTACGATTTTCACTGCTGAAATATTTTTTCAAATATAATGTTTTTATACAAAAATACATTTTTGAGTAAGTACACACACTTTTTATGCAATCAAACAACACTTCTCTGTCTTGCAATTACCAATTTATGTTTTACTTACGAATACCTGGTGTGAATGTGTGTGTGTGTGTGTTGCCAGCTGTGAGTATGCGAAACCTGAAATTGCATGCAGTCAGCGTCGCCACACCGCGCACCGCAAGTGGCAACTAAAGTGAGAGATTTTTATTGAATTTTTATTTTGCTTAGCGTCGGCGTTGGCAGCGGCGCTTGTGGCCACCAACACCAGACTATACTAGCTAACCAGCCTAGCTGGATTAGCCGGCCGGTTTGGTCAGCGCTGGTGGTGTTTGCATATATTGAATGAAATGTTTTTCGTTTTTATTGCAACAACAGTATGTGGATTCGATTTAATATGCAACGCATGCGCGCAGCACAACAACTGCAAATAATGTGCAATTCATGCGCCGGCAACTAAAGTTGTTTCTAAGTTGTTGCATTAGACGGCGGCGCTACGGTCCAGTTTAGACGGCGCTACTCCCTCAGCCGCACTGAACACTTGCGCCTGCGCAAAGGTGGCTAGTAATAGTCAATACATTCATATTTATTGTAAATGCTTGCCGCCAACACCAACAACACCCCCGGCTATCGCTGCCTTTGTTGTTGCGCTTTTATTGTGCTTCGGCGCTTAGCTCATGGAAAGCCGGCAATAATGCATTGCATACGAGTTTTACGCCAACAACAGCAATAACAACAACGCGCTTTAACGCCGACCAACTGACATTTTGTCCGACTCTCTGTTGTTTGTTTCTTTATTTCTATGTTGTTGCTTGCAACATAGATATGTGAATACCGCATTTTTGTTGTGCATCGACCGCATAACTGGATTTGCAAGGAGTCAAATGAAATGCAAACAGGTGCCACACACAACTCGCACATAAACATGTCCAGTTGGCATTAATAGCCGAGTGACAGCGTCGCACGGCAGGCGCTTATGCGGGGCAGTAGTGCCAAGTGCAGCGCGTTTTTATGCGCATTAGCCATTTCGTGTATACGCGAAACAATAAAAATTAAAATAAATAAATGCCGCGTTTTCTAACGCTCAACGGCAATTGCGCACGCGCACATCTATACAATTAAACAACAACATAAAAAATATATATACATTTAAATGTACAGCGCAGCCGGTTGCCGTTTATCGATTGCGTTGCGCATGCGCTGTGGTGCGCGTTATTTTGAATGGCTGCAATTTCATTTAAATGCCATTTTCGCCACTTTTGCATGGCCACAAAACACTTTTCTTTGCATTTGACAATAGTTAGCATAGCATTTGGTTGCATTCGAATTTGTTACTTTTAATTGCGCATGCGCGCCGCACTGCGTGCCGCCTCGCCTACACCTGCCGCTTCCCGGATACTGTTTGTGCGTCGTTGTTGGTGGTAAATACTGCGAAATGGCTGTGTTTAACTTGCGCTTTCGCTTTTATTAGCGTTTTATTAGAAACATTTTAGTGATTGCAAAGCAATATGCAACAAAAACAATAATATTTTAAGGTGCGCGCAACGATTTTTGTTACTTGAAAACATTTTTTCGTAGAAAATGTACTATTTCATTGGTGATTTTAATAATTTTGAGCATTTCTATATCGGTGCAATTTGTTATAACAGCGTCTTTTTGCATACTTCGAGAAAGTTTTTTGTACAACAGAGATTGTTAAAACATAGTCTCATATTTATAAAGTTGAGCATTTTTATTTTACGCTTCAGGTTCTCCAAATAATAATTAAATAACGGTTTCAAAATAGTGTAAAAGTTTCAAAATAGTTTCCTTTAGCAACAAAGGCCTTGGCCTTTGGTTGAATCTTGGTTTCCGATTGTATCTTGGTCACCGATTGTAACTTGGTGTCTGATGTCTGATTGTATCTCGCTATCCGATTGTTTCTGTGTAAACGATTGCATTTTAGTTTCTGGTTTATTTGTCTCCGATTGAAAATCGATGTCCGGTTATATCTCGCTATTCGATTTTAAGATTTATCTGGTCTCTGATTGTACCTTGATAACAGATTGTATCTTAGTCTCTGTTTATATTGATCTAATTTTATCTTGGTCTCCGAGCTTAGTTGGTTTCCGTTTGTATTTTGGTCTTCAACTGTATCTTGCTCTTGCATTGTATCTTGTTCTCTGATTTTATTTGGCCCCTGATATTATCTTGGTCTCTGATTGTTACTTGACCTCTGGTCTTCGATTGTATTTTGTTGTCCGATTGTATCTTGGTCTCCGATCGTACCTTGGTCAACGATTGTATCCTGTGATTTGAGTTAAATTTTCTGCAGAATGCAATGCTTCTACTGAATTCTTCTGTTTTCGCTTCGACCAATTATTCTCCCTAAGGTTCTATAACTAGTAGTCAATCAATTGGTTTTCCACAACTTTTACCCAATAGAAGCTTACGGAGCTTTTCTTGTACCAAATTTTGTATTTTCGTGCCGAAATTCCTCAAAATTTTAAAGATATTGATTGATACTCTATAACCTTGCATATTTAGTCTTCAAGTGGCCGGTCTTCAGTTGTCAGTTGTCAAAGTTCTTGTTTTAAGGCCACTGCTGCCTTACGTTCTCTAGCACCTTGCTTGCAATAAAGCTTTCTATCTGAAATTTGTTCATTTACAATTTGCCGCGATACGCTTTCTGCGGAAGTCACTAACCAGCGGTCATTAATTGACCCTAACGAGCCGCTTTCCACATTCTCATTTGCTCTATAAGTTCTTTTTTCCTAATCAAAATGCTTTCAACATTCTGCACTTCGGTCATTATAATAATTTTCTTGCTTTTTTAACAACTCAGCGTGAAAAGCTAAATGTTAATTTTATGTAGGAATTATCTAACTAAACACCAGCCGCCTTAGTACTCCATCAACAGCAGGCAATTTGAAATTTTCTTAGATGATTTCTTAGTTTTTCCAATTTAATTTATGAATCACTGCATGCCAGCGCCAAACTCCCATGAATGCTATGCGCTGCAACGCCTATTAGAGTTAATTAGCAAGTAGCTAAATAGCTCTAGAGTGCTTCAGCGCTTGAAAGCGACCAGCGGCGGTCAACTGGCGGTCTGAGCTCGGCTTACTTGCCGTTTTCACCATTTCAATTTACATCAAATAAATAGTTTACTTACACACTTGCCACATACTTGAAACTTATAGTTATATGCATGTTGTTGTTGTTGTTGTTGTTGCCGCCGCATAGAACTTTCCCACGCGCGTCACTCAACCAATCAAACGATCAAATGAACAAACGACGAACGAAGTCAACACTGACGGCTTCCTGCTGACCCACACCAAAAGTGGACGCCATGGACTTGGCTCGGCCATTTATTAGAAGCACACGTATCTATACATGTATGTATATAATTCGTTAAAGCTAGCGCTTGCTTGCTGCTACAAAGACCGCTGATTTAGTGGCTCGCTGTGAAGTGAGTGAAAATGGGAGTAATGATGGTAGCGCTGCAGCCAAGTGTGTGCGCTTGTGTATATATTATATTATATATACATATAATATATATAAGTATGTGTAAGCATTTATTTTTATTTACTGCACTTAGTTTGTTTGTCCAGCAATTTTGCGCGTTACTTTTCCCTCGAGTTTTGCACCGTTCTTGCCACTTCGCTATATATGTATTTATATTGCTATCATTTATGTGGCTTGCAACATGCATAAAACAGCCTGTTGCTGCTTGCTCGCCTTCATTGCTGCTTATCTGCTTTTTTTCAACTGCCTTTCTTCCCCTTCTTTCAACATTGTTCAGCGGGCTCTTCTTGGCATTGCCTGAGTGGTTTGTGTGCGAAAATAAACACCGTCATGCTTCTTGTATTTGCTGCCCCTGCGGCATGCCGCGCTCCCGTTGACATTCTCTTACTTGCTTTTCTGGCATAATTTATATTATTTTACTATTTTCCCTTCCTGGCATTCTTTTTGAATTGCTTCTTCTTAGTTCGTTTTGAAATTAAATTGAGTATGACTGGACTAATTTGCTTGTTTTTTATTTTTGTTTTTATATTATTTTTTTATGGCTTTTGTTTTTGTTTTTGCTTTTAATTTTATATGTATTTCTTTCATTTTTCGCATTCTCATATTCTTTTCCTGAGAACAAACTATTCTTTTGTTACTCCCTCAACTGTATATTTCGCCATTAACTCCTTCGCACATTTCATCTGTCCATTGTTGAATTCCTCTTACAACATTTTGCTGGCAACAATCCATCAATCATTGCTTAGTTTGTTGGCCAACTGCCCTACCCGTCTAACTCTTGCTGCCGTTTTCTGAAATTTGCAAGCACTCCCCTACTTTTCCAATTTATTCTCATTCAACTTTTCTGCCCCTCTAAATGCTGCTCGCTTGAATTCCTTCCATTCGAGATTTCATTAAATAGTTTCCCTGCCTTGTGATTATTATTTTGGTTTTTTTTTTGTATTTTTTTTTTTATATTTTTTATAGGCATAGTTCGCAGTATTCCCTTCTTGTCCAGTTACTCCTCGCCAGCTCTTCTTTCTGCTACAGCGCTCATTCCCATGATTCGAACTTGTCCAGCAATTTTTAATTTGCAACCATCATTTATTTTGATTATCCTTCTGTTATTTTTGTTTATTGCATTTCTTCCTGTTATTATTATTTTTGTTGAACTTTCAGTGTTGGTGTTGACAATTGACATTGACGTATTAGTTTGTTTATTGAAAAGTTGTAAACTATTGTCCGAATGGTTGCTCTGCCAGTGTACAGGAGAGAATTTTTATGATAGAATTTGAGGTGTGAGCCGCTGACGCTTTCTGTTTACATTCGCAAAACCTTCGATTTTTTTATTAACAGTACAAATGTTCTTTTCTCCTCTTGAGCATGCACCTGGTTGTTATTCAATATATAGTTACCTGGGAGTTTTGAGCTCCCCTATTATATTTGTCATCCTAGAAATTCACACGAAAATTTGACGTTACTACCAAAAGGCAACCACTAATTCAAAAAATAAGTATTTCTAAAAGTTTAGAATTTGTTTCGATCGGAGATTGCAATACATTTTACAGGCGGTAGTCATACATTCAATACACTGGGTTACAACGATCGCTATCGCTTACTTAACACCGACTCTCTTTATACGAGTATCTCATAGGCGAACGTTCCCTTTTTCGAAATCCGAATATAAATTGAGCCTAGTTCACTGTAAAGCTGTCGAAATTGACGCCTGAAGCCTTTGCCGTACTTCTTTGTTTATTTTTTTCCAATGGATCTACTTATATATTGCTCATCTTGTTATTTAAAACAGTATTCTCCAGCAGATCCCGAAATTTTACAAGTATTAACATAACACACATATTTAGCACTAACGCTGCCTACATTGAGGTGTTTAGTTCTGTGATTTTAGCAAAGATGCACACCTCATTTGCTGGCAATAAAACGTCTACGTCTCCAAACAACAGTTTTGTCGTATCAATTTACTAACTTTCGACACAATGCAATTACGATTTTAACGACTTTAATTTAAAATACTTTATTTCTTTTAGCTTTGTTCATCCGACACCTTACCACCTGCAATAATACAAGCATTTTCACATAATTTTGGTATTTTGTTGCGATCAAACTTCCTCGCACACGATATATCACATCTTATAGTAACTTAACTTATTGAGTGTCAAACAGCCGCTGGCAATTTCAATGGCATCTTCCATATTATCAACGACGCCATCAGCTCATCGGCCGTGGCGGTGGAAGCTGTGCATCAGTCGCAGCAACAAAATTGTTGAACTGCCTCACCCCTTCTTTTCTGTTCCTCGCTCGGCGCCCGCGCACACTCAGATTATGTTTCATATCACTTTCACCCTTCACATATTTCTGTAAGATTTTTATCTGCCTCTTGTATTAACTCTTGACGCTTTTGTTCATAATTTGCTGATAAACCGAAAACAACTAAAAAAAAGTGTAAATAAAAGGAAAAAAATTAAAGCGCTTATGTGTGTCTGAAAAATGATGCCTGCGCAACGCTTCGGTGTAATATTTCAGCTTCGCATATCGTTCGCTGTGGCGTTGCATGTGGAGTGAAAAATTGCATGTGGGTTCAGACATTTTGTGTCACGGTCAATTGCTGTGCTCTGCAAGTCCGTCCAGCCAGCCGGTCAACAGCTGTTCATTCGCTTTTGTTCGTGTCTACTTTATGTCGCGGTGTTGCTTGCACACTCCTCAGACGCTTTTGTACATTGCTAAATAAAAGCGACTAATTAATGTTTAAAGCCTTTAAATACAGCTTTTATTGTTTAATATTTTACTTTTCTTATTATTTGTTGCCTGCATTAGCTTCGTATATTTTCACAGTAACTGCTTGTGTCTTTCATGACGTCCTTGACTTCGTGCTGGGTTTGAGTGCATATTTGATATGTTTTCTCTTCTTTGGTGTGTTGACCTTGCTCCCAATGTTTCCTAAGTATATATTTTTGCACGAAATTTTGACTCCTTGAAGTTTCTGCTCTAGGTAGTTTTTTTTTTAAGTGCCTTTGTTTTTAGGGAAAGGTTTTTGTCGATAAAAGTACCTCTTATAGCATTGATTATTGATATATTTTTCAGTTTTTCTCTAAATATGTTTATATGTTCGCGCTCAAATGTAGGCAATGTTTTCTGACAGCAAATAATGAAGCGTGATATTATCTTGGATTAGATTAAAAATAAGCATTGGCAGTTGGCTCTGGAGTGCGTTGCTTATAGTTATAGGTTAAAAGTGAAGAAAAGTATTTCTTATATTTTTTAAAATTATTTTTAAGGATTTTTGACAGTTTTTGAAGAAATTTTATTTGTGGTTTCCTATTTAAGTTTATTTCTGGCAATGAAAATGCCTTTAAATATAAAAAAAAAAAAATTTCTATAAAAAAGAAGTGCAAATGCACAGCCAGTAGCTACTGATTAACATAACCTAACATTTTTATTAATTTTTATTTTATTTTACCGTTTATAATCCCAACCGCATGAAATACATAAAAGAATAATTGCCATAAATGGTATATCAAATTAAAATATAAAAAAAAAAATAAAGAATATCAAAGCAAGAATTTCAATTAAGCACCTTCGAATCAAAGCCGGATCTCAGGTAGGAAGCACGACTTGCAAGCTCTCACACACATACATATGTACATTAAACTATTAAAAATTAGAATGACTTTTAAAAAGAACATAAAAATATACGAATTTAAATAATATAATACCACATAAACGAGGCTTTATAGACATTTGAGAAATTTAATCGCTTATTAATCGACAATTTTTATTGCCTATAACGATATGACATTTTTTCGTGGCGTTCTAAGAATTTTATATAATTTATTTTTTTGGTAATAAAATCGTTATAACTTTCATTCGATGTTAGAAAGTTTTGTAGCTAAAATGCTTGCTGCGTTACCGTTATTTTTAAGAGACCCGTCTACTCTTAGACATGATATTCTACAGACACGCATGCGCTTCTAAAAATATTTATGCATATTTAAGTACAACAACAACAACACATACGTGCATATTAAAAACAATTGGCGCCAGCTGCACATTAAAGTGAAAATGCGCATGCGTGCGGTCGAAATTTGTTTGGTTTTTGTTTGAGACACGAAAAATGTTGTAAGGCAATAAAAAATTAGAAGTGTCGTGCACTTTGTTGACTACCCAATTTTCACCTGAAAAATATGCCTACTTATTGCATTGAATCAGCTTTTTTTTCCTCTGAAGTGGTTTAGTAGGGCTCAAAGTAGCAGAGTTTTTATAAATGTATGAAGGTATTGTATTATAGAATTTATGAAATTTATATCGAAAAAAATGATATAGAAAATTTTTAATTTAATTTTTAAACAATTTTTTGTTCAATTATTGTTATTTATATATATTTTAAAAGTTATTTTTATGACCAAAATTTTTTATTTATTTTAATGTATAACATTTTGGGAATTTTTTTTATTTTTAAAATTCAATATTTATTCTACCTTTTTTTTAAGTTATTTTTAGTTAAATTATATTAAATATTGAAAAAAAAATACTTGTATTGTATATATATATATATATATACTTTCTATTTATATTATTAAAGTATACATTTTATGGAATTATTAATATTTCATTAGCGTCTTTTTTTTTTATCGATTTTTGCAATTTAAACATGAATTTTGGAATATATTTCTTATTTTGGGTGGATAATACCCCATTTTTTAAACATCACTGTTGACATCTCAACCGCCAAAAATGACCCACTTTTTGTTTTGAGAAATTTTTAGTCCGATCCTTTGGAAATTCTCAAGTATACATATTTTTAAATCCCATACATAGCGACTTATTTTTAACCGCTATTGGTTGATCTATCGGAAAATTAACGAATGTTTGTTACTCATTTGCATTTATTTGTTTTAGTGAATGTTCTTTTTTCATTCGCTTACCAGAGAAGGTTATGTTAAATGACTGATACCTCAGCATGGCGAAGTGATCACACTTAGACGGTTATGTTCAGGCTTTTGTGAAGCCAGACGACAAAAAACTAGATATGGGTCTAGACATCTCTTCGCTAGTCTTAAGCGCATAGTCAGAGAATTTAGGGCTAATATGACAAGATAAGAGGAAGCATTTATTTTTTGCTGTAATATTCAAATTATATTAATATTTTAAAATATATTAAAATATTTATTTTTATCTATTTAAATTTTTTTATTTTTTAAATATTATATGTTTTTTTAATATATATTTTTTGAAATTTTTTTTATACATTTTCTAAGTATTTTTTATATGCTTTATAACATTTCTATGTTTGGTAATTTTTATTATATTTCCCTTTATTTTGCCATATGCACAATTTAACTATTCTAACGGTTACTGATTTTAATCGATATCACTACTTTTTATGGCCTCTATTTGTCGGTCAAACGTACGAAAGATTTTTATTTCCAGCCGTTTGTAGGTTTATCTCTGTAGAACCGAGCTTCAAGCGAAATTATAACTTCGTGTGTGTGTGTCATTGGTACGAAACGTTTGAGTGCCTATGAAATAGTCATTTCATTACATTGCAATTGATAACAGTCTCTCTCTTTCATCCTTTCTCTATCTTCCTCTCTCTCTCTCTCTTACATATGTATGTTTGAGCTAACGGCTTCTTTTTACAATCGCCGTCAATTATGCGCACCACACACGATCGCGTTTGTCCTAATTCACAATTGACGGCACGCTCAGCGTGTGCGGTCAAAGTGTGTCCCTCCTCCGCCCTTTCCGTCTCTACGCCCTTGTTGATCGCGGCGCTTGCATTTATTTAATTGAAAAAATGGCACGCATGCAATACCTTCTTTTGTAGTCGAGATCTGTGCGTTTTATGTCTATTTTTTACGTTCGTAGTGGTCAAAGCTTCGCTGACCGTAACCTAAATTGTGGTCACAGCAGTCGTTAGGCACATATATTTTTTCTATGATTGCTGTTATATTCCAACCTTAAAATTGTAGTTATTGTGGTATAAACTTTGTGTCTCCTGCGGTTAGGAGTGTAGGTCAAAGAAAACGAGTTAAAATAGAGTTGGAAATAGTTCGTCGGAACGCGAACGTATAGGGCAGCAATCTGTTTCAAAGTTAGTTTTTGGTGTAAATATGTTTTGTTTAGATCAAGTTAGACTTTGAAAAAACTACTTTTGATAATTGTTTTTTACTTCTGTTCAATAGAATGTTAGATCTGCCAGAATCTGATTTCAAACTCTTTGCAAAAGAACTCATCAACGAAAGCGTAACACCCCGCACCTGATAAATTTTAGAATTATAAGCAACTCAACATATCTACCTATGTTTAGAAAAACAGGTTGCGCTACTGGCGTTGATCTTCCCAACGTTGAAATTCGGAGCGGTAAACAACTTCAAACTTTCTCTTCTAGGAACGTAAACAGGATAGAATACCCTTTCTAAAGAGAATATCTTAGAAGCTTATACAATAACTTTTTCCATTTATTGTATTGGTGCGAAACTCTGCTAAGGAGTATTCACTTCGTGAAGCACAGTTTTAGGCTGACACATTCGCTCACAGAGCTTTAAGATTTATACACGGAAATTAATATCTGAAAAAATTATTTTGAATAATTCTTAGATAGTTCTGAAAATTAAAATTTTTATCATATATTTTGCCAATTTTGCTTCTCATCTCTACCTAACTTTATTTCTGCTCACCTTAGTGAATTTTCTGCTTGCCATTTAGTCTCAGTCCCAGACAAAATTTGTGTTCTGAAATGCTATTGATAAGATGGTTTTGATAAAACACTAAAGCAGATTATGAAACGTAACTAAAAGAAATTTGACAGGGTCAGCATTGGGCAAGCGGGCAGTTCCTAAAGTCTATTGACGAAGCCTGTTATTCGAGTGTATGAACTTTTGAGTCTATTTCCGATTTAAAAAAGCTATACATAAAAATCCATACGTCTCTCAGATGTAGCTTAGAACTTGTTGGACTCTTAATTTATTGGCTAACCGGATCCCTACTCCCTTGTAATTTTACACAATCTCGACACCAAACCTCGTTTGCTACCTATCTCATAAATATAAGCGCAATAACACAAAGTTTGCTCTCTCCAACTCTTATATAACCTTAACAACGGATATCCCTTGACGTAATTAAATAATTATTATAAAATTGAATAACCTCATGGCGGCGACAACACTCAGATATTCGTCAAAATGTCAAAGTCAAAGTAATCGCTTGTGTTGTTGCTGCTGCTGACATTGTCAACGTCATCATTACATATTTATTTTACGGGTAACCCAATCCTGAGGCCAAACAACTTTTTTGCTCGCGTTGCCAAGCATAACATATTTTCAAATGCTCTGCGTCTCGCTCAGTTACACCGATATGGAAGCGGGCAAAAAGTTCGACGAACGCAACGCGACTCGTGTGCCGCTCCAAAGGCAAATCGAACGCGCTGCGTGATAATTACTTATGCACATACCATATATATACCATATATAGGCAGGTAAATATGTGTGGCTTTGTGCGCTTGCAAATGCGAGTGTTTTTGGCCCAAATCTGTCAATCATTTCTTGTGGGTGTGCTGCGTCAGCAACAACTACAAGACATTTGCTGTGGCCTGGCCACGGTGTCATATAAGAAGATACCAGACACCAATAGCAACAACATGCGGCAAGCAGTACAGCAGCAGCAGCGCATTTAAATGCTAAAATATCAAAACCAAAACCAAAACTATTTTAAACGTAGCAACAACAACAATGTTAATGGAGAGACTGAAATATTGAGTTGATTTAAAAGCTAAAAACCGACAAATGTGTGCAAACACTTTGAAATTTTAATTTTTAGGGAAACATTTTCCAAATTAAAAGCCAAGCTGAAGCCGAAAGAGCAACGAACGGTGTGCAACAACAACAATCCCTATATCAACACACATAACATACATATGAGAAGACTCTCCGGATCTCCAATCCGTAGATGATTGCATTATTATGAGTGCTGTTACTGCAGCGTCATGCATATTTAAATATTCCCCACGAGTGTCACAAAGCAGAAAAAATAATGAAAAAAAAAAAATACCCATAAAGCAAACAGTGATGATATGCAACAAATTGCTGTGAAGAGGAAGGTGCTTGCTTCTTTATACCACACTGCGCGTATTGCAAGCAGCTGCCGCTGTGGCGGTGCTTGCTTTGTTGTTGTCGCATTTTAAGTGTTGAGTGAAAAGGTTAACATTACAGTTCACCGGCTGTCAACGCTTGCTATCATTTGCCCATCGCTGCCGCTCAATTCCTGTGGAGACCCTATAAATAATATCGGTTTTATACTCCACTTGGTGAGCTGCGGCAATAAATTATTGATGAGGTCAAGGTTCCGTTGCATGTCTGTGCTCTTACCGCTGCTTTACTGACAGTTTCAATTGTTGGTTGACAGAAAATGCCCACAACCGATGATGCGTCGTTGGTCAATAGCCCACAACTGTTTATTGATAAAGTTGTGCAGTAGGGCTTTGAGACTCTAAGTATTGTAAAAAGGTTTAATATTTACATAATTTCAGTTGCATTTGGATTGTTTATTAAAAAAATATATTTACTATTATGGATTCACAACAATGTTTAAAGGGTATAGACGCTTTATTTAGTACATACTTCGGGTCTTTATATAATTTGAATGGTTTCTCCGTCTGCATTTTCGTGTTTTGATCATATTTTTTCGAGAATAATGCCAAATAGCAACACCAATTGGTCATACATCTATTTTCACTCCACATCATTTACTTAATATAATGCTGTTTTTAAAAAGAAAGAAGTTGTCTCTGTTAATATGCCGAGGCAAAGGTTGATGTACGCCGTTATGGCGGTTAAGGAATACCTTGATCACCAGCTTCAGTCCTGAAATCGTAGTCCGAGTCGAATCCAAGGTTCGTTAGCTGGTAGGTCGCCAAGTGGATTAAAAGGTAGACAATTCTGAAAGGGTTGTTTCAAAGTGAAGATGTGGTCTATTGTGAACTCTTAAAAAATTGCTTTCAAATTCAAGCCACCTATAGCCTACATACAATAACTCAAAATTCAAAAACAAACTTAAGTGGCGGAATATTTGTAATAAAAAATAATCCTCCTAAAAACAACATATATATTTTTGAAACTTTCTCAGATAAAATTCATTCTTTTGTTACTCACTTATGAAGGAAAAGCTTAGTCTTGATTCGATCAACAATTTTCACACACAATACTTCAAGAGCTTGACTTCGACATCGGAATCTACTATTCACAGTTCACGATAATCCTCACATGGGCAAGGTCTTGGTTTTATTGTAGCAATATAAATATACCATATACCATAAAAATATGTGTTGCTTTGGTTACTTTTATACGGTTTGTTCTCCAACTGACCTCACAGCAATTCACATATATTTTTCGGTATTACCGTTTTCACATAGCTGTTGGATTTGTGGTCGATTACCGAGATTTACTACTTATTATATCACAATTTTGGAAAAAATCTGATCAAATAAAATTCAAAATTGTCTACTATTAACCTGTTGAGAATTACAAATAAGTTACAAAAATCGGTTTAAATCACTTTATTTATGAACATATCTCAACTTAATAAATCTTTATACTTTAAACAGTGTATGTCTGCCACTAAATTTGTAACACCCAAAAGCATCGGAGACCCTATAAAATATACTATATATAAATAATAATAAGCATGTTGAGTTGACGAGTTTAGTTAATTACAGCCAAATCTCTGCTTGTATATAAGCGTACTAGTCCCTCAATTTCTGAGATATTGATCTGAAAATTGTTGCTCACGTCTTTTTCCCCGCAAGAAATTGCTATTTTTGGGAACCGCCGATATCGCACCGCTACAGCGTTTAACTGCCATACAAACTGAACGATTCGAATCAAGCCCTTGTATGTAGAGATATCTTCACGAAATTTTGTATGGATTATTGTCCCAGGCAACGGTAACAATCGTCGAAAAAATTCTTCAGATTGGACCCTATAGCATATAGCTGCCATTCAAACTAACCGACGTAAATTTTTTTCTTTTACAGTTTTATTTAGATTGATAATTTCAATTCCAGGTTCTTCGAAAAAGTACCGAGTTCTTTAGCCTTCTCCAAGTGATAGAAAATACGATTTAACATAAAGGATATGATTTTTAAAACTGTTGAAATCAGAAACCAGTTGATGATTTTGAAACAAGCACCAAAAAAACCAAATATTTGTAGTTTTTCAAATTGTCGAAGATTAATGATTTTTTTTTCTGCTGTCGGCGATACCGAGCTCTTTAATAGCGCCTATCTTAATAATTAATGGTATTATTGTTATTTAAGTATTATGTCAGTTTGCATCGAAGAAAATCCGCTAAAGAGAAACCCATATAAAATTACTTAACTAAAGGTGAATAACTCCTATAATTTTATTAACCTCTAGGCTGCTGTTTAAGTAACTACTTACTAGCTTTATGACAAATTAGCACTTGTCGCTCATTCGTCTTCTCTTGATCACATTGTAGCAGCATTGGAAATATACCAGAAAAGCTACTTTCATGACTCATTTGATATGACATACATATATGTATGTGAGATGTGTATGAGTTACCTGATGGCCACCGCAGTGAACCGAGTTTCGGTGGAATCGATTACATCATAACGCAAGAAGAACTAAATCAAAAAGAAAAAAATTTAAATAAATACAAAATATTTCGTGTGCTTTTGAAGCACTCATCATAAATGGAACGCTTGCACAATAACACACATAAATAATGCATTGTCTGGAGTAAGAGGGCGTTCTCTCGAGTTTACATGCCGTTAAGAGGTTCGTAAAATATTTCGGCAAACATTTTTTATAGCCGATAATCAAAATTATCGCTTTAATCTGCTCCTTATTTGTATTTATGCGCATGCAACTCTACATGCAGCGTGTAATCTGTGTTTTGGCATCTCTTGATCGTTTGCTGTGTTCTTCATTTTTTGCTGCTTCGGGTACTCGATGTCCAGGAGGCGCATTTTTTTTTAAATTTCTCGCGCTATATTTATGCGCGCGATAAACACAATTTCTCTCGGCTTTTATCGCGCGCATATTTTTACTGTAATCGCATTTGTTTTTGTTGTACTTTTTTTTACGGTTTTTATAGTGTAGTAAATATGTTGTTTGTATGTTGTGCTGCATATCTGAGTTTTATTTTTGTGCTGCAACTATCAGGCAACAACAAAGATGACTCATGGCAAAAGCATCAAGCGCGCAGCAACAGAACACGAAAAATAATGCAAATGAGCAACAACAATCACAGCACTGACAGCATCAACCTTCAACAAATTCGAAATTATCCGCGCTCACACTCGCACACGGTCACTGGGAGTTGCATTCTTGCGTTTGCGCTGATGGGGGTATGCCGATCGCGTGCCTTACCTGCCGCGCTTCTATGACTGCTGTTCTCAATTATGTAAAGCTGCATATACACACATACATATACATATGTTTATGTGTGAATCTTATATATTTATTTGACAACATTCGTGTGTTCTAACAGCTTTTTTCTCTCCCTTCCCTGCTTTCCTCCTTTTATTATTTATTTATTTTTATTATTTTTTTGTTGTTGTATGCTCTATGACTCCTTCCTCGTCTCCGTCAATAAATAGATAAAAAAGCAAAGCCTCACCAACTTCCTGGTGCCACTGCATCGTCGTTGTTGCTGCTGTTGTTGTTGTAGTCGCCGGTTAGTGATCTTGACGACGCATTTCTCGTCGTCGCCTCACGGGCAAGCACGCCGATGAGTAATCCGTTGACTTGTTAATTCATTTCATTTCTACTTATTATTATATATAATTTTTTTTCCTTTTCTTGTTTGGAATTGGTTTTCTCTCTTCACTTGGCTGTTGTGCTGTTAGTTGCCGTCGCTTTCTGACTTGTTATTTCCTTGGGTCGCTGTTGTATGTGTAAGCGCTCGCTCGTCTCAGCTGCTATTTCAACGATAAGTTTTTGTAGTGTCAACAACAAATTAGAATATTTGTGTAATTACTTAAGCATTCGCCGCTTGTGATTGCGTGCATTTTACTGTTTGAAATATTTTTTTTCTCCTTTATTTGTTTTGTTGTAAAATAAAGTTGATTCTAATAGTTCGTTCGTGACTGTTTAAATGTCTCTAATCACTAGTTGCGTGATTCTGTTTTTTTGTTTTTTAAGATTTGATACTTTACCTTTTATATCATAAAGAAAGCAGCTGTTGGGAAGAAAATGGTTTCGAAGAAAACCATCGCATAATCATATAAATCACACGATCCTCGATTGATCTTTACTATAACTTGTTTTTCAGAGAAATATTCAAATGAAATTTTATAAATTAGTATTTTTGAGTAGAATAAATTTGAAGTCGTTTTGAGAGTCGGTAGTACTCTCGTTGGAAAAATGCGGGTCAAAGCGCTGCGCATAATCTTTAGTCTCCATAATATTCCAAGCGCTCATGATGCGGTTTGTTCTGTCGTCGCTATATCAATTGTCGACAAAATCTAAAGTTTAAACTCTCACACCACATTCTGTTCCTCCCGAGTATTTTCTTATTAAACTTCAACTGTTTGAGAGAAAAAAGTTTTTGAAGAAGATTATCTCACGATCGAATCAATTACGCGATCTTCAACTGATCTTTTAAATATCCTAATGTCAGTTAAGAATTTTTCCGACAACAACCGTGGAAAACCTAATAAATTACTGTTTTAGAATTTACTGTGTTCATATCTTTTTTTGATATTGACTGTCGTTTTCAAAGTTCTGATCGTTCTAGGAATCAGGTTAGTGATGAAAAATCTGTATGTAATGTCGATGGTGACAAGAATGGTAATCATACCTTCCGCAGCAATATATTACGTTTTTAAATTGAACCCCATTCGACACTATGAGTGAATCTCAAATTATAAGTATAATCCCTGTGAGATTATATCCTAACCACTAAACTGTTCAGAGGAATTTAAATAAGATCGCAATGGGTTTAGAACAAAGATTTAGACGCTTGTAAATAGTCTAAGGTAGTTTGATGTTATCCGACACCACCTTGTATTCCTAACCTTCGGTAAAGAAATTTTCTCGGATTGAAGGCGAGATCGCTGAGTCAATTGCATATATATATCCAGATCGTGAGAAGATTCTAACTTGAAACCATCACTGTAGCAGTAGAAAATATTCCTGAAATAATTTTGAGAAATACTGCCAAGTTAATAGACCTAGGCCGGATAAAAATCCGGGTCCATTTCGGTTACGTAGACCCGACTACTGTGGGAGCGGTAAAACCAACACTCAGCTGCTGCGTGAGTGCCAATAAATTTTGTTCATATATCTAAAGCGACATATAGCTGGGCTTCGGGAGATATGTTTTGAACAACCAAAAGAAAGTGTTAGATACCCTGTAGATATATAAATGATCTGGGTGACGGGCTGAATCATTTTAGACATGTTCGTCTGTCATATATGCGAACGAGTCTTTCAGTTTTTGTGATATCGATCTGAAATTTTGCACGAGATATCTACACAAAATTTGGCAAGAATCATTAACTAAGACAGTAATGCTATATCCGAAGAAATTGTTCAGATCGGAACACTATAGCATACGGCTGCCATACAAACTGAGCGATCACAATTCTTGTAATGAATCTTTGAATTTGTGAAGGGTATTATAGCTTCAGCGCAACTGAAGTTAACGTTTTTTTTTTTGTTTAATTTTTTAATTTTAATCTATGTCATCTTTTCCCCCGTTTTGCTCTAAATCTGATGTTATCACCTATTACATTACAGTGTCATTAAGCTGGAGTAATCAAGCCCAGTGAAGTACCTCGTGACAACACAACTTGAATTAAGTTATAAAATTTTATAAATTTGTTTTCTTCCAAAAATTACTGCACTATAAAAATTAGTCCAATTAATCAAATATGAACTCATAACTCATGTTCAATCAGTATGAGCGTATTTTTCCTGCTGTTTCCAAATACATCAAAATAGATTTATCTTCACTCATTAGTGAAATGCTACACAGATGTATTTTATAATCTCAAACACAGGTCAGTTATATAAAACTACTTCATACACACATTCACATGCATACAACTCAGCCACTCTTAGCTTGAGCAAAATGATAAATTACAGCATTTAATTCACACCATCAAAGCCCATATATCAAACTCCTTCAAATGCTGCTTTGGAAAACCCCCACATATCATTTTGTTACATATCAATGCATGCATGTACATACATATGTACATATATGATGAAATATCTTTGAGCCGCTTGACCTTCACCCGCAGTTTTAAATTACCGACAAATGACGCGACCAAATCACAATAATAAAAATGTTAAAATAAAATCAAACGAGGAAGAAGTAATGAAGAAAAATTAGTGACAAAGAGCTGATGTTGACCGCAGCTTTAAATATGATTTTTGTTTTCTTCATCTTCTTGCTCATTTTAATAACCAACAAATAGGTCAAAATGTGTCATAGCTTGTCAGACCGCTCTTCACTTGGCTTCACTCGTTGCACACTAGTGGTGTGTCAAAGTTTTGCCAGTACAACATTTCCTCTGCGTTTACTTTTTTTTTTGTTTTTTTTTTGTTTTTACCGAAAGCGTCAAAAACACATGTATTATCTACCTACCTTTCTACCTACTTTCGAAATCTCCAGTGAGAGTCGGTGACACGGCATAACAATTCAATCAGCTCAGCTCTGTAGAAAACCGCAATTTATTCACCGCACAATCGAAGCTACGGTAAGCGCTTTAGCCGGTCAAATGGTCAGTGGTTGGGTAGTAGAAAAGTTACCATAATATACATATGTATATCTATAGAAGTAGTAATAATAGAGAAATGAGTTAGTAAAATAGATTTCTTGTTTATGCTTCAGCTATTACATTTTTTTCTTTATTAGTTTTGTTTTATTTATTGTTTTTATATTTTTTTGTGTCTTCATTATATATTTATTTCTATTTCTTTCCTGCGTTGAATGCAACTCAACATTTGTTGCTTAATTTGGCCATGTCATTCGGTCAAAACTTGTATCGTTTTCGTCTTTGGTAATAATACATAACAAATTATGGAAAAAGCCGGTAGTTGCGACTGTCAGTTGTTCATCCCACTGCGTGGAATATTATTATTATTATTTAGTTTTGGATTTTGTGTTTTTGATATGGTTCATTATGCATCAGTCAGTTAACTAATTTCAGATTAATTGATTTCTTTAAATTGCTCTCCTAAAAATATTTAAAGGCCGGTGTGCTATAGAGTGGCTTTACTCCAGCTGTTAAGGGCGCTCTTTCTTTTTACTGTTTGTGTTATGAAAGTCGAGTCCTGCTTAGAGTAAATGATATAAGTGCTATATATTAAAATACCTTAATATTCATTCGCGAAATAATCCAGATACAGTAGTCCCTTATTATTGCTTTAAACTCAAAGCAATTTAATTATGTTCAGATAAGGACGTCTTTACGTCTTTAGGATATCCCGCAACGATTCACCAATATTTTCGGTCGGTTTTGGAAAACTTTTAGTCATGAGGAGACAGACATAACTTAATGAATTGATTTTTATCGAATATGTCTAATTCATCGAAATATGTCGACTTTTTAGCGTTTTCTAGCGTTTTAGACTAGTAATAATATTTCCCTTGTCTCTTATGGTCGATAAATTAGCCAAATCTTCGATTCTCGAAATCTCTGATGTCTGCAGTAAAATGAGACTTCTTCCAATTGTTATAAGGAACTAAGTACATTTTTCTTATTTCCAAATTATAATTAGTATTTTGTGAAAGTGATGTCCGCTATACAGCTGATATGGACTCATTCAAAAAAATCTGTTTTCAAATCGCCATCTTGTCCTTTACATAGCTATCTAAGCTTAAGAAAGCCGCTACATAAGTATTTTTGAAATATTTCATTCGATTTCAGAATTTTAGACTGCAATTCTCAACTGGTGAAAAAAATTTAATTTTTATTTAATTTTACTTTTTTTTAAGCATTTTTTTATATATTTTTTTATTTAATTTAAAATGTTTATCTTATTGTTTGTGAAAGTGTAAAAAAACAACAGCACAAAACGATATTGATATTCCTTAGTACAAATTGTAATAACTGCGCAGTTTAGTATCAAATAAATACACCAAAATTTGTATGTCCATTATTTACATAATCTCTCACAAGCATTTGAGTCATTCATAAATTTTATTTAGTTATAAAGTTCTTTACCTTCGGCTTTTTGTGAATAAAATAGTATTTTTTTCAGTACGCTTGCGCATGGCCACTGCTGTAAGCTCATCAACCGACATTGACGCCGCTGACCATAAAGTTCAAAAATCTTTCGTACAAATTCTCAGTTTCATTATGTGCTGCTATCCATCAAACTTCAAAAGTATTTGCTGATTTTGTGTTATTTTTGCTGTACCCCAACAAGTTCAATCTCACAATTAATGGTCATTTACGTGCTCGTAAATTCCATTTTAATGAATTTCAGCAAAAATTCATTTTTTTACGTTTTAAAAAATTTTGTTAAATTTTATTGCTTTTGTGCTTAATCAGCATTGTTGAACTTAGTTTTTTACCCTTTTTGGTTTGGTTGATATGCGTATATGTATATTTAAGTCTCTTAATAGTGTTGCTAAGTCGTTAATATTGTTTTAGGTTTTTGTTTTTGATATTCTTTTTTTTAGTTTTTGTTTTTTTTTTTAGTTTTAATTTAGTTTTGTTTTTGCCAAATTAGCTTTTGAACTTTTGTAATACTCCACTAATGCCTTTATAGATTTGTTATGCATATTGATACGCATTTGGTGGGTAATAAAAATGTTTTGTATTATAATTACTGTTTTTTGTTTTGTTATTTCTTGGACGAAATTGCTATCTGTTTTTGGTTAATTTTCGCAATAGTCTTTTTGGTTTCATTAAAATGCTCAAGTTTTGCTTCGAAGCCATCAAAAAATGTTCTGGTTTCAATATTTATTCCTCCAAAATCTCAAATCTGATCATTTTTAGTTACTTTGTCGCTGTTGTTTTTTTTTTCGCATTCGAACTTTTTAGCACTCATTTCTCCATCACGCTTGTCCCAACTGTGCCAGCTATTTCCGCTTTAAGTGCCACCGTTCAGCACTCAAGCGGCTCACAACTCTTTCCACACTCTTGGCAATGCGGTCACACAACCCGCCAAATCATTAATATTACAAAAAAAATTTTTTTTAAATTTATTATTACTATTAGGCGGTTTAATATAAATAATCTTTTGTTTGTTTATAAGCCACGCCATCTTCGGTAATTGTTTGAAAAAATACCCACACACCCTTACGTACATATCCTCATAATTATGGTTTTTTAGGTGCTTGTAATGAAATGCTTAAATGTTACTCATACGCCACCCACGCCCCAAATGCTGCCTTCACTAATTGCTTTCGAATTTGGCAACAGTTAACAGCGTTTAAAATGCAAAACGAGAAAGCAACAATAATTGCTATTAGCACTGCAATAAAAAAAACATAACAATAACAAAAGGCATGAAACAACAAAAACAAAAATTATACAAAAAAGGTCACAATCGGCATTTGAAATGAAATTTTAATCTATCGCATGCATATACCATATATATTTTTATTCAAATCGAATTAAAGCAACAAAAAAGGAAGTGCTCAGAAACTGGCACTTGACTGACCACTCACACACCCGCCGCACGCACACACCCATGCATACACACATAGCAGCTATTAATACGCGCGCAAATAAATGTATGCCTTTTTTGGTGGCGCTCGCAAAAATTCAAGTGGCAAAATTATATCGCGTTGTTGTGCATATGTGGCGTGGCATTATCTGATTTAAAAAATTATATTGTATTTAAATTTTTTCTGCGCTACCTTTTGTGTAAGATTTGTATTGTTGAAATATTGTGTCGATTGCTTATTGCATATTATAATATTTTCGGTGTCAATTGCCATGATTTTATCCATTTTGATTTTATTTTTGCAATTTACATATCGTCCGATAGTTACCAAACATGCTTTTTATGGTGATATATATGTATATGAAATTATGCATATTTACCGTTCTCCCTTCTTAATGAAATTTTAAGCGTTACTGGCATTTTAGATAGTCTCTTATAGCTTAGCTCAGGCTAGTGCGCTTTAAAAAGACCTAATTTTGAAAATTTACTCTGGGAGTAAAGAAAACGGAAGGATAGGAATCTTTTTTACATTATTGAATATATTTCTATTGTTTATATATATATATATGGGTATTTATAAAGACGAGATATGCTTTTGAAAATCCCGAAATTTCGG
Source organism: Bactrocera oleae (assembly GCF_042242935.1). Classification (NCBI taxonomy): domain Eukaryota; kingdom Metazoa; phylum Arthropoda; class Insecta; order Diptera; family Tephritidae; genus Bactrocera; species Bactrocera oleae. The sequence goes on from NC_091539.1 coordinate 60,347,767, forward strand.
GATCAGATTTTTAAAAGAAAATAAAAGATTTTTATTATATATATATATATATTTTTTTTTTTGAATTCTATTGCTTATTAGAAATTATATTATTTTATTATGACATTAACTCGATATTCTCGTATCTACATAATTAATTTAATTTTAAGTTCAATTTATTTAATATTTACCTATTTTTTTCCTTGAATTCACACGAAAGCATTGACCTCAGCGCCATCGTAGTCATCTTACAAAGTGTTTATGCAGCTTACACCAGTTTTCGTTGCTCATCTATTTTAATTAAAGCAAACACCACATTTATACACATAAATTTTGCATTCAACCATTTGTAAAAGGCGCTCAGCAGGCGAATGACAATTTGACACATCCTAGCACTCGACTCAGTTGCACTAAGCGCACTTCAGCGGCAGCTGAGAGCTCCTCACACACACACACATACACATGCCACACTTCATTTCGCCACTAAGCCTGGCAATCCCATTCAGCTGGTGACACATCCTAAGCAATATTGTCGACGGCAAAGAACGTCCTCTTAACCTCTTGACACTTGACGCGCGACCAACAGCGGCTTTACAACTGTCACATACCTATAACTTTGCATTCACGCAGTCATTCATTCATTCACTCGCTCCATCATTCTTTCACCCAGTCATTCACATTCACGCGCAGCATTCAGAATATGCACACAATGTGCTCATATCGCTCATGTGTGTATGTGTGTGTGCGTTATCTGCCCAACAGCTGTTGCAAGTATGTGTGTGTGCGTATGCGCACGAGCGAATGCAAATAAAGTACCAGGAAGTCATTTGGCGTTATGCAATCTTAACGAGCTTTCTATGCCTTTCTGTGCCAATATGGCGGCGAAATTGAAGTCGCAAGCGAACAAGCGTATACTTATATATGTGGGTAAATGTGTTTGCGTGTGTATTTGTCTGTTATTGCAAATAATGCATGTTTGCTTTTATCTGCCGTAATGCCTTACAATCCATTTCATATGTGTATGTGTGTGTGTGGGTGTGTACTTCTTTTATTTGTTTGCCTTCCGGCCTATCTCTCTGCCTCGATTTACTTTATTTTATTTTCTTTATTTTTGTTGCTATTCCTGTGTGTATGTCGATGTGTTTGTGGCCATCAATGTGTGTCAAATTGCGCGGGAGCAATGCACATGCAGCGCTACAACTGTGTCTTATATATGTATATTATACTGTCGTGCTTGGCTTTTTATTTTCTTTTGACAACCACTAAGCGCTTTTGTTGATTTGTTCGACTTACAAAAGCTTAAAGGTAGCAAAAAAGAAGTCGAAAATAAAGAAATCTCATTAAAAACATAAATTACATTTGCTTGTGTTGGGCTGAGGATTTTTTTTGCTATGAAATGGATGTAATTGAAACTACAGGCATACACACTTACATACATATATTATACCCTGAATAGTTTGTTTACTATTTGCTTAGTGCTTTGTTTATATTTTTGCACTATTTTTTTGTAGTTTCGGAGATTAATGAGAATTTTTTAATTTTTCTTTCACTCTCTGAGTTGTAAACTGTCGGCATTTTTTAGTGTTTGTTATCAGAAATTATTTTTAAAATATTTTCATTATAAAAAAATAATTTTTTTTTATAGGTTATGTAAAAAAAGTTCTATATTCCCTATAGAATTCGAGGTTTAAATTCCAATTTTATATTAAGAGTGTTGCGGTCCTGTCGGAATTTTCATTGATATATAGACTTTTTATATTTAAGGACTTCTCTTCTGGGCATTTACTTTTTATTGGCTATGGTAAGGCTTAGATTTAAACTTCAATCTTACCTGCTGTTCGAAATCGAAGTTCGAAAGTTTAATTTGTACTATGAATTTTTTATTTTTTTTTTAACTTCGAACTTTCGCATGTAATTCGTAGGAAGTTAGTTTTTTTGTCGAGTTTTAATTAGATTTTATTAAATGAAAATTTATTCGGAAATAAAATTTTTTGATAATTTCTGAACGTGTGGTGATGCCCTGTAATTTATATATCTTTTCGAACCACACTCAGTTTACTTATTTGGAGGAAATTTTTGCAGCTATTGTTGAAACTATTCAACCACCACAGTACTATCACAAGAAAAAATATTTTTTTTATTATTTGTTTTTTATTTTTTATGTTTATTATTTGTTTTTCATTAAATTTTTATTACTTATTTTATTTTTCATATAAATTTTATTTTTTTATATAAATTTAATTTTTTTATATAAATTTAATTTTTTTTTATTTTTCCTTATTGCTTTATTTGTATTTTTATTATTATTTTTTCTTTTTATTATTTTTTTTATATTTATTTTTTTTTTTTTTTATTTATTTTTACTTAAATTTTTTTTTTTATCATTTTAACTGGTTTTTATACTTGAAATATACACCTATTAATAGAAAAAATATTTTAATTTAATTTTTTTTTAATTGTGATTTTTTTATATTTTTTTTATTTGTTATATTTTTAATTTTTACTTTATTTTTATTTTTTATAACTGTAAAAACTTAAAAGACGTTTCCAATCGAATAGTTTTCAAATAATACTTTCAGTATATTTTTCTGTCTTCAAAAATATATAAATACTATCATAAAATACTTATTTAGTTCACAAAACTGAGCCATACTCGTATAATCGCACACAAACACACACATACACACACCAAACTATTCGCATGCCATTTATTTACCAAATTCGCAAATCGCAAGAAAACCATTAAGCTTTTCGTATCCTTGAAATGTCAACACATACCAACCACCAACTCAAACTTCAACAACCCAAACAAAGCCAAGCTCTATAAATAACATACAAAGCAAAAAACCAGTGGCCACGCGGCTGTGAAATGGCTAAAATGAGCGAAACTTGCGTGCGCATGCGCATTCAAGTTGCGCTTTTGAAACTATACGTGAGTATTTAATAGTTATGCGCTCGTATATTTGTACCTTCACTTGATCAATGCTGCGTCAGATCGCCGTATCTTTATCTAACTGTACAAACGTAGAACTTCGGAAGATATATATGCTATACCATGTATACATATCTATATGTATGTGCCAGGTAAATATTAACACTAACTGCTCATTGGCACAGTCACTCAATCATTCAGTCAACTGGAAACGTGACGTTTACATTGTCATTACTGTCATTCACTTTTGCCATTTTTCAAATATCATATTTCAACAAATTGTTTGACTATATAAATTACCGTATCGCATGCGAGAACGGAAAATTATTGCCAGCAATGTCGGTTCTAACAAAGCAAAAGTTTTTCTATATATAATTTACAAAATTTTGACATCTGATATATGCACTACTGAGCCTAAATTGTGAGGGTGTGCCATAGCGCAATTCCAATCAATTTTTATCGTAATTTAGCTGCCGTCCATTGCACCAAAAAAAAAGTTAGCCTACAAAAATTGAGCGCGCTGGTCACTCAATTGACTGCTCACATGCCCTCTGAGTATGTCCAAACCGTTAAATGGAGTTTACCTGATCGTTAGAGTGTCCGCAAAGTTAAAATATAATAGCAGAAAAATATGTCTCCTTTTTACTTTTTGGTTTATTGTTTTCGCTGTGGGTGTGGTAAACAGCAGTTAGTTTTTGAAGTTTTTGAAGCTTGTCAATTAAAATCGGAATGGGTTACGGATAATTGCATAGGTTGGTGTACATAATTTTTAAACTTAATTAGACAGTTTGACTTATGAACGATAACTTCAAGAAAGGGTTGAAGATAAGAAATAAACAAAAGTATAGAAATTTCACAAAAAATATTATATAGAAAATAATTTAAAACTTTTTTTTATTAAATAATAATTAATGTAAATTTTTAATTAATTTTGGTTATTTTCCTTAATATATATATTCAATTAAAAATCAAAATGCAATTATATTAACTTTAACTGATCATAAATTGCTTCAGAAATAATACATCAAAAGCATTCTTTAACTGTTATTTTATTTAAATATATTTTGTTTTCAACTTGCCTTTATTGTCAACAAAGACCTCTTTAACTGTATTTACAACTCTTTTATTACAACATCACATCGCTGTCATGATCGTGTGAAAAACTTTTCCATTCAACACTCGCAAAAGTTAAGTACTTTAACAAGTCATTGCGAACGTGAGCAATAAAATAATTATATAACTTAGCAAAACTAAGATGCTTACATCGGAATTCGTTATGGCTGCCAAGCGAACCAAATTTTCTTCCACTGCAGAAGTCAGAAGAAAATTTGTTTGTGACTTTTGTGTCATAGTTTGTATATATTATGTTGACATTTTACAAGTATGTATAAACCACAGAGCAAATAACAGCAAACCAAGTAACTTGCTCTGCTATTGACTATGTTAAATATGGTTGCTGTAATAAGTTTTTTCTAAAAACTAACAACATGATCATTATGTAAATGTATGTAAGAAAATTTGAGAAAATCACCGGTTTCCTGCTTTTCATACCAAAACTAGTTACTAACTAGTTTTTTATAAACTAGATCACAACTAGTTACTTTAGTACCAGTTGGAATTTTGTTGGTTTTGAATTCAATTTCACTAAGTACGTACCTTCTTGGACCCATTTTTATAAAAAGTCAAATAGTATAGTAAAATTTATAAGAAAATTGATTTAGAAAATAGGAATATACTCGTAATAAAAAAAATTATTACTGATTTTGTTAATTATTTTATTAGGTATCACTTCAAATATTTTTGTATATGTAGCCAAAACCTATATCTTTAGTCTAAGTGTTGCTACTGCGCAGCCAGTTTAGTCCTTCTCTATTCCTCAGTTCAGCGTTATGGGCAAAATGAAACAAAACTTGCTGACTTTACATACATATTTGCAGTTGGCGCCAACCACATACTCGGAACTAATGTAATGACATGCATCTGTGCATGGTGATGCATACCATGTATGTAAATTTGAACATATTTGCTTATGGGCATAAACACACACATACTTCATAACTTCTTCATTGTTTTAACTCTTCCACTTGGAGTCACTTAATGGTCCTACAATGGCGACAACTGCCGCACATACATACGCATTTACATATGCTACTTTGTTAGTAATTATGTTTGTATATATTTATGGTAAACAACTCCGCAAAAATAGTTGAATGAACTTGAGGGCACAGTGTTTTTAGTGACCGAATGTGTACGCGTGTGAGACAGAAGAAAAGTGAAACAAACCAAAATATTAACGAAAACAAAGAAAATGAGGGAAAGCAGATGATTATCAGCTGGTGGCAGTGGCAACAGTGCATTGTAGGTTGATAATCACCGAAAATTTCGTATATTATGTTGTAGTTGAGAGAAGTTTTGAGAATAGGCGGTTGAATTCCATGCGGAGACATGGCGTAGTTGAATCATATATGGAAGTATTCTTGTAACTTATATATTAATTTTTTTAATAGTTTGATATGATTTTTTAAACATAAAACTAAATTAAATTAAATAAAAAATAAAATTAAACAAAAATTTATAATAAATAAATTTACAAATTATAATTATAATATAAAAAAATAATATAAAAATAATAACAAATAATTTTAAATAAAAAAACAATATTAACTTAAAAAAAATCCAAAAATTTAAAAATAAAAAAAAATAAATTTAAAAATAATAAAATAATAATACAAAAAAATAATAAAAAGTAATATAATAATAATGAACAAAATTTTATAAAAAAGTGTTGTTTGAAATGCAAAACAAGAGTAAACATTTTTAATAAGAAATTAAACAAAAATATTAAATTTAAGTAAATTAAATTAACTGAATGGAATAAAAAATATAAAAATTTAAAATAATCGTAAAAGTGAAAGCAAATAATTATATTAAAATAAATTATTAAATAAAAAAAAAATTTAAAAAGAAAAAAAATATATAAAACGAAAAAAAAAATATATATATATGAAAAGAAAAAAAAAAATTAAATTGACAATAATAAATAAAAGGTGCACTGAAAATTTAAATTTCGTAAAATTTTAATTTGAGGACTAGAAGGACAAAATTTGAGAAATTATCGGGGATAAAAAAAGTATTATTATTAATAATAACCATTTAAAACGAATTCCGAAAATAGCTCATAACTGCCCAAATTGGTAGTAGTAGACTAGTATAATCGATAAACCAAAGAAACGTCATATGCCAACACCATTTCAAGTCTTTCTGGTCATTTGAAAAAGAAAAAAAAAATATATGAGAGTTTTTTTTATAAGAATAATAATGCTAATATACTATACCTGTATTAAAAAAAGTAATGACCGATGTTTCCGAAATTATTTTTTTCCATTTTTCTCGGGATATTAGCCTTGCCTAAGAGATCTAAAATTAATATTTTAAATGTTTCATAAAAACTCTTCAATAATGCATTTAATAAATTAAATTAAACCATTGAAAGCCGTTAGAAAACATAATGACAACCGAATTGAGAAACATGGTATCGAGGAAACTAGTTTGAATATTCTAAAAGCCAGTCTAAATTTTCAAGAAATCTGAAGTCTCACACACTATACCTCCAAAAATTGGACTCCGGGCCTTTCTATGTGCCTTAGAAGACACAGTCGGAAACTTTGCAAGCTCTCTCTCTCTCACAATATTTCTACGTATCTTTCTCCCTGCAAGTATAATGCATTTTCTCTTATTTCGACAGCAACTCTTCTTATTCACTTACAACAACAAAGTAAGCGGAAGCAAAATTCCAGTTACCAGCCGCTGCTACATAGTATACATATGATCCATGTAGCACACATTTGCAGGCAAGCAAAGAAACCAACCAATTTCCATTTCCCAGTTCGTTTTTTTAATTCCATTTCAACTCTCCTGTTGAAGAATTCACTCACTATAATGCATTGCTATTTGTTGTTGTTGTTGTTGTTGAAGTTCTTTGAAAGTAAAGTGCTGGGCAAAACATAAGCATGCATTACCCTTCAAACAAAAGGAGGCAGCACATTCGGATATTTATATATACATACATAGATGTATGTTGTTTGCTTAAGTGCAGGAAGCAAAACTTCGCATTCTTTTTGTTTGGCGTTTCTAAGTAGTGAAAGAAAACATATTAAATAAAATAAAAGACTTTACTCCTTCTTCTTCTTCCTTCTTATGTCTGCTGCTTCTTTTACTATAGTTTTGTTTTATTCTTCCCACCTTGCTCTCGGCCACAAAATTTTCGCTTCAGCTGGCTTCTGCGTCTGAGTGCCGCACACATTTAAAGGCGCTTAGCGTTTTATGCCCACTCACTTCCTTGAAATGCAGATAATAATGCAAATGTGCAGCACTAATAGTGAGCCTTTTGGGCGAGTAGCCTTTTGCGTTTGCATTTAAAAGAAATAAGCCGCTTTGCTTGGCACTAAATTGGTATCGCTTGTTGTTTTAGCATCTTCCGGCTTTTGGAGCTATTAAAAGGCACGGACTTTATACTTTGAAGGCGCACGTACGTATGAGTACTATACTTTTCTAAACTCGTGTCATGTCAGAGAACCCGAAACCATAACTAAATAGCCCAGTTAATGCTTACATTGTGGGCTCTAAGACAGATTTTCGATAGCAAAAATTAATAATTTTTTTTTTATAAAATTAGTGCATGAGAGGATATCAAATGTACAGAGTGTAGAAAATGCATATTGGAATTAATCATAAATTATTAATTTTTGTATTTAAAGTTGTTGTTTCGAGGTTTTTTTTTTAATCATATAAAATACATTTGAAACAAACCCTCAGAAAGTAAGCTGTAAATGTAACTCACCATCGATAAATATCGGTAACAATGCATATATTAATAAATATTGATATAAATACTTAGCGGTGTCAAAATTTATCGATGATACTACTTGTAATATTTATCGATAACGATTCCTAAATATTCTAATAATTATCGATACAGTTTATCGATATCTAAAAAAAATCTTGCATTCGATAATAATAATTTTTTTGGATTTTTTATTAATAATGGCAATAAACTACACAAATATTTGATATTTTTCTACAGTTCCGCTTTAGAGTGTTCTACTTTGTAGTGTAAATTTTAATTTTGCCAATGACTTTATAACGAATATTTAATATAAATTGATAAAAAAAATGTAAAACAATAAACAAATAGTTTCTTAATTATTTCTTTTCTTATCTTTTTAGGTAAACGAACATAACAATTTCGCAGTCAAGACAGCAAAACATGATGCCTTATGTTGCAAGACAGAAAGAAACACTTTAGTTTCGTCTTAATATCGTTACGTAATTATACTTTAATTTTAATACAAACATATATTTTTGGAAAGATCAGACAAAAATCAGACTTATATACTGAGACTGGTAGGTCGAGAAGTTTCAACTTTAAGATCGAATTTGTATCCGTTACGAAAACGGCACACTGTATTAGCTTCCTGAATTCAAGGCAATATTTTTTGTGAACACGTTTCTATTAGATCTAATATATAGAGCTTAAAAGAAAGATTTATATTTCTATGCATAGCTGAACTTCCCAAAATTATTTGTGAACTGTTTTATGTTGCTGTAACAAAACAACTCAACCAACAATACTGTGCGAATTGATTAGATCATGCATTTCTAAAAAATTATTTTCAGACACAGCTGTGTCATAACTATTTACAGTAATTACTTTCATTACTCGCAATTACAAAACAATCAAAAATCAAGGCAAGCGATATTTCATTAATTTCACCACCCACCATTGTATGCATTGCTACTATTTAATTAAATAACAGTACTATTGCAATACTATTTGCTTTGCAAAAATTAGCAAGTTCATAAAATCTTAAAAATATGGCTCGCGTATTGTGTAATCATGCACACCCCCGCGCCAATTTCGAAATCAGTTGCAAATTTTGTAGTTGTGGCCGCTTTAAATAATTTCCGGCTTGCTAACCGAAAATGGTTAATTACATTGGCAAAACGCTAAGCGAGCACCACCCAAACACCTACAACTGTTGGCGGTTGAGGGTTATGAGTGACTGATTAACGCATAAAAATAAAAAACAAATTTTAATAAAATAAAAATTATGAGAAGAAACATATGAAAAAAATAAATAAAATTTAAAAAACAGTTAAAAAATTATACTAATAAAAATGATAAGAAATATAACTATAATAAAATACAAATATATGTAAATGTAAAAAAAATATCAAATAAAACAATCAAAAATAAAATTAAGTAAATAGGTAATATTAAAGATAAAACAAATTTATTTAAAAAATATATACATACACATATACAGTATAAAGAAATATATATAATATTTAAAATATATTGAAAACTTTATGTGAATATATAAAATATACTAAATACAAAAAAAAAAAAAAAAAAATTTTAAATATAAATATAAAAGCAAAAACAAAAAAATTTAATAATGTTAAATGTATAACAAAATACAAAAAAAAATATATATATAAATACATACATCAATAATGTGGAAAAAATAGATATAATTATTAAAAGAAATTAAATAAAAATAAAAAAACTATGAGTAAATATAAAATATATACTTATAAAAAATAAAAAAAATAAATAGTAAAAATTAAAAATATTTCTAAAAATTTAAAAAGCATTCAAAACTAATAAAGAGAAAAAAAATTAAACCAAAAATATGTAAGCATATATAATTACATAAGCAATAAAAAAATAGTAAATAAAAAAGTAAAAAAAATTAAATAATGTTCAAGTTATGACAAAATTATTAAATAATATGTGTAACAAAATATAAAAAAAAGTAATAAACTAAAACTGAAAATAAAAATAAAAATAATAAATAAAACAAATATAACAAAACAAAAGGAAATTAAATAAAAATAAAAAAAATAATAAAAAAATAAAAATAATAAAATAATCAAAATAATAAAAATTTAAAAATAATAAAAAAAAAAAATAAAAAAAAAAATAAAAAAAATAAAAAATTAAAAATAATAAAAACACAAAATATTAAAAAAAGCAATAATTAAAAAAAAAGTTATATAAAAATAATTTTTGCATTTGAACAACCCCTAAACGCCTAAGGTTGCAACACTCTTCATAACTATTTGTTTTAATTAAAAATTTGTTTACAAATGAAAGTCACAACACACGTAAAAGCGAAAATAAACCACAACTACTGATGGCAGTGCGTTGACATAGGCGACACACACGCACGCACACTCTTACAAAATACAACATTAAATGCAAATGACTGAAAATTATTTGAAAATATGAATTCGTAAGCGTTAGCAAGCGTGTGAGTATCAATATGCCAGCTATTTAGCGAGCAAACAGCGATATTGCACTGCGCACGCGCCCACTACAAGCAAATAGATACACGCGCACCTTTACTAACAAGCATTACTAACGCTGGCCGCGCGCGTTAAGTTAGCGTGTCGCGCAAGCGTAAATTCACTAATTTGGTCAGTAACAAACAATGCCATTAGCACTAACATTGTTGTGCCGCTTGCGAAAGCCCCCGAAAAGCGTAAATTAAAAAATTAAATGCATGTAAATAATACAGAAATCACCGCTTAAACTTATACTTTTATGTATGTTTGTTGTTGATTACAATTGCACGTTAACAAGGTGCGAAATGGCAATTGAAGCGGGTGCGCTGAGGTCGCGCACGATTTCAATTCCACTCGACTTTTCGATTGCGATATACATACATGCCGTTAATCGATATACATATGTATGTATATGCATTATATATAAATATAATATATGCTGCTGTGTAGCGCCAGCGTGTGAGCTCTTAAATGCTGCTGGTGGGTGCCAATATAGACTCATGAGTACTTACATATTTACATATATGTATATGTCATATATTCAATCATTTCCATAAATTTGTTCACTAATTTTCCACCGAACAGCTGTAGGTGGCTTGCGTTGGTGCGGGTGGCGGTTGCGCAGCGCTGAACTTGTAAATTGCTACTCTTTACAAAACTACTGTAATACAAACTGGCGATGAATGCTAAAATCGGCAACCCACAAACTGGCGAAATCGCAGAGTATAATTGCACAAAATTCAAACGGAATTTGCGATTGCATTGTATATATGCACATAGATAAGCAGAGGCGCAACTGCGTGGGCGTTTTAGGGGTCTCGAACCTTTCTTTATAACATTTTTGGTTGTCTGGCCAAAACGTTTGTTCAAATTTGTGTTGTGTTTTTATTGTTTGACTAATATATAACGACGTTCTACAAGATCTCAGCTGGCTCTTAAAATTTGATAGATTGCACGAGGTTGAGAATATGACATTTCTTATTCTAGAGCATCGTTTAATTATTTCGTGCAAAAACACACATGTTTTTGGGAATTTTGTTTTGAAGACACACTTAAAATCTTTTTTTACAATACCAGTAAAGTATGATACTCGAAGAATGTTGTGCAAAATCTCGAAGAAATCTTAAGAAATACGGCAATGGCAGCAATTATTCGAACGTGTCTTGGTTCTTAAGTTTGCGGTGGCCTTCCTAACTTAGTGCTGAATCATTCGAAAGCAAAAAATCAAGTTATATTCGTTAGATAACAGCTTAGCGCAGACCCAGAAGGCTTTTCTAAATTTGAATTTTTCATATTTTTGGAACATTTTGAAGTAAAAAAGTTTTTTTGTTTTTGTCAAAATTCATGCGGTTCTTGTATTGATTTAAGCCAAGCTACTCTATTATGGAGGCCTGACTGCCGATTTTAAGACATCGATGTCCAAGTTTAGATATACTACTTTTCGTTTATGGTTTCGATAATGAGAAAGATTTATATTGAAAAAAATCGAAAGCGGGTGAAGATATGAACCCGTTTCTCTAAAAGTCAAGCTTCATCAGTTATGTACAATTATCTGAAAAAGTTGGTGTTCAGTTAACAATTAATATAGAAATCATCACAATTGTTTTCAGAGCAATTTTGAGACATGTACTTGGTTTAACAGATTATTGTTAAGCGACTTTACGAGCTTAGCTATTTATATAATATAATATCGAATTTTTAAACATAATATTATTAAATAATATATTAATTTTCTCGAATTTCAAATGTGAGGACCTTTTTTATGATCGAAAATGCCAAAGTTAACCCCTCCTCCATCATAAATTTTGTTCCGCCACTGTAGAGTGTATTCATATATTGCAAAAATAAATAAAATATAAATATGTTTGCATATATTCGCAGCGTTTTTGTAGTATTAAATTAGTTGCTATTTCTAGACACGTCAAAACTTGTCGTCACGCAAACAAATCAAACAACCTGCGCTTTGGAGCCGCATTCAATTTCAATTTAACATAAAATACAATATAATATAATTACATTTCGCATTCAATGCAAATTGATAACAAGGTTAAGAGCGCACGCATAGCTAACTGGCTCGCTGCCTAATTAACTGTGTGTATAGTATATATACATATTTATTTACCCGCTAAATTGTTGGAAAGTGTGAAATGAAAAATTATGACTGAAACAATGAATATTTTATTGGTTTTTCGTCTGAAGTTGCAGCATGTAAATCAGTGAATGACCTAGTGACTGACTGTGGCTCGCTGATGACTTAAACATTGCATTTGGCAACGCGCTGCCTGCCAATTACCGCCTGATTTTGCCATTTATATCAGCGTCAAGTTTGTTTGTCATTTGTAGAATTGACGATTTCTAATTACTGAGGTTATTTGAATAATGGATAATTGCCTAGTATTTACCGGAACTGATTACTGTCTTCTGGCAGTGTGGGTGTCTTATGAGGCTGACATTAAACTAATTAGCTGCCCTGGCATTGAACGTGCTACTCATCTTGATGGGAATGTGGATATCTTAATTGAGATATGCGGTAGATTGTGACTTAGATTTGTTTATTAGCGTGGCTTCTAAAGACATTTTAGCTTGGCTTGTAATTGAATAAAGTTGTAAAAGTTTGAGAATTGTTAAAAATAATCTTAGAGAATTCAGTACACCTTCTGAAGAAGATACACACATTTTTGACTTATCAAAGTTATCTTTTAAATTTTACAAGGTTTGGTTTGAGTATTTGACTATCACACGATAGGTTATGAAAAAATCGAAAATTGCAAATAAAATTCGATGAGTAATTAAAAACTTTGTTTGAATGTTTACTGTCTACTTTGAGGTTAAGGCAAGCGGCGACAAGTAGGTGTTGTTAGTCTGTAATTCTGTTATTAAGTTTTAAAAGTGGAAAATTGTGCAGGTTCAAATACTCTTACTTAGTACTATGTTTAGAAAAAAATATATTTTTTATGGAAGTCCCCCGTACCTTTAAATTTAAATAAGCACTCTGTAAACTACTTTTAGGCTTGGTCAGAACATAAATGTTTAGAAAAGATACTCTGTGCTGAAGCATAAAGATTTCTATCTTAATGACAGACACTCGTAGCTTATATACAACTGAACTTAGATATAACTGTTTTTCACTCAGACTCTCTTAAGAGCTAACCTCTACTTTTTAAAATAAACACTCTGCTTACTCTTAATTTCTGTTCTACATTTAGGCGTGTTGAACAAATAAAGTCTATAAATGGCACCCTGCATTAATACTCAGCAGACCCTTTTAAAAGAAGAATTTTTGCTTTTCACTTTGCCAACTTTATGTTAACTTAAATATTTGAATAACTTTGAACGAATGTATTCTGTAATGTAAAAAAAAAAACAAGCCTTATGTGGCCCCCGCCAATTTTTGTAAAGATCAATTGAGTTTCTCTTTTTTAAAATATTTTCTCTAGGCGGATATACATATTATAGTACAGCAGAGATTATTTTATAATTATTTATTTCATATAAAATTTTATTTCACTTCTCTCCATTTTGAAATTTCTAATCATTCTGACAGCTTCACTTTTGTGTTAACACCTGCCAAATCGGGTAATCCCGTGTAAACTTACCTCACCAAAAATAGCATGCCTTCACAGTTTCATTCATAATTTCCGCCTACAAACGATTATTAGAAATACGAGCATTTCTTAACACTTAAATTCGATCAAAAGCTACAAGTGAAATCAAATTTAGCAACCAATAGCCTGACATTTTAATACTGTTTTAATAGTCAAGGTACTCTATCGAGCTCAAATATTATATAATCATAAGCGTGCGTTTATTTGCAAATACTCGTAGCTTTTTACTTAATTAAGCGCAAAATCTGGCATTAAGTACTCTTCAACAGACCACTTTTCACGCATGTGCTTAGATTTTTATGGTCAGTCGCCAACAGACATGATGTACTTAGTGCGCATGCGCGAACTTAATATTGCCGATTTTTTTTTTTTTTAATTTCGGCAGTTGTGTTGAAAGTGGGTATTTTTTTGAATAAAAATTTTTTTTTTTAATTTATATTTTTAATTTTGAGAAATTGAATTATGTTAAATGGTATTTCTATACCCTGAACTAGGTATATTTAGTTTGCCACGAAGTATGTAGCACATAAAAGGAAACGTTGGAAACCCCAGCGTAACAAGCTGAGTCGATTTAGCCTTGTCAGTCTGTCTGTATATACGCGAACTAGTCTCTCAGTTTTTGAGATATCGATCTTAAATTTAGCATATAACCTTTTCTCACCACGAAGCTGCTCATTTGTCGGAATGGCCGATATCGGATCACTATTGCATATAGATGGCTATACAAACTGAACAATCGGAATCAAGTTCTTGCATGGAAAACTTTTTAATTTGACCAGATATCTTCACGAAATTTGGAACGGATCATTATCTAAGGCAATAATGGAATCTCCGAAGAAAATGGAATCAAATTCTTCTAAGGAACCTGTTGTATTTGTGAAGGGTATTATAAAAAAACCAAAATAAAAATACATATAAATATTTTTGGTAGCAATTTTGAAATCTTTTAAGCATTTATCAACAGTTTTTTTCATTCGAAATTGCCCAATATAGCCTCAGAGCGAAAAAATTTCACAAGCTGGCATTTGCAACAGCTAACTACAAGTATATACACTTTTATTCCGTAATTTGAAGAAAACCCACAGCAAAACTATTAAACAGTCCGCTACTTACGAAAGCATTGTAATAATTGGAAATTTTCAAGATTGCCAAATCTAAGCAAAGAAATTCCATAGATTTCCGGCGCTTTGTAATTTTAAAAATAGCAAATATTGGCAAATAAAAAAATGCAGAAAACTTGCCGGAAAGTTCTCTGCAAGCATTCTAAATGAAACGCAAGAGCCAGCAAGCACTCTAAAATCTCATTCGCACTTAATTATCATAAAAACGTAATCAAAACAAAACCGCTAAGCAGCCAACAGCCAAACAGCATGGGCGCACAAATAAACTCAGTGTTTGTTTTCGCATTTGTGTGTGTGCGTGCGTGTGTTTGTTGATGTGGTTGCCAACACTAACAAAGCGCTGAGAATATGCTAGTACTCACCATTTGGCAGGTGGCCAAAGACGCCTCATCGTTTGGCGTGTTAATAGACCGCAACATTGCGCACACACACACATATCAACACACTCGCCGTCAACCACCCACTTGTCTATGCACCGCAGCAAATGCGGAAAAGACCGCCCAACCACACCACCCACCTGTTGATTGCGCGCCGCTTGGTGGCGTTCGCCTCATCTTCATTTGCCACACTGTTTGTTATCGAGCAGATACATCGATGTTGATTACGATGCTGATGATGTGCTGCCGCTTTGATAGGCTAAGTAGTTGATTAGCGCACATAATTTGCTTATTTGAATAACGTGAGCGTGTTTTCTAAATTATAGTTGGGTATATTTATAATAACAAAATCAAAAGGCAGTGTGTGTGTATGATTAGATTTGTTCGAATTTTTGTTTTTTTCGTAGCATTTCACTACCTTCAGCGCCTATTTTGTAATTGTTGACTTAATTCAGCAGTTTTCTAATTTTTATTTATTTTCTTTTTTATTTACAACCTGGTTATATTTTTGTAATCATTTTTAATTTTTTATGGGTCAATACAGTCAAAACTAAAATTTCTTGTTTATTTCTAACATAATTTATATGTGAAAATTTATTTTTCTTGGCTTAGATGAAATCGTTTCTCGAAAATTTAAGTTATTGTATGATTCTTTTTATGGTAAACATAAAGTGTGGTTCATGTTGTCCACATCGGATAGTAAAATCTTAAAAACACTCTGTACCGTTATATCGATATTAGAATTATGAAATATATTAGAAATCAAGTTTTTATTCTTACAGATCCTTATTTAAAATATTTGTCATTTCTTTCATATATTGATATAAGTACCTTTTATGAGATTAGAATTAATATTAAGTATTTCGAATTTCTCATATTTAATTCCACTTTTCCTTGTATTGACAGATATAGCAACCCATAGCTATACTACAAAGTGGTATACCACAATCCTACCGATCCTTTGGGCTAAAAATAAGTTGTAGAATCAAACAAAAATGTATACCAATTGAAGTCTAAATCATACCAAATGTGGGTGGCACAATCAAAGACCCATTAGTAGACTCTCGTGAAGGTCTGCACTATTATGAAAGTAATAAGAAAACAATTTTAATTATTTCAGCTCTTCTTTGCCTAAAAATATCGATAGATCCCTCTTTGTTATTTGCTCTGAAGAAATTTGTCATCAAAATGACAAAGCCTTTTTAATGTAAAAGATTTGAATTACTTTTAGAAATATAGCACACAGTTCAAAATCTTATGTCTTTCGAAAAAAATCGACCTTAGCACTACCACTGATTTCATGCTCAAATCAAAACTGAAGCTTCGCTAGTCTAAAATTATTCTCTTCACTAATTTTCTCTGTCATCTTGCCAATGCTGTTGCTTCACAAACAAATAGCTCTGAATCAGGGTTGCTCAGATAAATCTAATATAGATTAAGTTTAAATCTGGAAGAATTATTATAATTGATTTTAAGTCTTATGTTTTAAAAGTATAAAAAAAAATAAAAGAAATTTGTAATTTCATTTGTCATTTGAACCATTTACAGTGGTAAAAGTGAGCTAAAATATGCAAAACAAAACTCGGCAGCATTGAAAATAGAAGTTATACAACTCGCACACTTTCCTCCTTCAATTCAACTCGATAGCTTTGTTGTTGCTTTCACATGTAATTTTTTTTTGACAAGAGAGTAGAGAAATGACCTTCTTCACCTTTCCATATAATGTCTTCAGCCGCATGAATAATTATATTATCTTATACAGAACACCTAAACCTAACGGTGTGTGTTTTTTTTTTTTAATATTTACAATTTTATATACAACTTTTTTAAATTCAAAATACATTTTCTTATAAGTTATGTATTTATTTACTCACTCTCGGCTTATTGATATTTAAAATTATAGGGCAATCGTTGTTTATAATAACGCACTCTTTAACACCACTTTAATGGCATACAATTTTATTGGTTTCACACTCAAACCAATTTAGCACAATTTAAAATTTTCTTCGCCCGATTTCCACAACATTGCCACACTTGCATTTCGCTTATCTCATTTTAATGTTTATTTTTATTTCTTGTTTTTTTTCCCCACATACCTAAAAGTTCATATTCGCAATGTTTACAATTTAGTTTAATTTGTAATTGCCATTGCTTTTCGTTTCATTGAAAGTGCGAATTTGCGGCGTGCGCCTTTCGGCTACTTAACTCAAGGTTCACCGCATTTTCGCAGCTCAACGGTCAAAATCATGGCAACAATTAAGCACCGGTCGACACTTAGGCATTGTTGTACTTTTAATTGCATAGCACAGCATATCGTATACATAGTACAAGTACAATAAATAATTCGGCAGCCGGCAATCCTTGACTTATACAACTTCCAAGTGCGGAACTGAAGTGCGACTTAATTTAGAATATGTTGTTGACCCATATCGGCCTTCATTTGTGTGTAATTCAATATTGATTAAATTACATAAATATTTTAAGGTATTCACGGTGAACTGTGCAAGGGTCAGGTGGGAAATGTTGAGATTATTATCATATATTTTTTGTTGTTGTATATTTAGATATACTAGGTATTTAGGTCGTACGGAAATTCAGAAAAAATTTTATGGTTTCAAGTTATTTAAGCTGCGCCAAAATTTAAAAGATTTCTTTGATTTCGCTTTTGATAACTATAATTCACAACTAGTTTATTATTAAGTGCTTTGAGATTACTTAATGTGTGGTTTTTATTGCGTCAAATTTTTCCACAGGCAGTCACACTAATTGAAGCGTTTGTTGATCTGTGGCAACACTGACCAAGTCAAAATTATATTTTAGGAATTATGATGCATCATGGCGATTGGCCTCAGATATTTGCAAAAATTTTCTATTTTCATATTTCCAAGAAAAATCTCTCTTCACTTTTAATTTTATACCAAGTTATTTAATTTTTTTGTTTGGAAATAAATTATTTTTAACAGTGAATAAAAGTTTTCAAAAATATTATCTTACTAATTATTGTATGAATTTACTATTCTATTTGAATAAAACTTTTAAACATGTGGCAACCCTTCACAAATACATATTATCTATGTATGTATATATATATATTAGATTAAAATCATTTGAAAACTTCTTAAGTTTGATCTCTATTATGTAATATATAATTTTCTATATAAAATTTATTCAATAAAAAATTAAAAGATCTGGCAACTCTTTTAAATTTTTAAAGTTTAATTTTCTTGAAAGCTTTTTACATTGCAGCGAATTTATGTATTTATATTTTGTTTGAATTAAAATTTTCTAACAGGTGGCAACCCTTCACAAATGTTTTTTCGATTAAAACTTCTTTAGTTTGAGTAACATTTTTAAGAATTTAGTTTATATTTTTAATTTAATTTAAGAAAATGAAAGATATGGCAGCCCTTATGGTTTTTTTCAATTATTTTTAGTTTTTGCAAGTATAAATTTCCTTAAAGAGTTTTGCATTGTAGCGTTTTTCCATATATTAATTACTATAATTTATTTTTGATTTAATAGGTGGCAACCTTTTAACTTGTTTCTGTTAAAACATTCGCGTATTAAACCAGTTACATATTTCTAAGAATGCTTCGAATCGGTTTGTTGTCTATACACTGCTAGTGAGATAAAATTGTATTTGTTACACAATTTTATTGCAGTCCAACGATGTTGTTGTCTTGCCTGAAGAATGATCACAAAAATCTTTATACAATATTTTTTTATTTCCAAAAATATTCTTTAATTATAAAAACTCTGTTGATTTGTTAAAAACATTTCCATAAACAAATTTTTTTTGGTCACCTACCAGCAGTCTCCTGTTCTGTGGGTGAGAAGGGAGCTGCGCTTTTTGGTAAAGTGATATCTTCCGCCTTTTACGGCTTGACAAATGTCGCAAAGTGAAAACCTACCCAAAGAATACGCAAAAAATTAATGATTGCCGCAAAAACGCGTCGAAAATTGTTGACTTGTTGCCGTTGATTTGCTTTATGCACATACATACACACTAAACTACCTATGTACGAGTATGTACATGCATACAAACATTCGTGATCGATCAGTAGAAGACAACAGAAATCTTGGCCATTTAAGGTTTGCCACATTGTTGCGCATTTACCTTCGTGCGAAGCGGTAACAAGCCGAAAAGCCGCTATACCTTTGGAGGTATGTGTGCATTTAAGCTCCCATATATGTATGTACTTATGTATGTATGCCGTCCAGCGCTGGAATCGCACGATATGCGAAAAATTAATGAGGCAAATAGTTAAAAACGCAACAAAACACATCTACATATGTATATATGTATGTATGTTGCTGTTGAGTGTGCCCATGTAAATGTCCATATACGTATGGCAACAACATGGCGCAAGCAGAACGTGCTGTGTGCCCACCCGCCACTGCGCATCGCTTTACAGCGGCGGGGGAAAAAGACCGCCACTCAGCGTTTCTCGACTTGGCAGCACACACTTATCTATATAGATATATTTATGTAACCATATAAATGACTACACATATACATACATATGTCTCTTAGATGTTTGTGCGTCTATTTTGATCGGCATGTGGGTGGGAGTGTCCACTGTAGCTCCGCCAAGTCAACAATAGCTTTAGCCAAACCGCTTTGACGAATGAACACCGCCATGTAACCGAATAGTTAAAAACAATACTTTTGTGAACAACAATAAAAGCAAAGCTTGATGAATGAGCGCATAAGCGAAGCAAAGCAAAAAGCAGGCGAAATGAACCATGAACTTTGCGTGCCCTAAGCGAGCAGTCAATACTCTGAACGACCAGCCAACAAGTCAACAAATCAAGCGAACCGCCACCGTACGAACACGAAACCGCAAACGCGACAAAGTCCACACCAAAAAAATGAAGTCAAAACTATAGTTTATAATTATTCGAAATTCTCAGCCTCTAAAAGTTCAATAACTGTACACTGTGCGCGCACAAATATTTTTTTTGTTTAAATTTGTTTGAGGTACTCTTTCTGGTGTAGCACGTAAAAGAGGCGCATAAAAATCGCACGCCCACGAACAATCTTTTTAAGCCGAGAAGACATATCTACGAAAAGGTAGGCACAAAAAACGATTGTCAACAAAGCCGTTAAACGCTGAACGCTGTGAAAATGTAGCGATTACATCACTTGTTTAGCAAAATCTATAATTTGGTGATTTCGTAAATGCCCTTATTTAATTCAAATTACTTGTTTACTGCCGGTTTTTGGTTTTCGTTTTGCAGGCGAACTTTGATTTTGACTACTTAATTAGTAAAAAAAAAAAAAATTTAGTTAAAATGAAAAAAATATATATGGAGATTGTTTTGTAGAGAGTACTTGTGTAATTATATGTAGTTAAATATAGAGCTGATCATTTTGTATACCATTCAATAAATATCTGGTGATCTCAGGTGATCTCCAATTCATTGCGGTAGTTATTTCATCTGAAAACATTCCAGCTTTACATTCGTCATATAATTTCTGAAATAAAACCTTATATTGTCTATAATAACTTTTAAGAGAACAGTCCGAAAAGAAACGTTAGAAAAATACTCGCCTAAAAAGCCATAATATTACCGATAGTCTAAATATACATACCTCAGTAAAATAGTTATATGTGCAAAGCATGTATGGTATTTAATGATATTCATATTACATAAAAACTATCGGCGAAACGAAATATTATGATGAAGAGTCAAATAAGTTCAGAAAAATGGAATTAAAAGAGCATGGAAATCGATGAAATCGCCTATTTCCTATATAACATTATTTTAAATTCCATTTGATTCTTTCACTTTCCAGTATGCAAATCAAGCAACAATGATTGTATCGGGGTAATACTTGCGTGAATAATGCGTTTAAAGTATGCCACCTTGTGACCAAAAATTATCTAAATTGAACCAAAACTGTTCAAGCCCCTAGGTACTGAATATGCGGAGCCCAGTAAATAGTATATATTTTCTAAATTTGTAGGTATATAATTTTTTAATTACATTTTTTACTCCAAAAATATTATTATTTTTAATCAAATAATCTAGTTTAACTTATTGAATATATTTATATTTTATTAATTCTTTAATTTTTTCTTACCATTTTTTGTTATTTTTATTTATTATTTATTATTTGTATTTAGTTATGTATTTATTAATTTTTATTTTTTTTAAATTGTTTTTGCTAATTTTTTTTTATATTATTTAATTTTTTTTTTAATGTAACAATTGTTTTTATTTTTCTTTTATTTCTCATTAAATTATTTTTAATCCTTTTGTTTTATATAATTTAAATTTAATTTTTTTTTTTGCATTTAAATTTAGATTAAATTTGTTTTTTTTTTATTAGTTTATATTTTTTAATTTAATTATTTATTTTTTCTTTAATAATATTTTTTTTTTGTAATTTTGTTTTTATTACTCCAACTGACCTGACAAACCACAATGCCGCTGCAGCATGTTCTCACTAATGCAATTCTTAAATTAATGCATCGATTTCCTGCAACCAGAATTTTAATCCGTCCATTGCAACATAATTTACACAAATGCTTTCAAAAGTGTTGCGTGACCAAAGCCATATTTGCGTCAAATGCAACCAACAGACCAATCAACAAATCAGCAGCCTCCCAGCGAACATCTTACACACACAAACAAACAAACATACAAACCTGACGAGTGGAAGCCAATGAACCACGAAGCATTCTAACTGCATTACTAATAAGATGGACTTGGCCTTACGTGCCACGTTCCCTTTGCTCATAAATTGTCACCAAATTGAGCATCTGCATGTGCGCTTATGTAACTTATACACACATATGTTTGTTTGTATGCATGTATGTATGTGTTGCTTGTGTGCGTGACAGCTGCTACGGTAGCAACAACACGCATCCTTACTTTGCTCCTACAACCTGCAACATTTCACTGCTGTTTACAGCAATGTTGACATCTATATGTATGTATGCATATATATATATATATGTATGTGTGATTGCACGAAGCATGTGCGCGTGTTTTGTATTTGTAAGAAGCCTTCATTATTAAGGTTGTTAGTGCCAAAGCACGCCTTACTCATCATTCTAGACACGCAAGCGAGTATGCTGTCAACTCACATTGTTGTTGCTTCTGCTATTCTTCTTTACTGTTGTTGCAATTGTAGTGCGCTCCATCAATGAATGGGATGTCGGCGCCAGCACTACTAAAACCGGGCGGCTGGCTACTCACGCCTAAGACGACGTGTCCAGACAAAACGTACACATCCGTTTGAGTGCTCCAAAGTTGTTTTTCTCGCCGTCGAACTGGCTCGTAAGCTGCGCCGTACAATGTATACCATGTGTATCGTACATATGTATGTACGTGTTTATGTGTAAATAGTGATCGTTGTTATTTACGAGGGTTACTTGTTAGATTTCGGTTTGGGGTATTACTGTTGTTGTAGCTCCAAAATTAACAAGCGCTTCTAAAAGGCTCGAAGAGATTTAGTGGCATTTCCCGATGCGATTGACTCTAAATGCACCTGTGTGTATATATGTACATATGTATATATTTCTTAAAATGTTATTATTCACCCTCGTAATTGGCTGAGGAGTGCTTCAGTAAAACAGTTATTCTATATCGATACTGTGAACTTGTTTTGTGTTATATAATAGGAGTATTTCAAATATATGAATATGTGCGTATATGTGTAAGCATGTCCTATATTCCTGTGTAAAACATTAGCAGCTTGTAGAAATTTAGACTATTTCCATATTCATGTGTATAAACTAAAATCTCCGATATAATGAAAAATGGGCATGGCGTTACCTATTGGATTTATTTTTTTTTGTTTATTTTTTTATTTTAAATTTTCTTTTATTTAACTTTTTTTTTAAATTTTTTTTTTTAATTTTTTTACAAATTTTTTTTTTTTTAATTTTTTTTTTTATAATCTTTTTTTATTTATTTAGTTTTTATTTGTTATTTTTTTTGCAAAAATATGTTTTTAAAGTCCTTTGGAAATGGTGTTGCCAACCTTTTTTTTTTAACAACGGGTTCAAAGTTCCTTGTAAATTTTATCAAAAACATTTTTCCATACACCTAACACTTAAATGTCGGACCTAATAAAAAATGAACATTAGCAATCGGATTTAAACAATTTTTTTTTTACAAAAATTTTTATTTTAAAGTAACTTGTTTCGATTAAAATCATAACACTTTTATTAAAATAATGTTTTTGTACATATTACCTTCACCCAAAATTAGGTCTATGAAATGTATATGTCATTGTCAATCATATTATTTTTGTACTCAAATATGGATATATAGTTTCTTTTAAATTTTCCCAAAAATATTTTTATTTAAGCTTAAATCACGCTGAATGGTATCTTTAGAGAAATTTTAGTGCCATTTATCGATTTAAATACTAAATTAACCCTTAAGTACATGCTTTAGACTTAGCATTTACGCTCAAGTTGTACAATATATTGAACTTTGGTATATTCCGAGGCTTACAAATAATATACGTAGATATAACCCTTATTATATGCAGCTCATGAAGAAAGGACCTAACGGCCCACATGTTGCAGTTACAGGGTTAAGAAATGCTACAAAAATGTTTTGTGCTAAACTTTTTAAGAACTGCTGAACTGCAAATAAAATGTCTACAATATAAACATCACAAGGGTTTTTACGTCGATATTCCAGAAAGAAGTACAAAAGAGGGGTTATTTAATGATTTTTAATGATAGCTTTGATTTGTTGAGTTTGAATGATACGTTTGATTGTAATAAGAGGCTGAATATCATTTTCTTTTATTTTTTGTTGGACGTTTACTGCATATAAAATACACTTTCAAAGTAGTAAGTTGATATGTTGACACAATTCTCTCTCAGCAGATATATTAACGAATCTACTTGGGTTTGGCGATCTTTTTTCGCGATCTCACCATCAACATTCTTCTCACAACTGTTTGAAAAGTGCTCAATATACGTTGATATGAGAGCGCATCGTGCTTTGCAAACATTACTCCAGTATTTAATAGCAAATTCTTTCTCCAGTTGCTTCGCTTTTTCGTCTATGCCGGAAGCAAGTCCGTTGCGCTGACTTTTATTATTGACATGACTTGCTCGCAGTTTGTCAATACGTCACACACACATTTGTTTTGGCGTCATCTCTTATTTCGTTTTGGTTTTTGTTTTGGTTTCTGTCGCCAACGTCATCGTGATAATTGTGCTGCGCATTGCTATGCGTCATTCCTAAAATGTTATTGTTCGCTTGTTGTTGTTTTTATTACTTATAACATGCCAGCTTTCAAACTACAGTTGTAGGCAATAAAAGTCCACGCGGCGACAAAACGTGAACAATATCCGTCAGTTATTCGCACCTTTTCAATAAAGTCGACAATTTGTGTTTCACACACACACACACACACACCTACATACATACATATATATAAATATATTATTGTGCTCTGCACTGCGTAACTAAGTCCACTAATAAATGCAACATTGACATTTAGACCAAATCGTCCGGCGAAATGCTTTGTGTCTGCCCATGGGTGGACATCCAAAACTGGACTGAACTGTTGTTGTTTGGTGACTTCTGTCACGCGTCACGTGCCCCCAGTCCGCTAGCTGATTGCGAGTGTGTGCTTGGAAATGTTCATGTTTATTGAGACATTTGTATGTTTATCGAAACGCGTATTTTCATTCCTGAGAAGTCAAACTTGGAGATCAGTTGCATAACCGCTTAACTGTTCTTTGGAACTTGTGTGTACTATTTAGTAATTTCCCTAATTATTTTTTTTTTTATACTCGGAGTAATATATTTTTATTTTCTGATTTTTATGCTGTGTTTTCTGTTTGGACTTTGGAAATATTCAACGAATATCATTATCAATTAAGGAAATCGATATTTTATGACCAGATATAAACAAAAACCCTTAACAAATTAAAACATTGTATATAAAAGGCTCTTGTGCGCCTAATGTTATGCTTTTCATTGACTTCTAAATGATTTCGCAATGATTTCAATTGAAATTCCGTTAGATGTCGTTGTAGTCGATATATTCCTCGAATGTTATTTACTACCCAATACAATTATTTTTAGACAACACAATACCAGATCCATAGCATCCATGATAGCAAAATTTTTTGGAAAATTGAATCCGTCATCTATGGCTTAGTCGATATATTTGTAAAACCGCCAATATTATCATATCTTTGTTTTACAATAACCTGATGGACCAACAATTTTTCACAAGTAAGATATCAGTTTGCTTTGAAGAATTAGAAATAAGTTTTTCAACTTCGTCACAAGTTTTCCAGACGCATCTCTTACCCTAGGTAATGACCCCAAGTGACTGCGAAGCTACTTTTTCTGCTAGCTACGCATCGCTGTAGGGGGTACAGAAAAAGAAAGAGGCCTGCCGAAGTGGGATTGATGGTCATAGGTTTTATGCTATTGACTTCGACGTAAGCTCTAAGCTGATTACTTGTGTTTACTACGTAAAAAGTGTTTCAGTACTTCGGCAGTTATTGACAATTTCTCTTTCTGACATTCTGCCTGGTAGTCATAATGGTTGGCGATTTCAACAAAGTAAGTGGTCGAAGTCACTCACCGAGTAGATAGAGGAAGAGTTTTTCAAGCTAAAACTAGTCTCCTGGTAAGCATTATGACTTCCTAAATGCCTTCTAATATGGTCCACAGAAATAAGATTGCCTACATTTCGGCGCGCGTTCATTAAATAGGTTATTCGTGGAGCTTTCTAAACTTGTCCCATCAAATTTTGTTCTATATGTTTAAAAAAAAAAATTATAACTCGCCAACTTATTCCGCCGTTATTTTCTTTTCTCTTTTACAGAGGCAAATTCGCTGCTGTGCGTCGCGCTATACATAAAAATTCCGGTATACATTTTGCTGCCAAATTTCTGAAACGACGCCGACGCGCTCAATCCTCAGATAAGGAGATCAAACACGAAATCGCTGTGCTAATGCTATGCGATGGCGCCGACAATATTGTCAAATTGAATGCCGTGCACGAGTCACGCTCTGACACAGCGTTGCTGCTGGAACTGTGAGTAGAAATACATACATACAAACATACATAAAGACATCTAGAATCGATGATACTTATATATAATTGTAATTGAATATTTATAGAGCAACCGGTGGTGAGCTACAGACATTTCTAGACAATGAGGAATGCCTCAGTGAGGCACACGCCCGCTATTGCATGCGCGAGGTACTTAAAGCATTGCAATATCTGCACAAACGTTCCATAGCACATCTGGACTTGAAGCCACAGAATATATTGCTCACTGGTGAGCGCATTGAAGGTGCGTATACCTATAACTGTAAATACTTGCTTTGTTCTAGGCTAATGTTAATTTTTGTTATTGTAACTTGCAGACGGTTTGAAGCTGTGCGATTTTGGCATCTCACGCGTTGTTGCCGAAGGCACAAATGTGCGTGAGATTGTCGGCACACCGGATTATGTTGCACCCGAGGTGCTGCAATACGAACCGCTCTCATTATTGACGGACATTTGGTCAGTGGGCGTGCTGGCCTATGTGCTACTGTCCGGTTTTTCGCCTTTCGGCGGCGAAACCAAACAGGAAACGTTCCTCAACATTTCACAATGTGCACTGACATTTCCGGACAAGCTCTTTGGCGGAGTGTCCGCTGCGGCTATTGATTTTATACGTCGCGCACTGCGAATAAAGCCAAAGTAAGTCGAAAAGCTTGCACATTGATAATCACACCGTTAATTTTTAATTATTTGCAGTGATCGCATGACCGCTGCAGGATGTCTCGAGCACATTTGGTTAAAAGACGAATGCTCCATCGATAGACAAATCCTCACCAAATCAACGACAGTCGACTCAGCCGCAGCTGCAGACGATGAGGAGGATGATGATGATGAAGAAGATGTAGATGAAGATGAAGACGAGGTGGAAGAAGAGGACGAGGTAGAAGCGAATGAAGCTGAATTGGAAAACGAAATGTCACACGAGGACGGCGATGAGGACGAGCTCAATATTAGTATTGACACAGAACAACAAGTGAATGGTACAAATGGCAGCAAAATGGAATCATCGGATGCCGAAGAATTGGCGGAGGAGAGCGCAACTAGCAAACCGCCGGTTATCACTAACGGCAAGACAGCGTACAATAAGAGCAACAGTAACGGTTACAGCAACTATAATGGACGCAGCGCCAGCAACAGCAATTACAGCAACAACACTATGCGTCATAATGGCACACGCGCTACGTATACCAATGGCGCTGGCACGGCTGCGCGATACACGAATGGCGTTAGAGCAAACGCAACAGCAACAACAACAACGACGCAGCGCACAACCGCCGTTGTGACGGTGCCTGCTGTGCGTGCCACCACCATACCTCTACAATACAATGGTGGTTATCGCCAGCAACAACAACAACAGCAGCAGCTGCAGCGGCAACATCAACTGCAAGTGCTTGCGCGCCGTCATTCATCCTCCGATTCCAACAAGGAGAACACCTTTCTGGCTACAAAGAAAATAGCGCCGTCAACAACTAATGTTGGCAGCGTTGTGAAGAAGCCACTAACGGCTACAGCAACCACCACAATTGTGATTGCCGGCAGCGAAATGGGTGATACGACGACGGCAACGGGTGTTGCTACTTCTAATGTGGTCGCCACATTTACGCTACCCAGCGGCTACAATCACAATCACAGTAATCACAGCAACAATAGCAGCAGCAGCAATAACAGCAACAGCAGCATGAATAGCAACAGCAATCACAGCAACAACAATGCGAATCACGAAAAGTATATAACAACAACAACGCACTGCCTCTTTCCCGACGCACCCACAACACCGAAAGTTATACGCAAAACCCCAAACACCGAAGCCTCACCAACCTCGGTCAAGGCGTTGGTGAAGAAGTTTCAATTAGAAGGCGGCAACACCAGCCCGACGGCATTTGAAAAGCACGCCATAACACATTTGAAAGAGGCACAAGCAACAAATCAGCAATCAGCAACATATGCGCACGCTGCAACAACAACGCAAATGAACGGTGGCAGCGCCAGCAGCAGCAAGAAGTCGCCCATCAGTAACGGTATTGCCAAGAAATTCGATACGGCACGCAAGTATGGCGAACACAATGGCACAGCTGGCAGCGGCAGCCTCAGTAATGGCCGACGCGCCTCCGAGCCAGCGACGGTCACACATGTCACGACGCATATAGCACACAATCGCACCGGCAGCGGTGGCATCGGCGTTAGCAGTGCAGCAGCAACCAGCTATAAAACGACTTGCGTACTCTGCATCGGTTGTGGCGGCAGCAAGGCGTCAAATGGCACCAGCAATGGCTGCAGGCACTCAATGGACGCCGCCGGCAAGTACAACAAAACTTCAAGCATTAGCAATAATAATGGCACTGCTGCCACCAAGTGTTGTAGCAGTAAAATCGCCAACACCAATGCTAATACCACTGCCGTTGCCAACACCACTGCCACCGTGACCGCCACAGCCATTGTGAATGGCAGCAGCAATGGCAGCACTGCAGCCACCACCACAACAGCACTACTGCTGGGTAGTCATCATCAGCAACAGCAACAACAACAGCAGCAGCAGCTCCACCATCACATGAACGGCGTGCATCATCATCCACATCCACATCACCATCATCACCACCACCACCATCACATGCATGTGGCGGCGAAGGCGGCCACCGCCAACAATTTAAGTTTAGATCAGGGTATTATTTGTTAGCTAAAGGCCAATCGAGCGCGTAGAAATGCCAGAAATTTCTTTAATCGATTTCTATGTTGCATGTAGTATTGCGTTGATGCTTTGTAAGCGGTCTGTGCCCCCTAAGCAATCAGCTGGTTTTGCCTATAAAAACCGCTTACAGACAGGCAACATGCATAAGCGGTGGGTGTTGCAAGCGTTCAAGCGGCGTGCGGAAGTGCGCATGTCTGTTTTTTGCTCTTTGTTACTCTTAATATTAAAACTGCTGGTTAAAGTAAATCTTAAAAGTGATAAAAATATATATATATAATATATATATATATATATCTACATATACATGCATACATATATATCATGTGAATTGTTGTGAAATATGCGCACTTCGCCTGTCCTACACACACACACACACCGCAATGTTTGCGCCTTTAGCCTCATTACGCAATACGCGCATGCGCATTAACTGTTCAATTTAGTTTAGTGTTACAACTTTACAGCTAATTAATTTTTAAACTAAATACAAGCGCTAGCTGCGTGCTAAGGCGCGCTAGTAGTTTGAAATTGCTAAGTTTATATTGAATTAGTTCAATGGTGGTTGGCATGCTAGCATTGCACAAGACTTTCTCTGTATGTTGCCGTACAATTATGTCAAATCAAATGTAATTTTTAGTAAAAATTAAACTTAACTTTCAATTATTAAGTTTTTTTTACGAAAATTTCAACTATATTCGGCCAGTGCAGCCTTTAAAAATGGCACAAAAACGAAAAAAAAAATCAAAGCAGCTTCAAACCCATTGAAAAAGGAAGATCAAATAACAAAAATGAGAGGAAAAATAATTTACTGGCTATTTGAGCTCAAAAAGAAGTAGGAAGGGCTGCGCTTCTAAAAAAAAAAACTTCTTTGGCAAATTTGTAGATAATGAAAAGTTCTAAAATGTTTGTTTATGCACCGATTTTACATAACCTCAAAATTTATGTAAAAAATTCAAAAAACAAAATCTGGTCACCATAAAATGTAAAAATCATAAATAGGAATAATGTATGTTTGCTTTTGTAACAGAGTGTGTGTTTTTTTTTCATTAAGTGAAGAAACCAAAATTAAATTAAAAAATACTTTTTAAAAAAAAAAAATATAATAATAATTTATCTTGTACAACAAATTTTTTTTCGAATTTTCACGAAATTAGGTGTGATCCAAACACACTGAAATTTTTTTGAATAAAAATAATCATTTATTTACTTTACTTTTAACTTAATATCGGAAAAGCACACTAATTTGCTATAGAAAATTCTCACTTCATTTGCGCTTCCCCACCTCAGATCACCCGTAAATTATTATTCCCTTCAGTTTTTGTTATTTTATCTCACTTTTCTAATGGTTACTACAAAGATTTGGGTTTTACTTAAAAAAATTATCTTGCTGGTCTACCATATATATAATTTCTTTAAATACGAACTACTTGTTTTCAAAAATTCAACTTGCTATCTGAGCCAAGAAGCGTTCGTGGTAGGAAAACTTAACCCAAACTCCCTCACACAACGCTCAGCTACTTCTCTTAAATAATTTATTTAGTTTATTTACTCGCTTATGTTTACAATTTTTTTTGTACAATTACAAGTATTTAGCGCTAAGTTGGTTTATTTTTGAGAAACCTTTATTTTTTTATATAAAATACCATACTGAAATACATACCTACATTTAATTTTGCTAGAATAAAAAATTATGCGTTGCCGCGAAATGATGAAATCGAAAGGGAAATTGTGGTTATCTAGATATAACATTTAGTAATGCCGCAACTTACTAGTTTTTTATGTAATAAATAAAATTTAGTTGAAATGGCATATAGACTATAAAATTTCGCGCTGCCGCCATCGCTGCTGCTGCTGATCTTAAATAAGTCTTAGTAAATTAGTTAATATAAAAGTGTATAGTTATATTGGCTGTTAAGGCTTCAAATTGTTGGTGTCGCTGCCGTTGGCTGTCGTATGTTTTCTACACTACAAAATATTGTATTCTACTTGTTTATCTCTATTATAGATTTTTTAATTTTTGCATTCTTTATTTGCTTTGTACCATTTAAGTTTCTCACTTGCTTACGTTTCTTTTTTTTTATATCTAAATATTTAATGCTATATCTGCTATATATAATTTGTTTTTGTGTAGTTAAAAGAAATCGTTAAATTTGCAAAAAAAAATATTTAATATGAATTGCTCTACATACATACAAACATATATACGCGCATACATACATACATACATATATGCCTACCTTTATTTTTAGTTAAACCAAGCGGCATTCTTTAAATAAATATTTACGTACGCGAACGCATAAAATTTTATGCCGTTCGTAGACAAACTAGTTACTAATTAATTGCGTTATGATAATTGATAATATAACTGAAATTTAATTTAAATGAATAATAATATTAATGCTGTGTGGTTACTTTTTGTCAACACAAAACTTAAACGAATAAAATAAATCCATTATATTTGGTAATATATTATATAAATATTGTTTGTTATTATTTAATTTCATTTTTTATTTAGAAAAGGTGGTATAAACAGACACGCATACATATTTAGTATATTATTTTACTTAAACAATTAAAAATCTTATGATTGTTTATACTTTTATGAGTCAGTTAAGTATGACAGCTATATGCTATAGTGATCCGTTCTGAACAATATATACGGAGAATGTAGCGCTGTCTTGCACTATAATCTATACCAAATTTCGTATTCTATTATTTTGTATATTCTATTTATTTTGTCAAATAAAAAAGTTTTCCAAAGAAGAACTTGATTTTGCTCGATCAGTTTGTATGACAGCTATATGTTATAGTAATCCGATCTGAACCATTTCTTCAAATATTGCATTATAGCCTTAGACAATAATTCAAGCCAAATTTCGTGAAATGAATATCTTGTCAAATAAGAAAGTTTTCCATACAAGAATTTGATTTTGATCGGTCAGTTTGTATGGCAGCTATATGCTATAGTAGTCCGATATCAGCGATAACGACAAATAAGCAGCTTCTTTGAGAGAAAAGGACGTGTGTAAAATTTCAAATCGATAACTCAAAAATTGAAAGACTAGTTCGCGTATATACAGAGAGACAGATGAACATAACTAAATCGACGCGAGCTCGTCACGCTGATGATGCAAACTTAATATTTCCTTTTCAAATATGCTGTCACATGTAAATTCAAGTTTTTTTTCGGGTAGATAAACCTGACTGTCGTGCAAATAGCGATTTAGGAACTTCGTCCTTTCGATAGATTTTATATTAATAAAGTTAGGTTAGAATACCAGATCTAGTATTGTTTCTTTCGGAATGTTGTTTTGAAATATTTTTTTCTCAGCTAGGATAACAAAATCTTTCTTTTTCTGTTAACTATATTTTTGATAACAGAAAATTTATTATAGACCTTTTCTTCTTTAATGAAAGTCTATTTATTGACGATATTCTAAATCATACAAGTAGCAAATACTTTGATTATAATTTATGTAATTAGAATAACGAATTCGGTTGGAAAAGAAGTGCAGCTGCTTTGAAGAAAAATGAAAGTAGAACAATATTGCTGTATTTGCATTTTGGGGCTATTTTGTGAGGTTATGTTAATCGTATTCTACTGGCTATATAGTATTCACATATTTGAAAGCTGAGTTTTAATCAAAAATATTGTTCAAATTATCTATTTTAAATATTTTCAAAGGAAACATATTTTCACCAGCAATATATGGGCAGTCCAACCACTTATCAATAAATGAGAAGCATGTTTGGGAACATCTTATAATTATTATAAGACAATTTATGACTTGATTTAGCTAAAACGGCTATATTATTAGCTGCTTAATACAACAGCAGTATAATTCATAGTGTGATTCCAGTCGTTCATACGAATTTCAAAATATAAGTGTTCATTACAATTAAAATAAGCAAGTAATAATAAAATATACTAGATAGGTTAAATTGTGTTAAATTGAATTCGTATGTATACAGAAAGTAGACACTAAAAACCCTTTAAATTCGTAGAAGACGATTTTTTTTAAATAAAACTTCTCTTCAAAATATTCTGAACCGTCTATTATAATGAAAGTTGTAAATTGTAACCTGTAAGACACATAAAATAATGTCACATATGAGAAAGCAAAATGATATACAGAAAAATGTAATAACATGTTGTTAGGAAAATATTGCGAGAAACAAATGTTGCTAAGCGCTTTGATATTTAAATGTTGCCTAGTTCTTGATGTATTGTATTAAATGAGGCCAGTGTACTACAAGAGCACAAAAACATGTTGCTAATAATTTATTTTCAAAACAAATTTTACTTTTAATTGATTCTGAACAGTCTTCTATACTGAAAGCTGCAAATGTTGCTATAACACTGCATAAAAAATATGATATAACACATACTTAGATATGAGAAAGCAAAATAAAATACAGAAAAATATATTATTGTTGCCAACATGTTGCATGGAAAATGTTGCTAGTTACATGTTGCGAAAAACAATGTTGCTAAATACGTTTAGTATCTAAATGTTGGCTAGTTCTTGATACATATATTAAGTGAGGCAAGAGTGCTATAAGAGCGCGAAAACATGTTGCTAATAATGTTATAAACATCAAATTATATGTATGTATAAAACCTTCTATAAATGTTGCTACTTACACTACATACAGGAACATAGTGATTATTGATGGAAACATTTACAAAATTTAATATTACCTATGTTCTCTAAATATGTTGAAATACAAAGCATAACAGTAAATGAATGTGTAAAGAATAAAAAATAAGTGTATAGAAACAATTGCTGTTGGAAATATGTTGCTGAGGCATAGGTACACTTGTTGCGAATACATATTTGGATGAAAATGGCCAGAAAATGATTAAGATTGCTTACAAAATAGTATATGAAAAAAATTATTTCAACTGTTAATGTTGCTGATGCTTGTAGCAACATGTTGCAAGCAAAAATGTGTATGAGAATAGAGTATAATTTCACTAACTGGGGCTTCTACAAAGTGCGTTCGCAGCCAAAATTATTTTTACTTTTTTCAGGCTAAAAATTGAACTTTTTATTTTACAAAATTACTATTTTATTGCATAATTGTAGTTTTTAAAAATTAATAAGTGTGGTAGTGCATACATCGGTATTTAGCATATTTATGGTTGTAGCAGGCAATTTAAAAGAATTAGTAGAAGCCAAAAAAAAAAAAAAAATTATAAAATAACGGCAATTAAATAAAAACATGTGACTACAAATCTAAAGACTAGTAAGCATGTCAAGTTAAAGTGGGCTAAAAAAAATAAAAATTGTTGCGTCGCATATTTGAGGAAAACTATATTATGTACGAGTATTTGAACTTTTTTTCGAGTAAAATATATAAACATATCAAACTCGTTATAGATGATAGTAAGAGAAATTTAAAAGTTGTTAAAATGAAAATATAACTGCGTAAAGTTTATAAATGTTTGTAGATATATGTATATGGTATAAAAGATATACCTATGTGTGGATAAACAATTAATGTTATTTATGGAGATTAAAAATGTAGTTATACAAAGCGCAACGAGTCAAAGTCAATTCGAATACATATTTCATCGATAAACCGTAAAATATACAAAATCGCTGAAAATTAAGAACTGAAACTGAAAGGAGTCAATCTAAATTATTTTCGAATCTTCATTTTTTTTTTTAATTGGGGCTTGGGTTAGAGGGAAGTGAGGGTTGAAATATATTTAGAATTAAGATAAAAACAATTTTTTGTAAATTTATTTTTATTATTAATTAATTTTCTTATAATTAAAATAAAAACAATTTTTTGAAAATTTATTTTAATTTTTTAATAAATTATTTTGAAAATTATATTTAGTTGCTCTGAAAGTTGTATCTAGTGAGTATAAAGAGCTTCAGCTAATAAAACTCTTAAATTACTCTTTCGAATAAGATTATGAGCCACTTTTAATGGATTTTGTAATATTTTTTAGCTGATTTCTTTACTTTCTCTGATTTTTATCCCTAAATTACTAAAGCTTATTCGAGAGGTATTTAGTTCCGTATATAATTTTAGTTTTATTTCAAAATGCGGTTTAAAAAGTTTTTCAAATTATTTCAGAGAAAGGCAATATCGACAATACTGATCGAAAACTATTTTTTTTATTCTGAAATATATAAATAAGATTTTTAATAATAATTTCGACTTCAGAGTGGCTTAGAAATGTAAAATTTTTCACAAAAGAAAAACGATTTTTTTTTAAGACGTCAAATACCAAAACTTTACTAGTCCTTCGATCACTATTTGTATACGGCAATTTTAATAATATTTTCTTTGTTTTCTTGATTTAATATAATTTGAAGCAGAAAAATCTTCCTCACCTCCAGACAGGTTTTTTCGAAGGTCCCCTGAAGATTTACTACTGGAGCAAGGGAATACAAAATTTGAAAACAATTAATCAAGCGTTTTTTCAAGTCTTAAATCAAATTTTCTCAATATTATACAATTCAGAATATAATTCATTTGTTATTAAAAATGAATAGTGATATTTTTTACACTATATTCCGATATTTTTTATTTATGGTATACATACATAGTTTTTATGATTTTATTAAAATTTCAACACCTCCTTTCCAAAATACAGAATATAGAGAAAAAAATATTGAAGTAATTTAAAAAATGTATTTAAAATTCATACATCATTATTATTTAATTACAATATTTACCATTTTTCGAATTTATTTTTGAAATTTTTTTTACAAATTTAAAAAAAAAATTTTAAAACTAATATTGAAAATAAAAGAGAGAATTTTGCATTACCCTAATGTGGCGCATAAAAGTCAATACAAAAATCAGGAACTAAAATACAATAAAATCACTTACACACACATACATACAGGCATACATCTGTGTGTATGTATATATGTAACGACGAACGCACAAAATTCAGTATCCCGACTGGATTCGAAAGTTCTTA
The DNA here is from genome assembly GCF_042242935.1 of Bactrocera oleae. NCBI lineage: Eukaryota > Metazoa > Arthropoda > Insecta > Diptera > Tephritidae > Bactrocera > Bactrocera oleae. The sequence goes on from NC_091539.1 coordinate 60,383,816, forward strand.
CAACGAATACGAATTTTTCCGAAGTTGCGTAATTTTAACGGAATTTATTACGAAAATCGCTAACGGTTTCGAAAAGGACAACAATTGTTGCATAATTAATGCCGACCTAAGACAATTATGATTACTTTTCTTTAGATATGTGAAAATTTATTAAATAATAAGAATTTTCGAAAATTTTCGCTATGCATTTTTGAAGATATATATAATGAAATAAAGTATATATATTGTATGTTTTAAGATAAATGTATATGCAATATGTGTTTAAACGTGCTGAAAAATTTTAAATAATATGCAAAGTTGTAGGTACACTACCAAATAAGGTGGTCAGATATAAATATAAAATAATGAGATACATATTATATATATATATATATATATATAAAGGAAATGTATGTGTGGCATGGTAAAAAAAAAATAAAATATGGCAGCGTTATTTGTTTAATATAAGTTAAGCAAAAATACTTCAAGAAAAATATATACATATTGCGCTCCCAAAAGTATGCAACGCCTTTTGCAAAAAAAAAAAAAATTATTTATGGAATTTTATTGGAAGAAAATGAGAAATATATATATTTTATGCGTTACTGACATTTTTGCAAAAAAACTGCAAGCAAACAGAGAATATTATTTCAAAAATATATGAAAAAACCATTAAGCATTGTATACTCGTATAAGCCAAAAGTCGTTATGCAATAGTTAAACAAATTCGCGAAAGCGTCAATTGCCACTTCCATTATCGAAAACATATAAGAAAGACTTAAGAAACACACACATACATATATATTTATTTAAATATATAAGAAGACTTATGCAAATCTGGCTGCGTCTATTTTGTAGCAAACGCTTGTTAAATCGCATATGCGCAAGAAAAGCAAAAACACAAACATTTTACTTTCCAATTGTTATTGCAAATGTTAACTAAGTCTTATGAATTTTTGCGCTACAAATACAAAAGCAACATAAAAGAGCATAAATAAAGTACATTTCAAATTATAAATGTGAAGATATAAATATACATATATATAATATATTAAATAATATAAAAAATTCTGAATGTATTTGCATGTGTATGTGTAATAATTTACGAAAAGGAACCATGAACGATTCGTGAGAGAATTTAAATACTCAATTTACATACTCAAAAACGTTCTGTTTACAATTAATTAATTTAATTGCGCTCTTACCTAATTAAGCAAGTTAACTATTTTCTAAGGCTAGTATTTTATTATTTATTACTTTTAAACTATTATTTTTTTCTTTTGTGTCTTTTTTTCTTTTTTATGTATAATTTGTCGAAATTTTCCACAACCAACCTAATAAATTGTGTTCAAATTAAGTTAAATATATTTATGAATTTATAAGATATTTGAATCATAGTTAAATAATTAAATTATATTGCATCTTATGATATACACACATACGTATATACATATTAATATGAATAAATAATAAAATGTTACAAGTTATCAAACGTTAAAATATTTGTTTTAAGTCATGTTTTAGAAACTTATGCAAAATAATGCGGATAAAAATAAGAAGAGTGCAGAGGAGTTTATATAGTGGGATATAATTTACTTTAAAAAATATCTGGTTTAAGAAAACGCACTGGCTTTCTTTTTCTTTATTTCGAAAAATATAAATCTATTGGTTACCTGTTATAATTGTATCGCCTATCATGAATACATTAATGCTTTGAGATCCGGTGTAATCAACCGTCTTCCGATTTGATACTGATTTTTCATCGGGGAGACGGAATTTTACGACAAAGTGATGCATGTTCAGTGGGCGCGCTAAGAAAATGTAGAAGAATTTTATTTCTAAATTTATTGGCGATTATGTCCGTTTTTTTCTCTGAGAATGCAAACCCTCTACTGGTAGTACATATTTACATAAATTATCTGGTTATCTTCGATTAAGAAAGATTTTATCTGATGTTTCTAGATTACTTCATCAATAATCTGTGCTGAGTTTCTTGAATATATGTAAAAAAGTTTTTCCTACAATGCCAAAATTGTATCGTTCAGTTTGTATGGCAGCTATATGCTATAGGGATCCGATTTGGATAATTTGTTCGAAGATTATGGCATACACTCAAATAATAATGTATACCAAATTTCGTTAAGATATCTTGTCAAATAAAAAAGTTTTTCATACAAGGACTGTTCAGAGTATAAAAATAAGAATATGTTTGCAGCATGGCGTATGAGTAACTTTTTGTTAAATTAACAAGCTATGAATTCGTGTGTTATTATAACAATAGCAAACTTAATATATATGGTATGCTATTTGGCCATTTGCTAGGTACGTAGACGTTCTGCTCTCACTGCAACAGACATCACCTGCAGCAACCGAACCTATTGGGGACAGCGGCTGCCAACTATGGACTTCACGCGGTTTTGTTACCGCGTTCGCAATTATGCATAAAAACTATTTGTTTATTAATTCCAACAGTAAAAACTCCATATGTTTTACTTCACTTTGATTTTTTTCAATATTAGATCGCTGCGGCAGGTAGTGTCATCTCACCAAATTTATTTCTAATATTGAAAAGTTGTATCAAATCAAATCAAATCAAATCAAATCAAATAAATATTTACGATATTCACCTGTTATAAAATACAAAATCAAAAATATATAGGCACAGTAAAATACCTAACTTTTTATAATATTTGATACTAATTCTCATTTATTATACACACTATGTATTTAAGTTACTCATACGCCACACCTGTCAAAAATTTCAAAGATGCACTTCTCTGAAGAAAATAGTCATACATATCAGCACAAGGCAGCACATAACAAATATTGTTTAGCATTTGCACATTTAGTCTTGAAAACAAACTCATATAAGTAAAATTATTTTATATATATTTAGAGATTTAATTTTTATGATAATATTTAATTAATATTTAATTAAATACTCATAAATACACTTGGGTACAAATTTAATGCGAAAATACATCGATTTAATACCATGATACAACAACAGTATATATTTTGATAAAATAACTAAATACTTGCACACATCATTGTGATATCATTAAAGGCACTTCTGATTAGTCGTTAATACAGTTAAGTGCTCTTCACGCTAATAAGTCTATTACACACATACACATAAAGGGCAAAAGTTTCACATGTAATTGGAAGAAAGCACAAAAGCGTCTGCTTAAACACCTTCATCGCCAACCGAATCGTCATCACAATCATTTCTGCGTCAGCAAGTAAATGCTTGACGGCAGACGCGTGTGATTGCTTTTGAGGCAACGATAATGGTCGGCGTTTTCCGCTGCTCAAAAGAGATGTCACTCAGCACATGACACAGTCGTTTATCCGCAAAACACACCTGTCACTCATTGTCTTCAGCCTCTTTTGTAGTTGTAAAGATTTGCTGGAAACATTTTAGCCAAGCTGATATGCAGTTAAGAGCCGGTTTATGCTTTAAATGGAATTTGAATGTGATTTCATATTTTAAACGATATTTTTATATTTTTATTTAAAAAAAATTTTTTTTAACTTTTATAATTGAATTGAGTTGTAAAAATTGTTGAATTGGCTACACAAAAATTTATGGATGTAGAAGTATCAATCAAGCAAAGGGTGCTAGGATTACGCAAGTTATTAATTATGGTCACAAATCATCTTTAGTGCATATATCACCGATGTTATAGATCTTGAGCCGTTTTGTTATCAAAGCAGTTGTCTCAACTTCGAAGAGAGATATCTCGCGTTGGCAATTTGGTTGTGATCTCGGGTGGGAATATTCTTAGTCCTGCCATAAGTTCTGTTACAAGTTCATGTCGTTATAGAAATGAAACTATAATACATTTATTCGATGGCTCCTGTTCTCCAACTCTGACCGCAAACTGTAGTCCAATGGACTCAAAGCTGGACTGCTAGGCGGCATCTGCAGCTATGAAACCAGGAATATTGCTTTTAAGCCACTGCTACTTGGTTTTTTTCTTGTGTGCCGGAGCAAAATTTTGCTGAACGATCCAATGCTCTACATCGTAGAGAGTATTGCTTATATTAACTGCTTTACCATGCCTTCTAAAATCTAATAATTTTTTGCCCCAGTTTTAACCTCGTTTTCATAGAAGTGATGAAGTGTAAGGCCTTTACAAGAGACTCCTTATCAAACTATTACAGCAGCTCGATGGTAAGTAACGACGATGAAACCTTGCAATAACATTTTTGACGGCTTTGAAATTATGAAAATTTGTTCATCTGTAAAAAAGGTAGTCAAGTAGGCGCTTGCATCAGTTGAGCATAATTTGCTTCAAGCACGTTTTCTGTTATCTAAGGCGATTTCTGCGAATGTGTTCGCAAACAGTTTTTATGGCTGAATTGGTTTGAACCACGCGAGAATGAGTGGTCACTTTCCCATCCAAAAATAATAAAATTTTTGAGAAGCTCATAAATTTCGCTTGCGCTGTTTCCACACTTATGTAAATCAATTATCGCAATAATTGTTTTTAAGCTTTATTGTTAATAAGCGAAAGCAAACACTGAACTGATTATTATAACAGGTCTTTTTTTAGAGTGCGGTTTTCAATGAGCCAATACCAAAGGGGGCCCAAAACGAGATGGCCACCTATTTGGCAATCCACAAACCATTCTTGAGACGCCGTTCTATCCTCAGAAGTCACTGTTTAGTGTCTCTATGGGCAGAGGGAATCACTGGTTCATATTTCTTCAAAAATGCATTCATGATTTTTTCGTACCTAAATTGTTGATATGAAGTACCTTTGGTTCAAACAAGACGGCTATTTTTATGATTTAATACATAATTTTAGAAATTCAAAACTAAAGTTTTTGAACGAATGAGGGTTTGAAACAAAAATAGCACAACTTTATATTTAAAAGTCTTTTAATGCTCAAACTTTTTCTAAACAAACTTTTATCAAATTTTGCTTTCAACTTTCACAAGTGTACAAAAATTTTTATTTTTTCACAATCGCTTAAAACTTAACTTTATACTTTACAAAATTATTTTTCCGAATTGTCGAATATTTCAAATTCCCCAACATGCCAATATGAACGTAAGCCTTTAAATTTAAAAACAAACTGTTTACATTCGCACGTGCCACACAGAGCTACATATATATATACACAGTCACCAGCAAGTACAAACAACAATACAACTCAGATAAAATCGACCAAAAAGCGCAACTTTTTCACATGTGTGGCAATGTGCGCCCGTGTGTGTTGGTGTAAATATGCTCACGATTGCAGATGAAAAAGTGTAAAGTTTTTACATCAAAGTGTTTACAAATATCATTTCAAGCTGAAATTTCCAAACACATACATATGCATATATGTAACTGTACTTAAGTAAATATGTGTGTTCGGCACGCGAAAAGTCCGCTTTTGAAAATTGTTGAAGTTGCCACGAATATCTCTGTCAAATGATTTTAAATTTGCAAAAAATTGTGGATTTTTTGTGTTACAGCGAAATGATATTTGAGTAAATGGAAATGAAAAGACTTATTGAATGCAACGCGCAGTGGCATATATTAAAGGAAAATAAAATGCTTATAAATTTGCATGAGCGCAAGAAAACAGAAGTGCATATAGTTATATGCGAATATTATGTAAACATATATATGTAATATATGTGTGTAATAAGGACACTACAGGTTGATTGAAAAGTTTCTACGCTTGAAATGAAAAAGTACTGTTTTCGGTGCGAAATATATTTTTTTATTCAATATAATCTTCCTTAACTACAATGCATTTATTCCAATGATCCTCCAATAATTTTATGCCTTTTATATAATGACTTTCCGGAAGCTCTGCAAAATACCCGTCTACTGCTGTAATAGCTTCTTCATTCGACGAAAAACGCTTTCCACGAAGGAATACTTTTAGGTGTCTGAAGAGGTAGAGGTAATCACTGGGAGTTAAATCTGGTGAATACGGTGTATGCTCAAGCAATTCGTACTTTAATTCGTTGAGTTTTGTCATTAGTAAAACATCTTTGTGAGCAGGTGCATTGTTTTGATAAAAAATGATTTTTTTTTCTTTTCTTTTCTGACGAATTTCGTCATCCAGCTGATCCAAGCGGCTGCTATAATATTTCGAGCTGGTTGTTTTACCTTTAATCAATCATCAAAATTCCTTTTGCATCCCAAAAAACTGATGTCATAACCTTCTTTGCTGATCGTTGTGACTTCACCTGCTTTGGAGCTAAACAACCAGCTTCAGTCCACTGTAAACGTTCTTGCTTCAATTTAGAATCATGGTGGTAGATCCAAATCTCATTCATAGTTATAAAACGATGCAAGAAATCGGTTTTATTATTTTTAAAATGCTTCAAATTATGCTGAGTAATTTCATTCCGATCCAGTTTATACTGAATTGTTAACGTGTGCGGCACTAACTTTCCAAACAGCTTTTTCATATGTAATTCTCCATACAAAGTATGAAGTATTCGCTCGTATGAGATGCCTTTATTTATTTCACGTTTAGTCAAACTTGGATCTTCATTAACAATATTATGAACTTTCTCAATGATTTCTGCTGTGGTTGCGGTTTTTGGTCGGCTTTCGCGTGGATCGTCTTCAAGCCTAGTTATGACCACCAAAATTCAGCGATGTATTTTGAAGATTAGGACGCCTTTTACTCTTCTAACAATTGTTCATAAATTTTCTTTGCTTTTAAACCTTTCAAAACAAAGAATCTAATCAATGCGCGATATTAAATTTTTTCCATATAAAAAAAAAAACTCTGACATGTCAACATTAAATGGCTTATAAACAAAGCATTAATTGACAGAATGATTTGTAACTTTGCATGTGCTCTCACGGCAGATATACCAACTTGAGAAAAAAATTTTTGGCGCTAGTAGTGCTATTTTTTGGTGAGAAGAGAAACTTTTCAACCAACCTGTATTGCCCTGCAAGTGCGTGCCAACTGGGATATGGGGAAATATTATATTTCGCGGTTTTGCAATGACAAATGAGAGAAAATGCCATAGAGAATCGATAATTGAATGAGAATCGCTTCAGTTGCTCAACAGAAAATGAAGGTCAGTTGGGAAATATCGAGCAATTCTGCAGTCCAGTCACAATAATATGGCACAAATGATTAATTGATTTTTCTTTCGAAGCAATGCTAATAAAATAATAATTGAATTTGAGTATAAAAAAATATTAATAAGGGATAAATGCGAAAATAGTTCAAATCAAACCGAGTATATATTTTTTCATTATGACTTTTTACAATGTGACAAAAAGCAGTTTGCATTTTTTTCTGTTTTTCTTGATTTATGCTCAGTTTGGTTTCGTCATTTCATAGTGAATAGACTTACTGTGGAACAACGTTTGCAAAACATGCAAATTTATTACCATTTATGGAAGATTTTGCGGAAGGATCTTAGTTTGCGCGCTTACAAAATTGAACGGTGAATGTGCCCAAAACGAGATGGTAACCGTTAATAAACTAAATTGTCACATTTGAAATTTTGACAAATCCACAAGCCATTATAGAGTCACCCTTCTATCCTCAAAAGTCACAGTTTGATGGGCCTTATGGGCAGAGGAAATCATTGAATTATATTTCTTCAAAAATAAAGCCAGCCATAATGTTGCAGTCAATGCAAAATACTATAGAGCCATGATTAATGATTAAATTCTAAGATGTTGATATAGACGACCTTCGGTTTACAGATAACGAAACAAATAATTTATTGAAGGAACCGTTCGGTGAACGCATTATCTTGCGTTTTGGATCTGTGGCGTGGCCTCCAAGATCGTCCGATTTAACACCGCTGAACTATATATATATTCGCTGAGTTATTGTGACATACGACCCCAATTGCTGCAAGAAAGATGGACCTCTTGACTGGAATTGATTCGAGTCAGTTGCGGCGGCTACTTACCCGAAATCCTTTTTAAACATAATAGTAAACCCTGATCTTAATAATAACGCCTTATTGCTTAGTAAAGCATTGCTTGTGTCAAAGATGGAATAACAACTAGAAAATATGCCATACTTACACTTCTTTTTTTCTTCGTGATGTGTTTTTATGGTCGTGATACTGTAACAGCTCTTCATGAGGTATTTTAATTTTGTCGTTTTCTTTACTTTAAATTTGGTGTCCACGAAGCACTACGCTCTTAAAGATCAATTGTCGGAAATATCGATAAGATAATGGAAATCGTCGGAAAGCCATTTAAATATGGTCGCTTCATGGACTGAATTTCAATCTGCGATTCACTGCAATCGCAACATAATCGATCCATTTCCGAAGCGGATAATTACTGTTGACGAAAAGTCGTTAATTTACGGCAAAACTGAGAAAATTCTTGTGCACGATCACGGTAAGTCGCACAAATGGTGGCAAAGATAGCATTGACGGTCGGGAATCTTTTTGTATGCATTTGGTGGGATTGGCAGAGAATCGTCCACTATGAAATGTTCCCTTACAACCGAACTCTTAATTTAGACCTGTGCTGTCAACGACTGAACCACCTGAAGGAAGAAATTGTCCAGAAGCGACCAATAGGAGAGAAATTTTGTTCCATCAGGATGACGCCGTTAATACTAGAAGCTCGAAAGTTCTTACGCATCCACTTTATGTCCAAGAGAAGTTTGTGAAAATTGACTAGCCAGTTTTTTGCCTATAGGGACAGGGATTTTTATGGCATTATGAAATTACTACTTAGTGATAGTTAAAGAGTTGGCCATGTTACAGAAGATGGTTTGCTTCAAAAAATTTTATAGCAAAATAAATGATTGGTGGACGGTGTTTAAGCCCGAATAAAATCCGGTTTTAATATATGCATTATTTCGGTATTCGTTTATCTCATTTTTTAACTATGATATATCGATATTTCTTTGAAGTATCAGATAACAAAATGGTTAATGATGCCTAAATCATGCTATCACTAAGTATATCCTAAGTGGACATTAATTTTAAGTTTGAGGGAAATATTGGGAAATCTATATAGGATTATATATATATATATTTAAATGATCAGAATGGCATAACTTGAGTTAAATTTAAATTTTCTTATTTACTTCGTGCACACGTTCCATTTTACGTGATTGGTAGCTGGTCTAAAACTGTTGAAGCGAATATAGTGTCAGTGAAGAAAATAATGAAAAATTGTATCTCAAGGTCGCTCAATCTTTCATTGCACACAGACATAACCAAAACCATTGCCGGCAACAACTTCTTGGTAGCATATACCTTTGTCAACCACAAATAAAAAACAAAATTGCTGTACGAAGATAAGTGGTTTTAATTTTTGGTTGCCTCTTTTTTTATTTGTGCCCAACGTTCCTCATTTCATACATTCAAAACATGCGAGAGACTGAACGTGCAACATAGACATACAAACCTAGAAATGTACAAGTATATATTGCAAATAATATATATACACAAACACAAGCTCACTTTGTTGCTTATGCCTCTTCTAACGTTTGTTTGTTTTCCTTTTTTCTTCCGCTTTTCTTTTGTTTGAAAGCTCCAGATATTCTTCGGTCGTGCGTGCAAGTCTCAACATTTTGCTTTAAGAATCCTTTCACGCTTTTAGGTCATTCGTGTTTTCCCGCAACGGGTATGTGCAAAGAGTAAAATCGAAGGCATCCTTTAATGGTATACTTATAAATCTGCAACTCAAAATATTTCCTTTAATGGCAGTCTTTTCCTTTTACACGCTCTTATTTACTTAAATATAGGTCTGTTTGTATTTACAAATGTAAATGAAAGCAAAATCTTTAGGCAAATTCGTGCTCTTTTTCATTTTTTTATCGATCCTTTGGTACGTCAAAGTATGTGCTTTTAATTTTTGTACGCCCAAAAGGGAGTTTCGTCCTTTTAGGTCAATTAAGAAAGGTGCTTTGGTGTGAGATTGAAATATTAAATTAATGATTAATTTAAATTAAAATTCAATAAAAAAAACTGGTAATCAAATTGATCAGATTTTCTTCAATAATTCTTAGATTAAGTTCGGGCTACATAGAAGGACTTAAATTGAAAATTTATTTTAAAAGTTATAAGCTCTAGGCAATTATCTATGCCCGAATTATCGCTATATTACCAGAATTGCTTGAAAAAATAATGAATATATTTCTCCACAAGAGCTTATTTTGCCACAGCAAGGGAGCGCTCGCTGTAAATTCGCCTAAAAGTGACACACTTATTATATTGTACTATCAATTTTTCCATAAATAAATGCCAAATATTTTTTGAACATTTCTCGCTGCATTTCTGTGAAAATGGGTAAAATCGGATGATACTACTTTCCATAAACAGTTGTCTTGACAACTACTAAAAGTGTGGTAACTGTTTAAATAAATATATCCGAAGCATTAAATTTCACATTTTACATTATATAGAAGGGTCTCAGATGCACTCATATAGCGGGATAAAATGTTGCACAAATAGCGCAATCAAGGTATGAAAACTCACAAATAAAATTAGTCGAAGGCGGATCATAAGATATCAAGCCCACTAAACCTAAAGAACGTGCTTTCCTGCTAAAAGTTTGTTCCGGTGCCAAGAAAAAAGTGAAACCAGGTTAATACATATTCCACTTAATATAAGGGTATTCAAACTTCCGGTTGGCTTTATACCATATATATCAATATAAGAGTTATCTACTAGACGTAGTCCTCAAATACCAAAAATAAGAATTTTAAACTTTCGGTGGCAAAAATTGATCAAATATAGCGAGACGTGGATCGTATAAATCGGTCAATATGTAAGATATCTTAGCAAAATAAGGTGAAAGTATAACACTAAATAAACCGAAAATACAATATGTCAAATCGGTTCTGCTAAATACTTTTGGGTAGAGTTTATATCACATATATCTCATTTGAGATGTATGAAAATAATGATGCAGAATTTAGTAATGAAACCATATGAGCCCAAGGCCTATAATATATGTTAATAAGACACCATATACGACTCTGATCCCTTCAGGTTTTCGTCGAATAATGAATGTTGAATTCTTACCCAGAACAGGGTTAAATTTACTATAATGCTTGTAAAGCCTAAAACAAAACGTCGGATACCCTATGGTAAATTATTAGCTCTTCACCTGAGTCGATTTAGCCATGTTCGTCTGTTTGTCTGTATATACGCGAACTAGTCTTTCAGTTTGTGAGATATCAATCTGAAATTTTGTACTTATCCATTTTTATTTAACGATATATAATATCTTTTTGAAATATAGTTTGAATTATTAATTATAGACAATTATATAATTTTTTTAGATCAGAGCATGTTTTCAACATTGGATTATTGTCTCATTCAGTGGTATAATTTTTGAGAAAATTGTACAGATCCACCACTATTGCAAATTGCGTCCATACAAACTAACCGATCTAAATAAAGTTCTTTTATAGAAACATTTGTATTTGGTGCTTTGCTTTGGTGCAACCGAAGTTGACGATTTTTCTTGTATAATATGAAACTTTGCAACACTTGTAAGTATTTCCACATCTTTGAACCTTGCGAAAGTATAAAATGGTCGGTAAACCCGAACATAGCTTTTCTCTACTTGTGCCCGCATAGAAATAAAATGGTATTGGTATTGAATAGTAATAAAAAAAATGGTATTAAAATAAGAAAAAGAAAAACAATCGATTGTCTCGCCAGAAAGAAACTTTTTTTAAGGTATCCACCATTATGAACATTAAAAAGTGATATCTTTCGTAAACAACATTCTTCAGCATACTGCAGTTACGAATTTCGTTTACCAAAATTAGCACCAAATGAGGCCGATAATTAGACGGTGTTTGTATGTGCGAAAATTAGTCTTTATGAAATCGCACACTCATATATACTCACACATAGATATATCCACGGAAACATATATTTGCCAGCAAACAAAAAAGTCTTTAACGCATATTTTTTTACTTTTTTTTTGTTACTTTTGCTAGCACTTCATATAAATAACTCCTATATTCATATGGCATTAAGTGCACTTATACTCATACTTAATATATCCACTGTACGCGTAGAAATGACATAGTAAAGTCCGTTTCTTTCGCAGCATAAAAGTGGCATCGGTATGACAATCATAAAGATAACACCACGATTAGGTTTTTTTAATAAACCTTTTATTAAGTGACAATTGCAGGCGCCAGGCCACAGTATATAAAGACATGTACACACGTATGTGTGTGTGAGTGCGAAAAAAATGCCGACTTGTAAATGAATGCGTGAATGTGCGACAAGGCGCACTGCAGCTGACATTTGCGGCGAATGCGGAAAATCTCATTAAAAACAGCATAAGCCATAATATGGTATTCGGTGCAAGGTGGCAAGGCAAAAAATAAACAAAAACAGAAAATAATATAAAAAAACAAATTTTTTAAGCCTACTTTCGTTTTTGTTAAGTATCCATAAAGTCTGCATAGTCTGCAATTTAATTCTTTGTACTTAGCAGAATTAACATAACCTGTTTAGGCAGCTGCTTCCCGGCATTTTAACGGCACACGGCAGTTAAATCTAATTTAATGTGCCTGCAATTAAATTATAGAAGTCAGGCTGCCATATCCCTCGCACCAGAAAGGTTGCCTCAAGCATTCCTGCAGGTGTGTATGTGTGTGTGTGCTAAGTGTATAATTTAGACATTTCAAATTAATTGAGTGCTTACACGTGTCACCACTTATGGCTCTTAAAAGTTATTTACAATTAAAAATTAAACCAGGAAAATACGAAATTATACCTTTCTATTGTGCAAGTAATATTTATACATTTAAAGCTCTTTAAAACTCTTAATGCTGCCGCCTTTAACTGCTCGCCTTGCATCGCTTGTCATCTACTCAATTGAATGTTTCGTTGAGCGATTATGAACAATTCTTTTGCGCTCCTGCGCTTCAGTTATTTTTCATGAATTTTATTTCATTTTTTAGTCTGTCTTGACATTTTTGCTCACATTTTTATAAGCGTTGTCATCAATCTTCGTCCGCGTAGCGCTGGCGTCGACAAGCCATGTACTTGCATTGACATATAAAGTTGGATATATGCTCCTCATACAGTGTACGATCCACAGTGTACAATGTTTATATTATATTATAAAAGTATTAGTAGGTTAAAAGTTGCCGTTGCTCCTAAAAGTATGCTACGCCTTTTAGACTTTCCATTTAAAGCTCGACCATGAGATTCTCCATATACTTAATACACCTTTGCAAATTAATTTTTTCGTACAAAACTATCAAATTATGTCCTCTTTTTCGACGCCATAATCAATATAGAATATATTTACTTTTTCAATATTTCTATTAAGCTAAATTAAAATTATACCTATAGCATATCGCTGACATAAAAACTCATTGACCAAAATTAAGTTCTTGTATGGAAACTTTCTTATGTGTGAAGGGTATTTTAGCTTTTATATTTCAATTTTAGAAATATTATGGAATAAATATATTTGTTATTATTAAGTTTGAAAATGTGTTTTGATAATATATAAGTTTGAAAAATTATTTTCTTTATATTTTTGGATTCGAGATTTTTTCAAGAATCATAATATCTTTCTAGTTACATTTTTTGGAAACTTTATTAGTTGTTCTACTATTCTACTAAAGATGGTTTCTAGATATCAGTCGGTATCAAAATCAGTTCATCGTTCTCAATTTAGAAAGCTGACTTAGTTTAATTTGTATTGCTTTACATATCATCTATTTTTCTTAATGAGTTTTCTAAACCCTAAATAATTTTGAAATAACGAAAATTTGTGTTTTCAATTACCGCGAGGCCACCTGGAAGTATATCGATAGATATTTTGGAATAGAGGTATGCACCGCGACCTATGGTCTATTGTCACCTGGAAGTAACTGTAAGGCAACATAATGTTTTGGGAAAATGAGCTATATTAAACATTATGTGCATTAAGTCAAATTGAATCACCTTCTTAAACAAACAGCTTTTTAAAAACTGAAATTTTTTATGTTTTTGTATTAGAGCGCTACCTAGCGGTAATTTTTGGTAAAAATGATTGAATGATTTAGTTATCTCGCATTCGGAATATCCCAAAAAATCTGCTTGCATCAAAAACATTTCCAAAAATATTTCAATTAAAATTTATTTAACATAAAATTCATGCTTGAGATCGCTAGAAAACTAATTTTTCTTATGGCATAAAATATGTTATAATTTCTTGGCTTCAACAAGTTTTCATAAAACATAAACATTTTGGATATTATTAATGAAGACGTGCATGGTATTTATTTCTTCAACTTTCGAGAGCTTTCCAGAGCCTTCATGTATCTTGTTAGCTTTCGAAATATCAACAATTTACAGAGGTTTCAATTTCTATTGTAATGGTTACTCACCGATTTTTAGACAATTATTTGATAAATAAACCTATAAATTTAAAAAATATATAAATGTTAAAGTATTGTATATTGAAGAATTTTTTCAGTGGCAATACAACAAAAAGGTTGAATAATGAATTCACCGATTTTTTCATCTGTTGCTGCTGGAAATTAATGTAGAAACAGCAGCAAAGTAAAGTGTTGGGGTATATTGAAGTTGCTGAGTATAAAAAAATATTACAAAATCAAAAATAGCATAATAATAATACAATATTAAAAAATTTATTTAACAGTAAAATAAATTATATAGATGAAGACCAGCAAATATATTTTTCCTGCTTTTTCGTTAACCTTTGACTACTGTGCCATAGCTTTTAAACAAAGTTTTTGTATTGTTCGGTCAATTTGTGGCTATGCATGTACTATATATACATCAGCTAATGTGAATATGCGTGTAAGCCTCTTAGTTGAATGGCTGGCGGCTTATATAAATAATGGCTGAAAGTGTTGAATAATTATGTGTTTTAGCTGCCGCACATAATTTTGTGTTTCTTGATTACGATATTTTTCGCGTACATTATATATCAAAACTTAAAGGAAGTCAAGAGAATTCTGAGAAAAATTCAAGGCGATTTCTGAATATATATATATGGTATACATATATATGTAAGTGTTTGTACATATATGCACATTCTGGTTAAGGCGGCAATGATTATCAAAACAATTAATTTTATTACATCAGAAAAGCCAACTTTTTGTGACAATGTGAAAATGTCAGAGGAGGCATATTAAGAAAAAAAAAATGGGCAAGTATTTTATCATCAGCAGTGTCGTTAAATTTTTGATTATTTTAAAATTATTAAATTCCAACAAAAATTTACATTAAACTTTTTTTTCAAAATTAAAAATTTCTTTAAAAATTTATTAGCAAATACTCCAATGAAGCAATAAATATTTTTCTTTATTGCGTGCAAAATTTTTCAAATCTTAATTATTAAATATATATATTAGGATGGGTCAAAAAACAGTGAATATTTTATTTCCGCTTGGTACTCTAAAAATTATCTTCTTAGACAACTCTAAGAAAGTCTCCTCAAGTATGAGCTCTTGATTGTAGCGGGAAAGTCTTCCATCTTGCATTTTCTATTTGTTGATAGTTTTTAGAGTACTAAGCGGAAAAAAAAGATTTTCGGTTTTTTACCCACCATAATATGGGTGTATGCATTAATTCGTGCGGTTTTCTAAGAAAGGGCTCTACTAGTATTATTTCGCGTCGTATTCATCTGTGGCTATATTCATTTCAAAGGTACTGCCATTTCGCGCCGTTTTCAGTAGGTATAAATTGTTTGAGCGTTTGAACAACAATTTGTTTCAGTCATTTGAAAATGTCGAAATTTGTACCAGATAAAGTGTTTTTGCGGGGAGTTCTTCTTCATTATTTTAACATCAAGAAAAGTGCTGCCGAAAGCCATCGTATTTTACTGGACGTTTATGGTGACCATGCTTTAGCCGAACGAACGTGCCAAAAGTGGTTTGCACGGTTAAAAAGTGGCAATTTCGACTTAGACGACGGAGAACGACCCGGACAGCCAAACAAACTTCAAGACGAAGAATTGGAGACATTGCTCGACGCAGATGCATGCCAGACGCAAGAAGAACTTGCAAAAGTATTAGGAGTTGATCAAGCAACCGTTTCCAGACGATTAAAATCATTAGGATTCATCCAGAAGCTTGGAAATTGGGTGCCTTATGAATTAAAGCCAAGAGACGTCACCAAAATTAGTCTTTTTTGCATCGGATTGTCACTGGCGATGAAAAATGGATTCATTATGATAACCCAAAGCGCAAGAAATCGTATGTGAAGCCCGGCTAACCATTAACATCCACGGCAAAGCCGAATATCCATGCTGCTAAGGTTATGCTATGTATTTGGTGGGACCACAAGGGTGTGCTCTATTATGAGCTATTGAAATCGGGTCAGACGATCAATGGGGACCTCTACCGAAAACAATTGATTCGTTTGAAAAAGGTCATCGCGGAAAAACGACCAGAATATGCGACCAGACACGAATCAATAATTTTTCATCATGACAACGCTCGGCCACATGTTGCAAGGCCAGTTAAAAACTATTTGGAAAACTGTGGGTGGGAAGTTCTACCTCACCCGCCTTATAGCCCAGACATAGCACCTTCCGATTACCACTTGTTCAGATCAATGCAGAATGCCCTCACCGGAGTACGCTTCTCTTCAGAACAGGGTATCAGAAATTGGATTGATTCTTTCTTGACCTCCAAGCCGGAGAAGTTCTTTTGGGATAGGATCCAAAAACTGCCAGAAAGATGGGCAAACATCATAGCTTCCGATGGGCAATACTTTGAACATTAAATGTATAACAATTTTTTCACAATAAAGTCTTAATTTTCGTAAAAAAACCGCACGAATTAATGAATACACCCATATATAAATAGTATTTCCTTTAACTCCGGTTTTGTTTTAACATCTAGAGGCGCACTCAGTATTAAAGTAAATTTTCAAGTTAATATTTTTACGAAATAAAATTTTTTTTATAAGTGTTCTAGAAGCTGTGGAGAGTCCTCTTTCAGGCCGATTCAAAGTTTTCAACTTAAAAAAAATTTTTGTGTTCATTATTGGAGTTTTAGAAAAAGTCTTAAACGACAACATGCTTTCCTTAAGCGTTAAAATAAATTTTGAGTTAAAAACCGTCACATTCGGTAATTTTTGTATATATGTAAAGGGTTTAAACCAAAAATAATTTTATTTTAATAAAAAAAATTTCTCGAAATTTACTTTAAAACTGAGTGCGCTTCTAGATGTTAAAAAAAAATTATTTTGTGCAAAAGTTTTCTTTTTTTATAATCTACAGATTTTACCCCCAGACTAAGCAAAAAAAAAAATTTTTTTTCGCTCCACCCTAATATATATATATATAAACATATAAACATATATATTTATATAAAAATGTATATAAATATTAATTAATTTTACAAAGCGCTCTTAATTAGCACTCAGCTACTAAAATACTTTAGTACACATTAACGCTTTAGTTAATAAATCAAAATTAACAAACGCACACACACACACAAAATTAAGCGCAATTACAGCAATAACGGAAACTTGATGAATTGTCAATAACGAATAGTGACTACACTTGATTTCATGCTGATTGACAGCAGCGCTGCGGGTGACAAATTACTTGTTAAATAGTAATATGGTATTTACAAAGTAAGCAACTGCGTATGAGTAACCAATGCTCAGTGAGCCCAAGGCCACATTTGCTGAAGCAAATAAAGTTGGTCGTGATTAGAAATACTGCAGGCAGTTGGGAAAGCAATAAAGAGAAAATATTTACAAAATATAAATAATATATTATAATATAAATAATATTAATAATTTGATGGATAGAAATGTAAATTAATTGATATTTATATTAATTTATTTACTACAATTGTCTTTACCACTACCACAATGCTATTACACATATTTAATTAAAGCTTAAGTCTTCTTAATATAATAAATAAACACAAAAAACTGTAATATGAAATTTCAACTTTAATATGTTATTAAATAAATATTCCTTTGTATGTCATCCTTTCAATTCCGGCTATTTATAGCTGATGAATATGTCGTGTTTGCCTTTTCCGGCTCAAATTCAACATCAGCTGTGCGATATTTCTACTGTTCGCACACAGCCACACATACAAAGACGCATACACCCCCACGCCCCACACCTACACATACATATACACGCATATATCTATGACATTCAACAAATTGTAAAAGTTTTAGTGACAGGAAGCGAATGTTTGTTGGATGACTTTTTATTTCAACAAATTGTCAACATCGATAGCAAGCAACATACCGCACTTATATATACCATAATATATACATATATATGTTATAATATGACAGAAAATGCAAAAGTTAAAGTTGGCTAAGTTGGATTTTTTGGGCAGCACCAAATTGACTGTGATTTGTTTACTTTGATTTGAATTAAAACTTGTGCTCAATTTGTGAGGCATGCATTCAGTTGCAACGAATTGCAAATATAGTAGTCACAGTTGACAAAAATTCAGTTCGTGGCGTTTCATTGTTTTTGGAATCGAGTTAGGTGCTTCAATTGAAAATGGGTTGTTTTTATTTTTACTTATATTAGTAAGTAAAATATACTTTACAGCTTATAATTTTGATTCCTTAAATTCGAATTTGTGATGCAATGTGAAGTCTGCCAGCCCACCACCTTAAATATTCATACTTTATATAAAAAATTTCCAAATCAAACTCGTAGCTAATTAAACACGGAAATGAGTACACTTGACAGTTATTCGTAAGGCAATTATGTCCTGATAAACCAGTTTTCTTCAACGAGTCAATTAAGTGTGATACGAAATTTACTCAAACAAGGATTTAAAACTAAATGTGCTATACTTACTTTACCCAGAATTATGAACTTTCCATCGTTATTATTTTGAAGAAATTAAAAAACTCAAACTCATTTTCATTATAAAAATGTATGTTTGTATGTAGCAGGATTACATTGATGATGTGAGTCAGTTTATTTAATATGAAAATATTTTTCACAATTAAAAAAAAATGTTTCATATTCATTAAGAATTAATACCTTAATTTAAATCGAATCCCCACTGGAAATAATTTTGAATAAAATATCAAGCTATGACCAATAATATGAAAATATACAGTGTGAAGTATAATAGTTTGTTAGGAAAAAGATTGCTATAAGAAATTAGGATTCAAAAAAATTAGAAAATTAAATATATTTAGTTTATAGGCAATTATTTGAAAATTTCTCTACCCAAAATATAGCATGCGAGAATATAATAAAAAAAGTAGGAGAAATAAAGTTATACTCGATAAAATTGTGTATTTTTATTTAAATATTAGGTCAAGTAAAAAGTTCGTTCGGTTTTTTCTAAGAGATGGCGTTATTGTCCGCATATTAAGAAAATTCGCTATATTTTACATTTTTTCTTCGATCAAGGCGAAACTTTTAACAAAAATATAGCCTGCGATAAAAAAATGTAAAAAATAAAAGGTCTTAAAAATGCTCAATAAAATTAATTCATTTGACTTAGACTTTAATTTTCGCAAATAAATTGTAATTTCACTTTTGACAAAAATATAGCATGCGAGAAGATAATATAAAAAGTACTAACAGAATAGAAATATTAGACAAAATTATGTTTTTTACTTCAAGCTTAATTTACCTTGTTTCATTTCACCTCTAACAAAAAGTATAGCATGCGAGAAAATATTTGAAATTGAAATTTGAGGAATAAAGAAATACTCGATTAAATGGATTCATTTGACGTTAGCTTTTGCAAATAAATTGTTTAATTATAGCATGCGAGAAAATAATATAAAATATGAAAATAAAGAAATACTAATTTAATTTAAATTTCTCTATTAAAAATACAGCATATGAGAAAAAAATTAAGAAATGCTTAACAAAATTGACTAATTTACAAACAATAAACAAAAAATATAGCATGCGTCAAAATTATATAGAAATTAAAATTATTAAAGAAATACACGAATAATTGACTTATTCGATATAAACCTTAAATTTTCTACAATGACTTGTTTCATATTACCCTCGTAATGTGCACATTTTCCCTCATATTTACTGTCGTATCCACTTTTGTAAACATAAAAATTCCCACAACTTAACCACAATACATGTATCATGTTCACAAATATGTTTATATATGGGTATATGTTTTTATGTTTGCATGTATTTAAATATATGTATATATTATATGCATATCAATGTAAGCAGGGAAACTGTGGCATGACATTGCGGCAATTTAGTTAATATAAATCACTTTTTTTGTATTTTATTTATTTTATACACATTCTTAGCTAGTATGGGCACATATGTCACTCTTACTTTTCACAGCTGGAAACAATTTGTTTTAAGCACTACCCTCGCACACGAAAAACTCAGAAAAAGCTATAACTTAAATGCCTTTAAGTATGTCAAACTGAGCTGCCTTAATAAACGCATGGATTTCATTTGCATGTGTTTGTTTTTGCAGGTAAATGTTAGTGCAGAAGTGTTGTATTAACTACGCCAACAAATATATGTTTGTTTATAAATAAATAAAAATATTTACATGCTCCCCCTTCAACCAAGATACTTAGGTATGTATGTACACATGTATATGTGTTTCTGTATTCATTACTTATTCATACATAAAATATTCTACACTGATGTTTTTATGTGCAAGACCGAGGAATTTGTGTAAATATAGCATGGGAGAGTTTATATGTGTACATAATGCGGTTTGTATATAAGTATGTACCTATATGCCGTAAATCTCTCGGTAGACAACAAACGCGTACAATTGAAATGACATTGAAAGCCGCATACCTTTTTCAGGGGTCAGCACTATGGTAAAATAACTTAGTGAAATATAACAAAGGAAGTGAAATTAAAAACAAAGCCTTGCTTCTGATAAGGCAGAGTGAAACTGCGCTGCTGCTGCAGGTGACTCAATGAAAATTAGTCTGAGTGGGTTAGCTAGGGTTACTGGGTGTATTTGGTTTGCAATATAAGAAATATTATAATAATGCGCGAGGCGCGCATTTATTTAATGGTGAATTTATTATATGGAGGGGTTAATAAACAAATACAAGTGAATTTTTGATTATATTTTATTTTGAGCAGCGATGGTGTGCTTGGCATATTATAAGTAACAACAACAACAACAGGATATCAGAAATTGTTGCAACAGCGAAGGACTCAGCAGGATTGAAGAGCAGAAAAGAACAATTATTCTAAAATAATTTTCTTTAAAATAATAAAACAACAATTTTTAGATGAAAAGCATTGTAGAAACTTCGAAAATACCTAACATACGGAAATTTTTTTATTTTTGGAATATGTTGGTTTTTGAAAAAAAATATTATAAAAAATCCTTAAACGTCACTTGCATACATCAGTCAGCTGTCAAACACATGTTAGGGTTTATTTTATAAATATTATGATATTATGAAATTATTATATTTAAAAATTATTTTATTATAATAAATTTATTTAAAATGCTGTTGTCAATTTGTTAAGATTTATAATTTATTTAATTAAAAAAATGTACATGTATTTTAAGTTTAATATTAATATATTTACAAATTTTACTTAAAATAAATAATTATTTTTAAATATTTTAATTGTAAATAATTACAACTATAATTAGCTATGAAATTGTTACTAGAGTTTATGTAAAAAAATTTAAAAGCGTACATTTTACCGTAGTACAATCCGGCAGTGATGTAAATAAGTAGCAAGAAAGTTTGTAATCATAAATGAATTCACATGTGGGAAAGCTGTAATGAAAAATAAAGTAGAAAGTTAGTAAAAAAATGTTATAGAATTAATTTTTATTTAATAACAATTTTGGTTTCTAAAACATTTTAGTCTAATTTGATTTTATTTACATATGTAATAAAAATACGAATTTTAAGTTTTTATTATGAGATAGAAAAATTCATAACTCGCTTCGTTCAATTTTACGCAATTTAATTTATGTTCAATAATTTTGAAAATTTGTTTTAAAATATTCTGAAAAAAAAATTCACTAATCGTTAATGAATTAAAAAGAAAATAAAAAAATTCACTAATCGTTAAAGAGTTAATATAGATTATTTATATATCTATCTTGTCTAAATTTAATTCTATAATGAACAATGAAAAATAATGCCAAACACTTTTTATGCAATTGACGCAAATAAAGCAGTTTTAAAATTTTCCAACAGGTGGCAACACTGTTGTGTTTATTTTTATTTAAAATATATTTTAAGTTATGGCCTCTCTTTAAGGCTTTCTTAAATATCTAATACTTAGCACTTTTGTGTTGTTTTTCATTTTCATCTTGTTAGTTTGCAACTTTAAGTCAATTATTGCTTGAAAAAACTTTTGATGTGCGCACTTGGCTTATAAAAATCAATTGAAGTGCGAAACTACGACGCTTGCAGAGTAACCTTGAACTAAGCTCTGGAAAATACCAATATCTTACGAGTCGGAAAAAGATCAAACTCTTAGCAATACATTCTGTAGTTGAGTCAGAAGGAAGTCATAATTTATTTGCTGATAAAATACTCGTATATAACTTTCACATATTACAATAAATAAAGGTATAGATAACTTGAACAGCTTTTAAAATTACAAATATTTCCCAACAATATGCATATGTACAATAAACCCACGTATGTCTATTTTGAACTTGATAGATTGGAAAAAATACAATCGTTTGGCTAGCTGGGATTGGGACGCATTCAAAGTAAATTGGTTTACAACATTTGATTTGCCTACATACATTACTATCACACCCCCACATCTCTTTTATGGCAACAAATTATTGTCTCACCCACTTTATTTTATATTTATTATTCACGAAGTTTTACAGAAACTAGTATATTTGAAGACATATCTAGTATTGGATTTCCATTACCATATGATTGACTTACTTTATTGTGAAAAACCAAGTACATTTGAAGTTGCATAATATGCCATATGGCTTCTTCAATTGCTCCTTCTTATTGACCATTGTGCTTTGTAAATTATAGCCATCATAACGACGCCAGCAATGGTTGAGGTCGCCTAAAAGAGAACATAAAAAAAATTATATTGAATTTGCATATGTCATGAAATAAATATATATACTGAATTTTCTAGAAATAATGGTGATAATAAATTTTTACATATGTACCTATGTATGAGCAGATTGTATTACACATTAGAAGCGTAAGGCGTACATATTCGCAAGATTTGCTTAAAATTTTATCATTAAGTGTTTTTATAGCTGTACTTGTGTATTCGTTAATATATCAACATCTGATACTTTTTATATAACATATATGCATACAATTTTTTAAAAATAAAAAAAAATACAAGAAAAAAATTAAATTCGGTTGCTTAGGTGCAAGAATACACTTAACAATTCAATAAAATCCATGCAAGAAGTTGATTTTGATCCTTCAGTTTGTATGATAGCAATATGAAATAGTGGTCTAATCTGGAAAATTTCTTCAGATACTTTTGAGAAAAGCTTTTTACATATGGTATTATCATATTGTCACGTAAATAGTTATACAATTTTATAAGATCTACCAAGTCTATAATTACAGCTTCTAATATTGATAAAATTTTGTCAAATCGGTTTACTTTTATTACGAAAAAATATTTTTCCATTAGTACATATAAAACGACAAAGTTAAGGATAAATTTAATTTCTATACTGTGTGTTTATTTAGATTTCTAAATGGCGATGTTAAAACAAAAATTATTTTTCTTCAATTATTTTGGTTTAGTTAATTTTTCCCATTTGAGTTTCTACCAACTTAGATCAAAAAGAGAGCAAACGAGTAAAATATTTTTACATTATAATATGGGAAGCCTGGTAATTTTTAATTGACAAAATCTGTCGACGTAGTTACAGGGATCTCGTTAAATTTCGTTTTATCCCATGCGAAAATGTTAAGGGAGTATTCTAGTGTAGAATTTCAAGAAAGTCTATTTTTTCAAAGTTTGACTATTAGAGAATATGTTTACGAGAGGATTTTTTAAAATTTAAATTATTTTCGGAGATATAGATATTTTACTGAAAAGACTTCAAATGCGTTTTCCTCAGACCAGACTTTTTCAATAAGATACCCACGATTTCTCGAGTTCTACTGGACCGATATATTTGAAATTTTCAAAGAATCTTCTTTATAGACCTCTCTTGAGTATAAATTGGCCTCATTTCCAAATAAAATTTTTTTGCTATTTTTAAAAAATACGAGAAAATAAAAAAATTGTAAAAAATCGTTTTTTCAAACAGTCGCCATTTTGTCAAAAAAAGGAGGGTTGAAATTATGGGTATGCTCATGTATGTTTTGGGACTCCCTCTTCATCATTTAACTTTTTTTAAATTTTTAACTTTTTTTTTTAATTTTTTCTGTACTCTTATAACATTAATAAATAACTGATAAAAAATCGGTATTAAATATATTGATTGACTTTTTTTTTAAGACTCATTAATAATTACATAAAATTCAGGTATCTAGACTAGAATACCCCCTTAATAAATTAATTGTGTGAGAATTGACAGGATCTAATTTGGATTTCAAGACTTATCGGCTTTAATTTATGAGTACTATACACATGTTATTGCCGCGAATATATTTACTTAATCTTCAGGCATATTTTTTCTCCAATTTGTGATGCGTGTTAGTTCTCTATAAATGAGGACTCTTGCATAATTCTTAAATATACTCTGTATCGCTTATCAATTTTAGGATCAGCTTTCTCTTATGCTTTGAAAGTTTGACTTTACCTCCTGAAGGTAAAATTTTATTATATTATTGAGTCGGAAAAAATTTTATCCCATGGATTGTATAACTAGTATTCATTATTTAGTATACTCCGCTTCGAAAGGATTTCAAAATTATATTCCTGACCGCTTCAATACGATTCTTCAATATGTGCGTACAAAAAAATGTGGATGAATCGTTTAGCTAAGCAAAATTACATTGTGGCTCTCAATTATGAGGCAACTTAAGTTATTATTATCGACACATAATTTTTTTCCAAAATATCTCCGAAGTCAGTGAAGTTATTTTGTGCTGTTGTGTAGTGAAAGAATATTCAGTTGATTGTGGGATAATATTTTTAAAATCCTTATTGTTTCTAGATAATTCACATATATTTTTTTTTATATGGAAAAAGTAAGTATATCCCTTTTATAAACATCGCTTTTATAAACATCGCATGAAAGCATAAGTGCTTTTTTTTTTTTTTTTTTGTAAACATAGCTTTGTAAGCATAATTGTTGTTTTTTATCAATTTTTTACAACCTTACAACTTTCATGGCTACTAAATTTACTTTCACTTAAAAATATTAATCGAAAATCAGTAGTGGTATCACGTCGTAACGAAGCATCGACTCACGTCTTATATGTCCACCCCGTTCATGATGATGACGATCCCGTCCCTCCAGCTGGCTGCCGTGTCCGTTTGTCGCTTCCGCCAGACCACTGCTGCTACTGCCACCAAGCAAACGCCCATTATCATGACAAAGGAACAATGAATTTATAACCAAAAAGTAAATCAGCAAACGCGCCATTGAACAAACACTCACAGACTAGAAAATACAGACAGCTGATTTGTTTTTCTTTTTACGCGTTTAAATGCTGAGCACTACTCTTTGGTTTGCGACACTTCTTGCACTGTTCTTATCAATTCACAATGTAATTAATTTGTGAGAGATTTGTCACTTCGGTTTGTTGGATTTTGTATGCTCTATTCTTCGAATATTATTTTCTATCTTCTTATTTTTTTTTTTAACTTATTTAAAAACTATTTTTTTCTACTTTTTTCACGCGTTGAATGCCACTACTTTGAGATTATCACCGTGTTGAAGTGTGTTCCTTCGAATCGCCACATTAACCGCCTTTCCGACATTTATGCACAGCGAGAGCCACCCCTGTACTGAGCATAGCTTTCCAGCCAACAACGATGTTGTGTGTGCTTTGGTGAGGCAACTGCGGCGACGACTGCTTTTGCGGTTTGATGGTGGCACACAAAAGCCGCAAACAACGCGCGATTTACAACTGTTAAACCAGCCATCAACGCAAATGTAATTGGTACAACGGTAAAAACACAGCAGCAACAACGAAAACATAATGGCGTTGCTCGTTAGCAAGGGTGAACAACCACTCAGAACGCCGCGCTTTAAGTACGAATTACGACACGATGTGATAAGTGTGATATTTTTAAAAATAACTGCGCAGCGAAAACAACAACAAAAACAATAAAAAATTAAGATAAAAAATCGCTATAAAATATATATTTAATCATAGCGTCAAGCTGTAACGTAAATTGTATAGCAAATTGTATGCGAATATTTGCTGCCTGCCATGTCAACAGTTGGCGTTGCTCATTATAACAACCACTCACTCTTACTTTCGCAAACGATTGTCGCCGTCGCCGCGCTTTGCCTACTTTTCAATGTGAAATATGCTTTTAATGAATGAGTATGCTTGTGTAAGTGTGTATGTATGTATGCGTGAAAATATATGTATTTAGGTAGCTCGGCGCAAAATTAGATCAAGTGTAGAGTGCACATAAATTTTCGCGAAATGAACGTGTGATCTGATATCCATGGCAGGAAGGTAGCACTATGAATCACTCCCAAACGCATAGACACATTTACATATATGTATATAGGAGCATGTAGAAGCATATATATGCATGTATATATGTGTGGGTGTTTGAAGTGCACCCCAGTTTTCTGCTGCGTTTGCAGAGGAGTAATTGAAATGACATTGATAGTGGGCTGTCGTCATCAAGCGTGGCGATAAGTGCAAAAACAGCGAACTGCATAATGAGACAAACATCTATATATGTATATAGACACAGACCAACGCATGTATACACAAAATATGCACTCTCGACCCACGTTGTACCAGGTGACATGTGTTTACTTAAAAGTTAGTGAATGTGAGGTTATGCTAGCAGATTCATTTGAACCCACATGTGTATTTGTTAAATTTAGACTACTGGTAGTGGGTGCAGGCGAACTTCAGAAATGTGGCACTTTTGAGTGATTTTCAAATACGCTCAGGCTTAGATTCGCAGATGGATTTGTTATGCATGTGTGGCAAAGTGCGGTTGTGTTGATTTTCACTAAAATCACTTCATGAAGTGGGCACCGAGGGAGAGGTTAGGGCTCAGTACAATGCAGTACCTAGTATAGTTGCCAGTTTTTATTTCAGTTTCAATTGGCAGAGGCTTTCCTCCCATTGTATTACTGATAAAGGACAGCGCGGCAAAATCGGCCGGACGACTACTTGTTACTGTAAAATTGATATATAGAATCTTCGGATATAGCTCGGTGGGCAATGGTGGTTTGGCAAGCACCGACTACATGATTTCAATTTTCAAGTGGGAAAGACGATTCATAGTAAACTTAGAAAGAGATCGCTGCGCAAGATCGTGGAGGAGATTGTCAAGAGTGGCGTACGACTGTCACCTGAAAACGTGATCAACATTGGAAAACCCATGCATTGTCTATACGACGATCTGGACAGAAGCAGGGCAAGGAAAATAAAACGGTAGATTAGAAATACACAATGTTCCTACTAGCACTCGATAGAAGGGACTGTGGGAACATGATTCGAATACTGAGACGACACGCCTGAAGAAAGGTAGGTCCAGGGTTCAAAAGATGCTTTAAATTCAAGTTTTGTTAAAATGGAAATAAGGTAATAATTGTAAGGAGGGTATAATAGCAAACTATAGAGTCTGGTAAAAAAAAAACTGTTGTTTAGATACCATGTACCCTAAGTAGTTAAACAAGCCACACATTTTGTCTTCATAACTTTATCAATATATTGTAAGAAGAAGAGAGGAATATAAGTGACTTGTAACGATCGTTAAAGCTCCACTAATGGAAGAATAGTAGAAGCAATCATCTCTTTTATTTCTCAGGACTATAAATAAATAGTAACGATATAAATACGAACCATAAACCAAAGAACTTTGAGGAATACTGCTATTCACGCCTGCACTCCTATTATTTAAATTTTGGTTACGGACATGAACTTTCTTTTAATATTAATTTTTTTGTCCTTCTTCACACAAAATATAGTTGCAGTTGCTCGAATGTGAAAAGTTTATCAATAATTAAAAGTTTGAAAATCAACTCCAGTTGTGACCAATTAGCAGCGTACTAAAATTTAATGAACAGTAAAAGAGAGAAAAGGAATGGAAAGTGTGTAAAAGTTTACATTTTACTACAATAACAGTTCCGCTTATATGTATGGTAATTAACTGATTTAAATTTAGAGCAAACAAAAGCGTTAAAAAACATAATTCCAAATAATAAAAATTACTTGCTAATTACACACAGTTGAGAAGTTTAAATAATCACTGTTTAGCAAAATAAGCGGAAAAAAATGTCCATCGAAATTTCTGAAGATAACTCACACATTGACAGGTAGATTTGACAAAACGTAAATTAGTGAACGAAAATCGTATACATATGTATATGAGTGCTGGGGTAGTCCTTAGACCGATTTCACCAATTTCCGGCACCAACATATACGACTACTATATCCTAGATAATACGTACACTCACTTTTGCTGAGTTATATTACATACTGACCTATTTATATATACGGAATAAAGTCAAACGAAAGTTAAAAAAAAATTTATATTAGGTATAGAGGGGCTAGGGGTAATGTTGATGCGATTTTATACATTTTTGGCATCAATATATACCAGAAAAAGATGCACTCTGAGTGTCATTAAGATACCTTACAGATTGACCGTTAAATATGGTATTAAGAATACCGGAGGTTTTATAAAAGCCTTATATTAGTTTTATGGAGTCTAGGGAATGACCGCATTTGAATCATATAATTATCGGCAAAAGATGCTCTCAGAATTTTATTATGATAACTCACATATTGACTGATATATGCTGTATAAAGCTAGTTGGACGTTAAAAATTCTTACATAGGTATATAGGAGCTAAAGAAGTACTGAACCGATTTTAATAATTTTCGGTAGCACGGCACAATATTATCAAAAGATGGCCTTCAAGTTTAATTGAACCATCTTACAAATTAATCAATATTCCCGACATAAGTTGGGCCATTGGTATTGCGATCTTCATGTACGGTATCGAGAGGATTAAGTCTAAGAGTTACGGGAGGTAAATTTTGAAAGTCATTTGAAAACAAGCTTAAAAGTCAGTTGAAGTCAAGCTAGAGGCTGAACAAGGTCAAGCTAAAGGGTGAGCGATGTCCAGCAAGAGGTTGAACGAGTTCAAGCTAGAGATTAAGTGGGTTCTAATGAGGTTAAGTAGAGGGTAAAGCAAGTTCAAGCTCTCTGATTCTTAATCTATCCCGACCAGCTTTTGTTGTAGACCACAGTTCGGTAAACATAAGCATTATACACTGTGCAACATGTTGCTATGGTGTAAAATTAAGTTCAAAAGCCACTATAAAACATTTCCGTTGAATGCAAAAGGGAAGGCAAAGTAAAAGGATATAACATTTATAAAACATAACTGGTTTTTTATGGCATCTCCTTAGTATTTAGATAATATTTTTTACAAACTCATAAATGCATGCCCGTAGCCAGCTCAAGAATTCACTTTAACGTGTACAATTTACCGCTAAGCGCCAGCTAGCAAGCGAGTTATTTCAGCTACTTAATAGTATGCTCCATGGTAGCAGTATTTGCGCGCGTGACTCATCATAAAGCGCTGGCGGGCGCTTCGCCTTTTTCACTCACTTTTAAGAGCGTGCTTACTTTATTGGCAGCGAAAAGCGCTTGCAACTTTCAAAGTCACTATGTAAGTGCGGCACTTGAAAAATGTGCAAAGCAGATGAATGCAGGGAAAGTGAATGTTATAGTTGTAGTTGTAATTTTATTTGTAGTTTTAGTTGTAAAGTATGGATTGTAGTTAGCTAAGTTTGAGTTGAGTTATATTTTCTGTTTCCCTTACTATATACGCATTATTTTTTGGTGCATAATATTTCAGCTTATGAATATAAAAACTGTTAGTTAAATAACTTGACATCTCATTTTGTACTTCACGATTACATTGTTTTGTATTTACCGCTTTTTGAAGTGTATTCGGTGTTTATTTGTTGCAAATTTAACAACCGTTATTATTTGCTAACTGCTTGTATTGTTTTCATTTCATTCATTTAGCAGCTGTTTACTACTTTTATACTCTTGCAACATTTTGCTTTAGAGTATAATAGTTTAGTTCACCTAACGGTTGTTTGTATCACCCAAAACTAATCGAGTTAGATATAGGGTTATGTATATATAAATGATCAGGATGACGAGACGAATTGAAATCAGCGTGACTGTCTGTCCATCCGTTTGTCCGTGTAAGCGATAACTTGAGTAAAAATTGAGATATCTGGATGAAACTTGGTACACATATTTTATATGGTATTGCAAATGCGCTAAGCTTCAAATTAAGTAACGGAACTGTATTTTGGTACAGGTATCGCTTTAGCCATATCTTCCAAACCTTTTAAGATATATCAGCCAAACCTGCTGAGCAGAAGTCATTTATCTTCCCTTCAAACTCAGTAAATATAAGTAAAATTTGATAACAACCACGCCCACTCCTCATATAACTTTTATGTTAACTTCACAACCAGAATGAATGAAAAAGGGCGTATAGAAATTGGTGTTAACATTGGACAAGGGCGTGGCACCACCCATCTTTAAGTGAAATCTTATATCTCGTTAACTACTCTACGGATTTCATCCAAATTTATTCTTCTTATTTGACACTATAAAAATGGGTGAAATCGGATGACAACCATGCCTAATTCGCATATAATAAATATTTAAATTCCGTCTGATTCTTACACTTTACAGTATACAAATCAAATAAAGTTATCAGAACAAAACTTTATGCAAATGGTGCCCTTAAGAAATTTAATCTTACGTCCCAAAATTGTCGAAATCGCACTGTAAGTTGTGCTTGAATGTGTAAAAGCAGATCAACAGTTCTCTTAGCCCCCATATACCTAACATAAATATTTTCGAACCTCTGGTTCACCTTATACCACATCTATCGGCAAATATGTAAGAAATCTTAATGAAATTCAGAAATAATTTTTTTCTAATTCTCTTTCGTTAAATGGATGAAATCATGGCGTTACTTTCCTTAGTTTAATATAAAGTTTTGCCGAAGCCAGAAGGTGTTCCTCCGCCTTTGTTCCTTGCAAGTTGCAAGCGTATGAAATGGTTACAACCGAGCTTTTCTTCCTTATTTACTTGTTATTGTTATTATATTGCATGCAATTACACGGTGGCAAGACAAACAAATGCAAGTACAAGTTAAAATATGTCTGGCATTCGCGGAACTCGTTGATGCCGTAACTGTAACTGTAGTATCTATTTTTAACTCCTTTATTCTTTTAGTTGCAATTCCAGTCGGTTCTTTTGTCTGCCACCAACTGCTGCAACGATTTCTACAAGCTTGTATTTATACTCTACTTTGGTATTGCTTACACTTGCTTTGCAAAAATAGCAGTTCTTGCTTTCATCAGATCATCTATCATTGAAAACATTTATCTGCTTTGGTCCAGAGTCATCGTCAGTCGTTTTCCACTTACCTATATTTCTCCGTATTGATTATGGTAGCTTATTTTAGTGCAATTTATGTGATTATACTTACTGGAAGAGGAATGGAATGTAAGCTATCGAATAAATATAATTACTACTTGCGGAAACATGAGTTAAATATATTCAATTTATGAAATACTGTACTATGTTATACCTGAGTGTTTAAGAAACTATGAGTATAATTAAATCTTTTTTAAAATTTTCAGCAGACCTAAACTTTATTGCCTAATAGAGTTATTAAAAAGGTTCTGGGGCAAAACCTCCCAAAAAAAAACTACTATATCAATTATTTTAATTTTGAGGGTATATTTATACATATTTTAAGATAACACAGAGACATTTTTGATAAAAAACATTTAAATAGTTTTTGAGTTAAATGCGATCTCCGTCTTCGCTAAAATAGGTCCTTCGCTGCTGTAGTGCTTCTGGCCTTCTCCGTGAATGAAAGCTAACAACAAATTTCTACAAGAAGATAGTGTCCGGACAATAAGCTACGGTTGGGAAAATTCCAAAATTTGCAAAATGTTTCTCTTAATAAACCAAAAATTGGATTGTACCCAAAACCAACCAAATTTTAATTTAATATCATCACTGATAGATTCTTGCGTGGGGAGCTATAGGTAAATTTAAATTGTGTTAGTGATCGTATCATTTGTTTCTGCTGCTAAATGATATGAGTGGCCACACTTAAAAATACTGTAACTCAAAAATTATCTCTAAAGATATAATCTATCGAAATTAAAAAACAAAAATGATGTTTGATTGATTTTCACACTAAGTGAGCTCTTAAACTCTGGCTAGCTGCGTTTGGTGTGAGTTCGATGAGTGGAGTTCACTGTCGTCGATTGCACAGTTTTAAGATCCTTTGAATTGCTGGCTCTCCGCCAGGTTCTTCTTGTGAAAGTTTTAGGAACTCAAGTCGTTCAACTAGACGGGGAGATAGAGTTAGAATAGCATCGGCAATTTACACTGGAAAACTAGGTTGAGACTTCATATCTTAAGTCATACAGACGAATGAATTGAAATTAGTCACATCAAACGATTTCGTAGATAGCGTCAAAGAACTTTTCCGAAATGTTATGATTCTCATACAGATTTAATAGTTTTATTGTATAGCTAAAGGCCGGTTTTCAAGGAATATCAGCCTTAATACCCTACCAGTAAAATATTTTTGTTTGAAGTGTATAATGCTTAACAACAAAATTACCATAAAACTCGAGTTATTTATATGTGTAGCTTATCCTTTTGCCCGTTGATGTTGACGTTTAGTTCTTGTACTTTGATTAAATTAAAAGTAATTAATTTTAACTTACAGTAAATAACATGCTGCTTATACTCTGGCTTCCGGAAACGGTTACACATTGTTCATTAAATTCCGTCAACACTTAAAGCAAAATCGAAAATATTTAACAGCTTGCTGTTGCAACTTTCATTACATATAGTTCAAAGTCAAATTAAAACGCTACTGGAGGCTGCTGGAAGCAATATCGGAGAGAATAGTAATTTATACGCTTATCAATATTTACTCAGCTGGCAATCGACGTCTTCAGTTGTTTAACGTTGAGTGAGTTTAACGTGCTAAGTGAGACAATGCTCCAAACAATTTCATTTGTCTTCTTACTATTTTATTATATTGCAATAATCCGATTAGTTGTAGTATGTATGTGTTTGCTATGAGTGATATGATGGAGCAAATTTACATCACTGAGAACACTCACTATTTTGTAGTGTAAACACATAGAAGGAAACGTCGGTGAGTATATATATAAATGATCGGTATGACGATGTCCGTCTGTATATAGGCGAACTAGAGCCGCAGTTTTTGATATATCGTTCTGTAATTTTACACACGTCCTTTCCACTCCAAAAGAGCTGAATATAGGATATAGATGCCATACAAACGGTCCTTTTTTAATTGGCAAAGTTATCTCCACGAAATTTGGCACAAATTGTTGTGCATGTCAACGGTACAATCTCCGAAGAAATTATTCTGATCGAATCACTATAGTATATAACTGCCATACAAACATATAAATATCTTTTTATTCACATTCATGTTATAAAATGCACCTGTGAG
This sequence comes from Bactrocera oleae, assembly GCF_042242935.1. NCBI lineage: Eukaryota > Metazoa > Arthropoda > Insecta > Diptera > Tephritidae > Bactrocera > Bactrocera oleae. The sequence goes on from NC_091539.1 coordinate 60,417,353, forward strand.
GGTTATTACAGCTTCGGTGCAGACGAATTTAACGTATATTTTTTTTTTGTTTTTTATGCACACTTATATTGTATTTTTTTTTTATAGGTACAAATTAATCGGAAATTGTAGTTGGTACTGGCGTATGAGCAACAATTCAGACGTAGGCGGTGGCGTATGAGTAACAATTCTATAAAAGAAGTTAGATGCAACAATCAACACTAGCAATGTACATATATGTCTGATAAATATGGTTACGTAGTATTGTAGTAAAGTAATGGGGCTTATAGTTTTAGAAAATTAATTTCAAATAAAATATGGAAATAACACATGAAATGGAGCATATTTTAGTCGCATATTTAATGACAGAAGTTCCATATGTTTGGAAAGATACAAGGGGCTCTGATAGGTTTAAAAAATGATTTTGAAAATAATATAAATACCTCTTTTCAAGATATTAATTAATATATTAGAAATATATCGTATTATTATTACGAGTAATGGGTTGTAGTCATGCCTCTGGGTGAAAACGTGAGCAACACTTGTGTAAGACAACATTAACAAGCCAACACCTGTAAAAAAATGTTTTTGTTATAAATAAATAGGTATATTGCACAAGTTATTTGGATGGCAAACTCGTGACCGTATTAATTTATTTCATTATTTTGCTATAAAGCTCCTGCTTTGCAGGCGATCTGAAAATAATAGCGGAAATCTCATATAAAATACATATGTAAAACTATTTTGTGACATGTGCACGCACATATGTGCAGTTGGGCAATGTTTGCATAGTGCTATTAGACTACACTTGTATAATATGTATATACTCAAAGTTTCTTATTTACTGTAAATGTACATACCTATACATATATCACGAATGTATGGCACTGTCAGCCATATTGGGTTACTTGCTTCAAGTATTGTCAACTAAGAGCACACTTATGTCAAACACGCACATATATGTATGTATCAAAATCAGCTTTGTTATTTAATGTGACTTCATACTTATGTTTGACTTACACACATACAAAAGTATTTGCTGAAATCTATATTTCTGACAAATTGAATGAAATTTCGAATACAATTTCCAGAAGGAAAATGCAGTTGAGTTGTTAGCCTTTTAAAGAAGGATAGTTGTATAAAAATAGCTATCAAATAAAGAGTTGTATCAATTTCGGTAAATGTTGGCAATAAATAAATGATTGAATAAAAGTATTAATAAAGGGTATAATACCTGAATTTATGCATTTTACTAAAGTAGCTTGTTTGTTTAGCAATCAATAACAAAATTTGTTGCCTACATTTAGGGTGATATTGAATCATCGTCATAATAGCTCTTCACGATTCTTAAAGCTTTAGATAGTAACCAAGCTTTAAAGGTTAGCATATCAAATAAAATATACTGTAGCTGTTTACTGGTTTAAGCCCTTTGGGGAAAATCTTGCTTCTTTCTTTCTTAACTAACCTTTCGGTAACTCCTAAAATTCGAGGAGCGTCCAAATTTAGTTTTGTCTATAACCAATGCTATTTTAAATTTATTATGCAGTTATTTTTAATTTCAAATATCCACAATAATAGAACTAGTCTACAATCTAGTTGACAGCATTAAAGATAGCGGTTATACCTCTTTAATGAGGGATTTCTTACTCTCTCGTAGCGATTTGAGCTTTCTAAATTTGTTGTTGCTTTTTAGCGAACATCGAAATTTCGAATCGATGATAGCTAACCAGGTGTTGTTAGGTCGAAAAACGATCGTTAGTAAAGTAAAAAAATTGCAAAATGAGAAATATAAAAAAACTTACAAATTAAAATAATAATACAAATAAAATTTTTCAAAAACTCTTAAAAGTTACCCAAAACTTTCAACCAATATAAATCATATTTTCAAAGCGCTAAAGTCCACTTTACCTACTTCACCACCTGCAAAGAATTTTCTACTCCAATCATAAATCACAAATGGAGAGCACTTTTCGCACGTTCTAAGTAGTCCTATTAATAAGCTATATTATATCACTCATGTCTGACAAATATGCATTTGAGATGCCGTGTTCTATTTTTATTACTTAGATGCCAGTAGGATTATGTGAACATCATTGTCAAACACACAGCTGTAACTGATTGCCTAGACGAGTCCCGCTGACCGAGCACATAAGCACATAAAACATATAAGCGCCCAGTAGTATATAGACAAGTACATATGTTTGCATATACATATATGTACACCGACAAATTGTGTGAACAGATAAAGCAGCGAGGGGCAAATACCTTTCAATACAACTGTGCAGTGACACAAAAAGCCTGCGTCTATCGGCAATGTTGCACAAATTTCTTAACAAAAACTCGCACAAATTAATCGTGACTCACAGACATTGCCGATAAAAGCGAATTTGCAGACATTTATATAACAATAAGCGTTGAGATTTATCTCAGTTACATGTTGTCGATTATTCACAATGAAATTGGTCGGCCAAGCACTGGTGCGCACATAATAAATAATTCATTTTCGCACCGGTTACAAGATATTAGGTAAATCATTGTGGTTACGAAGAAGATATGGAAGATCAAGAGTCAAAGGTGGCGCTTTAATAATTCGAGGAGATTCATAAGAACCGTTATTCGAAATATATGAGCATTTTATTGATGTGCTCGCAAGTCTCTTTATGCGGACATTCATTGATTTCAAAAACGTCTTAATGATCAAAAGCCAAGTAGTATATACATACATATATGTACGTTAAGCATAATAAACAAAGTTTGATGTGACAAATACACTTTTTCAGTTTACTTTGCTTTATTCTCACTTACATATTTCTGTTAGGAAAAAGCAGCTCAAGGATGCATAGTCAATCATTCAAAGAATTTCCAAATTCCCTCCAATTGGATATTTGTCAATAACATAGAGATAACGAAGAAAGCATAAGCACTTAATCTTATTTTTTATTGGGTTTAAAATTGCGATTCTATTTTTGGACTAAGGCTATAGCGAATATTTATTTATCCTAATGTGCACAATACGAAATACCAAAAGAAGGCAAGTCCTTCACTGTCTCTCATTTTCTTTGTGGTCTCTTAAGCACATTGAACCCTTTCACTGCTGAGTCTGTGTTTCTACCGACTCTTGTCTCATCGCATTGTCTAAATCGTAAGCACATAAATCCACCACCATAAATCTTTTTCGAAATTTTTCTCTAACGATACGGTGACTAGGTACGATGATAACAAGGACATACGCTTCCGTTTCCTGCTCTGGCATATACCAATATTTGAAAGTTGAAAGGTTTGGTGAATCTATAAATAACTCAACTCTTTTGAATATGGATTACTGAGAGTGATAACACTACATACATGCTCTAACACATTATCTCACTTAAAAATAATATCATTTACAGTTGCTGATCTTTGTTGAGCTGCTATGACAACCAGTGATTGTGTTTGCTTTGAGAGAATATCCCAAACAAATGGATGCTAATTGGTGCATCAAGCGGACTTTCTCACTGGCCTCAATGGCATGCTATTGCCGGTGTAATGAAAATATTTGCCTACTTTTCGTCAATATGAAATTACGCTCAATTTGTGAATGCTTTGTCTCAATGACAAAAGTAAATAATCGCAGGTGGCATGCTCTTGTTAGTATTATTAGTTCTAAAGGAATGTCCTCTCAGCAAATCGCTGTGTGTTTAGGTACGTCTGTCAGCACATTTACAAAAAAAAAAAAAAAATTAATAGTAAATACAGCATTAGGCATAATAGTGCCAATAGTTAAGTTTTCATTGGGTTTTAACATTTGGTTTAAGCTAACTGCTCAGCTAATTCCCAAAATAAAATGCCTCTTCAAAAAGAAATTCAGTGAAAACGCGTTATTTCTAATATGAATGTAGGTAAAACCTCTTAAGTATATGTTTGATTTGAGAGTTTATTTTTTTTTTTCGTATTTGTTGGTTTTATTTATAAATAATTATATATTTTATTACATGCATAAGCTGGTTTGTAAGCTGAAAAAATGTTTAACAATTTCCAACAATTAAAAAGTGGATATCTTAAGCATTTCAAATAACGCCGTTTTGCTCTGTAATCTTAGCAAAAAATGTTTTCTTAAATCTTAAAAAAAATTGTTCATATATGACAATGACTACGAAGGCGAGAATAGACCAAGCTATGTATTCTTTTTATTTGCATTAAATTTCTTCACTTTATTTGTATGCGATCGAAAATAAATGAATGAATTCGGCTTTGTTACGATGCGACTGCCCAACAAACACATACTTAGACATATTAAACACTACATATAAAGAGCAGTGAGTGCCAAGTAATTCGTGGAAAGCCATCGCACGCGATTTCGAATGCAGACAAGTCAAGTGATTTGCATGCTAAGCACGCAAGCGTACTAATGTTCTAAGATTGAAATGCCGAGACGCATACCGATAGACACACATATATATATATATGTATACACTTACACGCAAAAATACATATATAAATGTACTTATACATACATGGTATATATAAGAAAAAAATATGTACATTCATTTGACAATAATTTCATTTGTGCGCGCTTTGCTGCTGTTATTTGTTATTTGTGTTTATATGCATGTAAGTGTGTGTGTGCATGTGTCAACATATGCATTGTGAATATACATACATATTTGACTACAGTACAAATGAAATGCATATTTTTCAACTAATTAATGATGACAGGGGATTTGTGCTTGATCTGCTCTAAGCATTAAAATAATGTCATTCAATTTATTGTCTGCACATTAGCAATGCTAAGTGATATATGGCTGTATGTGTGTGTCGGCATGAGTCAACAGTGTCAGTGACTTTGTAACGTTTCGCTAATCTCGCAGCCAATCGCAATTGTATTGCTTTTAATGAGTTGGCAAATGAAGCGCACCGTGGCAACTGCTTGTGCATGTGTGGTTGATTTAAGGATTATATTAAAATAATGCACGGATTACTGTATGTACGAGAGATACGGGCGCCCTAAAGCGATTTTACGCTGACAAATCAATTAAATCAATTAGATTAATACAATTATTTCATTTGTTATTTAAATCAATTATTAATTTGGCTTGGCTGCTCCACCAAAAATAAAACAGATGCGAAAATCAGCGCAGAAAATGCCGTTAAAGGTTTTTTAGCGGGTGTAAGTTATTAGAAAATAAATAAATTATTTTAGAAATTTTTAAAGTTTAACACAATTTATTATAAAATATGCACAAAAGCGGTAAATATCCATATAAAAAGGCGTGCTAAGTTCCGGTGCAGCCGAACCTTTTGTACTTACCTTATATCAGAAAGTAAGGATGAAAGGCGAAGAAATATTTTCAAACGTTGGAGAAGATTTTATTTTAAAAGATGCTGCATGCGAATTGAATATATTTTAAACGACGAAGCTCTAAATCAATGGTAATCAATCAGAAGAATGGAACCATATGTGGGTTAGAAGAACGTATGGACTAAGTTTTAAAATTTTAGTATCAACTAACATAACGACTTGAATAATATATTCACTTAGACTTTATACATATGGTATTAATGGATATATTTGGTAATTAGTAGAAAAAAGCAGCGAAAATAATAAAACTTGCTGTGTGCAGGATAAATCAAGTTCTGTATCGATCTAATTAGTTTTTGACATTAAAGACCATACGGGTCAAGCAAACATGTTCGCTAAACTTAATTGAAATATTACATATATTGACCGATACAAATATATGGGATGTACGAGTCATACTGTATGGTCGAAAATCTCTATATTGGGTATATTGAGGCTGGGAAGACCGAGTTTCCTTAAGGTTTGGTATTAAATAAAAATATGCTTCATAATGCGTTTTTATGCAAATTTCTCAAGATAACTCACACATTTATCGATATACTAATTTAAAGACTCATTTCACCCATTTTCAGCACCAAACCAATTTCTCATATACTGACCGTTACACCATATCTTATAAAGTCATGCAGAGGTTTGAAAATCATAATATTAGGGTTATGGGTGCAGTGGTAAATCTTCTATCAATTTTACCCATTTCCGGCACCTACAAGTATATGAGGTCTAGGAGTGTTGTTGACACGATTTTGTATACTTCTGGCATCACGTCACACTATTAATAGGAAAATATGTTTTCTGAATTTAAATAACATACCTTACAGATTAGCCGATATATACGGTGTAAAGATATCCGGAAATTCTAAAATTTGTATATTGCGTATATGAGGGTTAAGAGAAACACAGAAACAGTTTTTATCACTTATTTAGCACCAGGGTACATTGTTACCAAAATTTCTTTATTGTATATTTTACAAATTGAAAGACTGTCGCGGTAATAAACAATACTTGTACACAGACATTGAGGTCTCATATTCGATATTTAGGATATTTAAACATTATATTTCAATATTTGTAAGAGGAAATGGGCCATACCATGAAGACCGTTTTGTGCAAGCTTTAATTCCGATGTATTTATTGCAGCTTGATTTGTATAGCGTCTTCGTAAAAAAGGGACGTGTGTAAAATTTCTTGTAGATATCTCAAAAACTGAGGAATTAGTTCAGGTATATACAGATGGACAGACAGGCGGACATGGCTAAATCGACTCAGCTCGTCAGGCTGATTAATTATATACATATATTTGTAGGGCCTTCGACGTTTCTTTTCGAGTATTGAAAACTTAATATACCCTGTTTGTAAAGAATCATTTTAAAATTTTTTCATATTCTTTTACATAATAATGTCTTAAAATCATTAAATATCTTATTTTATGAGTTTTAATGAAACTAAAGGTTCAATATTGGATTAGTTGTAAAATTTCAATGTTTAGTTAAATACTAAAACTTAAAACGTAAATCTGGACTTTAATTACCAAAATAACCATTTTCAATGAAAAACTATAACGAGCCAGCCAACAGCATGCCTGAGTTAAGGAACCGGAAGTTGCATTTCTAAAGTGTAGTGAGAAACATGTTGGCTACTTGGCATCTGCTTATACATAAGCGCACTAAATAATATTAATTTACAGCTTATTAAAAAGTTTATTTTAAATAGTTCTGCAGTGTATGTATGTTTTTGCAATTTTTTTTTTTTTTGCTGCAAAACAAATCTAATTAAAAGCAATTTCCGCAAGCAAGCAGCGCGCTAGCAGGGTAAACTGAATAACCATATCATGAAAAAACCACAATTTAAAGCCACACTTGTTTTAGCTGCAGTGGTAGAAATAGCGTAAATAAATAAACAATGCTCATAAATGCTAGCAACAAACAACACAACTAATAAAATTTCACTAGCAATGCGTAATAATAAATTATTGGCCACTAACGTGTAGGTATGGCAGTTACATAGCTCCTTACTCTTACTCTCCTCTGGTGCTTCACTCGGAAATTCTTAATCTTGGAGAAATAAATGAACATTGTGTATTATTAAAAGTAGGAAATTACATTTATAGCACAGGTGAAAACTTAATCGCACCCAAGTGACCTTTGTGCGGAAATAAAGATTGCACTTAATTGACATTTTCAGGTTCAAGTAGGATTATTTCGCCATTATGTGTGTACTTAAACGCATACAAATATTTATAAATGCATAAGAGTATTTTTATGTGCATGTGTGTTGGTAATTTTAAGTAGGATATTTCAGAGTATTGAGTATTACATTGTAAATCAAATTTCAAAGTACTTAATTATGTAAGTAAAAATGGATGGGAAATGGTGTGTATCATATATACATATACAAATATTGGAGAAAAAAAGTATGTAGATATGTTACAAACTAAATAAATATCTTTTTTAGCATTTTTGTGAAAAATAAGCTTAGAAAAATTCCAAAAAAATACGTATTTTAAATATTTAATTCTGATCAAAATAATGTTTAAAGCCTGCCTGTCTTCGGAGGTCCTAGTTCCAGTCAATATACCTAGGCTTCATATAAAAAATATAGTTAACTTTTGTAGCAGCTCGCCACGCTGATTATTTATACACATACTCGTACATACATAAATGTATATATTTTATCCAATAATATTTGATCTCCAACGTTATACAAACTTCTTGGCAAACTTAATAAACCATATTCAGTGAATAACAAATATTAAAATTATTACAAAGAATAAAAATAAATTTAAAAAAATAAAAGAAATAAATTTCATAATAGCTCATATAAAAAGCTATTAGTTAAATAGTTTTTTATTATACAAAATTTATTTCGCGTTTCCATCCATCATTACGCCTACTTCCGCCGATGGCACAACCACAGCTGAGGGCAAAACTCAAACGTCCACGCATTGTTGCGCCTTTTATGAAATGAGATCAAATCACAAGACGACTGCTTTGAAAAATGTCAACATGCTAACTGTTAAAATGGAGCTTTTCAACATAAAAGCTTTACAAGCAGCATGCATCAGTTTCAGATAACTTACTAAATGCTTTAAGATAAAACTGTTAACTGTATGCACGATTGTTAATATTCCGTTAATTATTTGAACTAATCAGTGCTATCTACTTACTTGTATAAGTGCTATAATATTTAGAAACCTTTTCATTCATAAAGTCAGTGCAGTAGATAAAGAGATAGCTCTTTAGATATACATCGGTTGAAATTACTGTAGTATGACAATATACGATAACTGACATTCGTATATAGATAAATTTATAAAATTTTGTATTTACTTTGCTATTGAATTTTTCTACACATTCACACTTTATCAATCGCCATTAAAATATATATAGTGATGCCATGCAATTCCGCTAAGATATGGAGATTTAAAATTAAAAAAATCAGAGTATTCGTGTATTTTAAACGGGAAACCTTTACACACCTTGGTTCAGTACTTCAAATTAGTATTAAGGGCTCCAACTTTCAGGGATTATTTTTTTGGGTATTTCCAACAATATTTCACGATGGGATCAAAAAAGAATAATAGTTCAAAACGTAAGCAAACAATATCAATTAATAACAGCAGTAATATAAAGCGGAGCCTTTGCTAAAAATTTCCTATAAACGGTTATAAATTTATGTATGTAAATATAACTGAATAAAATAAAAATTGTGGTTTGCAACTTGAGTTAGTATAACACTTAACAGTTTTGCTGCCAGTGGTTAAATGAAATCTATTTGAATATGCTATAAATGCAGAAGCTATAAATTTATATTATGTTGCTGCAACATTGTAGCTATACAATGAACCGCGCTATCTCGCCATAATAGGGGTATATGCAAACTATAAATTATAGCAAAAACAATTTATAACATCTTTTATTATGTACATATGTACACATTTTATGATTGCTTATGGCACAATAATACTTAATTTACCAACAATATAAAGTTAATACATAGTTATTGAAAATCGTAAATAAAGAATTTTTAAATATAATAAAAACATTGTTAATTAACAAAATCAATTTTATAGCTTACTGATTTTTTTCTTGGTTTAAACAGACATTTGACTAGCATTACATAAATACAAAACCATAATAATTTATAAAACTATTAAAATATATATGGATATTTAGAAATATTTGAATATCACTGGAGGTACTTGGAAGTATCTAAGAGCACAGCTAAAAACTGAATGGATGATTTAGCTATGACAAGCCAATGGGAAAAGTTCATAAGGAGTAGTTTGCTCACCCGTCTAGAAAAGCTTTTAGAGTAGAACATCTTCCTTAGAAAAGTATCTGAAATTTACAAAAACAGACTTTGTACATATATATGAACTCGAACGTGATTTCGATGCTTCGAAAAGCTGCCTAAGTTAACCGAAATGCCTTCACATTGAGTGCTCTGTACTTAATTGACTGCTTCTTAATGTGCCGCCTTAAATCATTAGGAGATAACATGGAAGGAGAATTTTCACATTTATCTTATGTGTATATAATATAATATAACATAATTCATAGTGTAAAATGTGTGGCTCTTATGAGTTCTTATGAGTTTTAACAAAAACCTTGAACTGAAGAAACCTCATATAATAATAATAATACTTAGCTGAGAAAACATTGTATTAATGCAAAAAAAGCGAAAATGTAACTTTATTTTAATTGTAAATTCTCCATCCGGGGTATATTTTCCAATCAATTATCTTATACCCTAATGCTAAAAGATTAATTGATATGTGACTTTGAGTTTGGTTGATCGATTTGTCAGAAGTTTTAGAGCTTTAGTGGTTCTGGCAATGTTATATTGTATATATGTATTAGAGCCCTTAGTATTCGACTATTCGACTAAACGGATTAACCGAATAGACCATTACTTAATAATAATACTCGGTTTGTACTATCCGGATACATATCTAGCCCGGTCTCATCCAATATTGCTGTTGTCTTTAGGATGAATATTTGAATTGGACCAATCATATTACACCCAATGGGAAAAAATATGCATCAGTCGATCGTTATTGTGTTTTTGCAGACCTTGCTGATGATTTTTGATCTTCGAAATTCGTAGTTTGAAATCTGCATCTTCTCTCGGTAGAATTTTTTACTATTTAAGCGAACTTCTATTGAAAATATGGATAAGCTTTGCGATCTTTCAAATCAATCAGTTAAGTTTTTAGCTTTTGGTAATGTTGACCTCGTATTTCAGAAAACAAGTAAACGTGTGGTTTACAATTTCTTTACATTCGAGCCTCTCTTGTAATCAGTGAGGTCTTTATGGCTCTTCAGAGAGAATTGTTAACATAATCTCCTCTATATCAACGATGCAGGTGCAAAGTTACCGAGGTAGATACTCGTCAAGAATATTAATAAATATAAGAACAGCATCGTTTTCGCTCCCGTTTAGAATCCGGACAGCAGTGAATGGTAGACGCTTCAGTACGGTTTCTCCGTATCGTGTTTTGTAGAGAAGCGGAGTCACAAATGTTGAGTCATTGGAACTAAAATGAGCTACTGACGGCGCACACCGGAACTTCTAAATTTTTGCTGAATACATTAAATTTATTTGAAAAATGGTTGTGAAGTGTTGCGTTTGTAGTTTGGCGATTTATAAAGATATACGAGTAAAAGCCTTGGTATGTACTTTGAGCCGGTTGTACAAGGTATGTAGATATGTGGAGATCTGTTAAGAATACCTATGGAAAAAGTGAGAGTATTTATTAGTACTATTAAAGTTTATATTATGTTCAAAACTCACCTGGGTGGCATGTTAACGGTTGAGAGGTTGTCCCAGTACCTACATGCATAATAAGTATGCTGTGTAGAAGTGCTTCTCGATGTAAATGTTGGGAATGTAATTTTTTTTTATGATAAATGGTAATAATTTGCAGTGCTCTTGTAATATGCATTCACTTAACATGTTTATACGTCACGTAGTTCATGTAGAACTGCTTTTAATAGAATGGCAACTATATGTATATATTTTTTGTTCAAACTGCTTAGTAATATAATTTAAGATACCAGATCAAATTCCAACACTTCAGATGTTTTAATTTAATGATAAAAAAATTAAATGAAATGAAAGAAGTACTAACTTATATAACGGAAATTGCTATTTTCGAAATGGCTAAAATGTCGTTATTTTTTTGAGTAGTAAATGAGTATATATTTATTTTTCATAGAAATAAGTAATTCTCTTTAATATTTTAAGACTAATTTATTTTTTATGAGTACAAAAATTTTGGCGAAAAATAACAATGACACTAATACACATACATTTACATGCGCGTACACATTTTCATAATTTATTTAATATTAAAAACACTAAAGACTAAATGAAGTAAGAAACCTTTACTTCGGTATACAAATTAGCCCCACAACACTTGACTTGCCAACACCAAAGAAAAAACGCTGTGTTAATATACACAAATACAAATATATATATATGTATATGTGTGTAGCTAACTATAGCTTATCACTGGCGACAGGCTGACTGAGTTCACTAAATCGAGTAACAAACACTTTTCATTACATGTCAACTTCTCTCTCTTTCATCACTTCTCCGTCTATACGCAACGCGCAATAAATTAATTATAGTTATTCTCTTCCTCGCCATAGGTCCACGTCGATTCGTCGTCATAATCCTCACCAGCTGCAGCATTCTCCTCATCTTCCGGACACGCCGAGCAACGACTCTCGTTGATACCATAACTAAGGCAATTGGCGCCCACACATTCACAGCAGCCATCGTGGAACCAACGATAGCTATTCGCGCCCATATTTTCACAATCTTGCGCACACTTGTGAAACGTTTTGCACTCGTTCAGATAGATCACCGTGCAATTGAGTTGCGCCGCCGCCGATGTAGCTGTTGATTGTAGCTTTTGCAGTGACGCTTGGCGATCAATAGCATCACCATCGCTCCCGGCACCCACAAGGCTAACACCGAAACCGGCGCCGTAATGTCGCCGCGAACTGGAGCGCATGGCGAAGCGCATCACCGTCCAGTTATCATCATCTTCGGTCAGCGTCTCGAATAGTTCGGGTAGGCCTTCAAATTCGCCATACTGTGAACGTGGCGCCGCCGCGTCAAGTGCATCCGTGATCTTTGGGCACATATCCAAGCAGCTGCAGCACTCCGTATACAAATCGCCCAGACAGTTGAGACATTCCTGCAGACAAGTCGCGTTGCTTAATTTACACTGACAACTCTGCGTTAAAAGGCATTTGGAGACGATGGAACCGCAAACGAACTCGTTGCAGCCGTCACGCGTGACGTCATTAGCAGTGGTGAGCAACTGACAGCTGAACGCCAGTAAAACGCCGATGATGAGAAATTGTGTGGCAGCTGGCAATGGCGTCGCTTGCTGTTTATACATGTTGCATATGATAAGAAGACTCTTCGAATTCAATGCAACGACGATGAAATTATTTACGGCGTTACGTTACTTATCGCGTTTCCACACGTTGTATTCGCTTTAAGGATCAGAGATAAACTGTTCAAGCGTGTGTACAAACAAACTGTTAACTACGTTAAACAAGTCGCTCTTCAACGTGTAAGAGAGCGTTAATTGTTATTTATTTATTTTCTTTTTGCAAAGAGTACGAAACTGAGTAGTGAAGTGGTGTGGCGTGTTTTTGTTTTCTTATTTTCATATTTATTTACAAACTTCTTTAAAGCGAAAGAAGTTAAGAGAAAAGGACACAAAAACTACCAAACGCAACGCACAGGTAAGTTGGTAGTTAGCTGTAGAGGTTCGTAGGCACGCTCATATTACTGGGTCCATTATTTTTTCTCATCACGTTTTGTTTGTGTTTCTCATATCAATTTCACTTGAATTTGTAATCTCGTTGCTGCTAAACAAAGGATAACAAATCAAATGGGTTCGGGAAACCACTTGATCGAGCTATGCGGCGCTGAGTGCATGTTGATATGGCGGTGCTATTGACATGTTGAAATTGTGACTACACTGTAAAGATATGACACAGGGCAAATGAAGAAAATATAGCTAAGTTTGGATGGTAGAAAATTTTATTTGTTTTTTACTTGAATTTAAAGTGTCTTAGAAAACGGTATATTTAATTTATTACATAGCTATTTAGATACTAACAATCGCTAAGCTGGTGTCATAGTAGCCCGTTTCAGACAAAAAATAAAAATAAAAAATAATCTTTACTAATTGACTTATTATCTTTTGCCATAAATAATGTATGAGTATTTCATTTTATTATTCTTCTGTATTATCGGAAAGCCTATATTCATGTTTATACATGAGCTAAACTTCCGAAAGGTTTCAAAGGGAAAAATAACTGAATACTCGTAGTAATCTATTTGTGAATATAATTAATTATTGCCCGAGTTACTCTTCCTACATGCTTCTCAAGCCTTAAGTTGTGTGATAAATATAGCTTTCAAGGATTTTTATGGCCCATTCGATAGAATTACTGGCCTAGCTTCTCTTACTACTTTCTTTTTAAACCTTATTGTTGTCAGATAAGCAGAACTTTCAGAAAATTTGAAGACCTTTTCAAAAAACTAACGTGTTTTTTTTCGGAAGTTTTTCTAAACAGAGTATCAACTTTGTCTGCGGAATCCAATCGCTACTAAAAAAGCATTTGTAAGATAATTTGAAATTAAAATCAATTTCTTGATTTTTATTAGTACTCACCTCTAAACACTACACCATATTGGCACCAAAATGACATCGGTCGTTTTTGAATCTTATTGTCAGTTCGCTAGGTTTTTTTTTAATATTAATCTGTATCCCCATGTTCCCATTAAAATGAATTTGTGGTACCAAAAATTTTCACAAAATTAATAACTGCTAATATCATTCTGTAAGAAATCTTAGTGTAGTTTATCTATTGTCGCATTCCGTTATGCTCTGTTGATCATTTTCAAAGTGTCTCTTATATCGGGTGCACACATCTTTGTTGAGCAAATGGTTAATTTAAGATGAATGTCAGTGCAGCATAATGATGTGAACACAGTGCGTTATTATCGATACACGATAAATATTTTAATGTATTATCGATATATAAATATTATCGATTATAAGCAAAATAAAAAATACAAATTGGAATTATATATGTTAAGCAATTAATTGAGTGCGAGAAAATACAAATTCAAGAAACTGAAGGTTGAGTGATTGATTGAATGAAAACTGATTGATTGACCGTATAACTTCGGTTAACGAAATTTGTAAAAATTCAGACAAAATGTAGCATTGAATTTGAGCTGAAAGAAATCGAAGATTGATGGAAGTACAAATGAAGTTTACTCATAAGTATAGTAGTCATATATTCTATCAAGGATGTATTTTACCAATTTCAATCGGTATTTTCGAATTATTTTTATCGAGAAAGTTATAATAATTCAGAGATACTAGGTAATTCTAATTCTTCTAAGTCTTGGTACCTATAGCGTGGACTATACAAAAAATTTTAATCAACGCATTCCGATATGCTCTCACTTTAATACAAGCTTGTTATCGATATTCGATTACTTTTCAGAGAAAAATCATCCGATTATTGCATGTATCTAGTGAGCATCCATTTACGAGTGCCTAAGTCAGCGTTTCACCTCTGCGCGGCACACACTCTTTAAGCAGTGTTTTGTTATCCAATGCCAACGGTGACTGCTGAGAGATTACGAAGTTACAAAAATGCGCAAACAATGAGAAATCAACAAAGTTAGGTTCACAAGTGACAAGTGTGGGTGTATGTGTGAGTGCGACTTTGTCATTTCAGCATTTCTTGTTGTTCAAGTATATGAATGTACACATTTAGGTATGCGCGTTGGTATGTATAGATATGATGTGTTTTTTAAATAGTCAACATACAAATGCATAGCATTACCTGCACACATACATATATGTTACATATTTACTTACATACATATATATATTGTATATATATATGCCAAGCCTAGCAATGATTTATACTGAAACTTGCTTGGTGGATTTCTAGTTAGTTTAAGCGTGTGACAGATCTATATGGCATCCGAGTATAGAAAAATTAAAAAAAAATATTATAACTGGTTTCATTTATACTCAATTGTTATTTAGTTTTTAACTAAATTGAATTTAAAAATATATATCATTAATAAATAAAAACTACCGCATCAATGGTTTTTAAATGTTAAGGGTATATTTATTAGGGTGGATAAAAAAACGAATATTTTTTTCGTTCGTTAATATATTTGAAAAGGTTAGGTTTCCGAAAAAAAAGTAAGAATTTCTACAAAATATATAAAACGAGATATTTTTTAGTTGGAAGCAACATTTGAATTTTTCTACCTAAAAATATGAAAAAAGTAGAAAACTGTAAGGCGGAAGGTCGTCCCGTTTCAGTCAAGAGCTTATACTTGGAGAGAGCTGTCTAAGGACCAATTTTTTAGAATACCAAAAAAAAATTTATTAGTTTTTTGACCCACCCTATTATGTATACATATTTTAAGAATACACAGTCAATTTTTTTAAGAAATAAATTAAATATTTTTTCGAGTTACACGTGATCTCCGACGGCGGTAAACAAAGAAGGATCCTCCACTGCTGCCGTGATTCCGACCTTCTGCGAGGATGAAACATAAAAAAACATACTTGACTAGAAGATATTGATTGTACAGAGACTTACGTTACAAAAAAAAAAAGAAGAAAAAATTTTTGTCCGCGTTTAAAGATAAACTGGTGAAAATGTTTAAATTGAGCGACTACAGTTTAGTTGTCAAAAACTATTTCAGATATCGATTTAATATTTTAGTGTAAAATTTTTATGTTTACGTAATATTTATTTTAAATGACTTCGGGTATTTACATTTTTTTTAACATATATTATTTTTCGATTTTTTTTAATAATTTACTAGTTAGATGACCCAGTAGCACAATGGGCCTCCTAAAGGCCTAGGTGTGTCGAAAGACAGCAACTCTAACTACCTACCTAGATGACCCAAAGTAATCACTTTTCGGCCACTCCAAGATCCACTCACATAATTCACTATAAGTACACTTTTACACAGCAATATTTTCATATAGCCGTTTAAGTGAGCAAAAACACAGATCTACATGTTATAATGCCCACACAAACACAGACACACACACACCTATAAATATACTTAAGTGATTACTGAATATATTATTAATTAAAGTGAAATAATAGATTTTGCTTATTAAGCCGCTCTTTCCGGGATCGCTCTTGAAATATTGCGCTCTTAATTTCTCTCTTCGCTTTTGCACGCTCATCTAATGTGTTTTATGCCGTTTGGTTGATTTTGTTTGTTGTGTGTCTGCTTTTAGCTATTTAATATCGACTTGGTTTGACTTTTTGCGTCTCACAATGTGACTTCGAGAACAAGTTAAGCAGAGAAATAAATTTTTGCATTATGATTAGTATGCTCGATCGTGCACAACATACACACACATGCGCACATGCATACATTTTCTATTATTATTAATTGTTGTTCGTGGAGAAATCAGGTTTTCAATACACATTTATTGGTATTTGTGGATATCATACTGTGGAGAATAGTAAAAGAGATTTTATGAATTATTTTTTGTTTTAGAAAAAAAAATTTGATTGTAAAAAAAATTCCCCTACGATTGAAATTTATAAGCTGGCGAATTTAAGTGCTGAATAAACAAAATTTATGAATAAAAATTTATTTTAATTATGTAGAGTACGCTAAACTTATTATGGTTTACTGACATTAGGGTGGTATAACCGCAGTATAAAAATGAATATTCGTGGGTGCTTAAATTAAAAACTGTAATAAAACAAACTTTAAAATTTATTTTTTCGGAAGGAAAAATCACAAACATCAGAAGAACCATGATTGTTTTCGGTTCGGCTCTTTTCTTAATTTTGATCAGAGATTTTTACGTTTAATGTGTTTTCTTTACTAGTAGGAAACAAAAATCTTCTTATAATTATTTTTAAACGGAGTTCTGGAGTTTTCAGCACAAAAATGTGTCTACAAAAATTTCTGCATCGTATTCTCACTCCATAAAGAGTTATAATATTTATTAATAATTTCTCAGTGCTAAACCAAACAACACTGTTGGTCTGTTGATGGCAACTTGCAGCTCAGTGGTGTATGGAAAATAAAACCTTTCTGAATATTTTTTTATATTTTAATACAAACAAAATTTATAAAATTTAAAAAACGAATACAAAATTTAAAAATATTTTTACACGAAAAAATGGCATATTCATAATCATTAAAAACTTTCGAAATGAAGATACTCGTATATTCATTCCAATTGCACAATGACCCTTCAGCCGTGTCACACTCATTCCCTTCTTTCATTTGCAGCCGATCTTTTGATAAATATATCTTGGACTTGTAGTTGGCCCAGTTGTTCTAGTTTAATTTCAGCGGTGCAAAAGAGCTGCAATGCTTTTTGCATAACGAAAACAAATCCCACAAATAAGACGTTGCAGGCGATTGGATGATTTTGCAATACTTTTAACATTTTGCTTTTAAATGTTTTCTTTTAAATAAATCGAGTTTAAGCGACGCGAACGCAAATGCACTTCTTTTATGCGTAGGCGAAGAGTGACTGATATTTGGAAGTGAAGTGTTGAGGGATTATAAGCTGAAACAAGCAGGTACTTTATTTAGGTTAGAGTGCATTAGTTGCTCAGTGAATAAAATAGATAAAAATGGGACGGCTTATTTTTAGCACCAAGTAGGTAAACATCTTCATTATGGTGACAATATTATTTTTGTTTGCGTCGCGTGGTGAGGTTCTTAAGTATTATTTAAGCGATAATCACTTTACATGTGTTCTTTTGTGCGTTCGTTTACAAATAAATTTTTAGATAAAGCATGTTTTTAATATATTTGCAATTCTTTTTAAAAACACATGGATTCATGGAAGTCTATTTAAAGTTTGGAGATTCTATTTAAAGTTCTTTGTAAATATATAGTACATTATTTTAAAAAGTACTCAATTCTCTGCCTGTTGTACACATATTTATTTTGGAATGGTTACGTAGAAAAATTTCATAAAAAACTCCGTGTTAATATTATATTTACAATACTCACTCATTTAAATAATGATATAAAAAAATTGTTTAAAAGATTTCAAAGTAAAAAATTATTTTTAATTTTTGTTTATAAGTCTCTCTAATATGCTGGTTGAAGTCCGACGATTGATTAGCTCGTTCTATACGTCACAACTTTAGAGACATGCTTTGTTTCTGCATCCATCTTAAACGTAAAAAACTCCAATAAAGCATGCTCTTGAGATTCAAGTCGAGAGTTTTTAATATTTTTTTTTTTTTTTTTTATATTTCTTGTACTATTAATTTAAAAAAGAAATACAGTTGTCACTAGGCTATACCAAAATTTGCATTATGCATAGCAACTGACTACTACTGATAGCAACTGATTAGTTGTTGTGGGATAGATAGAAGTTTAACTTGCTATCATTTCCAAAACGAAATTGTGAAAGGATCACTCTAGATTCACAGGGAAACTCGAGCTCTTCGTTTGCAATGGGCTGTGCTTTGACGCTAATCGCCATTCACTGGGACTCTGAATGACCTTCAGTGCATGTCTGAAGTTAGTTGCGACCGTGGTCTGGTGAGCGGATTGTTATATGTCGTCGACGCAATCAAGGAATAACCTCTTGATGCACACAGGAGGCGGCTCCGCTTCAGGCAAATGACTGAAGGGATGAATTTTGCGAAATTCTCAGTAGAAACTGCTTCGAGAAGAGTGCATGTTGTTCTTTAGCCGGAAGCATGCAGGCCACACCATGTCAGGAGGAGTCTTTTTATCGTACGGAGTGCAGTGTTCTGACACGTCTGAAGCATCTTCGTTTGCATTTCAAGGCGATCATATCGATGCTGTGTAGGTTATGACCATAATACATGAATATATCTAACTAATTTTTAGTCCTAAAACCGTACGAGTGTTAATGTGTTAATTCTATTGAATATGTATCTTATCAGTAGTACAAGTTTTATATATTTATAATGCAGTGGACAATTGCTGAACACTTTACAAAAAATATAGTAGTTGAAAGAATACTAAAATGAGACTTTTTAGACATGAAAGTTAGTTATAAAGTATTTTAAATGAAAATTAGTGTTTTATCCACAAGTACTTATATTTGATTTATCCTTTCAAGTTATAAAGTTCTAAGTAGCCTAGCTTAGTAAGAAGAGAGTACGAGTTATTGTCTTCAAAGAAAAATATTCTTTAAGCTTTGTTTGAAGGAACGAAGGAAGGAAGGCTTGGTATTTTCATCGACATCATCCAACGGCAGGTTCAGGAAATGCGATCTTTCATAGAGGCCAGAGTGGTAATTGTGCTGGTTGGAGTGGGCGAAAAAAGATGTATTTATTATCATATAAGGCCGCCTGGCATGCAAAACATGCCATATGTTTGGTTTGTTTTTGGTCATTTTTGGGTTTATAAAAGTTTAATCTGACACTATGTTCAGGTCGAAATTGATAGATTCAATGTCTATTTCGGGAATCCTAACCTTTTTCGGTGGTTAAGCCTTAATCTAAGCGGTCTTTAGTCAACGTCTATAAAACGATCTTTGAAGGTATTAGGTAAAATTTAGTAACAGATTTGAAAATTATAATCAATCACACACCGACGCTACAGGTTTTAAGTTACTAAAAGTAGTTTGAATTGCGCCGTCAGATGACTTCTATAATTTTTTATCATCTGTATAATAAATACAAAATAAATTTTTTTTTTAATATTTAATATTTTATTTCGTTATTATAATTTATTTATTGTGCGACACAGACCATTTATATTAATAAATATTTAGTTAACATACAAATTAAACAGATAACGTAATATTTACAAGGCAACTTAAACCTAAGATGGGTTAACATATTTCTTAATTTAAAACTAAGCAAAAAATTTACAAAATCTACAATTTTATTACTAGATGCACTATTTATATTCGTATATTCATTTTAACAGTATATGTATAGGATTATAAGAGTGGTTTTAATATATTGTATATATATAAAATAACATACAACGACGTTTCGTTATACATAAATGTGTAAGCTATATGTCAAGGTTGAGTTTCGTATGCAATTATTTTCAAAAATCAAACGTTGGACTGCACTTTTAGATAAATACTTCATTACTACTACTTATTCAAATGCAAGTATTAAATCTTTAGTATATATACATATATGAAAATACTAAGTAGCTGCTCTCTTAAAACATTTTTCGCTAATACTCAGTACGAAGCACAAGTTAGAATGTACCTACGTCCACTCATTTCATTTGTCAAACACTCTATAATATTCTACACGGAAATTACTAGCAATGTCTGCCTCAACAGACAAGCCTTCACTGTAGTACGAAAATAAAAATAATAAAAGAGCTCCATTCGGCCCAAGTTACTACTTTAAATGCTCAACATGAACTTAGCACTTAATTTATGTAATATTTATTAAAAATAACCACAACGACGTGCTGACTCTGCGGTTCCGCATGCTGTTCATCGCACCGATATGCCGTTTATGGTGATGACATTTCCGGCCGTCGGTTCAGGTTCGTAGACCTCATCGTTGTTGCGCATCTCATATGGCGCATCGTAAAATTGTTCGCTGGGTATTTGATCGTAGATGTTCTCTGTGTCAGAAAAGTTTGGAGGAAAAAATTAATTAATTAATTAATTTGTCGTTTTAATAACACATTTCACACACCTGGCTTACGGCCAATGGTCCCATTACCATTACGTCCATTCACTTGGAATGTATTGAATGTCGCCGGCGGTCCATTGTCCAAATGTAGGCGATTATTGGCTTCGAGTGTCGAGTAAGACATCACCGCCGCATTGCGTTCATCTTTGGTCTCAGCCGCTTGCACATTCTCAGTGTTCTTTACTGGTCGCGCTTTGTTGCGATGCAGAAATATGAGACCGATAATGAAAAGTAGCAATATGATGACTGTGGCACCGATCGTAATGCCGGTACCTAAGCTAGAGCTCTCTTGTGCTTCTGTGGCAGCGACTTCACAACGCGGCTCATCGCCACTCCAGGTGCCATCCTCGGTGCATTTGCGTAGATACTGTCCGATGCGGTTGTAGCTTGGTATGCAATGATACTCCGCAGAGCCGCCATATAAGGTGGACTCATTCACCACTATCACGCGTCCATTCTCAATCATCGGCGGTCGGCCGCAGTCAACAGCTATAAGACAGATAAATTGATTACTTTCCAAGAATTTTAGAACAACAATTATTATTGTAATGATACTTACGCTTGCAACTTGGACTTTTCCCCGCCCATTTGCCGTTCTTTAGGCAGACTCTTGTATTATTGCCGATCAGCGTACGTCCTTTGGCACATTTAAATTTCGCCTGTGAGCCCACTGAGTGATCGATAATGTCGACAATTAGATTTTCACTGATGTCCGGTTCATCACAAGTGATCTCAATGCATGCAGGTTTTTCGTGACTCCAAGTGCCGTCTTCTGTACACAAGCGACGTGATACTCCATCGAGTTTAAAGTTAGAGTTGCACTCATATAATACGGCTGCGCCATAATATGTCACATTCGTAGCTAGGGTCACCTTGCCATTCGTAATATTGGCTGGAATACCGCACTCAACGTCTAGAAGTGAGATTAAGTATTTCGGTCTATTAGTTGAGACTTGATACAATACGATAGAGGACAGAATCATATAGGGAAAACTATTTGAAAAAAAATATATATCGACGATTTTCTATTAAACACGGAGTTTAAAACATTACATGACAAGAGCGGCTCTCTTTATACCAACAGTTTCTGAGTGAAAGGCATATTTTTTCAATTTATAGTAGGACTCAAACAAAAATATTCAAGAAGTGGACGAAAAAAGGCGAAGCAGCGTCGATATCATGCAAAATTCATTCGATGAATCGAAACTTTTGTCATTTTAAGGTTATGCGAAAATAATATCTTTATAAATCTTGTGTTTGTTGTCGAATAGAATTCTAAAAGTTCTTTCTGACGGATTTGTAATATGAAAGAGAAAACTGGACAGTACTTAGACACCGAATAAAAGGTCGCTGAAGAGTCCGGAGGTAAGTGGGCTGAGCACGTATACTACGCTTAACCATAGTGAGTCTAATACACTTAGTTCTGGGTTTATCTTGAGAAGCTGTATGAATGGTGTTAAGAGACGTTTTCTGAGCCTAATATATATTTGGTAAAGTACCAATCTTCCGGTCGTGGTATTTGTCGATATCTGCATTTTGATTTCTAAATAATACTTACACACACATTCCGGTACCGCGCCACTCCATTGGCCATTATCTTCACATGTAACAAGAGCTTCTCCCACCATCTTATAGCCGCGCTCACAACGATATTTGGCCAAAGCGCCAATCCTAAGTAAAAAGTAAAAAATATATAGCATTCAAAAGATGAATGAAAGAAATGAGGCCTTAGTAACTCACTTATAGGTTTGTGCGCTGTTCTGTGTGGAGTCAGCAGTACGAATTAGAGTACGACCGTACATGCGATCATTGCCAGTCACTGAAAGTAAACTGTGAGCGGCCAGTACAGGCTCGGAGCAACGGATTTCTGCAAGTCGAGAGATTGGTTAGAAACCGTTGAATTAAGATGATAAATTCAAAAAGAATTACCTTCACATTTCGGTGAGGCATCACTCCAAACACCGGACTCTAGACAAACGCGCCTGGGCACACCACTCAGTTTATGGGATTGTGTACAGCTGAAGGTGACTTCCGAACCCACATATGTAGTATTTTGTGTATACTTTATGGAGCCATATGGTATGGGCGTTATAATGCCGCAGTCAATGTCTGAAAAAGTTTTGCATAATAAAAGAATATTCATAAAAATATTTGGAATTTAATAGAAGAGAGTTGCTTGAAATTTAAGGATACAGATCCATTAGTAAAATGGCTAAGTTTCTTGTTAGAATATTGTTCAAGCTTTCCTTGTTAAGTGCATACTTACATTCACAGAATGGTGCATCCGTATTCCACTCTCCGGTTTCCAAACACTCCAATGTCGGACTGCCGCGCAGCACATACCCCGGATCGCAGTTGTATTGAATTTTCGAGTGCACATTATAGTCATAACCCACCACAAAGGAACCGGCTGGTACATGTGGTGTATCACAAGCGACCAATTCGCACAACGGCGCATCACCCGACCATTTACCCTCTTTGGTGCAGTACAACTCCGATGGACCGTCCAACCAGTAGTCTTCTTCACATTCATATTTCACCATCGAACCAACTGTGGTTGACGCGTTCACCAAGACTGCATGACCTCGATCGGGACGCGCCGGCGCGCCGCAATCGACGAAACGGCATGATGGCGGCTTGCTGGACCACTCACCACCGAGGCCACAGGAAATTATCTATTATTTGTGTATACAAATAAAAATGCATAAAATATCAGTAAATAAATTTACATCACAAAATCACCAACTAGCGTATAAATCATATAACACTGGCTTGGTGTGTTATTGAAAACAAAAGTCAACTCACCGGTTCGCCCACCAGCACATAACCGGCCTCGCATTCATAGGTGGCCGTCGAGCCGGCGCGCCTGTCTGTCACACTAACGCTGCCGCCAGCGATGCGTGGCGGCTCAGGACACCAATCAACCAAACATTCCGGCTGTTTGCCCGTCCAACCAGTCAGCTCGCAAGTGCGATTCTCATTGCCAATGAGCGTGTAATTCTCGTGACAAGTGTAGGTCGCTTGCACGCCATAGCTGGTGCGTTGCTCCGACATTAGAATGGCGCCATGCTCTAGTTCCGGCAGTGGACCGCAATCGACATCTGTGGTCAGTGAGGGTATATGTATATAAGCATTGTGTTTGGTATTCAAATATAGATATGTAAAAATATTTGAGTCTACTTACATTTGCAGGTGGGCGCGCGTCCGCCCCAAGTACCGTCCGCGCGACAAGTGCGCTCTGCATCGCCGAGCAGCGAATGACCCTTCGGACATTCGTATATGATTGTGTTGCCCAAGGTATAGTTGCGCCCGATAACTGTAGTATTCTGCTGTGAGTCCGGAGAGCCGCAAGAGAGGGGTGCTGATTAAATATAGTAGAGAGAAAGAGAGAGAGAGTGAGAAAGAGTTAGACTTTGAGTAAGCAATTATAAGTAAACAGACATGCAATTAAATGCCAATTAAGCACTACTGCATTACAACAATAATTAGTTTTTGCAACAAACACTCACAATGCTGACATATAAAGTGCAGGTAGTCCAAATTGCAGCCCACATCATTCCACAACCAGTTGCGTCCGCCATCCAACACCACACAATTCTGCTCGCCATTGTAGTTGTTGGGCTGATCTTTGCCCCAGGCCGGTTTCTGCACCACTTCACCTATAAATTTTGTTTTGTTATTAAAAACAGTTACACTATAACGTTTATAATTTTGTTGAAAATTTGCAA
This sequence comes from Bactrocera oleae, assembly GCF_042242935.1. Classification (NCBI taxonomy): domain Eukaryota; kingdom Metazoa; phylum Arthropoda; class Insecta; order Diptera; family Tephritidae; genus Bactrocera; species Bactrocera oleae. Next base: position 60,442,120 of record NC_091539.1, read on the forward strand.
TGCTGCAAGGTCATTAAAGCGCGCCTAACGTTCAACGCATTGTTGCTTTACATGCATACACATGTAAGCCCGTCTTAAGACCTGCTACTACACCAACACTGCCTAAGCTTATATAATTAATTGACTATAATCTCACTTTTTACACCAACAATGCATAGAAAATGCATAATTAAAATGCGCTGTGGCATGCAAAAGACTTTCGTTTTTCAAAGAACATTTTACCGTTGACCAAATATGAACGCCTTGGCCAACGGCTTTTGCATACAACAATTAGTAAACACACATAACCTACATATTTGTCTATGTGGCATTAATCACGCCCATTATAATTAATTTGGCATTCAATAAATGGTGGCCTTTTCCTTTTAGCGCACACTGTTTGTATTGTGTTGTTGCTTTAACTGGATTTTCTATGAGCTCAAGCAAATATTTTTACATGTCATTATAATATTGGTTTTCGCTTTTTATTGTTTGAGGGCGCTTTTGTTATTACTTTGCCTTTGTTTGGCGCAGCCGGTTGGTGTGTCGAATTTATATGAAATCATTATGGTCATCAACATTGGTTGTCAATGCCACTTTCTTAAAGACTTGCACTAAGTAAAACATGGTCATTGTATTTTCGCCGGCGCTGTAGGTATACAAATATTTTATAACCACAGGGAAGATACTAAAAAACAAATATATACTATACATAGTAGTGAAAAGAGCGTATGAAAAAGAAAATATTTTCTAAATGCAAAATGTTGAAATATCCACAATATATTTTATATCTTTATTCATGTTTTAGTTCAAATAGCTATAAATAAAGGATAAGCCGAGCAAATGTTTCAACTTTGCTTTATTACTTCGCAGTTAATGATAAGCAATTACTGCTGTCTATGAAGAACTATAAAAAAGTATCAATAAACTCGAGTTTAAGGTATAGTGTTTATAAGTTACAAAGAAGTCAATGTGATGTTTCAGACGCGCTTAGTTGAATTTAGTATTTTTTGTATACGATCTACTTAGTGTTGGTATAAAAAATATATACATACATTCAATAGTAAATTTTCTCAGAAAATGCCAATATAGATTTCACATTTTGACGTCAAAACTTTTTATGGAAAGTTTGAATTTTCTCGAGTTTAAGTTGAATTAGGTATCCTTCTTAATATATTAAATAAAATAATACTGTGTGTTTGGGACATAATAAGATAGGTTTATAACAAATTTCTTAAAAGAAATTTTATTTGAACAATATAAAATTAAGAAACTCAATAACTTAGATATTTGAATTTTTAACGTATATTTTGAGATTTTGTTACAAAGCTGCAAATACAAAAGTTGTAAATCTTTTTATTACCTTTAGTTTTGCCATATAACTTTTTTCTATGGAACTCGTGCTTTACCGGCAAGCAAGCCAAACCTCCCTTAACCCTTTAAAATTCAAATTGACCCCTCCCTTCCTTTCCCGACTTCAGATTACCCGAAAATTGTTTTTCCTTTCATTTTTGTTATTTTATCTTGCATTTCCAATGGGTATCAACCTACAATAAATTTATTTCTCTTTTTACTATTTTTAAAGGCTTCTGCATTGGTCTAGAACGTCTGTATACTACATATTTTTGAGAACGAAATAGTTTTAAATAAAATAATAGAAGCTAGTTGTGAAGAAAATTTCTAAAGATTTGAAAGAACTTCGAATATTAAAAAATGATTTAAGAACTTCTTTTCTTGTATTGCACACAAAGTCTCTTAACTATGATCTAAAAGCAACAATTTCTGAAGTGACTTTCAACATTGCTAGATTAATTAATTTTTTTGAATGATCTTTCAGCATAGAAAGGACTTCGCCCTTCTTACTTGTTTTTAGAGTCGCTTACATTGTTGTTGTCAAAAGTCATTTGACTGTCCTTTTGAAGTTTCAAGTGGATTTTTCGGCCTTGTCTCATTTCTCGGAACAAGTCTTACATCCGATGTTTTTCGAAGGATATCCCTTCCAATTTTTTTATTCAGTTATATACATACATATTTCTATAGATTTTAGGCCTTTCTTACCTTAAACTACTTACTTCTAGTTCGTCTACAAATATTAGGATTTTTCAAGACTTTATTATATCAAATTAGAGTAAGATGAATCAACAATTTTTAAAAATACAAGAAAGTTTTTTTAATCGAATCTATAACTAATAAAACGAAAAAGAAAGAATTTGTCAACGGTTAACAATAAGTACTGTAACTAATTAATACCAGCAGCCATGACATATACCAAAAAATAACATTGAACTTCAATATCTGTTTATTATGTAGCTAAGGCTTGGAACACACACATCATATATAAAATCTCTTCATAATTTTCCGCCTGCCATTCCCCGTGTATAATTGCTCGCCTAGTGTCTTTGCAGCCCATTGACCAACAACGGCACCGGACTGTTGACTTTCGTAAGGTGTACAAGGTTTTTCGCCATAAAGGTGAACTTATTTAATTAAACTGGTCTAATGGCGCTACTAACTATCGAAACAAAACTGCAAGCCGTGTTCTCTTTTGAGGTGCGAGTCTGCATGCAGATCGCAATAAAATCGAACCGGTTTTTTGTGACACGAATGTTTAAACAAATGAAATATTCATTACTTCAATAAAAGAAGAAAAAAACACGATGAAATGAAAAACGACTAATGAAACCAGAGAACGCGAAGAGACATAACAACACAACAAGAGTAATAAATTTTCATTTCGGTGAATTTACACAATTCGTGACAGATAAATATGTAAAAGGGTATTTTTAACTGGTTGGGCATAAAATATTATATTTTTCTGATTTTTTTTAACGATTCTGTTTCACCGTCACGCCGGCCGAAATGCTTCCATGTTTCCGTCAGTGAAATTCGCAATTTAATAAATTAAAATTTAATCAACACCTATGCCTTACCGTTAACCCATTTCCAGGTGCGCGAAGTAATGCCGGGTTCTTTTTGTGCACCGATCCACACCAGCTGTGTCTTCAGTTCGGTTTTGCGTCGTTCCAATTCGGCGAGTATATAATCGTTGGCGGCACCACGAAAATCGTGCACCAAATTGCCACCTAAAAGCAGCAAAAAAAAAAAAATAAAAAAAAAAGATAAGTAAGTATAAGCAAAGGAAATAACAAAAATCTCCACAAATTCTTGCAAATTAATAAAGTGCCGCTTACGTGACTCCTCATCTACCGTACTCACCAGTTGCTTCACACATCTGTTGCGCCTTTTCGAAATTCTCACCCTTGGTAACATGGAATTCATAACATGTCTTCGAGAATGTCGTCAACACTGTGTCCACACTCAGATTGGGGCTGAGACAGCGATCAACGGAGAATTCATCGTTAGTGAAAACTTCCACTTCGCACAAGCTCAAACTGCCCTCCACACCCACCAATTGTATGGCCACATATTGCCCAATGAGCGGACGCGCACAGGAGAATGTTTTCGTAATACCCTCTTCCACAGTGCCTGGATACCAGGCGCAGAGTGGATTACGTTGTAGATCAGCGCTGCTGTTGCCAACACGTATCTCGAGGTCCTGCAAGGGCTGATGGCCGCAGCAGCCACGTGTGGTAATGCGCACTACGCGCACAGCTTGTGGTGCTAGCAAGTCAACGCGCCACCAGGGTGATGGTTCTTTCTGCGTTTCGGAACACTGTTGACCATCCGGATTCTGGATAATAGAATAATTGAGGTTATATATTGTAGAGTCTTGTAAAGCTAGATTTTACGTAGGATGCTACATTGTGGAAGCCAAGTTACAACCCTTGAAACAATACGTTTCTAAAGGCTCTTAAATTTCAGAAGTTCTGAAAGCTTAAACTTTAGGTTCAGGATAAGTATATTCTTTTACGAGTTATCGGTCATAGAGGCTTAATTATTATTAAATTGATCTATAGATTCCAGCGTGTTCTGTAAATATTTAATACTTTAACATAGCATTATATAGTTTTGCAGCATAAAATGTCTAACAAACTATTCAGCTTCAGATAAAAATGTAAACAAACTTTTTAGAACTGTTTTTAAAAGCCTTTAGTAAGGGAGGCGTTTTATTCATATTAGACACCCTGAATAGGGTATAATATATTGGCCACGATGGTTGTAACACCGAAAAGTCAGAGACTTTATAAAGTATATGTTACATAAATGATTAGCGTCATGAGCTAAGTCGATTTAGTCATGTCCTTCTGTCCGTCTGTATATATACAAAATATTTTCTCAGTTTTTGAGATATCGATGAGAAATTTTGTACCCATCCTTTTCTCACATAGAAGCTGCTCGATTTTATTTACTATTTCTATAAAAAATCAATCACGAAGAGTTTTTTCACTGGGTTGAAGTCACTATATATCTAAAAAAGTGTTAGTAGAAATATTGAGGTTATGGCACACTTCAAACACAATAACTTTTCAAATGACAAAAGGATTTCTGAGGCTGGTAGCTAATACCGCTGGACTATTTAGTGGCTCTCAACAAAATTAGACTGGGGAGTAGCACTGAGAGTCGCTTATCATGCTTCTTTCAGTAATAAATCCATAGGACTTGTTTCGGATTGTTTGTCAAAGCGAAGCTATCATTTTTTTATTTTTTGGTTCAAAACTTTTTTAAGGATTGATTTCATAAATAAACTAATAACAGCATTTTATATTTATTTAACTTTTACCTTATTCCCCGGTTTGCCATCGTTGGCGTAATTCGCCGGTCCTGCACGTGTGTACGAACTCTGATTGACCGGCTTGCGATAAGCCACATTCGTGCCACAAAATGGCAACTCACGCTCCCAACCAGTCCTCTGATCGCATTTGATGGATTTCGGACCGAAGAGCTCATAACCTGAATCGCAATCGTATTTGGCCTCTATGATACCCGCATCGCCGGAGATGGTCTGTACTTTGGCATTAAGCGGCACGGCAGGTTGGCCGCAAACTGAAATTACAAAAATAACAAAACAAAAAAAAATTAATAAATGCGATTAAGTTAGCAGTAAATTGCTTGAAGTTCAAGTAATTATATTTATATGTATTTAATAGTGCAAAAAGAGTGAAAAGTAATTGAATATGAGTGTGTGTAAATAATATATATGTATATTCAATATATATTTTCATTATATGTGACTATGGCTTTGTATGCGTATGTGTGAATCCGCTAAGCGTGATTTGCTATATTAGAAAAGTGTCAACGCGCACAAAAAAACGAAAAACTAAACCAGGTTGCCGGTTCGATAACACTTCGCCGCTAAGTAGTTAGCAAACAAGTGCTATTTATACGCTTTATCGCTTTACAAACAATAACATAATAATAGCAAAGCTCTGTATTTAATATAAGCGCGTAAAGTAACTGTCCGGCTGACAGGTAAGCTTGTGACAGGCACTGTTAATTAACTATAATTACTTTACAAAATTTACACAATTCTGATATTTTCGAAAAAATTTCATATTTTTCCTTTGTAACTAACGCTTAGAGTATAATGATCTACGTTGTTTCTTAGAAATTAAAAGAAAAATCGAAAAATATTTTTAGTGTAGTCTTGTTTCGACTTACATTTCTTCATTACCGTAATAATTCCATTAATCGTTAGTAAGTATATAATTTGTACTTACTGTAGAAACATATGGCATAAACACAGACACAATAACGCATAATTTTTCTTGTAAATATCTATATATATAGACTATACAGTTTGGGTTATTGAACTGTCACGCAACATTTCTCGGTTACTTACTACTACAAGTTGTTGCTTTACAGCCTACCACGGTAAAAAAGAGCCTACAACCGTTATAGATGCCGGTTGACTTTGTCAACTTAACGCTGCATCCGTCTAAGCCACTTTGCGAGCAACGTCAAGACTCTTCATATATACATACAAACAAACACATATATATATATACGATTACTATGCTCCACTTGTGATATACCTATACCATATATATACGAGTTTATATATATATATATGTATGTATGTTTGTATATAAGTGTGTAGGCTTATCTATGCGTACCTTGTTTGTAATTTGCTCGCATTGTTGAGCCGCCATTATATTGATGGCTTCACCTCAACAGCTGTGTATGATCTGCACATGAGCGTCTTTTTAAGATCTGCACTGTGGGTGTAAGTGTGTATGTGTGGGTTGCAAATTTAGTGCATGCGATTGCAGGGGCGTTAGCAATATACCATATATACATACATAATTAGGCGTAAGTATGTATATAAAATTCACAAGTGTTTGCGGCGTTGTTCACAAACCATTTTAGTATGACTTAATGCCGTTATTTCATAAATCAAACGCATTGTGCCGATGTTCGTAATCACGTTTGCTTATTGAATTTTGTACTTAAGAGACATTGTACTGGGGTGGTTCAAAAAATATCTTGATATAAAATCAATAAATGTTGTGCGATAAAATTGATTTGAAAGAATATTCACGTTCAAGTTTAAATTAATACAAATAAATTTGTAATGAAAGAAATATGTTTCAAAATTAGAAAGAACATTTTGGGTGTTGTAGAAGTTGGAAAAAATAGTATTTTGAAATCTATATTTATATTTTGAAATTGATTAAAAATTAATAAATTATAAAATATAAAGTTAATATACAAGTTTTAGAAAACCTTTTGGGAAGTACATAAATTTGAAGTCTTCAAATACGATCAATATTGAAATGGAGTTGTCCCGGGTTGGAATAAGTAGGATAGAATTTTTAGATCTTAAACTTTAAAATAGAGCTGCCATCGTTTAAGAATTGATAAGATTTTTATTTTTCAATTTTTAAGTGCATACAAGAAACTTCCGAAAATAATTCTGGAAAACTTAAAGTAAAGCATGTTTTGAAATAGACTTGCCAGCTATAGAAAAAAAGTAAGGTATTTTAACTAAATAAATGAATGAAATATAGAAAAGTTGCTGGAAAGTAATCTGCAAGTATTTAATTTCGATGAATTTTTAAATAGAGTTACCATCGTTCAAAAAGTAAAACTAAAACAAATTTTCTATGTTATATATTTTTTGGTAAAAAAAAATTCTAAAATATTTTTAGAAATCAGGAATAAAAACATGTTTTCAACTATGATTGCCACCTTTAGAAAAAAGTAAGAATTAAAAAATATGAATTTAATATTTAACTTAAAAAAAAGCTGTTGTAAAATAATCTGGAAGTTATTATATTCGAGTTATATTAATAAAGTTGCCATCGATCAAAAAGTAAGTTTGAAAAAATAATTGCTATGCTATATATTGGTTTGCAAAATAAATTTTCAGATAGAATTCTGAAAATTTTGAATTTTGACTTGTTTACAAACAGTATTGCCACCTATAGAAAGAAATGGAAAAATTAAATTTTTTTAAATTTATATATTATATGTGTACAAAAGTTGAAAGAAAGCTGCTGAGAAGTTAACTGGAAATTTTCAATTGCTATACATTTTAAATTGAGTTGCCATATATTAGAAAAAGTAAAAAAACTGTCTAAACTATATTTTCGTTAGTGTAAAAGACTTGCAGAAAGAATTCTGTAACTTTTGAATGGAAACAAATTTTTGCAATAGAGTTCGCGCATATCTAAAAAACTAAAAGTTATAAAGTTATAAAATATGTACTATTTATGAATACAAATAAACATACCTCAAACTTCTTTGAAAGTATTACATATAATCTCGAAATTAATTCTATATTTGATAATTATTTTTTTTTAAATTTTCTACTTAAAAGCAAAGAATTTTTGTATTTTTAGATTCACCGCTTCGATTTGAGTAATATTAAGTAGCGTACGAATCTATATAGATATGCTTGTTATAAATCAACTTAAGACTATACTTTACATGATTTTCGGAGCAAGACGTCATGCTTCATTTCATTCACATACAAATTTACATTAGAGGTTTATGTATTAGCTTGTATTATGTATTATTTTGTATTAATATATGTATGTATGGGGTTTGTAGACATATATATTATATAAAATATGAATCATATTTGTAGGAAATACAGTGCAAACGAACGGAGCATAACAACTTATATATATACTTATATAATAACCTATTTACTCTATAATTTCCTCAAATTATGAAAGCTCAATTTGCTAATGGCTAAATAAAAGTTTTAATAGTTTAGCAATAAAATTAGATTAGCGAGTTAATTGAAATTTTAATTTTAATTGAATATTTTCTACTTCTGATTTTTGAGCTTACTTTTTGACAGCTTGATTGAATATTTTTTATTAAAGGAAGTAAACTATTTAAATATTCGAAATGTCTCCTAATTCAGTTTGTTCTCTTCAACTTTTGTCTTTTAAAATGCTGCGGGAGTTCCATATATTTTTTTAAATTAAAATTGTTTATTGGAATGTTTTTTTATAAATGTCTCTTGGTACTGATTTATATTTATATTTATTTATAAGACAGTGTCATATTTTTTAAACTAGATGCATATATATTAACATCACAATAACCGAAAACTGATATTCTCGTTATGTAAATTTAATGTGGATATTCTGAGCATGCGATAATTGCAGTTGTCTATAGCAACAGTGAGTAGACATTAAAAAGTATTTTTATTAATAGATATGTACATTGTAATAAACATTTAATTGAACTTCAGTCAGTTTGTTTAAAATTATAATTAAAAATTGCTAAACATTATGAATAGTAATTGCTTAATTATTTCTCTCATAAATGTATTGCAGCTGTTTTCATTTAGATATTAAACAGTAATAGGTATTTAAGCACCCTATTCTATGAATAGAAGTACACATCAGAAACCAATTTTATGCACAACTAAAAACATTTAACGTGACTATCGTGAGAAAATTTGAAAAATTAATTATTTTAACATAGAAGTATGTGAAAATAATTATTTTTAGGTACATAAATGTAAGCGCCATTATATGCAAATATATTTTCATGCCTTAAATTAAATTATCTAAAATTATTTTTAGTAAGTTTATAAGTAAAATTAATTATAAGATTTCAGTTTAAGTCTAAGTTTAGCAGATTGAGAAGTGAATTATTTTCCATACGAACAACCTTTCATGCCAGCCTTTCTTAATATTGGGTGTATTTTTAATATATTTGGATAATAAGGAAAAAAGTGAAGTGTTTGTCAGCAATAATGTAGAAGGTAGTAATATAAAATTTAATTCTGGAGACTTCACAGAGCAATAAGTTCAATGAAAATTTTTAGTTTTCGACATGAACAAAAACATAAAAACGAAAATTACATTTCTACTGAGTTGTCAGGAAATTCATATATACAAGCTCGTTTGCTTACTCAATATTTTTCTATTTATTGTAAAATTCAGCCACCACACAAAAAGCATTTTTCTTTACTACAACTGAACGAAAGGAACAGTAAATCATTCTCTGCAATATTTTTGTGCGAGATTTGTTGATCTTATAAAAAAATATTTGAAAAAATGTAGACAAGTTACTGCATTAAAAGTAAAGGATAGACAACAACCGAATCGACAGAAAATTCGAGTTTGTTGCTTAAGTCTTTTCAATCTTCCGCAAGTAGTTTAAATATTCATGAATATCAATAATATACTGTTTCTTATTTATTTTTGGACAAAAAAATGTTTATTGGAAAAGGAAAAGAACTAATCTCTCATATCTGTATATATATATGCATATAGCATAGAATATGTAAAATTTTGGTAGCAATAAGATTCCTTTTTTTTTAAACCTGAAAAAAGGACTTTTCAATTTTAAATTATTTTCGTTTTGGAAATAAAATTTGGATATACAAGTATTGTGTTGGTAACTACGTAATTGCGAATTCTTTGATTTTGAGATAATTTGTTCATGGAACTAAATAACTTTATTCTGTAATGTATTGCCTATTTTGATCAATGACCTTTTGCCATCCTTCAGGCAGCATCATTATCCCACGTTCATAAAACTTCTGATTTTTATCAGCAAAAAACTGAATCAGGTACAATTTGACATCTCATCATTATTGAAATTTTTACCGTTCAAGGAGCTGCCAACCCAATGTATATAATTTTATTTGAATAAAGGTTATTTCTGATAATTATTTTACTGTCTTTATTTTTTTCAAGTTTCACTTCACATATTTTTCTTTCTGTCTTAATTATGTAGTTTAAAGCAAAAAGAAAATTCATATAGTTTAAATAGAGAGTTGATTTTAAATATTTGAAAGAGGAAGTAGGAAAGAAAAATGGTTTAATTCTTTATTTAAAAAAATGTGTACAAAGATTGGCATACGGAAGGGAATTACCTTGCTATTACAATTTAAACAACTTTGAAAAAATTCAGCTAAAATATATCTCACACATATAATTTTGCATTTATATATATTTGTTTTAACAAATATCGTGCATGTGCCGGATACATGATATGTTTGTACATATATTTATTGAAAGTCATTCTTATTACTATTATTTACAATAACAAATATATTTTAAATTTTTTGTGCGTATAGTATAAATTCATAATATTAATAAATAATTATTATTATAACGTAAATGAAATAAAAAGTTTTCGAAATTAGTTTTTTTGTTTTGTTTACCGCTCGATAAACGGTAAGGCCAATGAAATAAATTATACAAGTATAAGCCATTATATTGTGCCATTTATTACACCACATCTATTGCCACAACAAAGTCGTTGAACGCAGCCACATAATCATGCACTTTAATTAACGAATGACAGTTCACTACATGTTATTTAACATAATAAGTTTAATTGCTTATAAATATACGCCTTCCCATGCAATATTTCTAATTAAATATATTTCTTATTACAAAACACAATCTCATAATTATAGACAAACGAAGAGTGAAGGCACAAAATTCAGTCTAAATATAATTTTAATAAATAACCACCGGCTAACCAATGATTATGGCTAACAAACTTAAATATATATAAATTATTACTATCATGCAATATATCTTTCGATTTGGCTTTCATATTACACATTTCAGTGGGTTATTGCAAATTTTAATTCACCATTTCGCCGGCAGCGGCACTTCAACCTTAAAAAGCAAAGGCGCTGGCAAAAAAGAGGGCCAAACGATTATTAAAAGAAAAACACGTGAAATAGTAATTATGTCATTTTTCAACACAAAATAAAATAAATATGTAAAGCTTATGCAATACTAGCGGCTGGTTAACAAAAACACACGCGTCTAACAGTAAGTGCGAATATATATTATATATACAAGTGTGCTTATGAGCTTATGTAAATGTAGCGGCAGCCGGCAAAGGTTAATCCACCAGAGGGAATGCGTGTAATGCGGGGCGTAAACACAGCCACCAACAGCGCGTCTGTTGCTACTGCATTGCAAACATAAAAAGTTTATATACAACAACAAGTTGACGACGCTGGTCGCCCATATGAGCGCACTTTTGCTGAAACAGACTTTTTAGTGCAAACAATTTAGTTTTGTTTACCTATTTAATGTCTTTGTTCGACGCAATTTTCTGAAGCGCGCATGCATAGCGCGTAATATCATATCACCCGCGTCGCTTCGCCTCCAACAGCTGTTTCGTTTGCGCTGCTTTAGCATTTTTTACGCATTCGCAATGTTTTTCCGCCTAGTTACACTTTCTTTCACCTTTCGCGCCTTTTATTTACCACATGCATATATAAAGAAGTAATATATAATTGTATACTTCATTTACATGTGTAATCATGTAAATATGTATGCATATGTTAATGTACTGCTAATCCACACATATCATTTTGGGTAGCACCTACCTAATATGTTTCACTAATTTTAATTGCACCTTATGAGCAGTTATGATAATTGTGCGTGTGAATGCTGCTCATCAATTGCATACTCGCTGTTGAGCATGCGCAAATTCAAAAGTGAAAGAACTTACGCACATTCATAGGTTTTCGTTTTGCTTTTATAAACAACTAAAAAAAATTGAAGGTATTGATATTATGTTTATAATAAGGAGGAGGTCTTATTGCGAATTTTTTAATGATGAATATGATAAAAATTAAATAAATAAAATTGGATCAAGAGTATTGAGAAATTTGAAAGTCAACTTATTACGAATACATATTAATTTTAAATTAGTTTTCGTACAGACTGCGAATAATCCGTATAGTCCTCGATTGGAAAAATGGTTCGACACAAAATTTCCAATACCACAATTACGAGCAGTTAACTCCACTTCATTAAAAAAAATTTTATTTTAAATATTACTGAAGAATATACAAATGTAAAAACGTTTTAAAAAGAGTATATAAAATATTCAAAATAATTTTCTAAATTTGCCCACGAAATGTCAAATAGCACAATGCCTCCAAAAGTTTTCTAAATTTAATGCTTATATCTCATAAAGCACTAAAGCTACATGTGTCAACCAAGCTTACTGAGGATAAGTACTTTTAGCTAGAAATTAAATTATCAACACGCCTCGGTATAACTGTTATGTTGAAAACTACTAAAAGCGTGAAAACACTCTAAAATCGGTTTGGAGCGGAAAGTGTTTATAAGCACCGGTATAAAAATTTTACAATAGGCGTGGCACCGCCAACCTTTAGGTGAATTTCCTTATCTCAGCAACTACTCGAGCAATTTCAATCAAATTTGGAATGATACGTACCCTACCATTACAGAGTTGGGAATTTTATAATTGAAAATTTTTAAATTAAAAAGTAGATTTACAATAATATTTTCCTGATAATAATTTGCCTTATGTCAAAAATAGTGCAAACGGGTTATTATTTCCCGCAGTCCCATATACGTAATAAAAATATTTTCGATATCCGCTTTTCTTTATACCATATCAATATTTGAGTTACCTTAGTAAAGGCGTATATTTATATACTATATATATATATATATATATATATATTTATTATAACAGTGTGTCCTGGCAACACCGCTCCGGCTCTTTTCTCTCTAAATGAATTATCAAATAGCCCTCTCTATTTTTTTGGATCACTGTATAAATTATTTGCAAATGATTCTAATATCATAGCTTAATACTCCGACCCTCTCTTTTTCTCTCTTCAAATAAGCAAATTGTTCTTAATGAAGCCGAAAACAACGTGAACAAATCAAAGAAGAAGAAGATGTACTCAAATCGTTTGCTTGCTATCAATTCAAACTCTTTATTCAAACTCTTCAGCTTATATGTACTATGTGTGTAAATATATAGATTTTTTTAAGATAACATAAATAAAAGGAAAGTCAGAGTAACGGCCAAAGCTAACCCAACTGGCTACTGAACGTGATCAAATTTTGTAAGTTTATAACTGTTTGCGCATAACATCTTGTTACGAATGTGATTACCTTGTAGCAAAACTCGATTGCCTATGCATACAAATGGGTTGAACCATTCGCCCGAGCAGGTTAAAGAAGAGTGCATAGTCGGGGTTTGCTAGCATTGCAGCTTGGCGGTAGATATATGGTAAAGATATGTATATGGATGCATCCAAATATTTTTGACGGGCGAGGTTACCGGGAATTGTATTTTATATTTTAGTTCAACTGAATATTATTAAATTATATGATGGTAGGCTACAGAGGTGATGTTGTCTTAATAAATATAGAAATACCTTAAGTATTTTACAAAAAACCCTTTTGAAGGTACATATATGTTCTTTTAATGAATGATAGTTTATTATAATATCTAAATAAAAAAAATATTCTTGATCTGAAAAATTCGTTTTTTTTTTTTTTTTGTTTTCGAAAATTTCTTTAATTTTCATTTCTTTCAATAAAACCACTACATAAAATCATAGGCCACAGAAATTTCAGTTTTTCTTCATTATCTCGCATTAATTAAACTACTTTCTGTCTTTGGAAACCAATTTCGGCCACCATCCATACGCACCAGGCTATTATCTCACCCTGTATATTTCGCGGACTGAATACCGAAATCGCCAAAGTAGTCAACGCATTATCCATTGATACCCAGACCAATTAACGAAACAACTAGCAAACAAAGTTAATAGCACATATATATGTACACACTATGTAATATGCACCAATATACACTTATATATAAATATACATACTTCTAGCGTCACTTATGCATACATAAATAAATATAGTATGAGCACATCGAACGTTTGCTGATTATAAATCGTGACACAATTCAGCCGGCAATTTGGAGCGACGGGCGCAGTGCTTTTCCTTATTTGCACGGTTATGTGCCACTTGTGACCACTGGTTTATAATATATTCATATATGTGCTCTCACATTACATTCCATATATAGGCACGTCTGTGCGCCAGAGTACCAAGCTAGTGCATTTGGACATTAAAATAAATTTATGTACAAATGTTGTTGTGGCTAAGCTTCTACCGACGTATGTGTAATTTTATATATACCTTTTAAGTGATATCAAAATTTTATTGGAAATGCTACCTAAAAAAAAATTAGTAATCTTAGAAGAAAGTCATTAATTTCCAAGAAAAATATGAGCTTGTAAAATCGATTTATCAACGGTGATTTAAAGTTAAAAGAAATTTCGTGTTTAAACCTTTTTCTAAAGGTATTTGGAAAAGCGTATAGATATACTTCGTTCGTATGGAAAGGCTGTCTCTAAGATAGACTAAGGAAACACAGCTGTTGGGAGCGAGACTGCAGCCAAAATTGATGTAACTCCGATGTGATTGGTTATACTGTGGATGAACGAGGAACTCTAAAGGTTTACAAGAACTCGAAAGTCTAGAATGAGTTTAGGTAACCCTTAGTGAGCAACCTTCCCTCTTTACTTGAAAATGATTTTGCTTTTTAAATATATCTAAAATATTTTTAAACCGCATTTTTTGCAAACTTTTACATTTACTTCAGCAATGTAATTTGCTCTAAGCTCCTAACCTTAGAAATATTCATCAGTTTTATTAAGGCTGTTACTTCCATATCTAAGGGTTACTATATGATGAGATTTCTAAGTTGAAGATAGTTAGGTTAGATGACGAGGGATCACACTCACACAAACCGGTGTGAAGCCAGATGAAACTCCTTTAGTTTTAATTCAACTCGATAATTGACTCGGCTTTGAATCTATTTCAAATCTGCTTAGGTGTTTTATTTATACTTTCGCTATTACACCTGGCTTAATAAAAGAATAAGATCCAAGGTAGTATAGCCTTGAACTGGCAAAGGCGCGACATTCGAGAAAAAGTGATTCCATCTCATCTTCTTCCAAGCAGCTTAGCTTATGCAACCTGAGGCCTAACCATATGGTGGTGAGCCGCAAGAAGACATTAAGCTAAAGATATTATTATTTGTAATTTTTATAAAAGTCTTTGAGGAAAAGGAACTCAGCATAAAATTTGCTTCAATGACGAAAAAGTCTATAGCACAGTGAGGAAGCAACTTTTGTTTTTAAACTATGAAAGATCAATGAATAAGCTGGTATTCCAAATTTGACACGGATTGCACGACTTTATTATATACTACGAGTATATTATGCAGCATTTTTCAATGTAATAAAAAAAACGCGGGAAAAAATCAAACTTCACTCGAAGCATAGCATAGAGTAATGTAAGATTCAAATAAGAGCGATAAGCTTTTCGGTGATGCTGGTGGAAGGAAACTTTTTATCATACTACCGAAAATATTCTTGAACCACCCATTTTGGCTGGGAAATTTAATGACGAAATGGTCTTGTTGTAGTAGACCAGTCTTCATAGGGCTACAGTTTCAAAAATTATCAATTGCGTGTCGGTAGAGTTATCATTCTGTTCCTCCTACATTTCTTTATTTCATCTAGATCCTACTAAGATCGGCATTAATACATTCATTAATATTTTTTTTATAAATATTTTCCATATCCACTAATTCTTTACGTTATTTCCAAACATAAATTCGTTTCACATTGAACTCTTACATATTAGCTATTTTCCCATACAATGAACCGCGTGAGGCTCCAACAACTCATTTCAATAAAAACAACCATCCCACATTAACATAACTAATTACAACAACAAAAAACAAAATGAATAACATGCAAACCACTAACTGCAGTTTGAAATTAACCGCCCGCAAACACTTCCGTAATTTCACTTTCAGCATTGTTTTCCGATAGTTGTACCAATTGACTTGCGCATTAGCTTTTACAAATAAATCGACGATTTCCCTTTCAACTAAATGAACTTCCGCGCCGATATAAAATCGCAAAGGAAATATGCGCGCCTGCGTTTAACAACATTTGCTTAATAGTGGCCATTTTTTCTTTTTTTTTTTTTCTCTTTTTTTTCTAAATATTTCAGGGATATTATACAAGCAGCGCATTGGTTGTGTGATTGATTGATGGATGAGTGAATGTGCTGCGCAATTGTCCGCGTAGACTTTGTTTTGGCCAACGTTGAACTATTTGCTTAATAAATGCATGATTACCTGATCACTTATCTGCTGCTTTATTGCATATCAGCAAGCGTTACAGTTTATACACAAAACCAGCACTCGCCTCTAACCATACGCGCATGCGCAATACACACGAAATCACAAAGTATTCGCATGCCTTGTCGTCCATCGCGTCCATTGGCTATGTAGGCCTTCGTTTTTCATTTCTTGGGAAACTCACTGGACGCTATCGCTTGCACATTGTAAGTGTTCAACATTCACCCGTCCGTCCCACAATTGCCTTCATCCGGCCAGGCGATTGCCTATGCGGTCGCCTTCGTATCTTGTCACGTTGTCTTGTTGCTGTTTTTGTTGGTTTGTTTTAGGTTTAAATGCGGTCGCAACAGTGCAACACAACGTCACATAATATGTCACATGTTGGTTATTTATTGTTATTAACTGTGGTTCAACAACAACAACAGCAACCAAAGCAACAATGTGCCTTTACTCGTTTCAACGACAATTTGTTTGAAAGTGAAAAGCGCGAACGCAACAAGCGCATAGTACAAGCTGCCAGTAAATTAGATACGAAAAACAAAGAAAGAAAATTATAAATTTTAATCGTGCTGGTTAATTAAAAGTGCCCCTGTACCAATATACGAGTCGTTGGCGCTAGATTAGAGTGATTGTGGTTCAGTGCCGGTTTGTGATAGATAAGCTTGGCGATTTATTCGGTCCTAAACTCAAGCTATTTAGATTTAACTATTTCATTTCAAAAACCGCTTTATTTATTTTTGTCTTCAGCAAAAGTTATAGATGAGAGATGAAAGTCTTCTTAAATCATGATTAATGTAAACCTAGATGATATAGGTGGTTTGGGGATCGTGGCATGTTTATTGTAAGATTATAGCTCGGAAGATGCAGTTTTAGGGACCCAATGACAACGATTTAGGAATTGATAAAGTGGAAAATAATTCTAGGAATAAAAGTGATCCTTTAATGGATTTAATAAGGCTACTGAGTGAAATCAATGAGTAATTAAATTTCGGGTCGAAAGCTACACTAAGCCCATATCAAAATAAAGGTAGGGGTATTAGTGTTCGATGCTAGACAAAAGCGATGTTGAGAATTTGTTTCAGTGAAAATATTTTTTGATGTTGTTTTATCCGGCATTAGAGCCACCTTTTGTTTAAAAATAAATCTAAATAAATTGAAATGTGTGTTGAAATATTATTGTTCAATTATTAAAGATTTGTAAATTGAATATAACAAATCTAAAAGCCATTGACAAATATGTTATGTGCATCATCCGTTAAATTCTAGAAGACATTATAAAACATCATGGTTCCTTTTGGTCAACGATGAGTACATAGTCTCTCAAATATGGGTAAGATTTAACAAATCGAGACCGGTTCATTTAAACTGCTCGCGTAATCCGAATCAATACAAAAACCTTTTTTATGTCGACTGAAGTTTGATTTCTAAACCTCAATTATAAAACAGTTGCCCAGTTTGTTTACGACGTGGAAATTTTGTCTGGTGATTTTTACCATTGAAAACAAATTGAACAACGAGTTTGCTTGAAATTTTGTGTTTCCCACGAAATCATTGAAAATGCTACAGTAGTGTTTTGGGGAGACTACTTTATCACGAACACAAGTATTTGAGAGGCAGACAGCTTTTGAAGTCCAGCTTGTGAAGTCAATTCGTCATGCAAGTCGTCCATCCACCTCATTTAATGACGATAACATTTTAAAAGTTTAAGAAACAGCGCTTGAAAATCGACGGGTTGATATTAGAGAGAGAGGAGAGGATCAACTGAACACATTTTGGTTAGTGTTTTGGGTATGAAGCGTGTCAATGCTAGACTCGTATAAAAAGACTTGAATATTTTGTAAGAAAAAAAAAACTTTGGTGTATTAATAAATATAATTCTAGCTAAACTAGTTATTTGTTGGAATATGCTGACGAATATATGAAAATTACTGGAATTTTAAGCTGACTATTTTCTCAGGATTCAAACCTTCACAATATAATTAGATAATAAGGAAGTAAAGTAAAATAAGGATAAGACAGGAGAGAATTCTTAGAGTTTTCCACAAGAAAAAGTATAGATAAAAACTATACCAGGCAACACTTGATTATTGCGTGACCATCGAAAGCGAGAAGGCTCAAAGCTCAGGAAAAGCTTTAATTTAATACTTGGAATCAATAATTCCTAGAAGTTCTAATCAAAATATAGTAGTATAGTAGAACGTTAAACACTTACACTTCAACCATACATAATACAAAAGCAGCAATAACAACATTGCAGCCATATTTCAAGTATATTAATCTAAGATCATCAATTATATTAAAAAATATATATTTCATAGTAAGTTCAACTATTTCAGCATTCCAGAGCACACTTAGTGGGTGCGCGGCCAAAAAAGGTTTACTTGAGCTTTTACAAAGTTGCTTTAACGATGTGACTGTCGCCGCCAAAAGCCACACTTGCGGCTACAGCTAGTTGCAGCGTTTAAAAACGATAAGCATGACCTAAATAAGTGTTAAGAAAGAAGAAAAGGTAGACCTAAAACACAAATAACTTACAATACATTGTAAAGCGCAGGTGTACTTATGCAGGTACATGTGTAGATATTTGTATGTGTTGGTATGCATGCGCAACTTTCTACACGAATAAACATTGGAAAATGTTTACAATTTTACAAGCAACAACAACATTAATAACAACTACAAGAACACTAATAATAACTGCAACAACTACAACAACAACAGTTAATAGGTTTACATTGCCAAATAAGCGGACAAGCGAATGAGCTACCGATGGTGGGCAGAAGAAGAAGTAGAAGAGAGGGAAGAGAGGGAAGAGAGAGGCACAAAACAGAAGACTGTAGCAACAAACTTAAAATTCAAATGGCCACGTCTCAGTCATATTCGAGTAAACATTTGTTTGTTATGCGGGTAATTTAGGTTCTTTCTCGCCATTGGCAAGCAAATGAGTGGATAAGCTGGCTAGTTTGACTTTGTTTTTGTTTTTGTTTTAGCTTTTGACATTTTTTGCCGCACGTAGCCAGTGGTCGCGCTGCGATGATTACAATGTGAAGTTGCCATAAGCCATGCGGCGACAATATGTTGCAATTGTGACACACTGACAAAAGTGGCCACAAAAACAAAAACAAAAAAATGCTGCTAAGCCGCCTCATGGCTTTACTCCGAAATTTCGCAAAGCCCCATCCAAACGTTATTTGAGCCAAGCAATGCAATTATGCGCACATAAAAATTAATAAACGAAAAGATAATGCTAATAAAATCACACGAAATCACATCATTTTGCGAAAGTTAGAAGAAATTTGTTTGTAGCATTTAATTGCCGCAGCAGTTAAGCGCAAGAATTTGCGCATTAAAGTCCAAATAAACAAGTAAGTGTGCCATGTGTATTTTGCAATTAATGCCATTAACTGCTTTGGACGTGTTTGGTCTTTCTTCAGCGCTGAGGAAACAGCTTTTGTTGATGTTGAGAAATTTTTATAGAAGCGTGTGCACATCTCGCTAACAAATTACCCAAAATATTATATATGGTGAATAAGAAATGTGGCGTCAACATGACAACGACACTTGTGACCCCACAAAGTGCGCGTGCGCAGCTGTTGCAACATGCCGACGGCCACAAGAGTCGGTAGCTTGACTGAACTTCAGCGCTGCATTGTGAAATCTTTTCGAATTCAGGGAAATCGTTGAGAAGTGTGGCTAAATATGTAGAAAATCAGAAATGATGACGAATTCCCGGAAAACATACCTACACACTTGCTCCTAAAGATATATATTTGTGTGTTTGCAAGCTATATTTTATTGCTTCTACTATTTCACAAAAAAAAAAAAAAAAAAAAAAATAACAACAAATTAATCTAAGCAAAAATTTATTCAATAATAAAATAAAATCTGTTTTTTGTTGTGCTTCCCACAGCATTGACTGCTTGTCATCGGCCTCATCACCAGTGTTGTTGTTCGGCAGCGGATGCTGTTGATGGACATTTCAATTTGTTGTGCACTCATGGCATATCATAAAGTCAGTCGGCCCACCAAAAACCGAAAAACAAAAAATGTGTTTGAGTGGCAAGCAATTAATTACATTTGTCTACATTTTGATTTACAAGCCTTCGAATACAGTCGCAGGGCAAAGGCTGAGCAAATGGGTGCTGATTTACACTGAAGCTAGTTAAATGTTAGATGAGGTGTTGATACTGCTATACACAACATGCTAGATGTCCTCGGTTAGATTATTATATTTTCTTGTAATATTATACTACTTTTGTCAATTTAGAAAAAATGTTGTTTATTATAGGCGAAATATAAGTGCTACTAACATAATGATATAATTACTTTTTCCTTAAAGTGACTACAAAATTTGAGTAAAGTTTTAAAAGTCTCCACAAAGTCGAAAAATTATCACACTGATTGTCGCTGAGATCAAGATATTTACAAATAAGTGTGTAGTCCGCTAGATGGTGCTGAGTTATACTTTTATTAGGAGACCATTTAAGTAAACTTCATGACACAAAATCTATAATAGGAGGTCTGCATAGTGAACTCAGTTAGTTATCTGCTAAATATATTTGAGTATATAATCAAATTTAGGTAGAACAGTATTTGCAGAATTCGCTCTTAGTTAACATAAAAAGTTTTGAATCAGTTGACACAGATTACAAAATACGGTTTCATATACAGTGGTCTCTCTACTGTTAAGCCATGAGTCTATTCTACATACTTTTTATTTTATTTATATGTGTAAAGTAAGAGGCATATGTATATTTTCACTCAAAGTTTTTCCGATTTTACTTCAAATTTTTTTTTGTTGCAACTGCTAATTTAAAGCAATATTGAGCAAAGCTTTCAAGTTGTTTGCCGAAAGATGAACGGTATTCTAAAGATTTTTTTTATAAATTGTTGGATTTGGTTTATATAAGACTTGAAGACGAAATGAGTCGGATACTGGTAGGTACTAGACGAACAAAGAAATATAGGATAAATTTAGACCCTAGTGCAGTCCTGAGAGAGAGAGAATACACATTTTAATATAATTCGCTGTTAAAGATTAGCTACTATTGCGTACAAAAGCCTTCTTGAAGGCTATAACCTCTTTTCAGATACACTTAAATTTTTTAACATACAATATAATTGAACAATTGTAATAATTTGTAAGTTATATACTACAATATATACTCGCATAATCGGATCCTATTCATAACTAAACCTTTTTCAAAAACTTGAAAAAAATAACTTCACTTTTTTCTCTAATTAATTTTAACTATATTTTTATACTCTCAAAACGATCTCATTAACTTCGTCTGTCTTTTTATCGCCTCGTTATAAGCAGAAGTCAAAAGAAAATATCATCGATAAAACGACAACCATCTCCGAATATAAATGAACGAAATGAAATGAATGAAGGAACGAATGAAAATGAAAAAAAACGCTCGGAATGACCGATATTGCACTACTATAGGATATAGCTGCCATACAAACTTATCGATCAAAATCAAGATAAAGATCCTTTTATACGCTTCAATGTTTTGAGAAATGCACCTGTGAAGGATATTATAGCTTCGGTACAGCCGAAGTTAATGTTTCTTCTTGTTTTATAACTTGCTGGTTTTGGCTTAGCCAAACTTGACCTCACGACCAGTGGGACGATAGTACACAATCTACGCAATTCGCTGTGACTAATTTCATGGAGAAATATTGTATTGTTTTAAAAGTAATGAGTTTATAAAAAACTAGACGGAACATACGAAAGTTTTAAGTAATAGATCATGAGAAAATCTATTTTAAAAATGTTTATAAGCCTAGTAATATTGTGAATGTGAATTATCTGTAAAAATAAGTTTATTGATGATTTCACTAGTGTTAACTTCTAATAACTTTTTAATGTTTGTTTTTAAAAACAACAGTAAAATTTTTTATGTTGAGAAAAATTAGACGTATAATATTAAGAACTTTTAGGTAGCCTGATTTTCCATAGTGAAAATTTCTCTTTTAATATGCCCTTTACGACATAGAACTTACTTAAGGATATTTACTCTTGTACGGGTATGCTTCCTTTTTTACCCGATACTTTTGATTCTAAATTTTTTTCTATATGAATTGAGTCAATATTTTGGAACTTTTATAGAAAGTAGTATAGTGATCTTATTTGTGCTCTGATCCCTCCTAACTAAAACAATACAAGTATTTGTTGTGTATTCACAAAGCTCTCAAGTACTCTCTATATTGTTCTTACTGCTTGGGTTAGCTGTAAAAATTTATCCACATCTTGATGAAATATCGAAGCATCCTTAATAAAATTGTTCATCACAATTCTTTCATTGAAGAGAACAGTGTTTTTACTCTTACCCAATCTATATATGTATACTTCTACGATTTCATCTTGAAATTCACTTTTTTATTTTTTATAAATTTTTTTGGTCGTACGACCTCCCGAAGGTTATTCATAAGTTTGATGTCACAACGGAGTTTTTTGGTTGGTCTTTTTAGGCAACCACTTTAATTATAATTTCAAACCTAAAAGTACATTTTGTCGTGAAAGTTTATATGAAAAAGTACGTTTGTCATTACTTTCTGGAAAATTGTTTTTTCTTTCATTCTGAATATACGAATTATGAGCTCAAAAGTTTGCATATCTGATTTTAGTACTAAAATGACATGTTAACTGTCAAATCTTAGTCAAATCTTAGAGAAGATGTAAAAAAAATGTTTTGTAGTTATAAAATCATCACCTCACCTGATTAGCTTTATATTCGTATAAATGTATATGCATGTAATATTATATATAAGAGAAAATTTTACAAGAAATATCAAAGCAAAGTGGAAATTAAATTTAATATTTCGAACGTGCTTTGCATGACTTCGATTACAGCGGTGTAATTTATCATGCAACCATTTTTGAATTATCTGAGTTAGCCGCTGTCGTTAAATGAAGGTAGAGTTTACCAAATTATTATGCATATGATTTGATATGGTTTGTAAAAATATGTGAATATATATGTATATAGCTAAATATACAACATACATGTATGTGTAAATTTATGAAAAATAAATTATAATAAAATTTAAAAATTGCGATATAATATTTAATGATAAGTATTTAAATTTATTTTCGGTACAAAAACAACAAAAAAATTTGCTTCAGAAAAAAACTCAACATTTACACGGTTCATTGATGTTCGGTTTCAACCAAGTTTTCGGTTTTCACTTTTTAACTACTCATAGACACAAGTACTCAAAAGGCACGGAAGTTTAAGTTTTATAGTATCACATAGTTACACTAAAGTATATAATTTTATATGTTTGTAGCTCAAGTTGTTTGATTAAACTGATATACATAGATATAAACTGAAGCGCACGCACTCTTACGCATGTAACTGGGCGATTAGCGATCGGTCAAAACACAACGAGACACCCAAATATGAGTAGCGAGTAGCACAGTGATAAAAAATCACAATACATGCAATTACATGTGTGCGTAGACACTGAAGAAGAAACCGGTTGCGCAGCGCAACTGTGAGATTTGTAACCCACTAAACGCTTGAATGGCAAATTTCCATTACCGGCGACCTGAAGTTGGTCAATAAGTATATTAGCGATTTTATGGGTGCTTCTTTTTATAAGTGGAGTATAATAGGCGTCTTGGCAAAACTGCTTTTCAAAGGTTTTCATCATTTTTATGTGCATATAAAGCGAAAAGTTTTAGCTATAATCAAAATAATAGTGAAGCGAGCCATTGAACCGAGCTGTCAAGCCGTCTCTTCAGACAAATCACGCTCGCCTTATTTGATTTGGCTTTATTCTGGCGCAGCTGTGGCGCTAAATAATTGTCTGTCTGTCAGGCTGACCGACTGACTGACAGCTCGGCGGCGGCAGCTATCTCAATCGATTGTTGTCTGCAGAGACATCAACTCACACATACACACACTCAAGTTTTCAAAATAAAAAAAAAGAATAAAGAAGGAAGAATAAACAACTGGCAACCAGCAGCTTTGAACTGCTGAATGCTGCCAACATATTTCCGTAGTTGGTTTTGTGTGCTTTCGTTTACCTTTGCTACCACTTATAAACTCGCCACCGCGGCGCGCTGCCGGCTGGCCACAACAATAACTTTCTCCAAATGGAAATTTTCTAATTTCGCTACATTCATTTTCGACTCTGAGTCACTTAGAGTATTCTGCGTTCCATTCCAACGCAACGGCACATACAGAGACACTATTACATACATACATACATTTATATATGTATAAGTATGTAAGTGTAAGTATGTATGTGAACATATGCGCTTTGGCACGGCAGTACTTCTTATTATTTTCAGTTAAGCATAGAAGTTTCAAAATTGCTTCTTTGCCTTTCACCAGTTTCACTCTTTTCTTTAATAATTTTCGTGTTTGCATTTATTTATTGTCTGTAATTGCCACAATTGCCATCGTAAACATTCTTTGTGTCCGCTGATCTGGCGATCTCACATTACGGTAAATGCGGAAATCACATTTTAAGCTATGTCGCTTAGCTGAATGATCGCTAGCGCTGATAAACGCTGCTTTATTTTATGTTTTAACTTTCAATTTTAATTTTATTGTCATTTTTTGTGGCGGATTTGTAAATAAATGGCTTATCTTGTGCCATTTACTGCTTGTTCTTTTGCTGTGGCGGTCGTTAAAATAGTTTTTTAACTTGATAAAAACATTTTAGGTTTCATTATTTTGCATAGCAATGCATTCGTTGATAATTAAAGTATAAAAGTAGTAGTTTGTGAAAATATTTCAAAAGATGTGTTGAAAATAAACGCGCTTTTTGTCGAGTGAACTTTCCTTTTAGTGAGAGTTATGTAGTACACCTAAAACAGACTTTTAGCCAGGTATGTCAAAACAATACCATTACATTTTTCACAAAAAGAATTTATAATGTTTGTAGGTATTCGATTCTCCGCTTCTAGATAAACATCTAAAACTTTTACACGCTCATGAAATGTTGCTCAAACTATATTCAGGTTAAATACATTAGACGTTTTTAGATTTAGACGACAAATTAAGCTAACGGTACTTATGTGACTATCCACTCGTCCACATAATGTAGAAAATATATTTTAATTTAATTTTTGTAATATTGATATTTGGGTAAATCGCAATTTTCGATTAATACTGCAAGGATCGGACTTACAGAACAAACCTAATTGAATTTATAAATCAGTCTTTAAAAAAGATAATTAAACTAAGAGTTTTATAAAGAATGATAATATAGTAGGATATAAGTATAAAGACTAGTTAAAGACTCAAAAATTTCCAATAGATGGCTTTAGTAATCTATATCACGCGTTTTATAAATGCGATCGAGTCATTCTATATGAAATATGAATATGAATAGAAAGATAAGACTTCGTAGCACAAAAACTTTTCACACAGTTCTCTGATTGCTTGACTCAGAATCGTTAGAACACGCTTTAAAGATGGACACCAGTAAAGAGAAAATGTGCCATATTTTACAGTTTTTCTTCGGTAAAGGCGAAAATACAGTGTTAATGGTCTTGAGACTGGAATCGTCAATATTATGTGTAATTTTGGTAACATCTATTCCGTTCTGATTCTAATTCTAATTCTGACGCTCTAGAAGGCTAATTGTTCAAAATATTGATAAAATAAGGGATATCGTAGAGTCCGCTCATAATGTAAGCTCTATTTCGATTGTCTAGGAACAAAAACTTGCACAAAGAACTGTTTGGAACCATTTAAAAAAGGCTGGATACAAAAAAAGGAGCTCGATTAACGCCAAAATACCTCATGAATCGAATTTGCATCTAGGAATCGCTGCTGAATCGCAGGGAAATCGACCAATTTCTGTGGTGGATTGTTACTAGTGATAAAAAGTGGACCCATTTACTTACGATAACATCAAGCGAAGTAGATCGCGAACGAATCGCGGTGAGATGGCGCCTACGGTGGTTTGATGCTGAAGGAAATGTTGCTATATGTTTGGTGTAATCGCCAGGGAATCATTTACTATGAGTGGTTCCCTACACTCTAACGTTTCACTTGGCCCCGTGCTGTCAAAAATTGGACCGTTTGAATGAAGAAATTGGCCGGATGTAGCCAGCTTTACAAGCAATAGGAAAGGAATTGGCGTACCACCAGGATAGTGACTCGCTAGAAACTTCGTAAACTTGCTTCCACCTTGTGGTTCAAGTGGCATCAAGTGGCAGTCTATGGCGAATAATTCTGCTAGTGAA
The DNA here is from genome assembly GCF_042242935.1 of Bactrocera oleae. Classification (NCBI taxonomy): domain Eukaryota; kingdom Metazoa; phylum Arthropoda; class Insecta; order Diptera; family Tephritidae; genus Bactrocera; species Bactrocera oleae. Next base: position 60,468,656 of record NC_091539.1, read on the forward strand.
AAATTCGCTTCAAGAGAAGTTTGTGAAAATTGACTGTGATAGTTTTTTCGCCAACAGAGACGAGGGTTACTATGAGAGTGGCATTATGAACTACTTATATTACAACTTCCCATATGTATATCTAATTATTACATATATATCTATTTGTCTTTTACAAAGTTTTTAACATAAAATTATTTAAAAACATCTTGTATATTCAATTTGGAAAGTTCTAAAACGTGTTTATCATTTTTTAACAGCCAGATGTGTTGCTGTGGTTTGCTGCTTTGCACTAATACAAACAAATGTATAAAAAGGTAATAAAAGTACCGCTAAAATTGGTTAAGTAATACAAATGTGTGCTGGCAAACCGGTAAAACAGGAGCAATTTCAAAGAAAACAGCAAAATAACAACAAACAAAAAGCACAACACAGCTGACGCAAATCACATATATATGTCATATGCATAGTATAAATATGAAGATTTATGTGTGTGCAATTAACAAAATATATTTGCTGCTGAAAACTCCAAAGCTTTATTTGGTTCATCCATACCTAAAGTGACAATGTGTTAAATTATTATTAATTTGGTATCAAGAGGGAGTGTGATAGCTTGCACAATTGATGTCAAGGGCTTGGTGAGTTTAGTAAGTATAATCACAACTTAAAGCAATATGAATGATATGAATATATTACTAAATATTTTATGTTGAATTTGACAGATTTACTGTTGCTGAACAATATGCAGGGAAATATTGAAATTCCAGAAGATACTTTATTTTCATTTGGAAATACAGCAAATTGAATCAGAATTTTTATTTTCGGTATATTTATTACTGTTTAGTTTGAACTACCTCTTAGCACAATTTTCGAATACCTTGTAAGATGTTATTTCAAGAGGATTTTGTTCACTTTCCGGTCGAGAATCGTTTATGCTCGCATTATATCGGCTCTACACGGCACGTAACAAAAATGTCTGTAGACATGAGATTGCCGATGTGGTCAAATGACATCGATAAGGTTGTTGATAACTCACAGGCACTGCCGGTGTAATGCAACAACATTATCTTAAAGTGAAACATCATCTAAAAATATCAAGTTACCCGCATCAGATTCCACAGATTTTTTGCTTTCGGCATAATATAGATGTATGATATCTAAACAAATTACTGAGAGTCAAAAAGCCGAAAGAATCTATTATGGCGTACTTTAAGGATTGGTTCTCAACAGCTATTTGCTGGCTTTCCGGTGCTCAAATGTGATAGAATTATCAAAACACTTTTGTAAAGTTTCAAAATACCAAAGCAAAAATATAATAACTCTTTGCCACGGGAGTATAATATCAATTTTCAACCAAGATTTTCGTGCAGAAAATAACTAATATATATCTAATCATGTTTGCCTATACTATGATCCTCAAACTGCTTAGGCGAGTCTTACTTTATGTAAGATAGTGCATTCGGGGAATGCTAATTTCAGACCAGTTATAAATATAATTAGCTCTTAGCTCAATAGCGCAATGACGCTGAAATAGTGAAGAAATATTTTTTCGAAGATCATCGTGTTAACATTGAACAGAAAACACAGATCTGAACATATCTTTCAAATAATATCAATATATTTTTGTTTGAAGATTTATATCTGAAACTTTTGCGTAAAAGAACGTTAAGTAGAAGTCGTTTAAGCGATGCTTCCCAACGAAACTCAAAAACGTTGAAATTTATATGTATATTTGCACCACATTTGTCATCATGACATTTTTGTACCCTGGCCAGGGTATATGGTATTAAGTTTGTCACGAAGTTTGTAGCACCCAGTAGGAAATGGCGTAGACCTTATAAAAGATTTATATAAATGATCAGTTTTTGAAGATTCATCAGAAAATTGTTGTTTCTTAAAGAAGCGGTTGCTTTGACGGGACTGCCGATATCGGACTACTATAGCATACAGCTGACATACAAACTGATCTATCAAAAGCCAATCCTTGTATGGAAAACTTTTTTATTTAACGAGATATCTTCATGAAATTTGGCACGAATTATTACTTAATGCAACGGTATTATCTCCGAAGAAATTGTTCAGTTTGAACAGCATATAGCTGTCATACAAACTGAACCATCAAAATCAACATAAATATAATTTTATGCCATTTTATATTATGCTTTATGAAATGTACCTGTGAAAGGTATTGTGGCTTCGTTTCCTCTTGATTTTTCAATATATCGAAATGAGATTACGCATACACCTAGCATTCTTCAACACAATTAGACGCTTACTCAGTTATGATGTCAGTTCCATTTGTAATTTTTAAGAGTAATTTTTAAGAGTAAATTTGTATAAATACATGTTTATACAATAGCACATGGATTAATAGAAAATATTTATTTTTATTTAACCATACCATATGTGCTGCCATTATAAGTGTCACTATATACACATAAATCGATCAATAAGTATTTACTTGTAAATAAATCCACTAAATTTGCTTCATTGGAACTGCGCTACCAATTACAATATGCAAACTTAGCTCACATCAAATCGAAGTAGCCTGAGCACATGCGTACTTGTGTACTTAGTTAATTGACTCACTTTTAAGCGTTACCAACCTGATTGATCTGCTTACCATCACATCATTGCGGCTAAATAGTTTCATTTTTAGAGTTCTCTGCTCGGTTTTGTTTTCAGTTTTGCTGCAAACTCGAATTCAAATTTGAATAGCACTTTTTGTTTGTGCTGGTAATATAAGCTGTTCGTTAAAGGTCAGCCAGTCAACAAGTTGGTCGGTTAGCGCTTTTCTAGTTTGATGCATTGTGCTATTATTGCTGTTTTTGTTTCTATTGTTGTAATTGTTAATTAAACTACAGACATATATATATATATTTGAATAAGGCAAGCGTGATGTGAACTGCTAAGCAATAGTAATGAAAACAGGCGTTAAGCTGCAAAAGCCACAAATCTGCACGCTGTATTTGGTAGTGTATGTGCAACATTAGGGTGTCCTTAATTTCCCAAGCTCCTTGTTTTTTGCGAACAACACCTGAAGTTTCTGTTTTTGCCCTAAAAACAGTATCCAACGTAAACTAACTCTTTCAATGTAAACCGAGCGCATGCATATAACATGAGATTTTTTGATATTTTGCATTAAGTAACTAAATGAAAAACCTCACAAGAGCCATATTCTAATACAAAATTGTCCGCACTAAAAAAAAGGTCTTAAGAATTTTTTCCAAAAACACAATTATTTAAAAGTTATACGCAGTTGAAGTCAAACATCAAATCTACTGAGCAATCATATCATAAAAATGATTAAGGAATTCTCTGTGTGAGTTTTCTTTTATACCCTGAACAGGGTATATTAAGTTTGCCACAAAGTTTGTAACAGAAGGAAACGGAGATCCTATAAAATATATGCATAAATTATTAGCATTATGAGCTGAGCTGATTAAGTCATGTCCGTCTGTCCGTCTGTCTTTATATATACAAACTAGTCCCTCAGTTTTTTAAGCTATCGATCTGAAATTTTGCACCTGTCCTTTTCTATACTATACTTTACTATAGCATATAGCTGCCATACAAACTGAACAATCGGAATCAAGTGTTTGTATGGAAAACTCTTTCATTTGACATCGTATCTTCACGAAACTTGGCATGTATTATTATTTAAGGCAACAATGTAATCTCCGAAGAAATTATTCAGATCGAATCACTACAGCATATAGCTGTCATACTAACTGACCGATTAAAATCAAGTTCTCATAAGGAAACTTTTTAATTTTTCAAGGGTATTCTAGCTTCGGTGCAACTGAAGTTAACGTTTTTTCACGTTTTTATATCAAACATTTTGGAGGTTAAACGCCGTTATATGTATATATTAAACTTGCAGCTTATTTAATGCTGTATTTGTAACTAAAATATATTTGTTTAATTTTTCTTGTGTATGAGAAAAAATATATCATATATATCTCCACATGTACATAAATCGATTGTAGATTGTAATGTAACTGTGCTAAAACAACAACAAAAGCGCAGGCAGCACACCTCAAGCGCTCGTAAAAATTTACACAGCGCAAACAAGTAATTGGAGTACTTTGGTACTTGATTCTTATGTGCATTTGAGCTCATTTACATACATTACATATAACCATATATATGTATTAGGGTGGATCGAAATGGCAAATGTTTTTATGGCTTAGCCTGATGGTAAAATCTGTAGATTATAAAAAATAAATTTTTTTTTAACATCTAGAGGCACTCAGTTTCGAGTTAAAATTTTTTTTGGACATGAAAAATTTATTTTTGTTTAAACACTTTACATTTATATAAAAATTACCGAATGTGACCGTTTTTGACTCAAAATTTATTTTAACGCTTAAGGAAAGCATGTTGTCTTTTAAGACTTTTTTTTAAAACTTCAATAATGACCACAAAAAATATTTTTAAGCTGATAACTTTTAATTGGCCAGAAAGAGGACTCTCCACAGCTTCTAGAACACTTTTTTTGCGAAATAAAAATTTTAACTTGAAAATTTACTTTAAAACTGAATTTAATACTAGATGTTAAAAAAAAATTTTTTTTTGTCCAAAAATTTTCTTTTTTTATAATCTACAGCTTTTACCCTCAGGCTAAGCTCCACCCTAATATGTATACATAAATATACATATCCACCTACATATATCTCTCGTTCTCAACAATTTGATATCGCTTTGGTTTATTTTCTGGCGCATTTTGCATGCAGTCAAAGCACTTTACGCCACAAAAGCTTTAAAGTAGAATATTTACTAGCTTATTTGTTGCTAAATTTATCCGCCATACAGTACTCTCCATTACACGCTTTTGTTAGACGGCATTTAGCAGGTGAACAATGGCGTTTTCAAAACAAAACAACGGGTAACTACAGCACTGAGTACTCGCCAAGTGTTGGCGTCCGTTGGTGTTGGAAGTGGACGGCAAATTACAGTGTTTTGTTGGTTCCTGTTTTCTGTTTCGTTATGAGCTACTAACTGGCAAGTAAAATACCGAAAAAATTTGCGGCAGCTAAGCGAACATGAAGCTGGGGTATGTGTTAGCTATGTTTTTATAAATTTTCTACGCTTTTGTGGCTTCTATGCTTCCTGATAAAAGTGTATTGTTTTGAAAGTTTTTACAATTAGTTGTTCCTTTTTTTATAATACAGCTAATGTTTATTTTGTGAGCGGCAATTTGCGAGAATTCTCTGTTTATTTTAGACGTGAGTCATGAGCACACCTGCTATTTGAGCTTTGGAGGACTTCGGAGAATCAAGAGTCTGTCAATTTTTGTTATAACCATATTTCGATTATTTTATTCAAATGATAAGACTTTTAAAATAGCAAAAACACTCAAAAAAAGCTGTGATATCTTATAACTTCAATATGTTTTGCTTCTACAACCCTACTTCAAATATTACTGTGTCTGTCAAGGATTGCTACTAATATTGCACTTCTTCAATTATTTAAAAACTTTACTAAATGAAACAAGAAATCACGTTAAATTGGTTGCACTAAAGTTTGAATAGCCTTTACAAGTAAAAAAGTTTCTATACAAGAACTTGATTTTGATCGTTCAGTTTATATGGCAGCTATGTATATCTTATTGTGGTCCGATATCGGTGGTTCAAAAAGAGCAGCTTCTTGGAGAAGAAAGAAAGCGTGCAAAATTTTAGATCGATATCTCTAAAACTGGGGGACTAGTGTTCGCATATATACAGACAGACAGATGTACATGGTTAAATCAGTTCAGCTCGACACGCTGAGCATTTATATATTATATATTTTTTATAGGGTCTCCGATGTTTCCTCTGTATGTTACAAACTTCGTTAACTTAATATTCCATGTTTTAGGTGTAAAACTTGAAACAGGTTGCAACACTTCTCAAAATTAAAAAGCTTACTTTTCTTAAGGCTTTTTAGGTACACATATTCTAATATGTAGTCCATTTTTCATAAAAATAATTTTTTAACTGGTAGTACTGCTTTCAACAACAAATTTTTAAAATGAAAAGAACCTCCTTGAGGAAAATTTTTGAGGTAATTTTATGCTCTCTAAAAATAGGCACTTAAAAAATGTTATCCGATTTTTTTTTTTTAGAATTTCAAAAACTCAACAAAGCTCTTCAAATATTGTTTATTCGTACCCTCTCTTATTATTTTCAATGGGAATACAGTTTTTAATATTCTTTCTTCAGAATCAATCTCTGATTACACTGAAAAGTCCAAAAAAAAAATATTTTAATCGATTCAGTGTTCATTCCACTAGGTTTCTCTTTGTAAAAAGCATGACAGAACTTCGTTGCGGATGCTCGATCTAGCTACCTAGAAATATTTCACTTCACAAATATTTTTTTATTTTATCCCATATGGTGTTTTAAATGGAAAATTATAAGTCCTGTTAAGTAGTTTCGACAAATTTCCATCTAGTGATGAAAAATGTTAGTTTAAAAAATAACCACACGGGGTATTAAAAAGTTAGTTGTAATATAGTGAATATCAAACACAAGTTGTTGGGAGACTATATTTTCTTCCTACAAGCAAATGGAATTGTAAATATGGCGCTGTTCTAAGAAATGTTGATTGTTAAAAATTGGTCAAAAGTACAACTGTTCCATACTAATTCAACATAGGCATAGGATATCTGGTTCATTTAATAACTAAATCTAAAAGGATGGTGAACGTTATTTAATTTGGTATTAAAATTACCCTCAAACTAATATTTTTCGGCTTAGTTCATTCTTAGCCACCAAAATTTACTTGAATTCTCTCTAACTAGTTTCATTGCAGCTAATTAAAAAATTATGTATCTAAACAGATATATGTATGTATGTATCTAAATATGTGCGAAGTAATATGAGTTTTAATGGAACACAGTCGTAACTCTATAAACTCCACATATGTATGCATAAACATGTCAGGTGTTAAAATTTCAAAATATTATTTATATAAACTAATCACTATACCCCTGACCTTCATGCTCTGTTGAGCCGCTCATATGAGCTAAGCACATTCTTCTTTTTCGTTTACTTTTTGCAGTACTTTTAATTTTAATGTGTATGCTCTCAGCTACATTCTTAATGAGCTTCTTGCACTCAGTACTGTTTTTGTTACGCTCAAATGCGATCTTCGCGTGCACACACTAAATTAGTTGACGCCGAAACTGAGAGTGAGTATGTGCTCCAATAACTCAACTGACGAACTAAGGCATGTGGAGTTAACAACACCGAAATGAATTCTTTACATTTTTTGACAACTCAAGTGTCAGTCGGTATGTTGTTTACGCAATTTCTTATTTACAACTTCTGTTATTATGCAATCGGAGCGTACTTGCACGTCAAGTAATATGATATGTTGGGGACTTCTTGGTGAAGGTGGCTGTGAGGCTAATGCACGTTTAAGTTTAAGTAACTATAAATATAAATGGCGTGTACTGGTACATATATGTATGTATGAATAAACTAAAGTAGGACAAACGTCTTGCGGTAATTGCTGTGCAACATTGACTAAAAACTTTTTATTGCACTCAAATGAATTTGGCAATTAGCTGATTCAGTTATTGTTTCTTTAATGGTGGGAAAAACAGAAAAAACAACAGCTTATCTCATTTAAGCAGTAAGTTGTAATACCCTTCACTGGTTCCAGTTTTCCTTACCGGGACTTGAGCTTGATCGTTCAGTTTGTCTGGTAGCTATATGTGATTCGTTATCGCCAATTCCGACAAAAGCGCAGCATCTTGGGTAGGACGTGCGCAAAATTTCAGATAGATATCTCAAAAGCTGAGAGACTACTTTAACATACACGGATCAGGGTATAAAAATAGTTCAATTCAAGTAGTTTATGTATACAAAAAGAGGTATTGCGTTTTAAAAAAGTTTTCCAGTATCTACATTCTCAAAACACTTATTTTTATAAATAAAATTATATGAATATTTATTACTGCTTCATATATGAATTTAATAAGCCTACTATGATTTTGCTTTAGATCGATTATCGATATTCTCAGAAAAAAAGTTGGATGCTTCGGAACTGAATTGTAAAGATCTCAATTTAGGAAAAGGTTGAATTATTTCTAAGGTATTCACTTTTCTGATTTTGCATTCGATGTTGTTCCAGATTAACGCATGATTATCTCCGTTTAGTATTCTTAAAATGAATCCAGTTTTCATCGCCAGTGACAATTCGATGCAAAACTGATTTTCTTTCGTGTCTTTAAAGCAAAATTTCACAAGTGTTTTTTCCTTTTTACCATTTGTTTTTCATTCAATTCATGTGGCAACCATTTTCCACACTTTTAGATCATTCCCATAGCTTTCAAAAGATCGGAAATTGTTTGTTGTGCAACATTTAACATGGCTGCCATTTGTTTTTGACTCAAAGTATCATCTTCATCTAATATTGCTTGCAGTTCGGCGTTTTCAAAAATTTTCTGTAGTCTTCCACGTTCTCCATTTTTACTTTCATGAAATTCAATTTTTCAATTTTCGAAATTCAAAATTTCACATCGATATCATGAACCAAAATTTGACATTTTCAACACAATGAAAAAATATGATGTTGTTTATTCAATGACTGTAAGGTTATTGAATAGGTTTAACAGATGTCATGCCAACCAACAAAAAAAAGTAAAAATAAAGGCTCGCTCATAACAAATGTTTCCTACCAACACATTTGTATCTCACTTCATATCGGTACATCTGGTATATGGAAAGCTATGGAAGCCATTTTCCCAGCGTGTTATTCCGGTAATAACCTTCCTCTGTGTACTTTATGATTCAATAAAAAAATTACAATCGAAGGACCAAAAACTGTATTTTCTATTTATTTCCAATCTTGCGTTAATTTTAGGACACCCTTTATTATTAAAGATGCTAGTTATTAACTATCAAATTCAACTTTAATGATCCTAGAGATCCCTTGACCTCATAGGATTGCAAATTTTAGCTGTTTAATTTGCAATATGTGAAGATTAAGGCATGTTTCTCGAGTGACCTCTTAACAAAGCCGATTTTTGGGAATTAAAATAAAACTACTGTATCGTTTGTTATAATTTTCACGGTATATTTATACATACTTTAAGAAAAGTAAAATTTTTGAAGAAAATAAATAATAAAATAGAATTTCTCCACTACAAGAATTTCTCCGCTAGAAGGCGGCGTTTTTAGAAAACAATTTAATTTTACCCAAAACTAGTAGGTCATTGTACGGAGAACTAGGCATATACAGAATATGCAAAAAACATTTTATGGTGATCGGATCTTCGAGTAATCACCGCATCAAATTCGAAAAATGCAGTTGTAGTTGAGAAAAACGCATTTAAAGAGCTGATTTTGACTAATTGAACTGAGCGGCTACAATTTACAATTCTGTAACTCAAAAACTATTTCAAAACTTTAGTATGTTATTTTTAAAGATTTATACATACAATACTTTTGAAATATGCAAAAAAAAAATTTATTTTTCAAAATTTCCCACTAGGTGCATGCCCCTTAAATTCTTTTGTAGTACTAAAATTTGTTATTAGTCTAACGATTTTTTGTTTTTGATAACGTTTTTTATAATATTCATAAAAGCGAGTTATTCATTGCTTGGCTTCCAATAAGCATATTTTAATTATTACATAACCTAAATTTTGTATTTATTTCATTAATTTAAATAAATTTTAAGTGTGAGTAGGTTCAACAATATATCACAGGTACTTGTATATATGTATCCTTGTATATTTATTATATAAAAAACTAAATACTACTGTATTATCTCACATATTGTCCATATTATGTCCATATTATGTCCATATTAGTGCACATAAGAGATTGTTGATGATAAATAGCATTTAATAATGCAATATACTTGAACAATTAGCGACCAAAACCATTTAACTATGAGTAGATCGTATGATACTTCTTCCCACCGCCTACCTTTACACACGCAAACATTTCGCTTTCAATCTTACTTTTACTTTTAATTACACACTCTAGTCGCGACTAGTTTTGCAAGTTGGCGCAATTAAAAGTGCAATAAAATCAGCAGCAATAATAACACGTTGCAACATCGATGCAATGAGATTTAAATATCCTTCGGTCTACACACTTCCTACGCTCAGCAGCCAGCAGCCAACAGTCAACGCGACAAGTCAAATGCAACGCTGCAACTACGCGAGTAAAACCGCTAAACAGCTCATAAGACAACAAAAACATATATGCAAAATTTCGCACAAACACCACGGCGTGTTTGTATGTGTGTGTATGGCTAGTTTCTGTTTCTGGTTTTGCGAGTTCTTTTCCGTTAAATTTTGCGCTCACGACGCTTGATTCATTGGCCGGCAGGCGAACAATAATCGATACAAACTCGTAAGGCAAAAACAAAAATCAAAAAAAAAAACCAAAAAAAAAAAAGTGGGTTCATAAACAAATTGAAAATAAAAGTAATATGCTGCTTGGCACCGGTTTTCGAAAAACGGTAAATAATTGATGCATGCATAAACATGTAAGTAGATGTGTGAGTGTGTGTGTATTTCGCTTACGGCCAACGAGCAACATGTTTTGTGAGCTTTTGTGTCTAGCGCGGATTTTTTTTATTAAAAATTTTGACTTTTTTCGTTTTCGTTTGTTGTTGGTGTTTTCTATTTTTTGCAGAGAGGGTGTTTTGTTGACTTGATTTTCGAATAATGGGCGCCGATAATGAAAACAAAAGTGGCAGTATATGATTGATTTGATCTTTTGCGTAAAGGTTCTGTAATTTGTTGTTGTATTTTATATAAATTGTATTTAGAACTTCACAAGGCAGAAGGCAGTGAAAGGCAAAATTAGTAATAGTGTGCGTCGGCAACAAACGAAATGACGCAATACACTTTAATAAGTAATACTCTCTACTTTCAGCTCTTTGGTCAAAATTAAAAAAAAAATTTTGAAATTTAAATTTCTTTGATTTATTTATAAATCCTCTGTCGAGTGTGGGGTTCTTGTTACCATTTCTGAACAAATTATTCAACCGGCAACAGTTCTCTGCTGTTTTGTCTGTGTGCGCATGCGTGCGAGTGGCCGCCCACTCATAAACTCACTCTACCGTGATAAATAAAAGAACTAATATATATATTTATTAGTTCATTGCTACTATTCACATTTATAGTTAGTTCTTTGTTTGTAGTTCAGCTCATTTATTACAAAATTTATTAAATTTTCGCAGCCGAAAAAACTAAGTTATGTTGTAATAGGAAGCGCATGCGCATAATTGTGTGAATTGTTGTGGCAAATGTACACGGTGAAAATTACACAACTCGCAGCTTTAAACTTTGTAGAATTCTATGCTATTAGCAAGCTAATTTTCGCTTCCGTTTTCAAAATTCTTTCATAACAGCGGGTGCTACAGATTTGTTGTTGCCGCACTTTAGTGGTGTTTTTAAGTGTTTTTTTTTGCGGTTTAGAAGTTACGATTTGTTTAATTGCCGCTTTGATATAATTTTGACATGCGAACTTAGGCGATTTTTTGTGAAGAGCACGTGCAGTGATTTTATAATAAATTTTTGAGAGTAATACCATATTTCATTCGATTTATTACAGCTGATTAAAACTCAGCTTTAAATAGAAATGCTAAAGAAAGCGCTTTGGTGTTTTAGAGATCTGAAGGTATTAGACACAGAGGGAATGCTTTACAGGTTTTAAAGTTATTAATTTCAATTTGCATCCACTCCTCAACTTAACAATTGTTGAGTCTTATATGCGATGATTAATAAAACCAGATGATTAAATGCTACAGAGTAGCATTATTTTTGATTTACCAATCAACGATGTTCTACTGAGTATTTAAAGTTATAGCAAGACAATTACAACGATATAAAAACATAGAAAAATACTAATAAAAGAAACGAGTATGAATGTTATTGATCACCTATCCGTTTCCACTCTCTGATCTCTTTTTTCCATAGCACCAAGAACGAGAAATCAAGAAAGTCATATCCGATTTTGATAAAATTTCAAGGAATTTCAATTACAATTTTGAAAAATATTTCATCTGCCTGATGAGTAGAATTGAAGTGACTTTCTGTCCCGTATAATTTTCTATATAAATGGAAACACATAATGTTTTGTCTGAAGTTATCTTTGATCCAGACATCTTTCACCTGAAGAATACAACTTATAAATGCCGCTAAGGTTGTTAGTAATTTATGAAATATAAGAATTAAAAATTTTATCACTTGGATTTTGTATGCCTAAAGTTCACAGAATTTCAAGATAACTGTAGCGAATCTCTTCAGTTCATCAATGTTCATATTTTGATTGTCCTTAAATCTATAGCAATCAATTAAAATCTATGAGCTGGAAAATATATGTTTCAAATTAATAATTTTTGTAGTTAGACCTTTAGAAAATATAGAGCACTTGGAGACACACGGCTGTCAGACAATTTGTTGGTGAGATGGAGCCTTTTGAGAGACATAAGCTTTGATACTTTGAGAAAATTGATAAAAATGGTTTAAATGACCCTAAAATGACATTGATAGAGAGAGTTGACACCCAACTGATAACACAGGAACGAGTGGGATATATTGTTCATGAATATTTGCCTATACGAACCTCTCTGCAAAATGGCATGCAGATCACAATCGAGGCAATCACAAAACACACACTCAAAACAATATCTTTATTTTCCTATTCTCAGATCTCAAGAGAATAATCATTGAAAAGAATAGCCGAGGCTGAGAGATATTTTAAGAATTGTACTCCAACGTCAGTATGTGCAGCCACGAATGGGTTGCTCCTCTTGCGCGATAGAAAAATTTAGAAAAAACTCCTTTGGTTTTACTTTGACATGAATACAGCAGTAATCAGGATCGCATGCAATTCAGATCTGAAAGATTTTATCGATAAAGTGGTCAGTGATTCCGTTAATACCTTACAGCTTCTTTTTTCACGAAAACCTCAAACCTCGTTTGCAGAGCCTTCATCAGATGAGATGAGATTTTCTTCTAATGGGGTTCAGAAATTTCGATTTGCGAATGCTTTTTTTGATACGAAACTACTTTTAATGAGGAGGTACAGTAAACCCTTAAAGCTTTTTTCAGCAAATATGAAGACACTCATCACAAGAATGAAATACCGATAAGGCATATGTCAGTGGGTTAAAGCTATATTTAGAAAACAGTATCCACGAAGATATCGTCTATGATAGGTTTGGTTAGGTTCCAGAGCTGATCACGGAGATCCAAGATATTACACACAGATTCTTTGTGAAGTGAAAAAACTTCAAGGTACGGATCAATATACATATGTATACATATAATATAGTAATATATGTAGGTGACTGTCCGATTCCATATCATTCGATGAAGAAATTTTAGACCTCACATAGCCATACAAGTATATACTAGTACTTAGCTACAATTGCAATTACTTTCCTTTTTCACAACAACAAATATACGTTTGACTTACCATGACAGTTGGCAACGGCCAATGAAGAAATCAGTAACAATACGACTGACAGCTTTGCCAGCGTACGCGACAATGCCGCACGTTGCGTGGACATTTGACATTTGCGCTGACTAACTGCAACCGCAGTGTCCATATGTTGTTGGTGTTGTTGTTTTTGCTGGCGCTTCATTGCAGTTACTTTCCTGCGTCTGCTGTCGGGAATTGTGAAAATTTCACCAAAATTTGTTTCGAAATTATACAAGTTTTTTTTGTGTTTGTAAAATTGGTGGCACTGCAACGTTGCTGTTGATGAGCTATACGCTTGCCACAGCTTGTTGTAAGCAATCGATTGTTTTTGCGCTGTCCGCAAGTGGTGCAGCTGTCGTGTTTTTACTGCGCACAGGCCAATTTCGAGAAGTTGTTGAACTGTTTTCCGAATGGAAATGATGTAGGCGAGGTGCGACATGCAACAACAACAAACAGTTGATTATTTATTTATTTATTATAATTTTATTTTTGTTGTATTTTTTTTTTTTGTGTGTTGGCGCCACTGCAGCCGTCAAATACTGGTGCAAATAATTTAAAGTCGCTCTGGAAACACAAACATATGTAAATAGGTGTGTTTGTTTGTTTTGCTGCTTGCGCCCGGTTATGTGCAGCCGTTGCTGTTGTTGCAGCGGCGGTTTTCGTTATTCGTCTGCGTTGCACGTTTCGTTGGCAAATCGCTTGCCGCTATTAAATACTATTACACTCGTTATTTTCGTTAATGTGTTTTTTTTTTGCTTTTGTTGTTTTTTTTAATTTTTTTCTGCTTTTTTGTTGTTGTATTTTTTGTTATATGCTAACATGTATGCGTCTCTTGTTTCTTGTTGCTTGACCAACTAAAACTTTAGTCGCCGACAGCGATTATGTGAGCAACAATTGCCGTTGTTGTTGTTGCTGTTGCAGTTGCTGTTTGGCTTTTGGCGCTCGGCTTCACATTTTCAGCCATTCACCAGCTCGCTTTAAACGATCGTGTGTGATCGCGCGCGTAATTAATTTTATTCGCTGCTATTTGATAATCCACTCTTGTTGCTGTTATTATTGTTGTCTGCCTTTTTTTCGATTATATTATCACAAGCGCCTGTATTTTTCACAACAATTATTTATGCGTACATTTATTTTATTTTATTGTTGGTAAATTTTTTCACTTCACTTGCTGTAGTGTCTCTGCAAATACACACACACACATAAACAAATAGACATTCAAGGCTGCGTTTCGCACACACAAGCGCACATATTTAAAATGGGCGAATTCGCTTGGATTTTCGCATGCACAAAATGCAAAAATCTTTATGAATTCGCTAAATGCAAGGGAATCGAAAAGTTGTTAAATTGAATTATGTTTGTTTGCACTTTGCAATGTGAAATTTTCTCAGCCTTTGCATTTTATTTTGATACACAATGAAGTTCGTGCCTTAAGTCTTTTGAATTATTGTCTTTCGCTGGTGTGATCTGTCGACGTCAGAGTTTAATGAATTTACTGCAGGCAGCAAAAATGTTTGCAGTTCCCCACGCTTTCTATAGACAACTAGCTAGCTGGCAGGCTGGCAGCTGCAGCTTGAGTTGAGTGACGGCTTTTATGCACTTCAGTCGAATTAAGTTTGCAATTTGTTGCTTGAACGCTAAAAGTCTAATAAATCTCACTAAAATATTGCTAGTGTCGTAAATTGTTCTTAGCAAAAATCATATGCATTTTGCAGCGTTGCAAATTTAATTCAAATTGTGTGTTAAGTTGTGGAGATTATACTTCTACAAGGTTAGCTTTCATAGAAGTGGTCATTTGAAAGGTTTACCTAAGCAATGTTGAACCTCCCACCGTGCTTAATAAAAATTTTGAATATTAAGAACTTTATAGAAATAAGTAGTATGTGAACTTCCATACATTTTACTGTATTTATTTAACATTTTACAAAATTATTTATTCTCATAATTAAATTTTGGGCCAAGAGCAATTGACAATGAAGTTTTTACCATTGCAGAACTGTAAGACTTCTTTGCAATCAAATATTGTATAAGAAAAAACATTTATATTATTAAAAATTTGTTTTGTTACGTTTGAGTTATTCGGAATAGTTAATAATAAAAAAACTAATAAGAAACTATGTATTTTTAAGAATTTATTTTGTTATCTCTTGGTTATTAGGAATAGTTAAGGACTACCGAAAAAATTCATATTAATGGATAAAATATGCTAAACATATGCCAAAAAAAGCTAAAAAGTATTTTTTGATCAATTTTATGTAACGAGTCTAATCTTAATGCTTTCAGGATTATTTTGTTACAGCGAAAATTGATGATTATCACTAACTAGTAGATAAATATCAGAGATCAAATTTACAACATTTAATTATAAAATTTACATTGTTATACATAAATTCGATTATAAAATTGTATGGTTAGAAAGTAACCGAAATTTTGAATAATTTCGTTTTAGATCAAACTGCAAACTGACTTTCTGCCGGTGATATTTAATAACAGAAAACAAAATATATGCTCTCTGCATGTGTTTGAAATCAATTATGTAATTTATGTTTCCAAACAATTCAACAATTCATTAGATAAAAAAATTTAAAATTCTAATTCCGTAAAATTTTTTTCTGGTTTCAAAATATTCGTGTTATTTAAAAGAAACAAATTAAGTATACTGTACAAAATGTCATTTGGAAAGATGATTTACTAAATAACATATAAACAATTACTTCCAAGAAAAAAACTATTTTGTAAATTTTTAATTTTTATTAATTAAAAAGTTTTTTTTAATTTTAATTATTTAAAAATTTGCTATAGAATACGAAATTGGATACCTATTGATTTTTCCATATTAGAAATTTAGCACAATTTTCAAATTGAACAGCATAAACTAAGAAGTACAGTATAATAAATCTTACATGAGATCGTTAATGTCGATTTAGTCATCAAGCCGGGCAGTTTAAAAAAAAGACAGGCACATTAAACAAAAAAAAAGGGGAAACTTTTTTATTATGTTATTACGTTATTAATTTATTTTTTATTATTTTTCATGTTCTCATTTCAAGCTAAACGTCACATACCAGTGCGTTAATTCCTTTTTCCCTATTAATCATATGTTTAGCAGTAACCAAATGTCATACAGCTTTGGGTTGATAATTTGTTTTATATATGAGTATGAAATTATTTTTTCAGTGCATATTTCTTATAAAATGTTGATTCACGCGCAGCTTAATTGAAATGCATTTTCTTCGCATAGAATTAGTTAAACTTCTCAAAATTTGGTTGAAGTTCGCTGCTCAAGTCTTTTGTTCGAGATGAAATAATAGCGAAAGAAGGCAAGTTTAAGCTATTTAACGTTGTTATTTTAAATATATGGCAGTGATTCTGCTGAATACCGCTAAACTCAAACAATTAATTTTGGAATTAAAAGTTTTGCAGATAAATATTGTATAGATTCTGTTTCTAATATTGCCACAAAAAATAGAAGTTTGCTGCTTAAATATTCTGTAAGTACATTTTCATATTACAGTGAAATCAAGATTAATAAAAAGTTTATGCACCCCTCTCCCTATGTAATAAAAAACTATATGCTAGAGTAAGTATTTAACTTTGTGGATTTGGGAGTTACTATGGAGCCTAAGCTTTATTTAAGTCTGAATGTTAATAGCGTGGTTTTGAATGCTAAAGGTGCTCATAGTGCTGTTAAACGTTGGTTGTAAGGTTACTAAAACTCTCTTTACAATATTGGTTAGGCCTATATCAGTGGTATGAAACCTTAGCTACCAAAAGCATTCCGACAAGTTAGAATTCATTCAAAAAAAATTGTACTCTTCACCTTAGAGCATTTCCGATTGGATTCTAGGTTAAGTCTTTATTAAAATTTTGTACTAAACGAAACTTTTCGCTGCATATATCATGATTTTGTTGCGGTAGTTGGGCGAGAGGAGAGTAATCGTTGTGTTATGAACTAATTTTTCGCTTAAGTCTTCTGTTCTAAATGTTTTTATTAATTTGTTGAAATAGTTGAAGTTTGCTGCTTAAGTCTTTTATGATAAATGCAATAAATGCGTATAATATTGTTGAAAAAAAAGAAGAAAATATTTATCTAATCACCAGTACTCTAAATGCTAAAGTTAATAAAGAAATATTAATAATATTGAGAATTACACGAATTTTACTTTTAGTGACTTAAGTAGATTTTGTCAATATTTAAATACGCTATATGTACATATACGAATATAATTAATTTTTCAATATACATATATGTATTAAATGTATTAAAAAGGTTATTCAACCTATAAAACTATCTACAATTCAACCCGTACCAGCCATGTAAATCTCCCTCCAGTAAAGTACAAAGTTAATACAACTCATTTGAAATAAAGTAAATTTTTGCTGCAAACTAATTTAATTTCAGCATTTTTGTAATTTTTTTCCGCAGCCGTTTGCGACTTTGTTTCCTTTCACTTTAATATAGCTTTAAATAAAGCGCTATGCCGCTTGAACAGCGTGCCGTAACTAGCTGGCCAGACTGGCTTCCACAAATTGACCTCGTGTTACTATTTCATGAAAAAATGAGGGAAAAACACGAATAATAAATAAACGCATATGTTTTAGTAGCTGTTCCTGCTTATATAAATATATGGTATGGAATGAGCGTGCGCGCAAACTTTTTGCGCATTCATTGAATATTTCATACATTAAACTATTTTCGATTTCGTTTTCATTTCCATTTGCTACTTTTCATTTGTTTATTGCTTTCGTTTTTTTAATTTTTTTTTTTGGTTTTCGCACTTATGATTTTTCATATTTTTCTAACCACACTAAATTGCTCGCATTCTTCTGTGCTCCTTTCATTAACACTTCGAGTATGAAACCATTGCATTTTGGCGAAACCAAACACCCACATCTGTGTAGAATGCTCTAAAAACACGTCGCAACAACAATGCGTATAAAGCGAAGGTGGTTCGGTTATTAATTTGTTATTTTTGTACACTCATATTGTTGGCTTTTGTACTTATTTGGGCGCACTGATACATTTTTAAGCCGAAACCTTTTGCACAAACTTTCCGACAATGAAATATACAGATATATTTATATATGGTATATGTATGTATGTGCGTTTGTGTATAAGTTCATTTCTACGCCGTCATATAGTTACTAGCAGCACTTCCAATCACTTTGCCAGTACAACAACTCCGTATACAAAGTACCCAGAGATCTCTTATTTCTTTAGTATTTTCGTGCCTTTTTGCTTGCAGAATCTTTGCGAATGTCGCTTACCATACAAAGCGCTCGCTGCGCACCACTCAACACGTCCGGATACGTCAGCACGGAATGAAAGTTGAAACGTAACTGGTTGGGCTTGCGAGCGTTCAAGTCATAACAGTCGCTGCTTGCCACTCTACGACCAACAGCAACTCTACTACCACAAACAACGGCTAGTGAATTGGCTGCGGCGTCGCTGGCGTCGACTGCAGTTGCCATCGCTTATAACTTCAGCTTGCTACTGTTGCTAATTCCATGACCAATGCTTACTCTACCTGTATTTGTTGTTATTGCTTGACAGCTTCAAAGCTGCTGCTGTCTGTGGCGTCTGCAAAGTTGTCTGCTCGCATTGCTCACAGTTTGCTGCTGTTGTTGTTATTATTGTTGCGCTGCGTCCGCGTAATCGCCAGTCAGTTGTATTTCTTGTTTATGCCGCTTACTCATTTTTTCATTGCTTGCGTTTTTTCTTCTTCTTCTCTTTCTACAGCTTAGTTGGCCCTAGTCAGTGTCTAAGCTCGACTTTAAAGTTTTGCTGCCGTTGTCCACACGTTTGTTGACTTTTGGCTTTTACAGCGAGAGCGCTGTGACGTGAGTAGTGGTTGGGAGTAGTGGTTGGTGATTTTTTGTTGTATTTTGCACTGTATTTTACATGTTTCTTTGTCTGTATTGGCGTCGCCGCTGTTTTCAAGTGGCATAATGTGTCGCGAACTCCCACAATACAATTGGGCTAATAATAACAAGCTTTTGTTATGCGGCGTTGCCAGTTTTTTAATTAATTGCTAATATGTGGATAAGTGGTTTTGGCGTCTAATGAGGAGAGATGTATTTTGACAGGTGTAAGAGGTGGATTGACTGGGATTTTACTTAACTTTTGTTTTAGTAACTATAACTATTTACTCTCTCCCTCTCACTATCCGACCAATTAGGATACAACTCGAGTATCCTACAGGCTGATATACTAGAGTTATGAGAGCTTGTTGGTTCTTTAGCCAAACAATTATAAATATAGTTTATCTACGGACGAAGTTGTTATATTTTAGGGTAGCTAGGCAGTGTTACTAGCTTTAACGTCACCAGAGAGCAGATCTAGAATCGAAAGACAGAGGGCGATGAAGCTTAAAATCCCTACAAAGTAAATGGCTGTCTATTTTCTCTCTTATTTGAGTTGGCAGACTAAAGTATTTAGATGGGAACCTAAGGCAGTGGTACTCGAAAGCCCACCAGCACAAACTAGAGGAGGGACTTCAATCAATTCCTGGAGATAACAAAAGTTAGATGGGTAGAATGTAGATATAGCTTATCAAGAATAAAAGGTCGACTCAAAATATCAATGATAGATGTCATTAAAGAACTTTGCAACATATCTTAATAAATTTAAGAATTTCTCAGTAGCTTATCTTTGAGTTGAAAGAGAAAAAAAATTTTACTTAAAATAGCAGCATTCATGATTACTATTGACTGTTTCGTGGATTGCAATTATGGACGAAACAAACACTTTCGAGGATATTTCAGACATACAAAAGTAGCTATTCAGAAAAGCTTAAAACTTATAGCAGCGTATGTGCTATGATCTTTCCTCCTGTTGTATTTAATTAGGGACCAAACGTGGTGCAGTTTCTTCTTTCGTTCGGAAAATATATTAAGGCTTTCTAGCGGACTCAGGCCAAAATTGTATATAGATTAAGTAATTGGCTTAAGCGAATATATCAAAAATGGACAACGTCTCCAAGCTAAATCAGCTCAGCCAAACTTTAAGTATATTATTCTGCATATGATTATATAAAGATTTTTTAAGTTTGGTACAAGGCAGGCGAATCGTATTCAAAAAAAAGTTATTTAGTTAAATAAATACGTTTTGTAATTAGACTTGACTTTTAAAAGGTTAATTGGTTATTGAATTTATGTGTCTTTAATTTCTTAATGTACTGAGAATGGAAAAAATGTGAATAAAACTAAATTACAAATGTTAAGGGAGCAAAATTTTTTGATGAAAAAACGCAGCTTATACTAAAAATGCATTTCATGGGCATTATTTGGGCTCTGAGTCAGGCCATGCAGCTATTCGTTAGTGGTTTGCTGAATTGATAACAGGTTAAATAGGAATACGTACCGAAAATTATGATTTCAGTGAACTTTACAATAAAGTTTGATTTTAAATGTCCGCAAAATGACTGTCGAATGAGATAGCTGGAAAATAGAATATATCAAAATGGCCTGTTAGACATATCGGTTATGACTATTTGAAATAATGGATCTGAACGATTGTATTAAACATTTAATCCTAAAAATAAACGTCATCTTAACAACAGACCCATGTCTGCCGAATATGAAGACTTGGACATCATTACAAAATTATTTATTTAACATTAGTGGCTGCTACAGACAAATTAAGCAATGAATACAGCTGAAACTTTTTATCAGGAGCTTGCATAGCTTAGTAAAAAAATTTGACAATCGGATTCTTTAAATCCACAAAATTTTAAGTTTTAAAATTCTCGTTATTTTCTAAACACATCTCGTAAACAGAACGATCAAAATCAAGTTCTTCTATGGAACACTTTTTATTCGGCAAAATATCATTACGTAATTTGGCATAAATGATTGTCTAAATTAAAGCTACTATTTCAGAATATAACGTTCTAATCGCACAATTATAGCATATATCTGTCAAATAACTGACTTATTAAAATCTAGTATTATAAAAAACTTTACTATTTGTGAAGTGTTTTGGACAGAATAATTTCAATCTCCTATCTCCAAATTTCAAAACAGTATTTCATAACAAATTTAAACATTTGAAAAACAAAAGTAAGATGTTCACGACATTCATTCGGTTCCCCAGTAACCAGTTTAAGAGACCTCAAGAAAATGCTCGTTGAACGAAAATTTTAAATTTATAATAATTTAAAAAAATGAGAAAAATAGTCTTCATTGAATGCATAAACTTTGAGTTCTCTCGTGTATTTTTGGTTCTTTTAGTTTCATGATAATTTGCAAACAATTTTACGATACCTCAAATAAGTATTTACACAAAATATGAATAGAAACTTTTATAACAGACTTTTAACACATATGTTAGTCTGAAAATATTGCATATGGCAGCACTTGCATCTCAGTCTTGAGATCAACGCCGCAAATTTATGCATTTTGAGTTTCTGCACCTGAAAATAACTGTAAACAGTAGATTTCATACAATCTTTACATTCATACAAATACCAGACACACATTTATAGAAGTGCACGCACCTTGTAGGAGAACTTCTCCGTCAGTGTAAATTTTCCTGAAGAACCGTTACAGCGCATAAATATTTATTACCTACGCAATTACAAAGAACTTAATTGCAACAATTGCAACAATAGCGGGTTTTTTAGCATTTCATTATTATAATAACTCGCACACATATATGCCATAAAAATATGATTGTATGCAAACTACACCATGCAAACCAAAAGTGCACACACACATTTACTACAACTTACAACTCAACTCAACTCGTGGGTCTGCATGTGGGAACCAAAAAAAAAACCGCCGAAAGGGTCACCAGTTCGAGACACCGCTACGAAGGCTTGCAGAAAATTGCCACTTGCAGAACCTGTTTGGCAAGCAGCATAACCGTTTTAATGCGCCAACAACAACAAAAACAACAAACGGCTTAGAACTGTTACAACGTCGACAATAGTACACAACTAGGGCTGGATTGGCAATACGATGGCAGTGTTGGCAAATGCACTAACAAGAATAACAAAAATTAAATATAACAGAAAAAACAACAACAAAAAATAAAAACAACAACAACAACAAAAACAACATATAACATAAAAACGACAGCAAAAAATATAACAAAACAACAACAAAAACAAAAACAACATATAACAGGAAAACAACAACAATTTACAACAATAGCCAGAAAATACCACAACAACAACATCAACAAAAACCATATAAAAAAAGACAAAAACAATAACACCAGAAAAATACAACAACAACAATGATATAAAAAAGACAAAAACAATAAACAAATTGACAACAACAAATATGCAGCCAAAACAACAACAAAACTAAAGATATAAAAAAGACAAAAACAACAACAAATGAACAAACAACTAACAAGCAAAACTAAAGCAAAAACAAAGAGGATTGACTACTTCAACTTTGCTGCAAAGTTTTCATGTATGTGTGTGAGTGTGTGTGTCTATGGCTAAGTGAGTAGCACAATTAGCTTTCTGGTTCCCTTCTTTCTATGTCAATTACATGCGGTCTATTGCAAAACGCTCACATAAATAACCAAATGAATTGGCAAAAGAGCAACAAAAATGCGCAAGCGTCACTGCCAAGTTGATGTCGCTGTTGCCACATATGCGCGCTAAAATGCGGCCACAATGTCAGTCGCTGTGGATATGAAGATGCGCGTCTTAGTAAATATTGGCAATGGAGCAACAGGAAAATCTGAAATTGGGTCACACGCGTGCCACGGCGTGAATTCAAAGAACCGACTACACACAAACCTACATACATACATACACATGTATAAACAACGCAAGCAGTTGCACACACAAATCATTTGTGAAGCATTGCCGCCACAAATGGCGCTAAATGAGTTATTGCACTGTTAAAGGCAACGCCGCTGAGGTAGCTAACTAACCTAACTCAAGGCTGAAAGCAGTGTGTCATGCTTGTATGACTTAGTTCTTTCTTGTTGCTCAGATGTGCTGCTGCATCTGCAACAGCTGTATCTCTATCTATCTACCATATATATGAAGCTGTGAAGCTCCAACTGCGACTTCCTCCGCTGCTAATTTACCGCATAGCCAGCGGCTAAGAAGCTAATTAACGCTTTGAAAGCATTAGAAAAGCTGTGTGAAACAAGAGACATTCATGTGTGTGTAACAGAGCTTCAACAGCACAGCAACAGAATATGTGATTTAAAGCTGTAGAACTGCTGTTAATGTGCTTTCAAAGCTTTTTCACTTTGAACGAAAGCGGAAGGTCTAATAATTACACTGTAATTTGAAATGAGTTTATTTTGAGCTGACAATGTCCACAATGAAATACGACAAAATGTTAACACTGTTCAATACAAGCAATAAACTTCTGAAATATTTATTCATTTTTAAGAAAAAATAGTTATATACGCGCTCCGTAAGATTTGAGACAACGTTAATTTCGTTTGCACTGAAGCTATAAAAACTTGATTTTGATCGCTCAGTTTGTATGACACCTATATGCTATAGTGGTCTGATCAAAAAAATTTCTTGAAAGATTGCGCCGCTGCTTTAGATAATAACCCATGTCAAATTTTGTGAAGATATCTCGCCAAACACAAAGGTTTGCCATACAAGCACTAGATTTCGATCGTTCAGTTTGTATGGCAGCTATAAGCTAAAGTGGTCCAATATTAACAGTTTCGACAAGTGAGCAGCTTTTAGGAAAGGAAAGGACGTAAACAAAATTTCAGAACGATATCTCAAAAACTAAGAGACTAGTTCGCGTATATACAAGCGAACGGACAGACGGATAGACAGACGTAAAACTAAATCGACTCTGCCCATCACGCTGATCATTTATAAATATATGTATATACTTTATAGAGTCCGACATTTCTTTCTAGATGTTACAAACTTTCTATGCCCTGTTCAGGGTATAAAAACAAATATTTTAGCTGGAGGTAGCTTTATTGTTTTTAAAAGAGATCTTGTATACCTTTAACGCCACATATTCATCAGTCAGACGCTACTTAGTTTTAAAGGCATAATATGGGTGCCAAATCAAAATCCTCGATCTGTAAATAGAATCAGGTAAAAATAATTATAACAAGTAATAGGTGTTTTTTTGACATGTAGTTTTCAATGATGCAAAATTTTTTTTCGGAGTTGGTCTCTTTGACAGTGGTTACTTTATTTATACTCAGTTTGGTTTGCCATTTTATAATGAATAGACTTACACCGGAACAATCATCCAACAGAGTCGGTAAGTCGAGCAACCATACCGCAAGAATTGAAGCCGAGCCCAAAACGAGACGGCCATTAATCCTAATTTTCACAAGAAAATTTTGTGATGTTACTCCACATTCCATTACCAACACCCCATTCTATCCTCAAAACGTGCCCATTTGGTATACTCTATGGGCAGAGAGAATCATTGATACATATTTCTTCAAAAATAAAGCCGGCATAATGTTACAGTCAATAGGGAACGCTATAGAGCAATGATTAATGACCATTTCGTGCCTGAATTGGTGGATTTTGATGTAGACGACCTTTGGTTCCAATAAGACTGCGCTACATGCCACGCAGCCAACGATACAATAAATTTTTTGAAGGAAACTTTTGGTGAGCGAATTATCTCGCGTTGTAGGCATGTGGCCTCCAGGATGATGCAATTTAATACTGGACTATTTTTGTGAGGTAATGCGAAATCGCTTGTCTACACAGGTAAGCTAGAGATGATTGACGCCTTTCACGATAATATTCGGCTCCTTATTGTTGTAATACCGCCTCAATAGCTACAAAACGTGGTCGAAAATTGGGCCTCTTGGCTGGGATTTATTCGAGCCGGCCGTGGCTGTCACTTGCACAAATTAATTTTTAAACACATTTCAGTTTAGTCAGTTCCAAAATTACAAAAACACTTTAAATACTCAATCAAAACAAGCATTGATTTTGCCATAAGTGAGCTCTCCACAAAATTTTGAAAGTTATGCCAGTAAATTTTTTATATTTGCCCATTTCACAACACATTTTGGAAATCGGATTTTTATTATTTTTATTTGTTATAAAATAACTATTTTTGGAATTTCCTTTCGGACACATTCCTCCGCGCGGCCAAATTATGAATAATAAAAATCCAGATCCAAAAAATTCCATAAAATGTTCAAAATCAATTCTGGACAACCGAATTGAATTTAAGAATGAAATCAAAAACGAAATTGCTCACGATATTAATAATGATAAGATCAAAGTATATGCGATTTATGAACAAATCATGCGACTAATAGAAAGTATTGAATTGTCACTGTTCGCGGCGGATCAGAAGTCACCGATGCATATTGCTGCCAAAATGCCACACAATGCCTTTATGTGGACCAAAGAGGCTTGGCAGGAACGCGTGCACTA
The DNA here is from genome assembly GCF_042242935.1 of Bactrocera oleae. Lineage (NCBI taxonomy): Eukaryota > Metazoa > Arthropoda > Insecta > Diptera > Tephritidae > Bactrocera > Bactrocera oleae. The sequence goes on from NC_091539.1 coordinate 60,494,439, forward strand.
TGGGCTTTATTGGATGAAAGTCATTTCGAGGGCTGCAAATCGAACTTGGTTGGAAGAACGGAAAATGCAAGTGGACTTGAGACAACTAAATGATCTCGCACTTTCAATATTATTGTCGTACATCGAAAAGGAGCAGAAGCAAGAAGCATTTAAAGTGTTGCGGTGAGTATATATACATACGTATGTAGAGCTTAAAAAATATAGCGGAGATCTGCTAGAAGGTTACTCTCTCATTCCAGATTTCAAGACTTTCTGATTATATTGTAGATCAGTTTCGAAGTTTTATAAAACCTTATGAAAGTTACGAACTCCATCTTAGTATAATCTTATGACATAATATTGATGATAGTCCCAGAACTGTAGCATCCTCTTTGCACAAATATTATACTGCTTTGTTTTGGAAGGTCATTAATTTAGTGATTAAAGTAAAGAAAACAAAAACATTCTAAGTGCCGATAAAATCCATATATAGTCCCAATAGAACAAAACTTTTCCTCGAAGCTCTATATGTGTAAATAATATTATTGAAAATTACAAAATATATGCAGAAGAGTTCTCTAGTAACAGCGATTACCTACATGAATTAAAAATTAAGTAAGTATAGCTAAGTCGGTAATGCATTGATCGATATTTCCACCAATCCGGTTCGCAGTTTGTGAATACTGAATGGGAATGTCTTATTACTAAATTGACTTCTTGAGAACTATTCTATATTATATACCATGCTTATTTAACTCTGGGTTTCTAGATTCCATTAAAATTTACGTGGATCCAGGAACCAATCAATTTTGAAGTTTTATATAGAAAGATAATAGGTACATCTATTGTGCCATATAAGAGCTCCATAAAGAAGAATCTCTAGAAGCACATTTTCTCATCTGTTTATTATACGTGTAGAGTTCCAGGACCATTACAATAAACATACTTGCTATTTCAACTTAATGATAGTTTTCTACCTTGATTTTAACACAGTCCCTGCTATATGGCCCCGGTTATTAAATAGTATTATTGTAAGGTACAGAAAAGGGGGTTTTAATTTATATATTTATTTGCCTTTATAATAGACACTACACCCATGGTGGTATAACCATCAGCCGTACTGCTTGTCCAGTTGGTAAAATAACTACGTAGACCTTTCCCAGGCTTCTCTTTGTGTGTGTCTGCATCTATAAAAGTCCACCTTCTCGACATACTACCATCACAAGCTTTGGAAAATCCGGCAAATACTGCAAAATGATCGATCTATTAGGTCTAAAGATCGTAAGTTAATTCCATGGGTATGGAATTCCCATTCTTAAAATAAGCAATTTTTGAAAAACGCATAAGTACTCCTGAAAAATTTTGTAAAAGTGCAATTGTTCCTTTGCGAAGTTCGGTATATTTTTCATACATTTTACACGACTCATACAAGAAAATCAAGGAGTAGAGATCAAATATTTTAAGAAGCTTTTTTTGAAATACTTACATTTACTCATAATTCCAGATCGACCGAAGAATACAACGAATTAGACGAATTATTAAGCAAGGAGTTGATTACCAATACTAATCAATGGAATAAAATTAAAGAAGAGAAGCAGTCTTTTGACAAATTAACTGCCACTTTAAAGGCACTTGAACAACAATTCCTAAGTCTAAATATGAGGGAACTTTGTTAGTACAGTTTATAGAAAAAACATGAAAGAGAAAATAATTTCAAAATTTTCTATTACATAGTAACTCAAAAGATCAAAGAAAGATACTTAAAACGCCATAATCAGGTATCAGAAGAGCAGGCTAAACTCGCAGCTGATATTGAGATGAAAGAGGTACAAAAACAAATTGACCATTACAATAAGCGCATAGAGAGTGATGCATTCATAACAGCATATAAAAGCGATGTTTATCACAATACTATAGAGGTGAGTTTTTTTAGACGCCTGAGTTCTACTCTCTACTAAAAAGTTGTATGCAATACAAGAGAATGGTGGAACCACATTAAAGTGCTATACTATCCTGTTATTCTTTATTAATTTAGTTACGCCAGTTTTTTGAGTTAAATCAGTTACTTGTTCGATTCGCCACTTCACCAATTACGGCGTTTCGAACTCAACCCTTACAACTAGATTAAAATACAAATATAATTCTCTTATTTCCGCAGGTATTGCGCATTAAAATTGCGAATGTTGAAAAGGAGTTTGTGACTAAAGAAATAGAAACAGAAGATACGCGGCAAGTTTTGCAGACCGGCATTGCGAAATTGAAGACAACACTTGCATATCGCAAAGCGAAATTGCGTCTTTTCCGCACAGCAGTACAACACTTCAGAGAAGGCGCTATAACCGATTTTACGGAGTTGAGAAACAGTGTAAGATCACTTGCACAGTCGGATAAGTCCTTTTTAGTCAAGTCGGATAAGTCATTCATGAAGAAATCGCCGAGCACGAATGTAACTAATAAAATGGAAAGATCCAGCATGATAATAGAAGCTAATTGAAAATTAATATTAAAAAAAAGATTACAAAATAACTTAAAAATTAAAAAAAAAAATTATACACAAAACAAGAAAAATATAATAATTAAAAAATTAAAAAACGTACAATCTAAAATATAAAAAAAACAATTAAAAAAATTAAAAATTTTCCAAAAACAATAAAGCACATATACATATATTCATATTTTTAAGATAAATTAAATGTTTATACTGCCAATATAATTCGCAATAAAAGCCAAAATATATTTTTTAAACAACTTTTTTTATTAGAAGATTTTTACTAATACATTTTATATGCCTTCGTAATGTGCAAGGATAAAAATTTGCTATACCTATCCAAAGAATGTGATTGGTTAATCAAAAGAAAGAAACGCATACTACACTGAACCTTTGGACTTACGTCTTTGTTAAAGGCTTACGATACTTCTTGAGACCGAATCTAGGCATTTCTTTACCTTCATTTATGTGTCATTTAGACATTGTTAAAGGAATTTATTTAGTATAATTTAAAAGGGCTTATATGAGCAGTCAGCACTAGCATGACCTGAAGGTCATGCCCCCTTATCACAGTCACAACACTTTCTGAGGTTATTGCCTTTTGTTTATATTTAGCGAGGTCAACCACCCTCCTTAAGGTCAGTGTACTTCGCTGAGAGGAATCATCCTTTTGAGATCATTGGCCCTCTTTTTTAGCTAAGTCAACAACATTTCCTGAGGTCATTGACCCTTTTAATTATTTTTAGTTGAACCTTGTATAAAGATCACTGAACCTTTTTTGAGGTGAACGATCCTTTTGTTTACCTTTATCTAGGTCAACAACCATTGTTATCTTTTTTTTAAATTTAGCAAATCAAGAACATTTCTTTCGTTATATATAGATATATCTATTTAAGTCAACAATCTTTCCTGAAGTCATTGATCCTGCTTATTATATTTAGCCACACCTTGTATGGAGGTGAAGTGAAGTGAATGACCTTTTTTTAACATTATCTAGGTTAACAACCCTTCTGCAGTTTGTCAATGTGCCTTAGCAGTTAAAACTTAGTGGTGAAATGGTAACAATACATATTTCAAATTTAATTTTTTCCCTAGTGGCACTACTACACGAAAAAAACATCAAATATTGAAATGAAACTTTGACATAAATATTTCGAAATTAAAAAATAATTTGGATTTGAAAAGGCTAGACGAATTCACGAACTAACTTTTTTTCTTTTTCGTATGCTTTTTGAGCTCGATTTAATTGTTAATCTTTCGGCTAAATTATGCGCAAATCTTATTCTTTGGAACTAATCGCAAAAAATCCAATCACACAGCGTCTTTCGTTCCGATCCCTGCATGACGTGCGCAGGTTCAGAGCATCGGCCAGTACAGTCAGCGCAAAAAGTCTAAAGGTCGAACAACCTTTTCGGTGTTTCAACTACAAAGTGAAGCTCAAATTACTGGGCGTACATATGGTGATCAAGAAGCTAATGAACAAAATAATTTTCATAGAGGATCTGGAGCGTAACAAATTAGGCAAATTCATATATGTGCAATGTCCGGAACAGATCTTAAGTTGGAAGTACGAAGACTGGTTGGATACTCAGTCTCATAGACTGATGTGGTTTAAAGTCATCGACCACCAGATGTCACCTAGGCAATTTACAATATGGATGAAGCTGAAGAACTATACTGCTATACGGAATTGTCTGTACGAGCTGGCCGATTGTTATTTGAACAGAAACAACTATATAATGTCAATGGATGTTATGGCGTAAAAAATTAATGACAGCTTTTATTTTTTAAATTTAATTACTTTTGTTTTGTTTAATTTATTGTAGGTCCATTGCAAGATTTCATAACTTCGAGGCAGAAATTTCAAAACAAGTGCAAAAGAATCAGGCAAAGACAGGCAATGTGCGCCGCCAACTCATCGCCTTGGCTTTTATTAAACGAACCATGGGCTCGTTAACCAAAAAACCGGAAGATCTCTTTTGTAAGCAATGTGCTGTATTTTTTTAGAAAATAATAATTTCAAAATTGTTCATAAGCAGTGATTTCCAGCATAGAGAATAATTATGTCCTGCGTTTCCACAAAGTAAGAGAGGAGCAGGCCGAAATGCGCATACAATTGGCCGAAGAGCGTCTACAGAGGGAAATTCAGAAAGCAAAAAAACGTTTTTATGAAGAACAGTTTGCAACAACCTGCACAACAGACACTTACTTCAATCAGATAGAGGTGAAATTGAAGCTGTTACGCTTGCATATATGGTATGTATGTATAGAAATATATAAGAGTTTTTTTTTTTTAGAATCTCCGTGAACGCATAGCGAAGTTTACGCTACATTATGACAGCGAATATTCGAGATTAGATGGACACATAACTTATTTGAAAACAGCTATTGAAAAAATCCAACTAACTCGCTCGTTCTTGGAGGAACAGATTGCATGGTTTAAAGAGAGCCTGCGCCTTTCCAATGCAGGCATAGCGCCACCTAAACGATCAAACACGCTCAAACCTTTAATGAAAAATCTACAGTTCCATAAAGAACGTAAATTGACACTGTTACGATCTCAGAGGAGTCTTATGTCCATAAATTCACAGACGAAAAAATCACTGCGTCCCAGAACTAGGCTAACGAAAGAGGCTTCGCGCTTAATAGGTACCGAAAATCTGCAGTAAAATCATATGTTAATACAAAATTTACAAAATCCGAAAGTTAAAAAAAAAATAAACAAAAAATTTAAACAGCACATATGAAAATGTGTGTGTAAAAAAATTATATTATACTAAGCAAAATATATATGAAAATTGTGTGCAAAACATTGTATATATATTGTATACGCTAAATAAATGATTACAGTATGGAACTACTCTCGAGACACTTATTTGAAGCCATTAAACCATAGTTTGTTTATTTATTTTTAAATCAAATAAAGCAAAACAAACTATAGAATGAGGCAAAATATTCCGTAAGTTATGCAATTAAAATGTGCAACACTGTAAATTTGCTAATTAGGCATATATGTTTTTAAAGAATTTTAAATTGCATTCAACGGCAACTTTGATATCGATGCCCCAAAAAGCTGCTTATAAAAGCTTAAGAAGAAAAAGTTTTAAGCTTTTTATTTCCAGTCTTAAAGTTCAAAGCATTTCTTTTATTATGAGAGGTAATAACGAATCTGTGATCACCTACGTAGCATATAAACGTTTTCTGAGTATATGTGCAATGAAGTGCAGTGCTCTCAAATTTGAACAACACAATTCATATGCTGAATACTGTATTCTCTCACAATCTCACGACGAATGAGTAGAATGAGAAATATGATATGAGAACTTATCAAATATTTCTTGAATATAAAAAAAGGATAGTGGACAAGGACAAACAGTATATATAAAATTTCTTTTTTAACTTTATGAAACAGTTTAGGGTAGAATGAAAGAAAAAAAGAAAAGAAATAAGGATGTACTTTTCGAAAAGTTCAGTGAGCGAGGAGGAGAATTGAGAAATTCTTTTTATTTGTTGGGAGGTATTCTAGAAAATTATATATTTTTTAATTATTTTGTCCGTGAAATAAAAAATTCTCATTAACTAATTACAACCCTAAAAAAGCTATCGAACATGTATAATTAAGATTTATTTCAGATATTTTAAAATGTATTTGATGAACTTTAAAATATATAATTGATAATAAAAAATAAAAAAATTGAAAAAAAGACAATGACAAAAAATGTATAACCAGCAATTTTATATTTAATATTAGCAAACAATTTAAGGTACATAGAGAGAGAAAAAAGAGAGAAATAATATGCTATCCTTCGAGAAGTGCGGTGACCGAGAAGATAACTTCAGAAATATAAACAAAATTTGTTCCATAAGCGATCAACTCAGTCAATAAGAAGCTTAAAGAGCTAAAAGGAAGAGCGACTGCTGCAAACTCCATAAGTAAAGTATCTAACTCTGTTTCTTATAATGACTACAGGGTAGTCTAAACTCTAGAGAGTACTCAAAACTTTTGGAAGCGTAATATGGAAAAAAATGCTTTATATAAGAGGACAGAATCAAAAGTTTAGCGAATTCCGAATAAAATAAAGCAAAATGAAAAAATAGGCGCTAGAATATTAGTTTTCAAAGATATAGATAGATATAGTTTAAATAAGTTACAAAATTTTACAAATAATCGTCACTAGATTCTACGTAAGGGAGTAGTCGATTTTAGCTATATATAAGACTGGGTATATGGCCTATAGTCGGCAATTATAACGATTAAGGGTTGTATTTATTGTCATTTCACCGATTTTGAATGTTCGCACCAGCTATGAATCGTTTTATTAGCAATGACAGAATAAGAACTTTTTACTTAATTTAAATACATACTTTCCATATTTTCTCAACGTTTTCGATTGTGGAGACTTCTAGACCGAGGTTGGTTATTTGTAGATTCTTGGACTTCTTGAAATTGCAGGCACCACTAAAGTCAGCATAGTAAAGAGCACACCTAATGTAACAGCCTAAAGAACTGATTTTTGGGTATTTAAAAGCACTACTGATTTAGTATAGCATTTTAAAAGTTATAGACTATCAAAACATGCAAGCAATCAAAATTTAATTTTTTCAAAATTTCTCACTAGGGGTTCCCTTTAATATTGAAGGCAAATTTTTTAACCCACTATTTCCAACAGCCATTCAAACGTACTTTCCCTTTTGACCAGACCTCATAAGATTATACATTTTTGTAAACATTAAAAATTAAAATTTTTATTTGACAAAAATAAAAAAAAAACAATTTTTTCATGTACTTTTTAAATTATTGCATATATATATTTTTGTTGCTTAGCAACCGTAACTACCGGCTTTCTCTCAGTAGCGCCACACTCTCATCCAAACGCCAATTGGAAAACTAAAACAAACTTTCCAGTGAGCGGCACAAAGCAAACCAACTCACGCACACTCGTCGCTCTTACCACTTTCCCATCGTGTTACCACATTTTTAATGCCGCCGCCGAGTGGCTCCTTCCCATGTCGATCGGTGCGCCTAAGTTTAGTTGATTTTAGCTTTTCGTTGTGTTCGCAAGTGTTTTTCGGCGCACGTCGCGTACCCAACGACAACGTGAGTCTACGTGCGCGTTACATACATATTCGTATACATATGTATGTATAAACAAAATAATTTAATTGATTTCTTATTTTTACTGTGTATTTTTTTATTTTAACCTGACGCTTTTTAACATTTACCATGTTTTGTGCGTTCGTGTGACTAGTGCTCGAGACGCGATCGCCACTAAACAGAACGTGAGAGCGTTGCGTTGGCTGATTAGCATATTGATACAATAGTTTCAGCAGGAGGAGACAATCCCCAGCAATGTACGTGAAAACATAAAATTTGTGATTTTATTGTTCTTGTTGGTTACGATGTTGCCACTGTATATGTGTGTGTGTTTGTGTAATAGTTGATAATTGTGTGCGCTTAAAAGTGTGTTTGCTCAAGTCTGTAACAAAAAAAAAATTGAGTAAAAATAAATAAATATACATTAAAGACGGAAAGAAAACAGCGAAATTAAGCATTAACTGTGCAAACGAGGAAAACAATATAACAAAATATAAGCATTACGTACCTTTGCTATTTTCTTTTTGTTGTTTTTTTGTTTATCGCGGATTTGTTGGGATTTTATTTTGCTGGTGTTGGCTTTCTTAAAGTTTGTTGGCTTGTTGTTGTTGTTATTGTTTTGATCGATGCTATTTTTGCACGTACATTGACACTTACCGCGTTGGCTTTTATCGCTTCCAAGCGCGTTGCACATACAAGCACACATAGAAACAAACCAATATATATACTTATATATAATATGTATACATATTATATATATATATTATATATGAGAGCTATATATATATATATATATGTACATATTTTCGCCACGAAATTCTTTTGTTAGACTTTCCTGTGTGCTTTGTGGCGCTTGCCACACGTAAAAGCGCCCCCAACGCAGTGCAAAAAATATATAAAAAATATTACAACAAGAAAAAATATTTACTTCGGCTATAATACCCTTCACAGCTGTATTTCTTATAGCATACAAATATATTTAACTTTATTTTGATCGGTCAGTTTTTATGGCAGCTACATGCAATAGTCGTCTGAGCTGAACGATTTCTTCGATTATTGTAACGTTGCCTTAGCCATTGATAACTGCAAAATTTTGTGAAGATATTTCGACAAATAAAAATGCTTTCCATACAAAGCCTTGATTTTGATCGTTCAGCGTGTATGGTAGCTATATGCTATATTATATATATAGTGATGCGATCTGAACAATTTTTTATGAAATTTCAGCGTTACCTTAAAAAATAATCCGTGAATTTCGTGAAGATATCTTGTCAAAGCATGGCTAAATCAACTCAGCTGATTATTTATATACATATATACTTTATAGAAACTCGCCGTTTTCTTCGTGGCAAACTTAATATTCCTTGTTCAGGGTATAAATATAAAAAAATTAAATCAAATACAAGTTACAACAACAAATAATTTAAAATGAACTTACAAGGCAGCAAGTGGATATTAAAGCAAAAAGTCATTAAAATACCACAGCGCTGCCAGCGCCAAAATTTATGGCCGCTCTTGGCAGCGCTGTTTACCCTGCTGGAATTTAAGCTTCCTTGTCAGGCAAAAAACAAATTCATTTTATTAAATATTTGTAGATATTATATATAGGAATTACGAAGCAATATTTCAGAAATATTGGTATGTATACCTTGTGTACCCTTCCTGTTAAACCAATTAGTTGTGCGCATGCGCACAGGTTGTTATTATTTTTAAGGCCGCTAACCGCCAATAATATTTGCGCTGTCAGCATACTCGTTAACTCACATATACGTTTGTCATTTGTACTTGTACCTCGGCGATGTGCTTGTCGCGTAAAAGAGCTGCTACATAATTAAAAAAAAAAATAATAATAAAAACAAATTTAATTATCGCATAACGAAAGCGAAAAAGTGTAACAAGGTAAACAAAGTGACCATAAAAAGCAATTGCTACAACAAAAAGAGCACTCAATGGTAAACATAAACCTATTAAGCGTGGTAGTTAAGGTAAAATGAAGTTTGTAAGTAATTTGATGCAAAACCAAGAGCATTGCAAGGAGAATAATGACAATGTCAACAATGTTGTGCGCAAATACAATGCAATTTAAATGACAACAAACACCAACATAGATGTGTGCGAAATTTCATCATCCATACCTATGAATTCAATCCATGTATAGCATTTATATATATAAACATATATATATATTGTATGTATATATGTTACGTGCTACCACTACCACATTCCCCTGATAAACATATGCAACAGCTTCTCAGCGGCATTTACAATCGATACTTCAAAAGTTTATTGCAATTTTTTACATACTAAAATATATTCTGCGAAAAAGGTGAAAAGTAAACAGAAAGAAAATCAACCACCACTTTGAGGATCGCTCTCCAACAAACCAACTGTTAGAGTTTTAAGTAGCAACAAGCATTCTCATTAGACAACAGTTGCTAAAGAGCAATAAAACTTAACCGAGTGATCTTAATTCGCTTCTATTTCCATTTTTTGGAAACATGTTTTGTTTCCTTATTTATGTAAATGCATACATACATACGTCCAATATATATTTCGCTCTCATTTCCTGCTTCACTTCGACTTTCTTATTTAGTTCCGTTTTAACTGCCAATAATTGGTAATCGTAGATCTAGTTTAGAAACCCAACGAGAAATTGAAAATAAATAATGATTTGTTTTTGCGAAAAGAACAACAAATAAAATTGCAACATTCGGTAAATGAAAGTTGGACGCGCCTCACATTGAACCAGCTTGTTCTTAAATACAATATTTACGAAAGCCATTATTCTGATTATGCTTCAAGCTTTAGCGTATATGCTCTCTTTCTACCGTCCGTAACGTAACGTAAAAATTTTATTTTTGCCGAAAAACGAGTCAGCTAATTGCTCTCTTACAACGGAGAGTTGCCTATTTCAATATTTTGTAGTAATTATAAGATAAACTTCAATATATTTAAACTAGTTCAGAATCACACTCGAATACGTTGGCACTACAAGCATAACTTTTGGAAAATTTTCTTTGATATGGATGGTCAGTACGGAAGTGCGGCACGTCGGTCACTAACTTAATCATTAGCAAGATTGAGTCACGTAATGCCATAAGCAAGACAGTGGTGAGAGGCAAAGTAAAGCTGTCAAACTCTCAGAGAAATTGTAAAAAAAAATTTCTCTTCTTCTTTCGTTCATGACGTTACAAACTAAAGTAATTTTCTGTCAGATTTATTCTACAAAACTTAAGCGAACAAAATTGTTGCAATCTTCTGGATAATTTTATGGCACTTTATTATTTTTGAAGATAAGAATTGGATAGTATGTTCATAGATTATGGCGTATGAGAACAAACATAAAGAGATAAGCCAAAAATCTCGCACCGTTTACATAAATGCATTTTCTATCCAAAACTCTTATTTATTACTCTACGTAAGTGAAATCGAGAGCATTATAACTGCGAACGAAGTCATCATCCATTCAACTATTCGGTACCATTCTTGTGGTACAATTTTTTAAACTTCAAAAAAACTCAGTCTCGCCTGAAACTTCTTTCCAGCGCCCATTTCTTTTAAGTCTGAGTACAGGAAAATATCGCTGAGGGGGGCAATCGATAAATGCGGTGTGACCAATTTTAAAGATTCATCTTTCTTTTGGTATCCCGATTATCGTGGTGTGGGGAACTATAAATTTCTACCGCCGGACCAAAATATCAAAGAATATTATTTTGGCATTATACGTCTTTTACTTTAAGTTATTCACCTGAAACGGCCAGAATTATTGGCGAACTCTTGATTCCTTCATCACCATACTACACCATGTCATACTGCAACCTTTTTTTGCCAAAACTCGACTCATATCGTTTCGCAACCAACGTATTCGTCTGATTTGGCTTCGTACGACAGCCATTTTGACACGATTGAGGAGATAAAAATCGAATCGAATAAGATCTTGAATGCTATACCGAAAAAAGACTATTCCGACTGTGCCGAGGACTGGAAAAAGCCTTGACAAAATTGCGTTTTGATCGGACAGGGATTACTTTGAAGGGGATGAAATTGGTTTGACCAAATATATCAAAAAGTAGGTAAAAGTTTACTTAGTTTAAAAATACCTCGGTATGTACACACACGCCCTTTAACGTCTGGAGAAAATAAATAAAAGCGCACTTATGCAAACAGCGAATTCGAAACGACCTTGTTGCGTGCGCCTGCCTTTCAGCTCTTCATTTCTCCGTCGCGCCGTTGTGCTAATTGTAAATATTTACATATGTACAGATCGCTGTCAAAATTACTTAAATGTGACTTGTGTCTTGCCTTATATACATACAGATATGTATAGAGAACAACCACAGCAAGTAGATATGCATTTCCATTGTGAATGACCTAAAAAGCAAGGTGAATTCTGCCTACTATTGCTTGTCGCATTTTGATTGCATTCGAATAACAACTAAAGTGAATAATTATCAAATTGACTAGAGCAGATAATTAGACAGACAATTAAAGTGTGAAAACTCGTTTTAAGCGGAATACTAATGCATTTTAATATACTTAGTGATAAACATAGTAGAAAGTTTTATATAATATTATTATATAGAGTTTCCTTAATTTTGAAACATAAAAGTACTACTTTACTAGCTAAATCCGTAAACATATATTGTATATATACAAGTATATATAGTATATAACAAAACATTCTTCCGTCTTCATTATTTCGCCAAAATTAAGCAGATAACAATCAACTGCGGCACAGTGTGGGCCTCGAAATACCTCATAGCGTGTACACATGCAGAATTATTATTATGGCAAGACATAAACAATTCTCGCAATCGCATATTTCTCATAGCCTAATTCGTATTATGTTAAATCGAAATGGAATTGTAATCAATTTCACTTGCGAACACATCAAAGTGTTTTCATTAGTTGATTTGGTAAAATTTATTGCTCAACTAGTTCTCATTGTAGTCGTTGCGTAATTCAAATTTTTATTTTGTTAATATTTATTTGAATTGTTCATGTGCTAATACATACGAATTAATCATTCATCAGCTTTCTTACCATTTTTTTTTAAATTTATCAGCTGAGAACGCTGCAAGCAGTGACAGTTCACAATCAGCTGTTTGGCTAATGACATTTGAGCTTTTATTTCACCAATTTATATCAACTATAACCTAAAGTGGAGACTTTGTGGGGATCTTAATTTTTTTTCAAAAACTTTTTTATTTCCTTCAGATGTTCGACAAAGCTTTCTCCACCGCTTCAACTATAATCATGAATTTAACGTTCCTCCGACTACCTTCTTCAGCGACTTGAAAACTTTGCTTTTATATAACTCTATGTACGTATTTCTGAAGATTTTTTATTGAATTTTCATTAGATAATATATTCCAAGCCCAACACAATATTTTCTGCTTTCTTTTATTATTTTAGTTCTGTAGATTTCTTGCGCGCTTTGTACACCTACATAAGTGCTGATCATTTATAAGAAGTGGCTTTGCGCGCGACAAATTATTTCGAATAGTTCTCTGCTGATTTTTACTTCACATGTGGGAGTAACCTATCGTGAGACAGTTTACATGCATTGCATCAAGACAAAGTCATAAAATAATTGTTAAGATCGTGGCCAGAGATAGAAACATTTGTTGTTCATCATCCACAACGTTCTTTTCGTGTAGGCAATTACGTTCAGGCACAGCAATCTTTTCATATTATTAGCCCAAATTCTTGTATGCTTCGAATTCTTTTGCATTAGATAATAATATGGTTCGTATTCATTTGAAAATCACCACTAATCAAAATGAAAAGGTATACCAATATTACAGCAGCGAACTACGAAGAAGAAGAACCCAAAATGTTTAACCCACGAGCTGCCTCTCCCTTTTTCGCTCTGCTCACTCTTTTACAAACTTGCAGTAGTCCTAACAAAAATTGCTGTGTTTGAACGGAGTTTAACTTTTACAAAAGCATATCCATTTCACGAATAGAAAGACGTGTTGGGTTTATTACTGCGCCACTACATCTGTTGTTCAACATATTAGAAATTCCTAAAGTCCGTTAAAATCAAACCAGAAAATAAGTGTGAAGGTAGATACATAAATTCAAAGTAGGAGTGAACATGACCAAAACATGGTTACAAAAAAATTTAAAAACGCCTCATAGTTCCGGTATGTAGAAAAAATTTACTCGACATCAAAGATCAAAAAATAAAAATAAATTAAAATTAAAAATTAAAGATCATAACATAATCTATAGAATATGTATAAATACTTTTTTCTAAGACCTACCGTGTCTGAGATCTTTGAATATCTAGATTGACCGTTTTATTATTACCCTGCACACATTTTACATTAATACGTCTGATGCTTGAAGCTCCAGAAGTAGTTTTTAAAAAATTAAAAGAAATTTAAAAATTAAAAAAAATTTTATGAAGAAATTAATGCCTGTTTACATCTCAGATAAGAATAAAGTCAATGAGTCTGAAATCTATTATATAACGTCTATAAAAAAATATCCGTTATTTTTACATTAACTCAAAAGTTTTATTTAGAATGATCCCATTGAAGTCTAATATGCAACATTCTGTTCTATAACTCTGATGTCAACTCGGGTTAGCGACTAAAAGAAAAGAAGATGTCCGGTCACAAAGAATTGATCTACAAGTATTTCGAGAACTCGTTAACTGTTTCAATCAAATTGGTTTTATTTTTTAACTTTTATTTTACAATTTTTATTTTATATTCTATAACATTTAAGCCTTTTATAATTGTTTAAATATTATTTTACTTAAAAAAATAAATCAGAAAACATTTTTCAAAGCTTTTGAATAACATGCGAAAAATTGTGGATTTTTACAACAGTTTTTAAATAACTTGAATTAAATATTCGGAAACCTGTAAAATTATTATCCAATGCATGCTTTATACGTAGGAAATACCGTTATATACTTTATATGCAATTACCGTTGTATATTTTATATATATAACTGCATAAGCCTGCATACAAAGTTTTGTACTCAAAGCCCTATGCGCCTCTAAAAGTCAATGAACAGCTGCGCTAAGGTTTTTAAAACAATAATAAAAACCTAAAACATTTATTGGCGAGTGGTTAACGAACAAAATTTGCATTTCTATGCGAAAAGTTTGTATATATGTATATTTTATTTTTTCGATGTTTTATTACTTGGTTTTTGCTATCGGTAATATCTATAGTTGGACGTTGACCAACAAAAAAACTATGCTGGTATACATACTTATGAGTGCATATTTTCTTTCACTACTTTTTCTACTGCATATATTTACGTGCATGCATACATAAGTATGTATGTATGTGACTATATTAGGGTGGGTCAAAAATACGCATTTTTTTTCTCGCTTGGAACCCTGTAAAAAGTAAAAACCTTCTAAAAAAGTCTATCGAAGTATGAGCTCTTAATTGTAACGGGAAGGGTCCTCCGTCTTGCAGTTTTCAATTTTTTTTTCTTATTATGAGATAGCAAATTTCTAATTTCGTTTTCAACTACCTGAAAAAATAGCTCGTTTCATAGATTTTGTAGGAAATTGAATGCTCTATAAAACAGTGTTGTATAATTCTTCGATTAAGTTCAGCGTTTACGATATACTTGTATCCATCTAGATTTTCATAGCAGTGTCTAAGAAACTATTTTTTAGAGTACCAAACAAAAAATACTATTCGATTTTTGGCCAAGCCTAATATATATACAGATATATTGTTTTATTACTTGACTTTGATGCATTTCCAACTCTCTCGCCGCTATGATTATGTGCTTGGCATAAACTTGGCAGGTCATGCGTTTAAAATATGCCATTAAGCCAACAATTCAAACAACAATGGAAAAGCGAAAAAGAGGTCAATTGCCGGGAATTAAATTCTCTTTTTATGTATACAAAACAATATTTTATGTGGTTTTCTTATGGTGATTTTGTTTCCAGCTCTTTGTTGTTGTTATATTGCGCTCTGTTGTATTTTTGATTTATGTGTATATTCTTTTTGTGAACATATGTTTCATACACACACACACACATATATATATATACATACGTATACAAAACATAACTACAAGCTTTAATGATCTGTTGCGTCGCTGCACAAGCGTCAGCCATATGGAAGCGCCGCAAGTCAGGCGGACAGGCGGACAGACGGACGGACGTGCGCCAGTTAATGCATTTGATGCGTGAAGTTGAAAAGTTTTCACCAAATGCAATTTCGAACAATAAATTAAGCATCTAAACTGACATTTCTATGTGTGAGTGAATATGTATTTGTGCTTGTACCATATGTGTGTGTAGGTAGAATTTGTAGAAAATCGCTCTTAGCGTGCCAGCCGAAATATTTTCACGTCATGGTGTGATGCATGCTTAGTTAGCTACTATAATCATGTAACGGTATTCCTCTTTCTAAAATGCTGCTGTCGGCTATGCAACCGTACATTCATATAAACGACTAAGTGAAATTCCGAATTGTGTAAAAACTGTTAAAATGTAGGAAATTAGTAATTATCTGCCAACTACCGGGAATCGCTTTAAACTTTCCATTAATCAGCGTTGAGGTTTTAAGCTGCATCAGTAAATAAATGCTTCTGTTAGTGTAAATTGACTTTCAAGCTCTATAAATCGTAAACGTCAGATGAAATTTGCCTGTAGAGAGGTGAGGAGAAAGAGTTGGAGTAATTCTCGAAAGGTTAACGGGTGAAGTTAGTTTAAATATACAGCTAATGCAGGCATTTTTTAATTTAAGAAATTTCCTTGGTTTTAAAAAATTATATCTATGTATGTTGAATGAAAAATGTATCGATATCTTTGTAAATTTTTTTTTAAAATATTATTAAAAATTTTAATTAAATTTAATTAAATTTTTCTAAAACATTTTGTTTATATAAGTTAAAATTAATCGATATATTTCAAAATTATAGACAATACGTAGTCTATATAATTTAGAAAAAAATTAATCGATAAATTTCAAAGGTAATTAAAATTTTGGTCTAAAAAACTTAAACTTAATTCAACATTTTTTTAAAAAATTTGGTCTATATAATAATTTATAAAAAAATTTCTCAAATTCAAAGGTATTTACAGTTTTGGTCTATATACCTTAAAAAAAATTAATCGATACATCAAAATTTTCGACAAAACATATTCTATAGTATTTAAAAAAAAATTAATCGATAAACTACAAAAGTATTTAAAATTTTGGTCTATACAACTTAAAACAAAAATTAATCGATATATTTCAAAATATCGACAAAACATGATCTCTATAATTTAGAAAAAAACTAATCCATAAATTTCAAAGGTATTTAAAATTTTGGTCTGTATTATTAGGAAAAAAAATTAATCGATACATTTCGAAACTATCTAATACATTTGGTTTATATAATTTGGAACAAAATTAGTCAATATATATTAAAATTATATAAAAAATAAATCGATAAATTTCAAAGTTATTTAAAAAAATTGTCTGTATAGTTTAGAAAAAAAATGAATCGATATATTTCAAAATTACTTTCACAATTATTTTAAAAATTTGGGCTATATAATGTAAAACTAAAATTAATCGATATATATCAAAATTTTGGGCAAAATGTGGTCTATATTATTTAGAAAAAAATTAATCGATAAATTTCAAAGCTATTTAAAAACTTGGTCTGTATGATTTAGAACAAAAAATATGACAATTATCTAAAAAATTTAATAAATAAAATGTAGAACCAAAATTAATCAACATATTTCAAAATTATTTTGAAAATATAATTTAAAACAAAAACTAGTCCAAATGTTTCGAAATCTTTTGAAATGTAGTCTATACAATTTAGAATCAAATTTAATTGATATACATATTACGATATTATCACATAAAAAATTATATCTTTACAATTTAGCATACAATTAGACGATATCCATCAATAGATCACTTCATTGGCAAACTAAGGCATGATTTTGATCAATGATCTCGACCTCACGATCCTATGATCATTATTTTTCCCATATATACGTACATCTGAACAAGCCATCATTACAAAAATAATGAAATTATTAAAATTTTTGTTCTTTTCATATACAATTTGATATCCCGTTGCGATTTTTATTTAACCAATAGTGGGTTAAAAAATCAAAAACCATTATGGGGGTCTGACGCCACAGGTAGTCGCAAACACAAGGTCGCTAAACAACTGGAACGCTTTGCATGTGGTAAACTTCGGCTAATACTTGGTTTTGCCATTAGTCATTAGTGTGACTGAATAGTGTCAGTCATCATTTAGCACGTTTTACAAAACAAGAAAAAACATACGCAAAAAAAAAACAACAATAATTTGCAATGCGAAACAGTATCGTCTTACACAGTTACCGGTAAAAGGTACTCTTCCGTTTTTGGGTCATACTTGATTTACATATATTATATATCTATAAACCATACACAACATACATACCCCAGTGACTGGAGTGCATACATTTCTAAGCCTTTATTTGCCAATATCTACAAACTCACAGCTTAAAATAGTCGAAAAGCATTTTGGCATAACAGCACGAAGCCATCAAGTCAAACCAAGAATTTATGTAAATTACCGGCGGCAAACATATGTACATATGTCAAAGTGAAGCGTACACACCTTTGCTCAAACAGGTAAGACGCTTAGAATGCCGACAATAACAAAGTTAGCGCTGAATTCTCAAAATCTATTTATCAGAAAATGCGAAGAAAACGACGAAGAGTGAACGACATTGCTGCAAATAGTGGTAGTTGGCGCTCTCTTCTAATTGAGCGCTCGAGCGCGGTTTCGAGCTAACAAAACACACTTGAAAAGCTAGAAACATTGACAGCTGCGCATGGGAGATATTTGGAATTTAGCGCGCTCCGGCGCTTTCCAATAATGTAAGCTGTATGCATGTTTATTAGGTGAGCGTTGTTGATCTGACAAGATCAGCTAAGCGATCAATAGGTGCGAGAGCGCGATCATTGTTGCCATATTGATTATTTCGTTGAATTAATGGTAGAAAAACCAATTGAAATTTACTAAATGGAATTTTGCTTAGATTACCTTAAAAGTTTTAAATGTAAGGTAAACGAATGTGGAAAGCATTTGTAATGAAGAAATTATTAATTTGCATACGAATTAGGCTTGTTCGTTTGTCTGCCCGTCTTTCTGTACATACGTAAACAAAAGTAATGTTGCAATCTGCGAAGAAGTTTTTTAGATCGAATCAGTCAGCCACCATACAAACTGACCAATCAAAATCAGGTTCTTGTATGGTCATCTTTTGCACTTGTGTAGGGTGTTATAGAATCAGTGCAACTGAAGTTAACGTTTTTTGCTGGTTTTTTTTTTCTTTTTTGCCTCAAAGTGTGGTCTTTTAAATACCGTAATTGTCAATTAAATACTAATTGGATTATTAGTTAATTTTATCAGCTTAAAGTTAATCGGAAACAGTTGGTCGATGTTCATCATTTCTTTCAACTAAGTTTTCTATATGTATAACCAGGGTTCTTTATTATTTACCCTCTTAACCGAAGAAAATTTTTTGATTGGCTCTGTCCGACTTATATTTCGTGCTGATACGCGAAACATTCCTGACTTTGCTATATTTGGAAAGGAGAAGGTTTATTCTATATTTCAGCAAAATTTCGATGTTTCAAATGCCGGGTTCTTTCTTTCGAGTTCTTTTACCAGATACCTTGTTAAAAATGAAGTTAAGTAAGAAGGTCTATAGGCAAGTTCTATCCTATAATATATTGTATTAGAATTGAATTTACTGACCAAATTTTTCGTATATTATGAGTTCTCTGACTGCTTTCTGTTCCTAAAAGACATAAGCGCGAAAATATAGCCAACTAGGTTGGTAATATATGAATTCGCACGAAGTACAACAAATCTATGTATAATTTATGTTAGATTGTTTTTCATCTAGATTAACATATCCAACTTGAAATCTGGCACTAACCTATCTATTCGATCACTTAAACGCTAAAATTGAGAATCTGCATTAACATACCTTAAACGTTCAGAAAAGTCGGTTTCTTCTATAAATTTTTTACCCACATACATGCATATGTAAATCCATTTGTGTTTCTTCATACAAATTTACGAAAATCTAATCCAGCCCAGCTTGTGAAATCCGTAGTCATTCGCATTGGCGCCTTTAATAATACACAAGCCGGTTATTTAGTTGCACCACGGACGTTGGGTGGGTGGCACATACTTTTATGAATTTAAACCATATGTGCGCATGTTGTCGTCTCTTTGTAAACCGACTACAACTCCAACAATTTTACTATTATGGTATTTATGTATAAACAAACTTCTCTTTCAAGTCTTATTTGTACATAAAACTGATAGGTGTATTAATGAACAAAACAAAAGTATCGCATTCCCAGCCAGCGGCATTACAATGGGACTTTTCTGAAAATCATTTAGAAATACTTCTGGAGGCAAGCTTTGGTTACTCAAGAACTCAAAAAAATTAAATAAAATGGTTACTAAAGAGTGATGACCAGAATGTGTGCTCTAGAGAACTGAAGTGGTCAAAATTTGAAAATTTTGTTAAAATTATAATCATCACATAAAAAAAAATTTTCCAAAAAAATTTTTGAATTAAAATATTCAGTTAAAAATATGATTTCAGAAATATATTGTATGTACTTATATGTGCATGTACTTCTCGTGCCACTGTGCACTCTATCGAACTGCCGCTTTGTTGTGGGAAGTGGCGTTGAAAATCCAAACAAAGCGGCCAACTGCTGTCACAATCGCTAACATTTCACATACATATTTTACTACTTAATTTTTTTGCGTGCAACTACTACAATAAATTTGTTTGCTGCCCGTTTCGGCCAAAGCCAATTCGAGGTTGACTGCACATTGGCTGTCCGCTTGTGGTCTCGCTGGTCCATCATAAATGTTTGAATTGAACATAATATTGAATTTTCGTGTAGGCGTTTTTGTACAAGCACATTATGCGTTGGACGAATATGGCAATGCTGCAAAAAAAGAAATAAAAGAAAACATAACAACAACAATAAAAAATACAACACTGAAATCGGTTTGTGCTTTTCTATTTAGCGCCAGGTTTTGAAAATTTTTTTCTTCGAAATATTCGAAATTGTTGTTCGAAATAATTAAAACTTTCATTTTTTTTAACAAATTGCGCTATTAGTAAATAATTTTAATTTTTATGAATTCGTTTTTGGATCTCGTTGCTATGTTTGAAAGAAAAGTTTACAGTATCGTTGTAACTAAATTTTTTCATAGCACTAATAAAAATTGTATTATTAAATGAAAAAATGGAAAAATGTTATTCTAAAAAATAAACATTGTTGTCACATTTACCATGAAAATTATTTCTATTAGAATTAGGTGCTAATATTAAAATTTCCTACGTTTTTGAGCCGAATACAATATATATATATAATAATATAGATCAAAAATTAAACAGGGTTGCCATATGTGTATGTTTCCATTATTAAAAATATTGAAAAATAGACGTGAATATTAAAACTTTTTTATTTTCTCTAGCGGAATTTAAAACCTGTTTTTCAATTTCAAAGATAAATAAGGTTGCCGTATCTTTTAAATTTGTATTAAACAAAATTTTAAATAAATGATTGTGAAAATATTTTAAAATTTTTGTGTCCGTATACTTTTTGGAACATATTATGTAAAAGTAAACAGGGTTGCCATACATTTTAAATCTTGTCAGAAAAAATCATTTTAGCTAAATCATATCAGAATATGAAAGTTTTTCAGTTTTAGAGCAGAAAATGTAATACATATGTATATGAAGGGGCTTTGTGTAGGGTTGCCGCATAATTTTCGGAAAGAGTATTTATAATTAGAAAATTGATATACATATGTACACGTTTCACTAATATTTGTTCATAAAACAAATTAATTTTGCAAAGAGAAAAATTATTTAAATAGTAAATAGTTGGAACGAGTATTATGAAATGTTTTGTATGAAAATCTGGCTCTCCAACCTATAATTAATAAGTTTCAGAATGAGGTTGCTTTGGAACAATATAAATCAGGGTGTAACAGATTCTTGCTGGTGAACTGTAGCTAATCGTTTTCGCATATGGTTGACCAATATATTTAGGGAAAGTTACTGCACTAAGTCATAGATTTCTATGTGGACTGCACTCGCCTCACCCCTCCAGTTTTTGTCTAACATCTTACCTGTAGTATTATAGGCATATCATCAGAATGTAAAACAAATTGAAAAAAAATATGGACAATCCATCGTTTTATGATTCAGTGCGCTCTCTCTATCTCTCTTTCTCTATTTTCCCTCTCAGTAGAGTTCGAAAAATTTCATTTGCTCACAGAACTTACAGAAAGATCAACAAACAGTTACCGAGTCAAAATTTTTCAAGTAGCTGGAATAAAAAATCACTGCCGCCTGTGAAACCACGCTCAGCTGTTGCTTTCTACCTGTAAAAATTAAAACGGTAAATCAAAGCTTATAAAAGCACATTGTGAAATGAATGCATTAACTATAAATTATGACAGCCTTTGTATAGGTATATAATGTCGTATGTGTGCAGCTCATGCCAAAAGTTGTAAATTTATTTCATGATTAACTTCCGCCGTGCACAAGCTAAGCTAAGCCCATGGTTTTACCGCAATAGGCCGCACAAATCCGGCATTTGACTGCACTGATGTGATAGCATATATATACATACTCGTACATACATATTTACAGCTTTTATACAAATACTTACAAGCGTTTATGTGAAACTCTCATGAAATTATAGGAAGTGTGCCCACACGCAGCCAAGTGTACATACTGTCTTAAGCGCCAAACGCGTTTGAAGAAGTGGGAAGCGCGTGGCCCGTTAGCACTTGCAAGTGGTCAGTGTTTGTTGTGATTTTCCCATTGACTTTTGTGATCTGCGTATTCACATTTTATTAATTTTTTTCTCTTTGGCTTGAAGTGTTTTGTCATTCAAAGCCGTGTTTGGGCGTACAATTTTGCTTGTGCTTTTCCGTGGCCAAATTAAGCTCCATAATTACATGTACATATGTCTGCATGTATTGGTGTGTGCACACCGCTGGCCGAGGTCATTCAATTGCGTTGAAGATTTAAATTGCGGACATTAATTTGACCGCCCACAATTATTTTGTTATTTATGATAGACTTTTAAAAAAATTGCTCTTGAATATTTGGAGAGCGTAGCAGTCGCGAATGAATGGACACACTTTTTTGGTAGCTACAAGATGCCGTTTCAAATGAATGTCAACATTTCCTGAAATATCAACAAGCCAAGCTAGTATGCCACATATATGATGAGTTTCGTGGCAATAGTTGGTTGGAAAGGGTATATGAAAACTTAAAAGAATTCAGATTTTGGCAAGAATAATTGAGACATTTTAAAAAAAGAAGCAAAATAATTTTTTATAACTTCATGCACATTGATAACCACGCCCAAAAATAACAATGGGAGTTTGATTCAAGATTACTCTTGAATAGTTTCGTTGGCCTTAAACATTGATTACTGATAATACTTGACCCATATGAACCCGATTTCTAGTTGATCGATAAAGATTAATTCTCACAATCTTGGTCAAGGCAGAAAACTATTTGTTTCTAAAGTTTGCTAAAGTCTTAGGTCTATAACTATGAATTAAATTTTGAATGAGCTTTTCAAAAAAAAAAATTTTTTTTAATTATCGGCATACGCTACATGCCACCGTCGTATATTCGTTCCAATTGGAAAGTCAATTATTCACTTCACCCTTTTAAAAAGATATAGTCTCCGTCCTCCTTTATCATCACGCGCTAGTATCGCATTAAAGATTTTCAGCGTCAGCGACTATTATGCATCCTATGGACATGTTCTGAAAAGCGATTTTAACTAATGACCGGTGGTTATGATGCTGACTCCATAATTCAGTCGTTGTCCACAGACAGGTGATCTCTTTTCATACTCCCATGAGTTGATTCTGATGCCAAAACTTTCTATTTGTCATCCTACCTTCAAACATTTTTCGGGAACTGCAACCCTCCGGCAGTATTTTAAGCTTCGAGTGCAATTATTTTCGTCCCACTCTTTTGCGTTCGACAAATCCACCTTGATAAGAGGTCTTAAGTATCTTCTGTTATACTCGAATGTGGTCCTAATTAGTCACATCTAACTGTAATTATATATTGCAGAGCAATTTTCTCTCTTTCTTCTGAAAAAATACAATTCTGTCTTCCTTCTATTTCCCATCAATGAAAATTTTTCAAAACTTATAAGAGCATTTTTTCAACTCAGTAGACAGTCGAAAAAAAAAAATTATTGAATAAGAGCATGCAGCTCATAATGCTTAGGATATTATTAATATTATTTTTGTATACATTTAAAGAAACACTAATAGCCGGCCATCTGTTCAAACAAACAAATGGTTGTTATTAAAATATTTTTGTAAAACACTGAAAAGAATTGTTCGCAGACAACATAACTTTCACCAAGCAGATTGGCGTCCGCGAGACAGGCATAAATTCAAGGCCCAAGTTCAAAAACAGTGGCATTCCTGGCAAGTATAAACAACATAAATTTTCACAGCAATTTTCACCATATGAGCCGACATTAGGGTGTAGCGATTTCGTACGAAATTCCCTTTTTGGTTTTATGGATATTAAATAAGTATTTAAATTTTTCAGTGCACCGAAAGAATTCAAAAAAAAAAATGTTATCTTTCCACAAACTTAAATATTTTTACCTCAAAAACTTCATACAATAAATACGTAACCTCAATGCTAAATAGTTTTTAATAATCACATTCAAAGTTCTAAAAAAACATTTTCAAAACCAATACCATAAGGGAAGAATTTATTAATAGGCTTGTTTAACAATTGTATTTCGTTGCTAACTAATATATAAATTTTTTATATACCTACATAAGTTGCATGAAAAGAATTACAACTTATCCTGAGCACACAACAACAATATCTGAGCACACTTGGCTACGCCTTTGTCTATTCCCACGTGTCTAAATCTAGTGAAAAAAATTTAAAAATCAATCACAATCGATCATTAAGCCTTATCGGTTATTACCTGTTTGTATAAAACAATGAAAACCGTTCAAAAAAAAAGTTATTAAAAACTAAATAAAAGTAATCTATGTCGTGTGACCATTTACACCACTTTAAGGAAATTTTCCATATCAGAGTGCGTTAAAAATAAAAATTAAGTGTGATTCACGCGCTCAAATCAAATATTGAAATATATAAAAAAAGCTTTAAGGTCAGCAAGTTCATGCGCAAGCATTCACACGGTGATCAGCCGCTAGGCGATTGAATGCACATTTATTTTTTACAGCGCTAAAGAAAACATTTTATTTGCAATTTCTTTTAATTTTCAGCATTTAGCATTATCGTGCTTTTTTCTGATTTTACAAATGGCAACATGCATTTTATGCCACTTAATTTTAGCACAACAAACAAAATTTGTTTGCCACTTTTCGGTGTGTTCGCCAAGTGGCCTGTAAGAAAACGAAACGCAAAAAAAGTGTAATAAATTATAAGCAATAATATAACCGATAGTAAGGCGAGCTTTTATAAGCAAGCGAACGTATTTGAGTTAAAAAAATATACCGTAACTCTTTCTTTTTTTTGCTATATTGCACTTTAACGTTGACATTTTTTATTTATTAGAGAGCTCTTGTTTTCTTAAATTGTAGATGGTGACAAATAATTTTACGTAACAAATTCCTCTTGAGTTTTGGAATAGTTTGAATCAGAAACAAACAAAAATTTCGATAGCCTCTCTTCATCTGGTTTCTTAATACATTGGGTGTCTCTATAATCATCTTCTATAATAATATCTTGTAGGGCCACACAGGTATTAGCTGAAACCTATTCGATGCTTTTGGTATTTTAAAATCTTTCAAATCTACGATATGTTAGAGTCCCAATGCTTTATGCGAAATGCAAAGCGAGATTTCAACAAGAGACTCGACTTTTAATAATACTATAGTTATTTTTCGCTAATGTTAATTAGTAATTCCAAAAGCAACTCTGACATACAAGTATAATGCTAAAATAATTTCAAAAGCTACTTCCACTTCTGACTGCAGAAATCGAGAGAGTAATTCATATATAACTTTTGCTCCGCTTTTCTCCAGACTATTGCTTTGATGGAAAAAATTTATTTATGCTTTTGTATGAGTTCCTTAATATCGAGGCGAAGCAAAGCTAAGCGAAGCAAAATGTTGGGCAACTCTCATCTTTCTATGCTTTAACAAACAGCAGTCGCCATTTTTATTAAAGAGCAGCACGAAAAGCAAGGGTTCAGTCTGTCCCACCCGATGTTTTCTACGCTTTTTTCTGTAGTATTAACTGTCAAATAAAGTAAGGAAAATTTTGTAAATCAGTCATTTCTGTCAGTCTTAACCTCTCTTTCATTGAAGATCTTGTAACCTTGAAAATTCGCATTGAGAGAATCAGAAAACGTCAAAGAAATGTATTCAGGAGTTCTATGAGCTTGCATTTTTTTTTTTGGATATCAATATTCCTATTTGCCAGCATCAAATATTTCTGTTACACCTCTCAATCCCTACAGGGTATTTTCATATCTACAAGTGAATAGCCATTCGCTTACATCGATAGAAGTCTACCTATATATACCTTGTAAGTATATATGTATTATTATTATACATATTTACACATTCAAATATATATTCCTTGCCTTCGTTTGGCACTATCATAGATTCTATGATTCTGTGGTAAACAATTAGATAATGTTTACAAATTTGTTGGCAACGAAAGAGACGCGCGCCATTCTGTAGGCCTCGTGCAGTCTTCCTTGGGCGTTACGGTATTGACAAAGGCGCAACCCACAAATATATATAATTTGTTTACGTAAAACAATGCTGTTTCTTGCCGCAATAGCTTTCTGCCGGAATTAATTAAAAATCAAATAAATTATTTGCTTTATTGGTGTAAGCTGATTTTTTAATAAAAATCAAGTTCGTTTTTCGACAAGCGATTCGGAATATTTCTGGCACGTACTACATGAGGGCAATGTACTATATTCATGCTTTTGTATGTACTTACATATTTTTATATATATCAGATTGTTTGTGTGCATGTTCACTTGTAATTTTTGTGTGCAACATGCTGGAAATATTTTGTGTGTTCCAAATAACTAATTGAAATTTTTGAAATTCGAAATCATAAATACTTTTTCGCATACAAATGTAGGCAACTTCAATTATTTGTTGATGTTGGAATGTGTGTCAGGAAAATTTACATACAATTTTATTAACATTCCGCCAAATAAACTAAAACCACCATATATATATAAAAGTATAAATTCAAGTTTGTGCGAATTTTGAAATATTAATACTAAATTTCATTGTAAAGATTAAAAAAAACAAATCGGTCCTAAAGAAGTATATTGTATGGTGAACAATTTAGAGGATAGATAGAAAATAGGTGTGAACAACATTTTGCGTTATATTATATATAAGGAGCTGGCGGCTAAATTTTTCCCAGAGGAGACTGTATTTGATATTTGCATGTTACGTGAAGATATGAACGATTTACAACTATTTTAGTCCTATACACTTATTATATATAATTAAAGGCAACATTGTAATATGTCAGAGGAAGTATGTAATACTTTTTTTCTCGATATTCTTCTTTCGTATCACATTTTTTAACTTAATTCGATTATATTATTCGACATAATTGCCATAGAAAACGATAAACCTGGTGATAGCATTCATTCTCAGCCATTGCCTCTTCATTTTCATAGTTAAGCGCTCCTAGTGGTTATGTATGCTATCTGTACGAATGCCGAGCTACGTCAATATCGACATTAAAAGTATTTTCATAAATTCCATCGGCTGTTCTGAGTTGTTTTAAAACTTCTATGTCACTGCGGGTTTTGGCGGGATCAATAATAAGAGGAGCTGAATCAACCGTATAGTATAAAGGAGCTTCTAGAAACAAAAATTTTCGTTATAATGGTTTAAATACCCAAAATTATATTCAAAGATCAAAACAGTTAAATAGTATAACTTACTGACTGTTTGACTCTATATAACGAATTCTTGGTAAAGCTCACTATGGTATTCAAATGACAAGCATCATCTAGATTTTGGACCGCCATTGGCGTAGGGTTTTCGGTTTCGGCACATTTTTGGAACGCTGTTCGCTAGATTGTTGGACAGTTTCCATGTCATATTCATAAACCCACGATTTATAAATCAGGACTCTGCTACGTTGTCAAGCATTCTCTTCTACTTGACGTCGTTTTTGCGAAAGATTCAGGTCTGTTTGGTACGAATCTAGCATTGACACGCTTCATACCTAGAACATTAACGAAAATGTGTTGCGCTAATCCGTAAGGGATCTTGAGGTCCTCTTCTATATCTCAGATGCCAACACGATGACTTTTAAGCACTGTTTCTTTAACTTTGTCAATTTTATCGTCATTAACAACTGTGTAAGAACGACTCGCATGAAATAAGTTTTCGATGACTTTACGACCTTTACTGAACGCTGTCTGCCAGTCAAATACTTGTGTTAGTAATAAAGTAGACTTTTCAAAACACGTCTGCTATTTCACTGAATACGTAGTCGTAATTGCATTGGAAACACCAAATTTTTAGAAAATTTGTTGTTAAATTATTTTTTCCATTGTAAAAGTCGTTAGAAAAATTTTAGCATTGTTAACAAACACCTGTGAAACACATACACACTACTGTGAAACACATATACACCACACATAACGACATCACCACACCCAACAAGATAATACTACACAGGATATCACCCGACACCACCAACCAACAAAAAGTATGGTCACCGTAGCAGATTCACCTCATTCGACACGCCAACATTCCCGATCCCCACATCAACTCCAATTACATTCATTTCAATCTCATTCAATACAAACGCGATCCTGAGTACCACGCCAATTCAATTCGAGTTCCTTTTCTGATTTTACTGGAAACCGCTTCGAACGCGCATGTCTAGACTCCTTATATCGAGTGCCTGGCCACAGCGATACAGCAGCTGTAAGGCTGATGAGCTTGCTAGGACAGCTACTTCAGTCTCAATAACTGCGGAATGTTTGGGCCTCAGGCCAGCTCAGCAAGCGTTGGTCAACTACCAATAGCTGTGCAGTCGCAAAAACTTTCTGATTCAGGGTAAATCGTAAGAGGTCTAGTGAACTCTACGCTCTCAGCAAAGTCCACCTTTTAATGGTTATAGAAGTTTTAACTGGACACAGCAAAAAAATTGGGATCTCATATTTTTAGACATCCAGATGAAATAGAGGTAATAAAAATAAAACAACCAAGCAGATTGGTAACAGGTTCAGGGCGTTTTGCGATAGCTTTTTTTTTTTTTTTGCTTTTGGCTTCACAAAGGATTGTACATAACAGTCTACGTTTGATCGTCCGCCATGCTGAGAGATCAGCAATCTAACCTAACGTAACCTAACCTAAAACAGTGGCAGATAATTAAGAGTTCTAGAAATCTAGCTGTTTCATGAAGTTTTTAGTTGATTATAACCAATATATGCTTCTTCTAAAGATCACCCTACTAAAAACATATATTTATATATAAAAATTCATTGATGTTATTTGCAATATGAAGGAAAACCTTAACGTGTTTATTTTGTCACAGTTATATGGTTCAATAAATTATATGATATAATTATACAATCAAGGCGTAAATAATTTGGGCTCATGCCATTAGATGTACCTATATATAATATATGTATTCAATGTTTTCCACAAACCAATTATAATATTTGTTATAATTCATATTGCGCTAAAAAGTATAATCAAGTTAATAGTTTTGAGTTATTTCCTATTTCAGTCTTTTTCACACACACCACACACAAATTGCTTTGGGCTTCATAGCTCAGTACGCGGTAATGAGCTGAGTTAATTAGTTGCTTACATATAAAATTCATACCTGAAAATACACACTCACACAAACATATATGAATTGATAGCTGAGAGAAGAAGAAGAAGAGACAAATAATATACAGGGTTTAATGAGAACCTGACAAAACGGGCCGATACGAGCATACAGTCGAGACATTATGGAAGTGTATGACGACAGGCCGGTGAGTGTCTACGACAATTTGAAAACGACGCCGAACAACATACACACAAGCACGCCGAAAGCCGTAAAGAGAGGTAACACAGTGCCGTCTCCAGCTGCATCGCCGTTGTCAACACGCAGAGCAGCAGCAACAGCAACAACAACAACGGTCGAAACCACCGCAGCGAATAGAGCAACTAGCTCACCCATTTACGCCGATATTGCATTCAAGTTTAATGACAACAACCAACTAACAAATCAGCAGTCACAACAACCGCACCTAAAGCAACAGCCACAACAACAACAACCGCTTCCGCGCTTGACTCAGCAATACGCGCAACAGTCGACCGCGCAATCGTTGGCGTCAAACTTCACTGACCAAGCACCAACAACAACAGCAACAGCACAACATTTTGCAACGAACACAACGCTGCCAACACAGAGTAACAACTACACTAACAGCAGTAATCAGCGGTTAATACAAGCGAACGCGTCGCTTACCTTGCCAGCCCCAGCTCCAGCTCCCGCTTCCGCTCTAGCATCAGCACCAATCAAAGCGTTTACAACAGCAACGCCAGCAGCCATGTCAACGACGACAACGTCAGCGATGGCGTCTACGGTGGCAGCACCTAGGAATGCAAGTCCGGCACAGAGACCGCTTAGTCAACATTCGCAATCGGAACTATACGAAGCCAGTCAGAGTATAGCTGCAGTGAAAGCCGCATTAAATGATGCTAAATCGAAATTTTTCGGCTTAAACGGTTACGCGCAAGATCATCCACACAACAACACATACAGTGCTAACGAATCTCGGCCGCTGCAGCAAAGAGCCATCGTGCCACGCCTACTCATCGACAATCAATATCCAAAAGTACAAATCGTGACTACAGCGCCCACACCGCCGCCAAAGAGCCAACCCAAGTATCAGAATATACCGGAGAATAGCGCCATATTCCGCAATAACGCCGAGACGCCACCCGAATTGCCGCCGAAGCCACCAGGTGAGTTAATGTTTGCCATAAAATTTGATGTTCAACTCTTTATCGACATTTAATTATAATAGTGGAAGCAGTTGCGGTGCCGTCGAGAATGATTGCCACAACTCCGCCCACACAAACTGATGGCGCCGTGTCTACAACACCCAACTCAGCTGCGTTCTCAACTAGCTCAAGGCAATCGAATACACCGTCACCATCGCCATCATCACCATCCGATGCGGCCAAGGTATCGTTGTCATCCTCACATGCAGCGTACAAGCAAATACCGATAAATGATATTGACACTACGCAGCCATCACAAGTGAGTAAAAGAAACCTTGTACGTCTGCATAGTATTATAGTGTGTCTAATTATGGTTAAGAGCTAATTTTTAAGCTGTAAGTTTAAAGCGACAGTTTAATAAGCCGAAGACTTTTTGAAATTTTCGCTTTGTAGCCTTAAATACAACACTTCTTCTGTCAGCTGTCATTTTATGTCAAATTTTGTGCTGGTTAAGTCATTAAGTTTATCGTTGACAGCCATTGAAGATACAATTTTTTGCAAACTTTGGTAAAAATTAAAAATAAATAAATAGGGTGATATAAGGTTTTTTTATTACATTAAACCCCTAAAAACCATCATGAAAACTTTTTTTGCTTTAATTTAATCTAAGTTGTTCAAAGTTACATTGAAAGTGGTAAAAATGGTCCGCGAATTGTCAAATATTATTAATGCAGTTGGAGAGATTCTGTATTAAAGCAAACATTAACCAGATCATGTGTGTTAAGGGCTCCAATATAAAATCTCATAATTTACGCTATAATTCCGCCTTCCTGTTTAAGTATCCCTGTATACGATTTCCAAACCAAATATCAAAGCATGCAGCCCTAAAGTCAAAATCATAGATTAGATCTATTTCTTTAAAGGAAAAATTATAAAATAAAATAGACTCATACACAATTTGTTGTATTTACTTTATTTGAAAATATGTCAAATTATTCATATATGCACCAAAACTTAGTCAGTGCATACTATCTCAAATGTAAAATATTATGAACATGGTTTTCGGAATTTTCCACAAAAATTCATCTATACCTAAATTTTTGATCTCATAAGAGAGTTAGACTAATTTTGTGCACTTTTTGCGGATCTTAAGCCTTTACCTCATCACTTTTTCATAGATCATAATTTAAATATGTAAATATTTAAAAAAATATTTAGTTCTCAAATATATGTAGCTTAACTAGTAAATTGTATATCTAGTGTTATCGCAGCCGTCTTCGATTCGCCACAATTCTGCTCACTATATTTGAGTTTAACTCATTTGTTAAGTAATTTACTTGCGAAAGCAACAACATGCAGATGAACTCAATATAAGTGAGTATGCTGTGACATAATTTAATAATTTAATTTACTTGATGATGGCTTCTATTTGATTTATACTAGTTGTTTGTTCGATTTGTCAACTTTTTATAGTGTCTACTATTTAATGATGAAATGTGTACTTCAAAAAACTATTTTATTTAAAGTTTGAAAAATACTCAAATGTAAATCTAAGTAACTATGATATACACATATTTTATATATATATGTATATCTAAGTAAATAATTGTACTGTGCACAATATCGATAAATTATTATTATTAAGTGTTTAGGGTAGTGACAAATATGTTAACTCAATTACAAAACTACTCTATTTTAGCGATATATTTAACAGGCGCTCAGTGAATTCATACATTATTTATATTTTAAGTGAATAAAAGCATTATTTTTAATATGTTTGGTATAAAATAATGTATGCTAACATATATAGATTTAAATTATTATTAGTGAAAATAGAAATATTTAAATTATTTTATAAAATATATTTACACAGACATATAATATATGAAAATACTAGGTGTGGTTAATCATGTTATTAATCTAAGCATAAAATAGCGATTATTAATGATTAATGACTGATGTAAGGCATCTTGCCCTGCATAAAGGAGAGTGGTTCGAAAAATAATTCACCTCGACGATTTGGATTTCTCAGTCAGCCAAAAGTTGTTTTGACTTGACAGAGTTATTTTGAATTACAAACAAATATATAGATATATGGTAAAATAATAAACATAAACTATCATCAATGAAAATTTTTACAACAACAAATACACATATGTTTTGACATGTTTTTCTTACCGCAAACAACAATACTTCTTTTGTGCGTTGTTTTGTGTGCCCGCTGTTATCACTTCGCGTATTTTTCACCAGCACTCAAGGTCATCTAACTCATTAACAGCTGTGAAGATCAGCTGCAGACCAACAACATCAACACAAATACCTGCGTCTTCTGCGCTAACAATAAAATTGCAAATCGATAACAACTACAATTGCTAGTTGAGGAATGTAAACAAGTCAACATATATACATACATACATAATATAACATATATAATATATAAAAATATATTTGTACACACTTTGTAAACAACTTAAAACTTAAAACTTACTATAAAAGGTCCTTACATTTCCCAGAAGAATGGTAGTAGCATTTGCACCGCGCTTTCGACATCAACATTTCTAAGTTCGAAATTTAAACAAAAATGGAAAAAATAAGCGCTTTTTTCTGCTTTTTACTACAAATTTCGCTGGCATCGTTTATTGTGGATTTTTACGTACAAATAACAATCGTCCTGGAGCGATTTCGTTTGCTTCGTATAAAGATTTATGTAGCTGAGCTCATGCGTCATGATAAAATATTGGAATTAAGTACGAGTGAGTTTGGAGATTTCGGTAAGTTGCCGTTATGCTCAAAGCCGGCAATAAGAAAATGTTACGTTGAAACGCCTAGAAGTAGATATCCAATGCTGAGATTGCAACATGAAATGTGTAAATTTCGTGGAGGAGATTGTCAACATTATGCCGGAGTTCGCCGGAGGCTTGAATTGTAGATTTGTAAAATATATTATATGTATATGTAATTAGTATTAAATATGAATAATAACAGCACTGTATTTCTATGTTAATATAAAATAAATATTAAAGTCGTAAATACCTATACTATGAAATATTTAGAAATGGTTTTAATTATAAAATATATAATTTTTCAAATTAAGATTTAGTTACTTAAGACCTCAGATAAAGCAGAGATGGTATACATAATAAAATGTTAAAAAAAATATTTTCCAAAATATTTAGTATGAATATATACTATATCTATAGAGCTTAAGGCCCTTGTTATTCAAAACGAAAACAAAATAAGAGAATACAAGTTGCGTAATAATTTCGAAAACTAATCCAATACTTGATAATAAACGTAAGATTGACAACGAAAACGTCATAAAATTTGGCTTGTCAAACGCCAGAACTAAATTTCTTTTTATGAGTATTTGGGTATTTCTGCTCTACTCTACTTCCGCAATAATGGTTTGGACGAATTGAATGTTACAATAACCTAAAACGATCCTGCTTAATATTCGGTGAAGAATTGCAACTAAGATTGAGTAACAAATTCTTTTAATTCAATAGCAATTATATGACCCCGGTCAGAGTTGATTATTTAGACATACGAAATAGTGTAATCATACTTTTGGCTTGTAAGTGTAGAGTTACTGAGCTCTGTTCACTGAAAATTCAACAAGTTGATCGGATATACCTTCCTCGTTCTATCTCATAATCATCCAGCCCGAAATAGATATCTTAAGGATCCAGTGGAGTTATCGCTAAAAGTCGCGCCGTATTTTTATCACACTTATAAATGCAGTAATTCTCAAATCCTCTCTGCACTAATTCTAAATTCTGATCGCTGGCGATGGAATTAAGTTTTCTACTCCGTTTGGCTCTGATCTGTTTTGGGGCTCATAGCACCTGTGGTCTAAGAAAGACAAAAGTTTGACAGTGTTATCAATATTTTCGGTGATTAATTTGAAATTTAGAAGCCTTTCCCGAATGACCATTGAGATGTGATCTTTATTAAGTTGGTTGGATGATAGAAGGGTACCTATGAATACCAGAAAGCCTTATTTACAGTTAATAAATTTTAACACATTTTTCGAGTTTTTCTACCCTTACAGTCCAAAATCCAAAATCTTTTCGTTTAGTGGATAAATAATAAATTGCGGTATCTATATACTAGTGGCATTTCAAGAGCTGAGATATTCTCTAGTCCATAGCTTGAAAGAACGTTCACTAGATTAGAAGACATTAACCGACATCAAACGACAACACAAATAGTTGAATGCGTTGAAATTACAATTTTCACCTATTTCTTATTTATCACAATTATTTTGTGCCATTTTATTCAAAGGTTAGGGAGTATGAATCACAAATATAAATTTTTTCTGAATTCCTTCTGATTCTCGCCACTATCTTCAATTATTGTTTCTTCGAAGGGATGCTTCTGCTGAACTTCATCCAAGAACGATGGAAATAGGTCAAGTAGTTATAGGTTACATTGCGAGTACTTTTTCAGTTATTAGGTTTTCATTTAATAACTGAAGTAGTGTATTTTTAGGCCAGATCTTTATTACCACTTATTTCGTTTATTATGTTAGCTCATACTTAAAATGTAATTATTCTTAAGAAGTTTGATTATAGAACATTTATAATTTCTGCATTTTTTTGATTTTAGGCCGTCTACATGTCCACCACAGTACCGCAGAATATAAAAGGTAGTAAAATTGCCGGACGACATACTCCAACAAGAAATAGTTTAAGGCACAGTCGCATGCTAGTTGTAAATAATAAAACATATCCAGGTAAGTGGCAAGGTGCTTGTTCTGTCTATAAGTAACACTTAGTAACAAATTAGAAAAAAAATTTTAAATGCTAACACCTAGAAAAATAGCTTTTGACATGTGGCTTTTAATTTGCGGCGCACTGTACTTACTTTAATTTAACTTATTTTATTTTTTGTAGTACAATTTAGCGTGCAAATTTATCGGTATGTACATATGTATACTTTTAATGCTAATACACGCAAGACTTTTAAAACAACTTGCTAACTTTAATTACTACTAGAAAATTAATCCTAATAGTCTGTTGTTTATAAATCCTTCTATTACTAATGCACCATTTAATGTTAACCTATAATTATTAAGCTTTATAATTATATAAATATACCTACTTCGGCGAATGCAAAAGTTTATTATCACAAGAGATGGGGAGATATCGATAAATATCGATTATTGCAAATTTGTGTGTAGAATAAACTAAATTTTTAGTACAATATTCACAGTTATGAAATATCAAGCTAAATTGGTTGTACCGCTTTTGTACCGTATATGTACCTGACAAAAGAATGGAAGACTAGAAGTCAAAAATCGATAATAGTAAATATCCAGTTAAAAATATGTGTACCGTTTTCGTACCGTGTTTGTACCCAACATAAATATACATATCCAAAAGTCTTTACTTATATTGAGACGGAAATAAAAATAGCAGTTATAGTATATCGAGCTTAAGCTAGTTGTACCGTTTTTGTACCCGACACAAGAATGGAATACCCGCAGCCGAAAACACATAATAATAATAAATGTCGAGCCAATACGGTAAATTTACCCAACATTCAGAAGAGAATATAAAATATCCAGTTATGCTATGTCGAACATAAAATATTTTTGCCGTTTTTGTACCGTATTTGCCGTTATTTGTACGCGACATAAGAATAATGGGTTCAAAGTCGGAAATCTATAAAAAAAAAATTCCCAACTTAAAATTTGGGTACCGTTTTTGTACCTTATTTATATCCAATATGAAAATGCATCGGTCAAGGCCTGAGCTTAAAATATAATTATAATTATTATATAACTTTTTCAACTATGAAATGTCAAACTTACAATAATTATACCGTATTAACACCTCATTGCTTCACTATATAAGACCTATGCACCAGCGTTTAAATCCGTTCCCACCCATATGCTGACACACATACGAAATCAAGAATCTTAATAGACTCACTAACAATTAAGTGTAATCTACTATATAATAGAGTTCAAACTAACATAAACAACTAAATATATAAGTCCATTTGCTTTTGTTGTAATTGCCCTACCACTTTACTATGATATACTAATTTCATTTCCATAACGGTCTTCATAACTAACAACTATCATTTAATAATCTACTTACGTCAAGTTTAATATTTTTCTGACATATATAGTAAGACGTAATCCCGTAGTAATTAACCCCAACAAATCTAGTTTTAATGTTAATAACCAGATTTTGTTGTAGTCAGTCGGTCTAATAGGTCCCCAAGCAAGTGAGCGCGGTTAGTAGACGACAAACTCTTACAGCATACACAACAGATCACTTATACTGGATTTATTTGCATCAGATAAACACTTACATAAATATATTTGTTTATATATTATCAGCATATATTTTCTATAATGGACCCCTCTTTGTACACAGCCACTCAGCATCCCAATCCAATGAGTTTTAAATATCCGAATCTTGCCCGCTGGTTGCTTATACTGGAGATAATAGTTGGTCTACTAATATCATTCCTAGCAATTTGGATATTCTGTTTAGCGCCCAATACGGCCATACAATATAATCCATATTGGAGCGGTTTAGTGGTGAGTAAATTCGCATTGATTTGATTTATATACTAAAATGCCAGATTTAATCGTTGAAAAGTAAAAAAATTGTGAGTCTTTTGTTATTTGTCTTCGAATAAGCCCAGAGCGTTTTAATTAACTGGATTTAATTAGAAAATTAATAATTGTAATAAGTGAAAGTGTGAGCTCCCAAGTGTTTAAGCCTTGATCTCGCAAACGCGGGACAATTAAAAGAGAATTGTGGGGTGATTCTCGTCTTCTACCGTACAGCTTTTGGCGTCCGGTACGTACGCTTTCTTGGCAGGCATTGATATTTTGATGCTAAATGGGTGCTGGATTGGAATTTCAAAAACCGTTAGCTTCCACAGTAAGAGCTAAACCATTCCTTGTTGTTCAAGAAATACAGAATACTAACATTTAAAAAATTTTATCTTATGCCTCATTTAAACCGTCCATCCTGGACTTCTTAAAACTTCGAGCCAAAGTCAAAATTCCGTATCTGTGGCACTTTTATTTTTAAACTTTTCATGTTTAAAGGCTTCCGCTACTTTATTTTAAACCCCAGTTAAACATTCTGTCATCGAAGTGCGCACACCGAATGCATATCAAGTTTGAAATCTTTTAAATTTATGGAACAAGCCTTGTTCTATGGACTTACTTTAATCCTTAAATTGGAACCCAGCAATTACTGCATGTCACACCTATCCAATCTACACTCATCCGAGGTCCAACTGAATCTACAAAAAAGTTCTGAGTTTTCAACTAGTACTACCTCGTCCACTATGTATTATAAGATATCTCAAAATAAAAAAATTAACTGGAGTTTCTGAAGCAATCTTTCAAACTCTTGTTGCGGTCGCCTCTGTCTCATGAGACTTCTTGAACTTCGGCTTGAAAATAACTCTGATGATGTGCTTTACCAATGCGCAGAAACTGAGTACCATTCAGATTTCAGGTCATCATAAATTTCGCTATTTTCAACATTCGGAGTTGGCTTAAAGTTTTGAAATATTCCATCCAAATATCCGCATTGTACCAGCTAACTATTCCTTATAAGAAATCTAAAATTGTATAACGGTTCTCAACAACTTTTCTCTACCGCCCACACAGCTCCTGCTCGCTGGCATTCTTGGACTTGTGCTTGTACGCTATCAGCGTATTAAACGTCACAAAGTACGCGAGAATTGTTTCAAATTTTTACGCGCCGACTCATACTTGCTAGCACTCTTGGCCGTCTTGCTATGCTGTGTGGCAGTCTTCTGCGCCGCCCTACACTATGCGCGCCTGTGCGCCGACGACACACACTGTGCCTCAACGAATATTTTGCTGGAGCATGGTTCCTGCACGTGCATCTTCAACGCAAACGAGGACGAGTTGGTGGCGCCGACGAATAGCAGTACGGCACAAGTGGCGAACGGGCTATTGGATGAAGAAGTGGTGCCGGAGCATTTCAACGATCAAAGCTACAAAGTGGAGTATCGGTAAGGGAACGGTTGGGAAGGATGGTGATTTCAGTTTGAGTAATTTATATATATATTGTTTACAGAGACTTGAGCTGCAAGGAGTTGCGCGGCGAATGGATAACCATACTGATCTTATCGATGACGCTCAACACTATTGGCTTTCTGTTCGCCTTTGCCTACACAGTGTTGTTGTTCTGCTGTCGTCACAGCGCTAAGCGTCCGTTCTACACCTCCGTCCATACCAGTACCTTTTAGACAAGGATTTGCTATAGTCTACAAATACGCACTCACACACGCACACAAATACAAAAACACACATACATACCTGTAGTATTTTTTAATTGTAGCGCTACATACATATCTATTAATATGTAATATAAATATAAATTTTTAAAAATCTGTTTCATAGTGCTGAGCTCATTTTATACAAAAATACATACTTATTTATGGAGTATGTTTACCATAGACATACATATGTCGTTGGCGCTTTGTACTTAATTCGCTTTTAAAAATAAGTTTTAACACTCTAACTTTCAACTGAAAAATTAAAAAAAATTTGTAAATGTAAAATTTTAATAAGAAACACGATTTGCATTATTTATAAAAAATACTTATTTATTTTAAATACGATATATATTTATTATTATTGTATTAATGCACTCACATACAAATAATTTTAAAATAATTGATTTCGAAAAAAAATTTATAATATTAAAAAAAATTTTTTTTAAATATTTTTAATAACCATTATGACTACCTTGACTTTGATAATTAATAATATACAAATACATACATATATATACATATGTAAATGCAAATGTAGTGAAATTGCATGAAAATTAATTGTAAATTCTCGAAAAAAATTTAAATATTGTTACATTGCAACATGTGGCAAGTACAATATGTTACCAACCATTTTGATATTAGAAACTAAAATAAAAAATATTTTACAATGCACACAGATAAAAACAAATTCATGAAATAATTGGAAATGGAAATGCTCAATAAATCGCAAATGATGTGCAGTTACTCAATGATGGCGTTTGATTTCACTTAAGCGTACCTTACTATGATTAAATGCATAGACTACCTAAATAACCTAAACTGCTAACTTATTTAGTAAAAAAAAAATATTACTTAATATTATTACACTGCGGCTACTTGAGAATAATTTCCGCCGGTGGCAGTATATTATCGCCATACAGACTATACCAAATGCTGGAGTACCAAATCGTGCGATCGACCCACTCACTGCCCGCTAGCACATGCCCAATAAACGGTGAATCGCGTGATCTACGAAAAAAAATTTTAATAAAAAAAAAATGTATTAAAAAAACTGTCAAAAAAATAGTTTATTAAATAAAAATAACTGTTAATTTAAACAACCCAAAATTTTACACACTATAACCAAAAACTAACCTCAAGATCTGCGTTTGCGTGCGCTCGACGAATGTGATCGCCCAGCTCCACGGGAAATCGCGTTTCTTCTCAAAACCCAAATATGCCGTTGTGCTGTGTAGGAAGATCTCGCGCACAATGGTGGTTTTGTCGTTTTTGTCTTTTTTCGATATCACAATTTTGCCGTCGCGCAATTCACATAGCAAGGATTTGAAGGACTTTGTACGATTATCGGCGAATTTCAATTCTTTGCCGGGTGTCACGGTTGCCAGATTTTTAACGGCACGTTGTACTTCACGTATTGTGTCGATCGGCTTGACAACGAGATAATTGTTTTTGCGATCATCCTCGGGCCAGTAGGACCAATTGAGCACAACGTCGAATACTTTTGTATCATGGTGTAGTGGACGTTCTAAGCAGTCGTTCAATATTACTTCGTGTAGTGATACTTGGTGGGTTGACATTTGCATTTTGGGCGCTAATTCGCGGCAGATGTCGTAGGCGGTGCGGGTGGGTGTGATTGTGACATTTACCTGATCTTTTTCCTGTTGAAAGAATTCGAATAAATAAAAATTTATAATAAAAAATCTTTAGAAGCCTCCGATGCATTCGCTTCAGTCCAAGTCATATGTTCAATAATACGATGACTCCGCCCGTTTAGTGGGATTACCGAGCCCGCTAAGGCGTCGGCATTAAATATGAGTGTTTTTAACAAGTCATTGTCTACGTATCGCAGTTTTTTGAAGAAAACGAGACAAAATCATCTCAATACTTCTTTCTTGACTGTTCTGCTCTTTCGATATCAAGTTACTCAACCTTAAGTCATCTCAAGCAGGCTTATAGAGT
This sequence comes from Bactrocera oleae, assembly GCF_042242935.1. Classification (NCBI taxonomy): domain Eukaryota; kingdom Metazoa; phylum Arthropoda; class Insecta; order Diptera; family Tephritidae; genus Bactrocera; species Bactrocera oleae. Next base: position 60,535,269 of record NC_091539.1, read on the forward strand.
TCAAGGCGCATTGCCGATACTTGAGATCCAACATCAGGAGTTTTATTTGTTAACAAGGAGCTCGTCTTTAGCTATACCAGTGCATTCTCCGTCTCAGGATTCGGAAAACCTAACCGAACTTCACATCACATTAGGTATCCATAGATACCAGAAACATCATCCTTGGCTAATAAACCCTAGATATTTTCCACTATCAATAATTATAGGGATCAAGAGCTTTTAAAACTTGAATCAATATAGTCTTAAGGATATGTATTTTTCGGGAGGAAGATATGTATTTATAAAGGGTATAAGCCTACTTGTTAAGTCCAATTAAAAGAGAGGAGACCATACGACACCCCCTCGGACAGAAACAACTACAGAGACGGATTAAAAATGACTAATGGAGTGGGCGCAGTATCTTCTAGGCGGAAGTCTTTACGGTTATAAAAGTTAGCAACGCAGGAAACAACATAAAGCAGATTAACATACACGTCGATAGTCAGGATACTGATCATCCATCTGAGGACTAAATATCAGTAGGTCTATGTATGGCGTGGGAGACGCCCAGTGTAACCTAACCTTACCTAACCCTTTTTTTTAGCAAAAAAAAATTTAGATATAATTCTCCAACTCAAAATACAGAATCTCTTCTTTTTCATACTCACAATTTTCAACTCTACATGTAAGCTAATAATTACCTCGCTTGTGATCTCTGGTTTGGCATTTAGAACCACCCACATCTTCAAATCGCCCGATTTTTTCACAGAGTCTGCCATCGTTTCAGCGGCCGCGTAGTATTTTTGCAAGCACATCAGCATTTCTTGCTCTTTTTTCTAAAATAATTGATTATTTAATGATATGTGGAACTAAAGTTAAAAAGACAAATTACCATTTCCTCTGGCGACAAGGGAAATAGATTTTTGTATAGTGTTATAAGATCAGTCAAGACATCAGCCTCCTTTTGTGAGTAAACCATTTCTTCTTGCTGCTGCTGGACGGAAAATACACAAATATATTTCGATTTATAACAAAGTTTATCCACAAGACTCAAGCGATTTCAGTGCTTACGTGATTTTGTAATAGCGTTGGACCCCAAATCATTGTCAGATTTTTCGTACTCATCTTGTTCTTCGTTTTCTGTGAGCTAATAAATGCTAAATGTCCAACAATTTTTTTCAGTGTTTCACGTTCGATCGAACTCAAGCGTGCCAATAGTTCTTTGTACGCTTGTATCTTTTCCGATGCTTTCGTAAGCTCCGTCACACACATAAAGCTTTCGGAGAGTTTACCCATTAAACGTTCCGGCAAATCGCGCATGAAACGCTTCAAGACGTTAGCCACATCGTGTTCGTTATATTCGTTTCGTGTGATCTCGACATTGAAGGCATCGGCACGGAAGGCGGATAATAGCTTTAATATGGAATTTTCGGAGCCGGATTTGCGATAGATACCTTCCGACATGGAACCGTGTATATAAACGAAATTGATGCATTTATCCACGATAACGGGGACATTGAATTTAGTTAATTGTTGATCGATCAGCGAGAAGCCATTGTTGTGTGCCACTTCGCGGATAATATGACGCCAAATTTTTGTTTCACGCGGTGACGACATAGTCATATATACCGTAAATGGTGGACAGTCTATCATAAGCGTCGGACCAGACTCGATGTGTAAGTTGCGTATTGTTTCATCGCTGTCTTTGAGCACTGCGGAGAAGGAGTTTATAAGAAAGAACGAACTTAATATTCACTTACTCTACTTACCAATACAGCGCGCTTTGCGTAGATCCATCTTCTCTAGATTTCCAGCAGCTTCACTTACGAATATTAAACGTCTTTGATTTTTCTTCAACACTAACCAAGTGCCGCTCCACTCGGAGGTTATTGAATTCTTGAGATAACACCAGCCGGCGCGATAGTAATGGCAGAGATATTTCGGTGGTAAAGTATTGGTCAGGCTCTCTAACAACTTTTGCATCCAAATGCCGCTGAGGATTTAAAAAAATTTAAAAACAGTTCAGTTGCCGCTCTTTTATTATTACACTGAGAGAGTGATCTCTCTCACTTTTAGCTATCATTTCTTCTTACCGTTCTGATTCCTTGCTCACACCATAGAGATGTGCCACACGCTGATGCTTGCAATTGCCCGATGAGGTGCTCGTCATAACTAGATTGGGATTCGACATTGCCTGCACATTACCCGAACTCGAATGATTCTTCGGTATTGCTGTGGTTATTTCAAAGCAATAGAAATGTGTCGAATTATCGGTTACACGACTGTTGCTCACACACTGCAAAGTCGTAATGCAATCTAGTGGTATGGTTTCTTTGGGTGTCTTCATCTCCTGATCGAGGAATGTTTGGAATTGGCGATCGCGCAGAATGGCTTTACGATTCTGCATCTCTTTAAGTATATCTTCCACTACACCGGATGGAAAACGTATCAACGGTCCCTCGTAACGCACGAGCAATGGCGATAGTGTGGGTCGGGGCACCATCTGTAGAGTTACCTTCACATCCGATTTGGGTGCCATTTTGAAACTGCTCTTACGCGTGATCGCGCCGACGCGTTGCTTAACGTTCGTAGAGAATACATTGACTGTATTCATGAAACGCGACGCACGTGATTTTTGTTCGGTAGGCGTGATTGGTAGACGGCCATCAGCACCAATAGCCTCCAAATAGGATGGTGGACCATCACCTACGATGTTCAGTTTATTGAAGGGATTACGCCTTTGCTGCTCATTGTTTTCTTTATTGTTGTCTTGTACGAACCATTGTGTACGATTATCGGCACTGCGTGATAAGTCTATATTACTACCGCTAGCTGGCTGTTCGTCGACTCGGCTTAAGTAGGGGCGCACGCGTTCCTCCTCATCGTCCACAATATTTTCCATGCTCTCCGAGAGCAATTGTGCGTTTTGATGCACAATCTGTATTTGAGAATCTCTGACGCTATTTGTTTGTCGCTTGTTGCTAGGTGTAGGCAGCACGACTGTGGCTGGCTGCTGCGACACTATAGCCGTTGTGGTGCCAGTAACCGCAGTCTGATTATCCTCCTCTGATGTGCACATGCTAACATCGTCATCTGATTTTACTTGATCTCCTGAAACTGTGCCGTATACATCCTCCTCGAGCAAATGCTCCAAGAGCAAGAGCTGATTGCTTTTATCTGAATTACAGATTGTGGCCGCTTTGCGGCTGGAAAGTGGATCGAATTCTTGTATAATTTCGACAGTCGCTGGCGCACAACCACCAACCGCGCCTTCTACCTCGGCAGATTTTATTTGTCCAAAATTATTTGGCTGCATTCGCGACGTCGAAGGTCTGCTAATCGTGGTGTTTTCGTATGTTCTGCTCTCTTGTGCCGCCGACGGCTTATTGCTTGTGGCCATTTCAAATACCCTGCCATAGGTGGCGTCTTCGTTTGCATACACAGGCTCCGGTGTTGAGCACACGCTCTCCTCCACACTATCACCGATATACTCCCAAGAGTCACTGCGATCTGGATTTGGCATGCGACGCTCTGCCGCAAGTATCTGTTTATGCAACAGCATTGATTCTTCACGTTCCGCAGCCGCAGCTTCCATATTCAACTGTTGCAGCTCCACCGAATCAACATTCGGACGTAATGAGGAAGCGCCGACCGGTGATGGGGTTTCCACCGCACGCCGCAATTGAATTTCTTCATAATTTTTGCGTCGTTTCAGCCGCTGTGGTGGCTGTATGGGCTTGAGTTTGCCATAAAGTCCATCCGAAATTTCGGCCACCAACTCTTTCGGCAGCGTCGGCGCTGGAAAGTTGGGCATTGGCGGCGATGATAAATTCAGTGAGTCACGCGATGTGCCAACTGAACTGTTATCCGTTGTATGTGCCTCCTCCGCAACATTTTGCAGACTCGTATTGCTGCGTTGCTTTTTCAGCGCCACACTGGCTGCCTCAGCGGCTATATGTTTGGGCACCATCACCGACTTACTAATGGGTGCGTTACGCGCAAAAGACGTTTGCGGCGTAGATTTCAGGGCGTCTTCATACGATGGTGGCGCAGGTAGATCCAAATCGCTGCGCGCCGCTCTCAAATTACGCGGCAAATCATAAGAGCAATCAGCGGCGCTAGCGGAGAGATCTTCAACGCCGCCGGTTTTGTGATTCAGTGGGCTTGTGAAGGAGATGGAGCCAAAGACTTGATCGTTGGGTGGCAGTGTCTGCGGACGTTCCGTGTGGAATTGCGCTGTGGACTTCTCTTTCTCTTTGTCCTTCTCCTTTTTGGTCAGCGTGAAGTTTGTATTGAAGTTTTTACCAACACTACGCAGACGTTGCGCGGTCTCACTGCTGATCGTGCTGAAATTCTTATCGAACTTGTTTTTGATACCCTTAGTTTTGAGCGCCACTCGTTCGCCGATGGATTCGGTGAGTAGTTTAGAGGTGGAACCAATGGATTTCAACAGTTCACTGCAAAAAATTGTGTTGAGAAGAAAGTAAATGATTAATGAGCTGTTGATGGGAATTCTAGAGTGTTTTTTTGCGTCTTTTCGTGCCCGTTACCCTCATATATCACCCATATGTCTATATGTACGTGTGTCTGCCGCAACAACTACCACTTTTTATTTGTTAATATGCAAATTAAATACAAATATTAATAAATTGTTGAGTATAATTGTTAAATTGTGCAGCTAACGCTGTTCTGTTGTGCTCACTAACGCCAAACAAACGAATCTGAAGTTTCTGAGCATGCAACGCAGCCTTATTTATAAAGAAATTGTGGTGTGGCAAGTACATACTGGAAATGTGGCATGCATATAAGTGAGTCAATGCAACGATGAGCATATAAACATATATATATATTTTTGAAAATATATGTTAATATATCGCCAGTATTTCGCCGAGCAGCGGAGAGAGCAATGTATGTGTTGTAATTATTAAGCGCATTCTTCAAGCATATCTACAAGTTAATTATGTATGTAGTTAATTAAGCACAAATAATGTGGTGGTGTATGTGTAATTTGTGCATTTCCAGAAACAAACAAATACAATACATACACAAAATTACAAGCCCTCGCTCCCAAAATGTGCATCTAATTAAAGCAATACACGCGCCGCCTTCCTTCCTTCAGGAAATGCCACTAAATTTAGAAGTCTTTGACGGCGTACAAGAAATTATTTATCTACACAATACATACATATATATATATAACATACATATGCATGTATGTATGTGTGTACTCAAAAACAATGTCGTGTGACAAACATTGAACATCTGTGACGTTGATCTTGGGAAGCTATTGAATTATACTCTACACAAAGCATACTCATAACATACTCTTTAAGTTTAATTATAGAAACGTCCGCTAGGCACTTGAAAAATGAAGACTCACGAGTGAACTTCAAATACATAGTACATAGAAGGAAGTACCTATATCTAAAAATAGAGTATACGGTGATGCTGAAGTTCAAATAATATCTGAAGAGCTATGTTTAAAGGGCTTTGCAAAAGAAAGAGACAGTAGAAATGGGAAATATCGAAATTCGGATGTATGAAGATTAAGCTAATATCACTTATTTGCTCTTTAACCACTTATTCGCATTAATAATGCCTACATGAGCACTATTGTACCAAGAAACATGTAAAAACAGAATGACTTCAGCTTTAAGGGTGTTCCGTTTCAAGTCACAATATCTTTTCACTTCTAAACATTGGAAGATCTTAAATACCTTGAGATGATTGCCATTCGTTGTTAGTATTTGGATAATGACGTCAAAAGTAGTATTCCATATCAAATAAGTATATATGTATTCTAAATATACCCGCTTTTAAAAAATTTTCCAAGGCATGTAAGTAGATCGTAGACAGACTTAGATCCAAAGGAGAGATATAGGGTATCGAATCTTTTTTTATGGGGTATTTCCGAAAAAACGTGGCCAACATTTTGTTTTTTTTTTAGAATTTTCAACTCTGAAGGATCTTCTCTACCTACATACATATATGAAAACAAACTAATACTAGAATAAGAATTCAAGCTCAAATTTCGAATACGTGAATACGTGAGGTTAAAGTTGAGTAAATAGTGAAGTGGATACAAAATGATAATGCAAGAAAAATTTTTATAAAACTTAGTTATATTCCTTATTTCATCCATAAAAATATATAGTTTTTTTTTTGTAAGAGCTGCTTTCTAATGCATTATGTTTTTAGCACAATGATAGCTTCGATTATTTATGAAAAAGATTACGGGAACTATAGCAGTTTGGATTATTTCCATAGGCACAATTGTTTTTGCTTAAAAATATATTTCAGTATCAGTATTCGTTATAGCTTATTAAAACACGTTATTCAGGCGTGATATCAAATTTCAAAATACCAAATCATAACTAAATCTGATTTGATTTCCTGAGCATTTCTGAACTGACTTAGTTTTAGAGGACATATGAAAAAAAACATGTATGAGAGAAGTGAAAATTTTAATTGTAAATTGAAAACACATTTCACTTATGCCGTTATATGACTTACTGATACTATTATATTTATATTAACTTTAATCACTTTTTTGATCCGTTTTGGATATCTCGATTACGACACTTCCACTTTGTTTCTGAAATCCAACTGAACTAAACAATAGCAATGAACTTTATTTTGATTTATACAGTTAACTAAGTAGGCCTGTGAATGTCAATAAAAATTTAATTAGTACAAGTCAAATTATCAGCAATAAAGATAACATGTTTAGCACCTGAAAATTAGGTGGACGTGAACGTCAGGAGATAATATCAATGTTACTAGGCGCAACGAATTATGATACAATCATAAATCGGCTATAATACAATTCGATATATGTATGGATGCAATCGGAAATGAGTAGCCTTAAGTATATATACAGGTTGGTTGTAAAGTGAGTAGTGCTTACCAAGAAATAGCACTACTAGTTCCAATTTTTTTTCTCAAGTTAGAACATCTGTCGTGAGAACACATGCAAAGTTTCAAGTCATTATGTCAATTAATTCTTTGTTTACAAATATTTTTTTATATGGACAAAATTTAATATTACGCAGTGCCTAAATTTTTTATTTTGAAAGGTTTAAAAGCAATGGAAATTTATGAACAGTTGTTAGAAGTATACATGGAGTCATCATCTTCAAAATGCACCGTTGACTGGTGAACTTAAACGTGGTCGTATTTGGCTTGAAGACGATCCAAAATCCGCAACCACACCAGAAATCATTGAGAAAGTTCATAATATTGTTAGTAAAGATGCAAGTTTGACTAAGCGTGAAATTGCTAATGTCATAGACATCTCAGACGAGCGAGTACTTCATATTTTACATGCAGAATTACATATGAAAAAGCTGTTTGGAAAGTTAGTGCCACACACATTAACAACTCAACAAAAACTGAAAACAAATTTCTCAGCATAAATTTAAGCAGAATAAAACCGATTTCTTGCATCGTTTTATAACCATGAATGAGACTTGGATCTATCACCATGATTCTAAATTGAAACAAGAACGTTTACAGTGGACTGAAGCTGGTTGTTCAACTCCAAAGCAGGTGAAGTCACAACGATCAGCAAATAAGGTTATGACATCAGTCTTTTGTGATGCAAAAGGAATTTTGATGATTAATTATCTCCAGAAAAAAAAACAACCAACTCTGAATATTATTGCAGCCTTTTGGATCAGCTGAATGAAAAATATCTTGAGAAAAGACTTGGTTTGCAGCATACAATAATTTTTCATCAAGATAATGCACCTGCTCACAAAGATGTTATAAGAATGACAAAATTTAATTAATTAAAGTACGAATTACTTATGCATACACCGTATTCACCAGATTTGACATCCAGCGACTACTACGTCTTCAAAAAACTGAAACAATTCCTTCTGGGAAGCGGTTTTCGTCATATGAAGAAGATATTACAGCCGTAGACGGATACTTTGCAGAGCTTACGGAAATTCATTGTATAGAAGGCATAAAATTATTGAATGATCATTGGAATAAGTGTATTGAAGTTAAGGGAGATTATATTAAATAAAAAAATATAAATATTTCGTACCAAAAACAGTATTTTTTCATTTCGAGCGCAGAAACTTTTCAATCAACCTGTATACAAGTACATCATATTTGATTCATATTCATTGAACATAACTGATAAAGACATTCTCGCTGTCTGAATATCTGACCTTAACTATACATTTTTTAGCACTAATTTCCTTCCTTCCGATTGATTTTATAACAACAACTGGTAATATTTAAAAGTGAATTGCATGACAGTATGCTTTGCAGAGAATAACGAAATGTATTTTGAGTTAATCACAATAAGAATCCGCTAGATTTTCCAATAGTGTACTTTTATAAGCGTGCAATATACGCTAGTATGCTTTTTTCTTACAAATCCCCATAAAAAGATATTAATTTTCATTCATAAATTTAATTATCATATCTCGTGGAGTTGATTTGTGATCACTGGGTGTCTCTATATGATATGTTATGCAGGTTTTATTGCCAAATACTATCGAAATAGTAAATGTTGACGTATTTACTATAACGTTTGCACGTCAGAACACAAATTGCATCATAAAATGTATACGATACAATGCAATTATCCACTCATATTATTACGTCTTAAGTCTCAAGTAAATAAAATTTTTATACTTTTATAAAATAATAGGTATGTTTTAGGTTCTTGAAGAAACATTGCTCTATAACCTTCATGAAAATTAGACACGTCAATATCATAATTTATTATTTTATCAAATTATTACAAGATTTCTCTTATATTGATGTCGTGGTTATAGTGTTGCCTCAATAAGAAAAACTTTCGGCTAATTTTTTCTATAATTATTAATATGTTATTCGTTTTCATCTTAGTCAGCATCCACCTTAATCTTCACCATCTCCTTAATACATAGCTAAGAAAGGCAAATGATAGTTTCAAGCCGCCTCTGCATGAATGTTAAATTTTATCACAGCCTTTTAAGTTCAAAAATTCTCTTGGAGGTTCGACAGTACTATTCGAACGCCGAAAAAGAAAATTTAAATTGCTTTATTGCTTAAGATTAACTTGTATATCACATATACCGACAAACAAGTGATCGCAGTAGGTTCAAAAAACTACAACTGAATTTCACATATTTTTGACAATGATGAGACGAGCAATACTTCACTGCCTCGGTATCCCTCAGTAATAATAAAAATCCCAATCCCTTTAATCCACTTGTAACCTCTAAAAACCACATAGTCAGCAAAGAATGAAACTCTCTAATATCCAATGCTAACTTAGATGATACAATGCCATAGTTCGGACCAAATAGAAATTGTTCAGATTCTTCGTTGACAAAACAAATCGAGAGTTTAGCAGATTGGAAAAGGCTTTAAAAGAGTTTAGTAAAATAAAAACGACATTGAACTAAATGATATATGTTAATAATTTAATTTTTACAACGAAGTTAAGAAAAATAGTTTAATTATATTATTGTTTCATGATCTAAAAAAATAGTCTTTAAACAAGAAAAAATTTTAAATTCGGTTGTACCGAAACTACTATAGCCTTTACATATAAAAACGTTTTAAATACATGAACTTGATTCCGCTCGTTCACTTTGTAGGGCAGCTATATATTATAGTAATCCGATTTGAACAATTTGCTTGAAGATTGTACCGTTGCTTTGGAAAATAAACCATGCCAAATTTCGTGGAAAAAATTTGTCAACAAAAAAAATTTGCATACAATAACTTAATTCTGATCGTTCCAGTTTGTTTGGTAGCTTTATGCTATAGTGATTTGATATCGGGAGTTTCGACAGAAGAGCAACTTCTTGGAGAGAAAAAGACGTGTGCAAAATTTTAGATCGATATCTCAACAACTGAGGGATTAGTTCGCGTATATACAGAGGACATGGCTAAATCGACTTTTTTAAGTTGATAACTTTTAATTGGCCAGAAAGAGGACTCTCCACAGCTTTTAAAACACTTATCAAAAATTTTAACTCATTTTAACTCATTAAACATTTTCTTTTTTTATAATCTACAAATTTTACTCTCAGGATAAGCAAAAAAAAATGTTTTTCGCTCCATCATAATATATATATATAAGAAGGAGATCATTGATAATTACGGATTATAATTTTGAACTTTAATAAATTAAACTTAGCTGGTGACAGACGATTTGTTCAGTCTTGACGAAATTGGTAAAAAAAAAATCAGAAAAGCATTATAGTATACAAATTAGTATTCTGCTACGCCTACTTCCAATTACGATTTTTTTCATTCATTAAGGAACTGGAATAAAGCTATTAAATTGAAATCTAGAAGACATGGTATTTTCTATTTATATAAAATCATACGAAATTAGGTCGTAGCCTTATTGGTCTATACTCATATTGGTCCATATCAAAATTGAAATTGTGATTTTTGTCCTTCTTTCTAACTTTTTATTGGATATTTGGAACTAGATGGGACATATGTCGGAGAAAGAAGCCTAGATGCTGCAGTTGGTACTAGAAATTATTTAAATGCGCAAATATTTTTTATTATTAAACTCCCTCGTTATATATCGCTTATCATAGGCGTTTAGTATAAACGAATTCATACATAATATGGTGGAAATATGTTTGTTAAAAATGTTACTGTGCATAAAAACAGAAATATACTTATTATAAGTACAGTTATGTGCGTTAAAATATACCCATCAACTATATGTTTTTATGTATGTATGTCAGCAGGCAGTGCAACAGTTATATACAAACACCAGTTAATTGCCAAAAAAACCGTTTCAAAAAATGTTAGCGCCAATAAGCATGCAAAAGAAACTAAACAACATTAAATTGCAACTACAAATATTTAGAATATGCGTGTAACGGTTCATAAAGTGATAAGCATTACTTGTTGACTTTAGTTTGATTGCACGCAATTGCGGTGTCATGGACATTGGTGGGTGCAGTGAATGCGCTTTTGTCGTTCGTTTGGTAACCGGCGGCAATGCCAGTCAATTGATTGTTCAATTTATTGCTGTTGGTGTTGTTGTTGCGGCCACTATCGTCGCTATCAAATGCAAAATCAACCACATCGTCATTGTCAACTTCGTCAACATCGTCATCGTGAGTGCTAATATCACAAGCATTGTTCGACACATAACGGTTCAGATTATATTTGCCACCTACGTCGCTTACATACCCGGGTGAAGGTGATTTGAATTTCGCATTATCGCCACTCTCATTAGAACCATCCAAGGATGAATTCAGTGTTGCATTGGAGGCCGATTTCTGTTTGTAACTGCCGCTGAATGAGTGCTCACCCAAACCGCCACCGCCTGCACTAGCATCCATGGTTACGTTGTAACTGCTTGTGGTGGACACTTCACTGCCGATGGAATAGCGCTGTGCGCGATTGGCGCGCTCCCGCTCCACGCTGAGGTATGTCTTCGGCGGCAGATCAGGCGCTTTACGAAACGCCGCGCGATTGTTTGACGGCGACGAGGCTGTCGATGTATTGGGTGAAGTTTCCTTACTGATGGCGCCGGTGCAGCGCAGCAGCTGTGGATAGAGCGTCGGTGTTTTTGGCGAGGTGCTACGTAACTCTGTATTCTCGTAGATGCTGTTGGCATTCTCGAAGTCTGTGTTCTGGGGCTTACGTGGGCGCGGCGCTGGTGTTGGTGTGGCGTAGATGGGTGCGGGCGCGACCTCCTCATTTGCATTGGGACCATACAAGTCATTTGTTTCCGTTAGTATGGACTTGCGTGTGCCGACGCTGTTGGCATCCTCTTGATCCGATTGCGCGCCGAAAAAGATTTTATTATTCGGCACTTTTTCGGTGCAATTTGTGACTGTGTGTATATTTTCCGAGTTGATATTCAGATTTTTATTAATCAACTCGACGGTGACGTTTTCATAGTCGGTTTTGCGCAGCTCGGGGTAGAGACGACGCGGTGCCGGTACGGGTCGGCAAGAGTCCTCCTGTTCCATATTGAAACTGAAAAGAGAGAAACGAAAAACGCTAAAAATAAAGTATATGGTCGAGTGTTTGTAAAGAGTTATGTACACATTTTGGAAAAATGAGGTTATGGTGAATATATTTTTGGATTATAACATAATATTTTTGTAAGTAGTTGTTAAATTACATTCAATCGCTGTTGTTATGCTTGAGTTAAAAAATTTGAGTCAAATTTAGTAGAAAAACATGTAAGTGAAGAGTGGCAATAATTTTTCTAAGAAAATTGTCAAAGCAACTTAAAGCCTAGTTTGGTCAAAATTTTGAAATCAGAAAACAAGGATGTGCAAATTGATTCCTATTTTGTATTCTATGAGATAGTCGGTTATTTTAGATGTGATAATAAGTTGTGATAAGTAGTTTTTAATAACGACCTTGAAACAAACTAGACAAAAATTATTACAGAAACGCAATTTATAACATTTTTTACGTAATTTTATATAAAAAAAAAATTTTTCAAATAAAATCCTAATACAAAAAATCGTTTAAATTTGCAGAAAAACATAATAATTTAGTACATTTTTAATAATAGTTTTTTTTTTATTTTCCAGTTTTTAATCAACTCCGCACCACTGTGCAGCAGTCATAAATATTTAATATTTGAAAACTCGCTTTGTAAATCATCACATTCCTAATTTTAAAAATGTTAAAATTTTGTTTTTGTTCTCAAATAATAACAACTAAAAACAACAACATCACTGATTAGAAAATTTTTGTCGGTATTTTTTAAACCACATTATTTCATTTTTTCTATAAAGAACATAAAAAGTGAGTTAAGCTGCGCTAAAACCGCAAGCCAATCCGATTTACACATACACACATGCATCTATATTATATATTGTATGTGTCCACCAGCATCTGATGTCGTAACAGCCAGCTGGCTAAGAGCTTACCTAAGTAATGAAGCAAATGCAATATTTCATCATTCATATATAATATAAAAACTTTTACCACAAACGCTTACACATAAAAAGTGATTTTCAATTCAAATAAAAAAAAATGCATTTAACTTGCAACGAAGCTCGGCTTGTGTAACAATCAACGGGAAATTTGTAAAGCTTTCATTGCTCATAAAACCTCCGCGCCCGCAGCCGAATTCAAAGAGATGCAACGACTAAGCAGTGAAAGGCAGCGAGTGCAATACAATCACCTTTTCGGTTTTATTGATAATTCTCACTGACATTGTATTGTAAATATGCAAAGTATTGAAATTTTACATAACCTCTGCCTTTGTTCAATTCGACAATAATAATGGGAAGTCATGCTAACCGCTGCTGGATACTGAACATCGCTGAGTTGTATTTAGTATTTCGATTTGCTACCGAATTGTATATAATATTTGGCAAGATCATTTATTTCCTTTCGCTTTCATATGCCTTCGGATGTATAGAGCGGTGAGTGTGGTCAGCGAATGTCAAGAAAAGCAACATGTGATCGAGCGTTGCGATAATGTTCGTCAATGACTTACTGACAGGTAAATAGTTGGTTGCGATGTTTAAAGTATAGTTTTTTTACGATAATAAAACAAAACAGCACATCAATATATTCGGTTCATCACTTCCCAACTCACTAAGCTTAAACTCTTTTTATGTCAAATAATTTACATGTGATAACAACAACAAAGTAAAACAGTTGAATTCAATACAAGAGTAATATATTTATAGCATATTTGATAATGCCAATATATGTGGCTTATACTAGTGGTTGGTTCGATTCGCCACTCTCCAATATAATTTTTTTTTTTTTTTTGGGGTGGAAAATGCCTTCCGCATCATCAGTGCTGTCGTCACAGCAACGGTATGTGCCACTTGCAGGTCACTAAAAACCCCCCTCTACGGAACCGTCGCCCACCCTGGAACCGCGTTTGCATTACTTCAGGGTGGCGTTCCATTTTCCTCATTGAGAGATTTACATCTACGCACCTGCGTACAGGTCCCGCTTTTTGCTGCATAGGAAAGTTTCTGCGAATTTCTGGATAATAGACCAGTTAGCTTCGCTCTCCATCATGACGCTGATTAAGTGGTTTGCGCTTATTGGACCGACCAGGTCTTCTACGGCGGTACTTTCCCTTTGCCATCGCTCACATTTAAAGAATGTGTCTTCAGCGTCGTCTTTAGTCGCATTGTTGTATAGGCATGCCGGCTCTTCGACTTTTCCCATTCTGTAGAGATACTTTTTGAAGTATTTATGACCGGATAGTAGCTGCGTTTTGTAGAAGGCCGACTTCTCCGAATTTACAACTTGTCCATAAGTCTGGCCGTCCATCTGCCGCGACTCTCATTCTCCCATCTTCGTTGCCATGCTCTTGTTGTATTCAGACATTTTCTTTAGCTCCCACAGCTTTTTCCTTTCGTATGCCAGAAGGTCAATTGGGGCATTTCCGCTTATGACTAATATTGCATCACCTGACACCGTTCGGTTAGCTGATGCAACTCTGAGGGCTGCGGTGCGGTATACTCTAGCCAATACCTTACGCCGGTTTCCCTTTTTTAACACATCTGCCCAAATCTCTGCTCCGTATAAAAGGACGCTGATGGTCGTGGACATTAGAAGCTTTCTCTTTTCTTGGCTGAGCCCCCCTATATTGGCTATTAGTCTGCTGAGTTGGGAGGTGATTTTCGCTGCTCCAATATTAGACAAGAGAGATACAGCTATTATGAAGGACAATTAATATTATGTTTCTAAGCTATTCTTTAAAAAAATGGCATCGAGCTTTAAGTGCTTGAAATATAAGAGATTACCAAAAAAAATTCTTAACTCTTTACAAACACAGTTTTTACGGTGTTTATATATACACAAACCGTTTGAAAGCTCCGCCAGAACTATTAACTCTTTTGATGGTGAATTCAGTTTCTCCAAAAGCACGAGATTACTACAATTTTTAAGTGTTTATCATCAACTATTTCTCAAAAGCACAAAGTTTTAAAAAAAATATTGATTTACTCACAGTAAACTCCACTTTATATTTTTATAGGTATACAATCGATCAAATTTTTACTCACGCTTGAGTCGCCCATACACCTTTTTTAATGAAGACAACATCGCAAAAGTTAAAGAAACAGTGCTTAAAAATCATTAGAGAATCATCTGGCATCATAGTGATAACAGAGGATCTCAACATAGGGGCCGTCCATAAATTACGTCATCGATTTTTTCAGATTTTAGACCCCCCCCTATAATCATCCTATCGTCATTTCTTAATGACTTTATCTAAATATTTTTTTTTATTATCTAATAGTTTAAGATTTTAAGTGAAAACTGTTCCACTGTATATACATTTCAGCTGCTGCTGTCGCTGAAATAGATTTCGCAAAAGCCAAACTCGATCTAGTTAAATAAGTACAATAAAAACAATTTCCCGCATTAACCCTCAACAGATGTTTAGACCAGGTTTCCAATCTAATTTTCAGTATGCCAAGAATGTGAAGCCGCCATGCAGCTGCAGCTTTGATTGCAAACATATACTCCTACATACTTGTACAGACATGTGTTTGTATGCCATTTTGTTACATAAAATATAGTAAACATTTTCATATATTTCTTTCCAACAATTGCGGCTTAAAGGCAAAAACAAAGCCAAACAACATTTTCGAACAAATATTTAAGACCCGTTTGACAGTGACAAAGCGAAAAAATAAAAAATTTAGAGTTAACTTTGCCAAGCTCAATTCATTAGAAATATATGCATACTCAGTAAAAAATTATTTGTTACAAGTATTGCAGCTATTGCACAAGTGCAATAAACACACACACACACACTTACCATACTTATCCACCTGTCTCATATTACAGTGCAGTGGTGCTCAAACTATAATTGAAAGTTGTTCGTGAGACAACTTTAAAGTTCATTATAAATTTTTAATATTAATGTATATTTCCTTTAAGAAATTCTTGCTGCTCTCTGCAATTAAAATTCATTACATACATGCACACACTCATTTACTGCGAGTAGATAACCTCACACTCATACAACGACTTATTACTCAACTAGGCAGTGGTATAAAGAGTCCGGCACTTGAGCTTCGCACAGAAGCGCACAAGTGAAGAAATATTTTGCATTTGCATGTCAACAAGTTGGCGACATAATTTTAATATGCGAATTGGCACAACAGAAAACCAAGAGAATAGCTTATAAAAACTACAGCAAACAAATGCAAATATGAAAACAACGCGTGTATAAAGCCAAGTGTGTCGGGGAAATTAAAAAAAACTCATTATAGTAAATATTAGGGTCGTTCTTTATATGTAGAGAATATGAAAACAATTTTAGAAAAACAGAAAATTAAGAGTTTTTCGAAAACTAACTTTTAACAAATTTTGAGTTTTGAAAATCTCAGATCTTATGTTATATATATAAGGCCGAAAAAAACAAAAGTAACAAAATGGCGGCATTTTTACTTTAAACTTTAATCATTTTCGATTCGACATTTGAACAAATAAAAAAATTGATAAGTCATAGTATGTAGAACTAAAAAGATACGAAATATGTATGCAGAAAAAATTTGATTTGAAAATTTTTCCACTATAGGTGTCCCATAAGGTATTTCATTAGGTTGAATAAGATTTTTAGTTAATAGTACAATAAGAGAGCATCATTAGATTCTAATTGAGGTCTCATAGACATTTCAGATATCGGCCTAATTGAGTAAATTAGCAATAAATTAGTTGACCATTTATTAACTGACTTAATAAATAAAAACAGACAATTAAATAGTATTATATCAAATAACAAAACAGTCGATACTCACTAGTACAAATTATTAAGATTAGTTTTGAAGAAAAAATTTAATTAAACTTTCCTTTAAAAATATATAAAAAAATAATATATATAATAAAATAAAAAAAAATTTACCTACAAAAATTACTTGGTATTGCATAAGTTTTAAAATAAAAACTCTTGAATAAAGCCTTGAAGTATATTTCATCTGACTGCAAGCAAGAATTTAGTTTCGTGAACATTCTCGACCACCCTAACTTGATGTTCGTATTTTTAAAGTGAAGAATAACAGTCAATCTGACTCTAGCGCTTGCAATTCGAGTTCATTCGTCTTGTAAGATCAGCAACTTTTGTTTATCAACAAAACTCACGCAAAAGCGAGTAAACAAACAAATTAATATAAATGCAGACACATACATACCGACAATTATTAACTACATATACATACATACATATAGATGAGTGTAGGAACAAAAAAACAAAAATTAAACACAAGCACACTAGACTCGGTCAAATAAATTAAAAAGGGCTCAATATATTTACAAAACACAAATGCGAATTTTTGCTTTCATACATATTTACACACATGTGTGTAGATCATTGTGTGTGTATGAGTGTGCGAGTATTTCCTGCTTCATTGCAATTTTGCGCCGGGCCACTTAATTTGATGACTCGTTGAGTCGCGGCAACTCATATTTCTGCCAATTAGACCGAACGAAATCGAAATCTGCGCTTGCAAATGGACTTTTTAATGCATAATAGCGACGGGAGGGGTGCGTGATATTGACCACCCAGTTATTTTCCATTTTATGTGTTGGAATATCAAAGGAATTCTGAAAATTTGCTTATTAAAATTTGATACCAAAAATAACTAAATAATATTTTGAAGTCACATAGGCACTATAAGCTAAGAAGCGGCTTATAGTACTGCTGACGATAAGGTTATAAATACTCGCAATACGAGTAGTATCCAGCTTATGAATAACTGTAGTGAAAGCGATAAAAAAAGCAGTTCAACTATGTAAATATATATTATTCCTCTTCGCTGCAAAAAATTCACCAACTGTACAAAAATGCCGGAAATTATGTTCAGCCAAATTTTTTTATCGGCCTTAGAATATCAAGGTTGCCATGAGCTACTTATCAAATGTCTTTAAGGTTTCAAAGATCTTTAAACATGCTATGAGCGAATTACCTACACTTTACTCTGATATTTTGGCCTACATGCTTTTTTCCATCAAAATAGTGTCAGGGTTAGGCCATCAAAGCTTTAAATTCTTGAAACTCGAAACGTTCCGAATTGAAATTTCAGATTCAACTGAAATGCTGAAGGCAGTGTGAACGTGACTAGCTTGATAGTTAATAGAAAATTTAAAAAAATAGAAAAATGTATTGTCATTTGCTACGTGATTACAGCATTTTACAGTTATAGCTGCGTTAAAAGAGTATATGAAATTTTCCTACTCTGAAACGACAAAGTGGAGAGCGCAACAAAATGGGAGCAACCAATTAGCGAAGATATCAAGAAACAAGAATAAATGTTGACTGCGGTTGCAACGAAGCACAAATAAAAAAGTTTTCGAAATAAGAACTCGATTTTAAGTTTGCGTGTCAGCTATACGCTATAGTGGTACGATCTGAACCAATAATCGGAGATTGTAGCGTTGTCTTAGACAATAATCCACACCAATAGTATAATGAGAGTTTGGAAATACATATACTTGTATTGAGCAAGCCATACACTCCATCAATCTAGCCATCCTCAAATACATAGTTTTCCTAGAACATATGACGTTGAAACTCGCAAAACTTGCATGAGAAATATTTTTTAAAGAAATTTGAACATTTTGAAAAAAATTTAATTTATCTCATATTATGATTTTAATATTATGTTTTCTCTTTGTTTTTAGTAGTCTTTTCGGTCGGACATTATAATTACACCGCATATTAGCAGCGAAGTCTGAATAATAATTTTGATATGTAAGTATATACATATAGGTATATCATATCTACGATTCTATCAAAAAATATCTCACTACAATAAAAGCAAAAATACGATGGCGTTGTAAATACATATATATGTGTGTGCTCGTAATATTAGTCATATAATTACTAAATAATAAATATTCGTGTGTACTCAAGCACAACATAAATATAAATATAAATTTATATCGCGTATGTGTACATATATATATAGTATAGCAACATGATTCATGCAATTAATCGGATGGACTTCAAACTAACATCGGTGCAGCACGTTTTGGTATTTATATACCGGATACGTTTAGTACGCACTTCAGCTATTATTTTATATTTATATCCACCTGATATAGTCTACCATATTTGGAGAGGTTAGAACTAGTTTTGGGTCCTGGTCCAAGAATTTTAATGTGTCGTAATTACTTAAAATTACATTATTAATTTATTTGTTTATAGAAGCCATAATAAAGGTTCTACTTATTAAAAAACTTTTTATCAAATTAATTAAGTATATACAAATTTCCGACTTATCGTTAGTCTGTTAGTTAATCTAATTTCAAAACACGTAGCATAGCAAACTAGGTTACAACTAAGACCTTACCACTCTTACTACTGCGATATTCTTATATTCTTATACTAATTTACTTCCAGTTACAGGTATATATGTACATCTGTATATGCGCATAATCTAAATATACACATATATTTATTCGATGATTCAGTTTTATCGTGTTATCAAAGTGGTTTTCTATAGAAAAGTGTTAACAAATGCAGTGCTTCAACATCGTTAATTAATGCGTGTATAGAAAGTGATTTTTCAAAGCGTTATGAATGAAATGAATTATTTACAAACGTCATTTTAAATACAGATGCCATAACGAGAAGGAGTGCATTTTTGAGCCGGATTTTCCAGGATTATTAATTTGTAACGAAACATTGTTTATACTTTGGAGTCTTTATTAAAAGCTCGTCGGTATTATTCCCGATCCTGAGATTATTATAATCATCAAAAAAAAAAAAAAAAAAAAAAAGAACCTAAAAATAGAACATTCCTAATAAGCATACGAGGTTTGTTCAAAAAGTCAAAAAATCGCGAATTTTGTATTTCTTAAGAAAGTGTTTATTTATTCATGAATATTATCCAATGTAATCACCCTTAGAGAGAATGCACTTATGCCAGTGTTTTTTCCAATCCTCAAAGCAATTAAAAATAGTTTTTTTTTGTAAGCCATTATTAGAACTTTAACGACTATGCTTGAAATTTTTGCAAGCAAACCATTGATATGACTTGGGCGATTTATAGGCAACAGATACGACTTTTAAATACATGGCTTTGGCAAGATTGTCAAAGTTAAATCTGGTAAACTATGGAAGCTTATCTCCCATAATATAATAGTATTTGTATTTGTGTCAAGCCATTCGAATGCCAATATGCCAATATGTGAAAGAATCGATGTTTGTGATATACTTATATACTCCGAGATAGAGTGGTTTGTTCGGAATAAGTTTTTCGAAGAAATCTTATGTCATCCTCTCAATTTTTAACCGGTATAAATATTAAAACATTACTGGATGCAAACCGAATGAATTAATTATTTAGGACGCGAAAAGTTTGTCGGCCGATTTTTACCATGTAAAAAAATTTAACAACGAGTTTGCTTAATATTTTATGCTTCCAATTGAATCAGTTATTTTCTATTTCATGCATTGGAATCGCGGCTTTTACACACGGGGTTTGGGAGGTCTATTATATCCACAAGTATTTGAGTGGCATATACTGAAGGTCATAAAGTCAACGAAAATTTGTCTCATGCGTTTTCCAACTATCTCTGTTAATGACGATAACATCGAAAAAGTTAAAGAAACAGTGTTTGAAAATCTTTGTGTTAGCATATCTCTCTTATCAGAGGATTTCAACATCTCTTTTGGTTCGACTCAACACATTTTGGTTAATGCGTTGTATATGAAGCATGTCAATAACTCATACAAAAAGACATGGCGAATTCATGCAGAATTGTGACTGACTTTTTGCCCAAGCGTATATTAATATATGTAAGAATTTAAAAATATACTACAGCTTTAAATGCACTCTTCGAACAGAGTCATTGCCCTTGAATTCATGTCAATCCTACATAATCTTCAATTGACAACAAAAACGAAGAAGCAAAAAATATTTAATTAATTTTTATATGTCGCAAAGCAACCAGAAAATTAAGAAATATATAAAAGTTAATTTATGACTACGTAACTGTACAATATGTAAGCCAGATGGCTATGTTGAAATATATTTCATAACTGCTGGAACTTAAGGGAATCGGCCATAAAATAGAGAGAAATTACGCATTTGACTTCCATAAACTCATGCAATATACATACATACTCGTATGTATATTTAAAGCACTTTTTCAAACCACAAAATAATAAATGATAGCGATAGCTTGCGACACACAACGTCATAAACGAAACGAATTGTCAGACAATCTCGAAAACTTGAAGTTTGTAATTTGATTAGTTCATACTAATATATGTATGTCGTAGAAAAAAGTTACAACGCTATAAGTACTGAAGACTATGCAAAAGCTCTTTGAGGATTGGAACTGACATGGGCACAAGTGCATTTATTTGAAGAAACTGTCTTCGAAGAGATAAATTTTAAATTTTATTAAATAAATAAGTTGGTGATTAAAATTAAAATTAATTAATTAATAGATATGTACATATACATACATATATTATATGTGGAGTTTATTTTTCGACTCTTCTCATTTTATTACTTAATTTGCTTTAAATTATGGCAGCGTTTCTCTGGTGTCGCAATAAGCACAGAGATCGAAAAAGAAACTTTCTCCATGAACTTAAAATGGAAAACTTAAATTATGAGATTAAAACGCCGTTATTATGTGACGAATCACCGTATCGAAAAAGTAACAACCACGCTGACAATGTTTCATTCCATAGAAATACCAGAATATGAGTCGTGATCAAACTGAGTTGGCGAAAGGCGTCTATTAAAGATACTAAAGCAAACACTTAAAATTAATTTTTTAAGCAATTGAAATGAAATAGGAAGAAGAAGATCGCAGGTTGATTAAATACTGATGTGCTGTTCTATGTTTATTTCAACTCTCACTTTTATACTCTCAGTGTAATCGAGCCAGTTGTCAAACACGGCTGTTAATACTCACAGTAAACATTGATGGATGTATAATCATAAATTTATAAATATATATATGCTTATCTAAAATTTTCATGTTACTACAATATATCCACACCTTTAAAGGTGTGTATAGGTGATCATAAAAATTATCTCGAGGCTAGCGTATTTTCAGCAACAGCTCTGAGTGAAGCTCATGTGAATTACTCGCATGTATGAGCGGCTTGCAATCGAAAACGTGTTCGGTAGCTAAACCTGTATTTGCAAATATATTGTATGTTTGTAAATATATACATATGTGCATGCATATTTCCGATCTGTGTTAAGGCTGCGGATATCAGAGGAAGGAGGTATCTAGGTTACATAATTGTAATAAGATTTCATAATATTACAATACATATATTATATGTATCGTCATTATTTCTCTAATTCGGATTTGGTTTTGTGTGAAATTGTAGATGAAATATGAAAGAGTGACTTTTTTTTTCATATGAAATTCTCCTCGCTCAATAGTATTCGGAAAATTGTCCCTTTGATTTGATATTCTCAATGACAGAATAATATTTTATAAAAAAAGAAAATATTTTTTCTTAATAATTATGAATTTTTAACGATATATTTTCCTTAATAACTAACGTTTTTTTGAAGATATATTTCCTCTATAATCTACTTATTTTTCGAGTTTCACCAAATTTCGACAAGAGAAAAAAAATGTGTGCAAGTTAGAAATAAAAAACTCAAAAACTGGGTTATTTGTATTATTCACATAAATTTTTAACCCTCAAAGATTCAATCACGCACCTTCTCTTCCTCTTCCCGACCTCAGATCGCTCGTAAATTATTTTTTCTTCGCATTATGATTTTTATACCCTGAACAGAGTATATTAAGTTTGCCACGAAGTTTGCAACACCCAGAAGGAAACGTCTGATACCCTATAAAATGTATACATACATGATCAGCATGATTAGCTGAGTTGATTAGCCATATCCGTCTGTCTGTCTATCCGTCTGTCTGTATACATACAAACTAGTCCCTCAGTATTTAAGCTATCGATCTGAAATTTTTCATCTGCTTGTATGGAAAATTCTCTCATTTGACGAGGTGTCTTATTTGGCATGGAATATTATTGACAGCAATAATCCTATCTCCGAAGAAATTGTATTGATCGGCTGACTATAGCATATAGCTGCCATACTTATTGAACGATCGGAATCATATTTTTTTGGAAAGAGCCTTTGTATTTGTGAAGGGATTATAGCTTCGGTGTAGCCAAAGTTAACGTATTTTTTTTATTTAAATAATAATTTATCCTCCATTAACAAATTTTTATACTCTCGCAACCTGTTGCTACAGAGTATAATAGTTTTGTTCACCTAACGGTTGTTTGTATCACCTAAAACTATTTATGAAACTTGGTAGACATGTTTCTTGGTACCGTGAGACGGTTGGTATTGGAGATGGGCGTAATCGGACCACTGCCACGCCCACAAAACGCCATTAAAAATAACTTGCCATAACTAAGCTCCGCAATAAGATACAAGACTGTTATTTGGTACACAGGATCACATTAAGGAGGGGCATCTGCAGTTAAAACTTTTTTTTAAAAAGTGGGCGTGGTCCCGCCTCTAATAGGTTTAATGTGCATATATCCTAAACCGCTAATGCTATAATAACCAAATTCACTAGAAGCAAATTTTTTTAGCACTTCTATTGACGGTGTGAAAATAGTTGAAATCGGGTGGCAACACCGCCTACTCCCCATATAACGGTACTGTTAAAAACTACTAAAAGCGCGATAAATCAAGCACTAAACACGCCAGAGACATTAAATTTTATCTCTGAGATGGTATAAGATGACTTTATAGGAACCGCGTTCAAAATTAGACAGTGGGCGTGGCACAGCCCACTTTTAGGTGAAAGCCCATATCTTGAGATCAGCTCAACCGATTTTAACCAAATTCGGTGCATAACGTTCTTTTTATGTTTCTATGTCATAGTGCGAAAATGGGCGAAATCGGACTACAACCACGCCTACTTCCCATGTAACACCATTTTCAATTCCATCTGATTCTTTCACTTTCCACTATGCAAATCAGGTAACAATGATTATATCGGGGTAAAACTTTGCGTGAATAATGCAATTAAAGTATGCCACCTTGCAGCCAAAAATTCTCTAAATCGAACCAAAGCTGTTCAAACCCCTAAGTACTAAATATGTGGACCCCAGTGCCTATAGTTGACCTTCTACCGAAAATATCAGTCAATCCACAAAGAAATCTCAAACGAGTATACCATTTGACCTTGCGAGAGTATAAAATGTTCGGTTACATCCGAACTTAGCCCTTCCTTACTTGTTTAATTTAGTTTTTTTTAAAAAAAAGTTCACTAAAGCTTTTAAAATTCATAAATTTGGTTTGAACATGAATATCACTTATCTTTAAATAGAGAAAAAGTAATTTTCTAAATTGTTTTCTTTGGCTTACTCATAGTACATTTTCCTTAAGCCCTAAAGCTTAGCTTTCTACTCTTTGACACAAACGTGTTAACAATTATCGCAATTATAGCAAATTATCTATTACATACATAGATGGCAACCACACTTTTCATTGTGATTTACAAATAACTAATAGACAAACAATTAATTCACAGATTTTTCTAAACATTTCGAACCCGAGCTTAATATCAGCGACAAGCTACAATAATAATCAATCACTTTCTACATATTGTATATTTGAAATACGTTAAAAAACGCAAAAATAAAAAAATTAGAAAGAAAAACAAAAATATTTCAAAAATGTCTTTAAAAGTGTGTGTTGTTTTTGTAAGTCAACAAAATTATGAAAGTTGTTGTAATGCTTAGGTCTCAAGCGGCGAATGCGCACAGGTGTCTTGCTGAACAACAAACTTGTCCATTTTTAAAATAAATAATTTATGTACTATATAATTTAGGTAATAAAAGTATGTATGTATTTGTGGAAAATGTCACATATGTGTACTGATAAGTAGTGCCTAACAAATTAATGAATGAGTGGCCGCCATGAAATTTCGTACAAAAATAAGAAAGAATTAAACAATAAATAAAAATATATAAGGCTTTTAAACAATTGCACTAGTGGAGCTAATAATAAGCAGCAACCACAGTAATGAGTAGCGCAGAAACCGCACGCATTTAGTATTCTGTGACATTCATTCCGCCCGACTTCACTTCCCCTAAGAAAGTACTCAGTATGAATAAAACCAAAAACAGGCGCGCGATAAAAAATATTTTTACACTTTGATAAGTGTTCATAAAAATACATGTGTGTTAATATTATATATACATATCTGTATGTATTTTTACTAGTGATATACCGTAAGCAAGCATATTCACTTAAATATACATATGTATGTACAATTATAGCGTTACAGGCTATATAATGCAGGCCTACATATATTGGTTTACTGATAGTAAATTTACTCGTCTTATTTTTTGCTATTTTTCTTGACACATTTTTCGCTGCATTTTATCTGCAATCACACACTGTCTTGTCGCTGCTGTCATGAGCCGTTGTCTGCTTGCTTTTGCATATGTACATATGTATGTATGTTTGTGTATGCGTGGAAGTCTGTATCACTAGGAGTGTTTATTAATTGTTGTACATATGTATGTGTATAAATATGTATGTACAATTGTGTACATAAATGGAAGTGAGCGGAATAGGCGTGTGCGCACAAAAGCGCCTCACTGCCTCACTGTCTCACTGCTCTGCTGGCCTTTGCTGCTTCGTTGGAGTTGCGGCGACTGCATTTGTGTTTGTGCATTGAGACAATGCAATTGAGCCGCTGAAAAATGTTAGTTATATGAAAACTTTTCAAAATTGAATTTCTTAATAATTTGGCTATCTTAATTGTTGCTTTTGCGCTTAAAGCCGTGCTGCATCCATTGATTTGTTTAAAAAAAACTTTTTATTATATTAGTTCAAATACTACTGTTTGTGAATGCCAGAGTTGCAAATAATGCATTAAAAAAATATTTGAAGATTTGAATTAAAATTTTGTTTTTAATATTTTAATTCCAAATACGGGAGTAAAAAGTAAACAAAAAAATTTTAATCCCGCATCCCAGATTAAAAAAAAAGAAAAAAATATTTTAACGGATTAAAAAATAAATGAATTTGACTGGATTTGAAATTTATTTTTATATTTTAATCCCAACCAAATAAAAAAGAAATTTTTAATCTCAAGCACATAATTAGGAATTTAAAAAATAATTTGTTTTAGAATTAACAATTTTAGGGTTCATTCTCAAACATTAGGGACTAAAAAATTAAAATTTAATGTTTAATCCCGAATATTTTGGATTAAAAAATCAAATATTTATTTTCAATTCCAAACATCTTGCAATTTTTGAGGTAAAAAATATGTAACCCTGGTCAATGGTGAAATTTTTTTAAAAATTACGTATATGCAATTATATAAAAAGGAGTAATACTTTTATTAAAATATATATTATGTCAATTCAGCTATAGTTATATAAAAAATACGATTCGAAAAGTTGTTATGCTTACTCGTAGTCTAAAGCAAGGTTTTCCTAAAAAATTGGAGCGAAAAAATTATCGAATTTTATTTCGGAATACAAAAATTGAATTCTTTCAAATTTAAAATTTCATTAAATTAGAAACAAAAGTTTCCAATAAAACACTTATAATCCACAAATTTTCTCCTAACCTAAATTATTTCATTTATTTACCTTTTAGGCATATGTACTTATAATAAATTTCGTGGAATTCAAAAAAAAAAATTTTATCTTGTCGTGGACGTCAATAATGATACATTTGAACCCCTTCTAATACTAAAAAAGCAATTTTTTGGTTTTCCATTTTATACATCGCTTTATAAAATACTTATGACGTTTATTATGACGATTTCATCACTAATTTTCTTAATCGATTTTATTTTACAAGAGAACCCTCAAAATATCACATCACATTTCCGCTCACCACTAATACAAGCAAGTAACTGCTTAAAACGAAATAAACGGAAAAAATCCAAAAATAGTTAATATTGTTTAAAGCTAATATACTTTTCGTAGTACCAGCACAATAGTTCTTTATATAAGAAACTCTTCGTTTTTCGTTCGTCAATTTGCTGATAAGACAGTGCTTGAGTACAATAATCGATTCATAAAGTATTTCTTTACAATTTGATGAGTATTCACTTGTTAGATATAAATATGTATTTACGTTTATATTACATACAATACAATTTTCTTATCTTAGTAGTTATAAAAAGATAATAGATTTCGCCAACGCAGTTTTTACTTGCAATACAAAAAATTTTAAACTAGATTTTATAAAAGGGCCTCATGCGTATCAGCAATTAATGTACAAAAATTAAAAAAAAAAATTATATAAGAAAATGTATGCGATATTAGCATACCATTTCAAATAGGCAGAAAATTTCAATGCTTATACTTTAAAAACTTTCAAACACCGTTTCAAATTTTTTGTTTTGATATCCATTAAAAATAACTCAATCTCCAAAAGATTTTCAATAAATCAGTTTTTGTTTTGTTTAAAGTATAATTTATGATCCTATAAACATTATAAAATGTATTTAATTAAAAGAATGGTGAAAATTATTTTACGCTTTACAATTCGCTGTAGCTTCGAAACATTCGGTTTATGTGTATATAACCACTCTCTTTGCAAATAATTTAATTCTAATTTTTTCGGTTTAAATTTAAAAAAAAAATGTAAAAGAGAGTAAATTGAAAAAAATTAAATATTATTATATCGAACGTACACATATTTGAAATTATTTTCCGGAAATCCGAAGTGGATCCAGCAAATAGTTTCGCGATATGAGCGTATTTGAAAGATTTTTTAACTTAATGTAAGCGGCTCACAAAACTTTAGGCGTGTTTTTCTCGACACGCTGTTTTTATAGTCTGCGAGGAAAATTTCTCCAAACAGTCCAGCCTGATCGATTTGATATTTTCATATAGGTAGATATGTATATTTGTCAGGTAATGATCGAAGGAATAACATTTTTTACCATAATATCAATTTTTTAAATCACTCTGTGGTGTAAATGAAAAAAAACCAATTTTTTTTTGGGAAGCCGCCATTTTTTCACTTTTCATACTTTGATCATGACCTGTATTCATCTATTGTTATAAAAATTATTATTATTTTTTTCTTTTAAAATTTGAAAAAAATTTGAGAAAATTTTGCTCATCGCTAGGCACCTTTTTTCGAAAGTCTTACAGGAGATCGGCTACGGCCGATTATTAAAGTACATTTAATTCTGTAAAAGTGCAATATATTTTTTTATTTATTAAATAAAATGCCTCTTGAAGAAAAATTCATAAAACATGCATTTACTATGCCTTAAAGCGTATTTCTTTTACTAACAATTCTTACATACATATGTACATATAAATAGTAGTATATGTAAATGAAGATGCAGTTTTTTATTTTGTTTTAGATCTGAATTCAATAAGAAATATTTTTATACACTTGAGTATATTTTTGATAAAGCCTGGACTTAATAATTGCAATATTTACCTTGCTACCAGAAAATTTTCATAGTTAGGTCTTCTTAGATATTTCAAGTCATCTCATATTTTCTCAACTAATATTTATTTCTGAGCGTATTATTGTTGAACATGCATACAACTGCGTGTAAATATGTACTTAAATATGTATGTGTGTAAGTATGCTTGCATGTTGGTGTATTTGTGTGCTTGCGCTTTGTGTTTACTTTTGAACAAGTCGCCAGACTACTCAAAACGATTACTAAAACTCGAGTTGTACAGGTACAAACATACACACACCCAAGCAGGGAAGCTTACATACATATGTATGTATATAGAGAGATAGGCTTAAGCGCGAATAGCAAACAAAAAGCATGCAATTCAGCCATCTAATGCTGCAACAATTATTTAAGGTGCACCCACACTCCCAGCCCCTGCCCCTGGCTGGGCGCTTGCAAACGGCGCGTTCTTGTCACGAGTGCTAACTAGCTTTTAATGTAGGTATTTATGTTTGCTTGCATATACATAGGTACATACATAGCACATATGCGTGTGTATAACTGCGCTTTGTGGCATAAATAAATGTTTTACCTTTTCAAATCTCCATCCACTTTTCTCCTTCAATTATTTCTGCAGCTTCTTCCACAGCGAAATGAGTGTTAATTGCTGAACTTTCAAGCAATAACAATTTTAGTGTTGTTTTTATTGTTGTTGTTGATTAACGCACATCCAGCTATTCGCATACTTTCGTTAATTGCAAAAAGACTGTCCGTCCGCGCTATGTCGTGGCTATTTTTTCGCTTTTGCCAAAAGAAATTTCACCCTTCGTTTATTGCTTAAAATGGCTGCAACACATATCACAAACTACTGTTATGCACACACGTGTGTATATTTTCGCATTTTAAATTATTTAACAACAACAACTACGGTCAACTCGCTGCTTCGCTTGCAAAATTATTATAGTTGGTGTGTTGTTGTCGCCTGTAAACTGTGTCGTCGGTGTTTGTTTTTGTTGTTAACATTTAGTTTTATCTTTATTTTTAATATTATATATATTTTATTTATAAACACTTCTTGTTTTTATTTTATTATCACTTTTCTCTGCTGCGATTCGCAGCGTTTGTATTGCTCACAGATGATTCATGCCGCAACGGCGCACAGATACACAAACACACACGCACATACAGCTGCGAAATCCGCTCCAAAGGCACTCACACAACTACACACACATATTTTGTATCGGCTGTCTTTGCGATTTATCAACAAAACACCAACAACAACATATACTCGTATATGTGTCTGTATCTGCTTTAGCTATGTGGTTGGCTTGTGTGCGTGCGCCGACGATCGTTTTGTAGCTGAGAAATACAAAAGCAAAGCGTATCCATCAAATACAAATCATATAATGCATTTCTAATTCACTACTTTCAGAAGTTCACTTCACTTCTTGTTGGTTTTCAATTTCCGAAACAATTTATATGCACATGCATTTGTTGTTTTTACAAACAGGTATGTATGTAGATACAAATTTTGTTGTCCTCTAAAGCCGGCACAAATTTTTCCGCGACCGAATCACACGTACCTCACGATCTGCCACCACAAATATGTTTACTAGCAGACAATTCCAATCGCAAGCGTTTTCTATGTGAATCGCCATACAATTCACTCAAGTGGCAGTGTTGCTTCTTTGAGTCTCAGAGTGAAGATTTGCACTCAAAGCGGGAAATTTTGATGAGTGCGCTTGGATTAAAAGTATAATAAACTAACATCAAAAAATGTCTAGGAAGGCAGTTTGAAATAAAAATAAAGATATATGCATTGTTAGTCAAGCTAGCCCCTATATGAAGAATCGAGAGAAGATATAGTCTGATTTTATAAATTTTCGGTACCAAAACATATAATATTAAACTGGATGAAACATTCTCACTGACCGGATTAATTTGAAGTGGAAGGATGAAAATATTTAGTATATATGGTCTAGGGGAAAGTTTGAACCGATAATAATCCAACCAATTATTTTTAAAATTATAAATTGTCGTTGTTTTTTTATTATTGTAGCAGCTACTCAAATATTTACTATTTAGTAGAAAGATATTAAGTGTCTTCTTTAGAGGTACCGAAAAACATCTGTTTTGACGGGGTTGGATCATAGGCTAGGTTAGGTGAAGTAAAAAGGCTGATATTCGTAAGTCCATGAATAATCCTGCATGGATAGCTAGAAACGCCTGCCGGTTGTAATGCCCAGAATTTCTAGGTATGCATCAAAAAACGCCTGACCCTGCCACGAATTTTCTGAGGCAGCTAATAACAATTCCAGCCAATCCGCTGGTTTCGTTAAAAGTATGGCAACCGAGATGCTTCAACTTTAGTCTGGAGAAAGTTGGACAATGGAGGAGAAAGGAGTTTCTACCTCATCTTCCTCATCGCAACTTAGACAAAATGTATCCTCAAAAATTGTTAACCTCGCCGCGTGAGAGTCAATGGGACAGTGCCCAGTTAGGACACCTATCATTCATTGGACCTTTTACGTTTCACTTTGACCCAGAAAGCCTGTGCAACCCCACAAGCAGTTTAAAGCAAGAGTTGATTCAACCTTCCCCCTGAGTTCCGGTCCATCCGTGAAAAAGCTCACATATTCATCGGAGATATGTGCGAAGATGCCACCAAGAGTAGGCACCACGATGCAGCGGTCCAAGTTATCAGGGATACAGTCGAAGAAAGAGAGCCGTTTGCTTGACAGTCGGGTCTAAGTAACCAGAACGCGCCCGGACTGTCAACTCGGCACCATTCCTCAAAATTACTGCAGGAATACTACTACAACAACACTACAAGGATTTCGGAATGTTTCTCTCGAGGAGCCTTAATGTGTCCGATTTTTCTGAGTCTTTTTGGACCACAAGGGGCGCGGTTTTGGATGACTGGATTGAAGTAAGCATCCAAACTGATGATTTTTGACATGGGTGCATTTCACAAATTTAATAAACTGAAGTCAGGCCTGGAGAAATTCGACTTCGAAAACTTGAGCAAAACTCTTGATTGAGGTAATTTGATGGATCCGTTTATTTTGTTTCTTTGTTATTTCACTTTTCTATTCCATTTATCTTCCATATGGGAAGATAGTTACTTCATATGAGAGGAATCCATTTTAGAATAACAGAAAATGGAAAAAAGATGCAACCTGTTGGGAGTGCCCACAAACCAAAGAAAGAGTCGATTTAGTACAAATGTGTAATAGTTTTTAATGAAATGTTATTATTAACAAAATCCAAAACTTTCAGTCATTCATTTCCATATCACCGTCACATTAGTATCCTTATCGATGTCTCTTTCAATATCCAACGGCGATAGACCGGTCTTACAGCAA
Source organism: Bactrocera oleae (assembly GCF_042242935.1). Lineage (NCBI taxonomy): Eukaryota > Metazoa > Arthropoda > Insecta > Diptera > Tephritidae > Bactrocera > Bactrocera oleae. The sequence goes on from NC_091539.1 coordinate 60,566,966, forward strand.
ATCTCATCAAAACTAGACAGCCCTGTATACATTTTTTGTCTGCCGGAGGGCACAGAACCAGTAAAAACGGGATATTTGTGAATGCAACGTATGAATTTGTGTTGTAAACCGAATATAACCAATTTTCTCTCATCAATATTGTAATTTTGTGGACATAAACGCTGGCAAATGGCGCGTAGTGTCACACCGTGTGTCATGGAAGCGTAAAATTGGAAGACTTTCTGTATAGATGGATGAGTTTTTTCGGAATTTAGGGCGACATATTTGCGGCAAGCTTGACTTAATGACGGTATTTTGATTAAGCTCTTCAAATGTTGTGTGCACATGTACACGTTGCTATATTTAAGTATGGGCAGTAGATGTACGACACCATAGTAGGCTAAATTTTGTATGCACGACTTTACCAGATTGGTTTCGACATCAGCTTCGGCAGCAATACGCGCAATATGATTAATGCCATTTATATATGGGAATATCTAGAATTATATAAGCAGGTATAGTAAATATATTTTGGAATAAAATTTTTTGCAAATTACCTGTTGAGTAGTCAAATCCCACTTGTCTAATGGTGTATTTTTGAAATCGACTAGCAGTAAAGGCACCATATGATCTTTAACTACAGGTGGATCAGGTTTGTGTATAACAATTTTTAAGTAAATAGTAGTGTCGCCCTCTATGTGAATGAAACATAAATATGAAGCCGATTTCAAAGATGTAAAGACATTAACTCTATTACTAACCCACAATAGTAGTAACTTTTTTCTCATTCAAATCTTTTATCACTGTTTCAAAGATTTTTTGTAGTTTCAACTTATGGTCGCCTTCTTTCGATAGGAAACATGATTCCTCTTCCATCATTATCTGGGACAGAATATAAAACATTATTCTATGTCAAATGCTGAATTAAGATTTTTATACTTTACCAAATACTCCGACAATTTCTTAACCACTGGCTCGTACTGTACCGAACGCGCCCAGGAATCGCAAACAAAGCATAAATTAAACAGAAATGCATTACGTGCATACTTCTGTTGATTCTCAATGCCTACTGGATACCCCACGACTTTTATATCTAAGGCATTCACTGTCAGTATGCAACGTTGTAGATGCGGCTTGGGGATAATATATACATTTATGGCATCAAATACTTCCTTGCTCACATAATCAGCGGGTACCTGAGATTAACAAAGGAACATATGGAATATATATTTTGTAGTAAATTAAATCTCCAATTGGAAACCCACCTGACAGCTGATTTTGCAGCCAGCAGTCGCATGGAACTCACTGAGGAAAATACAGCGTATTTGGCCTTCACGGCCACTGTCTTCATAATAGTCATTAGTGCTAACTTGCATTTTTACGGCAATTTCAAGTATGTTGCATTATTTTTCGAAATAGTTGATAACGAGATGCACCACTTAACTTTTGTTTTATATGTTTGTTTACGAATTGCATTTGACGTTAGATAACCATATGATCAGTGCTGCCAAGTTCTTAGGCGCATAGAGTGGCCAGAGAACGTATATCATATATATTTTACGTTCTCTGGAGTGGCCTTGTATTAATTATTACACGTTTCCACAATTGGTAAATCCCGACTTGTGAAAACTAGTAAAATTTTAATTTTACGGTATTGAAGTATTTCTTCTCCAAATTCTATTACTTTGGACACTCAACCAAACTTTTTTTAAATAACTCACTTGCTCCAATAAGCATTCAAGTTCAGAACTTACATAACTGAAATTTATTTAAACAAATTACAATTTTTAATGGATTTTTATTTCCAGTTACTTGAACTATGTCATCTATATATATACAAAACAAGGTGTTTCGATACTTCTTAATTCAAATGAAGGAAATCTGGCCTCAGTGTGTTTTGCAGAATAGATCATAGAATATTCTTCTCAAATTGAATCTTAATAAATTTCCAAGCCCAATGTTACCTAGGGAGGAAATATTTCTTAAAATACCAGGAATGTTGAGAGGTTTGTTTCGTTTCTATGAGAGAACTCTGTATGATTAAATGCATATATTTTATAGTTAGACCTAATCTTCAAACGACACTCTCATTAATTTCTCTACTCTCCGACATTTGCTTTAAGATAGAGTGTTTTCAGAGTTTAAGGATAATGAATTCAGAGTCTAAGGCAAGCAGTTATGTACAAAAACATCCAAAAATACACAAAATGAGCCAAGTTGAAAGAGATAATTACCATTCCAATTTTATCAAAGGGTATTGGGGTGTGCAAAAACTTTGTTCAAAGTGTGGGTACAGTGTCTCAAATCGCAAACAACTATGGGAAAATACTTTATACCTGAAGCTCCCGCACCCACCGTATATATAGTAGTCAGGAATAAATTTAGCGACTTGTAATCTGATGTCCACTTTGAAGCAAAAGGCATTCATGAAAACTATATAATCGTTATTTCGGTCTAAAAAACAGCTATAATAATTAATCAAATCGATAATAATGAGTTTGAAGGGCAAAAGTAAATTTTTGTTATCTTTTTTAAGTAAAACTGTGTGAACAATGACTTATGACTGTAAAAACAAAAATTGTAGTTTAACAAAATGGCAGACTTTGAAAAGAATATCGAATTTGGATAAAAAATGAGGGGGTTTTGGTCCCGCAAAAACTATATTTGTCATACAATCAGCCAGAAAGTCAATGTGTAAAGAAAATTGTTAAAAATAAGCAAAAAAAAAATTAAAGCGATCGGATAAGTTGTTTTCGAATTACAACTGCAATTATTTGTTTAAAGTTAAACTGATTGAGTTATTTAAACTAAGCAGCTACTCTTGGGCTGTTACTCAAAAAATGCTTATAATATTCATTTGAAACTGTGGTGTGTTGATTAAAAGTATAGACCATGGAAAAAAATTATTTTTCGAAATTCCAAACTATGTGCGCCCCTTAAATAAAAGAATTATGAAATTTAAAGTCTGCCGATTATATATCATAGCAAATGCTAGCAATAAAACATTTCAATTTGTGGGTCCTATATAATTTCATTTTAATATTAATATAAATACACTTTTATATAATTATCTCTCGAAAACTTCCTCGACTTATTGAACCAAACGAAATCATTACTTTCATACTGCTCTTATTGGCTTAGATGCCGGTCAATTTTTTCTTATAAATTGGCAACACTACCCTACGTGGCATTGCCAGATGCCATTTCCGCAATTCCCAACTTACAAAAATCAATGAAAAGAGTGAATGCGCACTGAAAATGTACTCAAACACGAAGAGCTGCCAAGCACCAGCCAGCCATTCATTAAACAGCGCGTATTGAAGTCGGTCGTTCGAACGCGGATATGCATTTGTGTCCGATTAGCTACGAGTGAACGGAAGTGGAAAAGCGCGCGCATACAAACATAAACATTCGGCTAAATGCACGAAGTAACAACAATAACAAAAACACCTGTGCCCAGTAAAATTCAGTGTATGTACATAAGGAAGCGAGCGAAGTTTGTAGAAAAATACAAATTTGTGTAATTATTTTAAATAATAGTAAATTTTAAAAGATTAAAGAGTAGAGGAAAAATTTATAAAATTGATTGAATAAAATCCATAATAGCAGTTTAATGACCATTAGGGGTTGTAAAAAAACCAGGCAAGACAACACAAAGGCAGAAACGGCACCAGCTATCAGCTGCAGCCATAGCAATCAATGCTACAAAAAACAACAAACATAAAGTCAGTGACGTTTGCAAGTGACACAGAGCCTTCAGTTGCCATAATTGACGACCTTAAGTACCTGTGCATGGCTGGCCCTGAGTCGTTGCAAATCTTATGTAGAAATGTGTTTGTGGGTGTGTGTGTAAAAGCGCTTGATATCTGCAATTGACATTCGATGTCAAAGGCAAATTGCACTTGTTCTTATTATTATTATTGAACAGCTTGTTGTGTTCGTTGTTGTTGTGGCTGTTTGCCATTCATAAGCGTCAACTGTTGTCGGTCTGTATTTTTAATGGAAAACAGGTGTAATTGCGAAGTCTTTGTGCTTTGTGGTCGAGTCGCTTTACGGTATTCAAGGATACGGTTACACTTGATAACACACACCCACACACGCAAGTGCAGCAGGGTGGTTTTATATTTGTGATTTCTGCCTCATGAGCGCTGCAAGTCAAGCAGTACAAATCAATTTGTGCAGCAAAAACAAAAGCATTTGCATTGCGCCTGCAAAAATCAATAAAACCAAGCTATAAATATACATAAATTAAATAAATAAATAATAAAAGTAAAATGTTGGTATTGATGACAGTGTTTCTATGTGTGTGTTTGTAGTGTACTTTCAAGGCGTACTCAGTCTCGAAAAGGCGGTGTCTTTCGGAAGCAAAGAAAGTGAAAAGCTCACGTGAAAAAGAGCAGTAAATATATGTACAAGTGTCACATACATATGTACATACATATAAGTGCGTTTGTGTGTAAAATGTTTGTAGGATAATACAACGAATATATACATACATACATACAAGCTTCTCAAACAAATAAACTTACAAGTGTGTTGCAAGTTTATATTGCTGGTTCGTTGTACGTTCGAAAAAAAGTGAATCTTATGCCCGAAATTGTAAGCGCTTAGCAACGAAGGCTAACTACTTTACAGCTGCTTTACTGGAAAGCTTTCGGCAGCGCCTAGGCAAACGGATTATATTCCAGCAGCGAGGATGTTTGCCATGTACACCAAGTTTTGAGAGCCAAGCCCAAAAATAAAATAGCACAGTAAGTATCTACATTGTAAATAACCGTGTTGTTGCGAAAATGTTATTTTGTATGTCTGTATATTGTGGAAATTACTTCATTTTACGGCTGCTCTATTTATTAACCATGCCGCGCACCAAATAGCTAACGCTAATCTGCACATTTTCAACACTTTTCTCTTTTCATTTGTTTGCCGCTATAACGCCCTATTTTACCCTTGTATAGTGTTGTTGCGCTTTTTAGCTGCTTTTAAAATTAATTGATGCTTAATAAATTAATAATGATAAATATACCATAGTTTCTATCCTTTCTTATACCCTATACAGTTTTTGAGATATCGATCTGAAATTTTGCACACGTATTTTTCTCCCCAAAAAACTACCTATTTTTCGGAATCGTTGATATCGGATCATTAAAACATATACCTGCCATAACAACACCAACAAAACCAAGTTCTTGTATGGAAAACTTTTCTATATGTGTAGGGTATTATTGCTGCGGTGCAACCGAAGTTAACGCCTTTTATTGCTTTTACCTTTTTTTTTCTACAAATTATAATGTGATTAACGATTTTTACATTTTGCTCGCATATTTGCCCATTCAGTAGCTGTGATAGTGCTTCATGCAGAAATATGCGCATAACTATGTACGTGTGTGTGTATGTACGTTGTGTGAGACTTTGGCATTATAAACAATGTTGTTGAATACATAATTATGCGCGTAGAAACATACATTAATGCTGTGAATTAATATGTGGTATGCTGTTATGTGTGTATATTGACTACGTTTTTCTTATTAACAACATAACTGCGAGCATAACAAACGAAAGAAAAATATGAAAAAAATGCAAAGTGGCAGTTCCGTGCGGGGCACCGATGTTGGAAAACTATTTATTACAGTTTTATAAATTTTTTTTTTGTTATTTTTCTGGCGTGATCTATATTTAAGCATATTTGTTGTTAGCAATTTGAGCGGCAAAAGTATTTAGACGCTGGCAATCCGCTTCCTATTTCCGCTTTATGCGCCATATATGTATGTAACTATATATTGAAAATTATTAACTGTATAAGCTTAAATCTATTCCTTAGCGTAGTTGTAACCCAGTTTGGCTTAAAATGTTGCTAAATTTCAGCAAAAGTTTCCAGAAAAGCAATTTTAAGTTTCAAAATAATATCATATCTATAATAAGATTAGTCTATTAGATCGATATTAAACGTAAGAAACTTTTCATCAATTAATTTCACTGCAATAAAACTTAACTAAAGCTTTAAAACCAGTTCGCTTTTTATCCCGCATACAAATTTTTAGAAAATACGTAATTTCCATTAACCACAGCTGACTCAAAATAATGAGCAAGATTTATATTCTTAAGAAATCTTAAATAACGCACTTCTATTAATGAACTCATCACATGAGTAATTGCAAAAATATTTGTTGCTATATACTTGTACAATTTTTTCTATCAATCACTGCTGTTAGTACTAAACAAAAAAAAAATGCTTATAATTAAAATTAAAAAAAGAAATTTGAAAAAATTATGTAAACATTTCTAACATATCTTTATAGCTGTATTGTAATTTATAGTATTTCAAACTCATTGACTTAGGTTCAATTTAATTTCAAATATCTAACCAACGGTCATTCTAAACAGCTTCATTTGCTCCACTTTCGAAAACCAATTTAATTGCTTTAATTTGCTTTTAACTTCAAGTTGAGCAAGTCATACAAATCTACGTGCTGTTTCACTTTTACGTAAGCCCGTAACGAATAAACGAAAATTACCCAGCGCAAATTGTATTGCACGTTATGTGAAATGTGTTAAGTTCACTTTTACTTAATCGAATGATTAGCAAAAGCTGTGGTTAATTAAACTTTTTTCCGAAAACATGTTCAGATAAGTTTTTTTTTTTTCATTTGGTAAATAATGCTAAATAATGTCTTAGCGATAATGAAGTAGTGTAACTATTTGATTTGAGTTTATATTTTCTAAATTATTATAAGAAATAGTCGGCTAAAGGTATACCGTTAGTTCGTTGAAAGTTAAGATAGTATCACACTACTTTTAATTTGTCTAATAAACAGTAAATATCCACACAGTTTGAAACTAAATATGTTATACTTGAAGACCAAATATTTTCAAATAAAATAGTTTAAATTACCGTAAAATCTTCATTTAATACTGCTTTAAATTTCTGGTTGGATAAAAGTTTTATATATAATATATCGTGTTTCGACTATATCATGAAGCTACAGTGCCTTTCGAAAACTTGCATTAAGTGCTTTAACTAAAAATCTTGGTTAGAAAGTAGTGATGATAGTTGCTTAGGATGTACTTTTGATCACACTCATTTGCGAATGTAGCCTCATTATTCTTTACATACTTTTTCAATTAGATTTGTTCTATATGTCGCCGTTCAATAGGCTCTGTTGTGCGTTTGAAAATTTCTAAAAAAAATTTATTGTAGACCTTTATTAGTCTTTTTCATAACGTAGAGAAAGATATATTTTCATCAATGATAAAAGGTTCATTCCGGGTTCACTCCAAGTGAGGTTAAAAGCTCTTCCTTTTTTGCTCTAAAAACGTCCATAGAAAGATATTATTGTATATTTGAGAATTTGTAAAAATTTAGATTTAGAATTTTGCCTAAAAATTAATGTTATTAGAACGGATGGTGGCATTGATATCTTTTCAAATTTAAGTATTTTGGTTTCAGCTGAAAGCTCGAAGTATTTCAATGCTGATAAGCAGTTTTCATAGTTTCGAAGGTAACTGTAGCATTATAGATTATTGACACCACAAAAATCGGGTCTACGTAGCCGGAAGCGACCCGCATCAATCAACCAAAAACTGTCAACGCAGCAACGCAGCAAAATAATTTGGGGAATGTTTTCTGCGGTTACAACAACAACAAGAATAGTCTTTTTATAAAATTTTGGTATGTATAGATTAACCCAGAACCTTACATTCGGTAAAATTCATTGATATAAAAATTTAATTGTTCAAAATTTCATACTTTATTTACATACTTCGCCGGGAAATTTTGAAAATTTGGCCATTTTGCACAAAATCTACCAACACTTCTACAAATAATAAATTGTTAAAGTATATTCAAGGGCTAGTAAAGAAATTCATTATTTTTTCAATAGATGGCTTTAGTTATTTATATATAAGTATGATCGGGTTATGATACATGGCGTTAGAAAGATAAAATTATGAACTAAAAACCTTCTAGGATAGGCGAGTGGGATTACCGGTACATATTTGACCTAAATAGGGTCATTCTAACCATGCTAAATAGTGCTATATGTATATCGTAACAGAAAATTCACAGCGCGACCTTATGTCACACTAGAATTAGACAGGCAGTCAAGTATCTATTTTGTAAGAACTTCTGAAAAAATTAGTTCAATAAATATCAATGCTGAAAAAAAACACCAGCGCTATCTAGCAAGTATTTAGTTATAATACATAGTATGTATATCCAATAGGGGTACAAATATGTCTATGTTGGAATGAACTAACTAACTTTTCTTGCAATAATTTGTTTGTTGCACATGCTGTGTGGCACGTAGCGCCATCTTGTTGAAACCAGATTCTTCCCATTGCACGGTTATGATCGATCTATATCGCTCTCCATTGACAGTAACGGCGTCACCAGCTTCATTTCGAAAGAAGTACGGACCGATGATTCTACTAAACCAAAAACCACACCAAACTTTAGGTGAATGAAATGTTTGTTCATGAATAATTTGTGGATTTTCTTCACACCAGAAACAACAGTTTTTTTTTTATTTACCACAACACTCAGATGAAAGTGAGCCTCATCGGAGAAGATGATTTTCTTAAAAAAATCTTTATCGTTTTCAAATTGTTCCAAGGCAAAATCAACAAATTCTCCACGTATACGGTAGTCCAATGGCTTCGGTTCTTGAGTGAGAACAATTAATTTTATATGGATGCATGCCCAGGTTGTGGTTTAAGACAGTCACAACTCTTGAGAACGTCTTGGAATCGACAAATGGTGGTCTTCAGCAACAGTTGCCTGAACGGCTGCAATATTTTCATTACATGGATAGTAATCGTATCATTCCAAAACCCGATACATATACAAGTAATTCAGGCAATTTTTTCCATTGTGTATGAGAATTTTGTCACGTTTTTTTAAATGTTTTTTTATAAATATAAAAACAACAATTAGTGTTAAAATAGTAGCATTGGAAATAAATTTTAAAATGAAAAAAAAAAATGATGAAGCCGGGTTATTTCAGAAGCTTTGCTCATGCGCTTACTCACCTCGAATAAATAACGGAAACAATTTTACAAATGCCTACCCATATGTATGTATGTGCTCATATGTATATTACTTAAGCGTTAGTTATCTGCTTGAAGTCATGGAAGTAAACATACAAACATACATATATACTTACATTCATATATTTCTACATTTAAGCATATTTTGTACTTATACTTGTGTATAAGTTTCTGCTTAAGCTTGTTTTTATGTATTTCCAAGCACTTACGGATACATTACTCAAAATTAATTACAGTCTAGTATTATACAACAAACGGTAACTACCGGTCGGTAGGAAAGCTGCGCTTACAGTAAAAGGCATTGCGATCGCTGCTTAATTTTCATTACTGTTACTTGCATTTCCTTTTAATTAGGCGGCACTTGAATTTCCTACACACATGTAATATATTTATATGCATGTATGTGTATAATTATCTACATATAAGCACAACTAAACGCGGGTTCTGCTGCGCGCTTCGCCGTCGACTTGAATCATTTACACCTTGTCAGATTGACATGCACTAGTTCAGCTGCTCATTAAAAATCAGTTAAATGTTGAATGCCGTTTAAACGCCTATATATATCCATAAACACACACATATACATATATACAAAATTATATAGTGCGCGCTTTCAAAGCTTCTGCTGCTTAAGCATGAACACTAAAATGTACTCCAACTCAGAGCGATATCACCTGGCCGGGTTGGGCGGGTATGCAGTCGTGCAAAAAAAAAAAAAACAAAGATTACAAATTATATAGTTGAATACCATGACATTACGGTTTGTTTACAATCGTTGGCTAAACTGTTATTAGATCAATTATTCGGTTGCGGTTTTCAAGCGCATTTATTGCATTAGAATTGCAGCGCGTAGCAAATCACTTACTTTTATGTGTGTGGGTGTTTGTGTGTGAAGTGCAATGTCGCTTTGAAAATACTTTTATAAAATTATAACAACTTGGTGGTTAATGCTAAAAGAAAGGCAGCGTCTTAAGTCAGTTTATGTTGTGTCAAGTAAAAGGAATTTCATTTCATTTAGGTCACTTCCGCTTAACTGCATTACGTGTAAACACCTCTACGACAGAGGATACATTCACTAACGGTTTATGCGGTTGTGGTTATGCCTTTCACCAATTACCAACAAAGAGGCCAACATTTTTTTGACTCCCCACATTCAAGGAGTCAAGTATCAATGCTGTGTAGGTACGACATGCCTTAACCCATTATGAACAGGTTTATTTATGAATATTCGGAACTGTCTTAAATTTACGAATTAAACAATTTATTCGGAGATTGTAGCGTTGCTTTAGACAATATCCTATGCCAGATTTCGCTAAGCTATCTTGTCAAATAAAGTGTTTACCAGACAAGGTCATGATTTTGATCAATTAGTTTGTATTGCAGCTATGTGCTTTAGTGATTCGATCTGAACAATTTATTCGAAGCTTATAGCGTTGCTATTAAAAAAAAAATCTTTGCACAATTTCGTGAAGATATCTTGTCAAATAAAAAAGTTTTCTATACAAGGACTTGTTAGATTATCAATATCATCATATCATGAAATTCATGGGACCCACAAAAATTCGGTGCAAATTTTGTTTTACTGTTCTTTTGCACCTTTAACACTTTTATTTTGCACGAGCTGAGTTACAAGTTGTCATAGTTTTCAAGAAAATTTCTTCGATAAGCAGAAAATTCCATCATGAGTGCTATTTCTTTGTTTGTAAGGTTGGCTTCAGAGTGTTTATGTTCCGGTTATTTATTATCCAGTTATCGGAAACTTCATAGTAGTATTCTTGTTGTCATATCAAACTGTTTAGCGATTCTTCGTTTTCCTTTACTCAAGAATTGCAGCTTTGATAATAAGTATTTTCAACTAGAAAATGCTTCTTTTAACAGTATTAGGCAATGCAATCTAAAACCTTAGAGCGTCGAAAAACTCTCTCATAAAGCTCTTAAACTTTCCCTATGTTATTTCTTGCTACTTAAATATTTCTTGCGCTGCCAAATGTATAAGGAGCTCAAAATTTCAATTATAGCTTTGAAAAGTGTTCTTTTAGCTCCGATGTCATTAAAATTTTCACAACTTTTAATGAATTAAAATATAATAAAAATTTTCAAAACTTTAAATGAATTATAAGATAATAACAATGTTTTAAAAATTTTCTTTAAATATATTTAAGAATCATATAATTCCCAAGGACCCTCTAAAAACTTTGCTTAATAGTGCTAAGAGAGCTACCTAGAAGTATTTAGTTGCGAAATAATCAGCTCCAAGAGTAGTTTCTTCAATGAAAAATTTCAGAAATACTGGAAATGTTAAAAGATTGATGCTGTTACAAACGCCAAAAGGCATTTAACTTTGACGGTTTAGATTGGCGGTACATTGTGATACCTAAAACTTCTGTGTATTGATCATAAAGATCAACATAAATGGACAAAGTGTCTTGAGCCGGCTAATATAAGTTTTGGCTATCTTTCCTGGTTCGCCGAAAGTATGACTACCGAGATGTTTCAAACTCAGTATGGCAAAAGTTGAACAATGAAGGAGAGAGTGTCTGAATTTACTACCTCACTTTTCACCATGCAACTTAGACAATTGTTTTATATACAAGTAAACTCTGGCTATCTAAAGTGACAGTTCATATTTACTTCGATATAGGGCTCTTACTCGAATGTGAAGCAAATCGGTATCTCTGCGCTGATTTTTTAGCTTTAACTCACATCCCAAATAGTGGGTGAAAATTCAGCAGCTTTATATTAAGCTTACTGTCTTCTGTTTGTTGGCGCGGTGAGAACCTTTTACCCTGAGAGCACGTATGTACTTTGAATTTACCTCAAATGGGTTAAGCGGTCGTATTTTTACGAAGTATTATGTTTTCTTCCAGTTCATCGAAGTCATTGCAACAATGGCAAACATTCTTTGCAAACACTCGCACACGCAATTCGAAATCCATAAATGTGTGCATGTGTGTAAGTGTGTGTGGTGGTACGTGCTTGCATGCAAACTACTTAAAGACAAAGGAAAGTCACTTAGTGAAATGCAGACGAATGCATGCAGCTGCCACAAAGAGCACTCAGCCTGCAAAACAAGGAAGTGTCTTAGCCATGTTAGGTCTTGCTTAAGCGCAGACTTTGTTGTTTCGCCTCAGAGTGCGAGTAGAAGTGGCGAGCGCGCGCAGCATCAAAAGCGGTCGACACAAAGGAAGACACCAGCCTGAAAAGCAACAAAAGAACAAAGCGTTAAGAAAACCAACATTTAAAGACGCACGCGAACATATGCAATGGAAGTATATACATACAAGTATATATACATATGTGCATTAAATATATACAAGTACAGGGGCTTGTATCCATAGTCGCACCGAAAAAAGTGAGTGTATCGTACCGAAACTGGTTTAACCGCTTTTTTGTGTTCTGCTCTGCTACGCGCTCACAAGGAAAATGTAACTTGTTTCCCCCTGCACAGCGTCCCTCCTTACCCCACCTTATTAATTTCGGTGTGTTTGGCAGTGTTGTTGTTTTGTTGCTGCATTCTATCGTTGCTCGAGTCACTAGCTCAAAGCATATTGTTGACTCTTGATGTTATCGTTGTTGTTGTAAGTTGCATGTTTGTTATTGTTTTGCGCATGCTGTTGCCCTCACTTGCCATGCTGCTGCCGCTGCTGCTGCATTTAATGGCCGCTCGTCTTCAACGTTGACTTCTGCTGCTGCTCGCTATGTTGCTGTTATATTGCTTTTTATTTCGCTGGTTTTCCTATTTTTTTGCCACTCTTTGGGTGTCTTACTCATCATTAGCATTTACCGCATAACCGCAACACAAGCAATAAGAGGTAACAAAAATTTTAACAATCTCGACGCTGATACTCGTAGCCACTGGCAGTCTGGCACAACAAAAACGTTCACTAGCAATCTTTATGATTCATGGCTTAAATGGCTGTTGTTGCAATTGCTTGATTTTTCTATACACACATACACACACAAGTGTAATTCTAGTTGCTAGCCTTATAAATCTGCGTCAGCACTTTTATGTGTGTGTTGCTCGTCGCGTTTAAGCGTTTGTCTGTGACTTTATGCTGAGGGCTTTGACTTGTGTTCACCTTCTATCGATATGTCTACGTTTTTCTTAACATTTTTTGTTCGCGCATTTGTTCTTTGCTGTTTCGCTTGACTGGCGCTTGTTGCAGCATTTCCTTCCGATTGGAAAAAAATTAATAACCCCATACAAGCATACAAATCACAAGCAATGTTGTTGGCAATTACAACAAATTTGTCGAAGTTTTATGATAAATCGTTTCAACGTTTGCTGTTGGATAGACAGAGTTCACGAAACAATTTTGTGTTGCTACAATCAATCAAATTTGTATGCGCTTCTTGCTTAAAGTTAAATAGCAGACATTTAGTAGGAATTAATTTTCGTAGAGATCTAAAAAAGTACCAGAAACAATCGAAGTATTCAGGTCAGCCAGCTTTGGCATGTACAAATCTAAGCCCATGAGTTACTAAAATCACAGTGGCCCGAAAAGACCCTCTGGAAAATGTAAATCCGAAGTCTGGCCTAGCAGACTTCATACTACAAATGCAAGTTTAAAAAAACCTGAGAGAGAAAAAATAGTTTTTCCATATTCCCAGAATAAACTGCCAAGGCCTGCCTTTTTGGCTTCTTTTTGAGTACTTAATGCTGTGAAAACCTATATTGAATTCAGTGTGTCAAATTTCGAAGTAGTAACTTAATCCAGTGCATACTTCTTTTTTCTTATATACTTTTTCATAATTAAAAGAATAATAATAAAAAGAAAAAATTATTGAAATATAAAATTTAGTCTTTGCGACAATATATCAGTCTATTAATTCGTAAAAAAAAATAATTTTGGTTTGATCTTTATATGAAATATATTATCAACTCAAAAATATTTGAGAGATTACATTAGTTAACCAAGAAAGAGAGTGATTGTGACAAGATAGCTGTTTTATAAACGATCTATCTATCTATCGTTCATGACGTCACAAACCAATGTATTTTTTTATGTCAAAAGTACTTCAAACAGCACAACAGGATGAAACTGTCGTAATATCCATCAATGGTCTTGATTTCAAGAGAACGTGAATTATCTATTTGATTAGGATTGATGTTAAATGTCACAAAACACTGTTTCGAGTTCTTTCGTGCCATTCCTTATATTTTATTATATTCTAGTAAAAATGTCTAGTCATGATCGACGTTTACTAGAAAATCTCTGGCAGTACTTAAATATTTTTGGTAAACTACTACATTAGATATAACATTTAGAGTATCAAGTGTCGTATTTGCTAATATTTTCTACGATTAAACGAAAAAGTGATTGAATCTAGGCAGATAATATAAAATTTCCATACGATGGTAGCTCAAAAAATACGGCACCCTCCACTTATAACACTTGACCTTCTGACATCTGTCAAAAGCTTAAACTTACAGTTAGCTTTTTAGTTCAAATTTGATTTTATCGTCTCCACCTCTAACTATTAGCTAGAATGACGTCAGCAAATTGATAATATTTACATTAATTACCTATGCAAAAAGTTTAGTTCGCGTGAGGCGTAAATCACTTAATACAGTTATTAAATAAAATGATATTCTACCGCAGACATATCGAAACACCGCAGACTATGACTCATGCCGATAAAAATTTAATATTTGCAAAGATGGCCAATCGCAAATTAGCAAAACTCATTTCAGTTTATTGATAAACAAGACTTTCAGTGCGATAAGATAAAGTTTCTGTATAACCACTCGTGAAATGCCTGCAAATAATTGCTATCGTTGGCAATAAAAGTTATTTTCGCACCTCTTTATTGAAGCTACAATGTTGAAAACAGTGAAAACAATTAATGAATTTGCTTATTAATAAATTATATATGCAAAACTGTATCCATATATGTATGTTTAAGGTTTATTTATTTTATGGAGCAAAAATTGACATGTAAACGAAGTTGGCATTCTTCTGGAATTTTTATATCAGTAAAGGTTTTGAATATTTTTTGTATATAAATAAATTTTTCATGTTTGTGGAAAGCTTGCTGCTTGTAAGCAAACTGTAATTCTTTAGTCTTTTTATATTCGCCACAAAATTATAAATATAAAAGCAAAAAAATATTTTGAATTTATTACAAATAAATATTGATTTATTAAAAATATATGAACTCTAAGCATAATATCGCTTTTTGCTTTTGCCCGCTTAAGTGTTTTATGCCACTTATTTGTTCGTTTCGCTACTTTTCTAACTTTGTTGAATCGAAGATATTTGTTATATAATATATATTTTATTTGGACTTCGTTAACTGTTGATCAGGTCTGCTACATATATGCAAGATATTAAATTGGTCCCGTTAGATTCATTGTAGTACATATAAATTCGTTTATATATATTTTTCCCTACATTTTTTTATTATTTTTTGCTTTAAATATATTTTGACGTAGCTAAAGCTCTAGCTATAACAAACAGCAAAGCAAACGTAAGACACATTCTTAAGTTTATTTGTTGAGCCATCAAATATATTGATAAATACAAACAATTATGGCTCGCGTAAGTGTTCAAATCACAGAATAAATATATATATTAATAAAGTGCGCAAATCTTAAGCAATAACAAATTTCCAAACAAATGCGTAAAAAGCTTCAAATATAAGTAAGTAGTGGGCGGTCCATATTATATTTTATTTTTTAACACTCCGAAAAGTCCCCAAACTTCAATTATGTTTCCAATATATTAGGTACGCGATTTCATTCATTTGGCTACTTAGACTTATTTCAGGAGTAACTAATTCTATTAACTTAGTTTTTAAGAGCTTCGTAAATGTTTCTAATTTTTTCTATCCTTACAAATGAGTTGCTTTAATGATTGTTCACATAAGATTTATGCTTCGCGATCGAAGTCTAATCATAAAACAAGTCTAACGTTATGAAAATACTGTTTCACCGAATCTAAGCTACTATTTCGATGTGATAGATTGAAAACTCTAGAAACGCTACATATGGTTAAAGTTACGAGCTCCTCGGTGGGGCTCGTTATCCTGTTGTAAGAACGTCAGGCCTTCTTCTTTCTCCTAAAATAATTTTAATATGACTTTGTATCTCTTTCTGTTATCCAGTGGTTTCGCGTAGCATTTCATTAAAAAAATATTAAACGCGTTTTTCTCAAAACTATATTTTTCAGATTTGATACGGTGATTACTCGTAGAAAAATTATCCGCTCAATATCAAACTTTTCTTGCATGGTCTGCATATAGTTTTCCATACAATGACCTCCCAGTTTTTTGATCCGTTCAAAAATCGAATTTTGGCAAGCCAAAAATTTTCATTGATTTTGAAAATTTTTGGTAAAATTCCACTTATTTTTTCAAAAACGCCATTATTCTTTATTTTTCGATCTTAGGTCGTTCATCGTTTCATCATTAATAGAGATCCTTTTCTTTTAGCGCTGTCGGAGATCACGTGTAACTTGAAAAATACTTCTTTCTTTTTTCAAAAATTTTACTGTGTGTTCTTAAAATATGTATACATGTAGCTTTAAAATTTTAAAACACTTGATTCAGTAGTTTTTTTTTGTTTTTAATTCCCAAATCCCATTCGCCTTGTTTTAGGCTGCCACATTATTTGTACTCCTTAAAATATGAGTTTCCTTCCTCAAAGATTTCTGTGAGACTGAAATGAAACTTATCTATAGTCTACCTAAGATCTTCTCACCACTGCTATTAGTTTATTTAGGAAACATTTTATGCTGTTATAAATCTAGTTAAAATTTTCACTCTCTAAATGCTTAGGTTTTTTTATTTCACTATTACTTCTTCTGCCACGGGGATATGATAGTGTCTTTCATCAGATGTTCCAACGGTAAAGAGCTAAATAACTAACTTTATATATTTATTTGAACTACCTAATATAAATGGTATGCTTAAAGTTTACACCCTAGATAGGTTAGGAGTTAAATCCACATATATTTGTGAGCCTATTTGTACTGATATTTATTGCTTTCACACAATTTCGTCATATTTTTATTTTGATTCTCGCTAGAAGAATGCACATAGGTTTATAGGCAGTATACAGCTTGGTTGAAATGTTGGTTAGTCTCACCAAGAAATAGCACTAGAACTAGCTCCACATTTTTTTTTCTCAAGTTGGTATATCTGTCGTGAGAGCACATGCAAAGTTACAAGTCATTCTGTCAATTAATTCTTTGTTTACAAGCCATCTGAAGCTGACGTGTCAGAGTATTTTTTTATTATGGAAACATTTTAATTTCGCGCAGTGATTAGATTCTTTGTTTTGAAAGGTTTAAAGAAAATAAGTTTTATGAACAATTGTTAGAAGTGTGTAAGGAATCTTCAAAATGCACCGTTGAATTTTGGGCTGGTGAATTTAAACGTGGTCATACTAAGCTTGAAGAAAACCGCAACCACACCAGAAATCATTGCGTAAGTTCATAATATTGGTAGAGAAGATCCAAGTTTGGCTAATGGCATAGACATCTCAAACGAATGAGTACTTCATAATTTACATGGAGAATTACATATAAAAAAGATGTTTCGAAAGTTAAAGCCGTTAACGTTCAACAAAATCTGGATCGAAAACAAATTTTTCAGCATAATTTGGAGCGTTTGAAGCAGAATAAAACCGATTTCTTGCGTCGTTTTATAACCATGGTGAGACTTGGATCTACACCAAGATCCTGAAACAATTTCCTCGGGAAAGTGTTTTTCGTCAGATGAAGAAGCTATACAGCCGTAGACGGGTACTTTGCAGAGTTTCCGAAAAGTCATCATAGGGACGGCATAAAATTCGAGGTTCATGCGAATAAGTATATTGATGTTAAGGGAGATTGTATTGAATAAAAAAATATATTTGGTACCAAAAACAGTATTTTTTCATTTCAAGCGCAGCAACTTTTCAACCAACCTGTATATGGTATATACGCTTTTAAAAATCTAACTTTATGGTGGACTTATGAACTTACTTTCATATTCTTATACCTTTTTGTAATACCACTTTGTTATTCTTATTGTTGCTGTTGTTGTTTTTTAACTGTTTTAGCACCAAGTGCAATTGTAACAAAAGACTTTAACCTGCATCGTGCCATTTTAAATGCATGGCAAGGCATTACAGCAATAAGACCAAATGCAACGGCGCCTGTTTACCACTGCGTAACAGTTAATTGTAACTGCGCGTGTAGTTGTGCCAGTAAACGCTACAACTTGTTTGAGCATTAGCATTTGCATAAACATACGATTCCGAACACACCCAACAATTTCTGATTGGAAGCGACTACAATTAAGTGAAGTTAGCTGCCTTTTCTAAGCGCAAGTGCTCGCTGTACTTGTTGCACGTGTGTGCTCAACACAATTATTGTTAATTTTGCGCACGTCACCTTGCTTTAAGGTCATAACCAAATACTTATTTGCTTTACTAGCCCCACATGTAGGCCAGTGGTTATGTGTGCTAAACAAATATGCGCTTAAAATTATACAAAGTACACATGGCTATTTATTTATAACGCTTTTAGTGAAATATACACACACATAGCGCAGTTACTTATCAATATTGACATACAAAACTTATTTTTAAAGTTTTTTTCAATCGCTTTTGAATTACTCTTTGAATTGTGGTATGCCGTCGGCTACTTATTTATCTAGTTAAACGCTTGAAGGTAGAATATTCATAGTTAAGTATACACTATCCACTTTAGGCCGCTGTATTGGCAGTTGGAGGCTTTCGGTGATTTAGTGGGCAAAAGACATAACACAACATATTGTTGTTGTTGTATGTCTTCCTTAACTTTAAGGTTGCGTTAAAAGTCGGAAATAAAGTACAATAAACAAACTTGAACTTGGATACCACACAAATTGTTTATTGATAAACTAACGCAAATCGTGCAGAAATATGTATTATTTATTCCGTGTGTATAATATGATAAATATTATATATGGTAGAAATAATATATGGTGGAAGTAGATAAAAACTTAACCTTATATTGACTTACGGCCGTATATTAAATATTTGATAAAATTGTTTTTGTTATTCTTTTCAAGTCATACAATACATACTTGTGCTTAACTTATATTTATAAAATTAATTTTTTTGTTAACAAAAATCATCGAAAACTTTTGTTCGTTAGTGCAATATGTTTCAGCCAAATCGCCTGGAGTTTGGTTATGAACCTGAGGGATAATGGGAGAAAAATTTTAAACTTAAACTTTCACTAGTGCCATAAAAATTTATACAAAATATTATGTAATTGAAGTATATATTAGTTTGAGCGTTTATTTTATTTATTATTCTTCAAACCTTAGTAAGGTAGTTTAGAATGCTCAATTTTATAAATCATCTTAACTTGTGACTACTTGCGCGAAGTTTTGTCGAGTATTTTTGGAGAGACTCTTGCTAGGACATTGATGACTCTTTGTTATATCTTTTAAAATAATTTTACAATGCTATTAATAACTTAAAGACTTTCTCATCTACTTCAAGTGGAAGCACGATCTAAAACAAGATTCCGCTTTGATTGTGTTAATGTTTTCAACGATTTCGAGGTCCGAGTCTTCATGGATTGTGGCCCTTTATGTTGTAAAGTGGGTTTAACAGTAATACTACAGCCGCTGTGAACAGCTCAGAGAAGAAACTCCCTGCGTTTGACCGCTGGCGACACAGCAAATAGACCGGTTAAGCCCAATTCTACCACCGACGTTGCGGCTGATATCCTAACCTGTTTTTCTTCATTCTTGACCATCATTTTGAGTTTTATCTTCAGGGAAACTTTCATCTCATTAACCATGCAGAAGTAGATATACTCCTTCCTCCCCCAGTGTTGTAAGCATAGCAAGCTACCAGAAAGAGAAAGACGAATATATACTCTTGTATTAGCTAGATGCTTCTTGCTTGCACTGCCAAAACCTGCTCAAAAAACTAGTCTAGATATCAAGCCATGGCGGTGACAGCAGCGAAATCCATTGCCCAGACGACACTGGCGAGAGGAATACAGCTAAGAGAATCTTTACCGTGACGCTTTTTGCGAAGTTTAATTGAGACTTCTGAATTAGATATTATTCTGATACATCATCCAGTTCAGTCAGCAGTGGAGATGTTTCAGTGTCTCTCTCATGCCCACTTCCTTGCACTTGCTACATGTGTCATCGTCTTTTCGAGACCATATGAGTAGAAAGCTTCTGTGTTCGCTCGTAATTTGACTTGAACTATTCATATTAGACTCGTACTATCCCCATTATTTCCAAGTAAAAGTTAGCATCTAACTACTAATAGATTAGTAATGATGATTGATAACAGGATTACCGAACATGTCGCGGAAGATCGAATAATGTTTTGAAGTTTAGACAAATATTAATCGTTTTTATGGCTTTTAAAAAGTTGTTTTTACGGTTTCGATTAGTCTGGTAGTCTATGATATATATATGCTTGAGATTGAGAATATGGACAAGTAGTTATTCGTCATAAGTGTTAGTTTCTGTGAAAATTATTCAGCAACTTAGCCTAATAAAATAAACTCTATTAAATTTCCAAGAATTTTATACTTAAAAAAAAAACTTTCATGCATGTATGTGCAAAAAAAAATATTCTAACCTTGAAAATAAACTCAGTAAAATCGATTACGAAGCATGCAGCATGCAAGACTTGGAAAGAAATTGCTAAAACTACGCTTGCATCATTTGTGCTACAAAAACAACATAACGGCTTATTTACAAATCGCCGTATCGCATTGCCAATATAGGCAAGAAAAGAAAATGCCAAAGCATAAAGAAATGGAAAATAATGATGCAATACTATTGGCAGCGCAACAACAACGATAAAATATGACACACTGAACATTTATGGCGCTCTCTTGATGACAGTTGACAACCATAAAGGCTAAACAGCATAAAAAATGTATATGTTTTCATTAACATAAATTTAGACATTTATTTCAATATGGATGAACTCAAGTGAACGAGTAAATAGTCGAATATGCCATATAAAGTTAAATAGAAAAAAATTGTAAAAAATTGCAAAATTAATTTTTTTAATAATAAAAGTGTAGAGTTTCTTCAGAAAATTAATAATATTAAGAAATTTTTTTATATTTTTATGGACTTTTTTTGATTGTTTCTTGATTTTGCTTTTAATATTTTTATTTAAATTAAGATTCAATAGATTCCCATAAAATGTTTGTGCCATTTTGTGCACAATTGTTTCGAATTGCTGATTGCTTTTTAATACATTGTTGCTATCACTGCTGCTGCTGTTGTTGTTGTTGCAGTGTTGAACTATTTCAGAGAATTTCTTGTATGTTCTCTGCTATTTGGTAAGACGTGAAATAGGTCTGCGGACAATGCAACTATCTGCAAAGAAATGGCTTCGAATGAGCCGCTATTGAAATACACACGTATATATATGTATGTATGTATGTATGTATATATGTTTGTTATATGTGTCTGTTCACAAAACGCCACAGACAGCTGTTGTGCGCAATTATTAATATTTTTGTTGTTATAATTTATTTTGTTTTCTGTCCGAGTTGTAGCTTTTTATGTTGCCTCAGCACAACAGAGCGTTTCATATATGCATATGTGTACATATGTATATACTCCATTTACCATAAAAACATAATGCTTCATCGCTTGTTGCTCCATCTGCATCGCTGCATATTTAGACATACTTTACGCACGCGTATCAGCATATCTGTAACGGTTTGCAACAATATGGCATATTAAAGCTTTTGCTTGCTGATATTTCAATGATTAAGACATTGGCATACTTTTGATGAATTTATTATGGATTTTCGTTACGTTACGAATCGTCAACATATGTCGAATAGACGAACAAATAAACAAGTCGTTTGTTTTTGAAATTTATGGTATGATTATATTATATTAGGGCCACTCTTTTGGCACTTAACCGTAGCAAAATAATTGCTTAATAGCAACTAACTACCATATGTGTTATGGTTCCAAGAGGATTATGTGTTTATAATGAAGAGTAGAGATAGAGTTACAAAAGTCGTAACAGAATTCGAATCACTTTAATACTCGGTAACAGCTGGTCTACGGGCACTTAAAACTCATGCAACGACAACAGTTTGGTCCATACACGATTCATATCACGAAAAAAAGTTTTACCCTCTAGCGGTGTGTTTGAGTCAAATTAGGTAATTAAAATTTAAAAGAGTTGAAGTTATGCAAAAGTAACATTTGAGACAAAAACATCCTTTAAATAAAAGTTCGACTAGGGTATGACTGACTAGCTTTTGCTAAGTTGACATTGAAATACCTTATATGTCATATATTCGGTGAACCGGGAGAACTGTCTTAACAAGTTTGTGAGAAACTAGCTTCGCTTCGTCGACACATGAGGATCTCTTTATCTATAGCTCCTAGATGTTCTATAAAAAATCGATATTTGCTGTCAAAGTGGGTTCCTCGTGTTCTCCGTTGAAACTAACCTAACTTAAATTTGTCGAAAGAGTATTTTGCTTTCCAATTGCATTGCTCGTCTAAAGTACCACTTGTTGCCAAGCGTGATTCTACGCTGAACTTTCAGGTTGACTTTATTTACATTTTAAGTAATTTGTGATAGGCCTTACAAGTGTTTAAAACAATGAGAATAATCTTAGTTTCATTTCGAGTAATATTTCACGAATTATTAGTTTAATCGAAAGCTTAGTTGGGGTTGAAGAACTTTAAGAAGACATTACTATATAGCAAAAGCTTTGGGTATTCAGAAGGGTTCTGATAACATCGCACATTTTATCAGTTTTAATAAATATTTTTCCAGGTATATCATACTTATATTAGATTTAACTTCAGTTCCAGAGCTCGATTGGGGTTGGAGAACTTAAAGAGTCATTTGTATTTCTACAGCAGTTAGAATACGTCAGCTTGTATTTTTGATATATGAAACATAGTTTTCCAATCAAAATTTTAAGACTTTGGAGGTTCATAAAATAATCTGATGATGAGATGATGAGATTGACCATTCTCTTTAAATTTTCTGAAACATTTTAGTAAAATTGGTTACAGTTTAAAGTATTGAAAATGTGTGCTTTATAAATGTTATTTGAGCATATCTGGACCTTACTCGTTTCCTACATTTTAACGATTGAATTCATTTCACAAGCCAAATGTTTATTGCGTTCGAAACGTGACTGAAATCAATATTCTTGGTTTGCTGCGCTGACATCAGTATGTATGTTTGTATATGCAATATTCTCACGATCCAGTGGGTGAAAGTTCTTTAACCTGACAGTATACAACAACCAAAAACAATGAGTCGAGCGATGATGTTATAAATATGAATATACATTTTTTTCTATGTACTTGTATGTATGTGTATATGTATATGTATGCACAGAGATATAATTTCATTATTTACTTTTCATTTCACGCTACTCAAACAAAATTTGCACACACATGCACACAAATGTAACGGCAAATATTTATGCACAAATTCTCATTTAAATAAGCAGCGCTGCCAATTAAAGTCAATCTTTGGAACGCTAATTGAATTTTATGCTAAAAAACATGACGAAATTGTTTTCATTTCAACTTTTCGAAGTCGAAAATGTTTACAAAATAATTAGAAAATTATTCTTATGTAAACTTTGGGAGCACGAAACTCGCTCCAGCAGAGGCGTCGACTATTGGCGTATGAGTGTGCGTGTATGCGTGAGTTTGTGTCATTAACCGGCGCAACGAGTTGGCTTGGGGGCACGTCAGTCATTTGCCTTTCATGGAAATAATCATCTAATGCCTCTAATGATGTCGTTCGGAATGCGTTGGCTTCTGTTTTTTCGATTGTAGCATTTTTGCTTAATTTTTTTTTTTTTTTGCAAATATAATACATTTTTTTTCCGCATGCCATTATAGCATACATTTATTGTAAGTGGATATATTGCTTCGTTTTTGCCACTAAATGTGCTGCGGAAGTAACTTGTCGGCGCGACACAATCGACAAAGCGTATTGTCTGTCGCCATTTGTAAGCGCTAGCTTAGCTAAATAGCTAGCTTTTATGCAAAAGTATATGTATATATATGTTTGTTTGTGTATGTATATGAGCGTCACGAATTTAATGAGCGCAAATTTTGCACAGCAGCGACAATAATTCATCGAACTGTGTGTGCAACATCTATTCACAGCCAAACAAATGCTTGCAACACTTTTGTGTTTTTGTAATTCCGTTAGTTTTGCTGTGTTTTTTTGCATTGTACTTTATATGCATAGCATGCAAATTCCATCGCCCAGATACTTTTTCAAATCCGTATGTGGAGCTATTAAATACTTGCATGCCACAAATTGACGTAGCCAGTGCGATTATTGTTGCTGATGGCTAATGCAGGGTGGGACAATTGTAGTATGATATTTTATAATTTATTTAAGCTTAAAATTTTTTTAAATTTTTGTTAAATTAACGGTTTTATGAACTTGCAACAGCGCGTTGATGCTACCTAAAGTCTTGGTTGGTCAGTTTGTGTGCAACTATATGCTATAGCAGTCCGATCTAAATAATTTGTCAGGAGATCGTACCGATAGCTTGGACAATAGTCTATACCAAACTTCGTGAAGATATCTTGATTGTAATCGTTCAGTTCGTGTGACAGCTATATGCTATAGTGGTTTAGAAAAATGAGCAGCTTCTTGGAGAGAAAAAGTCGAGCGCAAAAGTTCAAATCGATATCTCGAAAACGGGGTCATATAAATTTCTTAGGGTTTCCAAGGTTTTCTTCTGTGTATTACCAACTTTGTGGCAAACTTAATATATCCTGTTCAGCGTATAATTTCAAATAAACCACCCTGTATTTGTGTTTGTTTTAGAATCTAGTGCTGATGCTATGGCAAATTGTTCATACATTTTTTGCATTTTCTAGTTCGTTTGCTCTGGCAAGTGTCGTAATGTGCTTGCCATTGTTTTATTAGAGCAAATTGAATGCAAAATTTAGTGCGGAAGTGCTGTATTTGCAACACATAACAAAATTTGCATGCAATTGCCACACGGTAGTCGTCAATGACTTATTTACATATATATGTACTTGTGTAGGTACCTACATTTGGGCGTGTTGTAAGCGATTTGGACTTTCGAGCGTTATTTGTTAAGCATTTCGACTTGCTTAACTTCTAAAATAAATGGGAGGGACTTTCACTATAAGTGGGCAAAACTAATGGGTGTGATTAGCAAAATTAAGTGAAAACGTGTAATAATTTATTAGAGCTTAGTTTTACGTAATATGTAAAAGTACATAATTAATTTTTTTATGCATGAAGTGGTATATCAAAATGTCAAGGAGTTTGTGGAATATTTTAAAAAATATATATATTCTTAAAGAAAGCGTTTAATTTTGTTTTAAAATTTGAATATATTTTTTGAATATTATTTATTAAAACCTTTTAGGAGTAGAATCTAGAAATTTCCATTAAAAAATGTTTTGAAAGAAATCTTCCATGAATGGTACGCTCTAACCGCCACGTGGATTATATTGACATTTAATTTGTAAAAAAAAAAAAATTATCTAAACAACACTAATCCTCAAACAACTTATGTACCATGGTTCTTGGTATAACCGGAGTTCTTCTAGTATTTTCTTTAACCATGAGTCTTTGCTTTTCCAAAAAGACGATGGTTTCATAACAATACACATTTTTTCAAGTTAGGTAATCGTCTTCGATACACCACTGTTGATACCAACTGTCACAACAGACTGGCAGCATTTTCTGCGTTCTCTCTCTGAAGCATGCGCAATTGTGTGGCGTTTCTTGATTTGAGAGCATCCATGACTTAAGTTTTCTGAGAGAAATTATATTTTATTTTCAAAATGACGAATCGAAGAGGGCTATTTATTGTTTACGAGCTAAAACACCATTGAGTAATCGGCTTGTTGTTAAAATTATTCAAAAGCTCAAAGAGTGTTATCTCAGTGACAGTAATATATTTGGGAGGGAATCATAATTGGTACTCCAAAAAAAAAAATGGATTTAGATTTCATTATACTAAAAAACCCTTTGGATACAAAAAAAAAAAAATTGAACAAAAATATTCTAAAAATAAATTCAAAACCTCCGTAAATTGCATGCAAATCACTGCCATGTTTTTGTGTTTTATAGTCTCATAACGACCATAATTCTGCAAACCAAACAAATTTTTCGCAACTGCTAATTATGTGCCAACACTAAACAGCTCAACACTTTCAATTTCGAAATCATATTTCTATAAAAACACACAATTATATACCACAATTGTAAAATTTTTAATAAGCTTCTTTATCTTCCCTTAAAATGACCACATGCACACCCCAACACAGTAGTTATCAGTCCAAAAATAATTAGTCTGCTAAACTTGACTCAGCTTGAAGCCAAGGCTGACGCTCAAATGACCAATGTGGCTTAAAAGATCGTGTTACTTCTTGTTTTTTTTCCTTTCGCATGCATAACCTGCTTTTAACGATGGCGTTTGTAAGTAGTTATGGTTAGCATAAAAATATTTGCTTTTATTTTATTTTGAGTTGTTATTGTACACGTACATTTTTGGCTGCCAGTGTTGTGTGATATAATATTTTTTTGTTTTATACCTGTTTGTGTTTCATATTTGCTGTTATTTGAGCTGACCTTGAATAGCTCTTTTTTTCTAGTTTATGTTTAGTGTTGCGTAATACGTATAAAGTTCTTAAATTCTCTTTGCACAATATTTGTTATTGTCATGAAGAATCCAACAATTGCAAACGAGGTATATTTTATTATGTTTTGCCACCTTTTGTTGAGCTCTACCGAAAGTTGCGCTTTAAATGTTTTCATGATTA
Source organism: Bactrocera oleae (assembly GCF_042242935.1). NCBI lineage: Eukaryota > Metazoa > Arthropoda > Insecta > Diptera > Tephritidae > Bactrocera > Bactrocera oleae. The sequence goes on from NC_091539.1 coordinate 60,593,774, forward strand.
CGATCTATTAACTTATTAGCACGGAGTAAACGATCATCTGTCATCGAGGGTTGTTAGATGTACACCAGTATTATAGGGCCTGCACAAAAGATTTAAGAAATTTGTGTATGGTCAATGAGTTTATTGTAGGTTTAAGTGAATCGGCTTGATATTGGACTGCTTTCCATGACGTTTCAACCAACCAAGCAACTTTGAAGCTTTGTTATGCTATAACTATCGTCATCGCCGATACTTGCATTCGGGGTTTTGAAATTTTTTGATGCTGTTTAAATGAAAATTTGTCCAGAGGATTTATCAACAGAAAATATTTAGTACCCTATCTAAAAAAAAATCTAGATTACCGACTACCTATTGCCGAATACATATTTAAGTGTTTTTATTTAAAAATTTCAACTGGCCTATACTATAATCCTAGTCATGAAGCTTAACTTTATTTTAAGGGAAAATAAATATTTTTAATAAATAAATTTCATATACTTGTAATTTTGCATTTAAAATTATAGACATTTATAATGTATTAATTCTATATCTTATCCAACATCTTGATGCTATACCGGTTATCTTCAATAGATAGAGTAAGTAATATGTGATATTTTATTTATACTTTCACCAATTTTAAAATTTAAACCATACTTGAGAGCTATTGAGATAGCTATATATAAAATTCTGCTGATACTTTAATACTTAAAATTATTGTTAATTACTTAGAATACTTGAGTGGTCTAAATAATTTGAATTTTTTTCATCGATCAATATTTGATATTACAAATAATCAGCTATGATTATTACAACCATTTCTGGTATCTGTCAAAATTGCTATTTATTGCCCGCAAAAGATAATCAAATTACTAACTGATACAATTACAAGTGCCAAATCGATTAAATAATTACACTCAAATGTCAATCGAAAAAATCTTTATCACTGCATTTATTTGGCTGCAGCATTGAGAAGCCGCCACTGCCTTATTAGGTTCAAAATATGATGAACACAAAATCCAAAATAATTATCGTGTACTTGGTTTTGTCGTGGCTAGTAGTCAATGGCGTTATAAAGTGGCAGACAAGAGCAATGACAATAAATAACTAAGTACCAAGCAAAACTACAAATAATTACTTCATAACTGAATGCATAAAAATTTCGCTACTGTATGGAGTAAAAAATGTAATTATGATGGCTCTGCGGTAATTAGCTGTATTGGATTACACGCCCACATAAGTGCTTCATAGGAAATGTTAGAAATTTATAAGCGAATGTGTGAGTGTGTGAGTGTAAGGACAGCGTTGAGATGATAACATAAAAGTGATGTAATGGCTGCATGAAAAAGCAGAGGAAAATAATGATAGCTGTAATGGAAAATATTGAAAGAGCAATGAAAGCGTTGCAATTTCAAAGCGAAACCACTAAACTATAGCCGCAATATCTACATATATGTTATACCTATGTATAAACATACCTATATGAAAAGCAACAATCTAAGTAGTAGTTAGTGTATTGTAAAACAAGTTGAGGACAATTGATATTGGAGTTCATTGAAATTTAATGATATAAAAGTATTTCATTGCCTTATATATGTATACTTATTATTAAAACGAAAGTTTTTTTTTGCTTGGTATTCTAAAAAATTGATTGATAGCCACCTCTTAGCTGTAAATTTCCTACAAGATTATGAGATTTGTAATTTAAAACGATTATTTTTCATTGAGTTAAAAAATACAGAGGAAAAAAATAAAATTACTTTAAAATACTTAAACTTCAACCGTTATTATCTTTTAAACGATTAGGTTCAGGAAAAAATCGTTTTAACATTTTTGGAAGATCATTTCATTTCCTACTAAATCTATGAAACCAAATATTTTTTCAGGTATTTGGAAGCGAGTTATGAATTTTTCTATCTGATAATAATAAAAAAATAGAAAAAAAGGCGGAGGACCTTCCCGTAACAACTAAGAGCTTATACTTGTAGAGACTTAATTAGAAGAGTCTATCAATCCGAGTACCAAGCCAAAAAATAACATTAGCTTTTTGTTAACCCACCCTAATGTGTATCTATCCATACATATACAATATATACATATATATATATATATTTATATAAGTTACTACAGATATCTACACATTTTTACAAAATCATTTTTCACGAAATGCAGACTAACTTTTTCAAAAAAAAAAAAGAAAACAACACTCCTTTTGCTCTTGTCACTGTTGTCTCGCTTGAAGCTCATTGCTTACGGAAGATTATTGGTTACGCTTTATGCACTTTTACTTTCTTTCACTACAACGAATATTATTTTTTAGTTAAATCAAACAAAAGAAAAACGATAAACACAATAACAGTAATAACAAATAAAAGCAATTTTCTTTGCTCTGTTTGTTACTTGTAACACCAGCAAAGTTGCTAGAAGGGCACGCAGACCCATTTTGTGCAAAGGTGGCGCACTCGAATTTCGATTGAAAATGTTGTAATAATATTATTTCTTTAATACAAGAGCACCTATATACATATATGTACTCGTATATATGTAAATGTTTGTATTATGCACCTGAGCTCATATAGTAAATTATTGTCGGTACTCACACAAGCCACCAACATGGCTCAGCGTTAATTCCACACTTCGCGTATTGATTACTCAACAGTTATGCATGCACGTGGTGCTCAATTTGAGAAAATTAAGTGAAAAGTTGCTTTTGAGTTTGTTTTTCGTTAGTAATAATTGTAATAATATAATCAGTTTTGCATTCGCTTATGGCGTTGCAGTAGACATGCAATTTGATAAAGCTTTAAAATTAAATCTCTTACAAAATTTATATTTATATATGTATTTACATATTTTGGGTGCTATTTTTATGGTTGTATTAATCATTTCCTTAAGCAAAATATAATAAGAGTCAGAAATCTGCATAAGTTTGTTTTGATTGCGACTGTTAGCGTTATGAATGGCGCTACTTACGTATGCAAATTTTTTCTTTCGGGCAATAAGTATGAATGAATTTTATATTTTGTTCTACTTGTATTGGTTAACTCATTAAAATGTCGTAGAAAGCATTCCTCATTAAACTAAAATGAATGACTTAACGTGGATTATTCCACAGAAGCCTTTTTGACTATGTTAAAATAGCTCATTAATATATATTATGTAGTTATATGCACCGGTGAATTTAAAGAAAATCGATGTTTTGTTTTTCATATGTATCGAATGTGCATATATTTAGGAATATTCACCGAAAATTTTATGTTCGAAACATTGTTTTCAGAGTCGATGAGAAAAGCTTCTTAGACACGGCAGGACCGTTCGAATAGAAATTTTCACCCAGACTTTTTAGATATATTTCTCAACTAATGATCGAAGAAATAATATTTTTGATAACACTTTCGATTTTTAAGCCACTTTGAATTGTAAAATTTTTCATAAAAACGATTTTTTTTAGGAAGCAGCTATTTTGTTAGAAATCAAAATTTTGACTAGTCACATGATCATTACCCGAATACAACTATAGTAATAACAAATTTTTTTGTTTTTTGGATTTGAGATAATTTGCAGCAGAAAAATCTTTCGCACCGCCAGACAACTTTTTTTGGAAGTCCTTCTGAAGATCGGCTACGGGAACAAGGGAATGAAAATTTTTCATAATAAAGCACCGATTATTAAAGTACATTAAATTAAAAAAGAAAAATATTTTATCTCTGATGTTTTGTATAAGAATAAAACTGTTATCCATTCTTTGGATAAAAGTCTAGGAAAGCTACATAAGTTTATTAAGCATATATTTCGGGGAATGCAAATTCTTATCATCATCGGAAAAAAATTATGTTTATAGATATATATATATAAATACACACACTTATACCTGCATGAAGTCGTTTCTAATACATTGACCTTTATCGATTCATATTTCATATCGCAGTGCCATTCGACGATAATGGCTTGCGTCACACTTTAGCAAGTTCAATACTAAGTGTGCACACCAAGTTCGACAAGATAATTACTTATAGCCTTGCCAAGCGTTTTGACATGATTTCTGCTAACGCAATTTTTACTCTTTTACGCTCTACTACAACTGTTAGCTGTTTTTCGTTTGATATTCGAAGCCTCGCACCTGAATAAGCAAATGCTCGCCTTTGTTTTTCAATATAGGTATGTATCCATAAACTGCTGTTTCGTTGCACTAACCAAGCTGTAAATATGTTTATTGGCTTACTTAACAGCATTAAGACAAAGATAAAAGCAAATTGTAGCTCCGAAAAAGGAAAAAATAAAAATAAAAAGTGCAAAAAATAAAATAAATAACACAAATCAAATTTTTTGGCGTTTCTAGTCTCCGAGTGCTCGCATTTATATATTTTTGGCTTTGGCCACTGTTTGGTGCCGCTATGGCGAAGTCAATGCTTAGCTCACAGCTCTTTTATGGCCTTTCGTTGCATACCTTGCGTGATAAACTTAATGCACTGCATTGTAAAGCGAAAAGTGTGTGTTTTTTTCGCTCATTGCACTGGACGGACGTCACGCCGCCACATAGAAATTCCTCACATTTATTGTAATACACAATAACTTTACAATTTATCACACTCTTTAGTAATCCATATGGGATTTTAGAGAAATTATTCGGTGTTTTGAAAGTGCCATTTTTGTCGCTAAAGCAGCTGTCTAGAGAGGTAGGAAAGTGCGCAAATAGTTTTTGTGCAAATATTATATAAAACCTTTTATATAATAGATATATGAGACATCATAAAACACTGACAGTCTTCTCTGTCAACGAGTCACAAAAGCATGCTAAGCACAATTTCTTTAAAGAGGTATCGCACTGATACTAATAATACTCTAATACTGGTTACATCTGCGCTATCCAATACATTTGATTTTTGTTGGTGTTTTGAGAAATTTTCACTCGCTAGACATCAAAAAAATTGAAGAACTTGTAGAGTAGCTTTAAAGCTTTGATTATATTAGCGACTGTTCTTTTGCTGCTCGCATGCAATTGAAAGAGTTAAGACTTAAGTATATTTCTGTGCCATTCTAGTGAAAAAAAAAATTAAATGAACAGAATTTTATATTGAGTTCCAAAGCCCTTGGGAATTTTTTTTATACAGCGAGACAGAGAAACTCAGAGTCTTGTTGGAAACTGTAAAAGAGAACCAATCTCTCTTAGAAAGATAGCGAGAGATTTTGATATGTCATAATTTTTAACCCTTTACTCTCACTTATTCGTTACCGTATTCCATTTCAATAAACTTACTGTGTTACCGAAAAAAAATTATATAATTTCAATTAAAAAAAAAAGTAAACATAAAAGATATTGTCGTTTCAAAAAAAGAGCGCGCTTAATTAATTTTAATTACGCCAACAGCACTGTCTACGTAACACACATAAAGTAGGTAAGTGAATATGAGCTTTTATACACAGAAATGCAATATCATTTTTATTTGGTGAACATTTAATACTAACAAAAGGGATTTGGTGGGTTTGTGGTGCTGAATTAAGTAGGTTACTAGGTTACTTGCGCTTATGCTTTCCACTTGGATTTGATCTGCTGTGTGTGTAGAGCCACTTTTCCCAGTTGAGCGCAAGAGCAAAAAAATTCGATTCTTTCAATTAACTTGAAATTTTTTTGATGCACGGAACATCTTCCATGGCTTGTAATGTTTCAATTTAAAAGAAATGGCGCTACGAATTTCATAAAATCGATTTAATTGTTAAATGTTGGTTAGGTGGATCAGACTTGATAGTACAATGAAATTAATGATAGCTTACGTACGTCTGCTTGTGGTAATGATTTCTTGCGACCTCCCCTTTAAACCAACCTTCCAACCTACTATTTCAGTAATTGTTTGTTATTTCACAAATATTTTTGAAAAACTAAGTTAGCACGAATTTCGACCTTCAACTTAAAAATCTCTATACACCACCTATACTCATGTATGTTCGTATGTGTGCTAATATTCAAGCGATAAATTATTATTTTCTTAAAGGACATTTTTGCTACTTTGCTTGGATGAATGCCAAGAACTTAGTTACTCGTTATACAATGGCGACTAACGGACTAAAAGCAAGTTATGGTGTTTTTTCACTAGTGCATACATTTTGGCGCACAAAGCATAAACAAGCAGCACTGGGAATGGAAATAACAAGTAGCACCTTTATAAAATTTTCAAATAATATTTTTAAGCAGTTAAATGTCAAGGTCAGAGAAACAATTATTTAGTGGAGTAAATATCAGATTTTTTTGGGTATGCCATTTAGCAGGTTATATAACATCATACAGTTTGTTGCTAAAGTATTGTAGTAGAATGGCAAAATGGAGTGGAGGAGGGTATAGTGAGCATTTTTTAAAAAATTCGAAGATTGAAAATTTCTACATAAAACGTTTATTTTCGAGATTTTTGGCATACTTTTAAAGTTAAACTACAAATTGAAGGCATATTTTCTTGCAGTTTATTGAAGTGTTAAACTTTTATGGATTTTATGAAAACCTCTTGCATTATTTTTGTAAAGAAAGAGTTCTACAAACAAAGAAATAATTCCGAAATTCAATGAAATGAGTTCAAAATTCGCCCAAATCGTCGGATTTTGAGTTATAGAGGTCAGCTAAAAGAGTTTATGCTTATTATAACAAATAGTTCATAATAAAAAATAGTTTTATGGCTGAAAAAATATTTTTTCATTCCTTTGGCATTGACGCGAAGAAATCTCAACCAGTTAAATATATATTATATGGTATATAAAAATATAGTTTTGAGACCGCGTTCATTCTCTTTACATGCCATTCATGCAAGATAAATCGTAAATTACCAAACTCGTTTTTTTTAATGGGCACCCGAAAATCGAAGTTGATCTAACCTAATTTATCGAATCGAAGTTGATCTAACCTAATTTAGTTCAACCAAAAAAGTGCAGGTCATCTGACATCTGATATGTTGACAATTTCCAAGCCAAGAAAAGATATATACAAACATACTTGTATAGAGTAAGGCAAGCAGCGGACACGCGCCATTAAATTGCTCTGCGTACGAAATGTAGCTCAAACACACAAATTATATGCAACGACGCGGCGAAATAGGTTAATGCGCGCGCTTGGGTTGGGGACTAAGCCGCCTGCTTGCTTGCTAAAAAGGTGTTTTCCGTAAACACTGTCACACAACTACAATTTACATACACGTTATCTATCTTATGCACATATGTATGTATGTGTAAATGATTATATGTACCATATATACGAAAAGGTGTTTGTGTGAATGCGTGTGCATTGTAGGTTCTACACGCCGTATTTCTTCACGTTGGCGTGCATATCAAAAGCAAATTAAGGTCGCCCGCGTTGGACTTGTGTAATGAGTAGGTGGACTCAAAGAATAGATAATATGTGTCTACAAAGGTAAAATGTGGTCATTACCCAAAAATACTATATACGTACAAGCCGAGGTATGCACACACACACATGTACATGTGACTGAAATGAATAAAAGTTCTTCTTCGTTTGTTTTCACTTTCGGTACTAATGCGTGGCAACGCGTGGAGACTTCACATCAACTACACATATATACATGTATGTGTATGATTTTCAATTCAACTTATCTTTTTTTATTTTAGCGACCAACACACTTTAATAGCAAGCAGAACACACCTTACTTAGCGAGTAAAGCGCACTGCTTCGGTCATGCCAGCTATAGCGACACGCTAGATAAGCTTACTAACATATGTATGTATGGTATGTTTATGGCCACGTTTATTGCCATACTCGCACTAATGTAACACAATATCGTTCGTGTTGCGCTTGGCGTTAAAAGCAAATGCTCGTTGGCTGGCAGTTGGCTTAAGATTGCATGCGTCTTGAACGCAACCCGTACGCTCAGCAGGTGGAAGATTAAGCTGTGCGTGATTCTTATTACAAATTAGTTTATTACATTTTTACGACTTCCTAAAATTGGGAGGTTAGTAAATTTTAAAATTTTAGAAACTTGGATTTCGAAAAATTTCAAATTTAACTGATGGAGAAGTCTTGGATTTATCGGACGCAGATTTTATGCTAACGAGTTACTAAATATTTTATGTTATGTTATGTTCAGTTGACTTAAGTTAAGTTAGGTTAAATTAGGTTAAGTTAAGTTAAGTCAAGTTATGTTATGATATGGTAACGAGGTTAAGGTTATGTTAAGTTGAGTTAAGTTAAATTAAGTCAAGTTAAGTTAAGTAAGAATAAGTTAAGTCAAGTTAATTTAAGTTAATCCAAGTTATGTTAAGGTCAGTTAGGTTATGTTGAGATAAGTTGTGCTAAATTAGGTTTTGTTGAATTGAGCCAAATTGAGTTAAGTTAAGTTAAGTTAAGTCAAGTTAAGTTATGTTAACGAGAGTAAGTTTATATTAAGATAAGTTGTGTTAAATTAAGTTATGTTAAGTTGAGTTAAGTTAAGTTGAGTTAAGGTAAGTTAAGTTAAGTCAAGTTAATTTAAGGTAAGTTAAAGTAGGTTAAGTTAAGTCAAGTTAATTTAAGTTAAGCTAAGTTATGTTAAGGTCAGTTAGGTTATGTTATGATAAGTTGTGTTAAATTAAGTTTTGTTAAATTGAGTTAAGTTAAGTTAAGTTGCGTTATGTACGTTAAATTCAGTTAAATTATGATAAGTTAAGTTAAATTGTGTTATATTATGTTATTATATTTCATTGAAATAAACCTTTTGTAGATATATTAGTTTTCTGTTACTTTCTCTTCTGAAACCCCAATAACTTTGTAATTTCATATTTTTGCCTTTTTGTCTTCAAAAGCGGGTATTTGTTTCATTTGGCACATTCAAGTAGTTTTTTTTTTGTTTAATTTTTTCCAAAATTCTACGCACCAGAAATTTTCTTCGCACACACGCCATAACTGCTCTCATATTTCGTTAATGGCTTTGCGGGCTTTGCGTGAAGCTCCTCTTATTTGTTGCACTTAAACGTGTCTAAAATGAGCGATTGCCTGTCTGGACTTGCGAGTGAGTGCGTATCGTGTGGCAACTTCGCTAAAAGTTTGTCTTGTTATTTTATGCCGTTATTTACATGTTTTTATATTAACGGATTACTTTGCGGTTTGCTGCGCTGTTGCAAATGGAATTGGTGCATTAAAATTTATAAATTGTGGTACGTAAGCGCACGCACATACATACATACATAGATACATATATATATATATATATGTGAATTTGCATATATAATTTGCTACTAAGTCAGAGCATACAGTAAATTTGTAGGGAGAAACAAAAATTTGAAATGAAAATTTTTAAGTTTTTAAAACTTTTGTGTTTTGAATTTTATTTTTTTTTTAATTTTATTTTTCGACAATTAAGGTCTTTTGTAATAACTTTACTTAGTATTAGGTGATTATTAAAAATCTTTTTGTTCTATTAGTGTTTAAAAATAATTTGATTTCAATTTTTATTGCTGAATTTTGAAAAATAATATTTTTTTTCTCTAGAATTGAAAGTATTGCTTTATCAACAAAAATCTTTTTTTTTTTGAGTTCGGCACATATGGTAATATTGGTCATGCTTTACCGGATACGCGCTAAAACTTTTGCAAATTTGTGTTGAAAATTCCTTACATCAAGTCACTGATACGTTTGGGAAGCACTATTTTAATTATCGTTTTGTTTTCTAATTAACGGCATTAGACGGAAATAATCCATATATTATTTTAAACGAGCATTTCGGTACATTTACGAACAAATATTCAAGCATATCAAGTTTTACTATTAAACAAATGGAATGTTACTATGTGGCACTATGTTACTTAAAATATCAACTCAGGTCATATTTTTCCTGCTTTCAATTATTTTTTCTTTTGAAATATACTTATTAGTTTCGACGTAGGTTTATTTACATGTGTATATAATACAAAAAATTTATATATAGTTCTGTACATTTTTTTTTAGTTTTAGTCCGATCCAATTTAAAATTAATATAATTAGGTGTATGAACGCGAATGTTACTATCAAACTCAGAAAATCTGTGTTTCTATGGATGAGGGAGAGCGTGCTTCCTTACGGGTCTAAACTTGTGAGAATGTTAATCGCAGGTTACTGCTAGATTCTATTAATTTCAGTTTCAGGTTTCTTCACTACTGCAGCAGTTTTCAAGTCGTGATATACCTGGTAACGTTGAGAATCTTCTTCGGTTGCATGTTATAGTAGGTGTTGGGAAGAAGACAACGTTGAAACATTTCCACATTTTCTTCTTGAGTATCCTGTCTTATTAAAATCAAGGCTTAAACTTCCGCTGAGCTAGTGGAAATACTAATAATAATAATAAATTAAATAATAATAAGAATAAAAAGACTTAGCAGATTTTTATTGGCAGAAAATTGGTATTCTGAGCCGCTTTGTGGAAGATCTCATTACAGAAGTTCTATTTTATGTTCTATTTTCACAAAGGGCTGTATATAGTAGTTCAAGTGCGATCCCTTGGATCAGCTATTGAACTTAACCTAATGGTTTGTCTGTCGGTTTGAATGTTAAGTAATGCCTAATTTTAGACATATCGGACTTAAAATTGGTATTCTGAAATATACAGAGACTTATTCCAATATAATTAACTGTTATTTTGAACCAACCAGATCACACAACAATGACATATTTTAATATATAGGGAAATTTTTAGATCATAACAACAACCGTCATAAACTCCCCATTCCTCTGCTGGCTATCTCATCAAAGTGGTGTAGTCGTATAATGTATTCGGTTCGCGACTTTCTAATGTTTGTCAATTCGAAGGCAGCTAATATTGACATTAAGTTTGCTCATCGTTGAGCATTCAAATAATTTTCATTGCAGAATGCAATCCTGCACGATCTCTAAGTATTTCAAACAGTTTGAATAGCACAGAAAATAAACTCATTATTATTTGCATTTAGTAGAAATATGCCAATTCACTTTTAATTAGACTCTGACTCATAAGCCAACAAAAAAAAAACAAGTATCATCACAACTAAAATAAGCAATTTCAAGTAAATTAAAAAAATGCCAAGCTTTTAGAAATGTTCCAACATTTCTATGCAAACACATATACATATGTACGCCTTTTAATAACAACTGTTATCCATTGAGCTCGAAAACAATTAACGTTCAACTCGTTGCACGGCGAGCGCCAATTTGCGTAAAGTCAAGTTCATCTTCATATAAGGGAACTTGACTTGAATTGACTTTGTCGCAGTGTCGCAGATTTGAATTAGTTATGATGTTACACCAACAAATTGCACAAAGGCGAATATATTCTGCCAGCGGCATTTTAATTAAATTGAAAGCGATGTAGAGAAATGCACAAGTGTGTCAGAGCTGCAGCGCTTGAAAAGTTCGCCGAGGGACGTGATTTTACGTTGCTAAGTTGCAGTTGAAAAGTAAATGCTGAATACTTTTTATGACAAAAGACAAGGAATGAACAGTAAATAAATAAGTGACTCAAAGCTGTTTTTATTTAGAGAGGCCTATGAGTAACGAACATTAAATTGCTATGACGTAAATTTTATTTCACTACTATTGGCGTTTTAAATATGAATTTTTTTATCAGAAAGCAGTCTGAAAATTTTCAAAATACTAGGAATGTTCGAGGAGTATTCAGAGTCATTAGGAATGCGATAGCAATGGTGCTTTTCGGCTGACATGGATTAGAGTGAGTTGAGGTTCGTTAGCGTGTTTGATATGAAGTTGTTGTGATATGAAGAGTTATTGCACTCAGTGGGTTTTTTTTAGCTACTGAAGGCGGTCGGTATAAAAAATTTCTATAGGTTTCAAGCATAGGGAAAGCTGATAATATATGGAATTATACCGTTTCCACAACCGTCGGGTCTACGTAACCGGAACTGACCCGGATTTTTACCCGGTCAAGCACTGTCAGCTCGACAGAATTCTGCCGGTACAACAACAACATGATAATATAATATATACCTTTTGTTTACTGAAGCCTTTTTTGGATACCTTAAGCCTCTTGTATATGCTTTCCACAAAGTTTTCAAATCTAGGTATAAGTGATAAGTAACTAAGTTATCTAATTGATCTTAGCATTACTATGGCAACGTTTTTAACTGTTTCTTTAAAATACGGCAATGTAGCTTTTAAGATACTGTGCGTTATTTTTCTTTCGGGTCTCAAAAGCTATTTTATAATTTTTAGCAAGACCTAAACTTCATTCTTCTACCGTTTAGACCTTTACATACTTTTAGGATGACAGTTTATTAAAAACAGTTATTTAGTTAGAGTTGCCACCATACAAAAAAGTAATGCTAGTTTTGAAATATAAAATAAAATCAATAAGCTGAGAGTGAAAGATGAAATATGGAAGAGAACTAGGTTGCCATGATTTTTAAATAACTAACTAATTATATTTTTTTAATTGTTTTTTCTTTTCAAATTGTTGAAAAAAATCTTTTTAACCTTAAAAAAAATAAAAATTGTGGTATTTCAGCGTATTTCTCTTAAAAACCATTACCATAAATAAGCAATTTTAGTGGGCATATCTTTGAAGAAATTAAATCGAAATAGTTTTCAAGGCAATTTTTGTAAATAATTTTTTTCTGGACACCGCAAAAATACATTTTGTGGTCACCCTAAATATCAAAACTTTACATGCTGTATATGAAAAGAACAATATTCACTTTTAGCGCTAACTACGATGAGTATGTTATGTAGAATACTACTGTACTTCCCCTTGTACCTAAAATCTACCTTAAAGCCATCACTACCGCTTGCCTGCCCTATATGGAACTTAGCCTTACCCAAAGTAATTTATATTCCATTTGAAAATGTGATAAATTATTTCGTTGAAAATATGCGCAGTACAAGCTTTGCATTTAAATAGCGCGATAATTGCAGCGGCATACCTGAGATTTTGTGAGAAAATTCACTTTCAAAATTATCACTGACGGAGATACAACTATATATACATATTTAAGTAATTACAAGTGAATATTTTCTTGAACATATACTTACTTAGATTTACGAGGAACTTGGGTTTAATTATACTACTTAATTATATTTGTTAATTAAACTTTAAGGCTGACATGCAAGGGAATGTAAAGCTGACATAAAAGCTTATGGTTTATTAACTTCAACTGATTTGTATTACATATTTTTTTTATTTTTTTTACAGTCCAATGTCACCCTCACGCGATCAAGAGAGCTGTTGTCACAAGTGAATCACTGTTGTTTTTTTACATTTACACCTCATCAAAGTAAGTACTCTTATGTATGTATATACACATGTAATCAATAAGGCAATTAGCATGAAAGCAAAACAGAAACAGTTAATAGCGCACTATCACATATACAATGTAAGTAATTAGCGTAAAAACTGAGGAAATTACGAGTTTTACACCTACATGAAATAAACAAACGCTACTGTTTACCTACTTCGATGACTTCCTGTCCTTTCTTTGGCTTAATGGCGCATCATAGCTACATACCGACATTTTATATATGGATGTATGTATGTATGTATTGTAACACTTTGCAAATCACTAATTACCAGCCGTGTTGCTTAATAATTAACGAAAAAAGCCGCAATACCAAACAATGCGAAGTTTTTTTGTGGCCACCGCTGCGTATGAGTAACATGCATGTGTTAGTAGCCGTCTGCTGTTAATATTTTTGTGCATTGCAAAATCGTGACCATTTGCATAAGGTGTGCAATGCGAATGCAAAAGGCAGTGCGTATACAGTCGTGTAAAAAATGTGAGTGCATATGGCTATGCCGAAAAAGGCAGACAATGCAAGGTGGTTGCGTGTATGCAAAATTTATTTACCTACTATAAAATAATTGTTACGCCGACTGACAGTCCAAGATTTTGCAAACGCCTTTTTGTGCTCACACACTCACATATACAAATATATGCTTCAGTATTTTGCGTTCGTGGGCGGTTCATCATTACGCTCATCTTCAGTCGCGTTCTTTTTGTCGAGGTTTTTTGTGTTTGCTGATTCTTTCAGTTTCTGCTACATCTTCTACTGCTTGATTCATTCGTATCTTTGCTCATTGCTATAAAATGCTATAAAATAATGTAAGGTCGTAAGACTTAAATGCGACGACGTAATTGCTGTCGGCACTTTAGCGTGTAATTATTCTTACAAAGCATACAATAGAATTTGTGTGGCGTGGCAGAAGACACAGCTACATAGTTGTGCATACATATTATAATGTAAATACATACATACATACTTGTAAGTGTTCGATTGTTAAATTATGAGAAATAAATAAAATAATGCGCTAATATTTTCAGACAATAGTGTAGCTAAGCTGCAAAAAATGAGTTATTAGCATTAAGACTGTAAGTTTTTATTTCACATAAATAGAGAGAATTGAAACCGTTAAACCGTTGACATAAGTATTATGATGCCTATAACGGCTGAATAAACTGTGGCTTTGAATAAAGTTTATTGCACTTGATTATAGCTATTTTCTGAGCATTCAGTGATAACTGTAAAATATACAGATCATATATACTTATATCGAGTTATATTCTATAGTGATCCGATGTAAAAAATTCGTTCGAAAATTATACCGTTGGCTTGGATAATAATCCACGACAAGTTTTGTGAAGATTACTTGTTAGTTTTTCATACAAGAACTTGAATTTGATAGTGTAGTTTGTATGGCAGCTATATCCTAAATTAATCAAATATCGACTTATTCGACAAATGAGCATATTCTTGGATAGAAAAGGACGTGTGTAAAATTTCAGATCGATATCTGAAAAACTGAGGGAATATTTCGCGTTTATACAGACAGACAGACGAACATGGCGTAATCGACTCAGCTCTTCACGCTGATCATTTGTATATTATATATATACATATATATACTTTATAGAGTCTCCGACGTTTTCTTCTGGATGTTATTAACTCCGTGACAAACTAAATAAAATAAACAAGATGCTTACACTTAGCATATTTTATTTATTATTATTATTATTGTAAATTAATGTATTCTCGTAGAATTTGGGCTTGAAAAGGATAAATGTTTTCATTTTTAAAAATTCAAAAATTCTGCAAGTGGTTTCAAATTAAATAAACTTACCTTATTTAGAAAAATGTTAATGCTAAATAAAAAAGAAAGGGCTAAACTCGAGGGAATCGAATATTTTCGTAATGCCTGAAGTATGATAATATGATTCTATTGCTGAGATAACTTACGGAACTGTATTATTTTATATTCGGTCTAATAGTTACTTTATGTTTCACTCAGAGCGATATTGATGGTAATAAGCTAATCAGAAGTGTGGAAGTCAGTATTGGGTAACAAAAATCATTATATACGACATAAGCGAAAATATTTATCAATATCGAGCATTTGAAGGTTTTTATTAACATTACGAGAATCTGATGTTATTTGGAAAATTATATATAGTAAATGATAAAAAAAAACTTTATATGAATGTAAACGTTTTGAGCAAGACAATTAGCGTAATTTTTTAAAAGCAAAACTCAAATTCGTGTTAGGAATTTCCAAAAAATTGTATGTTGTAAAAATTACGAAAAACTAGGCACCCTGTATTGCGAAATCTAAACATATTGAAAAATTTTGGTGTCACGCTCAAAATCACCTCTCACATAATCATATACAAAATAATTTTCCGACAAACGGGCACCCTGGCAATTGCATCGTGTAATTACTCACCAGAATTCCATTTCAAATTACTATTTTTCGCTTCGATATACACATAAGTATATGCAGTCAGAAAAATATGATATTTAGCTGAGCCAGTAAGTAATAATTCATTTACTTAATTAATCTAATTGACATAATTAGTTAGCTGAAGTTAGCATTCACACGTTTTTCGCAAAATCAACCCGGATAAACAACAGTTAACAATTTTAAACTGAATCAGAGAATTGCAAATCAACTCAAAAGGTAAACAATTGCAATTCTCATTCATTAATATTAATGTTATTAATAGTTGTCAGCGGAAATTGTCGTCACTTTTTTAACTGCGAATTATCCAGCAGTTAAACATACTTTACTCAAGCCATATTATTAGTGGATAAAATATATACATATGGTAGACAATAAATTACTACATGTCTATCGCCGAGTTATAAAACTATTTTCGATGCATTTATTAAACCTTTGGTCGATTTTGAACTGGTATGTGACTAGTATATTTAAAGCAGGTGGTATATTTATGGCAGCGATTTTTTAATTCCTCATATTGATATCTCTGACTTGTAAGGAAAGCAACTGAATTGCTGCATTTGCAGTTCATATTAGTGGAAATAGCATTTAGTCTTTTCTAATTAGGTTTATTACTATTTCAAAACAGTTTTGCTGAACTGTAACACCGATATTAATTTTCTATAAATTTTTAAAAATAATATGACAATTTGTCGATCCTAACAAACAAATCTTTGTCATGAAAGATAACTGTATATAACGCGCTCATTGAGAAGTCTAAATCTTGAATTTTAGTTTTCTTGAGTTATCAAGCTGAAACTGTTTACCCAGATTTAGCCGCTTTGACTTTCAGCACTTGATTCAACCATCATTATCGCAAGCTGTATACGTGCTGTAAGCCAGTTGGTCGGCATAAAGTTGCACTCTAAATTGGTTTGCAACTAGTTTAATTCACTCAGGATAATGCGGAAGATAATTAACAAGAGTTTAAAATTTATTCTACTCGTATTTGCATTTTAATTTAATTACTTTGAAATATGCTTAATTCTGTTTAATTGTGCTAGAAAATATTCTCAGAATGAGGGTAATATAATATAAAACACCTGGGATATTTGAGATTTGTGATTGTGATTGTTTGAAAACTCCCCAGTACTTCTCCAATTCTCATTCTTATACATGTTATTGCTTTGAAATATTATATTACGATTGCTACCGCCTACTGTAATCAAACACAGTCTGTACTGCGAAAAATTGCCGAGTTTGTTCCTTCACGTGCATTTTATTGTTCAATCGAATGCTCTTTTACAGCTCGCTTACTTGATAACGGTAAATTTTTTGTCTTTATGTGAGAAAGTTGAAGATATAGGCTTCCAAAAATGAATTAAAGAAATTTAGTTTTTATAGTAACATTTTCTAAAAAAAAATGTCACCGTTCAATACAGAATCGAAATTTTTCGAGAGTGTCACCAATTTTCGATTTGGGGTTATCAAAATTTTCCGAGAGAGTTGCCTCAATTTTCGATTTCGGGCTATATGGAATACATTTAAAAAATTGCAGACTTTTAACGTTGTCTTCAGCAAACAAGCGCATACGAGTTGGTGAAAATATGTATAATAAATTATGTTGAAAAAAGTTAATATGCAATAATTACCACACGATACCCCCTTTGTATGGAATAACAAATTCAAAATATTTTTTAAAAAGGGAAAGTAAAAATATATCATATTGCAAAAAAAAAAATAATCAAAGTCTAATTTTTGTCAATATTTCATCAGAAATATTTAGGCGCCTTAAAACGATTTCACACACAGTCAATGCCGCGCTTAATTGCAAGTTTCATAATATTCTACGTCATTTTCATTTTTCAAAGCACCAATTTGTTATTATTACCAATTTCATCAATGAAATACTTGCTACTTATCGAAGCCACAAAGACCTTTATAATTATTCACTAACAATATGTCATTGGCCAACAAATGGCTTATTTATGATGGCTACTATAATAAGCTTATATTGTCATTACTGTCAACTCGGCGCGCAGTTTCTTCATCGCCAGCAACTTGGAGGCGAAAATTGTAACAAAGACTGCTGAATCTTTCATGTGTAAGTATGTCTCTGCACATATACATACTTAGCAATCTACTTATGGCCCTCAGTGCGCTGCTTTTAAAATAATTGCTTTTGATTCGTTTTTACTTTTTGTTATTGTTGCTGCTTTTCCAAATGTAATTTATTTCAAAGAAGCCACGTGCAATTGCCAAGTTCAGCGTTCGGCACGGAGGGAAAATGCAAATGTCTCATGTTGGCGCGTTTATAAGATTCGCGACGAGTTGGCAACATTGTGTGCTCTTGAACTTACTTAATCAATCATTCGGTTAGCTTTGTATGCGCTTGCATGCTTCTTGGTGAAAATGTTCGCTCTCTGCGTTCAATTACAATAATTTCACTTTTATTCATGTGAAGGCGGAGTTTTGATTCATCGACTGCACATAATAATATAATATCATAAATATATTGAAATTTTTAGTATCGAAATGTATTTCAGGTAGTCACGCCCACTTTTTATGTAACGGTTTGCTTTGAAACTGGTAAAAGTGCAATAGGTTATGGGTGAACTCGAAACAACAAATTTGTTTGAGAGTATAAATTAAGTCACTTCAAAATTTTTGAAAAGTTTGTGGGAATATTATTTTCCCACAATCCAAGAATATTCAGCGATCTTTCGAAGTTAAATGATAAGTTCGGAGATGGACTTTCCATCCCATGGCATTTTCTTTCAAGTAATAGTTTTAAAGCTAAGATGATTGGTGAATGGTATTTTAATATCATCTGAATAATCACAATGTTGATGAGTATGCCAGATGAAGAGCATTCCAATTCATTTTACTTGGCAGAGAACAATTGGGAGTGCTGTCTTCTTCAGGACAAGTCTGACAAACGAACTCTTAAAACTATGACTACCGTAACTGTCGATTCAAGTGGATGTTATTTCGAACCACTGCACCGTATATATAAATATAAATCTAACTGCACTAACTGTAGATAGTTGAAATTGTCATAACAGTATCTCAGTCTAGCGAGGTTGAGTAGTTGAGGTTCAAACCTTCAGTTATGGAACGATATGACTCACCAAAGGTCTGGAAAAGTTATGGACCGACATTAATCTTGTGTTTTATTATATTAGAAGTAGACGTGGTTGAGGTATAATTACATACTTTTTCAAACTCTATTAAAGGATTTTGATATTGTTTCTGGTGTTATTGGTTAGACTTTTATAGTATTTTTAGTAGGCAGATAGGTAGAAGTGCAACTTCCTCGGGCTTAATATGCACTAGATGCGCTATTTGGATACACTATCGCAAGAACTTTATAATCTTGTCATTTCATAGTATTAGGCCATATCTGCCTTGTTACCTTGCACTTAGTTATAAATCTTCCACTTTTCCAAGATATTTGTTCAAATTGTGTATATGCCCGCTATATATTGGTTATTAACTCTGCTTCGGATTTGCAAAACTCGTCTGCTTTTTCGTTGCCGGAAATGTTCCTGTAAATCATCCCGTAGATATTCTATATAGCTCCACAAACCTTCTCTATGCCTAATACTGCCGCTTGGGAAATGCTAGATGAGTTTGGTGGACGAAAATTTTTAGTTTACCGATACGATTTGGTGGGCATGAAAATCATCTTATTTTGCAGATCTGCAATACCAAACTCCAAAGAAACACTGGTACCAAGTTTAACAAGAAATCTTAATTTTTCCAGCTGTCTATCTTACATATTATATTCAGGTAACATTGGTATGTGTCTCCGCTAAATAAATACTATTATATTTTGCGCTCAAAGTGGAAATAAAAAAGTTTAATATGAACCATTTATTTGTATTAATTCATTAATTTATTTATTTAATTCGTATAATATAAGCAAATGTCGGAGACCTATGAAATATATATGTACGTAAATGCTAAGCATGTCGATATAGCTATGCCCGTCTTTCTGTCTGTATATACCTGAACTAGCACCTCAGTTTTTGAGATATTGATCTGAAATTTTGCACACGTCCTCTTCTCCCCAAGTAGCTACTCATCTAATGGAACTATTGATAGCGGATTAGTACAACGTATAGCTGCTATACAAACTGAACGATCGGAATCAAGTTCTTGTATAGAAAACTTTTTGATTTGACGAGATATCTTCACAAAATTTGGTATGGATTTTTTTCCAAAGCAACGGTATAATATCCGAAGAAATTGTTCAGATCGGATGACTATAGCATACAGCTGCCATACAAGCTGAACGATCGGAATCAAGTTCTTCTAAGGAGCCTTTTGTATTTGTGGAGGATGTATAGTTTCGATGCAACCGAAGTTCATGTTTTTCATTGTTTTTGTTATCATTTGATTTATGTATAACCCCAAATCCCTCTCGAGTAGTTACTCTGTACAACATATTTCTAGAGTATATTGTAAAATGTTTACAAATATCTCGATTTTTTCAATTGACCAACATTTCCAAATTGCATTTCTTATGTTGAATTTGAAAATATGACTATGTGAATTTTTCAATTGCCTATTCATCTGTTTAAATTATAATTTACAACTGCAATTGAGCAATTTAATAGTGCGCTGATCATGACAGTTACATTGCTTCCCAGCGCTGCCATACAATTCGACTACAAATACAAAACATTTCACAAATATTTTTCAAATAATTAGCCACTGAGCAGCTATAACACTAAGCTGCTGCCAATAGCCGAACAAGTGCAACCACAATGCTAAAATTGTAATTGCAACAACTATGCGGCAATAAAGCAATTTGCAAGCGTCACACTCATACACAAGCACACACTCACACATGTCGGTATGAACTTTTATGGTTTGTACACGAATTTTAGTGAACAACAAAAAAAAAATGTACAACAACAATGTTGTGGGGAAATAAAACAGTGGCATACATTGTTGTTGTTGCTATGTATCTACTAAAGCGTTTTTTGTTGCAGACAAGTCCACCTTAAGCGCAGCCAAAAGAGTGCGCGCGAATGAATTGAATTTGAGGCCAAAAATGCGAACTGGAAAAAATAAATATATTCACGCTCATGCACTTAAGTGCGATGCGGTACGCAAAACAATGCGCATGCGCAGCACACAAAAACACACACATACATACAAAAATACAAATAAAGGTGCGCACTAAGTCACTGTGACGCTGGAGGGCGTCTGGTTGGGCGTATACGGGCACAAAAGCAATAAAAACAATATTACAACAAAGTGGCGCAGCGGCTAATTAAGTTGCTGGCGTGGCGTCAAAGCGCGCAGCCCTGACACAGCTTTCCAGTTACTTTTATGTTAACACTTTCAATGTAAAAAGGCAAAGAAAGAAAGCTTGCACAATAGAATTAAAAAGGCAACAACAACAAAAAAAATTCGTTACATTCATTGTAAAATGTGCGAATCATAACAACAACAACAACAATAAACTGCGATTGCATGCAGTGCAAAGGGTTCACGTCAACGCCCACTAAGCAGCATTTTGCTCCCCTTTGTAATTCCCACTGCCTGACGTACCTCACACATGTATGTTGTCATGTGGCCACAGCTGGTGGCACGTAGCGCCAATGACTGACGTCGCGTGCTGTCCCTTCGCCATAGAAAGTGAGTTGTGGGAATCCGTTGCTTTTTACATGCATTCAACCCACTTTAAGTAAATCATGTGTAAAAAGTAAAAAGTCAGAGGCCTCGTTACTTTTCATTTCAAAGCGACGGCGTCTAATGTTTAACGGTGTGTGTGTTTGCAGTAAAAAAAGTTGTTGTAAAAAATGCGAAAAATTAAAAAAATCGCAAATCTATTCAAGTTGCGCATTCTCATGCATATATATATATATGTATATGTACATATATTTAGTTATGTATATATATAGGTATATAGATATATTCACGCGTCTTTTCATTTACCAAGTGCACATAAAATTAATTGCTGTTCATTGTAGAAACGTGTACTGTACTTTGTATTCATCTACTTATGACACACGCTTCTCTAATGAACTACTCTTGTTCTAGTTTTTCTCATATTTCTTAGTCTATATTACATATTGCCATTACTAATAAGTCTAGAAAACTATAAATACATTTCTTTGGAATCTAAATATTTATAAAGGGTGACTTTAGGATCGGTTGATTGTAAGTCGTCAAAAAGTATATATTTGTATCAGCCATAATTTATTATTAAATAGAATATAAATTATAATAATAAACTATTGAAAGGAATACGACGTTCGATTCCGATATTATATTGTCGACGAAAGCTCAATCAGAAATGAAAATCGCTACTTTAATATGGTATTAAGCCACAAGAAAAAGCCCATGTACCTAGCGAACTGGCTAAGTTCCCACTATTCCAAAATCGGTTATGAAGATTAAACGAGTTTCCAATCAATGATAATACCACCATATGGAACCAGATTTTTTCACAAATGTCAAGCGTATGCTGGGCCATTGGAATGGTAGTTTTACACTAATTAGACTGAGATAAGTGTCATAACCTTCATATAACCTATGTCGTTGTGCAAAAGCAGCTCTCTCTGACTAGAATGAATATAAGGTTTCAGAAGCACTCTATAGTTTATAAGCAAGAATAATAGAAAACGTTATTACGACAATTTGGTCACGTTACCTTGTTTGGATTGCGTTTGACATAAAATTTGTGACGTCATGAAGGAATGAAAGCCTGACAGCAATACTGTGTTGCTTGTTCGTTTGTTCTAGCGTTAGGATCAGGATTTAGATGTGTTTATAATGTGCTTATCAATCCAGCGAGGAATAACTCTTACTTATGGTAAATCTCTCTTTGGGCCTAATTCTTTTTTTTAAAGATGAACCGAATCTCAAGAAGGATCGGTGCAACAATCAGCTGGCATATATATGTATTTTGAGCTGTTTTCACTGACTCTCTTGAAACGGCAAAAATCCAGCAGCTTTATTGCAAAGTTTGAAAGACGAATTCGCGGAATAACGAGAAGATTTAAAGAAAAGAAGAAAGTGCTGGTTAATGAAGAAAAAATCAGAAACTACTGAAAAGGAAAAATTGCATTAATCGGCTGCCGAATTGGTTACAAATGCCCATAATGTTTCGGATCAAACTCACAGCGGTTTCTTCCTGTTTTTAGTCTTTACAGGAATGCACGTTGAAAAGAAATTTAGCGACAATGAAGAAGTGAGTAATTAGCCAGACTGAGGCATTTTTGGAAGTAACTGGCAAACTAAATAAGCGGCGGACTTGCAACACAAAACAAATAAAAACGTTAACTTCGGTTGCATCGAAGCTATAATACCCTTCACAAATACAAAAGGCTCCTTAGAAGAACTTGATTTTGATCGTTCAGTTTGTATGGCAGCTATATGCTATAGTAGTCCCATAATTTCAACAAGTGAGCAGCTTCAGACCGATATCGCATAAATTGAGGTACAAGTTTGCGTATATACTGACAGACGAACATAGTTAAATAAACTCAGCTCGTCATACTGGTCACTTGTATACATTTACATATATATATCTTCGAAGTTTCCTTTTGGGTGTTATAAACTTCGTGTCAAACTTAACATACCCTGTTCAGTGTATAAAAATAGCATTTTAGGTTAGAAGTAATAATCAAAGACTTTACTGAAACTATTTTTTGAAAATATATTCCTACTGAAAAAACAGCGAATTAACATACTTGTATATATAAAGCAATTACAAGTTTTTCATATTTTCTTTATACAATACCAAAAAAAAATTTCCATACCACTTTACAACTTTTGAAAATATGCTAACCAATAAATACCACACATTTTACACTCTCTAACATTTTTACAAATATTGTGTTAAATGTAGCGCACTAACAACTTGTTTTAGCGTTGAAAAATATATTCTACAATACATAAACATAGAAAAATAATAATAATATCAAGTGTTTGCTAAGTTTCAATGCCGCACCTTTTGTTGTGATTCCATGCAACTGAACAAGTCACGACAGCATGTCTCCTAATATTTAGAGCAACACACACATATTCACAGTTACATTTGCATAAGTTCGCCCGTTTGTCGTTTGGTTGCAACAACCTTGAACGTAATTTTAATGAGCTTACAACTATTTGTCACACAAGTATTATATATATCTGAGTGTTTTGCATGTTCCAAGTGCAATAATCTGTATGTTAATTGGAAAGGTCGCTCAAGATTTATGCTTTTTAAGAGTATTTAGTTTAATGACTTTTTGTGTTGGTTGTCAGCCCTTCACCTATTTGAGGGTAGTAGAATAAATTGGTGATTTTTTTAAATTAATATGCAAATAAAGGTGAAAACATTAGATTTTAAGCACGTTTACTAAACTAAATTAGATTGTAATAAAATTTCTTATAACTGTTAATTTCGTACTATCTGCAATAAGACAACAATTACATCTACAATTATCATTTACGGAATTTATAAATAGTCTTAGTTAAAACAACAAATGTTGGTGACATGAAAAACAAACAAAAATTTTGGAATTTGTGAAGAGCATTTTTTTTTTCATTTCTTAGGCTTTAGACAAATTTTAAATTTTATAGTTTTCTTAAATGTTGAGTCAGGCAAATAGTCTAGTGTTTTTGAAAAAATTTGAAAAACTTCAGCTTGTTAAGATTGTTAACGACTATAATTTTATTTCATTAATTTTCACATGTTTTATAAAATTTTTTAGAAAAACTAAGTTTTTAACATTAATCTTGAAATAGTTACAATACACTACATTTATCATCAAAATAAACACTAATTAACAAAGCATCAAAGATCTGCTTACCTTATCTCACGATAGTTATCAAACCATAAAGTAAATATTTTGAATGCTTAACTTTGCCAAAAGCATTATTTCAACTTTAATTACCTTCCGCTCAAGTCACGCCCGCACTATACCATACTGCGCTAGAAATCTAATTTTCGAAAATTGTTGTTGCTGCAACATAGCGACTTGCTCTGCTTTTTATGTCCATTAATTTTAAAGTGGCATGGCGAACACTTAATTGCAGAGCAAATTCATTTATTTTGAACGTAATCAAGTTAATGGAGTGCTAGTATTACATATAGATCTCCTATACGTATACATGTATGTATGTATGGTATGCATGTAAGTATATGCATATATGAATGAAAATTGGCTTTTATTCCTACTTATTTTGTAGGACAAGCCAATGTGCCATTGGGCACATAAGTGATCACAATAAAAATGCGCAGAAGACTCCTACAACTCCAACAACAAGCTCATTGTAGGCTAGTAATGGAGTAGAACAAATGCTGCCAAAAAGTCTGTGACATAAATATTTCTCAACAATATATGACAACTGACAAGTTGTGAATATAAAGCATTGTGTTTGTATGTATGTATAGTATGTATATACAATATTTAAATACAAATAAAGTCAGTTTCAGTTTTAGCACATTTAAAATGCCGTTTCCAGTTTTTCACATCTCGGGCTGTTTTGCATTTTTTTACTTAATTATTTCTTTTTTTTTGTTTTGGAGAATAATTAGCCACCTCCCACACAAATGATTTCAATGTCCATATTTTTTTAAACTAAGAAACAGCTAAAAAACCGGCACCTTAATGGTCAACCAAAAAGAGGCGACTTTACAAACTGTATTAATTATAAAAGCAGCCAAAACTTGCTAAGTATGAGTCATTCACGTAGGGACAAGTTTGTTGTTTTTGGCCACACGCTGGATAAAGGTATACCTAATTGGTGCTATTTATGTATGTTATACTTATAAGTAAACAGGTAGGTCGTGCCTTTTTTGTGTCGATATCTCGCGATGATACTATGATGAAGTCATCACACAGCTCCTCAATACATTTATAAACATATGTAAGTATATGAGTGTATACTATGAATATGTGTCAAAACTATTATAGGAAAATAAGAATTAAACCACAAATTTTATTTTATTAGAAGAAAAATTAAATATATTATACAAAACACGTTCGATAATTTTTAAAAGCATAGTGATGAAAATAAAATAAAATTAAAAGAAAACCAAAAATTTGGTTTTTTGATTTTTTCACATAAATTTTGAGGTTATGTAAAAAAGTTGTTAATATAAAAGTTTTAGATATTTTTATTACCTACAACTTTGCCAATTAAACGTTTTCCATGACTCTAACTGTTTTTAAAGTCCTCTAAATTTCAACCACCGCCTCTCCCTCCTCTTCCCGATCTCAGATATTCCGTTTTCTGTGGGTTTCATCCTACTATGATTTTCTCACTTTATACCATTTTCAGAGGCTTCAGCACTAGCCTACTATAGTAATTCTAGTTCTAGCAGTATAAATATATAGTTGTTTTAGTTATGTGTCTCCACTAAGATATTTCTGTTTCACTTTGCGCCCAATTGTAGACAACAAGTTGGAAAATTAAACATTATTTCTTATAAAACTAATAATTATTTTATTTAAAGAAATATGGAAACAAAAATGTGTACATTATTATCTATATATCAATCATCTCTGCATTTTCAACAGCTTAGCTTATAGACAGTAACTGAAATAGGTATATGTCTCCACTAAGTTATTGCTATTTCACATCGCGCCTAAATGTAGGCAACAATTTACTTGACCATATTTGATATTAACCGTTTATTTGCAATGCTTTCAATTATTTTTAGAATGCGGGTAATACATTGTCATCTTAAAGTATTTCACTTAAACTTTGAGCCAACTTCGAAGCAGCAAATTTCGAATCTACCCAATTTGGTTAAACGAGGTTGTTTATAAAAGAAATTTGCATGCAGCTGTTTGTCTGTATGTACTTAGCGAATATATTTGTATATGGTATATAGAAATGGCACAATTTTGTATGTCTTTTTATTTTTTGGGAACAACAGTGCCTCTTCTTTTTTAGCTCTGTTATCTTATCGCTTTATTTATTCATATTTAACTTATATGGTATTTGTGCGGTGACAAAATACATATCTATATTTATATTATATTTGCACCTGCAGATGAGTGTTTATATGCCGAAAGCCTCATATTTAGCCACGATCATAGAGTTAAAGCTTTCTTATTTGGCTACAAAGTTCATAAATGTCATCTTACTCTTGCCTTTTGTGGTCTTGCATTCATAGTTGCGAACTATAACGGATTCTATGAGTGTACGTTTGATATGCTCATGAGCCAAAGTATTTGTGCAGTTTACTTATAATTTGTAAAATTTCATTTGATAATTTCAGCGTTTTTGTTTTCATTAAAAATAAACACAGATAGCAAATTTTACGCGTAACCGTTAATAAAAATTCTGTTAAATTTTATTTATTTCCTAGCATTTGGTTTTATTTCTTACTTTAATTCAGAAATAATCTTTATAATTTTTGTATACCTGATTAAAAATATATGTTTTTTGATATCAAATCCAAACTTAATGATCCAATCTTAACAGATGTCTACTTAAAACTAGTTGTGTTTGCGAATTTGTAATCTTTTCTTCTGTGAACGGTAATTGCTTAAAGGGTATATGAATTATATATGTTATATAACATATGTATGTATATATACCTTCTTTTTTAGTATTTTTAAAAAGACGCACAAAAGCAAGAACTTTTCTGTATTTGAGAAGTATTTAGATTTTTGAAAAATTAATAGTCGTGGACGCGGATCAAGTTAATACCAACTTCCGGTTCGTTTTCGTTTCTACAGAAGGTGATAAAGTAGCAGTTTCTTCTTCGTTGCGTGAAAAATGTCAATTTGTTACACCAAGTGAAATCTCGATAGTGTGCTAATTTGCAGCAAAGTTTTAATATAGGGTGTGTCACATACATATTAAATTGGATTATGAACCTTGAATAACTTTGAAAAACTATCTTCTATATTCGACATATTTATACCTTGAACAAGAGATATTTAGAGAGTTTTTGTTGAAGAAACTATACATTTGTAGTTTGATTCACAGTGTTATATAGTTGGCTGTCTTCTTGAAAATAGTAATTTTTTTTCACACTTAATGCAGAAAAGAGCCATCATTGATCGATATCGGTTTTCAAAAAAAAAAAGCCAGCATTAAGTGTTAACTCAATCGATAGTTTTTCTCTAAACTATGGTTTTTTCACACCATGTTAATTATATTTAAAATTCCCAGTTTTTACATCTTTCATTCTTCATTCTCTTCAGTGTTAAATGATTTAGCTACTTTTTGTCATCGCTTCGCTTTTCATGGCCTCATTCATCATTCTGGGCAAGGCAGTATACGGGGTTAATGCCGTAGTACGGTAGTCAATTCCCACAACATTAATTCCATTAACATTAATTGCATTCAATTGACACTGACAGCTAAATCATTAGCATAAGCTACATACCTACTCACAGAGTGTTAAGAATTGTGGCTAAGCGAAAGTATTTATTAACAACAATTCTACGAACAAAAAAAGTTACCAGTGTATTATATATGTCAATTGGTCTTTGTGATATGAGCGTGTAAATGAATATACTTGTATGATATGCAGTAGATAAGTAGACAAATATTATATATGTATGAGTAGATATGAGCTCTTATGGTAGATAAGCAAATTATATTTTCTTCGACACCTGCTTTAAAGCAGTTCTTTTTTAATTCATTCAAATAGGAAATAAAATTAAATGCACAATCTGGAATTACTTCCTTTCATGCCTGATAGCGCGAAGAAAATTTTATTGCCACACTTGTACTGCATTGTTAAGTGCACTCTGAACGCTTTCACAAGCAGCCAACTTCTTGACATACTTTGATAGCGCAACAGCTTGATGAATTGCATTTGATTGCCGCTATCAGCTGGATTAGTAAATAACTGGAGCAAGCGGTGATTAGAATGTCTTTCACAATTGCATTTTTTTTTTTAACTATTTCTATACATATTACTCTAGTAATAGTTTGATATTACTCAAGTAGTTGATAAAAAAATAGGTAAACAATATAATATAAACGGGGTACGCCATCTTTTACTTTCGTGTGAAAAATTTAATAATTTTGACATTTTCTAACCGATTGTGTTAAGTAGCATTCAGCATAATTTCACCCCTGAATCGCTTTACACTAGAGCAGCGATTTTAAGTTGTAATTTTTCGCATTGAAAATCTTCGTTGAAATAGAAATCATAATTTGATAAGCGTTGAAGCCTATTCTAAACTAATTGGCGATGTCAAAAACCAAAATTTGGGTTGGTTTTGGGGAGCAGAAGAGCCATCCACGATACATGAAAAGTTATTATATATTAAAGTTATTGTCTAAAAGGTGACTGTTCGGACCGGAATAGACGTCGAAATCATCATTGGGCCAATTACTCGTTTCAACAAGATGGCGATAAATAACGAATTTCGAATCAAACTATTCAGTTTCTGTAGCAAACTTCAATGGACATCTGTTGTAAAAGAAAGGTTATATTCAATGGTTAGTCAGGTTTCTAGTTGTGACTTCTTCTGACTTATTTTTGTGGATTTATTTGGAAAGAAAAATGTAAGTCCAGTAATTCGCCTACTATTGATGAACTCTAGGCAAATATTCGTGCCAAGATCTTCGCCCTAAAGCCCAAGATGCACGAAAAATAATGTAGAACCTAAAATTATTGCTTTCAAAATTATTCAATATTTATATACCATCATAAAATATTGGGCACCCTGTATGTGAAGATACAATTTTAATTTTATATCTAAATATTTTTTTCTAAGTATCCAGTATGTATGTATATATATATATAATATTATGTATATCAATATAAGTCGGTAAAAATAATAAAGTTTAGTTAAGTTAAGTTGGGTAGGAGAGATTTATGAGATATATGTCAGCTACAAATGCCACAAATTGTGCTTTTATTGTTTAAAATGAAATCAAAGCAACGTGATGATTGTTGTGTTCAAATTTTTCTTTTCTCTATATGAACTCACTCACCGACATTGAACTTGAAATATTTTCATTCATATCACAACTAACCTAAAGCAATGCGCATCAAATCCGGTACACTTGTGTTCACTACAGTGCAGATGAGGTTAGGTTGGCTTAAAAAATAGATTAAACAATACAAAAACGTAAAAGCTTACATTTTATGTCGATCTTTAAAGAAAAACAACAGGTTGCTTTGGAGGTCACCTTTTGTTAACTACGCATGCGTAAAAAACTCACACGAAGCGGAAAGCGCAAATTTCTATAATGCATGATAAACTAATATTTTTGGAATATTTAATATTCAGTACCACAATATAATAATAGAAATTACAAATTCATAATAATTAATATGCTGAAAAGTACATAAAAGCATAGTCGTACTTGTTGAGTTATGAATAATGATGTGAGTTCAATGATATATTTTGTTTGGGTACGAGTAATATTATACATAATTGGAGTAAATAGATTTATGTATTACAATTACCACAAGCTCTTCTACCTCCACTCAAAAATTCGCATTTTTAAAGACCGAAATGTTTTGAAAAATATTTGTATTGCGACATGTTTTTTAAATAACTAGTAACGATACCGCGTATCAACTTCGAATATTTAGAACTGCATTCTGAGGTCAACAAAAATTTTTTGAACAAACTTAATCGTAGTAAATACTATAACGAATGTTATTGTACATAGTTAGTTTCTTCCAAACAAGCTATTTTTTCTTGCCTATCAATGGTTATAAATTATGACTTAAGGGGTAATAACCATTTGCAAGTTAGAAAAATTGCGATCTCCAAAAGGACCACGATGAAGGTATTTCTGCTTCAAATAACCTCAAATCCTAAAAAAACAAAAAAAAAAAAACAATTTTTTTATTACTATAGACGAATACATATATATATATATATATATTTTGATTTTTGAAAAAATCGTTTATTTTAATTTATAATTGAGACTGACTTAAAAATTAAAATTATTCCTAAAAATTAAATTTTCCTCACCATTTCCGAAAACAGCGTTTAAAGTATTGGGAGCCAATTACACTAAATTGAAAAGTTCTTACTATGACGCTTATATCTCCGAAACTATTTGTGGGATCAACTTCATATTTAAAAGTTTTTAATAAATTAATCGAAAATTTATTGAGTGAGTTATTTGGTAAACGCTAATATTTTTGAACGCAGTTTTCGACATGTTTCCAAAGTTTTGATTGTCAGCAGAGGTAAATGAGAAACTGGTATGAAACAGGTAAGATTACGTCGATCTCACGGTTCTCAAAGAAAGCATTTTAACATAAATACTTTAGTAATGATTTTTTATAGTAAAAAGGTATTATGATACCCAAATATAGATATAAATCGTTCGGTTGATTCAATTAAATAATACATAGCATGTGAACAACAACCTTAAATGTTTATATGAGTTATACCAGTTGTTTGTTCGATTCAAGTTTAATGATTTGAAGGCATCGAACATCTGATATTATGTAAGAATTTCGAGAGGCTTTTGAAATATTTTCCATTGCATTTTGTTTATCATACTAAAACAGTTCTGAAGTGATCCCACACGCCCTGTATTCAAATATATTCTCATAGAAAATAATGTCATTGAATATTGAAGCTCTTTAGATATTAATTCGAAATAAATTTTCTTTATTTTTAGCATTCCACGTCAAAATCAGACAACGCGTAGCATCATGACCTTCTACTGGTGGTCACATTGGTTTTGGATAACAACATTGAGTAGTGAGTAATCTTCAAATATATGTATAAAAAAATACCAAACTCAATTCTATCCGTAATATCTCTAGCTATCCTTCTGAGCATAACATTCGTACACACATATCCAAGCCAAGAGATTTCCTTAGAGTACAATCAAAATAGTAAATCCGTGAAAGCGGTGACAAAACTACACCAGACGACGACGAGTTTAGAGTGGTCCACAACTACACCAGCCACACTAGTGACTACGCCTAACAAAGACACAGTGTCAGAGGCAGTTGTGGCATCAATAACACAACAAAAACTTAACGACAATGCCAGGAGTACAGATGAAGAGCTGGTCTCTGAAGATCTAGACGCAAAACCAGTGCAGTCTGCTGATAGTGAGGTAGAGGACACTTCAGAGCACGAACAAGAAAACATTGTAGAAAATGAAGACAGACCAACAGCTGAGGAAGGAGAGTATAAAAGATCTGCAGAAAGTTACAATAAAACCATAGAAAACACAAAAGAGCTTGCGAATGATAAAAGCGTAGAGGAACCACAAGTCGCGGCGGTGGTGGCTGAGCAGAGATCAGCCTCTATTGAGCAAAGTAGACAAAAAGTGAATCGCGCTGATGATGAGCTGAGCAACTATACCAACAGCAGTCGGAAACGCGATGAGACAAGGTGATTTTTTTTAAGAAAAAAGTTTCAATACTATAAAAATTACAATATTTTTTCTAATTTTGCAGAGGCAACGCAACCTGTGTGAATTGTAATGCGGCAGGGCACGAGCCTAATAGCACCGCGGAAGCCACACGCTCTCTCGAAGCGCAAAAACTAATGACTAACAACTCGACTGCAACAGCGGTCAACACGAACTCGCGCATAGACTCTCTGCACTCCGACACACTGGAGTGGCTGAACGCAGTGCAAGTAGCCGCGGCGCTTCCAGTGCCCAAACTGCTCACCAAAGCTGAACAATCGACCGAAATCGATCGTGAAGTAGTTACGGTGTCAACAGAATCACCTGCAAACGACGCGGTTGTGGCGGCCACGACACAGCAACGCATACCCTTTACACTGGAGAATGCCAATAAAGAGGACGAACTGCGACGTGCCGAAAACGAACATCGTTCACGCAAATCGAAAGTGCTCTCAGCCGAGTACAAACACATCAATCGCTACATCAATTACTCTTCGGACAGCAAAAGTTTGCTGACGCGTAGCGCCGCCACAACGCCCAATGATTTCGGTGGCGTTGAAGAGGGCAACATTTCCTCGGAAGCGCTCTCGATACAGGTGCGTGTTACAATACTCTTTCTTTCAGAACGTTCTAACTAATTGCCGTTATTTGCAGCGCACATACTTCTTGGATGCCGGCGCGATCTCAGCTATCTGCTTCACCATATTCGGTGTTTGTTGTACGGTCGGCACAATTGGCATAGTGCTCTATCGGCGTAGATATGTTAATAAGCCGCAGGCGCTGAGCGAGCCCGACTCGAGTGTCTATATCGATGATAGCACGATGCGTGTAAGTGTAAGGAATCGTTTACAGAGGCAATGAGCTTTTAATGGCTGCGTTAATAAAGTTAATTTCTTTTGACGATTTACAGGATAATTCCGATGAGATGTACAGTTTGGACAATGACTCCTTTCTCAATTCACTGGAGGCGATGACAATACAAAACTACTGGACGGACACCGTTAAACATACAAAGCTTTAATTTCCTTTACAAAAACAGAAACAAAAACAAATACATACATATACATACAAGTATATGTACAACTTAGACGTAACGGCGTGCACACGTACATACATATATAAATAATTGTCACATGTGTGCGTGCGTATACAATATAAATATTAGTGAATTAGTTTAAAATAATAGCATGCATATTTGAAGAATTATAATTAAATTAATGAGCGTCTACTAAACTCAAATTAACATAATCATTAAGTTTACATATTTAGCTGTTAACAATTGAGATTGACATTGGAATTTTATATATATTTACATGTTACTTAAACGCGTGTTTTACCGTTGCGCACTGAGTGTGATTTGCCTGCAAGTCTCAGCAGTGTGTTAAAGCGTTGAGTGGAGCGTTAATATTAGTTACTAATTAGTTGTTTATTGTTTGTAGAGATATTTGTTAAAAATTATTTTTAATTAAATTAATTTTTTGTTTAATATTTTTAATTAAATTAATTTTTTATTAAAAGCTATATATAAAAAGTCGTATATAAAAGTTGTTTAAATAGTTTTTTTCCAAAAGATTTACTTTTTATAAAATTTTTTTTTTAATAATTAATAAAATAAACATGTAAAAATTAAGTTTTCCAGTTAAAAATGGCTTTTTGTTTTTGAAATAACTGCAATAAAGAACTTAAAAAAAAATTTTAATTTTTGATTTTTTTTAATTTTGCAAAAAAAATTTTTTTTGTAATTAAATTTAGTATAACATAAAATTAATTATTATTATTTATTTGATTTTTAAATTATTTTTTGGGTTGAAATAAGTGTATGCTTTGTTTTAATAACATTTAAAATAACTAAAAAACAATAATTTTGGATTTTAGATTCTTTATAATTTCGCAAAAAAAAAAAAATATTTTTGTAATTAAATTTAATATTATAAAAAACTATTTATTCTTATTAAAAATTATTATTTAATATTTATTAATTAATTATTTTTTATTTTTTAATGTGTTTTTTTTTGATAAAAATAAGTGCATGTTTATTTAAATAATATTTAAAATAACTAAAAAAAATTGTACAAATTTATATTATTTAAATTTTTTTTTATTTTATCGTTTTTAATTGTATTTTGTATAGTTTTCTCAAAAAAATAATTAAAAATTTTTTTGCATACAAACTTAAATTTTAAATTCTCCTAATTCCGAAATCACCTTAACTTCTAGTTTATCAAAAAAAATGAAAACACAATTATAAAAGTAGGAAACTTTGGTAATTTCTTATAAAACTAGTAGTTAATTACTACCTAGAAGCTTGTGACCCTATATATATGAGTTTTTTCGTGGCGTATAAAAAAAAATCGATTACTGATCTTCAAATTCTACAAAAAAATTTATCGAAGTGTCTATACATTTGCTAAGTGATTTAATGCGTAAAATCTGATTTGGTTTTCATTTGTACAAGCTTTAGTATCAAAACTTAAATTTATGTTTTATCAATTATTCTTATTTATATTGTTTTTAAATTTTTATTTTGAATGTTCAAATGTATGTGTACGTTCCTTATTATTATACGCTACACAAAAGTGTATTGGTATACCGTTCGTTAATTCTTCATCAGAATCATTCCTTCCAAATTCTAGAACAAAGCAAAAAAAAAAAAAACAAGCAAAAAAATAATAAAAAAATATAAACAGAAAACATGTATTAAGTACTGTTAACATTTTAAGTATATAACAGCATTGACTTAAGCAAACATCTAGTATAATGAGATAAGCACTTACCTATTAATACAAAAAATTTAAATAATATATATGGATTTCTTTAACAAATAAATAATATCGAAATACAATTTTTGATTTAAATTAATTTTTCGAGAAGTGAATAATTATGATTGCAAAACGAAAAAAAAAGTTAGGCAAATATATTTAAAATTCAGATAAAAATTAAAAAGAATATTGTGAGTTAGTGAAGAGGCCTACCGAGTGATTATACTGCATGAAGAGGGAAGAGTTAAGAGATTGTCCAAAATTTTTTATTTGTATTTATTTTGTGAATATTTTTGCAATATTTCGGCACCTTTTTTGAATAAATAGCTTGATATTTTGCTTTTGGTAATTTTAAAATTTTTTGTTTTTTGCCGAGCTTGCGACACTGTGCGACTCAACTCAGTTTATTTCAAAACTAAAAAATAACTATTAATACAATTTGTAAAATGTATAGTTTTAATAACTTTATGCATTAAATATTTTGTTGTAAACTTCTACAATTTTATATATATAAACATTTAATTTTTTTTTACCTTAAAAGTATACTATTTATTTAGTACAATCTGCTCACGATTGATGCACATATAATTTTTTCGACACAAAGCCTTCTGGGTAATTTTCTGTTGATTTACAAATTGTTAATATTTTTCCTTTCATTTCGCATCGTCGGCACATAAACACGTTTTAATTATCGAAGAACTCATTAAAATTTTGATCTATTGACAAAATGGCGGTTTTCCTAAATAAAGTGGTTTTTTGTGAAAATATTTACTCTTAACAGCGATTTAAAAAATCGAAATTGTGAAGGAAAATTTTATTCCTTCGATCATTATCTGACAAATATAAGCCTATAATACCTGAGAAGGTCGTATAAAAATTTCAAGTCGATCGGGGGAGTTATTTCGTCTCTGAAAACAGCGTTTCGGGAAAAACACGTTAGGTGTATTCACGGGACACACTTCTACAATTGTGGCAGTATTACTGCATCATTTTTTTCCGTATCATTTCTCGAGATGAATCTCACTTCAATCTGATTATAAGACTATTTATTCTAACCAAAAGTATTGTATATTGTAGAAAGCAAGGCGAGTGGAATAAAATTAAAATGAGAGCTTTAAACTGCGGAACATTTGTCTTGTTTTTTGAGATAATGTCCAGTAAGTTTTAGGTAGGCCAGTATATAATAAAACTTTCACAAAGTGCCCTCTAGTACCTCACCGATTATAAAGTTTTTACTTTACTGATATTGTGTCAAGGACAGTACCAAAATAAGTTACTGACTTCATTTCTCTACCGCTGACTCAACTAGGAAAGTTATGAATACTTCTTGAGATTCGACTCTGCTCAAATAACGGGTTGTATATTTCCTCCTGTTTCTCCTCCAAAGAGCATAAGGCCATAACGGGTTATGACGCTGTATAATTTGTATCGAATGTATGAAGGCTTTCTCTATATCTACAAGTATGTTCTCCGGAATTTCGTTAGTTCAAGAAGTGTCTAAGTATCTAAGTGTCTCATATTAAATATAAAAGCATCATTTTCTCCAAAATTAATTATTAATTAAGTACATATATATATTTATTATTGTAAGCAATAGTCGTCGCTACATATGTACAATATAAAACATGATGCGATTTTTTTGTTCAAATGGGTACAACTATATAATACCACAATTACTTTGTTGTACAGTTAAATTATTGATTTTTTTTTTTTGAATTTTTGTTTTGCCGATATTTTTTAAGCAGCGTCATTCGAACTTCCGTTTGTTTCATTACTCTGTTGTGATAATTGTGAGTTGCGGCTTTCAAGTGATATTTTACTCTTGCGCCTACGCACCGATTCCATGGACTGTGTGCGTTTCTTCAGTGACAATTCTGCCTCGTTCATTACGCGACAATTCTCGACAAAACCAACCAAAGCGGGACTATTTAGGCTGTTTGCCACAACCAAGGCTTCGTCGAGTATCTCTTTCGCTCGTTCCACTTTATGAAGTACCGCATGCGATTTACAAATCAATATGGTGCTTAAGAAACGCCAAATGTTGCTATTACAATTTTTAGACTCTACAAAAATATAAGTAACATGAAACGGGTAAGACTGTTCTATTGCACGAAGTATAGTAGAGGGTAGATGTAATACACACCTTCGATTGCTTTGCGCGCCACCGAGCAGCACTCATCAAATCGACTCTGCCCCAAATGACTTCGTGCGATTTCGTGCAGGAGATAACACTTCTCGATCGAGTATTTCGCGAAGTGTATGCGTTTCTCCAAACGTGCTAAATATTTTCTAGATAAACGGGAGAACAAATTTTATTTTGAGTATTACGTATTAATGCATAAAAGAGTATGAGTTGATCCCTTGAAAAACTCGAAAGAAAATATCGAAAAATATTTTTAAATAATATATCAAATTCCAAAGTACAAGTATTATAGGTTAGAGTTTATACCTATCCCTTATATATATGGGTGTTCCCATATCAAACTCACTTATAAGCAATCAGTGTATAATCGGTGGCATCGGGCTCCGTATATGTGGACTTATCGCCGAATACAAAGCTGACTGAACGATCTTTATTTTTGTCGGTGGGTATACGTAGTAGTTGCATTAAACTCATATTTTTCTTGCTCTCAGTTGCAGAACTTCCTTCATTTGGTTTAATATAGCGATCAGTGTAGGCTAGCGCTAAAGTATTATAAACTTCGTTGAGAAATTCAAATTTCCATGGCATGACACGATGGGTCTTCAACACGACATAGTCGCCCATAACTTCCTCGACATATTTACTGAGTTTCTATAAATTCAACAAAAAACAAATGAAATAAATATAAAATATGAAATAAATATGTATTGTAATAAACTCACAGCAATTTTTCCCAAAGCCCGCAATTGTCGTATCGTACGCAATATTGTCAACATATTACGACGCGTCTGGTACTGTATATGATTCAAGTGCGCCTGTCGATGCTTCTCCCACACCTCCTTATCCGGACACTTACGCATTTGCTCATTATAAAGTGGACTGCGGGCTTGCAACATTTTCTAAAAACATATAGAGAAAGAAATTCATTATTGGTGTTTAAATAATAACGGGATGAAGTGGTTTTAAGCCTCCTGGAAAAGTCTTCACTTCAAATAATTATTTTTAGCGTGGTTGTATTATGTCGAGAAGAAAACAGTTAAAGCCTTAGAGTGGTAAAAGATTAGGTTAGGTAAGTGTAGTAGGCTCCTGAACCACACATAGACAGGTTTGGTCCTTAGCGGTGTCAGATGGAGTGCCGTTACGTAGTTCATGAAAAGTAATCAACCTTCAGGCTGATAGAGTTTGGAGCGAATTTAAATAGGTTCTGCGGCCGATTGATTCCTCTTCCAGTGTCTCATACCGTGTGGCCCCCAAATGTTTGAAGCATTACTTTGCTAGCGCGGGACAAGTGCAACGGGTAAGATACACTTAAGTATATTTTTAGTTCTAGAGAGACTGCTACTAAACAGAGTTGCCAAGGAGAACCAAAGTATAGTCTAAAATACTATTAAGTACAGATAGAACCATGATATCCCAGACCAGCAAATCGCTTCGATATGCTTGACTACAGCTACCTTTTTGATATAAAGCTCTCATAGATAGGTCCTCTCAAATTCAACTGGTCGACCTAATATATTTTAGATTCGATTGCGAAAGCTGGTATCCTGAAATTGTTCCAGTTCTAATGAGCGTTATCGAAGTTTTTGAAGATTCAAGTCATATGCGAATCAGTTTTGGCCTTTAAGTTCTCTTTTTTGAGTTGTGCTGTTTTCTACCGGATATATTGTAACCATCCTGCGCGATGCCCTCCAGGATCCGGTATGCTTTTTAAACATTTTTGAGCAGCATGTTTCATGTTAAATCGAAACCTCTATGCTTCACCTAATCAACTAAACACGCTCGGCTTCAAGCTAATGAGGTAGTCATGAACTTAATTCCTTAAAACCTCCAACGCATCTTTTTTGAACACTACAAATATAACATTAATTTATCATACCAAAAACTTCTTCAGCACATCATATTTGGTGTTGGTCAGATGACGCAGAAAGGGCGTGGAAACTTTGCATTGCGGCAATAATAAATTGCCATTATCTCGTAGATCCTTCAAAAACAGCACATCGATCCAACTTTTATTGTAATATATTTGATTGAAGACCTTGAAGGCGCGTTCACGTCTCGCGATCTCGCGTGGCGACAACAACAATTCCTATATATATGTTAGAAATATTATATAATTTCTCTAGAGCCCGTTTCATTTCCTACCTCCTTCTCGAGTATGCTGAGCACATCGCATTTACCCTGTTCCCGCAATATCTTCCACAAAGGACGTGGATCAACGTACTTCTCCTTCTCCAACTGTTCCAATACTTTGGCAAAAATCTTCTCATTTCTTAATATGAAGGGGCCCAGAGTTTCACCAATGGAGTCCTTGAAATTTTCGTCGACCACAATTAAACGATTCTGAAATGCTGACACCTTCTTGCCATAGAACTTGTGTGTGTTGTCGTGTAACTCAACTTTGCAGTTCTCGAATTGATTCAGTTCGTACAAGGCGTCACAAATCTCCAGATTTATCGGTGCATTATTCGGTTCAATGGCTGCGAAGAGAATCGGGAGAGTTGTTCTTTATTTGTTAGGTGATTATACGTGTAGCATGAATGTACCTCCAGCTGCCAGGCCGTCCCCCAGCGCGCCCTGCGTCTGCGCGATATTACGCTTACACTGACTGCGGAAGTAAAGCGCACGCGAATCATCGTTCTTCAGCTCCAACGATTTGTCATAGTACTTCGCCGCTATGTCCAATTGTTGTTTGTGTGTGTAAAAGAGACCCCAATCGCGATATATCAACTGCACGTGCTCGTCGCTCCAAGCGATCTTCTCCCATGGCAATACCGGTACTTCTTGCATTAGGCTGATTTACTTGCTGTATAGGTTGGTGTATGTTGGTTCAAATTGTTCCCGATAATTGAAAACCGATTCGGACGGGTTTCGATGTATTAAATTTGCAAAATTTACCAATTTCTTTATTAAAAAATTTTATTTGAAGTTTTGTTGCAATAAATGTTAAAATAATATTTTTTGTTACTGTCGGATGATCGTAATTTTAATTCCGGATATTTTTGCCTATATATTTGAGTTGGGAACAATTGCTTTTGAAAAATTGAGAGCAATATTTACAATGAAAAAAAAAAGTGTATATATGTACTATTTTTCGTAGTAATGTGCCATGAGTGCCTGTAATAAAATCTCATGTGTTCGAATGAAAGGAATTTTGAAAACAACGGGTTGTAAATTTCAAAATTGGTAAATTTTCGTTTTGGGTACAAAGAGTTGTAATGCTGTTGGTATGAAAATTAATACCGGTAGGAACGAAAATTCGCATTTAGTTAAGGCATATAGTTATTCTGGGAAAGTCCTGCATCCTGAAATGTCATCTGCAAAGTTAAGGTGGGGCCGAAATCGTGGTCTGCGTGGATGAAACATTAGAATCTAAAACCGAGGTTAATGAAGTGTCTTTCCCGAATACCTGAACTAATTAATTTTTAAGTATTTTCGAATTTGTTTTCACCATTTTCTTCAATAAGCTATACAAACTCTATAGAATTGATCAAATGTATTAAGAAATTCTATTATAAAAAACTACTGTTTGGAATAAAAAAAATAATAGATTGAGACGAAAATATTTACAAAGGTCTTAAGATTAAAAAAGGGTGTCGAAATTACTTCATCAGCTTTTTTACTTCGAAATGACCGATTTCGCCAGTTAACAATTATATTAAATCGGGCCTCGACCAATATCTAAACTATTTACTTTCTAAAAAAAAACACTAGTAAGGTTTTCCATAGACCAAGTAGTTAAACTTATCATACATAAATGTTTTGCGACACAGCGACATCCAGCGATTTTTGAATGCTTTAAAACACCCTCAGGGTTTCAATAAGGTTGTTTTCGAAATTTCTGATAACTGGTTTGGTGGTTTCAGTCTTTAAGATACAAACTTAATACAAATTTTACTTAGACGATTTTTCAAATATTCATCCAAACTTTCATTAGATCGAGATTAGTCGGTTTTTAACTGAATTTGCTATGTGACGTGCTAGGTACAATGCTTTTTAAGCTACCTAGTGTTCTTTTCCAACGTGTTAAAGAAAATTTCATTAGTAAAAGAAACAATTTTAAGAACATTATAAAGTTATTAAAGCTTTCGGTAAAAACCAAAACCTTACGTTCATTAGCTATTTATAAGGGTGTCGGCATTGTCGTTAAATACATTATATCAAAATAATTTTGTTTACACAGAAACTCAACAAAATTAAAGTTTATTCAAATTCATCATCTTCCTTCTTCTCCTCTTGATTCGTATTTCCCGAACCACTGGACATTTGCGACAAATGACTGCTGGCAATCGACGAACGACTCTTGCGTCTGCGCACCGAATCGACGGATTGTGCACGCTTCTTCATCGATATTTCCGTTTCGATCGATACGCGACATACATCAATGAAATGTAAGAGTTCTTCACTCTTTAACAAGGCAGCGCACTCGTAAGCCTCATTGAGTGCATCTCGACCCCTTTCGACTTTATGCAATACCGCATGAGATTTGCAAATGAGCAACGTGCTCAAGAAGCGCCACAAGTAGCTATTGCAATTCTTCGATTCTACACGGAGAGAAAATTAGATGAATTACAAGATTTCGATAAAAATGAGTTAAAACACCAACCTTCAATTGCCTTACGCGCCACAGAGCAACACTCTTCAAAGCGACTCTGCGACAAGTGGCTCTGTGCGATCTCGTAGAGCAAATAACACTTTTCGATCGAATATTTAGCGAAATGCATACGCTTCTCCAAACGTGCCAAATACCTTCTACAAATATTTGAAATAATTATTTCTGGAAGTTTTTTGCTTTACTTTTTGCAACACTCACTTGTAAGCTAGCAGTGGGAAATCGATGGCATCAGGCTCTTGATATGTGGACTTGTCTCCAAACACGAATTTCAAGCTGCGATCCTTATTTTTATCGATTGGTACTTTTAAGAGACGTATGAGACGATTCCTTGTATCATAATGTATATTCATGTCCGGTGGTGCGGTGTAAATATCGGCATATGCTAATGCCAAGGTATTGTAGACTTCATTGATGAATTCGAATTTCCACGGCATTAC
This sequence comes from Bactrocera oleae, assembly GCF_042242935.1. Taxonomy (NCBI): domain Eukaryota; kingdom Metazoa; phylum Arthropoda; class Insecta; order Diptera; family Tephritidae; genus Bactrocera; species Bactrocera oleae. The sequence continues at coordinate 60,635,665 of NC_091539.1, forward strand.
GCGGTGCGTCTTCAATACCACATAATCGCCCATTACTTCCTCGACATATTTGCTGAGTTGCTGCAAATAATTAATTTTAAAAGCTCGCTAAATATTAATATTAAAGGGTTGGCTATAAATATTTGTATAAACCAAAAGTTCTAATAACTTAAAACGTAATGCGCGGCTTTCAAACCCGTTATTAAGTTATAACTGCGAGAAAATAATTGTATTATTAGTAGTAGATTTAATAGTATAGAGCTAGGAAAGGCTTCAAACATATTTTGATGATCGTCTTAGGATACTATTCCGTGCGATCCGAGTCGCCCGCATGCTCATTTTAACAGACCTGAGCACTTTGAGGTTGGAATAAAAACTGAACAATCGAAATTCGGACGAAAAGTAGCAGAAGCTCACAACATCTTTCAGGAATAGACTCGGATATCTTTTCCTTAAAGTTTCGGATATGAAGTGGGTCGCCATCAAATACTTACTGAGAGACCACTTTTCAAGAGTCAGGATTTAACTAAGGTCAGAAAGATACTTTTATAAAAGGAAGTAACATTTTTTTTTTAGATTATTTTGATAGATTGGATCGAATCTGAGCAAATCATTTTTATAATTTAACAACAAAGAAATGTCAACTAATAAAACATCATCAGCTGATCACTTACTTTAATTTTGCCCAAAGCGCGTAATTGCCGTATTGTACGTAAGATCGTTAGCATATTACGACGAGTTTGGTATTGTATATGATTCAAATGTTTCTGACGCTGAGCTTCCCAAATCTTTCTATTGGGACATTTACGCAATTGCTCAGTGTAGACCGGACTACGTGCTTGTAACATTTTCTAGAATGCAGAAAAGTGGTACAATTATAAAATAATATTTTTTAGTATATCAAACGTGGTGGTATCATCATTACCAGGAACTTTTTAACCACATCATATTTGGTATTCACAAGATTTCGCAAAAATGGCGTGGACACTTTGTTTTGTGGCAATAGTAAATTGGGATTTTCACGCAGACTCTTCAAAAATAATACATCAATCCAACTTTTGTTGTAATATATTTGATTGAAGACCCTAAAAGCGCGCTCCCTTCTAGCGACCTCTCGTGGTGACAGCAGTACTTCCTATAAAATGGAAAGTTTTTACGCTCGTCGATATTGTTTAGAGCCGTAAATTGTTTACCTCCTTTTCGAGTATGCTGAGCACATCGCATTTACCCTGCTCGTATAGTACTTTCCATAGTGGTCGTGGATCAACGTATTTCTCACGCTCCAAAAATGCCAAAACATCAGCGAAAATCTTCTCATTTCTTAGTATGAAGGGACTTAACGTATCGCCGACTGTATCGTTGAAGTTTTCGTCGATCTTAAAACAAAGATAAGTAGCTGCTTTTGTATACGATCCTTTATTTGAGGTTATATTCAACTTACCACAATGAGCTTATTTATAAACCTCGTTGCCTTTCTACCGATATATTTTCGAGAATTATTATGAAGTTCTACCTTGCAATTTTCAAACTGATTCAACTCGTGCAGCGCTTGACATATTTCTTGATTAATATGCGCGTTTTGAGGTTCAATCTCTGGAGAATAATATTGTTTTAATACACAGTTTGGTAATTGCCGTAAGTTTATTCGGAAGATGGTACATTTCGTGCTCAAATTTCTTTACAATGTCCCCCCTCTGTTTTCAATATCTAGTAATATAAATATTCGGACCCCTATTAATTGTCGTGAAAAAAATAGGCTGTAAAGCTCGACTAAACATCTAATAAAGATTTTTTATTAAGATTCTAAACTTCAACACATCAACAGATTGCTTCACGTCTCGTTTTTAAGGATATAAAAAAGTGGTTTAAAATTGGGGTAGCAGTTTAATTGTGGATATCTGAATTACGAAGTGACCACAATTTATTAGGTAAACCTATCTCTAATTAAGCATTAGAAGTTTGTTTAAAATTATTACTATCTTGACCTATTAGGAGAAATAATGACAGTATGAGTTAAGAAATAGTTCACTTTCTTGCGTTATAGTTTCGTATTTCTATATAAACATTTCCATAGTTTTCACCGTGTCACCACGAGCCCCCATAACTTACTCACCCAACGCAGCCAAAGCGTCTTCCAAGGCGCCCTCTGTTTGGGCAATGTCGCGTTTACAAAGACTTCGGTAAACCAGCGCCCGTGCATCATCTGCTTTCAATTCTAATGATTTATCATAATAATTCGCCGCAATATCCAATTGTTGTTTGTGGGTATTGAATACACCCCAATCGAGATAGATTTTCTGTACACGTTCATCGCTCCAGTCGATCTTCTCCCATGGCAAAACCGGTACTTCTATCATTTTTTGCGAATTGAGAGGAAAAAGTTGTTACAAATTCACGTTAGAACTGGTCAATAACACCGATGGCACTCGATATGTTTTCCAAAAAATGGTAAGTTGAACGTTCGAATTAAATCGTATAAATTTTGATTGAATGCCAGAGGCTAATTGCATATGAAAAATTATATAAAAAATATTTTAGTTTTTTTTTTTGCTTTTCCCTATTCGAGAGCGAATAATTTTTCTGTGTCAATTGTTGCGCATACTTGATTTTACCGGTATTAACATTCCCATTTTTATTTACTGAAGTATTGTTTGAAACGGTTCACATTAACTATTGGCAAAGTATCCGCCTTAGTCTGGATGGAAACTTGATTGGATCAGCTATCATAATTTAAACATAATATTTACCCGGCAATTAGTATTACAAAGTGACGAATTTTATGGTATATATGGAAAAGACCTTTTTGCTCCACATAACCTCTGATAATTCATTATGGAGCAGTTGGGAATAATGAACGAAAATAAAGTTTCCACCACAGTTAAATCAACGTAATTAAAACGGACCCGGGCTTATATCCAGCTAAGGTCAGTCAACTTGGCAGCATATCATAAATTTATTTTTCATTTGACGATGTAAAAGTCTGGATGAGAAATTATTAAACCTGGGTGAACCAAAAATGGGATTCTGATCATTATTAAAGGCTCATTTCCTAGCATGCGATATTTATATCGATGAAATATTTTACTATTAGCTTAGTAAAAATCAACACCTTAATATACATTTTAACTAGCTTCAAGTACATATATTTTGATATAATTCTTTTTAACCTAAAGCAAATTTAAAAAAGAAAGGTCTAAGTGCGAGTGTAAGCAACCATTAAATACTCTCGCAACTTGTAAGGATGAAAGCCTGGGAAATATCTTTAGGTGTAGGCAAAACATTATATTAAACAAGTAAGGAAGTGATAAGCTCGGGTGTAGCCGAACATTTTATACCATAGCAAGGAGAATGTTGCGAGAGTAAAAATATATTTTAATGTAAAATATTAATTGACAAGTATGATTTTTTACACCGTTTATTGCATAAGTAGTAGATTAATTTACATCCCAGCTAGTCCTGGCTACTGAAACTACAATCCATTGAAAGACTTTGCTCGGAAACTAACCCATATACATCAAGCAACTTATCAGGTCATTGCGTAAGAAAGGGATGAATGATCACATGTACACAAGGGTTTCGGTTAGAATTGTCAATTGAGCCTTAAGAAACTCATAGAATAACCACTGGTGGCGCTTTTGGGTAATTAACCGGTGATATAGCCGATAGGTGGCTTGCAGGGTAGTTATGTACACCTATAAGTCATGGTGAATAATTATAAGTGGTGTAGTGAACATTCGAATGACAGTGAACACAGCCAGGTTTGAAGTAAAAAATAAACAGCTGTTCGAGTTTTGACAGCTGTTTAATTTGTGGCAGAATGTAAACAGCATTTTAACTAAAAACAAAATTTGTAAACAAATACAAGAAACAATTATTTAAGAGCCGCTGAAATATTACTAAGAATATTATTTAAACTCTAACTACTAAAAGCGGAAATAAGGTGAGTGTGTGATTTTCATATGACAGAGCGTCAGCTAGCGCATGGTATGATTTCTGTTGATTTTTTTAGATCTATCGGCCAATATAACCAACGAAATCAGATTTCTGAAATACGACGATTGTCGCTTATTGCTTTTGGATCCATGCGATATTTCCTCAATATTCAAAGATAACGTTGCCGATTTGACCCTCATTAATCGGAAAAAATTCGGGTCCATTTCGGATACATGAAACTGAGTTTCGTGGTAATTTTACAATCAGCACATCTCGTCTGGAGTTGTTTGCAGCTTTAAGTCTATTTTGTGATTATTATTTGCTGGCCTATGGGAGAAATTGCTGATTTGATCATGCTAGTCTTGTAATAACAACTTGAATACTAAATACGCAAATACAGCTGCTAAGTTAGCCCGAAGCAGGCTTTACTTTTATCTACCTACTGCTGCAGTGACATTCGTTGCGTTATTATAGATTTCTTCGAGTTATCAAAAACAATTGAGTAATAATATTTTATATTCGTAAGCTATGTATTGGCACAATTGTGAGTTAATTGTGAGTCAGCATATGCTACCATGAAATTATTGTTAAGTAAGTATTTTCGCATTAAAAATTACGAAAATGCTATTGATTTACATGAACTAGCGCTTTCCTCATAAAAATTGTAAAAGTTATATACTTACATACACACTCGTATGTATGTAAGTTACAAATACGAAAGTTGCAGCGGAATGCAAATAGAAATTGGCTTCCACTTTATTTTATTGACTTAAATCAGTTTGAATTACATAAAATTCTTATTGTTTAATTTTTAAATATATAATTTACATTAATATATATACGTACTTAACATTTTACATCATGTTTATATATTTCAATATTATTTAACAATTCTGCTATTCAAATTGTAAATAGTTAAACAGCTGTTTCTGCTGTGTAAACAAATGGTAATAAAATAGGTTATAAGCAAAATAGTGAAGTAGTAAGAAGTGCGGGATTGTTATCGTTAATTCTGAGTTATATATCTAATAAAAAGTAATATTTCTACAATGTGCATAGTGTTAATCGCAAACGAGTTATTACATATAAAATATTAAATACTTATATTTTTATAAAGTCTGTGTTTTTTGTTTTATAAAGGGCTCTGCCGTAATATTCTAGATTTTGGATTCCCTTGTTCCCGTAAACGTTCTTGAGAATGAGTTCCGAAAAAAGATTTTTACTTAAAAGTATTTGAACCACTTGGGTAAAACCCACAAAATTTATTATTTATATATTATATATGAATACAGAGAATGATCGAAGTACTAGTAAACAAATTTTTTCTTAACAAAATGGCGGCTTACCGAAAATGAATAATTTTATTTTTTAATTTACAGCTCAGAGTGGTGTAAAAAATCGAAACTTTGGCAGTCATTTCCATTTTCATGCGTGATAACTTTTAATTAATTCACTTACCAATTTTCTTTTCGTAATATTAGTGGCAAATATTTTCTACATACAATCCATTTCTAACACATATTTAGGCTTATCAAATTTAATTAGCGCATATGACAGTCTCATATCTCCAAATTGCATAGAACTATCCATATGTGCAAGTCTGTCTGCCTCTGCTTATGCCAACTTGACCAACTATGTAATAAATTAAATTAACAACATCATTAAATACATCTTTGTCAAAGTGAAAACATGCAAACATAAAAACATATATGTATATACATGTACTATATACAATATATTGTATATGTTAAGGTGGGTCAAAAAACATATAATGAAAAATAGGTTGGTAGACATCGCAAAAAAAGGCTCTCCAAGTATGATACGATTAAGTTTAAGCGTTCAATGCCTCAAAGAAAAACACAACAAAAAAAAAAAAACACAAATAAAAAATATCGACCATATTTATAGAGCGGTAAATTTCCTACAAGACTATGAGAATTAAAAATTATGTTTTTTCATTGAGTTATAAAATGCAAAAGAAAAAGCAGATTTGCCTTATAATAGTCAAACTAACTAAAACACCGTAACAGAATATTTTGTAGTACATTCAATTTCCTAAAATATTTATGTAACGAGATATTTTTTCAAGTAGTTGGAAGCGATATATGAACTTTCGAACTGATAATAGGAAAAAAATAGAAAACCGTTACAATTAAAAGCTCATACTTGGAGTGGCTTTCTTAGAGGTGTCCATCAACTAATTTTTTAGAGTACGAAGCGAAAAAAAACATTCACTCTAATCTATATATGGTATATTATAATAATAATTATAAGACTAAAAGCTGACTAGAAAAACAGAGATTAAGGAAGACCATTTGGACAAATTATATTAACTGCTTAATTAATACTAATTCGATCAATTTCGTTATGACTAGAGTATTTTGTTATCATATTTGCTATGATAGCGTTAATCACAAAGACAGCTGAATTCTAAGAATTCAACAAATAACCGATGGATATAATTATAATAATAAAATATAGTCAAGTTGTTCTAACAGCAAAAGTCCATAAGGACTCTACTTAAGAAACATGTCTGCTTTGCTTGAGCAAAGTATTTGAGCTACGTTGATGGTTTACAAATTTTAAGCGAAATATGTATATGTAATAGTCATTTTGTTGAAAAGACAGCACTGTAAAGCAAAATTACTTAAATTAAGAATTAGTTATAAATTAAGTTAGTTCTAAATTAAGTATAAGTTTATATAAAAATATAAATAAAAATATATTTAAGCAGCCATTGTTATATACGAAAATTTTTTTATAGTTAAAATCAGCTTTCCTTTATTATGTTTATACTGGAAATTAGTTCAACAATCGTATCGCCATCAAATCACCAAACTTTAAAAAAGGTTATTTGAACTCGTTTTAGGTTATGAAAGTTAATGAACTATGTTAAAGTTATTATATAGTTAGTTTTATATAAAATATTTGTATCACTATATATGTAATGTCTACAGATGTGTATCAAACATACCCGCTAGGAAAATGGACTGGTAAAAAATTGGTGCGTGTTAGGCTGTGTGCTGTGGTGAAAAATTTTAAATTTAAAAAAAATACATAAATAAAATTAATATGAAAGTAATGAGTATATTCGTATAATCGATTTGTATTGATTTTCTCTTGTCAAAATGTTTACACCATAGTAAATTTTCTTAACTCACTTCGACACAGAGCAAAAAAGTATGTTGTTGATTTTTCAAGTAAATTAATTTCTATAGTAGCAAATTAGTACGAAGTAGCGAAAATGTTCACTAGGCGTTGAAAATGGAAATTGTAAATACCCTGTAGATTAATCCTTGGCATTATACCTATTTATGTGATAATACATACAGTCGCTTGTAAAATAGAACTTAATTACTTTTAAACTTTTTTTACTATCGTATACTGTTGTTATTCTGAACGGTCCCTGGCTTGAGATATCGATTCGAAATTTTGCATACGTCCTTTTCTTCTCAATAAGCTGCTAATTTGTTAGAATGATCGATATTGGACAACTATAGCATATAGCTGCCATGCAAACTGACCGATCAAAATCAAGTCTTTGTATGGAAAACTTTTTTATTTTACAAGGTAGCTATATGAAATTTGGCATAGTACATTGTCTAAGGCAGCGCTACTAATTATGGACAAATTGTTCCTATCGAACCACTATAGCATATAGTTGCCATACAAACTGATCGATCAAAGTCAAGTTCTTGTAAGGAAAATGTTTTTATTTAAAAAAATATCTTTACGAAATTTGTCATAGATCATTATCCAAAGCAGCGCCACAATCTCTGCGTATGTTGTTTAGATCTGACCACTATAGCCTATAACTGGAATACAAACAAACTGATTAAAATGAAAATAAAAATCTTTATAAAATAACTTTTTCCTTATTAACTAAACTAGTTCCCGAAATTTGACCTTACCTATCCAACATAGGTTTCCTACAGGGCATGCGCAAAGTATGTAAATATAAGTACATATGTATATGTGTGCTTTTAACATTCCGTTTAGAGTGGTGTTCATGAAAAACATAATGCTTCGCACTAATTACAAATATTTATTTTAATAACACAATACAAAATTAAAGAGGTTGGAAATATTTGCATTTAAAATGCCAAAAATTGCACAAAACCAAAGTGAAAACATATTAAAATATAACCATTTTATGATTAATTGCTCACATTACGGTTTCAACTCGTTGGAAATGTTGTGAAATGCGCTTTTCTTTGCCAACGCTACACTCAAATGACAACTCATGTGGATTTTGTGGGAAAATTGGAGCGTAAAACCGCATAAATTGTAACATGGCTGAGGGCAACAAAAAAGAGCAAACGCTTAGCTGTGCGTGTGTATTTGCGTATGTGTGTGCAAGTGGGCAATTATGATTGTTTAAACACGAACTATAGAAGTGACACTTACACATACATACACGCATACATATACATATACCGAATGAGTTAATTTATAATTCTATTTTTGTTAACCACTAGCAGCTGACCATTGTTAACATACAAACACATAAACACACATTTGATTGTTAGCAAGCGCTTTATTTGCATATGCCTGTATTTACATAATCTACTCTTCTTTAAACTGTTGTTTTTTGTCACCAAATTAATTATAGGTAAACTGAAATATGGTAATATTGCACAAATACATACATACACACATACATACATACATACAAATACACAGATATTTTTCTGCTTGACATTTTCATGGCGCATTTCAAAATTTCAATTTCAGCTTATCTTGATATGAAATCTGTGTTATAAAGTATTTGCTAATGCGTCGTAACCAAAGCAATAAAATGTGATAACAACAGCAATTGCATTATAATAATAACCACGCGTGACAAACATACCTTTTTCACTACTTATGTGTGTGTAAGTGTGTGTGTTTTTAGACGAATACAAGAGATATCGTGTTTAGTTGACCGCAACCGCTAGTGCCGTGTGTGTATTGCTACCGCAGGTTACAACAACTCAATTTGTTGTTTTTGTGCTCGCAACTGTATAAACTGTCAAACTTAAAATTAAACGCACACACACACACACACTCACACACATATATATATATATATATGTACATATTTATTATATATTTCATATGTATATGTACATATATACACACGTGTTTGTATTTGTAAATGCGGTAAGCCCATATTCATGCATTAAAGGTCGCTTAGCTCAAAGTGTGTTGTACAGGGCGTATAATTTACGCTTGACAGTTTTTATTTGATTGCAAAAACGACAACAACAGCAACTAGTGTATTTGTGCATGCACAAACCGAGAATGCGGTGTTGACATTACAACATCAATCATTTGGTAGATAAAAACTTGTGCGCTTGTAAAGCCTAAATAGAGGCGCCCACAAATATGCAACAGTCGGTCAACCTAGCGGTCAACCCCTATTGGTGTTACCGATGCATGCGTGTACATGTAGATAAGTGTGTGTTTAAGAAAAATATACGAGAATATTACTAAAATAAACTATAATTATATTGAATGTAATAGAAATTATAATATTATTAATATAATTTTAGAACTTTATCTATTTAATCTAACTATAGTAGTTTTCAAAATTTTGATATTGAAATATGAAACTACAAGTTGTATATAGGTATACTAGGGCAGTCCGTTGAGTAATTAGCCACAAAACTTAAAATAAAATTTCGGAAAAATTTTAATTTTTTTATTTTTAGCTTGATACTCTTGACCCAGTGATGCGTCAAACCTCTTTAACCAGCCTGAAATATATGAAGGACTCAAAAGTAGACCCCCGTATCGTAGATCACCTCCTCATTCTACTTAAGTTTTTGACCAAGAGTGACTTTTTAAATTTTGAAAGCAAAAATAAGTCGCACGAGGTTAAACCTAGAGAATTCAGAGCAGCAGCTCGTAGCCTCCTTCATTCAATTTGATCAAGGGAGTTGGCAGAGTTGTAAGCCGGTGCATTGTTTTGATGGGGCAGCTCTTTTTATTCGCCAAATGAGATTTTGTACAGTTTGGGAATAAATCAGTAAATTCATGTTTGATAGATAAAAGGACTTAGAAACTCATTTGGCTTTAACTTAAACAGCGTCAAGTTGATCATGGACCGGAGTGCGACCACATTGAAAGTGGTGAAAAAAAAAAGTTTCTTGAATGACATCAAAGAAAAAGGATTTCGCTTTCAAAGCCAACAATCGAATCTCTAATCGATATAGCTCTTTTTCTATTTTCATAAATCTGAGGATACGTCCGCTTCCATACGCTGCCGTTTCGACCGTAATTATTATAGTAATCTGCTACTGTAAATACATGATAGTAAATTTTTTCTTGTGATGTTGTCGCCATCGGGCTTATGTGCCTGAAATACGTAATACAAATATTATGTATGCTTATAGTGTAGACAATTTATATCACAACAACAAATATTTATACACTCACACGCATCTATAGTAAATAGAATAATGTTTAAAACATTATGTCAGCACAAAGGGACACTTCGTAAATCTTGCTAACCCCTGAAAGAAAGCTGCGGTCAAGCACATCTGAAAATATTTATATACGTATATATAAGGTATATAGTACATCATATATATATATATATGTGCATATATGCATATTTATGTACTTAAACTGTTCATGTGTTTATGTGAGTACTTGAAGCATATCATTCATGAAAGAAACTAATGTTTTTAAGTTTGTTGGAATAGGGTGACAATTTAATTTATGTAACTGTGTCGCTAACGGTCTCATTTGAAATTACAAATGTGATGTAAAATTCTGTCATTTTGTTCTTTAAGTTAATAGTGGAGAATAGGCAAGAATAAGAGGATGAATTAAAATAATTTATGAATGAGGATAAAAAAAGGTTAAAGTTCTACGAGTATATGGTTGAAAAAGAGGTTATAAAATAATTTTATGTGTGTCTTTTAAATAGAATCTGGTGTGAAATAAAGTAGAAAATTTAAATAGAATTTCGTTTTAAGAATTTAAAGTACACAATCTTGTATAGACTTATCCATAAAGTGCGTGTCTATTTAATAAATTTAAATGGCGCAACTAGTGCAAAAAAAAGGAAATTAAAAAAAAAAAAAAATTTCTCTTTCATATTTCGATAGGCTATACCTTTGAAAATAACAAACAAAAATTTTAAGTGCTTTTTTCGAATAGTTTTTGAGTTACAACCATCTTCTTCTCAGTTCAATCGGCATAATCAGTTTATCTTTAAATGCGTTTTTTTTATTCAAACTTACATTTTTCGACTTTGGAGTGATTACTTGGACATTACATCAAAAATTGTTAAAATCGGAACAATACTTCCCCCAGACCCCATATGCCTAATATAAAGGTTTTCCAACATCCGACTGACTTTATACCGTGTTTATCGCTTAGCCCGCGAATTACCCGAATGAAATTCAAAGAGCATCTCATTCTGTTAGTAATGTGTACTGATTCCAAAAATGGGTAAAATTCGCTCATTCCCGTAACTCCTATATACCTTATATAAGGTTTTCAAACTTCTATCTAGCTTTATATCATATATAACGGTCAATCTGTGAAATATCATAGCAAAACAAAGTGAACGTATAATCTTGGATATTTTTTAGTTTTGAGCTATCCCAATCACCATATATACAATTTTTTTCATTATTCTAATAGACTTTACCCTGAATATATCGGTCGAGTTCCGAGTAGCTTAGTAAAAATGCTTCGAAATACGTTCTTGACTATAGTTTAATACCAAAAGGAAATATCATCTCTTAAACGTTCCTTAGTTTCAATATAGTTTCCGAGCTGGCATGCAACCGTTTATATACTTAGAGGATGCAATTTTTTTTTATTTTGAACATTTCTGATTTAATACAAGTGACATTATACAACTTGCCTCATCGGTTGATTGTCAACTCCACTTTTTTCTTCAACCACGAACATTAAGTAAATTAAGTAGCAGCCGTGTGCCACAGCGCAAAGTCCATTACTTAATAAACATCTTTCACTTCCGGTGAATGAAAAACGGAGAGCGACAACAAATAACGTTAATTAAAAATCAAAATGTAGTGTCGATATCCTGATGCAAACCCAAAGCAATCTACAAAAAGGAAGTATAAACGACTGAACATATTTCTCCTGAACGCTAATATCGCGTACATACAAACAATTTTTTCTCTAGCCAATCCCTAGTGACATTGCAATTGGTTGACTGGGGCCAGTGGCATTGGCAGAAGGTGGATTCTCACCATCGCATTTGCATACTTGTACATTTTTTGTCGCTTTTGCGGTGCAACATATTTATGTATAATATTTTATGCTTGCACACAGCTGAGCACCGAACATCGACCACTGAGCACCGAGCTCTGAGCCCTGAGCATTGCACTCGAATACCGCCGGGGCACAGGCATTGCTGTCATTGTCATTGTCACTGGTGGCACTTGTAGCGCTGGTGTATTGACTTTATGAATGCACTGTTGTCGCCCGGATATGCAGCAGCTAAGGCAAAAACCACAGGTGTTAGGCCTGTAAGTGGATTGAGCATATACACGCACATATATATATCGCAAATACAAGCTTATACTTGTTGTTATTATATTTGGTGAGCTGGAAAAACGCATTGCAAAAACATTACAGTTAGTGCAGGAAAATAATGCAGCAACAACAAAACTGGTATTTGCGTTTCTGTTGTTATGCTTTACGAGCCCTTTTCATTCTCGACTCTACATTGCTTTATTTAGCTGATGGTGTACGCTAATATTTTATAAGCGCCATTTTCATCTCATTCGCCCGATGTTTCTTATTACATACCATATTAACCTATACCATAATATAATGTAAAATCTTTATATATACATATATGATAAAACTTTTAAGTATTACTATTTTCATTCAGTAATATGCAGTTGTGCTGCGGGATCATTTGACGATAGTGCTTGACTACATTTAATAATATTTTAATGCTTATTTGCGTGTGTTCTTTAGTTTTCTTCTAGCGACTTTTATCGAGGAGAATGTTTTCTTTATCGTAGACATATAGATAGCATTGCACAGCTTATATAACGCCCAATCGTCGATTGAAACACTTCTGCGGACATTACTGAGAAGTCTTCTACTGAAAACTCGAATCACCGATAGCTCCAAGGTCCACCAGAGCGGATTCGCTTTGTCTTTCTGTGTTATGAGAGAACAGGAGCTTTCAAAGATAGTCTCTTATAAAACTGAAGAACTCAACACACTCATCAAACAAACTAGCGTAAAGCATCTGAAAGAGCTTCCGGCTGTGTAGGTCCCAATTCTTATTTTTAAAGTTTCTGATAGGTCTGCTACTTGTAGAAAAACGCTCTTCGTTCATACTAAGACTGGAGTTCTTGGAAACACAAAGGACGCTGTTTCAACTATCCAATTGGGATCATCGGTTCCTTCGCGAATCTTACCTAACTTGGGTGTCAATATTATATATTTGGTTTTTAATTGACATCTTGTAACACAATTATTATAAAGCGAAAGTTTTGCTACTTATCTTTAAGTCCAACCCTTTCATAAAAGTTATTTGTGTATATAGAGTAAACTTGTAACCTGTATCAGAAAATATATGACAGTTTTCGAACTAAGAGGCATTTGTACAACATGATTTGGGCTGAGTGTGAGTGTAATTATTAGTTGTTTATTATAGGTCAATAAAATTATCTGGTAATAGGTCTCGGTTGAGAAGAACTTTAGTTTCTTTAGCGAATACCGTTTTATGGTCAATACATTGCACTTTCCCCGGATCGAATATTAGAGCTTGGGAAACAGAAAAAGTCATAGAGCGCCGCATCTCTTAAATAAGATGCTTGATTTTTGCGTTCATTTCGTTTGTATCTTCCATTCGTCTATGAGGCTGTATGCATATATATTAATACATATGTTTGTGAATTTATTCCATAAACGATTTTGAGTGCCGCTTTTATCTCTCCAACTAAGCGGCAGATGAAAAGCTTTTTGTGATCTCTCGAACCCATCTTGTTTACATAGAATTTCCAAGTGCACATTTGCAACATTTTCAATGATTCTGCCGAAGTAATTTTAACTACGTTAATAGCTTTCCCTTTTTATAGAAGTCTAATCGAAAAATCAGCGTTTCAAATTTAATACAACGAGCAAGTCCAAAGACTATCATCTCATCTACTAGTCAACTTCCATATAAATAATTCAGAAAAAAATTTAATTTAAAAAATGTTATTACTTTCCGTCAGATAAGATTTTAAAGGATTTCAGCACCGAAAATATAGAGCTCTATTTCGAATAATTATATTGTCAGTGTATGTCGACTCCGTTGCTTTTAACCGAGTATATAGTTACTATTCGGAAGATGATCTACCCCTTTGAGGCAATTAGAAACATGAGAACAAATAATGGTTTTGCATCAAAATAAGAGGAATAAATAGTGATTGTAAATATCACGCAAGAAATATAATAATTTCAGAAGAATTTTAAAGTTTCAGATATCGAACTGCTAAGTTTTTTTGCTATTAGCTTGATTCGACACTTTTGTGGATCCAAACAGATACACACTTTAGAATCGGCGTTCTTCAGTCGGCTGCGAAATTGACGTCTCAGGAGGCGCCATGATTTTTCAATGGCGGTAGACGCAATATGTTATAATTATAGATATTGCCTTGAAACTGTTTTATTAACCAATCTCCTAATCGATGTAGTTTTCGTTGATCTTACACAGATCTGGTACTGGAAACATGCCAATATTTTTCATTCTCAACTAATTTTAACCTTTTACTTGGGGTTTCACGTAAGTTTATTCCTTGTCTTTGCAGCTCTATCATCAAAGATCGGTTTGAGAATATGTTGCAGTACAATTTGTTGCTTCCTTTGTCAACCCGTTGTTTATTTTCATTTTCTGGTGTATTTGGTGTATTAAACACAAACATACAAACATACATAATTGCGATGTTTAAAACAAACAGCAGAGCAAAAGGACTTGCAAGACAGAATGCGTGTTTTTGCTTTTGTTTATTGGGATTTAGCCGGTGGCGGCATTAAGGCCGGAAACGGAAGCAGGACTTGTTTGTATTTACGCTCATTGCACCGGCAACGCCATGCTATACAGCAAAAGAGCGGTAGCTAGCAGC
Source organism: Bactrocera oleae (assembly GCF_042242935.1). Classification (NCBI taxonomy): domain Eukaryota; kingdom Metazoa; phylum Arthropoda; class Insecta; order Diptera; family Tephritidae; genus Bactrocera; species Bactrocera oleae. Next base: position 60,650,673 of record NC_091539.1, read on the forward strand.
ACTAAGTGTTGGAAAAGCATGTAAATAGAATTTCTCATTTGTTGTTGCTGTGGTGAGTGTGTGCAATTTTTGCATGTTGTTGTTATTGCTTTCACATTTTACATAGTTGTTCACGCCTTCGTTCGGCTCGAATGGCTGTAAGCCCGTTCAGTCATTCGGTCATTTATTGGCATTGGCATGCGGTGGCTCAACTTCTCGGCTTAACATATGTGCATAATTTTTTATGTGCTGGCTCGTTTGCAGTCGACTGCTTTTACTATACACATATTGTAGAATACTCGTATGTAGGAAGTGTAAATTTGTCGAAACAGCGTGTTAATACGTGTGCTCAAATTTATTTACTACCAAATATTATTTGCTGGGAATTTGAGTAGGCATGTTTGTATTTTTTGTATAAAGAATATATGGAAAATTGGAATAATTAAACTGGTGTTTTGCTGGAATATTGGAATTATATAGACTTGCTTGTTGTACATGATACACACGAATGTTTTTAAAAAGTTCATAAAATTTTGTTTGAAAAACGCGCTACATTAGAAAATTCTAACACTCTTGGCGAGAATACCTTGCAATCGTAGAAATTTTTAATCATGTTACTTGTTGATTCGAACGATCGTTTGAAAAAGTTTACAAAGACTCAGAAGAAAACCTATTTGAAAAGTTTATTTATTTTATATCAATCAATGTTCTAAGTACTACAATACAATTTGGAGTCACCTTAATATATACCATTTAGCAAACGCTGCGTCGTAAGAAGAAGTATGACGCGACCCATAATTGTTCAGCTTTAACGAGCTAATAGTGCTCCCGTACATAGGCTATGAAAAATCGAAAAGGCCTTTAGTTTGTCGAAGGATTAAGGATTCATGACGAAAGCCGATACTGATCGACTTCGTCGATGTTCGCATCATGAACGTTTTCACGATTAGGCTGAATCATAAAGAGATAGCCATCTTCTGCTCCTTTGATAGCACAGATAAACTGTTTATAACATGAAATTAGTGGGGGTATGAGAAATATCGTGTCTTAGATTCTTAGCTATCTTTTTGATGTCAAAGATCTTAAGGAACTGAGTCTTTAACTTGTTCGATGTGATCGTCATAAACAGCGGGGGATAAACTAGTCGCTTGAGGGAAGTTTTCGCTGGCTTCACGACCTTGATCGAATGTTTTGTGCCACTCAAATACTAGTGTTCCTGATAAAATAGACTCCCCAAAACACTGCTGTAACACTTATGAGTATTTTATTGAAATCAAAAAATTACAAGAAAACTCGTTGTTCAATTGTTTTGGGGGTAAAAATTGCCAGACAAAAGTTCTGCGCCATAAACAAACATCACATTAGTTGACACAGAAATATAAAAAAAAACATGTTTCAATCTAGCAATCGATTATCGATTCGATTAACGCGCGTAGTTAATATGGACCAGTTCGGAAACACGGGCAATAGCGTGATAGTAGGAGTATCCGAAATTTCACGTAAGTCGGACAGCTATGAAAATCGAACCTCAAATAGGTCCTACTCATGGTGCCATCCAAATACCTAAGCAAGAAATGATTATATTAATATTGTATACTCTAATACAGTTGGATGAAACTCTCTCAACTAGAATTCCGGATCCAGATGAATTTCGGTTACATTTGGATTCCGAAAAATATTGCTATTGTTGTTATAAAATCATATTAATTATGTCGAGAAGAGAATTTATGTTTTGCTTTTAACAATTCATTCTTTCTAATAATTTTTAATTTATGTGCAAATAGTGGCTTAAGTTTTCCTCTCACACAATATAACAATTATTTCATTTTCGACAAGAAAAATATTCACAGTTTGTGCGCAATTCACAACGAAACACTCTTTATATAATTACATATTTATGTTTTAAATTTCATTTAAATAGAGTACAGTTCAGTTCATTATGTTCGTTGACCGAAAATCGTACATTTTATAAAAACCACAATGAAGTTATTATAACGGTTTACGAACTGTCGCAATCTAAGCTTTAAATATTGTTTATCAATAACTTTAAATCACATAATTTTAAGCGCCCAGCTTTTTGCCACGCCAGCAACCATAACTTAACACACCGCTTAAATACTTTATTAAAATCAAAACATACTTTGTGGCGCTTTTTAGCCACGCATTGTCGCTAAGCACACCTGCAGCGCTTGCGTGCTTGTTTTGCAAATAAATTTAATTATAATCTCAGGTAATTGCAGCGGATTAAGCGAATCGCTATAACAAATGAGTGGCTAATGGTGGCAGTGAAGAGTAGAGTAGCGAAAAGTTGCTGTGTTGTTTTTTACCAACACCACTGTAAAAAAAACACACATAAACACATACTGAAAATTACCGTTGTGTGTAAATGCCGTTTTGTAAATAAATTATATGCGAACTTTTGCATAATTTTTTGAAAGCTTTCCATAAAAAGCGCATCAACACGGGAGTTATGCACTTCGCATTTACTAGCACGAATCGGATATTAGCGATGTACAATAAAAATAAACACATGGTTTAATAGTTTACTGTAGTGAAATTTGTAAAGGTTGACACTAGTCCGAAAAAATATCAGTTTAAGACTAGATGTGGTTTTTGACAAAAATCGGACTAGTCAAAAAGATTTAGATCAGATTTATACCAATTTTGGAAAGTTTCAGAAAGAAAGCATAGTTCCACCAGCGAAGGTGAATAGCCTCAATGGAAATACTGAGAACATGAATAAAATCCTATTTAAAAGGATTGATGAGTATGTAAATGAAATATTAGATTTGGAAATCTGCTTTGAACTGGAGTGAACATGAACATAAGTGATTTAACACTAGAGCTACGAACCGGTCAAAATTACCTGTTGCATCATTTATTTATACCACTTCCCCTTTATGCCTATTAAATATTTTACGATAATGTCCTGATTTTTATTAAATTTGTAATATTTAAGATTATTTTGTTCTTACGCTTCTAATTTTCAGAGAGAGAGAGAGAGGCCTATTTAAAATATATGGTAATCCTTCGTAGTTCTAGTGTTAAAGAATACCAGTTGCTGGCGGCGAAGTAGAACGCTTAGCTGACTAGTTGTGCTTGCGGTTATTGATTATAACAAGTTGTAAAGTAGTTTATAACCACTTGATTTTTCTGCAGGGATATTGGCAACTGTTGAGGTGATCACATAAATAAAATTACTTGCGCTGGCTTAATTCACATTGTTTTTCAAATAAATGTGGCGATGTAGTAAATTTAAAAGTTTTTCTATATATATTTTCAAATACCAAAATTTTCAAACAATTTGTTGGAAGATATAAATAAAACATATGCTTTTTTTTAACGCGTTCGTTACAAGAATGCCTTAATAGGATTGCAAAATAATTGAGGTAATTTATGTTTTAGATTTTTTAATTTTGAGATTAACCTCATATGTCAGTGTAATCATTTTCTTTAATATGAGTTTAACATGGTCAAAAAAAAATTTTTGATTATTACACATTGATTTAACTAACTCAACTATTTTTATCTACAAGCGTGGTCGGATACCTACTTAGCATACAAAAAAAAAAAAAAAACCAAAAAAATGAGAAAAATGCCCTTTGATTACTCAACATCGACTATTCTTAGCTCGATACACTTTACTCGATAACGCTCTAACTGCTTTAACCCATCTGAAAAAATACCTTTTGCAAAGTGGGTCTCCATGGCAACGACAACCACTTAATTTCACTAAAATTTCTGCCTGACAAGTTTATTTCCAAGGCTTGGGTACACAAAGTCGCACGGGATCAAATATGGAAAATACGATGAAAGTGGCAGAAGTCTGTATGCTAATTCGCCCAATTTCACCGTGCGACCGCGCAGGTGTGATCCTCAGTATTTTTTCAGTAAATGAAGATATCGGCAAATACTACCCATAGTAGTTAAAATAGATCATACCTTGGGAATTCCAGACAACGGTAACTATCACTTTTCCAACCGATAATAAATTATTTCCTTTCTTCGTAGCAGGTTTGCCGTATGAAGTTCACTGCTGCGATTGTACCTTGGTCTCTGATTTATACAAGTCCATCTATGTTTTGTCCATCGAAAAGGACACAAAAATCTCTTTTGATTGTACAGTATCAAAAAATAATATGAGATGGTTTCGCGGTTGCGCTTGTTGTCCAGAGTTAGCAAACACGGCACTCATAAGCTATCTCGCGTACTTTCAATTGGTGGACTGCCAATATGAAAAATGAACTTTTTTTACATCATCCTTCGTTTTCGCTATCGCTATTATCAACCATTCCATAATTACCATAAGTAATGCAGCAAATTTATTTATTAGATTTTGCTAAAACATCAGTGCATTATATTTTCATACATTACAGCCTTGCCACATAGTACTTTGATTAAATTAAATATACCATTTAAAATATGCACATAATATTTGCACCAAATAAATACAAAAACTGTGTATATAATCGCCAATTTTCGCTTTTAATTACCACGCATTACCATATCTATGTGTGTGTGTGTATGCATGCATGCATTGAGTGCATGCGTAATTATGTATTTACTCGCCGTTGCACTCATTAAAAGTGCCATTTAATTGATGGGATTTAGGCTGGTAATTTTTTGGCACATTTGCATACTTAATTAAAGGCTAAAATATTCTTTAATTACCTTTGCTATAATAAAATATTTTGTTAACATAAACGCTGTTGGCGGCCGCTGTCCGTCCGCAACAGCCATAGCCTGTCAACTGGTGCAGGCGGTCAAGCAGTCAACGAGCCGTAAACAGGACTCAGCGAACGTTATGTCAAAGTATTTAGCGCCAAAGTACATGTGTGTGTGGGTGTGTGTGAGTATGAGAGAGTGTGTGTTAGTTTTTGGCTGTGTGTTAGTAAGAACAGCTCTTGTTGGCGCAAAGTACTGCAACACATACACACTCCTACATACTGGCAACAGCGCATGTTGCATGCGGCATTTTATGGCACTAACATTTTTAATTGCATTAATTTCATTTCATTAAAGCGTATCCGTGGTACGCCGCAAATACCCAATTTTGCCAATCAAAATGCAAACACGACACACACACACATATATATACGCAATACATACATACTTGTATATTATATAAATGTATAGATGTAAAAGTACACTTGCGCGCAAAAATTCATATTTCACTGGTCGAATGCTGAGCAAATGTGGCTTAAGTATATATATATATATATACATATATTTACATATATACCTATATATATGCATTCACTATAATCCAACAAAAACCTTTTCGCTACAATAACAAAAAATGCGTAATTTCATTTGCACGCACGTGTACGTGCGCAATTAAATGTTGCATCAATTTTTAATTTAAAATAATAAAGTGGAAGGGCAAATACAATAATTGGCGTATAAATTGTGGTTTTAACGAAAATGCAGGTAATGCTCGTACTCGCATGTGGCACCACCTGCGCACTGTTTGTGCCATAAACAAGCGTAAATGCACACCGTAAACACACACACACACACACACGTGCGCACGCATGCTTACATAGCCACGCACGTGCACCATGGCGGTTGGCAGCCATAACCACATCTAATGCCACTTGCAACGTGCATAAAATGGATTTTTTGCCAACATGTTGTTAACATAATTTTTGTTTTTGTTAATTTTTAACACAATTTACTCGCACACGCACTTTGCTATTTCCTGCCTTGTGTTTGTGCAAACATTTAATAAACAAGCCGCGTGCTCCCAACTGCACAGCTGCGGTAAACAGTCCCCTGTGTGTATTAGTGAAACCTAATAGTTGTAAAATATCCTGAATTTCATGGAAAAAGTAAATAATTTAATGCTGCAACCATACTTTATGTATGGTAAATGCTCGTTTAAGTCTTAAATAAATGAATTTAATTATTTTTATAGAAAATATTTGCTATTAGCATATGGAAATTCTTTTTCTACCAGCATATACTTGCACATATTCCATAAGTATTAATGGAATGCTAAAAAAATCATATACCAATATATCTACACTAGAAGACAGCTGAAAGTTTATGGGTAAATAATGTTATTTATGTTTTCAAATTCCAACCAAAGGAAAAACCAAAAAAATAAAATAAAATAAAAATTAAAAAAATTACTTGATTTTCTTCAGTCAATTTGATTGGCAGATATGTATGCTCATATGCTATAGTAACCTGATCTGAACAATTTCTTCGCAGATTGCATCATCGCTTTAGACAATAACCCATGCCAAATTTGATGAAGATATCTCCAAATAAAAAAGCTTTCCATACAAGCACTTGATTACGATAGTTCAGTTTACATAGCGACTATATATGGTATAGTGGTTTGATATCGGCGGTTTCGACAAATGAGCTGCTTCTTTGGGAAAAAGCCGTGTGAGCAGAAGTTTTTTAGGGAGTCAGCTTTATCACGAGCACAAGTATTGGACTGACAAAAAACATTCAGTCAAGATTGTGAAGTCATGGAGAACTTGCCTCATGCGAGTCGTTCAACCACCTCTGTTAATCATCGCATTGGCATAAGAGAGATAGAAATAATTTTAAATATTGTCATATATAGGCAAATACAAAAAGGAATTATTCAATTCAATTAAAATGTGTTAGTTTTTTCTTGTCTAACTATGGGTTTTTATACATAGCAGTAAGCATTAAATATAGTGATAAAAGTGTCAAAGCGGTCAAAGTTCTATGACTTACATTTACATTACATTTTTAGAAGAATAAAAAACCAAAAAATAATTTATTTAATTAACTCTTAAAAGAAGCAGTGTAGAATCAATATTCTAATAATATTATATAAAAATGTAAATTAAAAATTTTAAATGAGTGTATTAGGTTGCAATAACTCAAATTCAAAACTGTTTTCCATAGAAATTATATAATTTTATTATTTTTGGTGCACTTTGTTGTTGAAAGTTGGATACACATTGAAACTCTTGCAACATGTTGCTACAGATTATAATAATTTTGTTCACCTAAACCGATTCGAGATAAATATGAAGTTGTATATACAATATAAATGATCAGGATGACTTGAGTAAAGTTGAGATTTCGCAATAAAACTTTGCACACGTGTTTCATGCCAAAAAGGGGTTAGTTCGTAAATGGGTGCAAGCGGAATACTGTCACGCCCGCAAAATTATGAACCTATAAAATGCTATTACCAAGCACTTAATTAAGAAAAATTATATTAAAAAAAAAATCGTTTAGAAACCCCTACCTACAGTGCAAAATTTGATGAATTCGGTTTATACCCACGTCCCCTCCCCATATAACGGTTTTGTTAATTAGTACAAAAGTGCGATAAAACTATAAATGAATGCGCCAGAGACTTAAAATTTTACAAAAGCGCTTTATAGATGCCAATAACAAATTTGGACTATGGACGTGGTACCACCTACATTTAGAAGAAAATCCATATCTCGGGACGTATATTATCCTTACCTTCCTACAATACAACATGAAAATTGGCTAAATTAGACAATAAAATAAAAATTCCATCAAATTTTTTTTTTTGCAGTATACAAATCAAGCGCTAATTAATATATCGGCATACAAATTTGCACGAATATTTCCTTTAAGGTATGCCATATCAGGTCTAAAAATTGTTCAAATCGGACTGAAAATATTAAAGCCCTCAAATACCCAATATGTGGACCCCAGTTCCTGTTATAATAGTATGTCTGTATGTCAAAAATAAGTTGAATCGAATCAATAATTTCCTTAACCCCCATATTCCTATTAAAATGATTTTCGAACGTCTGGCTGACTTTAACTATATCGCATCATTGACTTTACATCTGTCAGATATGTCACATTTGATGATGATTTTAATATAATTTTCACTGACAGGAAGTAAAATATATGTATACTAATTTAGTCTATGACGTATAATATTATTTAAGAAGATACAAATTTAATTTTAATCCATTCACGATTTTGACAAAGAATGAATCGTGAATTCCTTCGCAACATTTTTAAAATAAAGTTTTGCCAATACCTGAAGGTTTTTCCCCGCCTTTAATCCTGGTAAGTTGCAAGTGTATGACATTTCCGGTTACGGAACGGATCCGGATCTTAATACGTACAAAGACTGTCAAAATTACTTCAGAAATGTTTTTTGTCGCTACAACAACAACAACAGTTACACAGAATGTATAAATCGCTTGCATGAATGCTCAGGTTATTCGATGCATAACTTTAACTGCGTTTAATTTTTAAATCACTGTTTTTATAGCAAATATTAGAAGATCTTTTTTGTAGAACGGACAATTTTGTATTAGAATATGGCTCTTTCGAAGTTGTAGATTTACATGCTTAATGCAAAATATCAAAATTTTATATACATGCATGCGAAAATAAATATAATTTAACGGTTTTAACTAAAATTAAAGAGCTTTTTTACGTCGAATCCTTGTTTTTAGAGCAAAAACTAAAACTTCAGTTTGCCAAAAAAGCAAGCAACTTGGGAAATAACAGACACCCTAATTGTGCCTGTTTCGCTCAAAATCAACTTTTGTTATCAGATCTCAGGCTTTTATTTTTTAATTTTAAAAATTCTTACACTTAATATTTGAAAAAAAAAATATATATAAATACATTTTCCTTCAAACTACTAAGAAAAATATAAAAGACATCATATCATAAATATTTTACTTTTAGCTTTGCCATGAACAAAAACTATTGCGAAATACAAAAGCTGCTTCACAAATGGTAAGCGATATATATGTACATAGCACTTTTTTATATTTTACCCACCAACGCTTATCTCCTAAATTTACCGCTAAGCAGTTAAAAGGTTACATAATTGTCTGCATTGAGAAGTGGATGCATTATATATTTTTTTGACTAATGTATAAAGTAACCGCATAACCATTTCTAAACGCAGCCAAGCCACATTAGCGATTCACTGCTTCTAAGAAAATGAACATTTTACCGCACAATAGAAAGTATTTATGAAACTGCAAAAGAGAAAACTTTCTTTGAGTTAAGTGCAAGAGCATCGCAAACTTAAACATGATAGTGCTAGTCAAAGCGAGTGGGTGGAACAAAAAAATAAGAAACATGAAGACCCACAAGCAGACATCGCCGAACAATATGCAAAAAAAAAGCAACTTCTGAATACTTGAAGTATAAAAACGGAGACGTCAGCAACTGCAGTGCAATAATTTTCGAGTCGCTAACCGTCGCATAAACGCATAGCGGCACATGAAGATAAACAATCAACAGCAACAACATTATTAGCGCGATTTAACCGCTGAGTCCTTATGCCAATCACACACATACACATACTGACTCATATCGATTTGTGCATTTCTTGTGAGCGCACATATGCAAAAAAAATGCATATAACATGCTCAGAGTCGCATCTTGAGCCTGTGTGTAGGCGTGAGATCTCTGTAGAGAAATCTGCTTCGGAGTTAACGCGCTACTAGTTCTACAGTGGATACAGTTAGCATGTTTTAAAAATAAAAAGATAAATAAAGATTTGAAATTACGGTATTTTGCTATTAGAAAAAAAAACGTACGTATTATTATTATCTATAATATTTTAGCTTTTTGCAGAATCCTGTACAAATCTGCAAGCTATAGAGAGGTTACTTTCGTATCATATTCATATCAAACCTTTGTGTTTTTGAAGTGTATGAAGAATCAGCTCCATTCCAGGGAACACTTAATGTATAGTGGTATATCAGCTCGAAGCAAACTTGTCGTCGTTTATACTTCCGAAAGAAGTTCGTATTCTTGGAAGAGAGAAAATCTACAAAAATGTGGTTTTATGAAATGTTTCAGAACCTATATTCTATATCAACCCATATAAATAACATTAAAAGAAAAACTATGTACACATATTATCATATATGGTAAACTGTGTGAAAGCTTAAAGCTAAAAAAACTTGGAGAGCTTTTGAAAGCTTTCACATTAACTAGGGGTAATTTGTTTAGCAAATTACATGCCGACCTTTCAAGTAGATTATCTGCTTGAAACTTACTAAAAACTTGGATAACCTCGTCAGACTTCTCTCAAGGGTAGATTTTAGTAAAAGCTATCAGATACATTGCCTATTTAGGATCGGGTTAAGGGTTAAATTAAGCTTCATAGACGCGTTCCAAAAGGGTTGTGAACTGATTTTATACAAACAATTTCTTTCATATAATTAACATCGTTTGTATTTTCCAAGAGGAAGTGCTGGGAAATACAATTCTAACAAGTACTACTTAACAGCTTCAGAATTGTAGATACTAATATCATCAAGCAATTCAGAATCAATTTCAGAGTTGTGTGAAAATTTCTAATGCTGAGTTCTAGGCCTTTAGGTAGGTTAAACAGCAACATTATGTTCGAACAGAAGTATCAAATCAGATATGCTGTGCTGTAGGGATCAGAAAAAAGCCTAAGGTACAAATATTAAAAAATTGGAGAAATTTATTAAATATGATGAAAACCTGCTAGAATAACACCAGATTCCTATTGAGTTCGTCGAAACAAATATTTATAAAACACAGAAACTATTATCAATTTTAATAATTTAACATTTATTTATTAATGTAAACAATTTCATAAAATCGTGTATGAAAATGTGATCTCAGGAGTTATTTGAGTTTCCGAGATGACCAATCGGATTGGTGCCCCGTGCTTGGCCAGCATATATAGTGTATTTTATAACTAGTTAATGCCAATCTAGACCGCTCAGACCAGTTGTAACTTGACTTGACTTCTAGTTAAAGCATTTGAGTTAATACTGCAATTCAGAATCTCACTATATGGTAGATTATATGAATAAGTACCATATACATATCTACACTGGGATATGTACACATGTGTTTGTGAAGTTCTTGCGTTGCGCGCGAAAATAGTTTTCAGGAAGTAGTTAGTTTTTATATAAGTTCTTACTTTGTTCGCAGTACTTAAAAGAAAAAATTACAAAGTGGAAAAAATAGAAAAAAATATATGCGACAATAATCTGTTGCAGCAAAACCCAGTGAATTTCTTAAGATAACTATGACACGAAATTGTAATGTTCTATTTGCCGTAAACTTTCGCGGTTGCTAGATTGTTCACATTATATTTTACCTGAAAGCACTTCTATGGCGCTATCTTGCCACGCAACTACAATGCGGCCTGCAATTGCAACAAATTTGCGCGACAAAACTTATGCTGGCGCTGTAGAATTATGACAAACAAATTGTTGCCAACTACTAATAATGGCGTTACCAAGGTTCTTACGCATTTGCCGTTTCTTGCTGCAATACAATCTTGCGTTTGTACTTCGATAAGTGCTAGTGGTGGCGTTGTTGCTTCAGTGCATCACCTGCATACCCTCGGTGTCTTACAGATATTGCACTGTCAACGTGTTGAATTATTGCGACGTCGGGAAGAGATATTTGAGAGTTAGCCTAAGTTTATGCGGCGATGAATGAGCAAATATGCCAACTAGAAGTGAGTTAGTGCTGAGCAAAGAGCATAAGTTGTGTGACCCATATATGTACAAGTATTTACGATTTTTTATTAATTTTATTATTTTACTACTTACTTTCTTTTTACTTTGAGTTATTTAAATTTTAATATAAAATCAGTAAATTAGGTCAGGAAACTATGTATATACTACATTACTTTGAATATCGAGAAACACTCTCTCTATTTTATACAAACTTTGTCATTTTAGCTCCATTTCCGCTGAGGAAATATCAGATCCCGCTCAATTCAACAATATTTATAATACTTCCAAAGTTTCAAGACTTCTCTCCGCGGTTTCACGAAACATAATATATCTTCTAGCTGTCTTTTCTCGCTTTTGTTTTTATTGTAGCGACCGAAAACATTCCCAAATAATTTTGGGGAATGCTGCCATGTTGACAGTCCTTGGCCGGATAAGATAAGGCCGGTCACGTGACAGTTAGATCAGTTGGGAACGGTGTTCTAAGGTTTCGAGTACCAAGTCCAGAGGACGGTCGTAAACTCGACAACATATTGATAAAGGTATCTGATCAGTAGTATATTTGCTAGATCCGAAGTTCATTTGGTAATTTTAAGACGGTTCTTTAATCTATTACTCTTACGCAGTCGGACCGCACTTAAAATCTATCGGCCATATTCGGTTCTCATTGCGTTGCTGCTATTGGAAATTGCTCATAAGTATTTGCAGCTCAGTTTCAATTTGATAGATGAAATGAGGAGTGTCTTCCGTCTACGTTTCGGAAATGTAGAACCGTTAGCAATGGTATCGATTTATCATCTTCCCAGTTGGCTCAATTCAATAAATTTGATTCGGTTTTATTCATATTCTGTACATCAACCATGAAATCCCCTGATATCCACGGTATCTTTAGTTAAAAATTTTGATAATCGGGAAATATGATTTACTTCATTTATTTCACTTATTTTTTTAACTCTCAATAGTGTTCGTTTATTCCCAAATTATTTTAGAAGATTGCTGCATAGTTCGTGGTTCTTTGCTGGATAAAAATTCGGTTTTGTTTCGTTTACGCAGACCCGACTGACATGGGAGAGGATTGAACCGTAACCTTGGGTTAAATCAAGGTCGTCGATTTTTTCTATCGTCAGAGAAATTTATTAAAACTAATTAAATAGTAAAATATTAGAATTTTGAGAAAAAATTTTCAACGAGACATTCTTTCTCTGGGGAAAACAATTGTTCACAAAGCTGTAATGTCTTCTCTAACTAAAATTTACGATTCTCTACATTGGTGCTGAACATATTAGTCATAAGAGTCATAAGATATGATAACTCAAAATATTATTTATCAGATTTTTAAATATAATTACCTAGAAAATATCCAAAAATTATTTGAAAATAATTATATATATTGATATGTAAATAATTATGCATTTATTTATATTCTTTCTTGACAGCCCTAAAACTAAAATAAAATTTTTTTTTAAATACACCGTACCAATTGAGATATGGTGTGTCAAGCTCATCCCACCACAGCAGCTTATTCACCACATTATTAAATATTCGTTCAATATTTTAGTCAAAACAGCTGTTCTATAAGGAATTTCAGCATAATATTTGCATGAGCAAATCAAAATACAAATATTTGCCTCATTATTTATTTATGCATTAGGTCCCTGAATCCAGCACACATGCTCTACACATACAGCTTCATTGGCCATGGCCGTCGTTCAATATTTGCCCATTTACACTTAATTTATTATAGCCTATGGCTTTCTCATCCACAAATTGCATATCCATTTCACTATTTTGAAAACAAAATCCAATTGCAACGTATTCGATTGCAATGGTCCTTCTATTTGCATATCAATTTGAAGGATAATCTATCTATGCATTTGTGTGTATGTGTGTATTTACTTTATATTTCCTCGAAATTCGTAACCAAACAACTTATTATAGTTAATCTGCATAAATAAGTAGCCCAAATGGATGAGTGGCAGCAAAATTTGGAAATATATATTATACTATATATATGTGAGTATATGTGTGTTCGGTTATATGGGTTTGTGTGCACTTGAAGGAAAGTGGTAGTCTATTTGTAGGCTAAGTGAGTGCTGGTGTAAGTTTGTACAATGCTTATTAGTTTGAGTATGTTGTGCTCTGGACATTTAACTAGAATTATACAGGGTGGCTCAATGATATTGATTTTTTTAGTCGCGTTTTTATTTTGATTTTTTGACAAATATAGTTGTAGGTGTAGTTTTGTTGTTCAATACCGAAAAAGGTTTTAGAAATAATGAAAAAATAATCAAAGTTTGTGTTCAAAATGGCGATTGCTAGGTCAAACTTCGACATGACCTTTTTCAAGATTGATCATTGGAACTCCTGCTATATGAAACTTAATTAATACTTGATTTTAATTTAATATTTCCTAGTAAAAAATATACGTTTTTAGCCTAGTTTCATAATCTTATATGGGTTCGTTGGGTTGGAACCTGTTTTCTATTGAATACCTCAATTGAGTAACCCTTTATATATGTCTCCCAGTTACCGACATATGAGTAAGTGTTTTTCAAATCTTCGTTCAACTTAAATCTGAGTGCAAATAAAAAGTCCACATCGGTTGCGTTAAGCCTTCACAAATTTTCAGATAAAATGTTTCATTTTCCGCAATCCTTTGGTGAGTCTCCTGCGTTTGCTTACAACGCCAATGATTGCATTCCACACACGCAAGCACCGCCACTACACCAACAAGTAAAAGGTCTCACTGCCAACCCCTTCTACTCCGTTGAAGAACGCAGCTCACGCAGTTGTTACCACGATTCTACAATTGACTTCGCTTCCTTTCTCCCCTTGCGACTACTTGCATGTGTGAAATGGTGGGGGGAGGTGTGCTTTTGGGCGCAAATGCGTAAACATGCTGCATGTCTGTTGGTGTTGTTGTGCGAAATATTATAGTTTTCCATTTCAGCCTTTCGCTGAATATCATTTAAATGTAAATATAAAGTTTATCAAATAAATATGCTCATATAGATGCAGATTTGCTCTCAACTTGTGCGTTGTTTCGCATTATCATTCAACTTCGCTCTTGCATAGACTTCAACTACATATTATATATGCGTGTGTTTGTGTATTTTGTTTTTTGTTTTGTTAAGTTTTGTATTTGTAGTTTTCTTTGTATGCAACTTGCGGCTGAGACGGGATTAAAATACAAAAGTGGCAAATGGCATTGAAAATGAAGCTGAGAGTGCCGCAGGCTGAATATGATATGGATTTTATAGGGTGATCAGATGAAAATAATAAGAAATGTTTAAAAGTGATAAGAAACCCATATGAATAACAATAATAATATTTGTAGCACTTTTCTATCAGAAATATACTTTATTTCTACCCTCAATATTTCACCTGTATGTCTAAAAGTGTTCGATCGGAGGTATTTGAGACTTGATCTGGCAAAGGCGGACATTCGACAGGGAAGTATTGAGATTATTCTATCCCATCTTCTTCCCAGCAGTTTACAGGTTGTCAGTTCCCATCCGCTAAAACTTTCAATCTTACAGGTGAACTTAGCTGAGAGCGAGAGGCGAGGAGCTCACTAGACTTCTTACGATTTACCATGGGGAAGTAAGACCAGAGAATGCTAATGCACCTTCTCTATTTATAAACATTATCTGGTCTAGCCACTCAGTAGTGAACTGTAAGAAACCAGTGGAGCTTCTATGTCTCCCATTCTGCAGCTTGTAAGACCGAAGTATCTGACTAAGCAAGCTCAACAGCCTTGCAGTTTCCTGCAATTCCGCTGTGTCGGGGCACTTAAATCAGTCTAATCATGTTGCACTCATAACTCTATGCCAGCGATTAGGAATCGACACATTCTTTCACTAGACTCGAGTCTACAGTGAGTGAGCTCAAGACTAATATCGCCGCCCTACTACCAGAGTGGATAATCATCTTTCTTTTCGTTTTAAGACAACTGGTATTTCATACTAATTTCCCTGTCTTTTGATCGGAATGAGTCATAGTCTTCTAGGGGCTACTCTAAAGTCTAAAGTAACGGGTGTTTTTTTAGAGGTATATAACTTTAAATTGCAGTAAAACAATGATAGATTATTCGATTGTCATACCATTTTATTTATCCGAAAGATAATCTTGTGGCATTACATTTTAAATATGATTTCTGGCATATGACCGCAACGGCTGCCTCGGATGTAGTCCAATCTGGACGTCCAATTTTCGATGACTTTTTCCAACATTTAACACGGCGAATGTTGTCTTCCAAACTTTGTGGCTTATGCGCACAGACCAATAACTTTACATAACCTCACAGAAAGTAGTCTAGCGGTGTTAAAAATACACAAGATTTTGGAGACCAATTCACAGGTCCAAAACGTGAAATTAGGCGGTCACGATTGTGGCACGAGCTGGCGCCGTCTTGTTGGAACCGCAGCCGCTGGACATCATGGTTGTTCAATTCAGGAATGAAAAATTTAGAAAAATAATTATTCTTCAATTAGCTGCCCATTTGACAGAACCGCCAGTATCGGACCACTATAGGGTAAAGCTAACTAACTGATCCAAAGCAAGGTTCTGTATATAAAACTTTTTTATTCAAAAATTATCTTCAAGAAATTCTTTTAACTGACCTTAACTCTTGAACTTGTCTTAAAGGTTTTTTATATACGTTTTCAGTCTTAGCTGTAGGTGAATATGGTTGCTATAAGAAATAAACAACTGAAGCGTATAATAGCTTAAGTGCAGCCGAAGTTATGATATTTTCTTGTTTTTTTGGTTAAAAATGAAAAGTCTTGATTTCTAAATGATCTAGATTTATGGATATTTTATATTTGAATTAAATTATTTTTATTTTATTTATTTATTTATTTCTTCAAAAATTCAGTTTGCGTTTGCTCGCACATAATTATCGCTGGTCATCTATTATGCAGCTTTATTCAAGTTTGTATTTATTTATTTCGCCTTATCTGCTCGAAGTACACAATGCTCTCTACCATTAGGGTGGCTTGCGCAAACTGCTCACGTGCCAAATTAACTGTATGCGCAAGCAATATGCGATTGTTCAGCATACAAACGCTTCCCGGCTTAAGCTTTCTATATTGCATATACATAATAGTTTTTGTTGCTGTTACCTTATCTTTACATTTCTTGGTTTTTTTTTTTTGCGGTAGCTCTTAAACTTGCACAATCTGCACGCGTGCGGTGGACCAAGTTTCCTTGGCATTCCGGTGTGCGTTCATAAGTGTAAATTAGTGAACGGAGATAGTGAGCGGTTTTGTATATTTGTATATGTGCGCCTGATATCTTATTGTTGCATTACATGGTTGGCATTCGGATGCGCTGCACACACGCACACACACATTTGTACATATATGTATGTGCTCAATAGGACATTGCAATGCTCATACGCCATGTCGTCCCCATCATGACTTTCTTCACCCTTCAAATCTCGGCACTGATATTCGTTAGTGTGCGTTTGTGTGTGTGTATGAGTGCACAGTGTTGATGTGCTGCAATGAGTTGAGATGAATTGCTGTGAGCGCATGTTTTGAATTTTACAGATTTTCACACTTTTCCTTTCCTTCACGTGGCTTTCATACCACTTTTCCATTAGCAAGGCGAGGCACGTGTTTGACTTTGCTTATTTTAGATTTTAGTTTGCCTTTGCATTTGATTTTGATTTGTACTCGACATTCTACGATGCATGTCAGCAGACATTTTTTTGCTTTGCTTGCTTTTTTTTTTGTATTTTCTGCTCAAACTTTTCGCTGAGACGTTTCCGCACTTTACTTGATGCGTTTTTGATTGATTGCATTCGCTGAGATTTCATCATTATGCTCTTGGGAGTCTGAAAGAATTATATATATGTATAAATGTTTATTTAAATGAACGGGTACTAGTGTCGAAATATAGCCATAGGAGAAATAATAATTCGTTATTTTTGACTGGTCCCTTGAATGAAAATATATGTGTGAACTGGTCTCTCTGAAAATTTTTCATTTAGATGAATCTTGGGATCAGCGCTTAAAGAAGTCGCTTGTTAATAATTTGACATTCGTAGCTTACTGACGCTTTAATAGAAAAATTAAAATAAATATGGTTTTATAATCTTTAAACTTTTGGTTCTCTGAAGACATTTGTGGATGATTTGGCTTTAAATGAATACCTTTCTTCCATCATCAATTCAAGGCATGATTTAAGAAAAGTTGCAGAAAATAGGTAAAAAAGTATTAAAAATAATAATCGTCGAATTTTAAACAACACACAGTGTTAACTATCTAAAATTGAATATAGTTACCGATCAATGCAGACACATATTTGCGTAGCCGCCATTGACCAACTCATTTCTGCATAATTACTCGCGCTGCTGTGCACCACTTTTAGCGCCAGCTTGGTAATTTATCATTTGCCCGTTCACTGGCATTAGACTGCGCTGATGTTTGATGGATTATTTGCATAAATGTAGTTGTTTGTGTGTATGACTTGGCTGGAAATACGCCGCAGTGCATCCATGTGAACTTCCATATCGGCCAATGAGTGTCCTGTATGCATTAATATGCATGTGTGTGTGTGAAAGTAATATGAGGCTGAATGTCAAGCTACATGAAATATTGCTCAATCAGCCAAGCGCGGCTTCAACTGAATTTTTTACGCTAATATCCCGGGCAGACACAAATTCGCAAACTGAAATGAATTTTCGTACTATTGCATATACATATGTCTGCTGATATTTGTACGAGTATGTATGTAAAAACAGTTACATGCAAAGCTTTACAGATGCTACGCTATTTGGTCGGGCTGCTTGTGGCTTCGCTAGTACTTATAAATATCTGTAAAGCATGCAAATGAGTACTTAAAAATGGACTCTTTCTATGGGTTTTCTAAAATTATTTTTGAATCGATAGTAATTTGATGTAATGCAGGTTTGTAACAAAAATTAGAAACATTTTAAGCTTCTGAAGTGAAATAGATTAATTAAGTGAAGTAAATTAATAATATTAATTTTAAGTTTTTTATTGCTTCATGCTATAGAGAAATATTTAAAGAATATTTTTGTCATATTTCAAGTTAATCGGCTAATTGGAACTTGAGTTATTGTGGCAACTGCATCAAAAAAAGTAGTTTCGAGAAAAACGCGTTGGTGAAGTCGCCTAATGTGTTGGTAGGCAATACATATTTGTTGTGAACGAGCCTTAGTTTTTTTTCTATTTGATTGGCATGACATCTGTCAATTAATTTAAAGTGTTGCAGAGTCACAACGAATTCTTGCCGAGGCATAGGGGATCATGCTCTATCAGAAGCTACATACTAAAGTTGGCTTTAACGGTTCGGAGATAATGATTTTGATCCGAGACGTGGAAGACCACCAAAAAATTTTGAAAACGCCGAACTGCAAGCAGTATTGGATGAAGATGATACTGTGAGTCAAAACAAATGGCAGCCAAGGTAAATGCTGCACCACAAATACTTTCAGATCGTTTGAAAGTTATGGGAAAGATCCAAAAGTGTGGAAAATGGTTGACACATGAATTGAATGAAAAACAAAGAAAACTAGTGAAATTTTGCTTCAACTACACGAAGAAATTCAGTTTTGCATCGAATAGTCATTGGCTATGAAAAATGAATTTATTTTGAGAATACTAAACGGAGAAAATCATGGGTTGATCCGGGACAACCATCAACATCGACTACAAAAACAGATTGATTCGGTAAGAAATCAATGCTCTGTATTTGGTCAGATCAGAAGGGTGTTGTATATCATGAGTTTCTAAAACCTGATGAAACTGTTAATATCAATCGCTACAGACAACATGTGTTCAATTTGAACCATGCATTGATCGAAAAATGACAGGAATAGGCCAGAAGACACGGCAAAGTAATTTTGTTACACAACAATGCAGCTGCACACAAAGCAAAATCGGTTCAGAATACAATCAAAGTACTTGGCTGGGAGCTGCTACCTCACACGCCGTATTTACCAGTCTTATCACCTTCCGATTACCAATTGATTTCATTGATGGGACACGCATTGGCTGAACAGCACTTCGATTCCTACGCAGAAGCCGAAAATTGGGTGTCTGATTGGTTTGCTTCAAAAGACGAACATTTCTATTGGCATGGTATCCACACATTTCATTCAAAATTAATTTTTATTTTCACAAAAAACGCTCAATTCGTACCGGTACAGCTGGTATTATTTTTGCAGTCGTCCGCTAAACCGTCCCATAGTTTGAATTTTGAAAAACAATTTTAGGGAGACATTTTTAAATATCTAAGCTATCGAATTATGAAAAAAAAATTTTTCGGGTTTTTTTAATTTCTGGTCTAGAATACCAACTTAAAGTCTTTAATTAAAATTTTATTTTGACTTTTATTATCGAGTTTGAGTGTTGCGATTTTGTTTTTGTAGTCATTTAGATTAAGAAATAAGCTGCCATTGCAATTGGATCAACGTATTTTATATCTTAGCAATTACCCTTCACTCTCGACTCATTACTTATAACTGGAAAAACTATAACCAAATGTTTGCAATAGACAGCATCATCAAATGACTTATAAAATATGAAAAAGTGTTCGTTTAGGCTGCAAAAGCACTGATAAAAGGCTTAAAATGGCAGAGCTTCAATGGACCTATAAGCATATTAGTAAATGGCAAAGTATAAAGTTGAGTGCATGCATGCTACAACAACAACAAAATGCATTGTTACGCATACCTGATGTGTAGTATACATATGGTACTTAAAGATATGCATGATTGGCTGCTTGTAAAGGTATGTATATTACATAAGGCTGCGCACATAATAGAAATGCAAAATTTTACGCACACAAATGACGAAACATATTCCCCAATGCAGGTGCATATATATGCAAACACACACACACACATACGTATATTTTTGTTTGCCTGCATAGAAAAACACAATTAATATTATCTGAACTCAGCAGTCCAGCTTGATAATACAAAGTTTGTCAGGCATTTTGACTGACATTGGTCAAAGTGCGTGATGTAAAGCAGACAGCACAATTCTAAATGCACTAACAACACACACACTTACATACCTGTATCTACATAAATATATTGTATGTGCACTTAGATGTGTCTGTCTCGCATATCTGCTGCATTATAGCATACCCATGTTCGTTGCTGCACATTGGCAATTCTCTTTCATACGTGCCCGATCCATGCGATCTTTCAATCGTTGCAGCTTAGGTCACTTGCCTGCCAATTCGATGTGAGCGTGTCAATCGAATATGTGCTGTAAGCTCGCAATGCCATTTGAATTAACAAAATATTTTGTTTAAAGGTATTAAATGACAATGTCATATGCAGACGTGTGTCAACAATTTGTTGCTTGTGTGTGGCAAGCGGGTTGTGGCAAAGGGTTTCGGGTTATATATAGAGAAAATAAAAATAAAAATAAAAATAAGAAAAAAAAACATTAAGTCGGCTGCAACGAAATATATAAGGGTATAAAAAGTGCTTTATTTGGTTTTTTAACGGTCAGTTTGTATGACAGCTATATGCTATAGTGAACGGATCTGAAGAATATATTCAGAGATTATAACGCTGCCTTGGACAATAACCCATGCCAAATTTCGAGAAGATCATTTGTCAACTAAAAAATTTTTTCATAGAAGAACTTGATTTTGATCGGCCAGTTTGTATGACAGATGTATCCTAAAGTGGTTAGATATCGGAAGTTCCGACAAATGAGTACGTTTTTGTAAAGCAAGGAAAATTTGCAAAATTTCAGATCAATATCTCGAGAAAATGTTCTAGAAAGTGAGTTTTTCTGAAATAAAACTGATTCATCAAAAAACCAGCTGATATGTTGCAGCAACATTACAGCGTGTGGCATGCTTTAAATTGCGGCCTCAGCACCGTCAAATTTTTCCACTACCTGTACGCTTGTCAAAACGGCAGCTTAGCAACACAAACAAACACTTTTGCATACCATCATATCATATAGCTGCAGCTGCCCGGCCCCTCCACTACCTTTCGGCGCATTTCCATATGACCAACGAATAGATTTTAAACCGTTATAGTGGTAAACGCTAAGCCCAGCGCAACTAACACATATAACAATTCGTATATGCATTTGTAACCCACACTAACAATAGCGTATGCGTGTGTGTGGCGCTAATTATTGTAATGCGCCTAAATGTATGCTATCGCCGTGATGCGTGGGCAGTCTCTTTGTTTGCTTATCTAATTTGTTTGATTTACTTGTATGCGTTTACCTTATGCGCTGTAAATGTAGTTGTTAAGCGCGTGTGCGTTGTCAAATTTGCTTTGTTTAAGCTTTTGACATGCGCCGCATTCGACGCCATTAAAAATAAACAAAAGCTGGGATTTGTTCAAAAATTGAAATTTCAACTGTCGCTTTTAGGTGAAATGCATTTTAAGTGCGTGAGTTAAAGCAGCTTTTGGGTTACTATAAATAACTATATATATGTAAATACAGTAGGATTTTGATTTGATTGAATGGTACTGAATATCAATGATTTTTGTATTTTGTCAATCAGACTGACATTTTCGAAATCTGACTGCGGTAAATTTATTATCTGTCCCCGGATTTGATAAAC
Organism: Bactrocera oleae; assembly: GCF_042242935.1. NCBI lineage: Eukaryota > Metazoa > Arthropoda > Insecta > Diptera > Tephritidae > Bactrocera > Bactrocera oleae. The sequence goes on from NC_091539.1 coordinate 60,672,689, forward strand.
TATTTAGTGGTGGTGTCCCTACTTGAAGTGTTGTCATATGTATAGAGAGGCTCTCAATAAAGAGCGTGAATGATGTCGTGGTTGAGAAAATCAGCGAATACTAAATACTTTGGTGGAGTATACTCCAACTTTAAAAGAGTCAACCTTAGCTTTCGAAATTTTTCAGTATGATCATTATTTGATTGATCCAAAATCGTTGCCGTTGTATACAGGTTCACATTGTCTTTGTTAAAGACAAGACCTTTGTATTGCATTTTCACCAAATCGTTATGTAAAGAAAATGGTTGTTTCCATTCAAAATTCCAGAAATCTTTGAATATTTCTTATCACACTCAGTTGCAAAAGTATCCAAAATAGTAAATATAAATAAAGGTACACAAAATACCTATTCTAATAAAATACATTCTCACTGTTAAGAAAAAAATTAAGTGAAATTAGTAGTAAACTTTTTGCAGTTGTATTCCTGACATTTCTTCTTCTTCTCTATTGATCTATAAAAAAGGATGTATGCCACATAATAGCCTTATTTGCCTTATGATTATTCAGTTACATTATAAGTACTTAGTAAACAGTGTTTTTTTGGACATGTGGTTTTCAATAAGAAATGAAAAGCATATATGTATTTTAATGTTATTGCCAAGAATTTATTAAACGTGCCAAGATAGTAGTAGCAGCAATAAAAAAATAACGTGCTGAATATTCTCTTCCAAGGCATCAATCATCTCGGATTTATCTGCCTAGTCAAGCGACTTCACACAATTTGACAAAAAATAGTTCAGCGGTGTTAAATCACATGATCTTGGTGGCCACGCCACATGTCCTCCAAAAGTTTCCTTCAATAAATTGATTGTTTCGTTGGTTATACCGTTCTTGAACGACTTATACCAATCAAAAATACGTGCACGTGATAGGCAAGACTCCCCATATGCCTTCTGCAACATTTTCATTAAGTCCGTCGCACTTATTCCATTGGAATAACAAAATTTCAAACAAACACTATTTGCTCAACGTTAATTTCCATAGTAAAATTCGAAAAACACACTCGAGGTTGACTTGTTTATAGTGCCTTAAAAAAAAACTATGTGACAGATCGCGCTCAAATTTGACATGTAAACATATAACAGTCCTGCCAACCTAAGCAAAAAAAAGTATGGCCATATGTCATGTCCTTGTCGAGTTATGGATAAAGTCTCGTTTTGCGTTGAGCAGAAGGTATGTATCAAATTCTAATTCCCTCTGCCCATGGAGCACACAAGAGAGTGACTTTTTGCGGATGTTACAGCGTCTTATAATGTCTTTTGGATTTTCATCACTCCAAATGTGACATTTTTTGTTTTTTACAACAAGATTATTCTTCAAATTCTTCCAAAAAGTGGATGGCCACAGGTCCAACTATTGTGCGCGATGGCGGATGGGATCATTCGGTTCTTCTTTACTCTGCTCCACAGCAACGAAAACGTCTTCGCTGTGGCACTGAAAAGCGTATTTGTGGATGCGAATTATCAATCAATGGTTGCTCGAGTTACTGACTCTGTTAGGTGATTATGTCGACCGAATTATATTATATGTAGCGCCCGATGCATCCTGCAAACTGAAGCAGTATTCAAGTAATAAATTAGTCGAAAAGACCAACTCCGAAAAAAGTGTTACTTCATTCAAAACCACATATCTAAAAAAACACCCGTTATATTACTAAAATTTTTGTATAATTTCTTTATATATTAAAGGATTTCCTTAGAATATATTTATATCGATTTTTGTTTTTTAATTTGGTTTGACGAAAATACCAGCGAAAATTTTCAAATGAATCGCAGTGTTCTTTTGAAGCTGGGTCCAGTTAGTTTTTTTCTCACTTATATACAGCATTTAATTTATATGTATATCACTACGAATTTAAAGTTTGAATTTAAATATTTAATTTTAATAAATATTTCGCGACAGTAGTACGGAAATATATATCGCTGCGAGAGAAAAAATCTCAAACTTATTTAGAATTTTTTTTTTCACATTTCTGCAAAAAGATAGTCACAAGCAACTGCTAATTTAAATGCAAAAATGCACTTTTTAAATGAATGAATAATTGAAAAACACAAAGTTAGTCCAGGACAACTTTCTACTCTCGCAGTGAAGAAAAATGAAATGAACTTTGAAATTAACTGCAGGCAAATGCAGCAGACGTCGCTACGCTCCACACGCAAGTCGATATGTATATGCACATAAAAACACCTTAATATAATACAATCTTTAGTACGCACGGAAGTTATCTGCCTGTCTTCCGCACACACCCACACGCTATCTTGCGCACGTGAAGAAGTTGCCTTACAAATGGCTGCTTAATTTTTTCCAACTGATTAATGATGCTAATGAGTCAAACGAGCTTGAAGTCGTCTTATGCCAGCTAAGGCACTAACCCCAAGCCCAAGCCGATGGCAACAAGTAGTTCGACCCCGCGCCCCTCACTCAGTCTCATATACGCACACATACATACCTACCATATATTACAAGTATATTATAATATATAAAGGTTGTAGAAGGGCTGCTCGACTTGCTGATTGTGGAGAGTCTGCCATTTTGTTGTTGCTTCTGTTAAGTTGTCTACTGCTTGTGGGTAATTAGGCATACTTTTTGCAGCCTTGTCATTTCATTATCATTATGCTTCATTGGCTTCGAGAAAGACAGTTAAGGCAGCTAAATATGTTTGTAGTGTGCTCAGTGCTCGGAGACTCACAGACAAGTTTTGTTTTGTAGCTCAAGCACTTGTATGCCCTCCATGTTAGTTTGCTAGCGCTCTGATTCTGGTTCTATGCAAATATTAAATGCTGAATCTCCTTGCTCTACTTTTACTTCTATTTCGAAGGCATTGTAGTAATGAATGTGCCAATCAGGCACTAACACCAAGGCACAGTTACAAAGTCATATTGAGCTCATCAGCTTTTTGCTCTCCAATGAACTTTAATTCGAGCAGGTGTTTGTAATTAAACGGAAACTTCAGCTAATGAATTCCTTCTCATTTGTCAACAATTACATAAAGGTACTACCGCTGCAAAAACTACATATTTTTTTAATTGAAAAAGCAAATGGGACACCTAGTGAGCTCTTATGGTGGTTTAAAATATTGGCGGAGTAATTTGTCTTGAAGTTATGATTTTTTTTAAGAATTGGATTTTGACAGAAGGCAGGTTTGTAGAAGACAAGTGAACCAACCTAAAAACAAACATTTAAGCACAGTATTACCCTACCAGGGCAGGTTACATGGATCTAGTGGTCACATTATAAGTCACATATTTTTGAAGTTGCTGAAAAAGTTAGACTCACTAAGCAACTGGAAGGTGTTGACTCTCACCGTTCAAGCATTAAATGACATTCGTTTTTGCTGCAAAGGTCGCATTCATATTCAGGGGTGGTGAGGATTTCGATAAATAACTTAAAATTCTCACATTTTCAACTAAATTTCCGAAAACCAAGACCACTGCATCGCCGAGCCAATACCTGGTAATATTTTTCTCCGCGCTCATACTGTATGTATCTGAGAGGGATGTATTGACGTGGCGGAGTCGTTGGAAGAGAAGATTGGGAGGAAGACAAGTTGTAATCATCTGGGTACTTCCTGATGGTCTAGATTTTTTAAGATTGAGGTAGCAACACCCTGGATCTCATACGTTCAGTCTCAATGAATTTTTGACTCGCTGGGTTAAACTGAGAGCGTCTGTTTGCTAAAAGAACTTCTTCCCTCTAATCTTATAAAGCTACATGTTTGACGGTACTATTGAAATAACAACAAAAGCCACATATTGCCACCACATTTAATAAAAGCATCCGTCAAACGGCCAAATACTTACAAACATAACAAATATACGAGGAGAGTGTATATATGTTTAGAACAATTCGTCGTCTTCCAATCGCGTCAACGGAAGCTCTAAACTACTCGACTTAACCTCATTAATTTGCATAACACGAAATGGAAATTTCCTGTACGTGATTATGAACACAATTTAATGAACTTGTCAGTGTGTTAAATGGCCGAAAAACGCAAAAAGATGCGGAAGACAGATGCGGTAATTCGCCACATTGGTATTTTGCGAAAGCGTTAAACGTCTGTGACTACTTACAATACTTGTATTCGACTATTGTTGGTGCTAAAACTAAAGCGACGTCTTTACGCACGTACGCCTGATGAAGCAAGCTAACAATTTAATGTATAAAACCGTTGTTGTTCTTGTTGTTGTAAGCAATTATGTTGACATATACCTGCTGATTAAATTTGATCATATTATGTTGGCACATGACGGGACTGTGAAAGCATGAGAGAGTGTGGAAGCAATTGTAGAAGTATAACTTTAGGCGCGTGACACAGAAGCTGAGAATAGAAATTCTAGTACATGCGCCTAAAGTTATACTTTCAGTGTTTTGAGTACTTTCAGTGTACTAAGGTTTTGAAAATATTATTAGTGAGAAAGTATTTTCAATAGACATTAAACAAAATCAGAAAATAAGCACATAAACTCAAAATATTTTCATAAGCCATTTTTGTGATGCTTTCCCTTCGGTATTCAACTGTTGAAATGTGTTTAAATTGGCAATTTGCGAGCTAATCAATGCTGCTTGTTCGCTCAAAAGTACAACGCACTAAACGCCGTTATGCCTTTGGGATATGTGATCCAACACACACATACAAATCACCTGCATCTCAGCAACACGTCAGCTGGTGCATTGCTGAGCTGTGCTCAATCGCGTCTCGTTAATGACTTTATAAGAAGTTTTCGTACATGTCCACGTGCGCGAACGACATGTTAACTCTGCTGCTCACCTTTGGGCTTACATCAGTCTCACGTCGTCGCTTGGTGCTCGTCGCTCGACGCTCAACCTGCAGACAAATCGCACAAGATGTTATCCTGAAGAGTTGGGCAAGTTTAATGCGATATTTGTAGGCATGAGTGTTTGGATTGATGTAACGTGCGTTAACAAGCGTTGCACGCAGCGTGAGCGTTGACTGGCGCGTGTCTGCTGTACGTCACGCTTCTACTATATGTCTCATTTTCTCTGCGATTTAAGCATTTCCGATGCGTAATATGTTTTGCAGTGTGAGAGTCTACTAATGCTTCTGAACGAGCGCTTTCAATGTCTTTATGATTGACTAATGAAACTTTGGCCGATAGTTTTGTGGCATTGTATAGGGGCTTAGGGTGAAGTTAATATATTTATAGCACTTGAAAGTTATTTTTGACCAATTTTTTCAATCACAATGAGTTAAGTGATTTTGGAAATTAGTCCACTTGAGATACTTTGACTGTGAAGGCGGACGCCCATGCGTATGAGTAACATTTCATGAAAAAATATTGTTTAAAGTGTTATTTTTAATATAAGTCTAGCTTTTATTTCACTGGTTAGGAAACAAACTATTTAGTACTTAATTAATAACATATATATATATGTATATATATAAGTTATTTGAATTGGAGCTACACGTCGAAATATAGCATGCTTCTAAACAATCTCTTATATATGTTTCTTATTGCCAGTCATCCAAGAAATTGTAACATGTTCCATTATAGCAGACAGGCGTTCGAAGACAAAATAATGTCAGTTCCTTTTATTATTGGGCTTTCCTCCCCAGAGCACGTTTTCTTTTACCTTTACTACATAGAACTGTTTTTTCTAGAAATGCTTTAGTAGCTAAAGCGACTGAGCGCATTCCGATGACTATCGCCGTTTGCCAAAGCCACTTTGTCTCAAGTAGTTCACATGTAAATTTCAGCATTCCAGCTGCCGGTTGTTCCAAAAGGTTTATTTAGTGTGTCATTTCAAAACGAGCATTCTTAAAATCAAGTTATGGAATTTCCTACGTTAAGTTACAGGGTTCAACATACTTTTCGACTGCCGCTTTCTTGTAATTGTGAAGCGAATAGAGAAGCTTTCTTTCAGCAAATTCAGTTACCAGGTATTCTTAGCCATTTTTATCATTTTGTTACTCATAAAATTAGCTCTACTGCATTTGATAGATCCCGCTTCAAAATATGCTTTTCAAATTAACCAAACTCCAAACCATAAGGTTTGTGTCATTGCTAAATTGTTGCCTAGTTTAACTTTTGGTATGACCCTAAGGCTGAGAATCTAAGAAAAAATTAACTGAAATGTTTGTAGTATTAAAAGTAGACTACATATTCACTAGAATTGGAGGTTTTCTAAAACTATATGCCATTAGTTTATGGTAAATGTTCCAATCCAAAACGTTGTGAAGGTGGGAAAAATGTTTTTAGTGCTTTCTATCTAAATATTTTTTTTTTGTTCAAACTCTTTATACTTATACATTTATTTTTCGATGAATTATTAAATTAAATGGTTTTTTGGTGTTTCTCAGGAAGTAGTGTGGTATTTTCCTAGTCATCTGTAGTTCTATAGTATCGAAAGTTATATGTGTTATTGTTTTGCTCTAGTAACAGCGAAGGCAGAGTGAATATTATGGATAACTGACTTAAAATTTATTCCTGTATTTGATATACGATCTCTATGGAATATATAATATGTAAGCATATATAAAAGATAATATTCTTAAGGGTAGCAATTAGAGTGAAATTAAAAAAAGCCGATCTTATCAAATTTCAACATTTCATATAACTAAAAATAACATACTCAAATTTTAAATCAATATCTCAAATAGTTTTCGAGTTACAGCGTTCTAAAGTGTTGCCGCTCAGTTTAATAGGTTAAATCAGCTTATTAAGTTTATCTTTAAATGCGTGTTTATCAAAACTTCATTTTTCAAATTTGGTTGACGATTTCTTAACACATACGATCCGATCATTACCAAAATTTCTGCATATTCTGTAGATAGTTTTCCATACAATGACCTACCAGCCTTTTTATTGGATAAAAAACGAGTTTTAGCAGGCCAAAAGCAACCAACATATTGTGTAAAATTCAACTTGTTCTTAAAAACTTTTAGATAATTTTTAGATTAATTTTTCCATCGGCCATTGTACGGTCAATATCTTCAAGTTGAGAGTTTTTTTTTGTAGTTTTCATTTATAGAAAACACCGGGGGAAATGGCGTGTCGCTCGAAACATATTTAACTTTTTTTCAAAAATTTTATTGTTTAATCCTAAAATATGTATAAATATACCATTAAGATTTAAAACAAGTGATAATGTAGTGTGTTTTTTTAATTCTCAAAAATTGCCTCTTTTGAACTTAAAAAAGGTGTGTCCCTTAATATTAAAAATTTGTTTCTGTTACAAAGTTTATATTTTTTTTGGTTATTCAAAATAATGAAGCATACAAAATTAAAAACTCTTACAAAATCACTTCATGCAAACATAAGTGAAACCAAGAGCAATTTCAGTTTTCCCAAAAGTCAAATTCTATATAATACATCAGTTGCATACTCAATTACTTTGGCTTGCTTTGTAAGCGCCATATCTTCTCTTCCTACTCTACATCTGCGCTGTCAGAGATTTCAAGGATTTCTTCAGCACACACACACACACAGGCATACGCTACAACAACAGCAACTGAATCAAAGCAATAATCAAGGAACTGCATCATAAATTTAATTTTATATTAACTCGTGCAAAAATGCCATTGCCGAGTGACCTTAAGACACAAGCATGCCGGAATGTAACTAGTGCTGCTGCTTACTGGCATATTATATTATGTACGATAGTGTAGCATTTTATTTAATTTTTATTGTTGTTGTTTTTGCTGCTTTGTTGCTTTTTTTGTCATTGTTCAAGTGCACTACTGCGCTACTAATCCACTCAGCAAAAGCAGCCATTGTGCAGCAGCGAGAGTTAAGTAAGGATGCCATTCTCAACTCAACTGGGCAAACACACTTACGCAGACACACACATACCTATATATGTATATGTGTATATATAGTTTTGACCGAAACTCTAAAAAATAAGTGCATATGTATATATAAATTTATATGCAACAATGCCGGCACACACACTTTGTTGTTATATATATATGTATTTAGAAGCGTATAGTCACACACACACACACACAAGCAAAAAGTGTTTTCTGATATTCGTAAGTGTATTTCATTTCGACAAGATTTGCTCGAGCACCAAGATGCATTACAATGTCAGAGTATAATCCTTGCCACCCATACGTTTGCGCTCAGGCAACAGAGCGCCGACACGTACTGCACACACACACTCATACTCATTCTCACATAAAATTTAACTACAACAACAACAAGTACGACACTACTACAGCTGTATTGCGTGATTTTTCATTGCAATTCTTTTTCCATTTTCAACTATACAGTTATACACACATATACAAACGCTGATAAGGTCACACACACACACACACACACACATATGCAAACACTTGCATGAAATTGTATTAAAGTATACATTTTCTTCTGCTTTTTCTCGGCTCTTTAGTATACATTATTTGAGTGTATTTGCGAGTAATTCATAGCAAAACTCTTAGATTGCATTACAATGGCAGTGACCATTTCTTTTGTGAATTTTCTTCAATTCGAAATATATGTGCAGCGACAGCGTAGCCAACAGCAGCAGCAGCGATAGCAGTGCTTTTGATCCAAGTGCATATAGAGAATGCCCGAGTGGCCGTGTATAATTCGCATTTCATATTTTCTTGCAATACATTTCGAGTGTCCTTGTGTAAAACGTAAGCTCTTTAGTTACATAGACACGACTTTTTTACTTCTTTGCAAAATTTTGTGTGTTATTTATACCCTTAACAGTGTATATAAACTTTGCCACGAAGTTTGTAACACACAGAAGAAAACGTCGGAGATACTTTAAAATGAGTATATAAATGAAAAGCATGATGAACTAGCTGTGTTGATTTAGCCTTGTTCGTCTGTCGGTCTTTAGGATCGTCCCTTTATATTTATGTATATACGTATCTCTTATTTTTGAGATTCCGATCTGAAATTTTGCACAGGTCCTTTCGTCTCCGAAAAGTTGTTCTTTTATCAAAACTGCCAATATCGGCCGACTATAGCATATAGCTATACCACATAGCTGAACGATCAAAGTCAAGTTCTTGTTTGAAAAACTTTTTATTTGACGAGATATCTTAATGAAACTTGGCTCAAATTATTATTTAAGACAACAGTATAATCTCTGAAGATATTGTTAAGTTCAAATCACTTTAGCCTATAGCTGCCATACACATGATCGATCAAAATCCAAGCTTTGTCAATAAAAAACTTTTTATTTCATAAGTTATTTGCAAGAATATTGCCTTGAATTATTGTCTGATGCAACTGTACAATCTGCAAAGAAATGGTTCAGATCGGAGCACTATACCATGTAGCTGCTATACAAACTGAACGATTGGAATCAAGTGCAAGTATGAAAAACTTTTTCATTTAAAAAGATGTCTTTAGAAAATTTGGCATGGGTTATTGTTTAAGACAACGGTAAAATTTCCGAAGAAATTATTCAGATCGAGTCCCTGTAGCCGTCATTCAAACTTACCGATCAAAATCAAGTTCTTTTATGAAATCTTTAGTATTTGTGAAGGGCATTATAGCTGACCGAATTTAATGTTTTTTCCTGTGTTTTTTGTGTTGGCTTTTGGATTCTTCACTCGTTTTGGATTTCTATTTCTATTTATTTATTTTTTTTTGGACTTCTTTTCCTGTGCAACTTATGTGAAGTATTCAAGATAAATGGCAAGCGTATGTCACGTACGGCGTGTGCAACAAGAACTGACATTTATAACAAAAGCTTGCAACAAAAACAACAATAGAGTAATATAAACATTTATTAAAAATATTTATACAACGGGAAAGCGTAGAATTGTTTTCTGTGCGGAAATTAAATAAATTTATTTTATTTGTGAATTTGCATTAGAAAGTGCTTTCGGATTTTGTGCGCAAAGTTTAGTTTGCATGAACTTAATTGTTGTTGTCGTATGTGAAATGTCACAATTTCATGAAAGTTTAATTAAAATGTGTTCAAATGTAGCACAGCGTGTATCAGAAAGCAACAAACTAATTTAGTTAACTGCACAAATGTAGTTTAAAACATTTTATTTTCGAGTGATTTTCAATATTTAGTAAGAGATTTACTACAGCAGTGAGTACTTTTCACATTGCGAGAGCTTAAGTGAACTTGCTTAATTTCTTATAGTGATCTTTGCAATGCTTTTTCATATATGAGTCAGGCTGTAAGCTCCACGTCTCTATGAGAAGGCGTCAATGGCATTGAAAATCTATATTTTGTAATAAGAAAAAAGATACGTGTATAAATTTTACAGTCGAACAATTGCTCAGACGAAAGCTTAGTGAATTTGCGAAAGCTTTATTAATATGTGAAAGCTTTATGAGTATGCGTAAGCTTAATGGATATGTGATAGCTTTGTGAATATGCAAAAGCTGTATGACCTTTCATTCTATTATATAGCAGCCTAATAGACGGCAATATTTAAAGACTTATTGTTGGCTTAATTTTGGCAGACATTTCTGCGTTTGTTTGTTCCAGGACTAATCTTTGCAGACTCTATATATATAGTTTGATTGACATTTTATTGTGGCCACATTGGTAAATTCATGACACGCATATATATACATACACATCTTCATACGTACATACTTCCACCTATATTATCCCATTTTCTGTAGCTTCACCACAAACTCAAAATTTCACCTTAATAACTCTAAGTTTTACATTGCAGCCGTGATGTGTTTCTATATTACTTTCTAGGAATTTATGTCTGTGGAAAATACCAGTTTATGCACACAAACACACCTAGCAACATTTTCACAACAAAATTTTCGGCAACATTCCTTTACTGTTAGATGTGCTGCCTCAACCGCACAAGAAAAATGCTGCGCCAAGCAGCCGAATCAGGTTGAAGATTTAATTTTGATCAAAATCAAATTACACGTTAGATACCTACTACTTATACTCAGCTGAGTGCCTAAGAGCTACATAGTTGGGTGCTGTGTGTGTGTGTGTGACTGTGAAGGAAAATAGATTAAAGTATGGGGAAAAATTGAATTAATCAGTAAGCGAGATGGACAGCAGCGTGTAGCGCTCGATTGCGGACGCCATGTTTGGAACGGATGTGCGTGCACAAAGTGCCAGTCGAGTGATGCGATGCGGATATGCGTGTGCAAATCTACATTGTGGTGATGGTCTTCATATATGAACTGTAATACAATTGTAGTAAACGTGATTATGGCGCTTCTTATAGGCGATCAGGCTGCTCTGGTTAAGTTCATACAAAGATGGATTTTTACCATTTGGATTTTGCGTTTCTCTACTACAACGTTGTAGCAAAATGATACAGACATTTATAGAATAGACGTAAACTGACGGAAACTTTTTCAATTCGTTTCTAATGGCAATCACATCAAGCATGCCAGCTGGCAGCTCTGTCGGTTGTACGTCCGTGGTCAGTTCAATCGAACTAATGTGACCGGTCAAAGTTGGGCACATCAAGTTGGGTATGAATTTCAAGCCATTTACACAATATTTCTGTTTGTTTGCGTACGTCTCCGCAAGCATGAACTCTCTTCTCTCACGTACATGGCAATAAGTATACATGTATTCAGGCAGTTCCTGGAAACACTTGAGTTATGGTTTGTTTGGTTGAATCTTCTTTGCAGATTTATGCTTATTTCAACTTTTAGTAATAGCAATAATTTCACCTTTTTCGACATGGAGGCGCAATTTTCATAGATACGTCGTGTTTATGCTTGAATCAGTGGACAGTAGAAGTGGGAGAGGATTTTTTTGGAAATCTATTTCACTTGTAAGATTGATGCTATTATTTTGTCATATTTATGAACATAGCCCGTAGTAGGTTTAGTAAACTTTTGTGACACCAATCGCAGAAGAGTTCGAGGTCCTAATATTCTGGCGATTTATCATCTTATCCTGCTTCATTATATATATCTATAACTTTCGCATTTTTCATCTCTTATGTTAGTGTATTATTATGGAATCTAATGTACAAGTACAATTGTTTTTTTTTTTTTTGAGTAATCTGAGTGGATATACTTCAGTCTAAGTGATTATTTAGCTCTCTCAACCGCCTTGACATCTTGAATATGTCGGTATAGTTTTTGATGATATTCGATTTCAGCAGCATGATAAATCTCTTGGGTAATCAAGCTATCAGTTCTCTCGGCGATACCTGTTGAGCACCAAGAACTGTAGTTCTACCTCCTTTGACATTTTAAGAGCTACCATGAAGCATACTTTTCGGCGCCTAGCTCATATTATATCAAAGTCACTTACCAAAACCCTATTAAAGCTTTAATACAAAAAATTTAGTTCTTATGTAAATTTTTTTCGTAGAAATGAAAAGGTAGACCTTCGAGCCTCATGTAGTTTGCTTATAAAAAAATGTTTTGCGAATGTAACCTACGAATAATTAAATAATACTGACAAAGCTATAATTTTTCCATTTTTTGTCATTTCAACCCTTAAACTCCGAAACATTTACCAAGCAAGGGCTGAATTATGAATTAAAGCATAATGGCATGCTTTTAATCCGTTTTTAGTTATCTCGTCCCAATAAATTTAGTAATTTATGCGGACATGTCCTTTTTCCACCACACTGCTTCCTCCAGCCAACCAAAGGCATAATCGCAAAATGGTTTTAGTTCTTCATTTCCTTTCACTTATCTACCCATTTAAAGCGAGTAACAGCAATAGATTCATTGAAATTATATACACAAAATATATATATCTATACTAATAAAATATAAAATTTCCTTCAAACAAGCAGAACTTAGACACTACTGAGCAAAAGCATATCTCGAACCAGCGGCTCGTGTGCCCAGCTGACGAAGGAGACGAGAATCAACCGTATAACTAAGCTGAGGGATAATTTGTGCAAATCAATTATGGAAATTCTATTTGAGTGTGTGCTTCGGGTTAAAAATTATAATAGTATGCTCGTTAATATATTCGTACGCTTCCAATGTGTAATGAAAACTGACAAGCGAAGCACTTCGTTCATACTCAATAAGCGTGATGCCAAGTATTGCATCTCTACGGGTTTATTTAAAGGAAATTATATTGGCAATGACTGGATTGGGCGTTAGATTGTTAAGAACATTTTATTAATATTCATTACCAAGCTACAATATTACGCATGCATGAGCTTGTTAGTTAATAATAAGTAAATTAGAAAATGAGTAACAATTAAACGAATTACTCTGCGATGTTAAGCATTTATTGATTATAATCTATTAATTAGGTATAATCAACTTGAGTAAAGTGTATATGGAATGTATGGTGAAATTAACGCCACCCGCCGCCTACTTTTATACGAAATTGCATATCTCAGAACTACTTGCCCCTTTTGAATCATATAATCCCGCTATATGAGGTATCAAGATATTCAAGTTGACTTTAGGTCGTTTTTATAGGCAGAACAAAAAAAAAATTAAAATAACTTATTTCCATACCCCCTATAGACTGGAAAAAATATTATTTTATCCCGTAGGTCAATTTAGAAAAACGGAACAAGTGGGGTTGAAAGAACGCCGGTCCATTGGGATACCTAAATAGTTCTAAGAGTTGATCAAAAAGACTCTGAAAAATCGGCAAGCGCTTTGAGCCTCCCACAAATTTGTTGAAACGGCTGGCTATTTTGCCAGGTTCGCTGAAAATATGACTGCCGAGATGTTTTAAACACAGTCTTGCAAAATCCAATTGTTGAGAAAGTGCCTAGATGTTTCCACATTTTTAACAGTTAGCGCCCGGCAAAATGTCAAATCACTATTAAGAACTTCTACGAAACGTAACCTCATAAAAACTAATATATAGACCAATTCAAATCAAATCAGATGAATTAGATGGCTAACTGGCCGATCCAGTAGCGAATTTGGTTGATTAGACCTACTGATGCAACGTACATCGATGTACACTTTCTAAACTACAACATAAGATTTCATTGTCTCCATAATTATCAAGCCATGATTTATCTTTAGCTTATCCAAGATCTTTAGCTAAGTCAGTGATTGGAATGACAGCTTATGCCTACGGATATCCTTATAGCCAGGATGGCTCGGATGTCTTAAGTTCATAGTCAATCGCTTTTCTGCGACCTAGGACACAGCTAATTCTTACGTCACGCATATTTTCCTTCCGAATGCATTTGACTTACCATTGCAATCACTTACATAATGAACTTCATTAAATTTATTCCAATGCATAAATATATCATCAGCAAGGATCTTATATATACGTAGTTGCGTGAACCGAACAAATATCAAAAAAAGCAATACAGTTATATATACGCAATAACAACAAACATACCCAATCCACTCGCCAACAGTCTGTACGGCATAGCAATCAGCTGCTTTGTTCCAACTAACTCGTAAGTCAGAGCTGATTTTAATTGAAAACTAATTGCTAGTATTAGCGGCGAGAGGGTGGAAAAAAATGATATAGGATAGATGAGGGTACACCCTCGAGGCAAATAAAAGTTGAAAAAAAATGACAAGCACGAGGGAGCAATGAAAATAAATGAAGAAAGTGTGGCAGAGAGCAAAAGGGTATTTTGCATTTCTAAGAAAAAACAAGGAATACATAACCTCCACAGAATTAAAAAGAAAGAAAACACTGAATTATAAATAGCCTGCGCAGGAGTTAGTGTGAATAAGTATCGAGGGCACAGCTCCTATGCAAGTTGCGACGTTTTCTTGCGCATTTTAATTGACTTTATATAATTTATGAGAGTGTTTCTTTTTATGTTTTTTTTTTGTTTGTGTTCAACAGCGAAGCCGCAAACGCAACTTTTAATTACTTAAAGAATAATTTGAATTTTAGCATGAATTTGTTTGTTGGTTTACGCACAAAGAACAAAAAAAAAAAATTGAAAAAACTTACCACGTTTATTAGCTCTAAAATATTCATTGAATTATTGAATTAAAATAACTTGCGTTGTTAGTATTATGTAAGTAACCAGTTACAGTTGCCAGTCAGTTACGTAAGGCCATCAAGTAAGTTATTGTAATTTATTTAGGAACCTCTATTAGTAGGGAATTCTAAAAACAAATATACAAGTACTTGTATACTTCAGTGAAAAGGGGATTTGGTCTACTTCACAAAACACCCTTAGTCGTTCGTACAGGTCTTCACATATAATATCTGCAGAAACCTGGTATTAAGGTTCTTAAATATTAAGTTGGGTGTACTTGGATATATTGACCTTTTTTTTGATGGGATAGGTTGATCTACACTAAGTTGATCCAAAGTAGTTACAAACCTTTACTAGATTAGTATTATTAGTATCCTTTTCATTTATAATTTTGTTTGTTTATATATTGGGTCAAATTTTGCCATCAAAAGTAGTACTACTTGGCAGACCTATCATTTCCATGGCTTTTGTGGACTTTATATTGGAATGTTTTCTTTTTGGTCGATGAATGTTCTTGTCGAACTCATTTAGAAACATCCAGGTTTAATCGCTGCTCTTCTTTTCTTGTTTAATCTCATGCGTAAATTTTTAGCTGGAAGCAAAGGAACGCTGTGGTCAATCCTATTCATCAATGCCGATCTTCTGAGCGCTCTTTGAGTTTACATTGCTTTGTTTTTGAGGTACAAAACATTTAATATGCTTTGTTTTTGAGGTACAAAACATTTAGTACAAAAAAATGCAATCACGAAACCTTATACCTGTTACTCTGACCATAGTTTAAAATTTGAGACCTGCATTTCTCCTTTAATTAATGTTGGGCTATCTGACTACTAATGGGTTCACTGATGTTCTCTGTGGCAATAAGCCCATAATGAATCCGAAAAGTGCTTATCTACATGTAAAGATATATCGATCGTAGTATTGCTCTTAAATGTCTTTAACCAAGTATGCTAAGTCGTTGTGTGAACCTTAGGTAATAGATGTATATACTAATTTCTGCATTGCTCGTTTTTCACCCTGTTGTAACATGTTGCATCATCCTCTCATCATTCGAAGTTCTTCGCTCAGCTCAATTTCCTTTTCGTTTCGCCTTCCTTTCTTGAGTTCTTATACAAAAGCATTCCTTGGCATCTGTCCATTCATTTTAGTCATTGTTGTTGTTTGGTAAATTGTATTTTGTTTATTACTTGCTGCAAGTGAAAACCCTTTCCGTGTACAAGAACTTGATGATGAACTCATCAACAACTCATTGCGTGGATTGCATACGGAATTTTTGTGTTTATTTACTTTGCTTTATATACATTTTTGGGGTCTTTTGACGGTTGCAGTAGCATTTTTTCTTTTGCAGATAATTTTTATGTAAGATGTTGATTTCGCTAAACTTTTTGAAAAATTAAAAAAAAAAAAATTAATTAAAACAAAATTAACTGTGAGAATTATTTCTTTTTTCTACATGTAATTAGCCTATTTTAATATTCTTTTCGTCTTCAGATTAACAAGTAATTTATTTTAAAAGTTTTGTTGATTTTGAGATAAAACTAAAAATATAAACTAAATTTGATATTTGTTTAGTTATTGGCAGAAAAAAAACCAAAGTATATACATAATATTAGAATAAAAAATTCAGATAACTAAATTTATGTTACGTTATTATTAATTAAATTTTAAATCAAGTAATTTAATAATAAGGTCATTAATAAAACTAGAAAGCAATATAGCTGAGAGTGTGCGTACATATGCCCATACATAGTTATCTATAAACAAATCTATTCCTTCTAAGTTATAGAGTCACATCTTCGTATATGAAAAAATATTTTATAAAACGTGTAGGTATGACATTTCCAATTAATTTTTAGCGAGTGCGTTGCGGAAGCTTAAATTTTGATACCAACTCTTCCTCTTTACACAAATAATAGGTTTGCTAATCAATAACACCACTGTAATTGCATATATAAAAATAGTCGTTCAGCTACAGGTTTTGCTATTAACACCTTTTATGAGCTTGAAACTTGCATAGGAAAGAAGCCAAGACATCAATCTGTTTGAAAAATTATAAGCGATGTTAAAATGTGGATGAGTTAATAGTTTTGTATATTTTTAGGTGTTTAAAAAGTTGAATTAGCCAGAATGGACAACTAGTTAGACCTAAATATTTATTATTTCAAGGTTAGGAGAATGAATGATTTGATCGGCAGCTATTTGCTATAGCTGCCATTTGTTCGGAGATTGCTGCGCTGCCTTGGACAATAAATGATTACATTTCATGAATATGGCTTCGTAAATAAACATATTTTACATGCAAGAACTTGGATTTGATCCATCTTTTGTGTGTTCCCTCTGTGTGTTACAAAGTTTGTGACAAGCTTAATAGGCCCTGATCATTTTTTTTCGACCATATGAACCGATTCGAAGACCCATACAGTTCTGTTTTTATATGTGGGTGTTTTGAAAATGAAGGTAGTTTACCTGTAAAAAAAATAATAATAGTAAGGTAGTAACAGCAGAGTAATTGTTGTATATGAACAAAAAAATAGGAAGAGGCAAGTACGATCGAAACCGGAAATTAAATATTTTTGCGAACCAAAGGAACAGATACATGTCGAGAAATGTTTACAAATTTTTCTGAGAACATGGGTCCGGAAATCTGTGACAGTAACTAGGTAATGTTATAAGTCGATACTTGAGCTCCTAAGTTTTTGGTAGTTACCTGTTATAATTATCGCTAAATGCGGGGTAAAGTTAACCGCAAGTCGAATATGTAATATTATGTTTAGAGAACCTGGAAGGAAGGTATGAATCGAATTCGATTTTAGGCTCATCTCATTTTTTTAAACTCATTTAACAACAATAGCCGGTGGGACGGAAATAATTTGAAAAATTAAAATAAAATAGTTTTTGGAACATAGTGCCATATATTAAGAACATTCGATAACTTTGTTGATGCTTGAGCTATAAATCCACAAAACTTCACTGAGATAACCCTTATAAAGTTAAACAACTAGTGCCAACGCTCAATTAAATTTTACACACACTTGTACTTTTATGTACATACCTCAGATGAGCCTCGTCTGGGATGGCCTTCAGTGCCTTTACCGAATTTTGGTTTTTCGTTTTCGGCTCATTTATGGAGCGCCATTCACTGGATTGGTCTAGTTTGGTGGCAAGATTGTCATGCTCATAAACCCACACCCCGTCATCAGGATTGATGCGTTTGATGAATATAAGGTATTGAGCTACGTTGTTTATCATCTCTTTTGAGACTTCTACTCGAAGTCGTTTTCCCAAAAGATTCTGGTCTTTTAGTATGAGTTTAGCCAACATGTGTTAAGTTGATCCATAAGAGATATTGAGATCTTCTGCGAAAATTTCTATCTGATGTCAACACGATGACGATGATTTCAAGCACTGTTACTTTAACTTTTTTGGTGTTATCGTCAGTAAGAGAGGTGAGATCACGACCTTCATTGATTGTTTTGTGCGACTAAAATATTTGTGTTCATCATAAAATATACTCCCCAAAACATTTCTGCTACATTTTCAATGACTCCGTGACCGTGTTTCCAATGGAAATTGCGAACAGAGTCGTAGGTTATTTTTTTTCATTTTAAAAATTACGAGACACATATTTCGACGAAATTACACACAAACACAAAAAGATTGTACCAATCCAATAAACATTTTTTGTCGATTCTGTTTACGCTTTCAATTTATATGGACTAGGTTAAATTTGATCAGATGGTATATTAAGCTTGCTCAGTAGTCATAACACAAAGCAGGTAATGTCATATATCAGTATATAGGATAGGACATTTATAAATGATCAGCGTGATGAGCTGAGTCGATTAAGCGATGTCCAAATGTCTGTCTGTATATACTCGAAATAGTCTCTCTGTTTTGAGATATATAAAATCCAATTGATCAAAAACAAGTCCTTGTATGGAATTTTTTTCAATTAAAAATAAATCTTCACTAAATTTGAAATGCATTATTGTTTAAGGCAACGCTACAATATCCGAATAAATTGTTCAGATCGGACCACTATAGCATTAGCTGCATACAAGTCAAAATCAAGATACAGATCTTTTTACACGCCTTGTGCTATAAGAAGTGCAAGTGAGAAGGATATATTAGTTTCGGTGCCGCTGAAGCTAACAGTTTTTCTTATTTAGATATATATATGTATGTATATCCTATCCTTCCTATGTATAGTTTGCTTATTTATGAAGTTATTAGTCAGAGTTGAACGAAAGCTACACGAGTCTCCGAAATCTATATCACCAACAAATATGTTGGTTCGTTAAATATTTTATATATTTAAATACTTAATAAACTTTTATGGCTTAAAAAAGTAAAACAGAATGTCAACATGGGGTTTAATCACTAGCGTTTATACATACATACATACATGCATACAAACTCGGTTGTGTTGAAATAAACTTTTGACTATTATATTCGCTTTAATAGCCATTAATCAAAGCATTAAAATTTTAATATCGATTCCTACTCTTTTTGTGCTGCATTTCTAAACAAAAGTTGTGATTCATAAAATATTTAAAATTATTTTTAATAGCTATTAGTTTAGTTTCTTTGTGTTATGAGCTGAAGCATAAAGTCAAAGCACGACGTTTTGTCAGACACCTACACGGCACACACAAATACATATAAACATTTATGTTATTGTAGCTAAATCACATTTAATACTTTAAAGCTAGCAGATAAAATGTGCAAAAGGCAAAAGAAAAACAAAAAAAAAATAATAATAATAATAATGCCAGAAAGCCACAGCACAAAAGGAAATACGAGATTGGCTAGAATGCAAATAATTGGAACGGAATTCTACAGGCGCTTAGCGGAATTGTATATAATTTTGGGTGGAAGCGCTTACCTGTTTTCGGCAGCTACGCCATCCAGTTAAGACGAGATTACGCAATAAGCATTTAATGCTTCCGCTAAAAGCTGCAAGTTGCGCTTACCCATACGAGTGTTAATGAATACGCGTAAAGTAAGTGGCTAAATATTTCCTCAATGTTTTAGTTTTTTATTTACGATGAAAAAATATAAAATATTTAAATTTTTTAACAAATTGTTTGTGTAACACACACTTATAGAGCTAAATACTAAATTAGAAGTTTTCGATGTCACTATGTTTAATTCCATGACGCTTCCTCTATCTGTACCTGTATACTGGCAAGTAGGTGTTACTTAGATTTCCGCCGAAAATCTCATTCACACGTGTATCTTCTGGTTTATTGTAGTTGTAGCCACTTTTCGAGGGATGTGTGTTTGTAAAGCCAGCAACAGCACTTAAACTTGCACTTCCAGCTGCGCTAGAACTTCCACCTCCGCCAGAAACTCCAAATGCGTTAGAACCGCCGACACTACCAGAACTTCCGACTTCACTCCCAACAGTACCAGAGATTCCAGATGCACCAGAACCTCTGACTCCACCAGTAGCTTCAAAACCACCGGTACCTGAGTTGGAGTAAATAACTTCGAATCCACTATTTGAACTGCTGGCAACATTGCCACCACTGGCACCAACAGCTGAAGCAGCATCGAAAGAGCCACTCTGATCACCATTATTGGTATTGGCATAAATGACTTCGAATCCGCTATTAACATTATTGCTGCTAGCTACTCCACTCTCGCTCTCTTCCGTCGGTTCAATGACAGCTGGGCGCTGTGCGACCACTGTTGGTTTGACATCGATTGTGATCTCAGTTGTTGTGCTCACAAGTTGCTCAGGTGCAGTAGTGGTAGTTGTTGTTGTTGTATACGCTTTTGTGCTTGTTTCCGGTGTAAAGACAGTGTTTGGTTCGGTTGTGCTCTTGGTGGTTTTCTTTGGTCTGCGTGTCGTCGTGGCCACATTGGACTTGAAGCCGAGTCCGAAACCGCCACCAATGCTGCCACCACCACCACCGCCAAAGCCGGAAAGTAGACCGGTGAACAAACCCAATTTGCGACTTATGATGCCAACAGGCAGTTGAAAGAGGCCACCAGTTGCTGATGAGCTTAGCGAAGCGGAGGAGGAAGATGATGAGTAAGAAGAGCCACTCCCGGTTGAAGGTGCTGAAAATATAATAAGAGATTTTGATTGGTTGATTGATTGATGGTTGGTTCAAAAAGGAGGCGCTCGAGCGCTAGAGATTACGGTTGTTTTACGCTCCTACCGGTTAGGTCTGATATACCATAAGCTCACTCTCGTCTCTCAATTTACTATTTTAGTGCTCTTAGTGCAAATAATTTCCAACTTTTATCGGCTTTTTTCTATTAGAATATTTTCATTTAGTAGTTTTCATCTTCTTATTGTTTTTGAATATGAAAAATGAATGAGTCCCTCTGTGAACATATTCGAGTTAAGTCCTCGTTTTCTAAAGAGCTTTGCGTGCAAGAATTTCATTCAAAACAAGCCGTTTAATTCATTAAGTATTCAATCTTCACTCACCTCTAGTGGTTAAGGCGAAGAAATTTTTCGACAACAAGAATAATGGTTTGGCCTCAGTCTGTTGCCACAGCACCGCCATTGTGCCGAGTAAGAGCAGCATAAGACCAAATTTCGACATGATTATATTACTTAAAATTTTTATTTTATAAAAAAAGTGATTTTTAAAAATTCTAGTTCTGCCACTACCTCACTAAAACACTCGTTTTTCGCTTTCACAAACGCTGCCTTGGTCTCAATGTGTTATGCTCTCGCCTGCCGATTTGGTACTGCCGATATGCATTTCCTTATTTAACTACTTAAACCGCAGAAGTTGTACCCAGCTAGAACATAATCATATTCGCTAAAGTGCAGAATTCTTGAGCGCGGACACGAACACACAAAGTGGCTTTTAATAAAGACAGGTTAAGGCCAAAATTCTTTAAATTTTGCTTTGCGCATCAGCAGCAGTTGTTTTGGCCGAGGCAAAACTTGTTGATTGTTGATATACAAGCGTACTCTCTGCTTATCTACCGCTCATGAGCATATACTTTAGCCTAAGTATGTATCTATGTATATATGGAAGACTACAAGCCACGCTTTTAAGCGAAGTCAATAATTTTTGTGATTTCTTTTGTTTTATTTTCGCGAAATCTGTTTCATCTTCTTCGCATACACAATTAATACTTTATCTTGCTTCTTCTATCTGTTTGTCAGTTATTGTTCTGCCGGCCGTGTGTTTGATACAAATTCACTTTTCAAGCCATTGCTATTTTTACACACTCGCCGACAGCGTCTCAACTCAATCAGGTTGTTAAGTGCGCGCCTAGCTAGGCATCTAGAATTTTTAATGCTTTCCAATAAAATGACAAGCTGAAGAAATTAAATGTCCGCATGTTTCATGACAGTATATATGCGCCTATATATGCATATGCTGTCTTCATCGAAGAACTCCAATAAAGAGACTCTTTTAACAATCACATGTGCGCATGCGTCGCTGTTTTATGAACAGATAGTTATTTTAAAGGTGTCGTCTGGGTTTCCCTTCAAAATGGGATTCCCAAATAGAGGTAAACCAATTATGACATTCTTCGTTTTCTTCTGGATTGGCCTTGTAAACAGCAAAGTGATTTTGAACGAGTCTGCAGTGGTTGTCTGGTTTGTCTGTGTCTTTCAACACATATACGAATTATCGTGTCCTCTTCTCTTTGGTTTTCAAAATATAGTAAAGATTTGCTTATATTAGTGCTATTTGCAGAGCTGGCGACTTTGCATTTACGATGAAAGATAGCTAATATTAGTTTTGACTCAGTTCAAAGTAGCACTTGTTCTCCTTCTTCTGTCATACTAAAGCTAGATTATTTACTTTTTGAAAATAATTATATCTATGTTTTTTACTCTTTTTTAATCGTACATCTATTTACCATTTGTACGCCAGTAAACCAAAAATGTCTTTAACCTAATTAAATTCCGTTAATGTACAGTGTTGCCACTGTTTATATATGTAAGTATATGTATATATTTATCTAAGCTCCATAACCACGAATTCAAAAGAGAATAGCTGACGACAGCACAGATTGCAGAAAACTTTTACAACATACCAGCACTTTGTGGTCAATTAGCAAGAGTGATACAGACGTAAAAAACCAGGCAGATGTGGTAAATGTGGGTATAGTTTTAGACGAAAATGTAGACGGAATAACTTAAAACTTAATAAATACCGTTAAATAAGATTTTGAAGTATGAATTATAATATTCATTGATTGTGAAAAACTAGTGTTGATATCAAGCGATTTATTCGGTATAGAGTCAATTAAATAAATAAACGGAAGCAAATATTTGTAATATAAGGGGATTGAAGTAATTCATGGTCCCATTTCGCTTATTTTTGGCACCAAACAACAGTATGTCCAAGATAATATGTTCGCTAGATTTCTTGCTCTAAGAAAGCCACTCATATACTACAAGTATATACTTATATGATATAAGGGGCACTGGGGGACGTACTAAACCCATTTTTTGATTCATGATTTCATCCCAAAAAAACACGGCTTGGTGACCAAAAACCCAGTTTTAGCACCTCATAATACAGAATACACTTCTGATCCCAACAAATACAGAACATTATCTCGGCGTCATGGATATTCGGTTTTCCCATTTTTCATCACGCGTCACAATGCGATGTAAGAACAACTTCTTTTTGGGGGATTCAAGCAGAATTTCTGATATGCAAAAGCGTCTTTTAACATTACTTGGCTTTTGCATAATAAAGTAATGAAAAGAAACTTAATCGTAGTATAGTGAAAGAGTTAAGTATCCGATTTTATACATCTGTACACTCTATAATGAAATTCTAAAAGCCAATGTTCTTATGAAGCTTTTTTGTTTAAGGCTTCGGCCATCAAGTTGTGAAAAAGTTCAGTTCTTCACTACTACACTGTTTCTTCACTCGTAATATTATTGCACTTCAGTGTGTAGACATCTACGAATTTATGTACGTGCTCTTCCATGATTTATTTTTATAAGTAAGTGTGTGTTTATGCGTCTTCCAGTTCTTTCATGTAGAATTCATACATTCTAAAGATACATAAGTACAATGTGGAGTATTCTCTTGCAGTTTCAGTTCATGAGCTAGTATTTTTATTGCAATTCTTTTTTTATCCCTTCACTTATCATTTATGCTTTAAACAATGTAATCTAGTACCTTAGCTGGTAGTATATACATACAGCTATACAGATGTATACTATATATATATACACTGGTACATATGTTTCCGGTATGAAGTAGATAGAAAATCGCTGTTTCTTGATTACTCTTCTACGCCTTCCCGGCTCTCCCGTGTAATCCACTTTAGTCCAGTCCAGTGCAACGTTTCTTGTTAATAGAGCATTTATGATTTATAAACGCGTAAAAATTATTACCATTGCACCTTGCTGACATTGATTTAGCGCGTCTGACCGGTTTTTTTATCCGTTACACCGGTGTAATGTGAATACACCTCCATTTAGTTCAAGTGGATATATGAATACATGAATGTAAGTAAAATATAAGTGCATGTTACTAGGTAGGGTCAAAGGTATGCGCTTTGTTTTCAATGTTAGTGGGATAAATCACTATGTCGCTTTTGTTTTATGAACTATGCAATTGACATAGTGTAAAAGCTTACATGAAGGAGGTCATTATCTTCAGGTTTTTGGTATAGAGCTTCGTCTGCTTTCGTTGCAGTCCTTGTTGCAGCGGATCATGTGCTACATAGGAGTTAGTGTAGTTTATTTTCTGTCATCTTTTACTTTGGTATTTCTCTCCGGAATTTATTTAAAGTTTTGTAAAGGAACTTAAATTCCATCAACTTTCCATCGAAGCTCTCGCGATGCTGACTATCCCAATGTATATTAATATGTAAGTATTTTCTCTCCGCTGCGGTATATTTTTCACATCACTCAAATTGTTGTCCATACTTTAAATAATACAATTAAGCATTCAAAGTAGGAAGAGTTGATTTCACCTATGATTCTGAATAAGAAACGAGATATTCACGATTTTTTTTTTTTTTTTTTTTAAATAGTTTATGAAAACTATATCTTTCCGTCCTACATTTTTATATTTAATTAATGTAAGATTGCCCATATTAAGTTAGCCACATCCAAAAGGAAACGTCGGAGACCCAATAAAGTATATCATATAAATGATCAGCTCGACGAGCTGAGTTAGCATGTCCATCTGTCTGTCCGGCCATCTGTATATACAGGAAATAGTTCCTCAGTGTTTGAGGCATCGCATGAGGAAGCTAATCTAGATACCTTTTCCCAATTGGAGGATTATAAAAGTTGTTGCTTGAGGTGCTGTTGTTATCGTATATTTGTTGATCATTTCGCTTAGAAACTTGGCTGTCGAACTACAAAGAAGACTGATCGGTTCATTTGATCCCCTGTATACCCAATCAATTTCGCAACAAGGAGGAGATTGGGATCTCCCTTGATGGGTCAAGTTGTCGGTAATATAGTCTACGACTGGCTTCGAACTATGTATATGATATGAATACCAACTCCACTCTTACCTACCTGTCGCACGTGTTCCCAAGTATTCTATGTTATGGATTCCAAAGCCCGCCTATATGTTCATAAAGCTCTCCTTGCTTCTCGTACATAGAGCTCAGCAGAGATACGATTCTTTGCATTTTTATTTATATCCTAATCGAAAGTAAATATGTATCTACACATGTACATATATGTTATGTATGGAAATTTTATGTACTTCGGCTTCACTTCTTGCGGCTTCCCTAAAATAGCATATATGAGTTCACTGAGCACCAAATGTCTGGAAAACATTGAACATTTTTTTTTAGTTCCAACAAATGAGCTTCAAACTCTTTTCTATAAACTTCAGAGTGCATTCAACATTTAAACGCGAATGCATGCACGAACACTTTCATACATATTACCAGCAGGAGTTAGACTAACACTCATTTCAACTATGTAAAGGCTCTAGCTTTGTTCTCAATACGAAACTAGTAGTGGGACTAGTTAAAATTTAACTAAGAATCATAGAAGTCGTCAAACCAGCAGTGAAAGAATGGTATTTTTATAAGTGTCCATATATTTTTGACTATATAACTTTTGGAGAAAGAAGACCACCAACTACTTACTACCCCGAATTCGTTCGTAGATCACTAGTTTCATACTCATGCTCCGTCCATTGTTTTGCCAGTGCTTTTCTCGTATGAACACGTTCACCATACACACTTACACCAATATTTATGAAATAATTTGCGATAGTAGAAAAAGTTATAAACATTTTTATCTTAAAGCTCATACACTTGAACAAAGTTTGAAAACACATTTGTGGCAATGCGGCACACTATTTTCACTGCATCGCATATACCGTTTGTGTGTCAATGTGTATGGGGTGCAATGTATGCCACTTACCCTGTCGGAATAGTTTTTAGTATTCAGTTATATGTTAGGCCCTTCTTAGAAGGTTTTGTTAGCTTTTGTGGTAATGCTTCCGCGTCGCTATTATGAGTTAACTTCCAATATGGAATTTTATTTAATTTAGGATTAGGTAAGATGAAAATTATGTATAAGAGCTCTACAAGACTATTAAATGTTTTAGAAACTACATCTAAGGTTGTTTAAATATAAAAATTTTTTTGTTTTTGATTTTTACCAGTCGATAATATTAACAGTATTATAAACATAATGAAGGACTCTAACAGTGAGCTCAATTGGCACTGGATGCCTCCTTCCATCGTAAAACCTTTATAATCTAGCCATCTGATTTTATCGTTGCGCTCAAGCGATTTGATGTTCCCAATGAAACTACTTATATAGCTGATTTTTTTTGTCGACAGCTATTCAAGGTTTGGTTCTTGATAGGTCCCAAGTATTCTGTAACAGTCCCATTTTTAGCGCATGCTCTCCAAAAGGCAAGTTCCTTGTTATACTAGCTGTGAGTCGGTAAATACTATTCCTGGACCTATGCAATAAGTTCTTAGTTCTTATCATGTCATACTTGGGCCATATCTACTTCGGTATCTTGCAGTTGAATATAGATTTCCGTCTACTCTGAGCTATTTGTTCAAAATGCGTACAACGCTCTCTTTTGATCGGTCGCTGCGGCCATAGTATTAACTCCGCCTCAGATTCATCTAAAGTAGTTCCTAGCTTGGTCAACTCGGTTTGCTTTTTAGTTGCCGAAAATATATCTGTTTTCGGGAACAAAAATTTTGGACAAGTGAAGTTGACTTGCTAGTGAGTAAAGCTTTCCTGCAATTGTTGACAACGCTGGAGTTAATCTGTGGTGTCGACAAGGACAGCAATGCCGCATGGATATCTGTGCATATCGAAGCTTTCTCAATCCTGCCGTAGTTATTTAATAGAACTCCATAGGTCTTCTCTATACTTAGTTCTTTCTCTTGAAAGATGATGGCTGAGTTTGGTTGCCGGATAAGAGATAGAGATAGAGATGTCTAGATCTATGGGGTATACCACCGTCCCTACACCGCAGTCCATTTTGGAGCCGTCGGTATTGTTAGAGGTAGTATCCTCCTCTCTCACTAAACCTCTTCTTCACTCACGTCTAGAAAGTAGCCCCACCCGAAAGTGACTATTGAAATCTAACCGTGGAAGGATATAGTCACATTTATTTAGGTTTAGCTGTTACACGATGGTGCTATGTTCGTAATAGTGATGAAAATTACTTTAGATTTTTGGTTGGACTACCAAGGGCTCTTTACTTCGCCGGTGCTGCAAAATGACGGTGAAGATGATGTAAATACTGAAAGTTATGTGCTTCACCATATATTTTTCCACTTTTAAAAAAATATTTGAAGATTTAAAAAAATTTATTGCAGAAAAAAGAAGTCTGACTATATCTCAAGGTAGATTCTAATGAAATTTTTGTCAAATTTTTTTCTTTTGGGACCTAAAACTTCGACCAAGAATGATGAAAATTATTTTTACAGTTGTAACAACCGGACGGTTCATTCTTCAACCTGTGTATATCATATAAAATATTTCATAATTTACCCTAAAAGTAGGCTACTGCAGTGAGAGAAAAATATATATTTTTATATAAGCCTACAACTAGGCTTAGAGTATAATATTTAAAAATTTTTTGTATTAAATAATTTTATTTATATTCCTTCCTTTTCTTACTTAAAATTGTTGCTCAATTCAGCTTAGTGTATTCCTGCAGGTCACTCTTGCAATCAGTTCATGCTGTGGCCGCCAAATGCTTGTGATCCCCCGTTGTTTTTGTTTTTTTTTTGCTAAGCTCAAGGCAATGCCCATGGCGTTCGCTGGAATGCGTACAGTTTGTAAGTGTATTAGTGCACATATTTTGTTCGTGACATTGTTCTTGTTGTTGTTGTTGCTCTATGCGAAGTTCTTCTCTTTCAACGCAGTGATGCGTAAATATGAACTTTTATGCCGAGCACGCACCACTTCTATTCATTCACACATGCGCTTCTAACCATTTGCTCTATATTCCACGTATATGTGAGTGTGTGCACATATATAAATATATTTCTCGGGGCGCGTGCATACTAGTGTGCAATGTGCGAAAAAAGTCACACAGTTGCAAATGCAGTTTTTCACGTTGTTGTTGGTTGGTGTGTATAAGTGCGCGCATTAGTGGTATTAAGATTATTTATTCCTGTGTGTGTGGTGGTGTTAGTGCACTTGCAACATGGCTACTTAACTGAATTTCAAAGTGCAATGCTGGTGTCAAAACTGTATAGAAAAATATTGTAAAAAAAAATTAGAACATTGCTTGTGCAAAAGAAGTTTGCAAACACATGTAAAATATGAATGCAGCGCGCTACACCACGGGTTTGTATTTGCTATGCGCTATAAAATAAATTCGATAAGTCAAAAAGGTGCGAAATAATAAAACCACAAACACTTAGTTATATATATGTATATATTATATATATATCACTTTTCATAAAAAAAAACTTGTTAAAAAACCTAGCAAAACTGCAATTCGAACTGTATTCACCTATTCACCTAACAAAAAATACAGTCGAGTTTTCTCTGCGTGGCGTGCGCATTTAAAATGCATGACTGCCTCCGCGATGGCCATTTTGGCGTATTCCAATCGCAACAGAGTGGCTCTTCTGCGTGCGTTCAATTGAATTAAAATGTTCACACATATCATAGCGTCAATGTTGTCGTTTTCACTTTGTTTGAAGTGCTTCGCTTTGGGTTTAAGCAAAACTTTTCAACGCCCGCGCTATCACTTACCACACCAGGCATATTCATTAGAATGTAAAAAGAGCGCAAAAATATTATTTTAACTTTGCTGTTCACTAAAAATTTATATGTGTAGGAATGAGTTTTCAGGATTCTAACTGGAAATAAAGAACTAAGAGCGCAGAGAACGATCAAAATATTCTCTAAAATCTAAAATCTAAAAATTGCGAAGTTTAAAAAACAATGAGATGTAAAAAAGTTTATATTGTGAATTAGCATTCATTAGTTGACAAATTTATGCACAGATTTTGCCCCATTTCGGTAACAAGTCAGCTTATGTCGAAACGTGTATTCAGAGTTAAAAAGTTGACATCCTAGAATATGCATTATATTCGCCAGATCTACCATAAATACCATAGAGAACATTTGTGGATGCTTAGTTAATAGACTTTTAAAGTCCAGAAAACAATGTTATACAAAAAAGAGTTAATTCACGTCAATTACGTCAGACACGTGTTGTCCACCATTTATTTCAATTACTATACCCAGAACAGGGTATATATGTTTGCCACGCAGTTTTTAACACAAAAAAGAAAATGTCGGAAGGCTAAAAAATGATTAGCATGACGAGCTGAGTTAATTTCAAAACTGTCTGCTCAAAATCAAGTTTTTGTATGGAAACTTGTGTATTGTGGAACCGAAGTTTGCTTTTTTTTGTTTTCCCATCCATTTTCCGAAATATTTGCAAGCAAAGTCGGAACCACGCATTATATATTAATAGTTCAATCATCTGTAACAAAATATCAAAAAAATGTTACACAAGTAATTAAGTACGATATGCTTTACCAAATGGCGTTGGAATTGAAATTTCTATCAACTTTACTTTAAGTATCAAATTAAAGTACGAGTAAAGTAGCGTACATTAGGCCCAATAAAAGTAAAATGTTTCTTGCCAACGAAATATTTGTGTGACATTTCATCATACTTGAAATTGGTAGCACTTTATGGTTTGAATTTCGAGACACTAATTTTGTCAATTTATTGTCATTGAATTTAACATAATGAAACCATGCATTAGGCTGTTAGTCTATCACTCCTATGGTGAAATATTTGTATGGTCCTTCGACCCCAGTCTCGTTTATTGTAGAAAAATGTGAACCGAGTATTTTGTTACATATGAATAATGTGAGATCCAAGTATTAAATTAAGCAAGTTGAAAATACTGTATACTGTGTTATAAATACCGCAGCACCACCTATCGGGTAGCCAACTACATTTTCTGTAAATCGGTTATTAAGTCTAAGTTATATGATAAATGAAAAACTGGGCGTTATTACTCAGCAATATCCCACGATATATTTACTGTATTTCGGTATAATTTGAAACAGATGGAAAAAAATTTATGAAATCTTAAAAAAAAAAAAACAATTATTTGTACGTCATTGCCTTCACTTGACATTCTAAATTGAAATGTTTGCATTCTTTCTATTAGAAACATTATTTGAATTCACATTGGCTTGGGAAATATTGAACGATTGGGTAATATTTCAGTAATTCCTGTTGAAAGAGACACATATTTACATATCTAGAATTGCAGTCAAATGAGGATGAAAATAGTGAGACTACCAGCCGGTGTCCAGAAGAATGCACAAGTACAAGACCCACTTAAACTTTTTATTGAAGATTGTAATAATGCCACTAGAATCAAGATAAATATGTATAATAAATTGAAATTGCGCTTTTCAAGCTGTTGTTAAAAAATATGAAGATCTTCTCGTCTATGAAGAGTTTGAATGCTTATAATCAACTAATAACGAACGATTAAATATGGTGTACACAAAAACCGTTAATCAAACATATTTATCGCTTAATATTTTTAGGCTTGATATTTTTGCAGGAGAATTCAATTTATCCTTCTTGAATATCTCCTAAAATATTCGGAAGAAGATGAAAAAATAAGATTTTAAGGAGAACTGAGTATCGTTGTTGAAAATTTAAACGTTCTTAGTACTCTAAAAGCAATGTTTAGTGTAGTTCATGTAGGTTTGCAATGGGTGTTCAGTTTTCTCTACTTTTGTACTTTCGTATGAAACTTTCGTCAGTCAAAATGATGTATCTACCGAACCAACCATATGATAGCTGTTACCACATATTGTAAAGTTACCACATATTGGTATCAGAGTTGCCAAATGTCTTGAGCATAAAATGGGCAAAGTTTTCGATGTCTTTGCTATTACTTGAGTTATCCATTTTGAAGTTATGTTATATCAGGACATGACAACATATTAGCATTCTATGTAAATTCAGGCGTGCTTTTCTCTGATTTGGAGCATGCTATATGCACGTTATATGCGAGACAGGCGTGGTTGTTTGACCACAACTTTAAAACTATAACAGAAAATGACATAATTTATGCTTTCTAACAACTTTAGTTGATTTGCTTCACTGGTTTATGAAGTACCATATACGAGGTGTGTTCAAAGCAAAAGGTGAATTTTGAAATGTGCGGGTTGTGTACATTCGATTATCGATATCAATCGGAATTTCTTATTCCTAAAACTGAAGAATTGATGATTGATGAGATCAAGGCAGAATCCAGGAAAAAACTGATAGCCAAACCGCAAAGCGCATTTCAGAAGTGCTTCTAGGATTGGCAAAAGCGTTGGCACAAGTGTATTATTTCGGAGGGGGATTACTCTGAAGAAGAAGGGACTAAATAGATATTGATGAATAAATAAGTACTTTTCAAAAAATAAGCCAAAATGCACCTTTTCTTTTGAACATAACTCGTATACACAAAAATTATTAGGAAGCGCCACTACGCCTTTATTTTAATTTTCCACCACACATGTGTCTTCGTAATCTGACTTTTGTATTAAATTTTTCAGTTAATGCCACAAAGTTCAATTTTTAATTTTTGGAATTTATTTTTCTATTCAAAAATGGCAAATTATAAAAAAAGTAGTTTGCTATTAAATTTTTCTTCCTGAGCAAATGCGCCGAGTAATATTTTACGGAAAGTCATCAGCAACCTAAACGATATTGGGACTTCCGACTTCGAAATTCAAGTACTACAAAGCTCACAAATACATATGTATGCAAACTCGTGCATCGCTCTGCAACAACAACTGTATAAAGCACACTTGTGCCAGCGGCTCAATGCGGTAGTATTTATATACACATGTATGTTTGATTGTTTGCCGTAAAACGTTTCTCTTGTAAATTTATGATTTTCAATAAAATGCCAATATAATTTTTTTACGCTAATGCGACAATGCAAAGCAAATGTCAGAGACATAAATAAACGATGTCATGCGAAATGCAAATAAAACAGAGGCAAGAACAATTTGAAAATGCCAAAAGGCGACAGCAGTCATTTGTGAATAAACATGGACAGCTGAAGTAATGATAAGCAAAGCAAGTAGAAACAAATGCAAAAAAAGAAAAAAAATCTGGAGAAATAATAAATAAAATAACATAAACAGAACATTTGGCAACACATGTCGCTGAATGTCAGAAAATTTAGAAAAGGGTATAAGGGCCGGCTTTTACCTCAGCAGAAAGCCAATAAATTAGGCATAATATGAGACTGCTGAATGGCAAGCAGACGCTGTTGTTGTAATAAAAAAGAGCTGCTTGTAAAAAGTGACTGAGGGCAATTGCTATAAACTGTCAAATTATGTTTTTCTATCGCGAATTTCTGCTTTACTAGTTTTTTTGTGTGTAAGCGCTTGATGGTGTTGTTGTTGCTTTGTGACTTGCGCCTGTTAGCCTTTTTGCTGTTTTCTCTTTAATTTTTTTTTTGCTTTATTCTTCTTCTTTTACTTTATCACTTGATGATACTGCCGAGTATTAGCAGCGCATCACGTAGCCGGTAAGTGGGGCGCGTGTTGTTGCTTGTGGACTGTGATTTATGTGGCAAAGCGGCCGAAGCGGTGCGCGTTCCCTCGCACATTTTTTGATATACATATAAAGAAGTCTGTCAGTATGTGCCTTCTAATATCTTGCAGCGCGCTACTAACAATTTGCGAAAAAATAACGCTAAGCGGCAAAGGGCACACAAACGATTTGACACTACTTTTTTAGCCCCTTTTTTTATAAAATCCCTTTTGCGGCGCTACACACATACATGCGCACAAAGCTGGCTATATTTTTACCTTTTCGCCACCAACACAACTTTGAAATTTTTTTTCGTTTTTGTTTTTGTCGATTTATGTGTCTATGAGAAATTATTCGCCGGTAGTATGATTTATAGGCGTCATACAAGGGAATGAGTTTAATCGGATGCCACGTACGACCACTGATTTTCGCGCTGCTTGTGTGTGTACATGTGTGTGTTTTTGTGGGCCCAAGCTGAGTCGCGTTGTCCGCACATATAGTTTTTGAATTTTGTTGTTTCAATGCAATTCCAGTCGAGTGCCTCCAATAGATAAGCGGTAGGCTGGCAATTTTTTACTCAACAAATATGTCAACGCGTTGTCAGTGGTGCATCAAGGCATACACCAAAGTTTTATGGCGAAAAATTGCTTTTTAGGTCAGCAGAATCTTTGCTGCGTGTCGTAGGAGTTGACTTTGCATGCAGTTTTTTTTTACCGCTTTTCTGGTTTAGTTGTTCTTAATGGTATTTAAATTTCCGTTAGACGCTTCTAAAGCGCTAAAAAAGCTTTCTGTTGGCGGTCTCTAAAGCTTCGACAAAGCTTTTTCAGAGAATAATTATATGCATTTTTTACGTTTAATATTTCGGCTCTTCTCAGGGTTTTTAAATTACTGCTGAGGGGTTTTAAAGCTTTCGCTATTTAAGAGCTTTTTAGGAGTTAAAGAGTTTTCCCCTTTAATAAGTTTTTAGAATTAATCAATTATTTCAAGGTAAAATGTTGGTAAATATCGTTGGGTGTTCCATAGTTTTATTATAGTTTCGATTAAATATTAAAATCGTTTTTAGTAGAAATTTCAATATGCTAATTTCTTCAATATTGATGTTAAGATGAAATGCATATTCGATAATGGCGAAAAAAAATTTGAAACAAATATTACCTTTTTTTGTGAGCTTTGAAGTGGAAGCTTATTATTGAAAATATATTTTCGAAGATGATGACAAGTTTTCAAGATTTTAATTCAACTAAAGTAACGAGGTATTGTATTTGACGAGGTGTCTTCACAATATTTGATGTTATTATTGTTTAATACAACATTACAACCTTCGAAGAAATTTTTTAGATCGGATAACTATAGCATATAGCTTCCGAACAAGCTGAACGATCAAAATCAAGACCTTGTATGCAAACCATATTTATTTGTCGAGATAGCTTCACGAAATTAGGCACAGTTTATTGCTCAAGGCATCCCTACAAGTATTATCTCCGAATAAATAATTTAAGTCGAACAAAGATGTTGTATAAATGATATTTAAACTGACCGATCAAAATCAAGAAAATTATCTTTTTATACCCTTTTATGCACTTGTGAAAGGTATTTTTAGCTGCGGTGCTGCGGAAGTTACCGGGTTTCCTTGTTAACATACTAAATTTGGGCAAATTTATAAATTATTGAAGCACAAATACATATCTGAGGGATAGACTTATTAGTGCTTAATAATAATAATTTCTCTTAACGAATTAAAAATATTTGAGCAGCTCTAAATTAATTTATTTTTGTATGTAGTTGCCACACGTTCAAACGTTGAATGTAATTAATGCAGTTATGAAATATTTCCGTATAGTATGTGCAGAAAACGAGACAGATTTAAAAAGCTTTATATCGATTATATATCTGAAGCTAGGCAGCAACTTTAAAAAAAGATTATGTAATTAAAAAATTATTCAAATAAAGTAAAATGTCAATCGGGCTATTATTGTGTTATTTCAGCTTTCCCACATAAATTTGTTCTATTTGAATAAGTATAACTACAATCAGCTGATATATATTATAATTGTGGCAAGTTTGAATAATTATACTTTTTTTAATACATTCAAAACAGTCGTCAACAACTCATATAAATATACCCTACTCCAGCTACCTAAAATCTGCTTTAACTCCACTACGACCTTTGTTTATTCAATTGTTGTTTTTGGTATAAGGTTTTATTGAAATCGCGCGTGCTCGTAAATAAATTATTTGACAAATTATTTCTATAGAAATAAATATCAAGCAACGGAAGCATTCTAAACGCATTGGTATTGTATTGGGTAAATAACAAATATTAACTACACCTGACACGTGCCACATTAATCTTCCTCTCATACTTGACTTGTAAGAATTTGGTTTGATTGTCACTTTTCAAAACGGAGGGCTAGATGTTTAGTGTTGTAATGTACTTTTTGGAAATTTTTGAAAATAAGGAGGTAACTAAAGTCAACTGTTAGGATTGCGTATATTTTGATCTCTTTCTGTAAGGAAAATGTTGAAGTTTGGTATTTTGGTAAATTAGTTTATAGTCATTTTATGACTGTGTTGTTAGAGGCTGTTTCTTGCTAATTTTGGGTTGCTAAAACCGTAAATGATACTAAGAATTTCATAACACGTAGGATTTTTGTGTTGTAGTTAAGGTGTAATTGGGGTCAAACCACCACTATTTACTCAAATGACAAAAAAAAATTATAAGTGGTGGAAAATTTGTGAACTCAAATTCGTAATCAAGAAAACTCAAATACCCACACAGACCTCTTAGCACATCAGTCGAAAATTTTTCTTTCAGTTTTGTTGAGTAGTGTAATATGTAGATTTATGATATTGTTGTATATTTTAAATTTCTCATGATAGCACAAAGTAAATTTGTTCTGCGCTTGCCGGCTTTGTAGAACGACTTAAATAGCCTTGAGTTACAACTGCAGTTTTATTCCAAAATAAGCTTCCGAATAAGATCATCACCTGATTATCATTTGATTTCTTAAGCTAAAACCTTATGAGAAGAACAATTCTCTGTATTTTTTGAGCGAAATAATTTTTTTTTTTTATAAAATAAGGAGTCAACACTCAATTGTTCCTTGATTTCCATATCTTTATAACAGTCATAACTTCGAAGACAGAAATAATTTTCATATATTGCGGTTAAGAAAAAAAATAATTTCTTACACGTCTAAAATAACACACTCAGTTGATATCATTAGTAGATCATATAGTAACCGATATAAAGTCAACCTGAAGGTCGAAAATCAAACTATTGGATTAATTAGAGTGCATGGGGCTTAAGAAAGGTACTGACCAGAATTTGTGATGATAATGTGGATTGTAAAAGTTAGGATGTGCACTTCATTTCATAAAAAATTATCGCAATCTTACCGTTATGTCTGGTATAAAGTTTGTCATAGGTTCGAAGATCCTCAGTTTCATTATCTGGCGACTGAAAGAGATATAGTCTGACGTCAATTCTTTTTAATTGAGAGTTCTCATACATTAGAGATAATATTTGGTCTAAGTTTTTTTCGGTATCTGCATTGATGTTTGATTTATTTATTGTAAGTAAAAGATCCTGATAGAATTGGTACTTGTATTATAGAAGAAGTAGGCTTTTTGTTTTTGCTGAAACCCTAGCTTAAGAATCTAAAGAGAATGTTAAGTGGAATTGCTTAAAATCGGTCAACTAGCTTCGAAGGTATGATATCTCAACTAAATGTGGGCGGTGATACGAACATTCCATGAAATTTATGTAATGACTTAAATGCAACTCTGTAATGCCATGTTTTGAGATTTCACAGAGAAAGTTCGCTTGAGACCACTTTGAAGAGGTGCTCCACCTCAGAGTGAACAACATGTCATATATTTAATTATACTTTGAACAGGGTACATTAAGTTTGCCACGTAGTTTGGAACACCGTCGGAGACCTGTTCCATTATAAATGATCAGCTTGATGAGCAGAGTCGATTTAGCCATGTCCTTTTGTCCGTCTATATGTATATATGGGAACTAGTAGCACAGTTTTAGATATATTGATCTATATTCATTTAAAAGGGTAAGTCAGTTACAAATATTTCCAAAGAGGGTTTTACACGAAGCAACTGACACTACTTAAGTAGGGCCAGTGGCAACATAATTCTATTACTACAATTTCACATTATTTGCGTATTTCAGCAAATGTTTCACATGCCTTACGCATACATTGAAGCTTGTTCTAAGTATGTACATATGTATGGGTTAGTGTGTTTATTGAACTTGTACGTGAATAGCAACGGCGACTGCAATGACATGCACAACTCCTACTTATGATTTATTGTTTCCACCATTTTATTGTAACCAAAATACGAACCTAAATTGAGTTGTCAATCAAATGACATGACTGCCAATGACAGCAAGAAGGCTGCTTGCGGAGAAATGGACAGTAGACGGCTCCTACTATGTTGAGTAGCTCATCTGAACTGGAATAGGAAGAGGGAGAGGAGTGATAGCGAGAGTATGACAGGTCTGGAGCAAAAGCTGAGCTAAGTTGGCGACTTGCATAAATTTATGGTGAATGGGCGAGTGATATACATACACACTATATTTAAGTAGATACAGTTATGAACTCGTAATTATCATCACTATATATATATATACACATATATTGTGTGTGTGTGTGTGCTTATTTCCGCTTGTTGGCCGCTGCTGAAATGTAACCACAAATAGCCATACATCACACACTGGTCAAGCGATAATCCTCCGGCGAGCGTGTATATAATTATCAATGTTTGTTATAATGTGCATCTCCACGGTGTTATGGCATGTGCGGTGTGTGATTGTTTGGGCGTGTTAATGTCCGCTGTGCCTTACCGAATGACGGCTCACTTCACTATACGAAATGACAACACGAAATGCATTTCATGTCATTTCAGCTATCGCTCAGTTATTACGATTTTCTGTCGCACAATTGTGATGTGTTATTCCAGCGGCGCTGTGTGTGATTGTGCTTGGGTGATCGTGTGTGTGCGGGGATTTGGATGGATGTTATTATATTTACCATTGCTTAAGTGTGTTTGCTCACGTACTCATGTAATGAAATAGTTTGCATGTGTGTATAGCATATAATGGATCGAGTGTAAATAATGGCCTACTATGGTGCCTAGCTTTTCATCAGAGCAAGTAAAGCTTTATATGAAAATAAATGAAACTTCTGCAGTGGTACCAATTTAAAGATCTGTCAGTAACTTAAGGATTCGAGCAGCTAAATCCTAAAGTAGTCCGATGTTCAGCTTCTTGGTGAGAAAAGGGTATGTGCAAAATTTTAGATTGATATCTCAAAAACTGTGGGACTAGTTCGCGTATATACAGGCGGACAGAAAGACGGATGGGGTTAAAACGCATCAACTCACCACGCTTATCATTTATATATATACCTTATAGAGTCTCCGACGTTTCCTTCTGGGTATTACAAACCACCCTGTTCAAGGTATAATAATATAGTAACATTGGTTTTTGATTGGTTGAAATCTCTTGATAACAGACTTTTGTTTCTACGACAAAGGGTGGTTCATCACCCTCAAGAAACCATCAAGTGTTACCAGATCAGAAGACAAGAAACAAACTTTTAATATCCAAAATCTTTCATGGACAGTGGACTTTTGCTGATTATACTGCTCCTTAGCAGGAATTTTGCCCTCTGACTTATATATGAATATGTGGCTAAGTATCATCTTGCCTCTCTTCCCTTCCTTGAAAGAGATGATATCAGCGAAAACGCTTAGTACATATATATTATCATTACTGATTTGGTCTACCTATACTCCATCCACTGTTGTCTGCTCGATTTTTTTATCTTTCCTCTCACACCTAGGCAGACCTCGTGTGACAGCCCAAAAGAAAAAAAAAAACGATTTTTGGGAGTTAAAAATTAAAACTATTGTATCTATTGTTTTAAAATTTTAGGGGTATTTTTTATTTATTTTATTATTTTTTTATAGATATATTTTAACAATACACAGTTACATATTTGAATAAAATAAATAATTATTATTCGTTTTTCACACAATAACCTACGGTGACAAAAACTTAAACATGGACAAAGTATCGGCTTTTTGAGAAAAAATAGTGAATTTTAACCATAATTTTGCTTGTTTTTAGTCCGCCAAATTTTAGTTTAGCCCACTAGTCCTTTTTAAAGCTAGAAAATCACTTTAAATACTTGAATTTATCTAGTGTGTGTCAGATTTTTGTTGGTTTAGGCCCATCTGCCTATTACTGTTATTCAGTTATACAGTTTATACTAATATATATGTACATATATAAGTGTCCAAATCTACTATCATATTCCTTATTTAAGTAAACATATTAAGCAAATTAATATATTTCTATTTCACTAAACTCATAATTTAACACAACTCTTTCAAAGTGTCTAGACAGCTTGACAGCTGGCAGAAATATTATTCTTTGCTTAACGCAATACATGCATTAAGAGATAAAGGATTAGTTGTGCATCTATTAGTATGTATGTTTGTATGTATTTAAATGATTCAAGGTTATATGTATGTGGTAGTGCATGACAAGCGTTTTTGGGATTATATAAAATAAAAAAAAATTCTATTTGCTATATATTTATTTAAATAATAAAACTTCTAGTTGCTATATAATTATTAATTAAATTAAGCTAAACTAGAGTTACAAACTAATATTGAAAAAATAAAATTACTAATACTTTTCTTCTTACAAATATATATCTTCGGTTGTTGTTTGCTTACTCTTTGCACATCTTTCGTATCCTCATTATTTATGCGAAAGTTTTTCTTTTACTAAACATTTCTTTTATTCACATGCTTCGGTTAGCGCAGAAAGCATAAACTTTAGATATGATCTGCAATTATGTGCGGTGCTTCTTCATTTTCGCGTCATTCTGCATGGCTTCATCGCTACTGTCGCGTGCACTCACTACTTGCCGCACTATGCTTTGCTCTGTTTCTTTGTTGGCTTGATTCGTTGCCAGTTGACACAGGACATCTACATCTTCGCTAAATGTTTCCTTCTTCATAACCTGTGCTACTGCTGTAGAATACTGCATAGCATAATTTTTCTCATAATAAATATATTAGCTTTGTTGTACTCTATGTTTCGAGTTAATATAGTTATAAGTGGCCGTTGTTTAAATGTAATTACTTTATTTACTGCAGTTGGTCATTTGGACAACACATGAAGAAAATATATTAAAGATATATTCAGAATCGCTGGTAACTGCAAAACTGCTATCCAGAGTGGAGCGTTTTCCACTGGACCAATGACCTCGCTGGTTGACAACCTGCTCTTGTGCCACTGCTACATCCTTTTGTTAGTAGAGTAGAGCGCAGGAGATCTACAGAACTACTTGCTCTTAGCAAATCTCATCTTTCCGCAATCGTGAGGATTTTTACTGGACACTGTCCAATAGGCATTCAAGCGGTAAAGCTAAAAAGCAAGGACGCAAGTTGCCAAAGTTGCATGGAAGGGAGTGAGGTTGAATTATCCAGGTACTTTCTCCTCCATTTTCCAGCCACTGCAAGACTGAGGTTGAAACATCTCGGTAGTCTTACCTTCGGCGAACCAGGGGATATGGTTTAGATACCACAAAGGACCAGCGTTCTAAGCTGTCCAAGTGAGATCTCTATTAAGATCAATCCCTTAACCTAACCTAACCTAACCTTAATATGACTTGAAGTTTGGTTATATCTGAAGAGCTGGGTTGATTTAGCCATGTCCGTCTTTGTCCGCCTGCCTGTCTGTATATATAAGAACTAGTCCCTCATTTTGCAAGCTATCGAGAATGTTACATCTGTCGTTATCTGATATCTTCACGAAATTAGGCATCGATAGTTGTCTAAGGCAACGATGTGTTATTCGAAGACATTTTTCAGATCTGATCACTATCGCATACAAACTGAACGATCGGAATCAAGTGCTTGTATGGAAAACTCTACTATTTGACGAGATATCTTCACAAAATTAGGCACGAGTTAATGTTTAAGGCAACAATATATTCTCCGAAGAAATTGTTCAGATAAGATTACTATAGCATATAGCTGCCATACAAATTGAACGATCGAAATCAGATTCCGTGAGGAACCTTTGTATTTGTGAAGGGTATTATAGCTTCGGTGCAACCGAATTTAACGTTTTTTTTTCGTTTTAGTTCACTTAAGTTTAATATTAATTTAAATTTACTGTACTTCTTATGCTAAATAAAAAATATTAAAAATCATCCAATTTATATTTCCTTTAGCACTCATTGTCTGTGTTCTTTCTCTTTTGATCTCGTTTATAATAAACTACTTGCCACTGCTGTGCTAATTTGTTTTAATTTAATTTTGTTTTTGTCACGACTAGCATGTTGAATTGCTTTAAATTTTTATGCATTAAGCTGTTATTGTTGTTGTGTTTTATTTTTTAAATTATCTCATTTACTTTGTTATTCCATTTTTCCTTAGCTTTCAGAAGAATCAACACATCAAGCGCGCTGCAAAAATGGCCAGTGATTATGACATGACATAAAACTACAAAGTGCTCGGCGTTCTTTAGCTGAATTTAAATGTCCTGCCACCACAACAACTATTAATGTGGGTATGTAGACTATGTTCACTTGTCGTCTTCTTGTTAGTGAATTTGTGGTCCTGTTTGTTTGGCTGCGGTCGCTTATTTTGTGTGGTGAACTAAGAAACTTTTCTCGACATTTCAATGATATTGTTGTTGGTGGCTTTTTGCCACATAGCGGTAGTTGATTTCTTGAAAAGCAATTAACGGTTTTTTTTTCTTAATGTGAAATGTGGGAGAATTTGTTGGTTTGGATATATTTTTCTTCCAAGATCTCTTTTGATTTAAAGGTAGCAAAGACCTAGATTTGGAAAATAGAGATAAGGCATTGTTTTTTTAAAACACTAAATTTGTGAAAATAAGGTGAAGATTAGAAATAACGTTTGTTATGTGAACATTGAAAATTGAAAGGGAAAATTTCTATCGTCTAATCTATCTATCAGTCTAATAAATATTTATTATCTATTCCTGAGCCTCAACAGCTGTGAGTACAAAAAGATCCCCAATAAATATTTTATTTTAATTAAGTATTACTGTATTTATGATGAGAGAACGCAACATTAACTCGTGAGCGAGAGAGGTATTTTCTATTATATTTTTCAAAAAAGTATACATTTTCTTTG
Organism: Bactrocera oleae; assembly: GCF_042242935.1. Lineage (NCBI taxonomy): Eukaryota > Metazoa > Arthropoda > Insecta > Diptera > Tephritidae > Bactrocera > Bactrocera oleae. The sequence continues at coordinate 60,714,754 of NC_091539.1, forward strand.
TTTATCATTGTACAGTTTGTTTGTCCGCCGCATAACTGTAAATGTTACGCATTCTCCACATACAGCTAATGTCGCTCTGACCAACTGGCACTTGGTCGTTGGTCGTTGATGAATGTTTATGAAATTCATAAAATGTAAAATAGCATATTATCATTTGCCTGTGCATGATAAGGGCAAATTGCAAAATCGTCTCAAATGACCGCCATTTACGCAACGACGCACAGGCCGTGTGTGCATGTATGTGTGTGTGTGTGTGTGTGTGTTGGATGCGCTTGCAAAGCGTAAATACTTGAAAGGCGTCCACAGTACAAGGGATGTCAAAGAAATGACAGCAGACGCAGTGAAAGCCAGCGAAACAAAGGAGGTTGTGTTCGGGTCAGTGGTAATAGTTGTTTTGAGCGCTTGTCCTTTGTTCATTAAAGAAGACGAAACGTTGGGTGGGAGCTAGCTTTGCTCAAGAACGTTTAAACAAGCACTGACAGCTAACAAAAAGAATGAAGAAAATCTGAAAAAGCTGCAGATAAGGTGACAAGCAAAATTTTGTTTTATACTGCGATCATCAACAACACACTGAGTTTACTGTATTCCCACATAGACACTCAAACTGCATAAGCAAATATACAAAGCTGGAGTGGTTTCAGGTGTTAACAGTATTTCAGAGTTGTGGAAATTTCACATCTGTCAAAACCCTCGATATCATACGAACTGACCGATTGGAATCAATTGCTTGTATGAAAAACTTTTTCACTTGACGAGATGTCTTCAAGAAATTAGATATGGCTTATTGTCTAAAGAAATTGCGCAATATTCGAAGAAATTAATTTGATCGGACCACTATAGCATATGGCTGTCATGCGAACTGACCGATCAAAATCAAGTTCTTGTACGGAAATTTTTTTTAGTTGTAAAGGCTGTTACCGCTTCGTTGCAGTCGAAGTTAACGTGTTTTTCTATTTTTTATTGGGTCAGACCTATTTGTTATTGCTAAAGCTACAGTACCTAGTATTTAAATACCTTTGACTGTTATATCTTGAGGCCAAGCAGTGGCTATAAATTATATGAAAAAACTCGGAAGTCTAAAAATTATGTACTTCGCGTTTGGTCATTACATACATTCCATTTGTAATAACGGTACTGTATTTACTGGCATCATGGATACCATTTCGTTTGCTGCTTGAAAACAGGGCCATCTCTGATTCTTTTTTCTCCGTTGCGTTTTATTCTCTTTTATGATACGGTACTAATTTCCAGAATAAGTTTCTATTTCCATCCAGATCTAGTTGTCTCTGAATTTATTAATCCTACTAATCCTCTTGATCTGCAGTAGATGTTAAATAGTTAGTTTTAGAATTGATTTTAATTTTTAAGAGTTTTCCCAAAGTCGTTAGTGCTGTCAAAATTTATTTAATGTTTTTTGTATGACCTTACCTCTATCAATATATAATTTATATTTTTAAGGTATTACTAAGTTAATTTTTCTCACTTATTATAACATCTTTTATTACTGTAGCTCTCAGCAAATCTTTTCGCCTGCTATATATCGACCTTCCGAAAGCACCTCACTAACAAACCAACCACCAACTTTACCTACAAAAATTCAGATCAATTCGTCAGCCGAAGACTCGCACAAGTTTGAAACAGATACTTACAAACACAACGACACATAAGCTGACCAAACGATTGAACTGCATACTCCTAAGTACTAAGTGTTTGCAGTAGTCGATTGGTGGTCGGTGGCGTATACGTAACTTTTAGCATGTGCCTTCGAAGTTCAAGCTCAGTCAGCATTTGTTTATGTATTCATTTTCTGTTGGCTACTTTTGCCTGTAGCTCGCCTGCAAACACAAACTCACAACACTATGAAATTCATAGTGTTAGTTATGTCATTGGAAAGGCACTTCTCCTGCACTCGTTGTTGTTGCTGTTGTTGCTACTGTGGCTGTTGCTGTTGCTGGCTTGGTCGGTGCGTGTGCTCATTATTTGCAGGTTTCCTGGCAATTTTTCCTGTCATTCATGTTTATGCTAATATCTTGCTTCGTTATTGGGCTTGTTTGTTGTTTTTGCTTGTGTGTTGGCGTGTGCTTCTGTACGTGTGTGTTCATTATCTGTTTGTCCACAAAGTGAAAAAGCAAAGCTGAAATAATGAAAATTTTGTGGAATGCCGAAAATGCCACGAAATTAGTGCACACGCACAGACGCACACATACATATACTTTCATACATTTTTGTAGATTTTTGATTTTTTTAAGTGTGTCACTCCCATGTCTTTCAGTATTAGGAAATATGGCTTTCGTACGCGCCTTTTGAACACACTTTTCCTTTGTTGTATTAGTGTGTGTTATGAGCCTTTGTATTCTATGAAAATGGCCACGAGCAGTTTTTCTAATGAAATCATTAACTTTATGGCCTTTGACTGCTATTTATTTTAATTTTATTAAAATAGTGGTGTGGGTCGGATGGCAGGTGCCTAAAATCGCCACTTAATATCAATCACGTTAATATGGTGGGAGTAGGAAGCTAATTGACTTGTGTAAAACTTAATGCAATTTACTTGATGAGTAACCATTATATATTCAGCTGCATATGATTCATTCCATTAAACAGAATAATTGTGTGCTTTAAACGCTAATGCCTGCTGTCCGCTTGTATCTATGTATGTATGTATATGCTCTTCTTACTTAAATTAATCGAAATTTTTGTTGCCTAAACCAAATGCATAAAAGCTTATAACAGTAATTTTACTCTATATATTGTACTTGTACAGTAAAAAAAAAAAGAATTTTGACTGCATAAAACTTGCATAATGACTAGTTAATGTGTCTGCCAACTGCTGCTCCTATTTGTGGGTCGACAGCCGGTTTATGAATCATCACTAATGGCTCTCTGCTACTTGTGCATATGATGTTCCTATTTTGATGGAATTTCTATGCTAATTTGCGTCAACACTTGTTAGTAATGAGTAGCCTATTATATAATGATACGGCGTGCAAAATAGTAAACATGTGAGTGAGGTGTTAGGAGTTTATAGTACTACTAATAACTAATGTTAATCAAAATTGTATAGTGATCTTAATGAAGTAATTGTTACTTAATAGGGTAGAAACATATAGTTTATTTTTTTAACACTTTCACATAATTTCGCTCAAAGGTATGGCAATTAATGCTTAAAGGTGGTTTGCGGTACTTTGAAATGTTTGGATCGTTATAGAGGAGGTCTTCTGCGAGCCTACATATAAACATGATCATATCTGAATTTTCTTATCTGACAAACTGTACGACGAGTTCAAAGCAGAGAAAGCGTTCTCAATTAAGGAGTATTTACAGCTTTATGTAAAAGTTCGAAAATGAGTCAAATGGCATAACTTCCCATAAAAGCCTATTTGAAATACCATCACATTTGTTCGCTTTACAGTAGATATATTGAGCTTAAAGCACGAATTGAGAAAACTTCTATCAACTCTTATTTAAAAACAGTTAGGCTTATTACATATTGTTTCTGGACCCCTTTTATTATATTATATATGTGATCTCCCTAGCTACAACTGACTTTATGGGGCATCTCGACAGGCAAATAATGTTTTGCTGACAACTATTTTGGTAATAGTACTGCTAATGGAGACTGCACTGCAACATAAGCAATATGTTTATCATTAACTACCTTATTATTTATCTTGACCACTATTGCTGCCAGTAAACTATATTTTTGGTAGTTTAACTTTCTTGAATCATATTAAATGTAAAATATTGTTTTTAAAAAAATGTTTTTGTCCTCAAAAGTATATTTGCTACTTTTTCTATTATCTTAATAAATTTTTGTCTTGCTCATGAAATTTCTAAACGGTTCAAGAGCTGAAAAATGCGCTTCAAAGCCTAAACCATTTGGTGAACGATTATGTCAAGATAACAAATGTGCACACAAAAATATTGCCAACCTTAATGAGAATAGATTGAACAATTGGTTGACAATAGCAATTGGCAGTGAAAAGGCAGCGTGATACAGGAAACTTCAGTAATTTTTAGAAATATTTTAATGAAATTGGTATGTGAATTTGGCACCAAAGGTTGACAAAATCTGCTCAGACCTTCCTTAGCCTCATATTACAAATATAGCGCTTATAGTCTTTCTGGTACATATCGGTCAAGATTCTTGACATTTACATTAAATGGACATATTTTGTTGATCATAATATAGCTTACCAAAAAATATGGCTAAAATCTGTTTAGAACTCTAATTATTTTCGTCTCACTGATACACTTCGAAAGTGAGAGAAATGGTAAATTTTTAGTTATAACGGTCTTGCAGTAAGCAAAAGTTGTATGCTACTTCGGTAGTGAAACAAGATATAGTAATGTAGTTAAGTGATTACATGATTTATATAGCAAAGGTTAACACCAAATGAAAGTGGTTGGTTGGCAAATCCTCTTAATACAAACTTATCCTTTACATAATTATTGATTAAAGTTTCTTGTCTTACAAACTGCTTGATCGATTTATTTATTTATTAAAATGTTATTACTTTAACGGATATTTTTAAGTTTTTCTCGTATATATGTATATCGGCTGATATGCGACTTATTTTGTAAGTAATATTTTTTGAATAAGTTATTATTTTTTTTTCGCTTGACCTTAAATAAATATCAGCGACCATTGGTAAAATAAATTTATTAAACTTAGTAGGAATGTTGACATAACGCTTGCCGATACGCAGAATGGAAAAAAATTATCTGTACAAAATATATTTATAATAAATATTTCTACTTAATTCCCAAAGTCAAATCACTATTTTTTTAAGTTCATGTCGTCGAATTTTTGAAAAAAAGTTCGTAAAATGATGAACCCATACTTCTTAGATCCTGTAAGTACCATATATTATTTGTATATTTTATAAACGTATATACATATACACTCACAAAAGACAGTTAAGCAACGTTCTGGTAACAAAATCGAATGCAAATTTTAACATAACTTAATTTTTATTTTTCTATTTTACGTGATTATGCATGAGCAACTACTCGTAAGTGTGAGCTTGTGCATAAAATTTTAATATTACACTCAGCTAAAACTGAGTAATAAAAGAGTACTCTTCAACTATTAAGCTCAGCCCTAAGATGCTTGTAATTCTAATAGCAAATTTATTATTTATGAAAATTACCATTTATTACCATAATAAAAGTTTTACAAGCACAGTTTGCTATAAAAAAATTTTACAACATAAAAAATGTATATACATTTTAGATTAACTTATATATTGTGCCAAGGCTTTATGACTTTGTATTTTTTTCATAAGAGTGAGGCAAGTTTTATTAAGTGAAATATTATAGTTTCGATGGTGCTCAGATATGTGAGAGTTAAGTTTTATTGGAAAGCATATAATCCTTCTACAATGTTATCACATTTTTATGTTTCCATGGCATCTAAATTCCAATAACTAAGTAAAGAACTAAATTACTCTTCATTTATGAGGTAATCCATACATTTTTTAATGCCTTCAAATGGGGTTCGGTTAGGAAAAGCATTTAAAAAAATATTGTTTTTTTTTATTAAAACAAATATTTTCCCCCCAAAGAGGCGACTTTTTTTGTCAACCAAAAACAATGTTTTTGAAAATCTATAAAGTTTTGGGCAAAAACATTCAATTTTTTTTTTGTTATTTTTTTCTGAATTTTTTTCATTTCGTTCTCAACTTAACTGTCACTTTACTGAATCAATTCCACTATCTCAACCAATATTCATATCAATGCCTGCAAATCCCCAATTCTGCAAAACTACTCCGCTTTTTTCTTATAATATCTGCTGAGCAAAATTGTAAATTAGGAACAGGTAATCAGTAGAATATCTCCGTTTCAAATTAACTTCGTGTAAAATCTCGTTAGCAAGTATGGCGAACAAGCTGAGAGCAGAAAATGTACGAGTATATTTTCGTGGAAAAATATATACTGTAGTAACAACTGATGTTATCAAAATCGCACAGAAGAGTTTTAAATGTAAATTTGCTCCCTTTTCGAATCAAACGCGAAAGCATGCTGACCCATTTCAACCACTTGCAAGCGAAATTTTTTCTGCTTAGAGAAAAGAAAAATTAAAAGTAATACCAATGACGAGGTTGAGTTGGAAAGAATGGGTGTCTAGCTGGCAGAAAGGATATCTTTATTGAAAGTCACTGGACTGTGAAGTGGCGTGTCAATAGTCACACCATAGATACAAACGCGAATTGCAAGCAAAATTATGCTACTTCAACCTGCGATATGTACATATGTACATATTAGGTCTGCGCGCTGTACGAGAAAAAAAATCAAATTCAGTGGGTAAAACAAAAAAGGAAATGAAAACGCAGACGCAAACAAATAAGATGAAATAACAATTTTGGTGCAATTCAAATAAATACAACTGTCCATATATATAAACATACATGTGCTTTTAGGTATTGCTTCCAGGTATTGATGCCGTAAGCTGGTATATATAGTAAGTAGGTGGGTCGGAAAAAGGTCTGACTGTGAAAGTGTTAATGGCTGCGCATAACTGTCACCAAGTGTCCATACAAGTAGTGGAAGAGAAAAATAAGATATATATGCGTATTTTATTAAGTTTTTTTTTATCTCATGCATGTTAATACTCGTAGTAAAATCTGTCTTTTTATATTTGAGCAGTATTATCTGTGTCGAATAGGGATGGCGAAAAGGGCTTTGAAAATAAATTACTTGCATTTAGATAGCCGGAATGAGATTATACATTTCTATTTAAAATTTAACATTTTAGGTTAAAAACATACCAAATGCAAAGTTGAATAACATTAATTCGACTTTTTCGACACTCTGATAAAAGCGTTAGAGAAATAAAGAAATGGGTTTTTTTTCAACTCCCTTTTAACTCTTTAAGCTTAAAATAGCGCCAAATCTCTTAAATGCAATGATATTCTAGCGATAAGTTGAAGTTTAAGTGTTTACTACTGTAGCAAAAACATTTAGGTCGTTTCTTTCATAGACTTATAATGTAGTTTAATAGAAGACTATATAAGAAGACTTAATTTTCTCTAGGCATTTTGTAAAATATAGCCGAACTGAAAATGAGCTAGCTAGGATATAAATATTCGCAGATTCTATCACTTTAACTGTATGAATTTGTTTGAGTCTTTATCAAAAAACATTTGCTAATACTAATAATAGTTATTAATAGCTGATTCTTAGTTAATGCAAAAACTAAGTATATCGTCTCATAAAATCTACGACAACAAACGAAGAAAAGTGCAATTGATTAAACATAAATCAGTACTAATATTAAGAGCAAACAGTAACGGCTCCAAATTTTACGGAAATAAACTTTACTAGTTATTACCGCCACCTATCTTTCAAATATACCACTTGTCAGGCAATAAATATAAAAAAACATGGTATATTATAATTGTTTTATTTTTACGTTTTATTATAAATTTAGTAATTTACATAGTAATGTGAACGTTTTTTGAGATCTTGGAAAATATACATATGAGCAAAGAGAGTAGCTTTAAAGGCATTCGATTGTGAGATTATCACTTAATTAGCTGAAATATGTTATTGTTACATTGACCAGTATGTTATTGTTATATTTTTTTTTTGTTTTTTTGAAACTAAATTTTTTAATTTAAAACAAACCGCTCAGGTATTTTAAGTAAGTCGTCAGTCTTCCGCTGAAAATTTTCTTCAGTTTTTTATCAATAATCCTTCCAAATTATTATTGCTAGACTTGGAGGATTAGTTACCTGAACAAAAACTCCAGAAAGAAAGAAAGAAACAAGAAAAAATGTGAACTCGGATATACTGTCGCTATAACACCCTACACAAATACAAACGATTCCTTGCAAGAATTTGATTTCAATCATTGAGTTTGTATGGCAGCTTTGTGCTTTACTGTTACGATATTAACGTTTCTGGCAAATTAACAGCTTTTTGAAGAGAAAAGGTTGTGCGCAAAATTGCAGATAGATAACTCAAAAACTGAGAGACTAATTCGCCTATACATAGACAGACGAATGGACGGACATGGCTAACTTGACTCAGCTTCTTCGTGATATATGGTTTATATATATTTATATATGGTCACCTATGTTTTTTTCTATGTGTTACAAACTACGTAATATACCCTGTTCAGTGTATAATTTCTGTGAATATAAAACCGGCATCGCCATCATAAAAAAATCACTTAATTAAAATGTTTGCTAATACGAATACCAACTTAGCTGAGAATATCTTAACTTATTAAAAACAAGCTCAGAAACAAATATCACGTCCAGTTTGAGTATACTTCAGGCAGGACACGCTGACTTCTTGGCCGGACTACCTCAGAGTCGACAAACAACTCAGCGGCGTTTAGCTTGTACTGGCGCTTAGAGGGTTTCAGCTTTCGGCGCCTCGGATATACATAATTGAAATGCAGCTCAACCAACTTAAGGGAGATTACACAGTTGAAAAGCTCTAGCTGCTACAGTTGTCGATTGAAGACGCGCAGCAACTTACGAAAAAGAAGCTACGCAAAGTGGAGGCAATGAGAAAAATAAAAACAAAATAAAAGAAATAAAAAATATTATAGCATTTAAAAAGTGTAAAACTTTGCGCTTTTCACGTCCAGCTAATGTAAATAGTTTGTACCGTTTTTTAGTTATAATTTTTTTTTTTATTTCCTTTTCACTTAATTCTTTATATCTTTACACATTTTCTTCACGTTCCCAACAGTTGTGTTTTAGTTTCGCAGGGAAATTTACTATTGAAATGGCCAAAGGCGTAAAACAGTAAAACGCTTGGGATGCGAAGAGCGGGGGCGGGATGCTGCGCGCATGTTAAGAGTATTAACTTTATCAGGAACTTTTATGCGACTTTTTACAACAATTTAAATAATTTGCTACTGCTACATGCATAAAAGATATTGCACACAATTTTGTGCGTGTGTATTATTTTAACTCTAAGCTCTTTAGGGAAATTGTTAATCGCTCTCTTAAAACTATATACGTTCCTTTGGAGGTGGGGTTTATCCCTCACTTAATTTGTATAAATTTATTTTTAAAAGTTATAAATTACCTATTTGCTTATAGTAACTGAAATATATATACGATATCATACTATAGATGGAAAATTAGTGAAACGGGTAATGACCACACCCACTTCTCACTGTGCATAACTTATTTTACTAGATTATGCATACCTAGCTTGTTTAACTGGTATATCTAACAAACTGCTCGATCAATTTGTTAGACCTTAGTCTTATTTCCCATAGCTCTATTATAATGATTTTCAGTTCGCTGGTTAAATTTATGGCAAAAATAGAAATTAATATGTAAGATATTTTTGTGGCACTAAGCAAAAGGTATTGTATTAGACATATTAGGCTCAAGAGCAAAACTCGAGGAGAATTGGTAGTAAAATATACTTGTAATGGAAATTTCAATTCAAACAAGAAAAAACTTTAACTTTGCCTGCACTGAAGCTATACCCACCACAGGTGCATTACTAATAGTGTATAATGGTATAAAAAAATCTTTATCTTGATTCTGATAGGTTATTTTGTATGCCAGCTATATCAGTCTGATCAGAACATAATATTCGGAGATTGTGCTGTTGTCTTGGAAAATAATCTATGTCAAATTTCATGAAAATATCTAGCCAAATAAAAAAGTTTTTCATACAAGGACTTGAATTTGGTCGGCCAGCTTGTATGGCAGCTATATGCCCTAGTAGTCTGATATCGCCGGTTCCGACAAATGTGCAACTTTTCGGGGGGAAAAGGACGTGTGTAAAATTTCAGGTTGATATCTCGAAAAATAAGAAACTAGTTTGTGTATATATGTCCATACAGTCATACGCACATGGCCGAATCAACTACGCCCGTTATGTTTATCATTTTCATATATATTTTATGGGATCTGCGCTGTTTCCTTCTGGATGTTAGAAACTTCATGGGAAACTTAACTATTCAGTTTATAAATATACAATTTTAGCTGGAAGTCGACACAGAATCCTAGTTGTGAACTTATTTTCCTTCTCAAGATACTTAAATGCAAAAAGGTGACATCTTTAGTCATTTCTGTTAAGCTTCAAGATTTCCGCTATGTGAAAAAAGAAGCGAATATAACAGTATAGAAAGGAAAAATAATTTACGAGCAAACTGATGTCAGGAAGTGTTTAGATTTTAAAGAATGCTTTAGTTTTTAAAGATAAAAAAAAACAATTTGTCTAGATTTCCCGTTCAACTGCAAGTCCTATGGGAAAAAGTTAAATGTCAAAGTTATAAAGAAAAGTAAAAAAATCTCCAACTCTCATCTTGACACTTTTTTTACACAACCTCAAAATTTATTTGAAAAATGCAAATAACCAAGCTTTTGGTTTTTAATTTTATCTTAAAAAAATGTTTTTTTTTCCCGAAATTTGGGCTAAACTAATGTTTTTATGTCAAAAATAAGTTGTATTTCTTATTTAAAATATATATATATATTTTTTTTTTGACTTGTTTGAGTTAATCTTGGAAAAGCACTCTAGTTTTTTATCGAAAATCTTTACATCAAATTATCTGCTTTTATTAAAGGACGCTGACTTTTTCTTCGTTTAAATCTCTACGTTCCAATGCTATATAAAATATTATATATATATTTCTGCCAAAACGCAAAACAAAGGCTCCACTGAAATATTCAAGCCTGCTTTTTTACAGTTAATAAAATTAACAAATAAAAGGTATATAAAAAAAGTAGCTTTACGACGCCAAGTTAGTTTTTATAAATTTTGAAGTCACTTATACGTCGCGGAGCACGTAATTCGAACATGCTCTTTATTCGAATTGGGTCATCGCCTTATTGATATTTAGACCAGTTTTAGTATTTGAAATGATGGAATTTGCTATTAATTACAAATGGTGTTCGCATTATTATAATCAATTACTGTCTTGGCACGTTGCTTTACTTGTGTATTTCATTAGGTGAACAATTTCAAAAGTGAAATAAGGTGCTGAGAATTTAAATACTAAGTGAATAAAACTAAACCGTAATGTTCTTAAAGTACAGCCCTTTCTTGGAATATAATAATCTATTAGCATATAGTTAGTTCAAAATGTATTGCTACTTTCACTATTTGGACAAACTAGAAGCTTTAAATTGAAATTTACTAAATATTCAACAGATTTCGAGCAGTTTTACATTTTGGGTGAAGAAGTAATATTTAATTTCCTGTTAAACACAGCTCTCACTGCTCTATTTTTCTCACATATCAACTAAAAATTAAAACGCATACGAGCGCAAGCTAAATATATATGCTAAATATTCACTGAAAAGCAAAACTTTTGTCATAAATTATAAAATTTAATTTTTAACCACAGCCAACAGCGTAACTTCCGTCCGACTGCAGCGCTCGCAGTTGCACCCCTCACGCAGTCCTCTCCAACACACCACCCGTTTAAAAGCGCATTCAGGCAATATTTCCGCTTGTATGCATTGTGTTTGGTGTTGTTAGTGTTGCTGTTGTTCTATTTTATTTAATTTTTCGACTAAAATGATTTAGCTTTCTGTTTTGTTGCTATTCTTATTGTTATGGTGATTGCGGTTGTTGTTAGTTGGATATACATACATATATGTGAGTGTGTATAAACATGTGTATGTATATTCGTGAAGTTTTAATTATGCGTTAAAATTGTTTGTTTGTGAGTTGTAAAGTATGTCGTAGTATGAGTGAGCATTTTATATGTGGTTGCATTTTCATTAGCAACATGCCACATGCTTTTTTTTTTTTTTGTTAAATTACTATATGTTCTAATAAAACTGGATACAGTCTTGCAGGTAAAACGAGTATAAGCTGTACTTTCAAAACTGGCTAGCTTTAGTAAAAAAATATTTAATATGTATGTACTATATAGAATACAAATTTTTACGAATCCACCAATTACTTTCGACTTACTGCTCAAAATAAATATGTATATATACCATCTGAGCCATAAAATCACCATCACATCACCATCACGGTCTGACAAAAAAAAAAAAACATTTTCACGTATTTTAATGCAAATCTTTACTATCGCCTTCAAAATAGGCTGCTTTCGAGCCAATACCAGCCTGCCAGAGATTAATACAATTTTGCATACGCTTGTTATAAGCCTCGGCTGGGATGGCCTTCACTGTCTTAGCGAATGACGTTTAGAGTCTTCAATGGGCTCATGGCCAATCCATTTCTTTCAGTTTCAAAAACAGAAAAAGATCATAGGGAGCTAAATCTGGTGAATACGGTGGCGGTGTGATAACTCTCGCTTTGTGTTTGGCCAAAAACTCAGTTAAAATCATACTAAAATATGACGATGCAAGACCGTTGTAAAAAATCTAAGAATTTTTGTCTACAAATCCGGTCGCTCAAAATGAATTTTTTCAAAATGACATGAATACTACGCCATTATTGATCGTTTTATTATTATTTGTCGGATTTACTTAAAATTTTCAGAGAATATTTCATAGATATTATATTAATACTTTCGGAAAATTCAAAATTCGATTTATGAAAATTCTGACTAAAAAAATTTGTATCGATTCGGCGATATGCGCACTTAGCTTAACTGTTCTAGCTCGGGTCAAATTTGATCAGTTGATAGATCCTTTGCGAAATGAAACTGGATTCGAGAAACGACAGTCCAAATTTTCGTGGCAATTTCGTGTAAATTTTGGCATCGTACGTGTTGTATTGTGTTGTAATTCTGTGTATGCGTAATTACATATACTTGTCAAAAATTGGAGCAAAATTGGTATGCAATATATACAATTAACGGTATAAATACGCGTAATTATATTATTTGCTGTTATTCCGCGTTTACTTACATACATAAGTACGCAAACTAAATCAACAGCTGTAGAAGCCTAAATGTGCTCTACGTTACATTCCTAAGATTTCAGCAAGCTCTAGTATTAATTTCTCAATATGTTTGGCGTTACTTTCATGCCTCCCACGCTTCACAAGGGGGGTAGGTTTGGCCACGAGCAAGCGCCTTCAGCTTGGTCAACAAGCGAATATTTATATGTGCGTGTTTAAATATATATGTATATCTTGAAAATGCGTTTGTTCTTTGTTGGTGATTCTGAGTTTTTTTCGCTGCTGTCTGTCTTCGCTGCTTTGCGCACCAACAGCAGCCTGTGGGATATTTAACCGTTAAACGCAAACCCCACACACGCATACCAAAATGTACTTGCATGTGTATAAATATTTGATTAGGAATTATTGACAGGTTCCTCGAAAAACCGAAGTGCCAGCTATTTGCATACATATTAAACGAGAAGACATCACAAAAAAAAGCAATAATAATAATATTCGATTTGCCGCCGTGCAGCATAGCAGGTCAGCATCGCTTTCTTCTCACGGACAAGGCAGTCCTTATCAATATTTACTTTTAGCGGTGTACGCTGCTTACCCAACAAAAATACGAACTTTCGTACCCCACCCCTTATGATAACCTTAAGGGTAAGTAATTTTGTTTTTGTTGGCAGTTGCACGTGATGCCATTAATTCTGTTTGTCTGCCTGTTATTTCGAGCGCAATTTTCTGTATAATTTTTGTTTTCTCTAAGCAGTTAATAGAAGTGTAGTTAAGGGCCAACAAAACTGTCACGACCAACAACAATAATCAGCAATCACCTGCGTGTTAATAGTGTGTGAAAATGCGAAAATCACTGAAGTGTTTAGTTACCTGGTCGGTTGTGGTGCTTTAATTGGCAGCCTGCCACAATAAGGAGTCGCAATGCCAGTGAAGCAATGCAAGACACAAGTGTAACTGTACTTCGGACAAATGGCTAATGCGTACTATCCAAAGAATGCCTAGTTATTTGCTTAAGGCAGACAGACTTTTGTAGGTTGGTAGATTCTGCAGGCGCGCTCTATATATACAATACATTCGGTGTGCAAATAGTTTTAACAATTTCCAACATTTCATTATAGGTTCTCGTGGTACAAAATTTCGGTAGCGCTTTCGCATATTATTCACTAATAAGACATACCGTTCCACTTTTTTATTATCTGTTGAGCCATTTTTTAGTATGAGAGTAGTATGGCTCACCAAAAATCATGTTCCATTAGTAAGAGGAATTCCTTATTTTATATTTTAAATGCAAAATACCAGAGCTTGCCTCACTAAAAATACTATATGTATGCCACGAAGCAACTGCCCGGTAGGAATAGTCAACGAATTATTCTACTTCCTCTGCAGTTTTGGCACTACAACCGTGGGTTGATTACATATTTATGACTCAAAATCCAAATAAGAAAATCAATATATATAAGGTATTTGCGCGAAATTTTAATTATTCATCAAATTTTTTTCATAAAATTTTTTTAAATTTTTCCATAAAAATCATACCTGCCCTTATGAGATTAATTAATCATATCATTGATATCATATCATATAATATATAGTATATATATGTATATATATATTTTATTGATTATTTATTAATTGGTTCATTTCCAAAATACTTCCCTTAACACCTTAATTTAAGTCTATTATAGTCATCAAGTCTATTATAGTCATCGAATAGCTATATAATTGATCAGTTCTTGCAATAGATCCTTAGGTGCAATTATACCTTGAACTGAGCGTTCACGAAGTTTGTAACACCCAGAAGGAAACTTCGGAGACTCTACAAAATACAATATATATATAAATGTCCTTCAGTTTTCGAGATATCGAACTGACATTTTGCACACGTTCTTTTCTCTCCAAGAAGCTGCTCGTTTGTCGGAACCGCCGATATCGGACCATTATAGCATATAGCTGCCATGAAGCATCTTCTCATCTATTTGCGAGTATTATTGAAATTAGACGCGAAAATCGTCCAATTAGCATGTGATAGTTTGATCCCTTAGTAGGAATTTAGGAGTGAAGCCATCAAATTCATGGCAAAGTGACTATTTGGTTTACAAAGAAAAACCACGAGATTAAGTCGGGTTGCTCACTCAGAGCCAGAGACTTGTTGACAGAGTCATATTCACTGAGAGAACAAAACCCAAAAAGGTCATACTTGTATTGGTTAAAAAAGAGATTAAGGAACGTTAACTCTACGGTAGAGAATTACATGAAAAATATGCATAAACTGTCAAATATATTAAGAAATTAAGAAGATAAATGTAAATAAATGTTCCTTGCTGTATATTATATTTCTTGAATAATTAGATATACCATAATATAAAAGAATAAAATTTTGCTAAATATCTAACATATAGTTGTGGCATCCCCGGTTCATGAATACTTATATAGTAAAGACAAAATTTTGATTTATGTTACAATATGCTGAAGTTCTTTGTATGGTATATTTTTTTAATTAAGGAGGTATTGTAGTCTAGAAGCTGAAATTTCGAGCACTTTTTAAAATTGATATATTTGTCATAAATTTTTTTTTTTTAATTCATAAAGCTAGACATTCTTCAAATAGAGGAAAAGAAGAACACGTCCTGGACGTCACTATTTCTACTCTCCTAGTCATTTGAAAAGTTAAACAATGACAGTTTCTTGATGACTACGATTGTCATTACTGTATGAGCCCACAAAACTTTAACAAAAATTTTTTCCAACAAATCGCGGCTTTACAAAAATAAGGCTCAATTTTTAACAACACTTTTTTTCTCTTGAATATTTTAAAAATATTATAAATTCGAAGCAGTCAGTTTTTGTTATTTTGTATTAAGTGTCGTTTAATTAAATTTAATCAAATCAACTGATCAGAAGTTGACATATCGTGACGAAAGCATCGAAAAAGTAGTTTCGACAAAATATCAACATAAAACCGCTATAACTTTGAAAATAAGTTGAATTTTGAAAAATTCTTTTAGGGAAATATTTTTGAACAGCTAAGTTATCAAAATATGTAAGCAAAAAAGTTTATATTTTTCAGATTTCTAAACTAATATAACATAACCTCTTAAAAAAACAAAATTTTCAGAAATCAAAAATTGTGTGGGTTAAAGCTGAGTTGATCTCATAATAATCCAATCGAAAAAAATAGTGTAGTAAATAAACTGAATTGTGATATTTTGAAGAGAGTCTTGAAAAATACCTGAAAAAACACAGCTAGCTATTCTATATACTCTATAATATATAATACGTAATAAATAATTCATTACAGTTCTATTGAAACTGAAAACAAAATTGTTTCAAGCGCCGCGTGGTTCCCACTGATTATCAACTAAATTTTGATTTTATGCATATTTCGTACTTCCTTACAAACTTTCGGTTATGGTTTTCCATTAATAGAAGAGTAATGATTTTTTTTTTAGTATTTTATTGTGTCTATCTTATTTCGTTACCATTTATAATTTGCTCCCAAATTAGTTAATACCATTAACCCAATAAATGTGGTCAAATTAAAACATTATGTAATTTTCAAATTTCCCCTAAAATATTTCTTGCAAATTTACTTATTTATTGACATGTCTACAGTTCATTTTGTAAATGTCTCTTAATGAAGCCAATTTAGGTGCATCTGTTTGTTTAGGATTCCGGAATGGAGAACTTTTTTTTATGTATTATGTACAGTGCCTTACGCCAGTGCTGCCCTTTCCCGATTCCTTTTCGAGTTTAAGTTTGCTTTAGTGACATTCAAATGAGCTGACTATTTTGCTCGTCAAGTTTGTTTACTCGCTGCGAAATGGGAAAAACATATAAATCACAATTTCTTTTCTTTTCTTGACAAATTTGCATAGCTTCTTCATGACAATTTCGAAGAGGTTAACTCGGACACAGATTTATTTATACGTGAGGGTGAAGTACTTACATAGGTGCTGAAAAAAGTAAGAGGAAGGTTCAAAGCACACATGTACATATACATATTGTATGTATATATGTATGTATATATTTTTTTTATTCCATTCAACTGCCTGTGTTTTGGTTAAATACTAGCAAGTAAAGCTTACATTATCGTTATCCGACTACGTTCAACTTATGGTCAAGTGCATAAAGTAAATAGTACCGAAGAACAACAGAAACAAGCGCCAACGCAATACAAACAACAATAAGCGAGTAATACGCACTTTTACGAACTTAAACAAATAGATCCCAGCGAAAGGACTAAATTCCTTGATTGCAATCGAGAAAATTATGCGAATCAAAGTTTTTCTGCTCTACCTACTTTCTTTGCTGCTTCTTGTTTGGTTTAGCCTTCGTTTCGTTTCATTTCATTCGTTAAGTTCTCGCCCATTGTTTTGTTGTGCTAATTTTTGTTTTGTACGCAAAAGTAAAGAAAAAACCAAAGCGGTACAAGTGGAGTACAAGCTGAAAGCACACACACGCGTGAATATGGGTCAAGCAGTGGGCTGGTGGCTGGCAGTACGTCGAGTCGGTCAACGGGAGTGACCCGAAGGGGATACACTAAAGCAAATTAGAAAACTTTTTCAACCCATTTTCGAAGTAATAGCAGCGAGTGTGGGTAGCGCTTTAACTCACGCACCTTGAATGGTGTTTTTGTTTTTTTTTTAATTTTTTGCCTTTAGCAAGTTGGCTGCTTATTAGGCGGCGTAGATTTGCCGGTTATAATGCCGCTGCCATTGTTCTTCTGCGCTAATTTTCTCATTTGTTTGTGTTGTGCGTATGCGTTTGAGCTACAAAAGATTGTAGAATGTATGAAGTCAATATCCACACAGCGCTGGAAAGCTCAGCAAGAGCAACTCACTGGTCGAATGATTCTGGAAGTTAGTATTTCTTGCGCATACTGTTAATTGAGAAATTAACATAATAATAATGTAAATAATTCCTGTTAAAGTTACTGAAGAACTGTCTGTTTTTCAGTCAATTATTCAAATTTAAATAAGGTTAAATGCAAAACGAAGCTTGACATATGTATACAATACGAATTTGTATCTGTGAATGGCTGTTGAATCGCAAAAAAATTACTGGTGATGAAAACTTGATCATAAAAAATTCGCCTCAAGAGAAGCTTCTGAAAATCGACTATCCTCGTTTTTGTAACTGGGGTCGAGGGTTTCTGTGAATGTGGCATGTAGGACATTTCCTTCAAAATAACAGGTTAGCGAAAAGTGGTTCGTATTTGACCTAAATCGGACCATTCTAACTATGCAAGAAAAAAAATTATCGCAAAGATGAGGGATTTATTTTTACTAGATCTTATATATGGGGCTGGACTTATTTAATTAATAGGAAGCATGTCCACTTACTTTTATCAAAATTACCAATACTTTCGGTAAAAAGTCAGCTATGAGCACTGAGGATCTCTTCGCTATAAGGGTTCAGTCCGATTTTAAAAATTTTACATGTAAAAAAAATTCTATAAACTTTGTGCACCAAACTTGGTTCAAATTGGTTGAGTAGTTGCTGGCGCTTGGAATTTTTCGTAAAAGTGGGCGGTGCACCCATTGTCCAATTTATTGAGTATGCCGATTCAATGAAAACCTGCTCTGCTATTCTTACGCTTAATAAAAATTGCTAAATTTGCTTAAGTACTTTGATATCGGAATATCAGAATTTATGAGAGACCTAAAAACCACCTATTCGTATAATTAAGTGAAGAGCAAGGTAACCTGCTAAGTTTTAGGTACTTATATATGTACATATAAACCTTACCTTTTAAAGAAAAGCAAAGAAAATGTAAATTTAATAGGGAATGTTTATTATCATTCGAAATAACATTCTTTAGTATTTATTTTTTTAAGATTATCTATTTCATATGTTGGCCGCGGTCCTCGTTCGAACCTTTCGTCTGGGAACTGGCGAATGACACGCGTTATGTTTTGCTTCAAGGCCGGAATCGAAGCGGAATTGTCCGCGCAGACTTTAGACTTTACATAGCCCAACAGGAAAAAGTGTAACGGTGTGATATCACATGATCTTGGTGGGCAATCGACCGGCCCAAAACCTAAAATTTATCTGCTCACTGAAGTGTTCTCTCAATAAATCCATTGATTGTTGCAATGTGTGGGAAATGGCGCCGTCTTGTTAAACCAAATGTCGCCGAGTCACGAGTTTCAATTTCAGGCATCAAATAGTCGGTTATAATGGCGCGAGACCTGTCGCCATTGACGGTTACGTTCTCACCGCCATCATTTCTGAATAAATACAAACCACACCAAACCGTTGTTGTTTCTGCATGAAATGACAGCTCTTGAATCTCTTTAGGTTGCTCTTCGTCACGAATGGGGTAATTTTGATTATTTACATACTGATTAAGTCAGAAATAGGCCTCATCACTGAACAAAATTTGGTTCGAAAACGTTGGATCTTCTTGGAACTTTTCAAGAGACCATAGAGCGTAGCGTTGCCGCTTGGAAAAGTCGAGCGGCTTCAGTTCTTGTACAAGCTGTGTTTTGTACGCTTTCAATTTAAGATCTCGGCGTAAAATGCGCCAAGACATTCCATACGTCAGTTCGAGTTGCTGCGAACGACGCCGAATCGACTCTCCGCGGTTTTCGTGCAATAATAATTGATGGGTCTCAAGATGGGTGATGGTATTGCGAATGGTACACTCAGGCCGATTATGTTAACCATAAGTTGAGTTGTTAAACATATTGTATCCGTTGTTCAGGCATAACTCTTTCCATGATAAATTGCCAAACAATACTGAACAAAAGTAACATGCCAGCTTGACATGATTCACGCCTGATCTGTCAAAAAAAGTTATTGAAAAAAGTACCTCTACTTAGATTACCCGTTACATACCATAAACCTTGCTATTGCTGTTATTTATTATATTTTGAATGTGGATGAAGAAAAAATGTCTGATACTAAATACCATTGAATCCTCATTAAGTTTCTCTACACCTACTGTAACAAACTAAATATCTGCATAGACTCAGTTCTCCCTTTTCACTTCGTTACTTATTTTGATATGCATGGGTTTGGAGCTGAAATATTTCTTCTCTCCTATTTGCTTACGCTTTGCTGAGCCTTTTTACTTGCTTGCTTGCTTATATTTAATCTGCACTTCCTCTCCAACTACAAATTTGTCATTCACTACTTTGCCGCTTTCCTTCCGACATACTTCACTCCTCGTTCTCCGTTGTAGGTTTAATTTTGTGTCACATATTAGTCGGATAACTTGCAATAAGCCTAACTTTGTTACAGTCTATCAATGCCGTACGACACGGTCGACTAGTTTGGCTGTTTAGACGGTTAGTTAGCTGTTTGTTGGCCGATACTTTTAATAGGGTTAATCGTGAGTGAATTGTGCGTATGTGTGCCCATTTATGTCTGTGTCACTTTGGGTTGTGTCGGCATCAAGGCGCTCTTGCCGCCGTCTGAAATGTTCACATGTGTACTTAAGATTTTATTGTGCGAGTATTTATACTATTTTCTCCTTGGGTTAGGCCGGCGCCAGTTGTAGACTTTCTTTTGCGCTTCATTGTGAATCAAATGAAGCGGCAAAGCTAAAATTACCTATGATGCTAGTAAACAAACCTTACTAATGGGGTTAAAGTTAAAGCTTGTAGAGTGGTCAGTAATTTTTAATAAAGTTTGCTGATTTGCTGGAATATTTAATAAAGAACTTTTTCATGTTGTAAATATCTTTGGGGTTTCTACATTCTTTGTCGCGACTTTCGCTTTTTCTCTTTTCTTGCTTTTGTTAAAATTCAATCCTATGGTCCATACGGGGAGAGACCTTAGTTTGGATTCGATTAAAACATGTAAAGTAGGTGCTATAAACTTCGTTCCTGTTTTGGTTTTTTTTTTTGTTATTTTGTTTGGATTGTTCATCCATATATCATAGAAAACTATTTACTGCCGATATAGTATCAACGTTCGTTCCAATGTTAGAGATGATTTTTTGATCCCGTTTTTTAAGTTTCAGGGTCCAGCTTCTTCAAGCGCTCCGATTTGTATCTTTGCATTATCTACAAAGTCAAAGACATGCTTTAGTTTAGTACATAGATATATAGTATATATAGATTACTATAAAATAGTAATATGTATATTTAACTTGCAACCCCTCTACTACTCCATTTACCATACCCAAATTTCTACATATAACAACCGATGTTTTCGTCAAGTCATGAACGTCTGCATTGAAACTAACTTAAGAGCAAAAATCATATCCATAACTATAGAAACATATGTACACAGCATTCAATGGCTGTTAAACAATTCGTAAACTAACTTGTTCATCGCACAATAACAATAACCGAAACAACAATTAGTGTGGAACCATACTAAAATCCAATACAATATAATACTATATTTGTACTCGCCGAAAAGTTTTGGTTTCTTGTTTTATGAAAATAGTTGAATTAATAGCAAACAGCAATTACAATGAGTCAAAATCAGTGTTGGATGTTGGCTAAAACAACTGCAGAGCCAACGTCAAAGTAATATATGGTATGGATTGGTATGTATGGGAAATTTCTTGTACCGTTATTTAGAGCAACGAAAGTAGCACCAAAAAAACTAGAATTTTGTAAACTACCTATTTTCTTGCGCTATTAGAAAAGTTATGTAATTTTATATATTACGAACACTTTCAATGATCGTCTATATATGTATGTATATTATATATGGCAACGCCAGTTCTTAATTGATGATTTTTTGATACCATGAACAGGGTATATTAAGTTTGTCACGAAGTTTGTAACATCCAGAAGGAAAAGGCCTTATAAAATATATACATAAATGATTAGCATTATGAGCTGAGTTGATTTAGCTAAGTCCGTATGTCTGTCCGTCTGTATATAGTCACTCAGTTTTTAAGCTATCGATCTGAAATTTTGCACTTGTCCTTTCCTCAAAAAGAAGCTGCTTATATGTACTTGATTCCGATTGTTCAGATTGTATGGCAGCTATATGCTATGGGTATCGGCGGTTGCGACAAATGAGCAGCTTATCGGGGAGGAGAAAAGCACAGGTGCAAAATTTAAGATCGATGTTTCAAAAATTTCGCGAGTAGTTCAGCTATATATAGAGAGACGGACGTGGTAAATTTAATATACCCTGTTCAGGGTATAAAAATAATCCTTAAAGTTTCAGGTAGAAATTTGATTTTGATTTCCGAGAGCATTCCATGTTCGGTTTCGCCCGAACATACGCCCTTCTTACTTTTTGCTTACCAATTTGTTTGCTATTAAAACCACAATCAAGCACAAACGTGAGTGAAAACTTTATCACCTATCTAAAAAACTTAATCACTGACCTCTTACTGGGCCCATTAAGATTAAAAGGCGTGACACTCCAGCTCTTAGCATCAAGTAAATTTTGCAATCAAAGCCTATAATATACACATCTACATGTATGTACAAACACACGAAAGCTCTCTAATATTTTTTACCACAACAATCAAATTAAGTGCCACCAGCACGCTGCTCGATGCTTTTCAGCTGCAATTGAGGCGTGTAATCAAATCTGCCAATTCGCGCTGGCACAACATACACACACACGCCCATGCACACACGGCCACCGCCTGCTGTTGATAAAATTAGCATTTCTGATGATACTCTTTAGGAGGGCATTTCGATGTTTTCCGACTCGAAATTCAGTGTTGAAATTGCAATGCGTTTGCACGCTTTGTTTTTGTAGCCGCCTTTCGATTTGTTGTCGAACAAAGTTTGATTGTTTATATCACAGTGTCTACATGTGCCTCGGCGGGTCTCCGTGCTTCCCCAGCACGCTTTTACTGTCTCTCTCTCTCTCCCTCTCTCATGCTATTTGCGTGTTTGGCTGTCTGTCTGCTTGCCTCTCGATAACGGTATGTGTGGTTGCCACTCGTCAGTTGACAAAATAGTCAACGGAGCACTGTGGCACGCTTCTCGATACAGAGTACCGTTCTAGCTGAATCGGTCGTCGGTACAAATGATTGCCTCGGTATGCAGGTCTGTCGCTCGCTTGTCCATTTTTCCATTAAAATGCCACGTTACGCCTACTTACTATGCAAATTGATTGTCATGCCACATAAAAATGTCATTTCAATGTCAATTGTATTTGCGATTGAGCGCAGAAATGGCTAGGCGGTGGGGGGAGGTGGCGCTTGTGCGAAGGGAACAAGTGCGTGTCTATGTAAATCCGTTAACATGCATGTAAATTTGTATGTGTATTTCATGTGTGTGCATGTAATTGTTACTGTTTTGCTGTAGATATGCGTGTATACATGTGTGTGTGTGATTTTTTCTGTTTGTAATTCTGCTGTCAATCCAGTTTGCTCTACTTCAGTTTATTACGCTGTTCAATTTGCATTGATGACATTCAACATCGCAGTCATTATATTGTTGCTCCCTCCCCTCCCCTTTTCTACGGAAATGCATAATACTTACACACATACAATTACAAATCCCATTATTTGCTGTGCATATCCTTCCGGCTCCGGCTCTACCTTTGCAGGTATGCACACACTCACCGAGCAATTTAAACCAAAATTAAATCCTAGCATGTGTGTATGCATGTGTGAGTGCGCGTGTGCATGTCCAGTTATCCACTTTAATCTTGTAAATATTTCAGAGTACATTAAGTTTTTCGTGCGCCTTTATCTCTGCTTATTTGTTGCATGTATTGCCTGAATTCTGATGCGTAAGTAGTAGCCCTTATTTAAATCTTTTTTTTTTCGAAAGAGTTTTAACCTTTTTTACACACATGCACCATTAAAGGGTTTTTCTGCTTCACTGGAAGTTGCTCCGAAAGTTGTATGATCGATTTGTGCAGCTTAATTTATGTAAATAGTATGCAACACCCTTTAAATATTTGGAGTTTTAAAATATGTGAAGCAAAATTTAATTTGGTTTTTCTTTGAAAAAAATTACGACTTTCTCATATCGAACGTTAACTCGACGCACAGCAGGCTGAAAGTGACTGTCTGCTGACACAAAGTGCTTCATTTTGCGGCCAGGGGTCAGAAAGAATAAAATATTTTGCACATTTTGTTTAGAGATTCGGACTATCGAGTCATAGTACTTCGTTAGAAAACTGATAAGATTAACAGGTTACAGCGGAAGGGCAGGCTCGGGAACGAAAATGCCTCGCTTTTAATATAATAGGTACGGGGCGGAGTTCTGCCCTCTACGTGCGTTCTACTACTGGAAAGCTGGGCTTTGGCAGAACTTGTTAGCAATAGTTCTTGAGCTGCCGCAAGATCCTTTTGTCCCCAAGAGGTTCGCAAGAGATTTGGTGCGCACTTCACTCAAAATAGGAATATTTTTTCCCGACTTTTAGAGCATCTAACTGGTCACTCACCTATCGGTGTCCACAGCATATGGTTGAAAATCTTACCGACGCCAGAAGAATACGAAGTAGATACATCTGATACGTTTTTTCTCTTCTTCTTGATTGTCCCGCCTTTGCGAGATCAAAGCTTAAAAACTTGTGAACTCTCACTTTCAGTCCTCCCTCTAAACTGGAGTTAATAGAAATAAAACAGCTTAGCAGATTTGTATTGGCCTCAAGGCGCTTTGTTAGTTTATGTGATCTCATCTCAGGAGTTCTTTTTTCTGCCTCCACAAAGGACTGTATATGGTAGTCAATAGGTGCAATCCAGTTCAGTACCAATAATGCAGAATTATTCTGGAAATTCACGCTGTGCCAAAATTTTCGATCATCTAAAGTAAAAATTTGATCAAGCAATGAAATCAGTATAATATGATCTTCCAATTTTTCGGATCAATTTCCCATTTCCTTTAAAATATTACATCCTCAGTGATTACCACCTCTTCACTACTGTCGTTAAAATAATTCATAACTTAGTTAAATGTCATCCAAGCACAGGCGATCATAAAGGAATTATAAACATTATTTTGTTGCTGAGAGTAAGTGCGCTACATTCTCTTTCACTCACACATTCGGGTTTGTGTTATGACTGTAATATATTCTGTATGCGTTCCGGCTTAGTTCGCTATTTCCACATACCATCTATTTATTATAGTTAAAGCGGCAGAAAATATTCCTAAATAGTTGTGGCTGAATTGGCAGTCCTTGGTCTGATAAGATCATTAGTTCGTACCCAGCATGCAAGCTTGTTTGTCATCAGTTGTTACGCTATTCGAAATAAATTTCTGATTTCCCAACATACGGGGTTACAACCCCGAATTGGATGTGGGCATGTTGAGATAAGGTTTTTATTTGTTATAATTATTTCTGCTGGTATACGATCTCTTCAAACTGAACTGTTTCTTACAATGTAATCTATTTGGAAGAATAGAGAAATGAATGCTTGTGCCTATCAGCGAAAGGAAAGAAACGAACTTTAGACACGCACTGAGCCCCCCATTGACAATGGAATCATCAACACCTTTATCGATTCCCTCCCAGTGAATGGCATTCTTGGAGTTAAACCGCCACCCAGACGAAAGCCTCGTGTTGCCTCGAAAGTCGAAAGTGATACTCCAACAACTTCGAGCTGTATACTGTAGCAGTTTAAACTTTTACTTATCCAGAATCGACCCCGACATAACAAATATATGTGCAGCGTGCAATGAGTCCTCGCGTGATTCTAATCACCTCTTTGTACCTTCTGCTCAAATATAAACGAGACTGGCTCAAACAACAAAAACGGTTAATTATTCTTTAATATTTATTTTATCCCCTTCAAAATAGTCACCATTAGAGGCGATACACATATGCCACCTTTTTTTCCAATCTTCCTAACACTTCTGGTAGGCCGCTTTAGGTATGGCTTTCAGTTCCTTCTTCGAATTCTCTTTTATGACTTCAATCGACTGAAAATGCTTTCCACGAAGCGGTAATTTGAGTTTAGGGAAAAGAAAAAAGTCACACGGTGCCATGTCGGGTGAATACGGTGCTTGCGGAACAATATTTACGTTGTTCTTGGTCAAATAATCGCGTACAAGACGAGACGTATGAGCTGGATTTTGGAACAAGTCGAGCAGACACACGTTCATGCCCAAAACATCGTGAATAATGCTATGAGCGGATCCATTTGATATGTTGAGCTCACTAGCTATCTCTCTTTCAGTCACACGACGATTTTCCAACACAATTTTCTTCACTTTTTCGACGTTTTCTTCGTTTATTGACGTTGCTGGACGACGATCATGGGGCAAGTTCTCCAGCGATGTGCGGCCGTCCTTGAACAACTTATACCAATCAAAAATACGTGCACGTGATAGGCAAGACTCCCCATATGCCTTCTGCAACATTTTCAGTGCGTCCGTCGCACTTATACCATTGGAATAACAAAATTTCAAACAAACACATTTTGCTCAACGTTAATTTCCATAGTAAAATTCGAAAAACACACTCGAGGTTTACTTGTTTATAGTGCCTTAAAAAAAAAACTATGTGACAGATCGCGCTCAAATTTGACATGTAAATATATAATATAACTGTCCTGCCAACCTAAGCAAAAAAAGTATGGCCATATGTCATGTCCTTGCCAAATTATGGATAAAGTCTCGTTTTGCGTTGAGCAGAAGGTATACCTAGCGAACGCCCCTCATCTAACACACGTTAGACGACTTCGATGAAAACCAACTGGAACTGGAAAAAAAACAAGAACATTGCTTTCCCTTGCGAAAAGCTTAAACTCCATACTATTTTATCTATATTGAATATTTGATAAAAACGCCATGTCACATGTTTCGAGAGTATGGTCCTCGAAATTATCATCCAATAATCACAGGGTGAGCAATAATGTGGATATGACAAAATAAATCCATTTGAGTAAAAAATTTGAATTTTAATAATATTTAGCCCTTAATACACCTTTAATAAAGGAAACACATCAGCCTATATAATTATTTTGTATGTATATTAAAAACACATTTGGATTTAATAATATTCGACTTTTATTTATTTAATTATCTCATTTCGCTGCGCATTTCAGTTTTTACGAGTTTGTTGCTTTACACTTTTTATGTTTTTGTTGTATTTGAGTTTTTTCGCTCAATAGTTTGAATTTTCATTTTAATTTTAATTTTAATTTCATATCAATCTTATCTTATTTAGTTTATGCACTTCATTATATAAGTATATATTTGTTTTATATGCATTACTATACTATTATATATGTATTTAGTACGTTACTTTTTTTTGATGTTTATTGATTTCTTGTTGTATGGTAAACCATTTCACTTTACGAATTCAGTACAATATAATTTGCATTAATATTAAATTTATTTATAAATGCTTAAATACTTATTAAACATTTAAAAATTTCCATTCTTATCATTTGCTTGTTTACTATTTTACAGTTATCATTTTTGTAATATTATACAATATATATTTTTTTAATGTACAAATAAGGTTATGTAGATAGTACTTTTTAATAATGTACAAATGTAATTGGTTGTCAATCACTTAAACGATTTACAGGCACTCCACACCGTTACTCATACAAACATACCCAAATACTAACCATATGTATCTATAATATAAAATAAAATGTCATTTATACTTTTTTTTAATTACAATAATATTTTTTTTATATTTCGAGTCTATGAACTCGCATAAAATATATTAAATCATTGTACAGTTTAATTTTACACACTTTCATGAATAAAAACTGAAATTTTTTATTTTTAGATATGCAGCATTGGACAAGTTTTGTAGAAAATAGTCTAAAAGCATTTGGCTTTTATATAAAGATATTTAAATTACTTCAAATTTTTTCATTTGAAATTTTTTAATTAACTTTATAATATTATAGTTTCATGGGCAGATAAAATTAAAAAAAAAATTGATTAACTAGAAAATGCATCCAGTGGTAACTCGTTGTCTGCAGTAATCTTTCCTTGGAAGTATTTTGGAAAAAAAAGAAAATTTAAAAATTTTTTTTAGATATATTTTTTACATTTTATAAACAGTACTACATAATAAAGCGGCACATGAAAGATACAATTTTAAAATGTAGAAAAAAGTACTTCTCAATTTTGTTTTCAGAGGAGGTTTTAACTATTATAAAATAAAATTAATGTTAAATAAAAACTTTCGTCAAAAAAATTAACGTGTTTGTGTTTTAGTTTTTCTCACGATTCATGTTAAAATTAGGTTTGTGTCTTTGCTGCCAAATACAACTTTGTTTTTGTTCTCTATTCGGCGGTCACGCAACACACTGGATAGCAACAGAGCATTCAAACAGGCGCATAAAAATCATAGTAAGTAACTGAGCGCTTATTTTAGCAAAATTTACTATTGGTTCCCACAGGCCAATCAGGAACAACTAGTGGCGTGACTTAGTCGCGATAATAGATAATTGGTAAATCTAAGGAAGAAACACCGTCTTCTATGATTCATGAGCGCCTGGTTATTTTCGAAACGAATTTAATTTTATGCAGTTTTGCAGCATATCTGCTGACGACGTCATACATTTTCAGTTTTGTGTTTTCATCTTTCCACCAGGTGCCCATAAATGTATATCAAGTTGCTAGGATTATATTTGAACAATGAAGACGATATTAATATGTGGTCATAGCTTTGCTTTTGGGCTGTTGCTGGCATTCCGAACATTCCAATGGGTGCGTGGTATGCAATTTTAATGAATTGTATGTGCACAAAAATATTTAATAAAATATAAAAATTTTTTTGTTGATGATCCACTGAGTTTTCTGTGCGCCTGTTATTTTTAGGAAGGTCTTTTTGTTGCCCAAAACATTTTATTTTTATTTTTAGGCTTCCGGAAATATATTTTTTAGCAGGTCAGCATACACGTTTAGAAAGTGTGTTCTGGAATATATTTCTCCATACATTTTTATTTTATAAATCCATAGATTTGTTCTTTGTGTATTATAGCTAAAGAAAAATCATATAGTTTTCTGTTTGCTTGTTAAGTTTCCTGTTCTCTTATTAGCTTGGGGAAGCTTGTCCTTCCTTTTAAAAATTGTAAAAAATTCATTTTGGAATATCAGTTGATGTGGGTGGATCAGTCAGTCAGATCAGTATGACCACATAAATTTACTAAACCTCAGAATTTTAGCAGGCGCTCATGAAAACACATCGGTGGCAACTAAAATGATTTTGTTGGTAGTTTTGAGCATACTTTTTTACTAACATTAACTTTAAATATATGTGCTAACTTTTCTGGTCGCCTAGTACCCAAGGTTGTACAATAATGCTCCTTCAAAAAATCAAAAAAAAAAAGAAAACAATAAGGAAATATATAAAAAAAAAAACTTCAATGTTTATCAGGCGCGCATAGAACACACAGCGACTTGCCGAGAGTGCATACCTTTAGAAATAATAATACACATATTAGCATGTCAGTTGTTATTTATTATTTTATATACAATATATAGAATGAGACCAAAAATATGAGAGTTTAGTGAAGTATAATTCCAAGTCGAACGGTTTTGCATTGCGAGAGAGTCCGCTTGATGCACTAATCAGCATGCATCTGCTTTGCACTCTCTAGCTCTCAATGCAAACACAAGGACTCGTTGTCATAACAACTACATATACGTACGTGCTCAATAGAGATCTGCAACTCTTACTAGTTTATGTAAGTGGTGAGAAAATGTGTGAGCGAGAGAGAGTGTAGTGCACACATTGTCAGCAATTGAAATAGCGCTGATCGCCTGGTTCTCAGGATGACATTTGTTTGAAATTCGAATTTCTTACTTTCAAGGTCGGTCATCTTCAAACTATTTGCATTATTTGTTTATATATTTGTTGGAGCTGCTGTCATGGCTGCTGTTGTGTCGGGTCTTTGGCGAACTGCATGACTTTTAATTAATTGTTAATTTCATCTTGCATGCTGAGTTGCTGCTAATTGCAATTCACAGTTGTTGGAAAAGTTATTGTTTTTCAATGAAGCTGTAAATTCGTTTTAATGCAACGGCAAATTTATTCGTTTTTTGTTTACCGAAAACATACAAAAGCACAGTACTTTGTGGAATGCATTAATGCACATGCACACGTGCATACATAGCACGACATAGCGCCGCGCTGCAATAAATTAATATGCATGGCTTCCGCATTTTCATACACACACAAACACACACATACCTATATATGTATATACATGTGCACACGCTATTAATTGTTTTTTACGAGTTTATTTGCTGTTTATTTTAACATTTACCATTTATTTACATTTAATTTACAACATTTATGAATATGCATACATATGTAGGTATTTATGTCAATTTAAATTATTACTTTTTTTTCATATATTCTTGCGTACTTTGTTTTTGTTGTTTTTTTCATTGTTTTGTATGTAAAATTCTAGTTATTTAATAAGTTGCTAATTAATTTAATTTTACGCTAACTACGGCAATTAAGTTTTAGTTACATTTTCGTTTGTTGTTGTTGGTTTTTACGCTTTTCGCAATGTTTTTTTATGTGTTGTTAGTTATTATACAAATAATTGTTTGTGGTCTTCTGCAGTTTATCATTATTACTACTTTTTCGATTTCACTTTAGTTTAAGTCTACTCTACTTTTTTACATAATTTACATAACATTTGCATGTTTTTGATGTTTCACGTTGTGTTTGTTGGTATTTATTTGCTAATTACACAAATAATTGCAATACTGCACACAAGTTTTAACATAAAAGGCGATAATTTGATTTTATGAGTAGTTTAAAGATTGCATTTTATTTGATTATTAATCACGTATATTTGCTGTTGCGTAATTTGTGGAAGTTTGTCGAACGCATTGAAGTGTTGTGGTGGTTATTGGTTACAAAATAATGGAAACTAATTTAAAAAGAAATAAGTAAAATATTCACAAATGTGTAGAGTAATAAAAAGTAAATTTTGTGAAAGTGATTTAATTAAGGGCAATTAGAGATGAAGGATAAAGAAAAAAATAAAATAAATTTTCAAAGGTTTGAAGCAACTACTCAAAAATTTAGGGAAAGGCCAAACAGAAAAATTCACGAAAATCATCAACAAAACTAAGAAAGAATTTTTGAAAATTTTAGATTGCAAAAAAAAAATTAAATAATTTCAAACAAAAAAAAAATTTATATTAAAAAGTTTATAAATAAAAATAAAAAAATTATAAATTAAAAAAATCAAAAATTAATTTACAACAAAGATTAAAAAAACCGATATATATTTATACATATATATATAAGAGAAAAATATAAAGCTAATCAATTAAAAAATAAAAAAAATTAAATATATTTGCAAAAATTAAATATATTTCCAAAAACTAACAAATAATATTTTAGAAAGCTTAACAAATTAAAAAGAAAAAAAGAAAAAAATAATAAATTGAAAGAATTAAGTTCTGTAAGCTCTGAAAACAAATTTAGTTTAAAGTTTCTCATGAATAAAAAAAAACCGTTGTTCAATAGGAAACTGTAGTGTTAAGAAGCACTCATTACCAGACAAACGTAAAAATATGTCTATGAGCCAAGTTTATATCAACCGATTTCTATATTTTATAATATGTTGCTGTTCGTTATGTTTTAGGCCTTCGTGTATACTCGGTATGTTAGCAAAGAGCAATATAACAAAGATTACATAAAGGCAAATTTCAAAATAAACTTGCAACCTTTGGGAAAATATTTTATTTGAAAGAAAAAAGTTTTTTATTAGTGTTATTAGATAAAACAAAGTTTTGAAAAAGAAACTAAAAATGCTCAAATTATTCTTGAAAGGTTCTGCCCTGAATCTGATTTGCTGAATAGGTCCATAATAAGTTTTATTTGCATATTTTTTAGAAGGAAATTTTCTAATGAAATTTTGAAAGCGCATTCAATATACTAATTAAATCTGCCCAGATTGTTAGGGTCTTTAAATTTGAAAATTCTGTCTTAACTTCTTGATCGAAAAATATTATTTGAGTTAATACAATGGCGACTACTTTTACTTTTGAAACTTTATTTATATATTTATTCATAAGCGTATGTAGAAATATTATATATTAAATATTTTCAGAACTCAAATTCTGTTTGAATTCTTGTGTCTAGTAGCTTCGTATCAGTTCATTACAATCAAAAATAACTTATTTTTATGCTTTAGGGTGCATGCCAAAAAAATTCGTAAGCATTTTAAAATCTATTGAAACCTTTTGAAAATTTTGAGAACTGTTTTTTTTTACTGAAATCTACACACTTTTTAAAATTTGCATTAATAAAAGAAATACCAAGCCATATGCTGTACTCAGCAATTTGCTGTTATGCTACACTGCTGTATATTAAAATTCTGTTAGTGAAGGTATATTTGCATTTAAAATTATTTCAGTTTTGTATGTTATGTATGAACAGTTTCAGAAATTATTAGCTTCAGTTGGGATTTTCAGCAACTGCAATATTTTTTTACATACTTTGGTTTTTGTAAACGAACCACAAGAATGCGTAGCCAAGCATGAGTTAATATTGCATACTTTACAGAATTTAATAACAGTGCCTATAATGATTCACTTATTGAGAGACAAGCATGAGTAATTTTGCAAAATTTTTTATGAAATCTTTGTTTTTCGGCTTTTTGAATTATGGTTATTGTGAAATTAATTTTTCTCTCTTTAGTTTCATATTCCTTTGTGTCAGCCAAAGGCTATTATTTTAACTAAAATACATGGTTGCAGCTGCATATGCTTATTGCATGAAGATACATGTGGCGCTCAGGGCAAAATTCTAAAGGAAAACATGAAAAATATGCTAACTTTCATATTTCGCATTTACGGTGAGGAAGTATGTGCTAACAAGTTTATCAGATTTAAAACAAAAATAAAAACATTTTTTTTCATAAATTTCATTTGGTTAAGAAATTTTTAAACAATATACAGACAAAAATAAACATTTTTTCTCGTTATATTATTAACATTGACAAAATTCTAATACTTAAAATAGTTAAGATAAAATCATTATTAAATTAAAAGTGTTAAGAATTGAATTGTAAAATATCATAAAATACATTTTTTAGACTTTTACAAAATATATATGTGTAGTTAAGAATTATAAAAGTAATACGTAAATTATAGAGAACATTTTTATAGGATATTTAGCATACAGGCAATGCCTTAGAAATATAAATTAAAGAAAATTACATCAAAATAGGCGTAGAATATACGAGTACATATAGCAGAGCAATAAAATTACTAACAAAATATTATTTTTAATATATAAAAGAGCTAACTAAAATATGCATTTTATATTTAAATATATACTATATACAAAATTAAATCCAATGAAAGCGGCGTTGTATTTTATATTTGTAATATGCATAGTTTCTTGCTTGAAGGCGCAAGTGAACTGCCTATATTTTATATATTATATTAGTTTGTATTTTTTATTAAAATTTGCAGTGAATGAAGAAAAGAGAAAGTGTCGGTAGTGCAAAATGAACCAGCAATATTTTTCTTTAGTTTCTGGTGGTTTCTGCCTGCTCACACGTAGTTTACCTCTGCTATAAATTTATATGTGGTAGTTATTTACTAATTTACAAATTATTTACATACAAGTGGATAGTTTGTAGTTAAGATTTTTTTCAGTTTTACTGTGTAGTTATTAATATTTAGTTGTTGTGTCACAAAACAAAAAAATTAAAAAACATATATATATATAAATCTGGAGATATCGAAAGCGAAACAAAAATTTTCTGCGGAAGCAAGAAAAAACATGAATTAAATAAGCCATAGATAAATTTATGAAGATTTCTGTTGTTAAAGTTATTTTCGTTAATTTCTGTTTTCCGCTACTGTTCCTATAGAGAAGAGACTTCTGACTTCATGTGTATCAGAGCAGTTTACACTGTACACAAAGATATGCGTGTAAGCCAAAAACTGATCAGCAACAAATTTATAAGCACAAACAGAATTACTAATGGAAACAGAATTAACAACAGAAACATGATTACCAACGGAAACAAAATTGCGAACAGAAACAGAAATTATTTATATTAAAAATTTGTTTACATATCCGCACAAACAATGTGTTATACAGAAAGCAAAATTGGCAACAGAAACATGATTATTAACAGAAACAGATTTAACAACAGAAGCAGTCATTATATGTGTTAATAATTGGTTTACATATACGCATAAGTTTCTGTTAAGTCTAAGACTGTAATTATTTTCAGCGTAAAAATTTGAACTTTTCAAATCAAAATCGTGGCTGTTGTAAAATTTTCGTTATCATTATCGAACCCGACATCATCTCCTTTGCTATTACTTATGCTTTAGCATTCATGTATATATGTTAATATTAATTGCTTAGCGCACCCTAATACGCCAGTACGCACTAATTCCACTTAAATTGTTGCTTTCATTATTCTAACATTTCGTTTCTTCTACTTTTCAGTTTAGTGAATTTATATATATAAATCATTTTACTAATAAAAGGCTTTTAGCTACTAATTTTTTACAATTTTCAGTTTTTTCATTTTTGTTGTCGCTTTATACACAATCACAAACGCAAATTCATTACTTGCTTGTTATCAACGCAACGCGAGCTTTACTCCTATGTCCTTTCATTGGTGCTCAGCACACGGTTGTTGGTTGTCGCCGCCGTCGCAGTCGACGCTTTTGGTGACCTCTTCAAACCGACATTTGGCGTCGCCTGTTGTTGTTTCTGCTGCGTTTCGATGCGTTTCAGAAATGGCAATCGTGGTGGCACATTTCGGTTTAGGCTACTGTTGTTGGTATTGTTATTGCTGCCGTTACTGCTGCCCGTTTTGCGTTGCTGACGCATAATTTGTTGCAGCTCATTTATTTCGTGTACGCTGTCGTTAGCAGCAGCCGTTACGCCAGTTATTAGTGACTGCTGCTGCTGCTGCTGTTGTTGTTGTTGTTGTTGCAGTACTGCTTTCGTGCCGCGACAATAGTATTCGATGTCGTCGATATCACTCAGCATTGTTGAGTTGTTTCCCACCGACTTCGCTGTGCCTGTTGCCCTTTTTGGTGTAGTTTTTGTTGCTGTTGCAACTACTTTGCCTCTATAGTCTACCGTTGGCATATCCAGTTCGTTGACGTGCACCTCTTCTGTGGCCATTGCTGACCGCTCATTTACTTCGTCGCATTCATCGCGATAACCGTAACCATCATCGTCCTCCTCCTCCTCCTCGTCCTCGTAATCATCATTAGCTGTGCCCTCATGCAGATTTGATTCGGCATCTGCTTTTAGTAGCTTGGATGTTGCGGCATTTCGTGGTCCACCTCCGCCGCCTCGTTTCTTCTCCGATTTATTTGGTATTTTGTTGTAGCGAATTGCATCGCGTGCATTGCTTGAGCGCTAGGTGAGAAAAAGAAAGCGATATAATCAGCTTAGATTGGACTTTTGAAAACAATCGGAGTTAATTATTGTTGTAAAAATTTTATGTAATGTACATGTACCATATATTTAAATTTATAATGTTTTAGAGGTATACAATCTCCTGTGCAGATAACTGGTAAACCAGCTGTTAACATAATCACATGATCATTAAATTACCACACGGATTTTAAAACGTTCAATATAATAAGAGAGTTAAAACAATAACAGCTGTAACAATTATAAGGTCCTCAGTAAGAAGTGGTCACTGCTTTAAAAAACTGGTTTGGGTCCATTCTCACGGTCAACATCAACTCTCAAATGGTACAAAAGTTCAATCTTGAAGTTATGACTCTCACGGAGATCAGGAGATTTGGTCACTATAATTGAACTAATCTACTCTCTTGTTTACATTTTCATTTAGATCTACAATAGTTACCTTACAAGACCTCAAACCCAAGATCCACCTTTCACTGAAATAAAGACAATTTGAGGTTAGGAGACAGAATATGGAAATCTTTATATCGATTTTACTGAAACCAGATATTGTTCTTGTCAAATTTCAATATACTAGCTACCTGATTGTAAAACACAACTTACTCGTATATATACATAATTATTGAATAAACCTACATACCTATATCAAAAAAAAAAAAAAAAGAATTTCTTGAAACAATTTAAAAACACTTAAATCAAATAATATTTAAACAATAGTTGTCAACTTTTTGAAAAAAGAAAGTTAATTTACTCAGTTAAAGAACTCATTTCAAAGGAAAAACTCTAATAGCGAACCACTCGGATACTAGATTTATTCAGCTATTCATCTCTGAAGCCGAATGAGCTGAATACAAAAGTAGTCGTAGAAGTTATTTGCTTTGAGTAATTATAGACATTTCGTTTTTTTCAGCTACTACTCTTTTAAGCTGAATAAGCGCTTAGAGTCAAAAAGCTTTAAAAGCCTAATAACAAGTTTTATTTCCACACCTTTGCTGATCTTCGTGTCCTACTTAGGGTGAGGAGCTTCATATAATATTAACGAAAAAAAGTCAAAGGGTCACACGATAAGTTTGCCCCGAAAAATATTTTCTGTGAGAGTTTTTGTGTGACATAATTAAAATTCAGCTTTAGATATATGGGCTTTAGGCTTACTATGGTCTAATTAATGCAATAAACTTTACTTATAGTAATTTTTACTTATAAAGATAGTTACTTTGTCTTACACGCTACCATATTATACCATCAGTCCAATCGTCCGTTTAGCCCTATTAATGACGACAACCTCGTAAAAGTTAAAGAAATAGTGCTTGAAAATCGTCGTGTTGGTATCAGAAGGATAGCAGAGTATCTGAACCTTTCCAATGAATTAACTGAACACATACACATTCATGTTTCCGTTATGAAGCTTGTCAATGCTAGACTCGTACCAAAAGATCTCAATCTTTTGCAAAATCGATCTCGAATTGAGGTCGCAAATGAGATACTTGACAACGTGGCTGAAGACCCTACCAAAGTCGCGCAAAAATTAAAGTGATGTTCATCGTTTTCTTTGATTACAGTGGTGCGGTTCACCATAAATTCTTTGCACAGGATCACACGGTCAATAAGGAATACTACTTGGTCGTTTTGGGAAGTATATGTGAAGCAGTTTGTCGTAAACGACCGAATTTGTGGCCAGAAAATTCATGGATTTTTTACCACGATATAGGCCGTCTCATTTTGGCATAATTGTGACTGACTGTTTGGATAAGAACATGAAAATAAACCACGGTATGCGTCAGATTTGGTTCTTTGTGACTACTTTCTGTTTTCGAAAATAAAAATCCGTTTCTGGGAACGCGCCTTGAGTCCTTTGAAGCTATTGAAAGTCATTCGCACTGAAGGCCATTCCGAACAAGGATTATAAAAATGCTGATGAAAAATTGTTTTAGCATGTTTATATTGGCTCAAAAGGAACCTATTTTGAAAGCGATAATAACGATTTGTTTTAAAGTACGTATCAGTCTGGATCAAATGATAAAATCTTATTTACATCGAGTATATGTAGGTATGTAGCATAAAGCCACCAAAATGTTTAAAAATTTGTTGTGTGACGATGACATAGTTTGTGGCTAATATTTGTATTCTATCCTCCAAATAAATAGTACCAGAAATTTCGGATTAAAATTTTCGATTTCCTATAGTTAAAATATTTAATCCCCGAGCATTGATAAGTTTTTGTGTGAGTTATTATATTTAATATGCCATTCTATGAGAGTTAACTTGAAACAGAACGAGAATTTCTACACTGCTCATTATTTAGTTTTCATTTAAAGTACCATAAAATCAAAGCTTTGAAGCTTTCAAAGTCGCAAGTTGCATATATAAAGATTTATACAAATAAATATATACCACAATGTGCATTAGATGAAATATAATGCATGCAACTAACCGAACAGTTTGTGGTTTGCAACCGCTGAGCGATTTTCTATAGTTAAAATACATATGTATTCATATCATAATATAATACATATGGACAGACGAGACACGGACGCATTTAATAAAAGTAATCACAATTTTATATCGACATCTAATATATATAATATATTTATTGTATATATGTCCTGCATGTTATGCACTTCCGTGTTAAGCAAATCTGCATGGTAGTCAAGCCATTAGTGCCATACAGGCGCGTTGATATTCTATAACAAATTGTTTAACTTCATAGCGTTATGGTGTGTTCGTTAGAATGAGCCAATTTTCGCGCAACGTCCGACCACCACCCGATAACCTGCTGTGCATACTTTAGACCAACATGCATATTTGTAGATACATATATGTAAACACATATATATTATATATGTAAATATTATAAGTATTGGCGCTCACTAAACTACCAACAGTCAATCGAATAGTCAAACCGAGCAGCGGCTACACCACTCAACCGCTCAAGCGATCAAACCAATAGGCGTAATATTCAATGGACCAACTAACCAACTGACTAGCGCAGCCAATGTACCATAACGGCGACCAGTCAATTACACACAACGGCATATAAATATACACGCACACACACATACTTAGCTTTGAAACAAATATAATAAAAATGTGCGTGTGTGTTCATATTGCGGCTATTCTATCAATAAATCGTGATTACCACTGCCGCTATATAGGCAACTTTGTTGCTCTACTATGTATGTGTGCGTATATGTGTGACTCGTTAGTAATGCTAATAATCCGCAAAAATGTGGATATAAATGTGGAAACATAGTAAATGGCGCACATGAATGGCGAAAGGTCTGCGTTGTCTGGCCGAAAATTTCGAACACAAGCGCGAAAATTAGCGTGTAATGCGTAACAAAAAAAAAGGCGAAATTTCGAAAAAATTTCAGCGTTAAATGCGAAAGCGTAAATTTGCGATAGTCGAACTTCCTTCCTTGGACGCAGCGTTGCATTATTTGTGAAATTCGTAATTTCACAAATGCGTCCATTTGGTGGTCAAAAGTACAGGCATATACAGTCACATGCATACATATAAATAAATATATATAAATATATATTGTAATTACACACTACGCTCTGCACACTACAATAAACTAATAAGAACATGCGCCTAATATTATGCTTGCTTTATGTGCATTTTGATGTTTTGGCATGTGGACATTGTGCAAATTGGAGATATTTTATTTAGACCGCATTGTTATCATTTAAAACGGTACAATAGATGGCCGTGTTGTGTGGCATGTTAAACGTTATAACGGTATTTAGCTTTAGCTCATAGATTGTGCGTTAATAAGTAGTTGTGTGTTGTTGAACATGACTCATTATCACCGTAATCTCAGTT
This sequence comes from Bactrocera oleae, assembly GCF_042242935.1. NCBI lineage: Eukaryota > Metazoa > Arthropoda > Insecta > Diptera > Tephritidae > Bactrocera > Bactrocera oleae. The sequence goes on from NC_091539.1 coordinate 60,753,623, forward strand.
TACAGCCATTTTGGCGATTACAAGCAGAATTTTCTATTATTAAATGATATTACAAGGGGCAGTTGGTATTATAAATATGTAAGGAAATATTTTCTTTGTTGAAAATTTTAGATTTCAAATTTAAATCATTGAATAATTTCGAGAAAATTTGATAAATTTTTGAATATTTTTTGCCGGATTGTGATCTTTTCATACTCGTTTTCTTAAGAAAAAACTATGAAAAAATGGGCCAAGTGATAATGATATTATCAAAGAAATTACTTTTTAAAATTATTATTAACAAAATTTTATTAAAAATAATAATTTTCATTATTAAAATTTGTTAATAACTTCATATTCATACCTTTATCTAGTTGTGACTTTCTTTAATTGGGTATGCTAGTTTAAAATTTTCGAAATATCAAAAATAAAATTTTTTTTTACGTATTTTGACAGTTTAGATAATCAAAAATATCTCTGTGAAAGAATTTTTCAAAACTCAAATTATTTTCATAACTGTAGCCGTTTTAGTGTCGTTACAACTTGGCCGGTTTAGCTTTAACTTAAAATTGTAAGGGCATTTTTTTCGAAACTGTCTTTTTCAAAACATTAGCCTCAGGTTCTGAAATGATTTATCTGAAATTTTAAGATAGTTTTCTTTCTAGACTTGTCCGGAAGTAGCCATATTCCCAAATAAAAAGTTTTACTATTTTTAAAAAATTCGAAATTGTCATAAAAAGTGGTAAAAAGCTATTTGTTTTTCAGGCAGTTGCCATTTCGTGAAAAAAATATTTTATAATTATTCTGTAGTTCCAGGCATAGCGATTATATTCTAGTAGTCTACTATTTTTCTTAAAATTGTATGTTACTAAAGAATTGCTTAAAGTAATTGAGTAGTTTAAAGTATTCCATGAGGGTAATGAAAATGTAAAGTTTACATTGTTACCTACATTGTTCAATCAATTCCATTATGTTGACAATCTCACAAGAAAGGAAGGCATCAGAGAAAGATAGCAAATTGAACACATTTTGTTTGATGTTTTGAACATTAAACTTTTCATAGTCAAACTCAAACCAAAATATTGGTTTTTTTTCCTTTTTGTAAACACATCGAAAAATGAAAAACCACGCAATGATACTCAAAAAAAAAAATAATAAAAAATAAAAAAAATCACACCAGTTTCGCAATTTTTGTTTTCTAAGATCTTTTATGTTTTGAAGAACTCGAATATTCGCTTTGGAGGGGGATTCTGGTCACATACAGTCATGCAATTGAGGCCATAAAAGGAAATACGCTGTACGAACTCATTTTGACTGAAACCTAAAACATATGTATGTATGTATGGAAAATTCAATACGCCATTGACAATTGATGAAGGAGACAAATCAAATTGGTAGACTAAAATAAGGGTGAGTCGATTTCGAAGGCTATTATAAGAATTCGTACTTAGAAATATGAGGCAGTTGTTATTAAATATTAGAGAGAATAATACAGACCTTATCAGTGTTGGAGTATTTGCCAGCGTAGATTTTTTAATAGCATATTTAACTGGAGCAATTTTGCTATTGGCATAGCATAAACGATAAATGCAATATTAAGTTATTTCAATGAGTTTGAAGGGGTGCAAACTTCCCAATTAAAAAATTTTTGAATAAAAATTGAATTTTCAATATTTTCATTTCTTGAAAATTCAATATCAATATTGAAATTGCATAATTCGTTTTTATGCTAAAAATTGCAAAAACTGAGTTAAAAATTGAAAGTTTAAGTTGTGAACCTAAAACAAAAATTACCAATAAATTGATAAAATATTTTGGTACTTAAAAATTGCAGTAGCAAAAATAAGATTGTTTTGATACAAAATGAAAAGCAATAAAAATGCTAGATTTACATATTTCTAACTGAAACACAATAATTATTAAATATAATTCAAGGTAACTAAAGATAAATAAGACAAATGAGCTTTCCTTTTACAAATATAACCAAAATGGTAACCAAATGGTTGCGCGTACTGCAAGTGCAAATTAATTAAAAATTCCAAAACATAATTTTTTTTAATTGAAAAATTTGATAAAATTTTGTTACTTTTTAAGCTGCTTTAAATATTAATTTTTAAAGTTTTTTCCGAGTTTTTGGATTAAAGAATTATTATTACTTTTTTTTATAATCTAGTATTTGGGAGCAGAAATTTGAAAAAAATTTTAATTCTGGTTAAACTAAAAATTAAAAAAAAAATTGTGTCCAACCTTGCTTGAACTTGAGTTAAGTTTTTGGTCATAGATAAGTTACAACTTTTCCTTGAACGGGTAATCTATAATTGCGGATTATTTATAAAAAATAATTTTGGATTAATTCTACAAAATAATTTTTTAAATTTCCTCAACGTTAGAGGCAAGTGAAATGCCATATGTTGACAATTAGAAATCTAACAAGGATGTAAAAACTATATAAAATATTAAAGTACTGCCTATATTATTTCCCTCTCAAGGTGAAACGAGTTTGTTAATGCAAAAATATATTTTGAAAAAGAAAATAAAATTGTTATTTATAAAATCTCCTCAACATTTAATTTTTTCAAAAATAGTTAAATACTTCGATTTCTGAAGTTAAAATCTTCGCGAAGCAGCTTGAGCATAACTATAAGGTATATTACGCCTAAATGTAGACTTTCAAATTATTATACTCCAACTTGTTCAATAGTCACCGAGTATGTTACTGGGAAGTGGTCAACCAACAAAACCGAGTGACTTTGGCGAATACCCAATTACTGTCTACCAACAACAACGTATAAAAGCACCAATAACAAAGCAATAAACAAATACCAATATAAGCGAGACAGCAAGCAGGCGCAACTGCTCAAGCGACAGTGATAGCAGACGCTAAACGACAAGCAATTTTTCAATGGCTATTGGTGGAAAATTGTTTTGCCCCGCATATATACACATACATACTTTTATGAAGGTATACACATACATATACTCACATATATATTTATATGTACACACACGTACATACATATATACCACTTTTATGGCCAACACTTACGTGCTATACATACAAACATTTATTTGCTCACGTTTTATGTGTGTAAGTCAATGTTTGTTGTTCGTACACACACACACACATATGAACATATGTAAGCAAGCATATATGTTGCTCGTAATCCTGTTTCGTTGTTTAACTTTCTGGTTTTGTGCGCTCAACCATACCAATAAAATGGCAATAAACCAAATATCTGCGCGCTTACGGGGCGCCTAAACGGTCGCAAGCATACACACAGCCGCACACATGCGCTTACTACAGCTAAGCGCATATTTACAAGTAGACATGTGTGTGTGTGTGTGTGCAGTGAAGTATGTGGTAGGCCATGCAAACTAGCCGTGTCTGCTGGTGAGAAGGCATTACGCGGTGAATAGGGGTAACACTTTGAGGTAAGCGAAGCGTGTGCCTAAGCCAGAGAGTTGACACACATACATACACAGGCACGAGTCGTCAGTAGGCCTGTGACCGCACAAAGCGCATATAGGTTCTGCAAAAGCGCACTTGCTATATAAGAGTGCGTGCGTTCGTGCGCTCATAAAAGTTTGATGGGTCGCGCCAGCAAAGGGGTAAATAGGATTACGTAAGCGCGACGTCAAAGGCGCAGCGGTAACCCATTTATTTGTTTTGAATTTTACAGCGCTCGGATATTTAAGCGCGTCATTTCGCTAAATACGTGGCCCGCATCGCTGAGCGCTAACCAACACACGCACATGTGTTATTGCTTTATCAACAAAGCATAAATTACACATAGCCAAAACACATTAGGGTGGGCCCAAAAACAAATTTTTTTTTCCGTTTGGTACTCTGAAAAATGGGTCCTTAGACACCTAAGGGTCTCACAAAATTGTGAGCTTTACAATTTAAAATGATTTTTTTCATTGAGCTATAAAATTCATAAAAAAATGTTTGCCTCAAAAATATCTTTCAAACCTTTAAGTTTACGAAAAAAAACGTAAGAGACCATTTTGTAGAACACCCAATTTGCTACATAATCTATGAAACGAGATACTATTCTTTTAAACAGTTTGGAAGCGAAATTTCAAATTTTCTATCTCGTAATAAGAAAACAATAGAAAACGGGAAGTCGGAGGACCTTTCTGTTACAATTAAGAGCTTAAACTTGCAGAGATTTTCGTAGATGTGTCTAAGAACCTTCTTTTCAGATTATCAAGCAAAAAATATTTTTTAATTTTTGACCAACCCTAATGCGCATATGCATATAAACAAATATATAGACTTATACATACTCGTGCTGCTCAACCATTTGGCTTCCGCCGCTTTTATAGCTTCTCATTTGTTATTGCTCATATCGGTATCTCTCTCATTTACCATTTGATGCGTGCACCGCTGCTGTTTTTTTTTTGTTTTTTTTGTTTAAAGGATAAAGGATATCCTTTTTCTTATGTACCAGTACCAGTACAAGCACAAAATAACAACAACACATTTTGAACAGCGGATGTATTCACTCACTCGTAAGGATGACGGATTGATGGCGCCGCAGTGTCACCAACAACAACGTTCATCATTAAATTGACAAGTACTTTTCAAACAATTTACTTCTGACTATGTGTTTAGTTATTTATAACTGCACATAGTTGCATACAGACATGCTTCTATTGAAATAACATATATACAAATGCATATATGTACATACATATATGTGACATTCTTTGCATGATTGACAGTGGAATCGGAAAATAATCGTCATGCTTAGCTTTATTGCTAAGAAATTTAAACTGACAATACTTCCGGGTCTTCTTGAATTTTATTAGTTGCTAATCATTGCATATTTTAATACAACAACAACAAATATAGTTGTATTTCTGAACAAATATACTCGTACGTCATATATTGTGAATTGCCCCAGAAAAGTAGCTCCAGTTGGGAGCAGGTATAAACCTCCCGTCACGATCCGAAGCAAAGCGCGGGATTTCAATGTGTTACTGACTTAAATTTTTACCTCGACAGAAAAAATGAACAATACTTTCTTCTATTAGTTGTTCGAGCAAAATTTATGTGTTTGACTTTCGCCTTATCTTTGCCAATGCTAAGAAGGGTAGAGCAAAAGATAGATATTCATGGCTAAAGTTTCAGCAACCGTATGAGGCCGATCGACTTAGTTGAGGCCTGAAAAATTGCCTTTCAAATGAGTCGGGATGAAACTGATAAGTAACTCAAATGAGGAATGGCATCAACTCGAATGAGGAATGGGCAGAAAAATTTTATCGATATTAGAAACTAAAGTTTTGTTAGCTTAATTTAACCACAAAGAGTTCAGATGTCAGCATTCAGAATACTATGTGAGAAACAGAAGTCCGCTGTCTACTGATTTTTTATGGCCTAAAAGTCAAGCCACTGATTTTGAGTACTATATAAATAAAAGAAAGTCAGATTACTTAAACCATTTATAGCTCATCAATGATAGGACTGATATTATGGTATTCCTTTTTTTGAATTCTTCTCTGTTTCAAATAATCGAATTACTATTAAAATATTGGAAAAATTCCTTTAATTATTCTAAAAATATATCCAAATACATTGAAAATACTCGTAACGAAAAAAAAAACCAAGAAAAAACGTTAAATTCGGTTGCACCGAAGCTATAATACCCTTCACAAATACAAAGGTTACAAAAGGGTACTTACAAGAACTTGATGCCGATTTAATTTCGTGAAGATACATCGTCAAATAAAAAAGCTTTTCATGCAAGCAATTTATTTCGATCGTTCCGTTTGTATGGCAGCTATCTACATGCTATAGTGGTCCGATATCAGATCGATAGCTTAATAACTGAGAGACTAGTTTGTATATATACAGACAGATGGACAGACGAACGGATGGAAAGACGGACATGGCTAAATCAACTCAGTTCATCATGCTGATCATTTATGTATATATTTTATAGGGTCTCCGATGTTTCTTTCTGGCTGTTAAAAACTTCGTGGCAAACTTAATATACCCTGTTCAGGGCATATTAATTCAAACGCATGCTCAGCTAGTTATCATTGAAAACAAGAACACGACATTTTTAAAAATAAAAAGGATCTCTTCTTCTTTGAGTTTCGAATACTCATATCAACGTTTATTGATATTACCTTGTGTAACTACTTTGGCATAAGCTACTTTAATAACTATTTTCTAAGCAATCGAATATTTGCATAAAAGACCACAGCTAAATTCGCCTTAAAAGTAAATAAATATCAATTGAGTTATCTATAATAGTTTGCCGTTGATTTGCTATTAAATTTGCGTAGCCAATGATTGGCTGAAGGCCTTGAACTTTACTGCCAGCCAAATCATAATAAACATCAATTTCCAAGAAAAGCGGTGAGACCTTATTTCACAAGCAAATTGAGGAAAATGTCAAACGAAAGCTGCGGAAATGTTGAATATAGTAAGAATTTATGACCTTTACATAATCAGCGCTAAATGTTGACGATGAGCAATTTATGTATGTGACAAATGAAAGCGTGAGAGGCAAGTATGATTTGTATATTGGAGGTATGTTGAATAAATATGCTTGCTGGAGGCGTTCGATTTATTTAAGTCAGTAAGTTTATGACTTGGTGGTATCGTATTACTGGCTATGGGATATAGTAAGTTGAGCGATAAAGATTTTAGCGCTAAATATTGCTGTCCACAAATTGAGTGAAATTTCCTGCTATCATTTGACTTTTAGTATGTTGTTGTTGTACAACCGCAGGCTACGCACAATTCGTCAATTATGCGCAATCGAAGTGTTGGCCATCGACACATATAGAAACAGATACCTCGGCAGCATATTTATGCTCGTAGCAAAAAGTTGACTACTGTTATACAGCAGCGCTCGCTCGCGTAGCAGTCGTGAACAGGAAGACACGCAGATTTTCACTTTTATCTGATAAATTTATTACAGTGGTATTTGCATAGATTTCGCTTTTACAGCTAAGAATTTGGCTTCTTATCATTTCCTCGTCGACTTTCCTTCTTTGTGCCTTCGCTGTTTGATTTTCGGACCACACGTTCACATTTTATACATAGCTTTGCGCTTAGCGCACGCTGCCATTGCTTTCTGCACTGAATTATATTTGAAAAACGTAAGTCGCTGTACATACGGCTAGATGTGAACCTGACTGTTCGTTCGTTGATTTTATGCGCATTTTCGCCGTCAGTCAGAAACCGAAATTTATCTTTCCAATAACATTTTCTCGTAATTCGCTTCACAACGTTGGTAATCATATTTGTCTGCGGGGCGAAATAAATTGCTGTGAATGCATGCAGCGGTGTCGTTGTCCATGTTAAATTGTCACGTTTTTGCAAATATATATTTCGATGACGACCGTTAAATATTATATAAAAACTATATTATATATGTACTTGTATATATATTAAATATACGATTGCTTAGAGTCGATAATTGTATGCTTTGCCTTTCACATAAATTCTTGTGGCGTTAAGAAATGCATACGCTTGTGCAGAAGTTTATTTGACACCAAACAGCAGCTTTGATTTCAAACGCCTGTAAATATGCCACTTTATTTGTTCCTTTGCGCAGTAATGTTATTGCTTGTTTTTATTATTCCAAGCATTTTCTTATTTATTTATCATGAGAAGTCAGGAATTGAAAATCGAACGGTAGCTTTATCAACACTTAAATATATAGACATACAGGGTATTTCATCAACTATTTCGTGTATCAGACTGAACATTTTTTAAACAAAGTAGCGTTAGCTTTGGTGGCACCGAAGCTATAGTACCCTTCACAAATCAAACAGTTTTCCATAAAAGAACTTGATTTTGACCTACCAGTTTGTATGACTGCTGTGCACTTTAATGGTTCGACTTAATTAACATATTGTAACTTATCTTTGAACAATAATTCAAATCTAATTTCGTGAAGATATCTCATCAAATGAAAAATCTTTCTATATAAGAATTTGAGTTTGACCGATTAGTTTGTTTGACAGCTATCTGCTGTAGTATTCCGTTATTGGCGATGGGGAGAAAAAGATGTGCACAAAATTACAAATCGATATCTCAAAAACTGAGGGACTAGACCAAGGCTAAATGGACACAACTCATCACGCAGATCACTTGTATATATATATATTGTATATTTTACAGGGTCCCCAACATTTGCTGCTAGGTGTTACCATTTAATATACCCTCTTCAGGATATAAAAAAAACGTATTTTATATTTTAAATTTATTTATGATATTTGGTCCTTTAAAAATTATTTAAACTACCTTTGGGCACAACATTAGTTCAGTTAAGTTAAGTTTTGAAGCTGTATTCATAACTTTTCAGTAGATGATATAGTAATAGTTTCAGCACAAATATTTGCTTTGAGTTAAGCAGTGGTCCTAAGATTGTCAGCGTGCTTTTGCCGAGTAAAGTCAGGGGAAGTCAAACTTGAACAATATTGCAATATTGCTAGTAATTGTCAGGACCTATCTTCACGAATATTAGGGTACACATAACTCAATATAAATCAATATTTTTTTCCAAAGAAAAAAAATTATAAATGAAAAAATAATCGCCAACGCTGGTTTTGTGTAAAAGCCGAATCAAATTGTCCCTTTTATGGTTATTCTACGGTATTTTCGGGATAGCAAATACCTGCTCAATAACGTTCCGTTTAAAATATCCCTACTTCGGTGCGTTGCTGCGGTATGAAGCGATTCATGATTAGAACTGCATGAAACTAGGCTTTCTAAAATTGTTCTAAACGAGTTCTATTCGGCTACCAAAGTCAAAATTATTTAATATTTCCATATCGACATAAAAGATGGCGCACCCTGTAATACCTAACGCTAACAGCTTTGTTACTAATTTGGCTGCTCTTCTCACTTATTTGAAGCTCACACTACTCACATTTTGAATATATTCGCTTAAATTATTATTAATAACTTTTATAATTTTTTTGAATATTGAAAAATGTATCTAAATATTTGTTGACCCTCGGCCTAACTCACCGGGTAAACAATTATTTTATGTTATTTTTAACCTATCGCATTGTTTTTCATCATCTAAATCGCATATTTTATTGTCATCTATTTAAGTGTTTTTTCCAAATAGATAAACAAACAAAACGACACATATATATATACACACACATACACATATACACACAAATTTCCACAGTTCCGCCGGTAAGGAAATGAAAACGTTCGCAGATTAGAGCAGCTGTTGAAAATTGAATATATTTTTGCATATTAATTTCTGCGCCTGTACCGTTGCTACATCAACAATTGTTGGCAATTGTTAGCATTTGAAAGAATTTGCATAAATAAATGAATACAAAAAATATGCATTTTGTAAATAAATATGGTTTAGTGAATTGAAATTGAAAATATTAAATGACTTTTGAATTTCAATGATATTAACAGGAGGGTGATGGAATATTTTATTGCTGGTTAGACGGCGGTCTGTGGGTGTGGTAAGCCGAAACATTTTCTCTCGGCGCGTAAAATTACAATATAATTAAATTCGTGGATTTTTGGTTAAATTTTGGAGATTTTGAAAGTACTTGAGATTGCTGAATATTTTGAGTTCAAGGCGCTTGTTTTATATTATAAATACACAATGAAAGGTAATTCATCTCTTACTCCACTTATGCTAGTTTAAGCTTATATACTCCATCAGATCAGCAAATAAAAACTCCAGGCTTGTGCCGGTTATGTATATCCGACTGTCGTAGCAACAGAATGAAGTATTTGTCCCGCAATTTAGATTTTCATTTAATTTAGATTATTATAAGGTAAAATAGGTATAAATCTTTTATAATTTATGATAAATAGTTATTTCTTAAAAAATGCCGTTTTTAATAAGTTATTGCGGAAGATTACTAAACGCTTAGTTTTCGTTATAGAAAGCTTCATGTTACTCTAAATTTTTGTTTATATACTTGTAGGTAAAAACTTAGTTCAAAACTTTAGTAGCAATGAAAATTAAAAAATGTTTATTGAAAAAAAACCTTCACAGAAACTGACATATTTTTCTATTTTCGAGTCAAAATTGGGTTGGAATTCAAATCATGAAATTTCGACTGCAAAACCTGTTGATAAGTCAGTTTTACTAAGCCATGTCCAAATTTATAGTGGATTTGCATTTAGCGATGAATTTTGGCAGCAGTCGTCAAGGGTTCGGTTGTGACTGAAAGAGTTTTGGTATCTTAGATGACAGACATTAGTATCAAAGAAAGAGATATAAAAAAGTTTACGATAATCAATTATTTTATATTGTAAGCGATTGTAACCAAATGTATAGTGGAAAAATATAAAGATCCTAGTTCTTCAAATCAGTAACTCTTTAAAAGTATTTAACGCAAAAATTATTTAAAGGCATTCTTCATTTATTTTTAGTACAACAGTTTTTTGATTTTATTATGGCATTAAAGTTCAAAAAATAATAGGGGCTCGGCCTCTTTAAAAAATCAGATACTTCAGCTATAGATAACACTTGTGATTGGAGTGAAATATTTACGTATTTCATTAAAATGCGACCAATGAATCGCTTGTGATTTATTACAGATTTGATACAGTCTTTTTATATTAGACTAAGCCAAGAGCTTTTCAGATATACTAAAGATAAGAGAATAATATTAAATGAGGAGTAAGGATAAGAAGGGACTAACTGAACTAGGTGAATCCTCTCTTTCTTATATTTATATCATGAGCAAGAAGATTAAGCTTACCACGAAGTTTGTAACACTCAAAAGGAAACGTCGGATATCCTATAAAATATATACCCTATAAATTATATACATGTATAAAAGATCAACATGACGAGCTGAGCTCGATTTAGCTATTTTCGTCGGTCTGTATATACGCGAACTAGTCACTCAATTTTTGAGATATCGAACTGAAATTTTACAAACATTCTTTCCTTCCACAGAAGCTACTCATTTGTCGGAACCATCAATATCGCACTCCTATACCATATAGCTGCCATACAAATTGAACGATCGGAATCAAGCGCTTGTATGCAAAGCTTTTTCAGTTCATGAGATATCTTCAAGAAATTTTACGTAAATTATTGTCTAAGGTAATGGTGTAAACTCTGAAGGAATCGTAAAAATCGGAAAGTTTAATTTTGTTTTCCCTTTATCTATAAGCATACAAGCGCTTGAACCTCTGCATTTCTATTTGTATTTGGTTTTTCTAATCAACTCCAGGAATGTGAGTGAAAAGCTGAGGTTCATTAAATATATATATATATAGCGTCAGGCTTATACGTTATAAACTAAACTACTTTATAATTGATAAAACAAATCTTACATTAATTAGTCCCACTGCAACATTATACTTCCTATAGTTGCCAACGAAATCTCCACTTACCTGCAGCACAGCAAAAACGACCACAACAATGGTGACAATCGCCAGACAAACGGCCACAGCAACAGCAGTAATTGCAGTCAGCGGTGAGCTCATACGCGAAAATAAACCGCCACCGTTACCGGATATATCCTCATCCAAAAAGCCACCATACAAGCCGCCACTGTAAGCGCTGCCGAATTGTTGTTGCTCCGCAGCTGCGGCGATGCGACGCTTGCCCGCTGGCGAGGCATTGATGCAACCGCCTGCAAAATCAAACAATAGCGATAAGAAACACAAGACAGAGCTGCTGCCATTATGCATTAATAAACTCATAACTGTAGATGTGTCAATGTGTGAGTGTGTGAATATGTGACACAATGCATGCTTTGAAAATGTGTACGATTAGATACGCGCGTTTATGCCTTTGCATACACTTACCGGTATCCTTATCACAATGACAGCATGACTGATCCTCCGGTGCCGCATCGGTGGGACAACAGGGCACACATTGATTATTTAAACGGTCCAAATGCAAGGGGAAAGCGCACGTTTTGCATGAATACTGGCCGGGGCCGGAGCAGGAACGGCACGAGTCGTGACAGGTTTTGCACGTTTGTGTGGGCGAGTCGTAATACTGTGACCCCAGGCACTCCATGCATAGGCCGCCGTCAAGCATGAAATGTAGCGGACAGGAAGTGCAGGCGAGTGGTCCGGCGCCTGAGTGGCATAAAATTATGGAAAGAGAGTAAAAAAGAAAAAATGCAAGCAAAAAAAAATATAAGTAATGTGTGCAGCAGTTGCATAAAAAAATTAAATTCAACAAATCAATTCACTCAGCGCGGCACGTGCGGCAAGCTGGTGCTAAGCAGCTTTGCAACAATTGCCAATGGCTGAGGGTCGGGAACTTACCGTTGCAAGTTTTGCAATAATGATGACACTTCTGACAGCCAAACTCGGATTTGTAAAAACCCTCCGGGCACTCCGGATGACATTCGCCGCCGGCCAGCTGCCAACCTAACGGACACTGTACGCATTGGTCGCGCCGCGGCCCGCTGCAGGTGTGACAGCTGAGGTAACACTTGGCGCAGGTGCCACGGTCGCTGTAATAGCTGCGAGTGTGTGTATGTGTGTGCATGTGATTGGTGCGGGAAGAGAAAAATGAAAAAAAAATTTATATAACTTTTAGCACGAGTGTTTGCTGAACAATAATCTTAAATTGTAAAATTTTTATTTTGTGCTGCGCGGGAAGTGCGCGGAGGCAGCAGTAGGCGGCAGCGTAGTTCGGCAGGTGAGCAGCGAAATGAGTGTGAAGTTGGCAAATGTGCAAAAGTTGTCGTTAAATTTTCTTTACACTCTACTGTTATGCTTTGCAAGTAGTTGGCGTTGTCTTGTTATTGTTGTTACTTTAGCTGCTTGTTAGCACTTTGACAGAGCGCTGTAACTTGCGAACTTTTAATGGTGACGCCAACGTTATGTTGTTATATGCTATTGTTATTTTTGTTGTTGCTAAGATTTTGAGTTGTTCAGCTTGTTGTATTGTTGTTGCTTTTAAATATTTGAACAGTTTAAGAGTTGCATGGAGTCGTTAATCAGCAGCGCTTGCGACACGACAAGCGGCCAAATTACGGTGCGTAGAAACAGTTATGAAATAAATGTGAAAAATAAAACAACAACAAAAACACATTTACATTTCTACAACTTGTGTTGCCGGAAAATATAAAGTTTTTACTAGCATTTTTCGAAATTACTATAAATTTTGAAACACCGTTCAGAAGAGGTAAACTCAGTTTACAAGCGGTGCTTTGCAATCTCAAAACTTGTCAGCGCCATCGACGAAACGCAATAATCGCAACAAACTTTATCGTCTTTACAAAATCAAAGTCAAGCGTAAAATTACTTTCCCGTTCATTTCCTCCAACTATCGACCTACCAGGCCGCACTACCCCCTCCCTCACTCAGCTACAAAAGCGCCTGCTTCTCAAGCGCAGCTACAATATTGAGCCCACTATAATGAGCGCTTCGACAAATGCCATTAATTACCCATCAGCGCAGGTTGTGCGACATTCGCCGCTCTGCAGTTGCAATCCTTTGGCGCAGGCGGTACAATTCATGCGTGACACGCATTGTGTGCAGGTGTGCAGGCACTTGGCGCATACGCCCGCCTCCATGTAGAAGCCGTCATCGCAGCTGCTGACGCAACGACTCGACTGAAGGAGTAGACTTTGCGGACACGAAAGGCAATTCGATTCGGTGGGTCCATCGCAGGTTTCGCACGTGGAGTGACAGGGATGACAGTGATTGTTGTCGTAGTACTCAGCTGTTCATTGAAAAGAGAGGAGAAGAAGAAAAGTTGTTAAGTTTGTTGATGTTAATCAGTTTTGTTTTGTTATGATAAAAGCAGGAATATTTATAAAAAAAAAAGCTTCATATTGTATATCATATATATTAATAATATTTTTCTTTAAAACTGTGTATACTTAAAACTTTAAAACAATTGACAGAGTAGTATTTTTTATTACCGAAAATTCTCTTTTTTAGGCGGCCCCTTAATACAATTCATTAAAGATAGTGCTGGAAAAGCGGTAAGAGCATAATTTCGAAGTACATCTTATGAAGTATTATTTATTTACATGAAAAAGGTGTTGAAATTACAAAAACAAAAAATCATCCATCAAAATCGCCTTAAAGATACCTATGATATAAATAACACTAGGGTAGGGTGAAAAATTTAGTTTCTGTTTTCACCATAATACGATAGTAATGCCAACATTGCTTTGGCATTTGGTAAGCGCTAGTAAATATAATTTTTTGTTAGACCAATTCTGAAATGTGGCTTGGAAATTTGGAAGCCAATACTTCTAGTTCGTTTAGTAGTTTATAGTGCTTCCACATTTTGTTTTACATATTTTAGACCAGTAATACTATCGTGAATGGAAAATTGCAAAATCCAAAATCAAATTACATAGATTTTTATTTTTTATTTTAAAATCTTAAGGACTTAAAACCAATTATAAATGTCTATAAAAAACAAAAACAGGGTATTACCAAAACATTTTTTGACTTAGAAAGAAGAATTTCTCGATCAAAGAAAGGAGCGCCATACAGCATACGTAAGAAGTCATATTAGCGCAGAGTTGAATCGCAAGTGTTGCCCTTATGTTTGAACATCTGGTATAGTCTGTTCGATTCGCTACTCTCCAGCGTTTGGCGAATCGATAGCTAATTATTTGTGGCTATTTAAGAGATTAAGCTTTTTCGTTAATTTGCTAGATTTCATTAATTTTTACTAACACTAAAGAAACTTTTTCTAAGAGCAAAGTTATCAAATATCGAGAGTACGCGCTGATTTGTAGGTAAGTCTAATTTATAACTACCCAATGCTGTATAAATCTAGAAGTAAGAATGAAAAAGCAAATTTATAAATTTTGCTTCGACATTTCTGTGCAACTTCTGATAATTCCGATCTATCTATTTTGAACTATTACAAAAACTATTAGGTGAACGAAAGATTGTAGAGATCTAAAAAATTTGAAGAGTTTTGTCTAACTCTCTGCTCTGTCATTGCTAGACTTGCGCATTCACAGTGTGAAATCAAACAAATTGAGAAATTTTGCAGAAAATACTCTATGAGTTGAGCTTGTTGGCAAAAATCATGTTTAATAACCGCACCATATCAAAAATCGCAGCACTTAATATTGAACTGGTGGAACGAAAAAGCAATCAGTACTTCTGTGGCAACATAAATGGTGCATGTAAGTAATATCACGAGAAAATGAGATGAAATTATAATTATGGCAGGTAAAATGAGTTGATGTGTCGGAAAATGAAACACCAAACGAACTTATAAATAGCACGAAGTATATATATACACACATACACACACATACCCTTCAGCAAACATGCTTAAAACCAGAGCTGAAGAGAAGAAAGAAAAGGGCAAAAAGCTGATCACACAAATGAAATGGTGGAATGGTCAAGCATAATTGCAAATGAGAATGGGAAAATGTAATTTGACGAATGAAATGAATTGGCAGTGCAGCAAGAATGAATGGGCGCTATGTAAACGTGTGGCAAGGCAAGGCAGCGACCGCCTGCTTAAAGTGTTCACATTGTTGTTTGTGTGCACGCAATTTTATGGCAATCATAAAGGCGAATTGCCACAACGGCCTATACTTGCAACCGCCCATCTTACGGCCGCCTACACGCATCGCTTACAGTGCGTCAGATATGTCCGTGTATGTGTGTCTCGTACGAATCTGCATACGAAACTCATTTAAATCACACGACTCTGCGCAAATTTAACGTGCTTTTAATTTCGTTTTGTATGCAGTGCAAAGAAGTTGGTCACAGATGCAAATTGTTGTCGGGAAAACGGTAATTGCCCCGTTTTTTATGTTGCAACGGCATTTTAATGGGTTCTTTACATGAGTGAGGCATTTATTTTTTAAACGATTTGCCTTGATACTGTTTGTAGGCTTTCGAAATTTAAAATTATTAAAATTTTTTCCAAATCGTATGAAGTGCATTGAGTTTAGTTATATAATATTTTAGACGAGGTTGTGTATTCTTTTCCTTTACAAGTAATTTTTCCTAATTAATTTTTAATGATTTCGAATAATTTTTTTATAAAATATGTGCACACATTAAACATAGAGTAAATTTTGAAATTATTTCAAAAAATTTTATCTTAAGTTAAGTGGCAACTCTGTATAAACATTTTTTCATGTCTTCATGTCTCTTTTATATCTTTTTCAAATAAACTGTATTCTGAAAATTTATTAATGGCTGTTTTTCTTATCTTTTCTATAATAAATATGTGGCAACTCTGTTTTTATGTCACCAACATTCTTGAAATATAAAAAAGTAATTATTTATTGATTAAGTTACGGCTTTGTGCTTATATTAAATATACGTTTAAATTTGTATTTGTTCAGGTGGCAACTCTAAAAAAAAAGTGTAATAAAAAAATTGTATTAATCTTGTGCGGACACATTTTTCAATCTTCAGTTTTAAATTTTTTTCAAAAGCATTATTTATATATATATTTTGTAAATTAATATATGTGGTAGGTCTGTTTAAATTTTTAGGTGTTTTAAATTAACCCGTTTCAGTTTAAAAGCTTTTGACTGGCTTGTTGCAAACAACTTTTGTTTTCGATTTTTGCAAACTAAAATTTGATTTTCCGCAAATCCAATCACAAAAGAATACCCCAATCAGTCTACGTATGCGTTGCAACATTCTTTGTAGTCATCAACATTTTCTGAGCCTTTAATGCTCGGCGTTGTTGCGCTGTCACTTTGCTGCTTTTGACAGCTGCCTTCTGCCAGCCGATGCACGTGTCATCAAGCCAAGGTGGCTGTAGCTGTAGCAGCAACGTGTTGCGAATGCAAGAACATTACAATTAGCCTGCCAAATGGCTGAGCAAATGACCTTTTTACTTTATTTTATATCACTGCCTCGCCCATTAAATGGCCCGCCTACCGCCTAGTCAGTCTGCTGTTGCAATTGCTGCAAGCGAAAAGGAAAAATTATCGCCAAGGTATAGTTAGTCAGTTGGGTATATCGAGCTGCATGCTCTGTGGCTTATTCATCAACTGCCCAAGCAGACAGCCGCTTGATGTCTATTTGTCCGCCTCACTTGTTTGGCTCGTTTGGCATGCAAATGGAATTGTCACTTGCAGTTTGCAGCCAGCAGAATTCACCCTAGAAATGCGTAGGCTGAGTGCACTCTCATATAATATTATATATGAGGACAGAGGTGGTAATAATTTGAAGCAATCCTGAGGGATCAGATGCGATTAAATTGCAATTTTTTAGTGACCATTCGGTCAAACAACCATAAATTCATATTTTAAAACAAGATTTTACTCAATAATATAAATCTTTTTTAATTTTTAATTGGCATGAAAAAATTTATTTTTTATTACCTGCTTTCCTTAAAGCAAATTACTTTACCAAACTATTGTATATGAAAAATCAAAAAAACAAAGTTGTACTCGGCTTGCGTGCCCTCTTTGCATGCCTTGCACTTGCGTCAACTCTTGCATGCCTTGCCATTGTCACTTCCTGCCGCTACACCTTTAATGGTGTTCTGAAACTCATCACAAATGTTGTCAACAACAGTTATGCACCAAAGGGTGCAAGCGCAGCACTCAAGCATATTTATACACACCTACATATATGTATAATATATTTGCAGTTGTATGGTGTGTCGCGGCGTATACGTAACACCACACAAATTGACTTGTTTGCTCCGCTGTTGTGGTGCAAAAGTGTTGTCGCTGTTTTTGTTATTATTGCTGCATCTCATATTAAAGTTTCTTATTTGGTTTTGCTACTCTACTGTTATCTCGTTGCTTCGTGTGCTCTGTGGTGGCATTTTCCTTGCTTGCCACATTATTAATGGCGTCGAAAGGGTTGAGATTGTTTTGAGATTTCTTTCGTGGGGGAGCGCAAAAATTTATTTGTATTATTACGCGGTGCACATACTCGTAAAATATCTTAATTGCTATCTGTTGGGATGCTATACCATAGTTGGAGAAGTGATTTTAGGCCGTCCCTGCCATTTAAGGTTCGTGAATAAATCATTTTCTAAAAATTAGATTTTTCTAATCAGTAAAATCCCAGAAAAAAAATTAAGAAACGAAATATTTGAAGGAATATGGAAGGGAATTGAGTTTTTTTGTTAAGCATCTCATATTAATCTTATTAGTAACATTTATACCCTGAACTAGGTATCGATATTAAGTTTCGCTCACCCTGTAGGAAAATGTCGGAGACCATATAAAATATATATATATAAATTATCAGCATGACGAGTCGAGTCGATGTAGTTATTTTCATCTGTCTTTATATGCGGACTAGTCTCTCAGTTGTTGAGATATCGAACTGAAATTTCGCACACGTTCTTTTTTAACCTAAAAACCGCTTTTATGTCGGAACCGCCAATATCGCACCACTATGGAAACTTGCATATTTGACAAGATGTCTTCACAAAATTTGGCACAAATAAATGCTTAAGACAACGGTATAATCTGCTTAGAAAATGCTTAGATCGGATTACTGTAGCATATAGCTGATATACAAATTGATCGATCAAAATTCAGTGCTTCTGTGTTCTTAGAGTAATGCTTAAATTAAACTTTTGGTTCTTAAAATTATAATTTAATTGATAGAGTAGTCGAAAAAAGTCTTAGTCCACCCCGCTGTAATATCTAAGCATTTTTAGACAGTTGAAGTATGTAAAACTTTAAGCCAGTTTCATCGAAAGATCGCACAAAATTTAGTTTAACAAATTTTTTTTTTTGGAAAAATTTATGTTAAGCTAAAAACTTTACTAGTAATATATTAAGTTCCTGTTTTTTATTTTGTTTCAGGTGACACGAGTTGCTAGAATAACCGTCTCCCACTTAAAAAAGGTGATTCCGAAACTTTGCCTAGTAACGTCCATTTTGAATAAAAAACTTAATAAACAGTCTTTATGTATACTCAAATAAAATATTTTTAATAAAGCTTCAGAGAGAAAACTTCTATACCTATTTTCTTAGTCTCAGAATAAATTCAAATTTAAACCTCTTTTGAGTGCTCTAGAATGACCTAATTCTTTCAGCAACTTTTTGCTTTCTTCGGCTATAAAAATATCGACTCATGTGTTGATCTTAAAGGAATAGGATATATGCATATATAAAACTCTTTACTACATTAAAGAACCAACCTAATGTCAAATAACAACTTATTTTTGCATTAATAACCATCACAAAAATCCGAAAGCAAATAATATATGAAGATCAAAATAAAAAAATTCTGTATATATGTAAGCATTATCAACCTATATTATACCGGCACTCTGACACCTTGTATATTTTCTTAAAACTCTCATTTCTTGTATATATATATATATATAGTACTTACATTCATCGCAATTCTCACTGCCGGTGATAATGCATTTGCTCTTCTTGTTGCGCGTCCAATTTTCGCGACACGTCAAGCAAAAGCCATTGCTGCTACATGTTGCACAACCGGTGGGACAGGCAACGCATTCTTGACGTTTTTTGTCCGCATAGTAACCGTCCGGGCAATTGTTTAAACATTTGCCATCGAAGGCAAAGCGACCCGAACGACACGTGATGCATTGCGATTCGGCGGAACCGTTGCAAGTGTCACAAGATGGATGGCACGATGCGCAACTGAAATAAAAGAGCAACAACAAGCATTATAGCTTAAGGTAAGAAGTGGCATATACGAGTACATATGTATATGTATGTGTATAAAGTGTATATATCTACAAGCGAAAGATCGAAGAGTATATGAGATTTTTATGCAAAAATTTATTCCGAAAAATATTTTTGTATGCAAATGTATGAGAGTGGAAATAATAAATGGATATTTGTATATATGCATAAACATAGCAAGGCATATAGAAATATGTATACTATATAATATGGTTACGAATGCCTGCTGACTATTTTAGCCATACACACATACTTATGCAGGCCCTGTAAAGATTTGTCTTCGAGAATCTGTCGCCAAGGGTAATAACTTTCGTTATCCTTTTACATATATACCTGTGCATAGAGTATCTGCTTTATGTAAGTGTATATATACATATACATACATATGTTTGTAAAACTGTTCAGTACGATTATATTTAATGGCTGCAGGTAAGCAAATATTTCACTGCAGAGTGAGTTGTAACATTTTATAAGAAAATCACCAAAAAAATTTTATATTTCTCGAAGTGATGAGGTGTGTTGCACCGCTTGTCGAAGTGTGAAATTTAATATTTTGCATATTTTTAAATTCTGGAGGCAAGGTAATGTCGTCTATTGCTGATGACAGCATGACGTTCAATGACTTTTTTATTTTTTGAAGGTGATATTATATTATCTCTGTTTCGAAGTGAGTTTGAGTTTCTGTGGTTTTAGAGCTTAGCTTAACATATGCAGCTTGATACCAAAATCTCTTAGTTTTATTTTGAAATAATAAAAAATCACACATTTATAGCACGAAAATACAAATTTTTAAAGAATAAATCGGAAATTGATTGTATATTTTTTATTTTTTATTTTTGCAAATTGATTACCAAAATAATGGTACGGTTCGAATAATGCTGAGCCATGATTAATGACTTTTTCGTGTCGGAATTGGAAGATGTTGATGTGCACCACATTTCGTTCCTACCACACGGCGTTACATACCATGTAGTCAGCGAAATCAATTTATTGAAGGAAACTTTTGGTGGACGTATTATCTCGCGACGTGAGCCTGTAGCGTGGCCTCCAAAATCGTGAGATTTAACACAGTTGTAATATTTAGGGTTATATGAAAACGCTTATCTAAGCAGAAAAGTCCGAGACAATTGATGCCTTGGAAGAGAATATTTAGCGCCTTATTGCTGACGTACGGCACCAATTGCTGCAAAAAGTGTGCGGAAATTGATGATTCGAGCCAGCCACGGCGAACACATGCCCGAAATCCTTTTTAAAACATAACGGCAAACTGTTATATTAATAATAAAGCCAAATTCGTGGTCATAACATTAAATAATAAGCGTTTTATTTCTTCTTAAAAATCACGTGTCTAAAAAAATCCTTCTTTATAATATTAAGACCTCAAATTTTACACGATTTTTTTTCGTCACTTTTGACAAAATTTTCACGTTTCTAGGGCAAAAAAAAATTAAAATTGTTTTTTTTTTTTGGCACACCTTAATGCTCATATATATTTTACTATTATATTTGAAAAAAAAAAAACTAAAATTGATTTAGGACATATAGCAAACTTAATTCTCTACTGTAAGTTCCTGTTTATAAGTAAGTCTTGGATTTGCTATGATTTTGCGCTGAATATTTGTAAAAATTGCGCTCGTAATTACTTTTTGAACTGTATTTAAACTGCTGCCAACCCAAACAATTGAGAAAGAAGTTGTGCAATTATATTTACATCTTTATCAACTTTGTTAAGCATATTTCATTTATGTATATACAATTTTTTTTGGAAATTTTAACCGCTTTTAAAATTTCTCTAATCGTCACAAGTATGAATTCCTAATTGAATATGATATTATTAGTATTTTAATTCTATGTACAGGTTTTAGAAGGCTTTGACAAAAAATATATGTAAATTATACTTTCAACGCTTGACATACATTTTTTCAACTATGACTAAATCTATCGCACGTATTATTTTTCGCCTTCAGCTACTAGCATGAATGTATGCAAGTGTGTATGAGACTGTTCGAAACTCCGAACAATGGATTTCTGACTAAGGCTGTTGCACTCATAGTCGCAAGTGTAGTACATACATATGTATGTATGTGTGCGCAGTGGAAATGTTATAACCGATGTACATATTATGCTTTTACAAGGAATGGGTAATGCAACACATATTACAATAACCAAAGTATATGCAAAAATAGTTTGGAAACAAAACAGGACAAAAAAACATTAAAAGTATGGCATGACATATATGGTACATTCGCTAACTCCTATATAAGTATTTATACAAATATACATACGTTAGTCACTATATAAGGGCAACAAAAACTTGGTTAGAAAATCTATATGAGGCTAGTTGTAAATGCTAATCAGAAATCTAATTTCACTACAATAATATTTTCCGCCTCCCACTTTATTTTTATGCAACATAAATTAGATAAATATTATTTTATAACATCCCTAACACACATTGTAAAGCATAATAAATAAATTTCTCGACTCGCTAAAAATTTCCTACAGAGCATCTTATGCACTTAAAATGCGCACAATTCAAATGTAAAATATTTATACACGGATTCAACTATGTATATATGTATGTACGTGTACATAACTACATGCCTGTGATGCGGTGGTAGAATATCTGATATTCAATTTTCAATTGGAAATAGATTGAATGCTTTTTATTCAATTCAATTGAATGCAATTCGTGTGCGGAGGCAATAAGCGTTCAATGAACGGTAGCGTGGTCATATTGTGGTACTGGAATCGAAAATGTCTGATTTATAAATGTACACATACACATATATACATATGTATGTGTGCGTGTTAAATAAATGAAAAACGCAACAGAATAATAAAGGACCGACGAGGAAAGGAAAAAGTCTGCCGTTTATAGTTGTAGCATTAGCAGCGCGTGGTTTTATTGTGGCTCTATGTGTGTAATTAAGTATTGCTGAGATTAAGAAATATGGATAGGATAGATCAGCATATTTGAGAGCATCATGTTGTAAGGCAAGTGACTTTGCCTAACTTGCTAAGCATATTTACCGTCACAGTTTGGTTTAGTTCCTGCCCAAGTATAGAGTTTGTTATACACTTACAGAAAAGAAATAAAACCTTCAACATTTAAGAAGAAATGAAACGAGGCCAAGAGTTTAGCTTTATTGTAAATATAAGGGCTTGTCATTATGTTTTGAAAATGTTTGCGGACAAGTGACAGTCGCGGCTGGCTTGAATAAATTCCAGCTGATAGACACAATTTTGGACTACTTCTGCAGCAATCCGTATGGGCCGTATATCAGCAATAGTGAGTCGAACATTCTCTTCCAAGGTGTCAGTCGTCTCGGACTTATCTGCGTAGACTATCGACTTCACATAACCGTACAAAAAAAAGTCCAGCGGTGTTAACTCACAGGCGCACGACGCTTGATGATGCGCTCACCTTGCTCTCAATAAATTGATTGTTGCGTTGGCTTTTCTTCGTATGGCAATAAGCGCTGTCTTTTTGGAACTAAAACCTGTTCACATCAATACCCTCCAATTCAGTCACGAAAAAGTCATTAATCATGGCGCTATAACGTTCCTCATTAACTGCAACATTACGGCCGGCTTAAGTTTTAAAGAAATATAGACCAATGATTCCTTCTTCCTAGTGACTTTTTGAGAATATAACGACATCTGAATAATGATTTATTAACGTACCTATTCAACCATAAATGAGCTTCATCGCTGAATAAAATTTTTTTGTGAAAATCGGGACCGGTGGGCATCTCGTTTTAGGCCCTTTCACCGAACAAGCAAGCAACGCTTGATGGTCATTCGGAATTCCCGCAAACCGAGAGCTAGTCGCTAAATCTTTCATAAAGTTTATGGGTTTCATTCGGATCTTCTTCTACACTCTGCGAAACAACAGTGTGGCGTGTCTGATGATGAGAATAAACGTGTTGCGAAACTGATCCATGATTGCTCACATTACCGCAGTGTCGGTTGATTATGACGACCAAATATTGGACGCTGTGCACGATGCTGCTCGCCAACGGAAACATTATTTTGGTAATAAATTTGCCGGATTTGCAAACTTTGTTCTTCAAATAAATTGTTTAAATCGGACCAATATAGCATATAGCTGCCATACACGATCAAAAACAAGTTCTTTTATTAAAACATTTTGTGAAAGATATATATGTAGCTTTGAGTAACCAAAGTTAGCGGTTTTTTTTGTTTATAAATGTGAGTGATGTTCTAGTCGAAATTCGTATACAAGTGTTCGAATGTTAACAACAAAAATGTTAAAACTTTAGAAGTTCCCAAAATTATTGTTGGGTTATTCTAATACAGTGGTGAGAATGCATCAATTGTTAAAAAAAAAGTTTTGTGGAATAAAAATATGTGTTGCGTTAATATTTAGTGGCTTTAATTATAGAATAGATTGAGTAGAAATGCGAGCAGTATTATATCTTATTCAGCATATTATGTGAATGATTAGGACCGCATTTTTTTTTAGTATTGCTTCACATCTGATAAATTTACCGTTAATAAGATTTTAGAAGACGTGGTCATGCTTTTCATAACTGCATATTTTTGTGCATAATGCATTTAATTAAGTGTCATTTGCAGCTTACATAATTTACTGTATGCACAACCATATACAAATATTGCCACTCGTAAACCAGCCACACTTTTTTATATCATTCTTTTTTTTATCATAAATAGCCCACGGTGCGTTGCAGTTAAGTTGCCAAAAGTTATTGAAAAAAAATTTTTGCAATTTGTATTTGCAAAAAATATATGCAGCAGAGGTCAAAAGTAATTACATGCACGCCTCACTATGTACATAGGCTTAACTACAAAAAATTATATAATATATTGAATAGCGCTCCAACACTGTTTTCTTATTTTAAGGTTTCCGCTCAATATAAAAGTTGCGACAGCTTTACTATGCGGTTAAAAACCATAACTACTTACACATACATACACATTTTTTTAATGCATTGTTGCCATGCCGCACTAAATTACAGTTAAAATTTAATATTTTCCTTTGTTTTATAACGCGCGCTCGATTCTTAATATAGAAAAAATTTACACAAATAAAACGCAAAGTAAATAGTGCAAATAAAATTTGATTGTGAAACGCTCAAAGGCACTTTTGGAGTTGTCGCGTAAATTACATTTGAAATTTCGGTTTTTCGTCACGCCAACATGTCGCATGCACGCGACGCACAAATTCGAGTTGACAGTTATTCTCATATTTATGTGTAACTATGGGCGATTTCTGCTTCATGTAAGCGGGTCTGTCATGGCAATTAAGCGCTTTATTTCTAGATATGCGCTTGTTGTTTTTGCATTTTGTTGGAAACAATTGCATTTTTTCATCACATTTTGGTGGTTAATTTGAAATGCTGTTGTTGCAGCGCACGTATTTGTCATAAATACTAAATTTTTCTGCTTTTTATTTTTGCAGCTATTAGTGTCACGTGGTATCTGCACTGTCATATATCGCGATTTCCACCAAACTGCCGTTGCGGCGAAAATCAATGAGTTATTGAATATGAAATTGTTGTGCGTTGCTAAAAATATTATAGTAACAACGTAGCATATGTGGATATGTTTTTGAAGTATGTGTGCGTGTGTGTGCGATTACGGCGCAAATTAAAAAGTGTCGTGATATGTTCCAAACACCCAAATTATTGCAAGCGTAAATTTTAGAATGATATTTATATAAGTTTGATTTGTTTTACAATTTGAACAAAAAATAATTTTGCAACATTTTGTGCTGTGTTAGAATCGTGTTATGCAATTATATGTAATTGCTGTGGTAGTAAATTCAAAATCAAATTTAATCGGATTGATTTTTAGAACCTTTTTAAAGATTTTTATAGATTTTTAATTGTAAAAAAGCTTAAGGGGTTGCATGGGTTTTGTCGCGCCAAAAACGCGCTATTTTCATTAAATTGTTTTTTCATATAAAAAATTAAACATTTTATTCAAACTTTTCGACAGCACAAACAATTCTTACGCCTTTCTTTCTTCAGGTCAGTCAGTACATAATTGCTGCTCCATACCAATATAGTTTTATCTATAGCGATTTTTTTACCAAGCACAGGGTATATTAAGTTGGCCACCAAGCTTGTAACAGCTAAAAGGAATAAAAGAAAACGTCGGAGATCCAATAAATATGTACGAGTTTTTGTTCATATCATCAGCGTGGCAAGCTGATTTGGTCACAACCGTCTGTCTCTCTGTATAGACGCGATCTCAACTTTTGAGATTTCGATTTGGAATTTGGCACACAACCTTTTCTACCCAAAAAATTGCTCATTTGACGGCACCACTGATAGTGGACCACTATAGCATATAGCTGCCATGCAAAAATTAAGCCTTTGGAAGGAAAATTATTTTATTAAGAAAGATATTTTCACGAAAATCGGCATACATTGTTTTGTATCTATCATCCTAATTGAATTCTTGATATCAAAATAAATATAACTGCTTTGACAACCGATTATTCCATTTCGTGAGAAATCTTTGATTAGAGAACGGCTAACAAAATGGATGCCAGATGGTTTTCCTATCATTTGCAAGAAAAACAAACTTAATTAAATCTTTAAATTTTTAATTGCAAAATAAATATGAAGGCGGTCAATTTATTAGCTTTGGCTTTGCATTTTTACTTCGGTCTCCTAATCAAGAAATGCTTACTAAAAACTTTAATACCTTTTCCTCGTGATTACTTACATTTAAGCTGTTTTGTTCACGAATAATAAATGGATTTGTATCACAAATATTCTAGCAGCTTAATTCGTCTTTCAATTGGTTCGCAGGTTAAGCCTTATTTAGTTTTATATTATAATATTTGAAAAAAATGTATATCTTGAATACTTGAAGAACTAGGTACATGATACGTTTTCTTAAATATATATATATATATATATATATATATATATAAATATATATACACTTTTAGGCCCTTAATTTATTGTAACCTCGCTCATTGTTGACACCTGATTTTATTACTTTTGCAATTTTCCTTTTTTTCACTTTTGCAATTTTCTTTTTTCTTTTACGAGATAATTTAACTTTTTCACATGTCTTCATTCTTTGGTGATTGAGTGGTATTTATGTATGTAGGTCTATTAGAAGGTCAGGGCGTTGACACACATGTGACAATAACAAAAAATAAAACAAAGGGGAGTGAAAACAACGCGCGCGCGTAAATAAAATGTTGCTGTCAGTTTTGGGGAACGAGCTCATTAAGCAACGGTAAGTGATTGTATTGATTGTCTTCAAATATTAGCTTGTGATAAAGGCAGAAGTAGATAAATTCTCTAGCAAATGACAAGTAATAAAATTATGGCTAAAGTTGGATAAGAAAATTACAACAAAATCGAAAATTGTTTACTAAAATATATGTCATAAAAGCAGTTTAAGTTAAGAAGATCTACAAAAGTTAACGTTATTTAATTAAAAGAAAATTTAATTAAATAATATTCATTTAAATGTCTAGAAATATACTTAAATTTTCTGCAGTTACTGGCTAGCATCCAAAGTTATAGCATCTAATTACAAATTCAATCCACCAAAGCAGCAAAGCGACCAGCCCTGAGCTAAACGAAACATTGCAATTTAATGGCCCCTGCAGTGCTGCTAAAATAGTTTTAGTGCTTGAGTATAATTTCCAACTAAACTGTTTACACAAGCCATTGGCGTTTGGGCTATAACCAGCTGTCAAAGCTGTAGCAGTACAATGATGGATTATGGTCATACATAAGTTAATGCATATAAGAAAGCACACACACACATGCGCAACAGATAGATATACATATAATAACTATACATGTATACTAATATGACAAATGTGTGTGTATCAAAGAGCCTGCTATCCGCAAGATATCCGCAATGGTTATTATCATGCTGAGCAGCACACGTGTAGTTTGCTGATAAGTAGCGGTAACTGTGAAGCAATCACATGGCCACATCGGTGCATGCAATTATGTAAGGCTTGATGCAGTCTGGCGTCAAATTGCAACACATATGCAGCATATTAGCGATTGTATTAAATTATATAAAGACAATCAACTTAAACTACATAAGTAGTGGCGCTGAAGAGTGAAGTGAAAATGCAGACGATTCGATGATGCTTACTACAAAAAACAAAAAAATTAAAAAAAAAAAAACTGGTAAAACTTCAACAGCTAAGAATACTCTGATGAAGATGGATCTCTTGTACCTAAGCACAAAATGACTGAGACCCCATAAGGTCAATATAAAACGAGGAGCTCAGGATCTACACTTGATCTTATCGAAACTGTACTAAACATATGATGCATTGATGTGAGAATAGTGACTCTCAGAACTAAGCTCTCATATTCTTAAGGAAATTTCCGAACATTTTTCGAACTGAGGTTTTGCAGAGATTAACCTACAGCAGAAATTTCATAATCAATGCATTATCATAAGAACTAATATCAAACACTTAGTAAGCAAATTAAATCTTTAATGATCTTCAAGTGTGTTATAAGGCTTTATAGATTTAATCATGGAAAATGAAATGACAAACTATTGACTTAGCAGGCGACGGAATATAGGCTGATAGTATACGAATTTTCTGCCAATGAATTCTTTGAATATAGTAGTAGAATATAGTCATATATAATGAAGCTAGTGACAATTAGCAGTTAAGAAACAAAGCTAATGACTAGTTATACCATATATTGTAGACAACTTCTCTTCAGCAGTTTCCTGACTTTGACAGTTCTACCCACTAAAATAGGGGTTGATAGTATTCGATAATATACACCACTTTTGCAATGTCGGTAAAAAAATATTATATATCTCATTAGTAAAGAAAACATAGCTAATACCCGCAAGCCAATGCCCAAAACCAAAACTTCGACTACATTTCGTTTTTGCATTCCAAAATATCAAACATACCATGAAATTGATTTGGAATAATTTTTGTTGCACATTCGAATTTTCCAGCTTCATTGCACCACGTCAAATTGCATATTAATGAGAAGTGCAATTAACGGAAATTCGCGTATATCAAATGTGCACAATAGCAACAAAAGCGCACAAATAGCATATCAATTACCGCGATTCGTGAGAACAATGGCAAATGAAAGACAAAAGAAAAACGCATGAATCATGTGGCAATGAAGGGAATATACAATATAATAAACGAAAACGAACAAATATTTGCATGCAAATGCACAAACATATATATATGTGTAGATGTATGCTTATGCTATATACTTGTATAATATGTAGGAAGTATAAAAGCGGCTGCTATAATGCAAATTTAATTGGAAACTAATTACAATAACACTTGTGTGCAATTAATAAAATGTGGCGAATAATTTTTTGATTTATTTGCGATTGAAGAGTGTTTGTGTTTGTGTGCGTGTATGTGCAACAGGCATACATTTGCCTGTCAACTTTTGCAATTTGTGGAAGAATAAATTCATAATCACACTTCAATTTGAATGAACAAAAGGGTTTTGTCAAATTTGATATTTCCGATAATTATTAAATCGCTAAAGAGGCAATAAATTTTCTAGCATGACTGTAGTCAAGCGGAAAAATGAATAGTAAATAATAAAAAAATAAGAAAAAGCCTTAACTTCGGCTGCAAAGAAACCAAAATATCTTCGCAAGTGCTTTTCTTTTGACATACAAGTTGAAGGGCGTAAAAAGATGTTTATCTTGAATTTGATCGCTCGGTTTGTATGACAGCTATATGTTACAGTAGTCCGATTTGAACAATATATGCGGATATTGTAGCGTTTTTGTGGATAATAAGCTATGTAAAATATCTCGTCAAATAAAAAATTTTCCACACTGGACTTGATTTTGATCGGTAAGTTTGTATGACAGCTCTATATATTTGTTGTCCGATATGAACAATATGTTCATAGTTAATAAAATTGAATAATAATTTGTATCCAAATTCGTGCAAATAATCTGTCAAATAAAAACCATTTCCATACAAGGATTTGATTTGGATCGATCATTATATATGGCAGCTATATGCTATAGTGGTTAGATAAAAATTTTATAAATGAGCGTGTGCAAGATTTCAGTTCGATAACTCAAAAACTGAGGGACTAATTTGCGTGTATACAGACAGACGGACGGACAGCCGCACATGGCTAAAATGACTAAGCGCGTCCTGCTTTCATTCAGATATTAATTTTTAAGGGTCTTTAACGTTTCCTGCTTAGTATTACAAAATTTCCTGTTCAGGGTATAAATATTATATAATAATGTTTGTTTTACTTGTTTTAAAATGTGATAACCCAAGCACATACATATTTACATATATCACTTCAAAAAGGTTTTTAGCTCCAATGAATTGCATTTATTATATAATGTGGCTACTACATTTCACTTTATTGCA
Source organism: Bactrocera oleae (assembly GCF_042242935.1). Lineage (NCBI taxonomy): Eukaryota > Metazoa > Arthropoda > Insecta > Diptera > Tephritidae > Bactrocera > Bactrocera oleae. The sequence continues at coordinate 60,783,555 of NC_091539.1, forward strand.
TTCATCGAAAGCAATTTCGCAGTAATAACATTTATTGAGTGATTAAGAGTAAAAGCCACTCATATCGTTTACAAACGTAACTATTCATTAAGTTAGTTTGTGCATATGGTAAATATATTTAGGTTATGTAAATGAGCGTAACAAGTACTTCAACTAAAATCAGAATTGCATATGCTATGATGAATCAAATGCCCCTCAAATAAACAGATATATGGTATCAGTTAATTAAGTTTTACAAGTTATGTGATGCACATGTTAACGCACTAGAGCCCTGCAAAGCAAATATGTACATATGTACATTCTAGAAATGCTTTGTTGCAGCAGAGAGGCACTATTAATGACCTCTGAGAATCGTTATTCGCTAATTGGGGCGAGAAATTTATGTTACTGACAACTCTGACAGGTGCATGGTTTTTGCTTGCATCAGGGCAGAGGTAATAGTGCTGAGCGAAACGTATGAATACTGTTAGGGGAGTACAAGTGTTTACAAAACCTTTGAGCAACACGCTTCGCTTCTATATAAAATATTTATAATTTGAGTTATTTGAGGTTTATTCTTTAATGAGCATTTAAGATAAAAGCCTGGCTTTACAAAGGAATGTGCATAGCAGTCTAAGTGTGGTCCATCTAAGCTAAAGATAACTAAATATAATATCATAGTAATTTTCAAAACTGAGGCCAAGACTAAGTAGAAATTATGGGTTCCGCGAAGCAAAGGCATTGCTAAATAAAGCTGTACAAGTTTTTGACCTCATATTACGAACAGATTAGAGCCAATATTTGCCATTTTATAGTTGGAAAAGTCTAGTTTAACTGTAATCTTATTGTACTTACTTGTAATCCTCGGTTTCGTACGTGTGAAGAGGACAAGCCGAGTAGCATTTATGTTCGTGCATCACTAAATGATGCTCACAGCTGGTGCAATAGTCGGGACGATCTTGACACGAGGCGCAGTTGGCTTCGCATGGGACACAAGTTTTGTTGTCATAGTCTATGAATTGGTAATAGTGGAAAAATTAATTACTATTGATAAAATAATTTGTAACATCCTAATATTCTTGCCTAACGATGTATTAGAAAGTGGGTGTCTAGGTTTGAATTATAAAACTAGTCACTGATATAGCGGTCTTCTTAATAATAAATAAATACTACTTTTTTATCAATATTGATTTTGAGCTATATTCCATCATCTATACTGATGCTAATGTGGTTATGATGCTCATATTATATTCCATGCTTTTTCCTACTTACTTTCATAATATCCATCCGGGCAGACTTGCAGACATACAGCCAGATCAACGACATGCAAATGAGCTGGCGCACATGTCAGACAGCTATCTTGTCCAGCACCGGCGCAAGTTTCGCAGGACTCATGACAAGGCCAGCAAACGCCACCCTGATTGGGGAAGGAGCGCGGTGGACAGCGGCTAACACAGGTGCTGAAAGGTAAGGTAAAGAAATTATTGTATCAGTGTGTTAGGTATATTATTCTATATATATTCTACTCACTTATCCAGACGGTAGTGTTTGCAGGCGACACATTGCGTCGGACCACGTCCATAGCAACCCTGCGAATCACATTCGGGATCGCAATCATGCAATACTAGCTTGTTATTGGAGTCAGCCATGACATTCTGACGCTGAGGTGTGGGTATATTGTGACCATCTACGGTGGCGACCGCTTGCTCGGGATTCGAGCCAGCGCCGGTGAATAAATTTTGAAAGTTCAGATAACCAGCAAATTGATCGGCATTATAGTAGCCACCCTCGTTAGGCGGTTGACCTAAATCCGACTCAGTTGGATAGGTGTAGGGGTTAACGCCAGCCGAAATGCGCATCTGCTGCTGCATCAGATCGCTCTTCAAACGCATAGGCTGCACAGCGGTGCCATAGAAGATTAGTTGCCACTTGGAGAGTATGCCTGGTTGATTGACACGTCGACGTCCACCATTTATAACTTGTAGCGTCCAGCGACCTTCCGCTTTTTCACCCCAGAAGTGCACACTCAAGAAAGGCCAATCATCAAAGTTCGACTTCACAATATCACGTGGTCGCTCGGTTAACAGCGTGCTGGTAGTACCCATTGGCGAAGTAAGTAGGATGCGCAGATTACCACGTGGGAAGAAACGCAAGGTGATGCGACACTGCACATGCTCCAAATAGCGTACTTCATTGATCGTGCCCGCACAACCGTTCACATCCATGTGTGTGGCCAGCGTGTAACCGGGCGAATCCTCAATTTTACGGTCCTCATTATTTTCACGCGACTTGCAGATATGCTGCGGCGGTACAGTTGTCCATTGCTCGGCCAAACTAACCATAGCGCCAGCGTCCATCAGGCCATAACCGAACTTGTGGCTGTACTTTCTCTTGACACCATTCAAAATCCAACCACTCTCCTTCTCCAGTGGACTGGGACGTGAGGTGTAGACGACGAGGTATTGCATATCACGCCAGGTGAGATTCGGATTGGCTTCAAGTGCAAGCGCGCAGATGCCTGCTGCTAGTGGCGCAGAAGCGGAGGTTCCGGTGTGTTCGACAGTGCAAATATGATCGGGGCGTAGGCGACCATCCATATCAACGGTGGCAACGCTTTTGTCATGGCCAGGCGTGCCTGAGCTGTATGTGGTAGCGAGTGTGGAAGAGCATTCTTCCAGATACCAGGGTTTGTAACTGAAAATATGAGAGGCAGAGAGACAAAGAGAGAGAGAGAGAACAACATTATTAAAAAACATACTTGTAGTAATGAAGCAATACATATACAACGTCTACCAATAGGGATGACTTGATTTTGACAGCTCGTGGCGGCCATGTTTGTTCACAGATTTATGTGAAATTTTGTCAGTGTGTTCAGCAAGGCTTGCCACTTCATCATGTCACGTTTCACTTTGGTACAATGCTTGAAAATTACCCAAGATTATTACACAAATTCACGTTCTGCGAAATATTCACGAAATTCGCCTTCATCGAAAAATCATATCTTCAGATGAGTTCCATTTCTGGCTTCATCAACATACAAACGCTCTTTACGCGAACAAGTTCCAATAAGGTGTTTCACGTCTAAACATGAACATATTGCGTGCAAAGTTTGGCGACTTGTTAATTTCGAGAAATGGCTCAGTCAAATGGCCACCAAGTTCATGCCTTTAGATTATTTTCTTTGGGGTATGTTTAATCAAAGGCTTATGCCAATTCACCAGCAACGCTCGAGAGAGCTCGAAGACAACAACATTCAGTGCACGTCGTTCTTGTTGCTAGGCCCTGCATATGAGTTTATGAATATGATTTTTATAATGAGACAGCAGCTAAACTCAACTCACATATTTCTGTCAGAAGGGGTATGCCTATCATTTCCAAGACCAGTATCTAATATACTATTCATATTTAACTCAACATACCAATTTTAATAATAAAACTGAACGTTTTAAATATGCTACGATATTTTACGTCGACCCGTTGGAAATTCTTGTCTGCAAGGCGAAACTTTTAACAGTGGACTGCGAGTGTACGAATTCGGTATTGGTTCAAAACTCGGTGCCTAGTTTCAACTGGTTTCACATATTTCATATATTTTACTTCGTAGTATAGACTCGTTTGGATTTTAGTAAGTACGGAATGATAAAGAATGACAGTCGAAGACAAAACACAAGCAGTTAAGAATGGTATGGAACCAAGGCTAAGCCTAAGGTGATTCCACGAGCATGAATAAAGATTCTGATGTGACTTTAGTCTACCCTGTAAGTTAGTTAGACCCTAGCCAAAATTTTTTAGAAATTTCGAAAAGAGATCTTCACCTCTGTTGGTAATATCAAGCAGAAAAAGTCTTAACTGATATCCTGAACTGGTTTAAAATCATTTCAAACCTTGTCTATGCCAAGGAAATAGTGTACAACTTTTTAATTCTAGTGAGTTCGAAAAACCAATACCTTTTGAACTCACTTTGAATATTAATTTTTGAGCTCAAGAAGTTATGTCTGATAAATATTAATTTGCCTGAATGTTGTTGCGTTCACGGTAATTCGGACAGGCATAACATACATCCGTTAATCTAAAAAGACTTAAAATTCAAAATTCCCGCTATCTGATCAATGGGGCGCCTAAAAAAATGCACCACAACTGTTATTTATAATTTTGTTTATATCACAGGCGTTTTGTGCAATTTAGGTGAAACTTTAAAAATATACCGTTAAGCTCTTAATTGGCAATTAACAAGCACGCCTACAAAAATATCGCAATATAAGTTTATCGCACTTACTTTACGCAATTTTAGGTATGTAAATTATGCAATATCATTTTATTTAATATATTTTATATTAATAATGATATGGTTGAGGTTACAAGCACACACACACGCACACACTTGCATATGGCAATTTTCATTTTAAAATACCATAAAGCCGCTCATTAATTGCCAATTAAAAATGAAGCAAACGTAGTGACGTAAGCTATATGCTTAAATACGCCTAAAAGTAGGCCAGCACTCACGTAAGCACACTAATTTAGTGTCGCTACAGAGTGACAGCGCTTAAGCGACAATTTTAACCTCAAAACCAATCATTTTAAATAAGTATAAATGTGAAATGCTCACAAATATTGAATAAATATGCAAATTAGTGTCATTAAAAAATATAAAAAAAAAAACGAAATAATAACGTAGTGGTAAATAAATAATTTTGGCAATAGTTATGCGCCACCTCAGCGCAGTCAAATGGAAATTTCAAAGTTTCATTTAAATCATTTGGAGCAAAAGTTCATGCGCAAAATACACAAATACTTGCGAATAATTTTCATAAATTTCAAGCATGCGTTCAAAAAGTATTATGAATACATGTTTGGATATACATATGTAAACAGTTATTTAGCTTTGTTTTTTGTTTTTTGGGCGCTACAAATAGCAATTTTCATTTTGGTTATAATTGATTTTAGTTGCATATATGCTTGATTGCTCGAAAGCAACAACAACCTCAATACCACTAACAGCATTATTAAAATATTTTTTGTCGGAAATAAATAAATTGTTTAATTATAAAGTGTAGCGTTGTAAATATTTTACTATTTGCTGTGGTTCAAGCACCACATATTGCCCACAAATAAATCCATCCATATATATAATATCTACATAAAATTACAGTAAACTTATATTCGACTAGTGATGACTGTAGTCAGTCATGCCAATAATTCTAATATTCACATGTGTAATTATTCAGTTTTGTAACGAAATAAAAGTTATGCAATCTTTGGCATAATTTTTAGTATTTAAAGTTTATGATCAACAAACATGGATATCTACTATATGCAAGTGCTAATAAACAGTCTTGATTACTGTTTGCAATAATACTATAAGTAATAAAAGAGTAGAAATTCATATTAAATGAATTCGAGGTCAAAGTTATTTTATTTTATTTATTTTTATTTTAGCAGAAAACGTTCAAGCTATTTGTGAATCGAAATACCGAAATTTGCTTTGTATTTTGCTTAAATACATGGTTGTGCTTAAACTCATTCTCTGTTGAAATTGCAATGTCAAAACCAATCGCAAATCTTAGTTTTAATTTTCATCACAATCTCAATCACAACCACGATCTCAATTTCAATCTATATTTCATTCACAATCTTAATCCTAATTGAAATTTTAATTCCGCACTCATTCTCAATCTCAATCTCAACTTCAATCTTAATCTTAATCTCAACCACAATCATAATCGCAATCTTAATCTTAATTTCAATCTCAGTCTCAGTCTCAATCTCAGTTTCAATCTCAGTCTTAATCTCAATCTTAGTCCCAATTTAAAATTTAATCTCAATTGCAATCTCAATCTCAGTCTTCGTCTTAATCACAATCTCAATCTTAATCGCTTTTTCAATCTCTATCTCAATCCCAATGTCAATTTTAATCTCAAAAAGAATCTCAATCTCTATTTCAATCTAAATCTTAATCTCAATCTCAATGTCAACCTCAATTTCAATTACAATCTTAATCTCAATATCAATCTCAGTCTCAATCTCAGTTTCAATCTCAGTCTTAATCTCAGTCCCAATTTCAAACTCAATCCCAATTTCAATCTCAATTTCAATCTCAATCTCAGTCTCAGTCTTAATCACATCTTAATCGCTTTTTCAATCTCTATCTTAAGCCCAATGTCAATTTTAATCTCAAAAAGAATCTCAATCTCTATTTCAATCTCAATCTCAATGTCAACCTCAATTTCAATTGCAATCTTAATCTCAATCTCAGTTTCACTCTCAGTCTAAGTCCCAATCTCAGTCTCTATCTCAATCCCAACCTCTATCTCAATCTAAATCTCAATCCCAACCTCTATCTCAATCTAAATCTCAATCTTAATCTCAATCTGAATCACAATCTTTATTTCAATCTCAATCTTAATCTTAATCTTAACTCAATCTCAATGTCAACCTCAATCTCAATCACAATCTTAGTCCCAATCTCAATCACAATCTCAGTTGTAATTTCAATCACAATTTTAATCTCAGTCGGAATCACAATTTCCATCCCAAACTCAATTTCAGTCTCGATCTCAATTTCATCTTAAAGTTCCATATCATCCCTATATCTATCTGCATTTTATCTTTATATCCATCACACGATTTTCATCGTAATATCATCTGCCCCTTAACAGTACTATCTCCAAAAACACGCTTATTTACATGTTAATCTTTTAATATTCACACACAACAACACATTTGCCCACAAGCTCATTCGGCACGCTTCTCTTCACACCACCCCTTAATGTATACATATTCACAAACTTACCCGCCTTGTGTTGCACTCGAAATGGACAGTGTGAAAATTGAATTCGTATAGCCATCGCAATTGCACGAATCCGTATAGCGACCACCATTGCCCGAGGCCCAAACAAATATTGAACCTTTGCCTTGTCGCCCACTGGTGACGCCATAGATGAAAGCACGTCGCGCCAACGGCCCAGGTCCGTCAACAGTTGAGCCGTCGTCCTCGGGACCCCAAGAGGCACTGTAGATGTCAATATGTGATGGATTTAAGCTCAATGCCTGCGCCTCGACCACATCATTCACTTTGCCATCCAACATACGGACGCCTGCAAAAGGAAAGTGAGTGAGGAAATCAAATACAATAGTGAATGCCATCGGAAGCTAGGTTGATTTATAAAAGAAGATAAGCACAAATAAGGTATATGTGGTGGAGGAAGTTGAGTTAAATGCAACTGTTATATAAATTATATAAATACTATTCGGTCGCTCAGCCAAGTCAAGCATTTTCGCGTTGCAAAGGACTAACTCTGTAGTGCGCACAATAACTTCTTTATACATTACAATTAATGTAGTTTGTCTGTAGAGCCAGCTCGCACCATTAGTTTAATTTGTGCGCTAATAGATGATATTGCGGCAGCAACATGGCATGTGACAAGCTCTTTCTGTGCTTCAAATGGTTAAGAAATAAAGCACTGAGCCTCCATTAATGTAATTAATTAAGCCATATAAAATGTACTTGTTTTACTTACCGCCAATACTCGCATTATATGCCACGCCTACACCGCAATAGTTGTTAAAGGCAACCGCAGCCACTTCACCAGCACACCTGGTACCGTGTTTGTTATCTCCGTTATCTTGTGGCGTTGGATCCGAATCGTTACCGTTAATATCAAAAGATGCATCAGGGTCCTGAAAATACAAAAACGGTTTTAGCTTAGACCCATCTACATATTTTTGAATATATTTCATATCAATATTGCATACGAGTATAATATAATCGTTTCTGAGTTTTGGTACTTTAAGTAATCAATTAAAAAACTTTAGTTCTGCTAACTTAACATTATAGCGTAGATGAAAATTGGCGAAAGCGGCTTTTTAAGGCAATTTTTTAGAACAACAAATTTGTGGCATACCACAAGGAAGCTTTTTTAGTTAGTTTTGCCTTGACCACTGTTTTTTAAGACACGCTTTTTGAACTTTGCATTCATTTTATCAGAAATTCAGTCGATGCAACATAGATTGTTGGTTTAAGTAAGTTACTAAAATGTAAATGTAAAACAAGATAATCAGAATATTCATGATTCCTTATTTTCATCTCTGAAGCACAAGCTTTCAGGCATTTCTGCATAGCTCTTTCAAACAACTTTATCTCAAATTTGATTTATTCTAACAAGCATTAAACATATCTATTAACTATTTCGATAGAAAGTATATTGTCCAGCTGTCATTAAAAAGTATATGTATGTAGTTCTACGTTCCAACTAGGTACTACGGGAAAATATATATTTTTGGACTTCTTTCACAAGCCTACCTGTACCATATACATATAGCAATATTCTGTGCCTTTTAAGTTGATTTGAGTCTCCAACCTATGGGTTGTTATGAAAAAAGAGAATTAAAATTTTAACTATAAGAGCATCTATGTATTACAGATCCTATCTACTCGCTAAACAGATAGATAACAAAACGGGTATGAGTGACTATGAAAAAGCAATCATAAAAGAAATGGAATTGATATTCGCACACACACAACACGCACAATATCTGAACTATAATCGATTATTTGGGTTTTAAAATAAAAAGCGATAAGAGATTGCAACGGGTAATGGGTGGGTGTAAAGCAGGCATAACCGCTCTTTCTCCCTCATTATTTGTGCTCAGCTGTAAATATGTTTTTAGCGTTGGCGCTAAAATTTATTTACGAAATCATTTGGGAAATCAACGAAATGAATTTCTCCTCGCACTTTCAATACAGCGAGACGCCATTTGTTTCAACTGCGCTATGAGAGTGTCTATTTATGTGTGTGGGTGTGTGCTTATTGGTACCTTTCTGTGCGCCATTTTATAATGTTTCCTATTTTGATGATTTTTTTTTTATTTTGCCAAGCTCCGCCATATTTCCTTTGTCATTTTTTGCTGTTTCAGATAAAAATTTTGTGCGCGCGAATAACTATAGCGTTCCGCTTTTGCGTTTAGATATATATTTGGTGTGTGAATAGGTGAGTATTCACCGTCAAATGTGTAGGTATTACGGTTATTGCCGCTGGCGGTTTGGCAATAATTTTAAAAACAATCAACTTTTGAATTGTATGGGTCATTTATATTGTGGTAGTAAGCAAAGATGAGGTCTGTGTTAACAAAAAGATGCAAAAAAGAATGGAAGAGAAAGGCAGCAGTAACTAAAATTTAATCATGAGAGTGTGTTGGTGCATTGGCAAAATGGCGCAGAGCACAGCTGCAACACTTTGCAATCCCACACTTAATCATCTTTACATTTCGCTCTTTAAATGATTGTTTTTCATTACGATTTCAGGCTCTCTGGGATTTGCGAAAATTTCTACTTTGTTAAAACAATAGTTAATTTCAGTTGTTGTCGAATTGCAATATAAAATTTCTGCAAGCAGTTAATGTGGCTGATTCTAAATTTTTGCCACTGTATGGTATAAAAGAACTAAAGAATTGTAACTAAGCTTTTAATTAAAACACACAATGAGTATGCTAGCTCATAGCGGCGCGCGGAGTTGTATCTGGCGGAGTTACCGATTACATTGCATTAGGTTAGAATACTAATTGTACGAAAAAAGTTTATGATAACAATCAACAGAAACACTAACTTAATAAAATGAATTAAACTGAAGATCATCCCGGGTTTATAAGCTGTCTCTAAAGTCTCTGGGATTAGTGACTCCGTAACTGAAGTCTGTATTCTTGCATCACTATAGATCGAAGGTGTCCAGCAAATAACTCAATCAGCAACATTTGAAGCACAGTAATGTCACTGTGACATAACTTATCTCCATCAACTACTTTACTTTTGAATGAATAATATTCCAAATAAAGCAAAAAAGTGCTAATTAAGTTAAAAAAAAGCGGTGAAAGTATTCACATTTAAATAGAGTTATATCTAAGTATATGTAAGTATATACAAATTTCTACTTTGTTGTTATTTTAGTATAAATATATTTTCAGTTCCAACTATTTTTTGTTACTGGAGAAATTTTTGTGAGTTTGACTGTCACCTTCTTCTGGCTTTTTTAAGGATAGTTTGCTAAGCATCTTTTCTCTGGCTTTTTTCAGTACACGATTCACACTTTTTCATTTCATTAGTAAGTCTTGCCATAAATTCTGTTAAAAAGTTTACAATGTATAAAGCGAGGTCAAATTCGAAAGGGCCGTGAAGTTATAACTGGAGCAAAAGTGTACCAGTAGCATAATTTAGAAGCCATGGTTAAGCAATTAGGCAATACTCTCTGCAATGGAGATCATTTGAACTTCTAGCAAAAATCTGTTCCAGCACACAAGCCAAAAACCACCCAGCAAAAGTAATATTCCTGGTTTCATAACTGCAGATGATTGACCGTCTGGAAGTCCAAATATGAATCTATTGAACAGTTTGTGGTCTGAGGTGGAGAACATGGCCTGTCGAATACTCCACAAAAATTTAGATAGTCTCAAAAAACTTTGGTTCAAGTAGCGTCGGGCTTGCTACTACTGATCAATGGCAGCATCGTTTGAGGGCTTGTGTAAAAGCAAATGATAACTATTTCGTACAAAATTTTGTACATCGCCAATTTAGTATATGCGTTTTTAGAAAAAAATTAGTTTAATATTTATAGCGGCGTGAACTTGTAACATAACTTATGGCAAGACTAGGTAGAATATTTGAGAAGCGAATATTATTAGAAATAGAAGCATGATTGTTAATAATGCTCACAACTCAATAATTTCCCTATAGAAAAGTAATTTTTTAAAGCTTAACCTGACGTTTGGTGTAAAATTTATAAAGTTTTTTTTAAAGGAAATGAAGACGAATATTTTGAACGAGTGAAAATTAAAGAATAATTGATTAAATTCAACATTTTCTAGGCCTCTTGACTGATTTGAAGGGTTAATCGAATTTTTCAAAGTCACTTAATTTTAATAACTTTTTCAAAGAAAGTATCAAAACCATTGAGTTATATGTAGGGCAATCATTAATTGTTTGTTTATTTAAATTTAAAACAGAATATAGGCTGTGCAGGTAGTTGGCTGTAGGTCTGTCATCATTTAGGAGCTCAAAGACCCGAAAATATTATTTTCCAATTGCGACTATTCAACAAAACTTTTTCTTTTTTAATTTTATTCACAAAGTTTCAAAAACCGATTAAGAATTTACCAATAATCTGAAGACAAAATTGTTTATTGTTTTCTGCAATCATCTTTATCAAAAATCATCTTCATCTTTGTATGGATAATCTTGTCTGAAAAGTACTATCCAAATATAAAGTTAATCTAAAAGAACTGAGCGAGTTATATTTCTGAACATGACGTAAATAGTTGAAGAGTTTTAAGAAAACTTTGATATAGCTTCGACCGTACAACAGTTGGTTTTGAACGGGATTGAAATGCAAAACCTTTAGTTTGAAAATAAAATTAAAAAACCCAAAAACTTGGTTATTTAAATTTTTCACATACATTTTGAGGTTATGTGGAAAAGAAGTTAATACAACAGTTATAGATCTTTTGATTACCTACAACTTTGCCATATAAGTTATTTCTATAGGACTCCCAGTTTTGCCGAAAATCAAGGTAAACTGTTTCGGCATTGGTCTAATACCCCTAAGGTTTTGTTTGAAAATAGGCAAGTTCAATCTTATAACGTTCTTAGTTTAAAAAATATTTAATTGATAATCTATTAGTTTATTTTACAGTCAATGCTATAGGAAAACATGCGATATATGTTATAAAAATTAGATTAATGACCACAACTACCTACAGCGAATTATTAGAATTGGATGTGTGTAACAGTCTCAGTATAGTATGGTATCAAACAGAGCGTGAGAGAAATACACGACAGCAATATACTGACATATACGGCATAAAGCTTGACTTAGAGTATGCGAGCATATCTCGAATATTAGTATATATTATAATAAAAGTTGGTAAGTATTGTACCCTTTCATAGGATGTTTTACTGCTGTCCATAATCATTTTTAGTTTTATTTCTTACTCGAACTTAATCCTTCCCACTTGCTTTCTTTTTTATCTTCTTTTGGTTTAAAGTTTTTTAGAAAAATAGAAAATGAGGAAACCAAAGAAAAGCTTGATTTTACAATCAACAAAGGCTTAAGGTAAATCATATTTCCATACGAAATGTGTACTATTTACTATTTTATATTGCATAAAATTTGACACAATGATATCAACACTCATGCTCATTCATAAGTATCTGCTGAATTTAAACCCTTTCACTAGTCAATAATAACAATAACATTTAACAGACCATCAACAATGCATACTTATTTTGTGCACTTTGTGTATTTCAAAAATGTCAAAAGAAATCAAAATAAACAACAATTTTGCAAACAAAAAAAAAAATAAAAAATTAGGCAGCAAAAAATATCATTTATTCACTCGATGTGATTTTCGAATATTTCCAATCCGATTGAATTACTTTTCAATCACATTCTTTGGAATTTATGTTTTGTGCTCTTTTGTGTTGCCTATTCTTCTGCCTTTGTGATACCATTATCCGATTTGCAGTTAAATATTATTATACATTATTACTCATAACCGAGTTGCAAATAAACGAGAGCAAGCAAACGGCCGACGTAATTCGATAGCACCAAAAATATTTTCACTAAATGGCAGTTTACACACGGACTCTTTTATAACCCAAAACGGTTTATTGTAAGCGAAGGGACGACGAGGAAAGCCGAAGAGACCGAGCTACTTATGCTCGGGTGGCACGCACGTGTTCTTTTTCATAACAGTTCGCTGCTAAGCAATTCAGCATTCCTTTTCATTTTGAAATTCTTTTTATGGTTGCAATAACGCTCGGTTTCAAATATATATATACGATAAATTAGGAAATTTGAATTTCGTTATCTACTTTTTTTATGTAATAAGCAAATATGTATGGGTAAAATAATAAACATATTTTAAAAAATTGTGAATAAGGAGAAAATTAAGATACTCAAAAATATTAATTTTGAATTTTTAATAACAGTTAGCGGTATTAAATGTAATAATATATACAGAAATGATTTCTACAATAATAAAACTGGAGTTACATTTACATTTTTATATTTACATAAAATATTAAGATGCTACCATATTTATTTATGACAGAATGACAGACAAACTCGATTCGAATTGCTAGACTCTTGTTGCTCGTGTGAACGTACAGAGTGACACCAAAACGAGAATTTGCGGATAATTAACGACAACAGAGTCCCCATGTAAACGCAGTATAAGCTGACCGATAAACGAAAAAGCTATGATTAGAGGGCTGCAGGGGCAGAGAGCGACATAGAGACAAAGAAAGAAAGAAAGAAAGAAATAGTGTAGTTATACCTGAAAAATAAAAAAATTACTGTACAAGGCTGGCAAATGAGCTGCGTAACTGATTGGAAATCACGTGATTTGCTCGCAAAAGTCGACATTTATAACTAAGAAGCAGTGCAGGAGTAAACACACACAAACACACTCATAAAAGAATTGAGTTGCAAAGAAATACGGACAGTAGCGGGAGACAAGAAGGTAAGCTGGCACAGCAGGAGCACTAAAACAAAATGTAATGTTAAGCAGATGATGCGACACGCTGCTTCGTATTTTTGCATTTGTAAATACATATATGTATATGTGTATGCTTTGGGTTTCTGTGAATACGCTTTAATGCCTAGAAGTAGGCCAGCTTGTTGGTTGTCTCTTTGAACCCTTCGACATCTTGCAAACAATATTCTTACACGGCTGACTTAAATGAAGGCAAGCCAAGCAAAATGCTGTAAAATAAATAAAATTAAAATGAAAAGCCTGCAAGCAAGTAAGACTAGACTGGCCACAAAACCACAATTCTGCAAATGACATTTGAAAATATGCCAAACAAGTTGATGAAGACGGTGCTGATGGCTGCGGTTAACGATGTTCAATTTAAACTGAGACAACAGAACTGTATATTGGGGGCGTTTGAAAAGGAGCAGAAACTAAAATATTGCCATTGGTGATAATAACGACAATTTTTTATTTGTGTGTGTTTATTTCGTGGTTTATTTTCGAGAAAAACTTGTTGGTTAAAAGAAATATTTTGTGAAGATGCAAAAAGCGCTGTTTTCGTTTTTATCATCCGTCGATATGCTTAGCAGCAAAGCTTCTACCGTAGAAACGAAATTGAAAAGCCTCGAAAAGGCGATTAGTATTGACTACTTGTTGACTTTATTTGGCTATTTTTTTAATTAGTGCTTTAGCTATATATAAATAGGAAATAAAATCGCTTCTCCTTAGATATATCTTACTGCTTACAATGGTCTATGGTATTATGTAGCTTTTTATATTGAAAGGATTCCCCTTTTTAACCAAAACTTCATATCTCCCCCTCAAAACAGACCCTTTAAATTTAATAAAATAGTGCTTTTAATTAAGAGATTACAGAAAAAAGCAATTGCTTTAATTTTTCTATTGAGCTAAAATGCGTTTGAGAAGTCTTAGTGTCATTTTTTCATTAATTGATTGTAATTTATGTTTATTACGAATTTTTATAAGAAAATTTTCCAATCTACAGTGAGTGGTTACGGATACTCAGCTTACTTACTATACTTAAAAGTTTATTAAAAGCTTCTTTATAATTGGAATTTAATTATAAAAGTCTGCCGAATTTTAATTATAATAATCATATAATAAATAGAATGCAATGCATTCAAAATAACTCCTACTTCGGTTTCCGGTCTTACGGCAGTACAATATATTGCTATTGCGCCAAAATGTAGGCAATGTTTTCTATAAAAATTTGTATATAGTAAAAAGAAGCCCTCATAGAAACTGATTATTACAATTATTGAAATGTTTAATGGAAGTAAAAACATCAAGTCAAAAAAAAAAAACAAAACAAAAATTAAATTGAGACTGTTTGGAGCATATATGTGCTCAATTCACAATAATAGAGAACTATCGAACTAATTGTAATTGGCAGGAAACACAATTGTGTCAGCATTTTAATAACATTGATCCATTCAATGATTAAAAGCACGCACTGAGAGCAGTTTCTTTGCTGTATATATCTCCTAAAACACTCCACCCTTCTTCGATGAATCTAGTAAAGAACAAATTAGCTAGTCATTCGAAAGTCTCCGATACTAGCGCCATGTTTTCCTTTCTGTTTTACTTTGTATACTTTACTTTAATTACTTAAATATTATGTAATTTTTTTTTTCAAATAACAAAAACAAATCTAGTCAACTTTTCACAAATCTTTCCAAACTGATTAGTAGTATACAAAGTTGCTTTATACTTCGACAACTTTCTTGCATTAGGAACTTCAGCGATTTTATATTTTTAAAGAGAAATTTATGAAACAATTTAACAAAATTAAAAGAAAAAAAATATTATTTATTTTCGAATATGAAACTGTTCCATTACAAAATCATAAATAAATCCGCAACTGTAAAACCGTAGGTCACTAAGCAACGAAGAGTAAATTTTTCTGAGCGCTATAGCAAACACGATCATAATAAGATAAGGATAAACCGAATGCCACATGTAAATGCCGCAACTTTCACCATTTATATGCAAATATAGAAATATGAGCAACGGCAGGTCGAGAGATAACCAGTTTGTATGTACAAAAATACAAACAAATAAATAAGTACAAGAAATGGAAAGAAATTTGTGCAACCAAAGCGATTATATCGCCAGCGAGACAGCCTAGAACGTAAATAAATAGGCGATTATGCGAAACAAAGTGCGGCGATTATGCGGCGGACGTGAGATACATGTACTCCCATGCATTACCAAGGCCCAAAAGTCACTTGTAAATTTAACATCAAGTAGACATGCAAGTTTAGAATGACTAAAGCCAGTAGAAAAGTGAAATTTCAGCTGAGTACAAACAAAATACAAAAGTAGTTAAGCTTTAAAAGGCATTTATTGCAAAAGTTGCGCATACGCCCTGTAGCGCCTATGGCCGATGTATAGCGTTGCGTGGCGCAACCACTTGCCGCTTTAGCGTAAGCAAATCTGTTTTTGATTTAGATTCAAAGCGAATTAAGTTCTTAGACTTTTTCAATTATTGTCTGCCATTACAAGTATATTGCCAAAGTTTGCGGCTCGGCCTTTGTAAATGCTCGAAAGACTTAAAGTTTAATCTCAAAATATAATTTGCCATAGCATTTATGTACACATTGCATACAGTTGTAGAATTATAAATATACACCATTGTAAATATATATATGTGTAAGCAAATATCTATAATTGTTTAGGTACTTACATAATTTTGTGCAAGGTCAGGATGATTCGTTTGTATGCCATCATCGAGTATGGAAACAACAACGCCTTTGCCGGTGTAGCCTTTCTGCCAGGCGGGCCCAATATTCATATCGAGACCATCTTTGGCGCCACCATTCTGTGGAGTGCGGTGATTGATGTTGTTTGTTGGTTGTTTTTGTGTTTTTTGTTTTTTTCGTTTTTTGTTGTGCCGTCATTTGAATTGAAATTTTCGTTTGCAAATAGCAATATATTTGCGGGCCATATGTAAATAAAATGTGGCCATGCATAAAAGAGAGGGGGAGAGAGAGAATAAGAAATAGAAATTTATATTATAATAACGGTATAAGAATTGTAATTTTTATATATTGCATATAGGTATGTAACATGCACTTTTACCATATTTTTCTAAAATAAAGAGGAAGTTAATATATGCAGCAAAGCTTTAAAATATTATACCATTTAGTATAAGCATACTTTTTTCTACGCTATTAGTATTATGTTTAAAAATAATTTTGGAATTTAAATATATTTACTCTATGCAAAAATACTTTAATTTTTAAACGTGTTTCGAATAACCTAACAATGCTTACAAAATATTAGTAAATATATTTTTACTACGAAGCAATAAAATAAATTGCAAAAAAAAAAATTAAATAGTCCATAAACAAGCAATATGTTATGTTAGAGATAGTTTTGTCCATTTTTGAGTTTAATGAGTCCTCGTAAGATATATTATTCAAGCTCGAGCAAACTTCTTCTCAATTGTGCTTTGCTAAGTTCGCCTGAGCTTGAATGAAAGGATTTAAAAAATTTTTTGAATACTTGTCCATATTTAAAAAAAATCTGGCCTTTATTGAGCATAATTTTCTCCACAAGAAGCTGCTCATTTATCGGAACCGACATCGGACTACTATATATATACTATACTGAGCTAATCAAGCTCTTGTATGGACTTTATTTTATGATATATCTTTATGAAGTAATTGCTCAGATCGGCTACTATATAAACTGACTGATCAAAATATAATTCTTGTAGGGAAACTTTTTTAATTTTTTTTATATAGCCTACATTTAGCCGAATTCTACTTTCCCTAAGGATTGCAGTAAAGGATTTGAAGCTTTTAAAGTTCAATAATTGGTATTTTGTTTAGGGTATTAAATGTGTTTCTTCGAGTTCCCAGATTGTGATCAAAGTCAGATTCGGCCAAAGAGAATGTTGCTCAGTCTTTCACTTATTATTAGTTATTAAAAGTATGTGAGTTCCAAAACTTTCCAATTATATTTTTTCAGATTTGATATTTTAAACTTTCATGAGATATTTCAAAAATTTTAATAATTTGAAGATATGTCAAATAAATTAAGACACTTATCAAGGCAATGCTATGCTAATGCTATGCCTACATTTTGGCGCAATTAATAATAGAAGGTAGATCACTTTCAACTAATTTTTTATTTTTATTTCTAAACGATCTGTACATGTAAGATAATAAGGGTTTCAAGTACAAACGAACTTCAGCGAAAAATATTTTACACTAGGCTCATACTTTTTAAGCAATATATTCATGAAATTTCTGTGGCTTTTGCTTGTTTGGGTTCCTCAAAATGTTGAATAATATTCTTGGCAAAACTGCAGAGCACTGCATTTTTAATAGTAGCTGAAAAAGAATCTAAGTATAAAATCAGGGAACATTTTCGGCATGAAATATGCAACGCAATCAAAGCTTGTTGTATTTCTTTTCAATCGCTCGCAGCAACTTAACTCGACAATCATAAATGCATTCATGCTTCGTCTTCCTCGTATATGTTGCTTGACCGAAAAATGAAGACAGACAATCGCGTAAAATGTACCTTAATGCCAGTGCCATACTTTTCGCACAAACTGTCATGAACATTTTAATAAACGAGTATAAATAATTTTTGTGTATTCCCTTTTAGCGCTTTCGTCTTCAGAGCTTACTTTCGCTCTTGCAACTAGCTACTGGTTTTCTACGTCTGCTTATTTGTGCGGCTTAAGCATATAAATCTTAGTGCAGAGTAATGCCTGCGGGTGAACTTGCCATTTACTGTGGGTAACCGCACAACTAAAAGTAGCGAGCTTCTTTTTTCTACTATTTCCAGCACTTTCTCACAGTTTTGCACACTTTTTCTCTCGGTTAAAACTTTGCAAGCGCCTGACGGCAAGGATAATATGACAAGATCCTCACAACAAAGCGCTGGTCTTTCTTTGCTCCTCGGCAGCGCTATTGTGAATTTTCATGGCTCTGCTTGGCGGACTTGTTTGCCTGTTTGCTACCTTGGGTTGGCTTTCTTCTTCGCCTGCGCACGCTTTTGTCACTTGCAACGTGTGCAGTTGGTGCATGTGTGCTTGTTGTTGTGCCTGCTCTTGCTGCATTGTGGGCATTGTCAAGTTGGTTTACCTTCTTGGTGTAAAACTACAACTTAGCCACGCGTATCATCGTCGTGTCCTTGTCGAGGGAAGGGGAGATTGCATTTGCTCGCAATCTTTATTTATATTTCGTTATTTACCTTTTCTTGGCCCTCAACTGAAGCTTCTGATTTATTCTTATTCTTTGTGCATTTATTTTTCATCGCTTTGTGTGTGTGTGTGTCTGGGTTGTATGAGTGAAATGTTGTTGGTTTAGCTTTGTTTGGCTGTTGGTTTAGTGGCATTGTCAAATCGAAAATCCAATAAATCTGATGAATGCAAGAGCAACTTTCCAAGGCTTTAGTTGCCTTTGAGGTGTCGAGAGGATGAGTAAGAATTACGTGAGCAATAAGTTGGTGGTAAAGGCGTATAACATTTATTGGTGTAGCATGGCTGGGAAGTTTGAGTTAGTTTTATGAGGAAATTGTTGTAATGAAATGAAATCAAATAAAATATATTAAAATAAAATAAAATAATATAAAATAAAATAAAATAAAACAAAATAAAATAAAATAAAACATAATAAAATAAAATAAAATAAAATAAAATAAAATAAAACAAAATAAAATAATATAAAATAAAATAAAATAAAATAAAACATAAAAATAATAAAATAAAAGAAAATAAAATAAAACAAAATAAAATAAAATAAAACAAAATAAAATAAAATAAAACATAATAAAATAAAATAAAACATAATAAAATAAAATAAAATAAAATAAAATAAAATAAAACAAAATAAAATAATATAAAATAAAATAAAATAAAATAAAACATAAAAATAATAAAATAAAAGAAAATAAAATAAAATAAAACAAAATAAAATAAATTAAAAGAAAAAAATAAAATAAAATAGAGTATTAAAAATAAAGAATACAAAAAAAAAAAATTAATTAAAATACTGTCACATTAATAAAAATTAACTTAAAATAAAGTGATATAAACTGAATCAATAAATTTAATAAAAATATTAAATATTTAATGTATTTAAATTAAAATTTAATAAAATAAAATAAATGAAATACATATTTCTTCAACTCCGAAGGATATAGATTTATATTACTGTATATATTACCAAGATAATTTACTTCAAGAACCAAACTGAAAATAAAATAAAAAGCAAGCTAAACACACTACCCAAACAAAGTTAAGAATAAAAGAGATATGTTGTTAGGAGTTTACTGTACTTAACTAACAGGTGGGGTAAACTTTGCTTTACTAACGAATAAAAATTAAAATAATTAAACCAAGACAAAACATATGAGGTTATTCATTTTGACTACTTGAAGCGCCGAATTTTAAGCAATTTCTTTTTTTACAACTATTGCAGTTTATATACATTCAACTTAAAATATGTTGCCTTTATTTTGGGTGTGTTAAAAACCAATCGTAAATAATGCCAATAAATAAGTGATGCATTGCTGGGACTTACACCATACTTACACTTGTATTTACTATGTACATAGGGAAGAGTTTCAACCAAATAAAAACAATACCAAATTAACCTTAACATTTCCGCCATTATGCCACCAAGTACATCCCGATAGGGTGAGGATTGAATTTAAAAATAATAAAATAAAACAAAATTTCTTACATACTTCACTCACCAAGTACCACTGTTCCTTGAATAAAGGATCAGGAAAGATGTTATGCGATGTGGCAGCGCGATATTGAATGCGTGGAGCGCGTGACAACAAAGCCGAGCTGCTGCGCGCCGACGCTGTTGGGTGATATGCTAGACGGGAGCCTGGTGCGTTGATAAAACCTGCACCGGGTCTTATCACATCGTAAGGGCTGTAGCCCGGTAGGCTGGTATAGGAACCATCACGTTTTTTGCGTAATTTTTCATGCTGTTGCTGCATCCATCGGACCTGAAATAAATTTACGGGTAAAATTTTTTTTTATTTTCGACTAAGGAAAAATTAAAAAAATGATTAAGGTGTATTAAAGTGTTTATTAAGCAAGTAAAATAGAAAGTATTTGAACCACAATAAGATTTGTTTTTATCACTTTTAGTAATAAAGCGCCTAATTGTAGGCAACACTTTTTTCTTAATGTAAATTTTGAATGCAATTTCGTTAAGAAATGCTTTAAGTACTCACCTCGGGTTCGAAATTTAAGGCGCTATGGTGTTCGCTACTGATACGCAAAGAACGTTTAGCGACACGACGATGGTGGAAGAGATAGTAGTCTTTTAGGGAACCAACCTGCAAATAATATAAAAAATTATTAAAATATTTGCTTATATTTAAAAAAAATTTATTTAATTATTAAAAAGTGGCAATTACTAGTATTTTATAGTATTTGTTCGAACTCAAAAATTAAGTATTATTGAAAATTATTATTATTGTTTCAAAATAGTTTTTGATTGCCCGTAAAATAAATGGCATTTTTGCTACATTGAATTATGTCAAATGGAATAATGGTGTTAAGAGATTATAATAATTTTTAAAACTTGAATATACTTAAAAAACTTAATATATGTATCTCTATACATAGTATAAGACGTACATAAAAAGTTTTTATTTATTTTTTTTAAAACAAAGTAGTAAAATTTTTTTCAATTCAATTCCACACAAATTATTCTCTAAATGTTCTGAATGTTACTTCTCGAAATTCAGCAGTCGACCACAGCAACTGCACAATATTTCTAAATCCCATGCACTCATAGTCAATTTTAGTCACTCATACGCCATGTGGTCACCCCGAAACAAATTGCCAATAGCATAACTGTGTATGTGCGCCGTTGAATAAAAATCACTTGCATACCCTTGGGCGTGTAATGAAAAGTTTTTGAACGAGTGAATGCAGAAGAAATGAGAAATCAAAAATCAGAAAATCGAAATCTGAACGTACCATGGAGAAATGTTTTTTCTGCCACTAACAAGATGTTTATTACTTTTGCTTACCGTTAGAGTGGTTTACTTCGAAATTTACTCGGCTTGAGCGGCGGCACATGAGTATTTACTACGCAAGTGTGTGTGTAAGTGTGCAACTGAATATGTTTGTTGTTGTTGTTTTTTACTTTCAAGTTTATTTCTACTCTTTTAGATATGTTGTGGAAATTCCCAGAAGCATGCGGTGGCCAAATGCCTGAAGTAGCATTTTGATTGGCAAACACTCGGAGCAAAAGTGCTGAGTCGAATGGTCAATGAAGGAGTTGTTCAAGGTAAAAGAAAATAGCATTTGTGTATTTATAGAGTGACGTGTGTGCAACTAATAGTTGAATTTAATTTTAGAGCAATTCACTAGACAATTCCTGGTTGGAAGGAAGAAAATTAGTGTGAGGTAAAGTAGAAGTAAAGTGAAGCTGGAGTGGAGCGTATGATAAAATACGAGGAGACTGAGAGATATTTAAGGAGTCCGTATGTATGAAAGAATGGTAAGACGTGATTAGAAGTACTCTTTTTCCATCTAAATGGCTAAAAATCTCGCAAAGTATATAAATATTTTTTTACTGGCAAAGTATTGAGGAGACAGAGAAATATTTTTGGAGTTTATATACATGGTAAAGGCATAAGATGCAACTTAAAAAATTTTATTTGTTATAATTCTTCAAAATTTCTCCAATTTTTTTTTATTAAATTATTTTTCCAATTTTGGTATATTTTCTCATCGAAAAATTTCAAGCTCAAACATAATAAAAAGACTTTTTCACTGGAGGTGAAATTTACACAAGAAATTTGAAATTTAAATAAACTTCAAAATTTTCACATTTGAGTGCATATTTACCAACACCCAAACACACATGCGCATAGTTTAAACAAACACTGCTGTTTACCGTAAATTTTTACACACGTTCCTAGCCCGCATGCTGGGAAATTCTCAAATAATTTGCTATTGAAAATTGCATCACGTTGCACAAACGCCAAGAAAATGCATGCACCAAAACTGTAAATTGGCTGTGACAGCACACACATGCCTGAACTTTCTTCTCCACGCACACATACGTATATACTCATAAGCATGTGTGGATGCATGTGAGCGCCATCAATAGACACCAAATATTTGTTCGCGAGTTTTTGATTGCGGTATTTGAAGTATTCTCAAGCAATGCACAGCGCTTTTGTTCGTAACTGTGAAGCGAGAAAGAGAAAATGATGATTTCCTAAAAGCAGCAAGTTTTACAAGTAGGGGAAGGAATGCAGGCATGGTGGAAATTAGAAAAAATATATTTGAGATGTTTGAATAACCCGGTAGGGAGTATCGATGGATAACTATGATTTTGAGAAGATTATTACCTTTAGCAGGAAATATTTATTGAAACAAATATTGTAAAAAAATTTTATAAATATTTTTATTTAGGGTTGCCAAGTAGTTTTGGGAGAAAATTTTGTTATAATTATAAAAAAAATTTATTAAAAAGTGTTTAAGTAATTGAAATTTTTGCAATTTTATGGCGATATAATTGAATGGAGCTGCCAGATTTTATGTAAAAATAGGGTTGCCGCCTACAAGTGATTTTAAAATCTATTAATTGTTATCACATGAAATTACTTAATAGCTGAAATAGTTTTCTGCACAACTTTTATCAATTAAAAACTTATCAGTGTTGCCACCTTTTTAAACTTAAAAAATTATATATTGCAATATTTGTAAATAAGCGGTTTCTACTTATGTAAAGATAAGGTCTTCCATGAAACTAATAAATATATCTGGTTTAGATATATATACATTTTCAGTAATGAAAAATAATTGTACAAGTACATGGTAACCAAGTGAAAAAATATGTATAACAATTCCAAAAAAAACAACACGCATGCAAAAAGTTATACTTGTAAAATGATAAATAAAATATGTGTGAAATCTTGCTGTTGGTATGAAAAAATAAAATTTAGAGTTGCCACCGAACTAGTAAAACCAAAAAAATTTATATATTCATGAAGTGCCGAAAATATGCAGTAGCATATCCTTAAGGATTAAAACAAATTTTTCAAGGCTACCATCCATCCAGTAAAAAACCAAAAAGTGAGTAACTTAGCTAAACCTTTTCTTCAGAAATAGGTATAATACAAATCTCAATTTAAATGTGGCAAAAATGTAGATACTATTAAATCTACACATATTAATCCTTAATACCATACATTTTTTATTTATGAAACAGTTCCTAATTATATTTATGAAATAATAAATAATATATGTGTGAAATATAGATTTTGAGACTAAAAGTATTTTTTAGAGTTGCCATCGATTTAAAAAAAAAATGAAAATATTTTGCTAAAGCCCAACGTGTAAAAATAGCTCTAGAAAAGCGTTTAAGGACTAAAGACAATTTTTCAGGGTTGCCTTGTATCATGTAAAACACTGAAAATGGCATTACTTAGTATTTCTATACCTTCACTGCAGGGCAAAACACGCAATATAAATAAATTTACATATATTAATTTTATAGCCATAATTTTTAATTTTTAATATTTTTTAGGAGAATAATATATATTATATATACTTATATTAATTTTTTGCAATATGATTGTGCTAGCATCTTTTACGATTTCTTTAGGCAACTTACTCTACTTTCAAAATAAAACTTTGCTTTCCGCACAATCTAAAAGATCTAAGAATTATACACGAAAGACTAACGCAACTATTAAATTAATTTTTCACCAGTTTGTGACTCAAGTTTGTGACTCACTTCTGTATTTGCTTTGGCTTATAATTTGGCATTGCACGCTTTTCGAAGACATTTCGAATTGTACACATAAACACTATGTTTAATTATAAAACAATATATACATATTTACATACTTCACGTTTAAGCCAAGCTTTCTCACAGAATTTGCGCATACACTCAAACTAGTCTAATTTATGGCCAATTTTCCGAGTGACAAGTGCAAAGGCTTGGTGCTTTGAACGCAGAAACAACATTTTGTTGATCACCCACCACAAACACAACATGCATATTCACACTTAAATATTCTATATAATGATCAAAATTATTTGCGCCGGAAATGCAATGGTTCACTGGCAGGAGGTCAGTCGTTGTGTTGAAAATCATAACAGTATTTATGAAAATAATAAATTTGCATATAAAGTAAATTAAATACAAATACACTGGCCGACCGCAATAACAGCAAACTGCAATACTCTTTACACATACATACATAATACAAGCAAATGAATTTATGCAGAAACAACGTCAGCTGAAAGCAGCTTATTTATAACGGTTGTTCCGAGTGAAATTTATGGTTTTATTGTAGCATAAATTTTAATTGAAATTTGCGCAAAATGTGTGAAAACCAAGTGCATCAAATGAGTGATTACTACTTAGTTTCAATGTTTGACAAGAAACGATTGCCCCGAAAAGTATGCAACATTAATTAAAGGCAGTCGGATTAAAGCCAATGTAAGTTATATTTACATTGTATGCAAATTTGTGGTCAAGAAAAGTGGTCGACATGTCTCTGTGGTTGTTGTGAGTGTGTGCAGCACATGTGCAGTTTAATTTGGTTGCAATTAAGCTGCTTTAAATTTCAATATTATTTACACGCATACACATATGTATATGGTATATTTTTACAAGCTTAGTAAGCAATGTAAATCAACGCTCAGCATTCATGCATACGTAAGTGAAATCAGAAAAGGTTTCCTTGCGGGAATTGCTGCAGTTTGCTAATCATTTAAAAGCTTCTGAGGCATTGCTGCTTGCCACATGTTTAGTACTAACAATCTAAGAGAGCTTAATAAGCCATTTGCATTTCTACCTTTTCATTAGCCACTGACAGTTATTTGTATAATTTCACATGCTTGTATATAATATATACTTCTATTAAACATAGCTATTAAACATATGTGGCAATAGTTTTTAAACACATCGAACTAACATCACCTGACGACTGAAAATATATTAATTAAAACTACTTACTCTTGCCAAAAATTCTGTTACAAAGCTTACAATACATACAACGAGGTAAAAATCGCAGAAAAAAAGCTGCAGAAAGTGAAATGATCGTCTCCGCGTGGTTCAAACTAATTTATTTACAAAACTTCGCAGAAATCCCCTTAGAAAATAGATTATTATCTCAAGGGAGATGGATATATCGCCCAGATCAATGTCAAGGCTAATCCGAGATAATATCCACATTAAAGCCTATCGTCGGTCAATTGGGCATCTTCTGAAATTAAAGACTCAACAAACGTTCAACGGCCATCAGAGTATCCTATTATTCCAAGGGATCAACGTTGTCACCATCTAGTTCTTGTAAGAGTTTGGTAAGGAGTTTCCTGTAAAGGCGTTTCACCTCTTCACGTCTGTGAATAAGGGATTAAAACTGAGGCAAAAGTGTACCAGCACAATGTTGTAGAAGCAGTGTTTAAGCAATTAAGCAATACTCTCTGCAATGGAGAGCATTCGTACTTTTAGCAAAATTCTGTTCCAGCACACAAGCTAAAAACCACCCAGCAAAAGTAATATTCCTGGTTTCATAACTGCAGATGATTCACCGTCTAGAAGTCCATATTTGAAACCATTGAACCAGTTTGTATTCTGAGGTGGAGAACATGGCCTGTCGAATGCCCCACAAAAATTTGGAGAGTGTCAAACATCTTTGGTTCGAGCAGCGTTATCAATACCAAGAACAGCTGTTCGTGCTGTTATTTATCAATGACTGAATCGTTTAATGGCTTGTGTGAAGGCAAAAAGTCATTTCGATAAAAAAATGTGTATATCGCTCATTTACTATATGTGTCATGAAATAAAATTATCTCTATTAAAATACATATATTATAGTTTTTTGTATGATGTAACAGTCTGAACTTGTAACAGAATTTATGGCAGGAAAAGGTATATATGCATGTACTTAAATCTAATGAAACAGCAGACGCTTTGAATATTGTTAAATCCATTTCTTACATATATTAAGGCATATAAGTTTAACATATTTCAATGGTAATAAAACCGCTGCACTGATTGAGCTTCATTTCCTATTTACAGTCAGCACTAAGATTTTCATCGAAAAATGGAATGACAAGTGAATTCTAGGCAAACTCAGAGCATCTAGTGCCACTTCCTAATGAGTGTCAGTGTGTAAAGAGCAATGACGGTTATTAAGGAAACTTTTTTTAAAACAGTCGAAAGAGAGTTTTCGTCCTTCTTAGTGGCCGCAGTTGTGAAAAACGTAAGCAAAGCAAATTTATCAAAATTTAGCAAACTCTTGAACCAAAAAACAGATACTCTCTTGAACTATTGATTTTTAGAGCAATATTATATGTAACTCATTTCAACCATAAATCGATAGAGAGCATTCTCTAGAATAAAATATTTAGGTCTAAGCTTGTCATAGCATATTGTGGCTTTTTTTAGATGCAAATTGAAAAGAATAAGCTAAACTGCTGAATACACTAAGATATCAAAGAGATTAAGACCGAAAATGCATTCACAATTATTGCTAATAGAAAGAAATTATGATTTATTTTTGCGACAGTTTAGGTGCTATCTTCAATATGAAGCAGTTAAATGATAGAAAGAGGGCTAATAGCCACAATATTTCTAGCCAATTGTCATTGCTTTTACGTAATATTTTACAAGATAATGAAATATCTATTCAAATATTTATGTTCTAAAATTTAATATAACATATACATAAATTTCATAAATTGATTTTTTTTTGATCCTTTGATGATTTTATTGTTTCATTTGTGTGCACATAACAACAAACTATAATGAAATGTATAATGCCACAACAGAATCACTCAAATCGAAAGCCAGATTAATGTTTATTCTTTTCTTCAACGAGAAGCTGTTTATTTATTCAATTGGTTTTTATGTATAATTTTATTTTATGTTCAACATCAGTCTGCTTTAAACTAGTATAAAATGCATGCAAGAGCAAAAAAAGCAGATATCAAAAAATTATTGCAAATATGAAATATTTGCTTGAATTGAAATAGATGTATGTATTTATTCTTTAGCTATATGTATTTTGAATTGCAAATTTAATTACGCTTAAGTCTTTTAATATACATGGTAAGTATTTTAATATTATATAAAAAAAAAGAAAGTACAAAAAAGCAAGAGCCAACTTTGTTATTACAAAATCTTTGTTAATTTTAAGAATTTATAAGCGGTACTAGGAAAAAATATTACGCATTTTTCATGAGTAAAGGTTAACGTCTACTCGAATCCAAGGTAATATCTTAAATTTAAGGCTCAAAAAAATAATAAAATATTACCAAAAATTTGTAAAAATATAATAAAAAAATAGGTGATGTAAAGCAATATACATATTAATAGAAGTTCAATGTAACTTTTGGACCGATTTTATCAGCTTTTGGTACAAATTATTTTGCCTTAAGAATAACAAG
This sequence comes from Bactrocera oleae, assembly GCF_042242935.1. Taxonomy (NCBI): domain Eukaryota; kingdom Metazoa; phylum Arthropoda; class Insecta; order Diptera; family Tephritidae; genus Bactrocera; species Bactrocera oleae. The sequence goes on from NC_091539.1 coordinate 60,811,489, forward strand.
CTCAAATTTCTTTAAGACAACTTAAATATTTATTTTCATAATGAAATTATGTTTACACGTAGACTACCCCATCTGTTACGTAACTTCGAAATTGAAGAGTGTATTTTTGAAGTTATACACTGCTTCACAGTGATATCTGTCAAAGCAGAGGTCAATTAGTACAAATGCCTTTAACGTTTTTAATAAGTATACCGTGCCAATTTTCAATCGGCGAAATACTGAATGCGGCAACAAGGCGTATAGCTTATTTAGCAACCTAGGTTATGTGATTTGGCTCCATTAGACTACTTTTATATGCGGTGCGTCAATTAGCTATGATAATCACTAAACAGTCACAAATAAAAATTCGAGACAATACTTGTATTTGGAAGAAAATAGTGAGCACGCTGAAAAAAATTGCGTTAATGAAGCCAATAAAACTATCTGCATAAGGCATCAAGAAGAAAGACAAAATATTGATAATTTTATGCTTTTTTCTTCAAACATAAATACCATAACTAATAAAAAATAAACACAAAATAAATTAAAGGAGCTTCTTAAAGCGCTTACATAAGTTTAAAAGTTCAGCCAAAAAATATATGCAATTAAATATATGGTATATGCAAGATACATACATGTGTGTACGAGGTGTGTTCAAAAAATAACTGGAATTTAAAGTTAAAATTTCGCAGGTTTAGAGAGTCCAATTGTCAATTTTACTTTTAGTATATTGATATAAATGCCCCTGAAGTATGATAAAATGTTCAGCTGTATTCACTGCTTACGTTGTAGCAGCTGCTAAGGTTAAACGTGTTTTTATGAGCTTGGCGATTTTCGCTTGTTAAAAGCTACCACTTTGAATGTGTGAAATGTGAGTTTCTCGTAAAAAATAGTACCGCTATGATGCGCCAGCCTCAAAATTCCCATATTCGCTAGACATAGCTCCGTGTGACTTTTTCATATTTTCAGAAATGAAGGGAACCTTAAACGGCCATCGGTTTACAAGCATAGTTGATATTAAAAGTTTTTCCGTTATTTTTTTAAACACGTCTTATGTTTGTACGGCTATTAGGTATTATGCATTTATATGTATAAATGAATATATTTGTATTTATATTTTGTTGGTTGGTATGATTCCTTTTTCTATTTTTAAAATTTCAGTTCCGGAAACATGAATCCAAAATTGATTTATTCGTTGCTGTTATTGCAAAACACATAGCTCACTGGAGAGTCATTACTTATTTAATATCAAATTTATGACAGGCAGGCAAGTGTGAGTAAAACTTATGCATGTGTGCGTTTAAACTCAAAAAAAAAAAAAAAACAAATAAATGTATGCGTAATATATACTTGGGAATGGTTATGCGTATACATAAATACAATTGCTAATATATCTTTCAGTACCTGTTTATATATTGTATCTAAGTATGTATTAAAAGCAGCACGTACATGTAAACGAAAATTGCAGAAAATACGAAAAATAAATATCGGCGCATAAATAAAGGTATATAATCTTTATTTTAAGAAATAGGGTAAATGAAAGCGCTATTGCCATATTACGAGAACCGTGCTATTATTTGGAGCAATTTAATTTCGGCATATATATTCGTATATTTATACCCTGAACAGAACATAACAAGACAAAAAAGAGTGACAAAAAAAATTTACGGATTTTGATACAAATTCCAACTTTCTGTTACAGCTTATGAGATAATGATCTGAAATTTCGCACAACTGCTTCTCTCTCCAAGCAGCTGCTCATTTGTCAGAACCGCCGATACTGGATAACTATAAGATATAGCTGTTCTAGAACTGATCGTTCAAAATCAAGTCCTTGTAGGGAAAAATTTTTCATTTGACTAGATATCTTCACAAAATCTGGCTTGAATTATTGTCCAGGGCAACGGCACAAGCTCCAAACGAATTGCTGAAATCGGACCTCAATAGCATATAGCAGCGTTTTGCAATTTCTTTTTTTGAATTTTCTTGAAAATTAATTAAAGCTTTTCAGCTGAAATTTAGCTACGAAAAAATATTAAAATATATTTTAGTACAAAAGATCTCAGATATTTATTTTTAGCACCGATATTTCCAACTTTTATTGAAGCTATTATTCCTTTTGTTACACTCGCGCCACATGTGTTTATTTTATTGATAATTAAATTGCCTTGTTTACGCATTCGGTGAAATAGCCGGCAAAATGGAGCGTAGGGAAAATAAGGTGAAATTTTTGCCAAAACAAAAGCGTCGATAATTAAAGCTTGTAAATTTGGAATATAATTCTGCTCGCCTATACAAAGTAAGCCAACAGCAGCTGCCTTTGTGCGTTTTATTAAATATTATTTACTTCATACACCAAATAATTGTTACTGTGCTTTGTGTGCGTGTGTGTGTGCAGCAACCAATTTAACAGTTTATTTAAGCATGTACCCACATACTTACGCTCCGCAACAAAAACGAAGTGCATAAATAATATTCGGTATATGTGTACGTGTCTGTTTGTATTTCTTAGCTCATATGTATGGTGAAATTTCGACCAACACGCTCACCAATATAATGCCACCAAATTAGTTGTTAAATACAATTTTTTTCTCTTCCCAATTTTGGTTGGTCATTCTAGACCATTTTTGTAGGTTTCCGCTTGCGTGAGTTTGCAATAAAATTATTATTGACATTGTAGCAATAAATAATATCTAATTTGCGCTCTGCAGCGTACTCAACAAAGGGGAGGTGAATGGAGTGAACCTGTGTGTAATGTATGCTCATTTGGAGTCTTTGTGTGTGAGCAATAACGCCTCATATAACCGTTAATCATAGATTGTGGCAAATATTTGGGTTTATACTGTATCGAGTAAATCAAGTCATAAATAACGGAAATGACCAAAATAGAGTATATTAGAAAATAACATTTTGGATGTTTCGAGGCAGCTTTCAGGCTGCTTAGTGAGCGGATAAAAGTTCTTGCTATTAAATTATAGAAATAGAAATATTTTATTGATTTTACTAATATGTTACTAATGGACTCCAGAACCAATTAACAGCTCTGACTTTGTAACTACACAGTTTAATGAACTTGCATAGAGGAGTGTGTTTAGCTGTACTTTACTATATTAAATACTAAACCCCTAAAATGGTCGTAAAAAAGTAAGCTCTGAAATAATTTAGTAGTCATTATATTAGAAGGTAGAGTTGCCACTTATTCAAAGATTAAAATATGACTTTTAAAAAGATAAAAAGATTACGAAATATGCTCGAAAAGTAGTTTAGAAACCTGTTTATAGGAAATACTATAAAATAGAGTTGCCACATATAAAAAAAAATATAAAGGATTACTCACGAAATGTTTAAATAAAATGGAAAAACCATTAATAACAAAATATTTTAGAACGATTAATATAAGATATATTTTTGAATAGAGTTGCCACCTAGAGGACATTTTTAAATATCACACTTAAAATGCTCAAATCGTTGAAAACACGCCAAAAAAAATTCAAAAAGTATTTTATAAGTATGTTTATAAGAAATATTATGAAATAGAGTTGCCACCTATTCAAAAAATAAAAATATCAATCTTGATATATTGAGCTTGTGAAACCAAAATTTTATAGAACGGTTTATATTAGACACCTTTTTGGATAGAGTTGCCACTTATCGACAATTCATTACTGCGGAAATATTTAATATAGGTACCAAACGTATGACATTTTAAGCAATTTTGCAAAAAGTTTAGTAAATTATTTATTTTGGACATTTTTCGAAATAGAAAACTTGCTCCTTTTTTAAAGGTTTAACAGCACTGTCTTTATATTGGTTAACACTGTTTATTTTTTATTTAATGTTAGTAATTTTTTTTGGCATTATTTCTCGTTTTTGAAAAGAGACAATGCTAGATTTTCAATGATTAAGTTAGTTCGTAAAAGCACGCAGATTTGGTTGGCGTCATAAAGTGGAAATGTCATAGATATTTGAGAAATTGTGACGCCGATTTTATATTGAATATTCTCTACATGCAAGAAAAAGAATATAATTACAAAACCTTCACATGCTGCTGTCAAGCACCTAGTGTTAGTGAGATATTAGATCTGAGAGTAGTGAAAAAAAGCATGAAGAACATAAAGAAAACAATCTTGATGAAACTCGATTTTATATTGGCCAAAGATACAAAAAATATATAAAATAAGTTTTGAAATTCTTCATTGACTAACTCTATATAAAATTTGATAGCATGCAGAGCGAGTGTCTGTGACGAAAGTTGTTTGCTGAGGACCGACAAAAAGATGGAAAATCATGAAAGAATTTCATCTCTTCATTCTCAATGCAGTTGTGACAATATTTTATAATACATCAGGCATTTCACAAGAGCTAAATATGGTCGAGTTAATGTTTTATGCAATGAGGAAGTAAATAAAAATAACTGTTCAAAGAATGAATGCGATATTTTTTCAGAAAAAGGAGTTTTGGCTTGGTTAATCTGAACGATTCGGATAACTTATTTTCAGCCTGTGTTATGTAAAAGACTTTAGTGACCCTATGAATAATTGTATTGACCTAATTTTTACTAAAAACCACAAATAGCTGCTCTGTCCTCTTACAAAAAATATTAGAATCAGAGCTTGGCATATACAACCTATCCAAGTATTATACACCTATAACGGGGTCCCTAACAGTAATATGAATTTTTCTTTGACTTTATTGGATTAGCTTAGAGTTTTTATATTTAGTAAAACATTTTCCATTCTCAAATGCAGACAAATTTTTATGAGTTCAGACAAAAAAATTTTCCGCTCCCAAATGTATGAAATTTTTCTGCCGACTTCTTGGGAAAAATGTGACTCTTCCCTGTTACCTCCTAGTTATAGCATTTATAAACCGTTATACATAAAAATTTAGTATAATATAACACATTCATTAACTATATGCTGTGCTAATATAGTACCACAACTTTTTGTGGTTTCAAATTTGCTCTCATATATCGTCAGTGCAATTTGTATGCAACATTGTATCAAAAATTTACTCAGGTTAGACAAACAACCTCAAAAAATCATTCTTTTCCAAAGAGAGGCTCAAAAATTTTATAAATATCACATGTCGCATTTCATATTGCGCACACCAACACATTGGCACATCGATACACATAATTCCATATCACCGCAATGCACTCATATTACTCACCTGGCCTTCGTTGATAAATCCGTATTTATTGGCAATTAAGTCGGCCATTTGCCAGCCAGCTGGTATGTGCACCGCAAAGTCATTCGTATACATCGGTTGCTGCGGCAAGCTGTGCGTGCCACGCAGGCTATCCAACAGCTCATCGGACAGCTCGAACGGCGCATCATCATCATTAGACACTGCGCCGGACTGCAATGCTTTAGTAATATTATTATTATCACCAGCAACGCCACCGTCACTGCTGCTGCTGCTGCCTTCGATGAGTGTGCCACTCACGGCGCTGTTGCTGTTGTTGTTATTGTTGGTGTCAATTAGTGGCCCCGCGGCCACCAGGCTGGCGAAAGCTTCACTATAATCACTTAGTATGATGTTGACAGCCGTGTTGTTGTGGTTGTAATTTTTATTATTATTCTCATTATTGTTGTTGTTGCTATTGTTAATAACATCATATTGATAGGCGTCCGCTGTGCGGTGCTTCGGCATATCGCGATAATTACTGCTAGTCTCGTCGTTACTACTCCTGCTGCTGCTGCTGCTGTTGTTGTTGTTGCTGCTATTTGTATTTACAATTTGACTAATTGGCGCTGGGTTGTTGCTGGGCGAGCCAGTGGCGCTAACGCTGTCTGCGAGCACAGTTGCCGCATTGTAGCTGCTTAAAAATATTACAACAACAAAAGCATAAGTAAAAAAGTTGTTCCTTCGTAGAAGTGTGGCCAATGTGTTGCAGCCATTATTGGCCCACACGTTGCTTTGGCTGGCGGCTACGCGTGTGTTTCTTGTTGTTGCAGGCGTACTTGCTGGCTGCTGGCATTGTGCTGCTGACACTCGTGGTCGGTCGCACCATTTTCGTATTTGTGCAACATTTTCTCGTTGCTGTGCTGTCGCAGTGTAGCAACAACGGCCGCTAAGCTTATTATGCCTGCTTCCACTTACGCTTTGTTGTCGTTGCTGATTTAGTTGTTGTCGTTGTTGTTGCTGCTGCTGTTTTCGTGTGTTGCAACGTGTGTGGCAAGTGTTTGCTGCTGCAGTTGTCGCCTTTATTGATGATATTGAATTGTCACATTCATCATCGTTATTTTTGTGGTGTGTCAAATGCATAGTTGCCTTTGACACGCACGTTGTTGTTGGGGGGTTTTGGGGGAGTGGTGGTGAGTTGTTGTGTACGTGTACGTGCACTTATCAATTCCGCTTGTTGCAATTTGTTGCCTTTGGTATTGTTGTTGTCGTCAATATTATTGTGTCTAAAACGCAAATTGTGTGGCGTTGTTGCGGATGTTGCGTCGAATTTTGTTGCCACATGCGTGCGGTATTTCTAGCGTAGTCGAAATAAAAAGTTATTATGCGAAATTTAAGTTGTTGCTGTAGTTGTTGGTTGTTAGGCGAGCGCTGCTATCCTGCATTCGAATACATTTTCAGCATAAATTGGAATGCGTGCGACTGAAAAAGGAAAAGAGCGAAATTTTAATTAAGCATTCTCGTTAAGATTCAGATGAAAATATAATTTAGAGCTCTAATTTCGAATTTTCTTTCGAATATTGGTACTACAGATAAGAAGATAGAATTCTGAGAACAAAGATATAAACTTAAATTTACAGAAAATAGGACAAATGAGCAGAGACATTTTAATTGGCTGCGCAGGAGCTATAAAACTTTTTATACAAGTAAGTGCTTTTGGCATGAAAGAGTATACAAAAACCTTTCTTCTTTCCGCTCAAAACGGAAAAAGTTTGTATGGCAGCTATGAAATGCTATAGGTTTCCATTCCGATTTGCTCGGAGGTGTAGCGATGCTTTGGATAATAATAAATACTTTCTTGGTGAGAAAAGATTATATCTCAAAAAATTAAAGACTGGTTCGCGTATATATAGTTCGCGTATATATATACATAGTGAAATCGACTCAGTTTGTCACATTGGGAATTTTTATATATACTTTATTGGATTTCTGATTTTGCCTTTTGACATAACAACATGTTTACTAGGGTGGAGCGAAAAAAATTTTTTTTTTTGCTTAGCCAGAGGGTAAAATTGTGACGAATATTTTTTTTCCAAAAATTTTCTTTTTATATTCTAAAAATTTGAGACTCAGGTTAAGCAAAGAAAATCTTTTTTGCTCCACCCTAATGTTTACCTATCTAAGATTAGGATGACAGGCAAGCTCTTAAGAAAGCATTTGCAATATTTATTTACTGGACACAGCCTATATTAGTTCAGTTTAGAGCCTTAAGGCGATTCTCAAAATCTATCGAATAACCATCAAGCTTGAAATCTTTGTGATACCGAAGAAACTTGATGCATGACATGACATCATTTTCTCCACTCTTTTAAAGGTATGTCCCGAGAATGCTTAAAATTTTGTGGATGATTTCATCTTTATTGCCAGACAGCTCATCGATCACAAGCATGTGAAAGACTGAGAAGGCAAGAAATGTGATACGGCTACGGTCAAATAACAAAATGGTAAATTATGATACCCGGGGAGAAAATGAACTACTTTCTGAGTTAAGATCGGTTTTTCAAATTTAACCAGATTGTTGTTCTACCAATTTTTAGAATAATTTTTAGTGTGAGTTCTTCAGATCTTTTGAGATGAAGTTTTTAGGAGACTGCATAAAAAAAGGCGATTTTTGGAAAGAGGTTCTTCAACTGCGGCATTCTCCGTCGATGAATCATAAAAAGGGGTCGTTTATTAAAAAAAAGTTTAATTTTATTAAAGAATTTTGTGTGGTCCAAAAAACTGGTAGGTCATAGTATGGAGAATACATACAGAATATGCAGAAAGAACTTTTGATGTTGATCTGATTATATGCTTCCAACTAATCACTCAAGCAAATTTGAAAAATATAGTTGTGCGAAAAACATGCTTAAACCGTAAACCGATAGAGCGATTGAACTGAGCGTTGACACTTGATAAGGATGTGGCTCAAAACACCTTTGGGTTATCGATTTAAGGTTTCAGTATGTTATTTTTACAGGTATAGCCTATCGAATTATGAAAAAACGATTTTTAAGAATTCCACACCAGATGTGCCGCGTTATAAGGCTTCATAATTATCAATAAATTTTTAATATATTTCACCCTCTAAATTTTTGCTGGCTTAGAAGCGCATTATCTGTTACAAATATATTCCATAAACCTCTAACGTTGTATATGCCTCATAGTTTGTGTTAGAAATTGGAGTTCTAAGTGCAGACAGATCCTCAGGAAATAAGGCAATCACTGTAGATGCTTCCTTTGGCAGCAACTACACCTTACAGCACTCCAATAAAAGAAATCCGGGATGGTAAGGGGAAAACACAAACCCAGTCTTTTGATGGCGACGCTAAATGAGTATTGTGCGTAATAACAATTTTCCGAGTATGGTTTCCTATTACACAATATGATAAAATGTTGCACGCATCCTGCTAACAGAGTGTCATGCAAGGCGCATAAAAAGTGACAAAGGAAAATGTGCACCACGCACGCACACTAAGCAAATATAACAATAATAATAACAATGAAAGAGGAAGCGAATGCTAAAATAACAACTACGATGCATAAGCGTAAATATACCGTTAGTGCTGACACAATAAACAACATATGCAGGAAAGAGAGGGCGGTTAATAACTACTTACATGTGTGTGGATTAGGGTATGTTAACAAGTGGAGCAACGCTCGCTTCAGGTAAGTTAAGTAGGCATTAGCCAGAACGTATGCTTGTATTACAAGTGGAAGGTAGAAACGAGTGAAGGTAAATTGTTATTGTATACCACGTGCTTGCTCGAAGGGAGGGTGGCGCAAAAAATGCTTCAAAAGTCGGTTAGTAAGATGCTTGTATTCTTTAGAAATTGTTTTTTTGCAACATTGTGTGCTGCTGCTGTTGTTGCTGCTGTTGTTAGCAGTGTAGTTCTAGTAGTTAATCAGCCACCTGCTCAAGTGTTTTCACGACTGCTTAAAGGCTGTTGTGAGACAAGTTACTCATCAAGTTGCCTCTTATGCGCACACAGGTACACGTGTGGGGGTATGGGGCTGAGGAATTTATCGCTAAGCGACAGCATTTATGCTTTTGCACTTACTTTGTGCGCGTATTTATGAGCGCTTACTGGTTAGTGTACACACACGTGCTGATTATATGTGTGTGTACTGATTATGTGTGCGTGTATGTATGTGCCTCATTTATATTTAAGCAAATGACAAGTCATTAACCGTTGAATAATTGCCACATGTCTGGAATTTGTAGGTGTTTATGTTTAAATTTTACTTTCAACACTCAAATTAATGTCACTTATACGCACCGGTGCACCATACATTAAGGGTACATAAGAGATTAGGTAAATGCTGATAGATGTTTTTTGGTTTTATTTTTGGAATTTAGTGTCTACCATTTCTATAGCGTTTGTGTGGTCTTGTCAACTTTGCATGACATTGCTTTAGCGCCGCCATTAATTTTAGTTGACACATAGACAAAATGGAGGTAGGAATGCTGTCAGCAAAGGCCATTAATCTGCTGAGGATTAAATTTAGCAGATTGTTAAAGCGTTCAGTCTGGACGTAAAGGTTAGCTTACTAAGTATATATAAAGAAAACAAGTTTTACACTTGTCTAGGTGATTTTTTTGTAAATATTTCTTGTTGTTTTCTACAGTTATTACTCTAGTCAATGTAATTTTTTTTTTTGTGAGTATTAATTAAGTTTTTTATATAAATGGGATATACAATTATAAAAAAAATTGTAAGCATAATACTCTCTCAAAAATATAATAAACAGATTTCAAACTCACGCAAAAACACTGCCTACAAATAGGCGCATTATTCTTAGCGAAGACACATACCAAAAAATTTATTGTGGTAGATATAAAATGCATAGTATAATTGAATTTCGTTACGCATTTCTGTATTTTAAACTTCAATATTAATATTTTATCTTATCTGAGATTTAAATAAAATATATTTACACACCTAATTTGAAATTGAAAAGAAAACCTTTTTTTCATATTTCGATATATTTATTCTTTGGAAATAACATACCAAAATTTTAAATCGATATCTCAAATAGTTTTGGAGTTACAGGCTTCTAAAGTGCAGTCACTCAAAACTTATTTTTCGAACTTGCTTGATTGATAACTCAGAGACAAATTGTCCGATGCCTATCAAAAACCGAATTTCCGCGAACGACCATAATTTTAGGTAAATTCAACTTTGGTAAAAAAACACCACCATTTTGTAAATTTTTGCTTTTGTTTTTTGAGCGCAGGTCATAGTGCGGACAATATCTTCAAATAGAGATTTTTTGGTTAGGTTTAATTTAATTTTTGATGCAGTAGCTTTTTTTTTAATTCCCTAGTATAGCCCCTTAGTATATCCAGATACTAATGTAAATATCTATATACCAAACATAAAATAATTATATTTAGATAACGAATTTTTTTTACACGCTTCTATATTTATAGCGAAACTTTTTTGTGGCGAGAAATTTCACGGGCTATCAAAAACGGTATCAAATTCATTAACTAACTTCAAGCGACACAGACACAATTTTTATGATATTTCATAAGAAAGTGCACATAATATGGTATATTAAACATTATTTAAGTTGTGGTTGCGTATATAAATAAAAATATATTACATTTAAAGCCCGTTAACCAAGTAGACTGACAGGCAGAGAGGTAAAGTGAGAGTGGGTGTGAGCTATAAATAAAAAGGAAAACCACCTCAAACCCAGACAAATCAATACAAAGGTCAGCTACTGCTCAAACACTCACTCACTCTTTCACACGCCGGTCTCGGCAAAAGTTTTGCAACACGCCTGAATCCCCAGAGGCCAGTCGTTTTATGCGCCATTTCAAACTCAGTCGGATATTTCTTAAACCATCGCATGCAGACAGGCATTTTTATAGCTTTAAATATTTCTTTTACTCGTCTGCTGGAATTTATCTAGTCTCATGAAGGTTGCCAGAGGTCGCCGAAAGGTTTAAGTCGTAAAAATGTTTGCATCAAGGCCAAGGCTTGCTCGTTTACATGCAAGCGTCTTTAAAGCATGCAAAAATATGGCAATTCAAATAATTTTTATTTATTTATGCATTTGTTTATGAAGTGAGTGACATATGTTTGTCTGTGTAACGGTGGCGTTGGTCTATAAATTTCAATAGAAATGATATTATTATGAATCTCTAATGCCTAACTGGTGGTGATTGTTTAGTATGTTAATATTGTTTTGGGAGTTGTATTTAAACTTGATTTATTGCACGTCTGTCATAAATATACAATGAAGATATTTATGGACATTTAGGGAATATATTTATCTATATGTATATATATAATATTAGTAAGGTCTCGAAATATATGTGCAAATGCGTACATCTTACTGACAGGTATAAAAAAGCACTGAAGTGTTCAAGTGTGTAATAAAAAAACCGCCGTGAGAAAATATGAAATTTAAGGGGTTTGAAAAAAATTTAATGGAAGCGAGTCGTAAAAATTTTAAGAGTATTCAAATTATATTAAAAATTATTTGGGGAAATAACAACTAGATACTATCTTTATATTTAAATATATTATATTACATAGGACTATATATTATTAAGAAGGGTTACTTAACCAAATATGAATTATTTTGTTAGCAAATTTGGTGCGCGACTTCGATAAAATAAGCCTAAATGCAGGCAACGTTTTTAAGATGAGCAGTAGTACTAAAATATTATATAAATGTCGATGCTAGTATAGCTACGAAATATAATCAAAAGGGTTTAAAGTTGTTAAATAATATTCCGACTACTATAAAACATGCAGTTGGAGTAAAAACCAAATGAATTAAATTATTTAGTATTTAATATAATATATTTAAATATAATTATATTAATCTCAGCATTTATGGTGAGTGACTGCGCTAAAAATATATCTAAATGTAGGCAACGTTTATTCGAAATTATCACCAATGGCCACTTGTGAATTCTGAAGATAGTTTAATAAGAATTATATTGAAAATAGTTAGCGGTATCTAATAATTTAAGGAATCTTAGTGAGCATTAAATAAACTAGTAGCCATTTGAATGCTATTTATATCATTGCCAAAAGTTTTGGTTAATGGCTTGGCTAAAAGTATGCCCAAATGTAGGCAACGTTTGCTGTAAGTAATCAGTAAATCCTGATTGTGTATTAGTACGATATAAATTGAAAATAATTGAGTGGAGAGAACGGTGGAGTAAACATCTAAATACTGCTTATATCATTGGCAGAAATTGTGTCACGCCTTCATATAAAAAGGTGCTTAGATGTAGGCAGCATTCTACAATGAGTATTTTTCCATGTCCAGCGACAGATAAGGATGAGAATAGGTCTATAAAAAATTAAATAATTAAAGGCTATTCTAAATACAATTTATGAACTCCAGTCTAATAAAAAAGTTCTTGTTATTCTCAAATACTTTGAAGTCGACGACATCAAGTTATAACTTCAGTGCTTACCAACAGTGTTAACGTGCCAAAACCAAAGTGCAAGTATGCTTGTAATTTGGCTAACGGCGAATATTTGTCAGACCACGGCTAATTGAATTGGATTTATGCTGCTGTCACTCACCAGCAGTATTTCCCGCCGACTTATTTCCTCACTTGCGTGAAATTGCATTATCTTTTCACTTGGCGATTGCCATTGCCAAGTAGAAAAAGACGAATTTTGCATTTAGCGAGTTCACTTGCTACTGCAGCAACACTAATTCAAGCGGCAATGTTGGCACTATGACGACAAAACGATGGCTGGCGATAAACGGCAGCATTGATCAGTGACAGCAGAGGCCGCGCATTCACTAAAGCGAAGGTGGACACCAATCACCAATCAGCAATTGAGCGCAACAGCTAGAGATTGCCGATTGAAATGGCGGTGTCCTCACCGTCACCGCACGTTGTTTGCTCATAAGCGATGCCATTGCTTGCTTTTCACCAAATGAACCGGCTAAGGGGTGTGTGCGCGATTCATTCAAATGCCTTTTCGATAGCTGCTGCCTTATTTTCGTGGCAACAGTTCGCATTTTTTTGCTAAAGGGTGATTTTTTAGAGGTTTACATTTTTAAGATCCAGTTTTGCCAATTTTTTCACTACAATAGCCTTTAAATGGTTTCGTTATTTTTGAATATAAATGTACTGAGAGAATCTTTTAAGCATTATTCTACGCTTGAAGTTATATAAACACAAATTTCTTTGTAGCACGAGTTTTGAAAAAAAATTTTCTGTAATTTTAAACGTCATTTCACTGTACCTAACCGAAGTATTAACAACCTTAATATCAAAACCATATTTTTGTTCTGACAGCTAGGTTTGACAGCCATTTTTTGGGAAAATTTTATGCAGCTAAAAGGGACACCTTGTATTTTTCAGCTGCGTGTGCAATCAACAGCATTTTTTCGATTCCTACAGCTTCCAGCGTACATATCAACGTTGTCGGACTAAATATAGATCGTAGGATTCACACATACTGATATACAGCCATTGTTCTCCCATCGCTTTTAGCTGTTGGAGCAATGCTGGGACCAAAAGGTGAATGCACTGAAGCAAGTCACGCAGACAGGATGTTAATTTGGCAAAGTGCAAATAAAGTGAATTGCCAAACACGAAATTAATGTCAGCATACATACATTTGCACCCATGTATATAAATGTACTTACATGTATGTGAAAATTAAATTGGCTATTGTTTAAAGTAGATTATTATCTATTTTTGTTTTCGAATTAATTTTTAACCGTCGTCGTCCGACTATTTATACCGGTCATACAGATAAAAAACTGAGAGTATTTGGGTAAATTAAATGCTTGATATTAAGAAAGACATTATCCATGACTATGTCATGTCTGTTGAAAGTTCACAAAAAATTAATTTTTTCTAACCCTTCTATAGGTATTGGCAGATTTTGCTGATTTAATAATGGCGTGTGTCTTCTTCGTTTCAAAATCTTTCAAATAATTGATTTCAACAATGAAGACATTATCAGCTCGCGAAAATGCTCTAGACAAGAGCTTTCTTTCTTACAACAGATATATATATCTTACCAACCAGTTTCATGAACTAAAACTAGGGAAATTCCATGTCGTTTAAGACTTGTTCTGAGTTTGAAGTATACATCGGATAAGTATTAAGAATATTTTCGATGTTTCTGGAAGAAATTTCTGATTTCTTGCGATTGTCCAAGTTTAATGGGAAGCTGCAATTCGCTGACTAGTTCTCAATTATTAAACACACATTTGCGACAAATGTCTAAGATTGTGAAGGGTTAGTCCAAATACCTTTAACTATATACTATACTCTAACTGCCATGATCGCCAGACATAATGGAATTATCTGGGTATTTCTGGTGTCGAGCTTTGTACAACCATTTTAGAAATATTTTTTGTAATTTAAATATGTAAAAATATATCTTTCAAGACGTGCAAAAGTCGCATCTACTCAAACAAAAATATTTTCCTTATTTTTTCAGTGCTTTCAAAACTTAATGCACACAAATGCTCTACTTGTGTCGTGTTTTTGTGGAGTTTATTGTTATTGTTTTTTTATGTTCAAATAACAATGCAATTGAAATGTGACGACGACAAGCATATCCTTTTAATTTTATGCACGTTAGTATCGTTGACTAACGGAATAAAAGTCTGAAAGTACACACCTACATATGAATATATATTCATTTATATATTTATTTTTATGTATGCATATTTTTACACAACTGTATGCTTTGTGTGAGATATTTTTCAAACAATTCACTCGGTGACTGACTGACTGAGTGCGTGAGTGCCGCTTTGTTGCTGCTGTAAACATTTCTTTGTTTATTATGTTTGCATTATTATGTTGGGAGGTAAATGTAACATATTTTTTTAATGCACCACTAATGCATGCACGCTTGTTGCAAGCGTAATTTAAGGGAGTTTCATGAAATTTTTTGGAGCTTTAAATATTTGAATATCAACAAGAAGGTATGTAATGGAAAAAATGTAGTTAAATGGAAATATTATACCCTAGTTTGCTCAAATCCGGTTAAAAAAGAGAAACAAATTTATTGCCAAAGATTTTTTTGTAATTACACAGTAGGTATGTCACCATCGATTTTTGCATATTTTGATAGTTTATACCTTTGAAAATAATATAATAATATTTTAAATCGATATCTCATATAGTTTTTGACCTACAGCTTTCAAAACTGTAGCCGCTCTGCACAATCAGCTTAATAAGTTTTTCTTAAAACATAATTTTTAGTTTTGCTTGAAATTACCCGGAAGCAAATGTTCAGATCACTATCAAAATTTTTTGTACCAGTATTTCATGAGCAGCACAGCGTTGATTTTGGCACGAATGCTTACCTCGTTACTGGTTCGAGGACTCACTGCTGGTGTACTTTTTGCTTTTCACATTACTTCACAAGAAGAAGTTAAGAAGAGGGAAACAGAGAATCTTTGCGGCAGAAATGTATATTAATATTTATTGGCTCTTTGTGGTAAATAATCGACGCCGGCGGAAATTACAGTCAAGCTATTGACAGTTAAGACGACATGATGGCTATTAAAATGACTTTTGTATAAGTACATACATATGTACAAGTATGTACATACCAGTAGCTATTTATTTCTTCTGAAGTAGTAAGCAAATACATATTAACAAAACCACATATATATGCATTACTTTTTAATACAATTTTTATATAAATACATACATTTTATAAGTATGTAATTAAGAATTCTTAGAATTTGATGATTTTTAAATTACTTTCAAATTCTAACCGAATTTATGCCCACGACGGCTCACATCTCGTTGAGCATCTCAAAAGTCTATGATTCGTACCACACCGAGCGGTTTGTGTGCAACAACTAGTAATAAATATAAACAAAAATAGTTATAAAACTGCAGTACCACGATATTTATGTGCATATTTCTAATGTCAAATGTCAGAAACATGCAAAAGTCCACTCCACTGAAATGTCAAGTTGCAACATTCTACATGTTTTTGCCAAATTTATTATTATATTACAAATGTATTTAAAAAATAAATAAAAACAATTTTTGGAAAATATAAATATAAATGTAAAAAGTTAAGTTTTAAAGCAAATTTAAGTGCTCTCTCTGCTAAAACAGCAACTAAGCAAAGCACCTGCTCTTCGATCTCGCAATCATGCCAAACACAAATCAGTTACAACTGCCACGCCAGCGCATTCCACACCGGGCATTTATTCAGACAATGCAATCTACATTATGTGTTTGTTGTTGTTTTTAAAATATTGTTTGTTTTTGTTTTCTCTCCATGGCATTTCTTTTCTTGTTACATTATGAACTTTTGTGCCCGTGATGAATGAATGTTGCGACAGACCGATGAACAGGACGAAATGGATGGAAAGCCAACAAGGCAGGCGCACATTTTTCTTAGCCAACAATTTTGCTGGCCATTGTACTTGGCAACATGACAACATGGCATTGTTGTTATTGTGCTGTTATAATTTCTATGGACAATTTTGTTTTTTTTTTTTGCTAGCGTCCTGCTCCCAGCATTGCACTGAAAAGCGAAAAATTGTAGTGAGGAAGAGAGAGAGAGAGAGCTGTTTGCTTTCCGTTTTCGGGTCGAAAAGTTAAATGATGGATGCGTTAGGAAATTAGAAAATACTTTTGCATGAAGTTAGATTGTAAAGAAGAAGAAAAAAATTAAAAATAGTCTAACAAATGATGAAATGTATGGAAGTGAAATGTGAGTAAAGAAGGCGCTCTTCAAACTATTGCAATTATGAGAAAAATGTGAAACATATTTTACTAACGGGAAATGTTGACGAATTTGTATGCAAATTGCTACAGTAATCAGTTTTAATTTGTTTTAAATATATATTATTAAGAACTATTAATTTTTTCTTTATTTGTTTGAAAGAAAATTGCCGCTACAAAGACTAAGCGTAATTTTTACAGAATATACTATACTCAAATACATACACGCATACTCTCACTAATACTTTCCGTTAATGTATGCGTTTATCTCTCATTTGAATTAATTGTTTTGCTTTCTCTCTTTAATTTGATACTATGTAAATATATTGGTCTCTTTTCATTGTACAACTTAATCTTAATATGATCTTCAATCACTTTCATCACCTCGCAATTTGTGCGATAATTCTATTTTCTTAATCCAATCATCGCCTAATGAAACAAATGAAACAATCGAATACATTTGATTACTCAAGTAAGTAATTATAACTGTAACGCATTGCAATTCACATAATTTCGTTTAATACACGAACACATATGTAAATACATTTATATTACACAACTAATATCTACCATATGTATGTGTGCACCATTACACTTTAGTATAAGTAACTGCTGCAAATTATTTGAATTCTAATTACGTTTCAATTAAAATGTATTAATTACATGTCATAGTTTGATTAAAACGTGAATTAGCAGCAAAATGTTTATGACATTTACATATTTGGCTGTCGCGATGGTAATTATATAATATATAGTCATAGGTCGTATGTATGTACCATATGTACTCATATATTTGTATGTGAGCTTCGAAAATGCTGAGTGAGAGTCTTTTAATGGCATATATATTCATTGAAATCATTGCAATAGATGAACTAGATTAATATATTTTAAATGAAGTTTTGATTATTTTACAAGAATGCCAGCATATTTATTTATAAGCTTCCTAACGTTTCGATACGGTCGTGTCATTAGAATGGAACTCATATGGTTCTCAGTAAAAACCTAAACTTCAAAAGGCACGTGTATGCATTACACAGCTGAATCTTGAGATATGGCATTTTGAGTCAAGCAAGTTGTGATTTTTTTTTAACATGTGAAATTGTTAAGAAGAATATTTACCTTCCGAATATTTATTTTATAAATATTTTTTCATGTTTTGTCTTGTCCTCAAGGTGAGAAGCCTTTTACGTCTAAAGAGCATATTTCCTCAAAATCTCTGCTTAACAGTTGTAAAAATCAAGACATTTTGAATGCTCTCAGTAAAAACTCATTGGAAATGGATATTTATTTTTAGATTCGTCAAGAATACCACGGTTGATGCCATCAAGTCTTAATTTTCGTCGCATTTAAAAAAGTATGAAATTAAAATTTAAAAAGGATTTGGTATCTCAGTGAAATATTCGTTTCATACAAAAAGCTGGCCTGGACCTTACGCCAGACGAAACAACCGGTCGATATCGGTTATTAAAATTCAGTACACTACCCAAATGGACGCCACAAATAGGTTGTTTTGGAAGAAAACTTAAAAAAGCACCCAAAAATTGTTTTGACGATAAAATGAGCTTGATCGAGTTAGCTGACACCCTAGCGTGATAGAAAAGATGTTGGATATATCATGAAAATTTTGGATGTGAAAGCTCTGTGCCAAGCATTGCTCATGAACTTAAAATCTACTAAAATCAAATCGTATTGACGATTTTGTACAGTGATTTAAGCTATTCATTTGAAATGAAACTAAATTCAACTATCATTACACTTGATGGCATGCGATTAATCGAATCCTCTGCGGTCTGCAAGCAACATGCAAAAAGCATCACTAGTGACTATAAAATTGATAGCAAAGAAAGTTGATGGCATGAATTGCCTCTAAGTTGCCTCCGAAGCTCCGGATATGGGACGCAGTTACTTTTTTCTATTCTGAAATCTTTTGAGAATGCGCGCAACATCCAAGATAGACTTTGAAGCCAAATATCGATCGTTTCAAATACAATGAATAAATTCAAAGATGCCTACTAGATTAAATAATTAAATAGAATTTTACATATTTTCAGTCTGTCTTTTATATTTCAAGATTTAGTTTACTAAAAGCTATTCTGAAAAGTGTGCATAAGGTTTATAAAGGTGTGTGGAATAATCATCTAATAGTAGAACAGATAGAGAAGCCAAACATTTTAAAAGAAAACTGCGGATCATGAGTTCAAACCTCTGCAAAGCTGAACAACATATAAACTTAGGCGATATAAATGTTACATGTAAAATTACAATATAAAATTTCAGCAGATTGAGAATAAAATCTTCATGATTACTTTTGTGAACTCTTGCACTCGTAGATCAAAAATTTTGTATTATCAAGAAAAGAGTTAGTTGACTTAAATTTATACACCCAAAATGAAGCTGTAAAAGCAAGAGTACCAAATCTCTCTTCATTAGCAAAAGTCTTATGGAAATATTCAATATTTTTTCATTATCAACAATTACAAAGCCGTAAGCGTTTCCTTAAAACTATAAATATAAAAAACACATATAATATTTCCGCAATTTTATGAGCAATTTGAACGTTACGAAATTTCAATATAAATATTTTAGTTGCAAAATCAAAATATGCACATCTATTAAATGAAAATTACGCAATTGCTCGAACGAAACGCCAGTGAGCGGATACCGACCAAAATAATAAGTGGCAGCAAAATAGAGATAAGTGGGAAAAATGTTGACATTACAAAATGCCAGCAAGCGCCACGGCAAGCCATAACGGCAAATATTTAGCGACACAAAAAGGTGCGCGAACACACTGAAAGAGATATGTACCGTTATGGCAGTGGATTTGTATCGGCAAAATATTTGCAAAGCAATGCAATGGCAAACAGGCAGCGAGACGAACACAATGCAACGGTAAAATTGCGCGCTGCAATGTCTAATGGCACACATACAAGATGTTAAGGCATGATCGTGTGTGGCATAACACATGCCACAAGCCAAGCGCTCGCACAAACAACTGCTTACGTGCATACGTATGTAAGCATACATAAGTGTTTGTAGGTAACGGTAAATGCAACGAAGGTATGAGACTTTGTGCTTTGTTGCATGCAACAGCAACATATTTTAGTGCAACAAGAAACGCAATGAGCCATGAATTAGATGCCTTTTTGAGAAGCGGCATGCAAATACAAAAACAAATGAGATAAATGTCCAAATATGCATAATCACCACTCAAAATACTGTTATGCGCGAAAGAGTGTGCTCTTTTGAAATGCCGTAATTGCGAGAAATTAGTGCGTGAGTGTATATAGGAATGAGGTGAAAGGATGCATAAAGCTGCATGTTTGAATAAAATTATTATGCAACGCTTGAGTTATATCATGTAGGTATGAGTATGCCAAACAGCGCTTACAAAAATAGCGAGCACACATTCCCGCGTTGCATAAAGTGTGCCACTTTGCCACTTTGCCACAAATTGTGGCACAAATAGCGCGTGAAGAAGGCAAGCGGAAATGGTTAGGCAAAGTGAAACGGCAAAATTAGCGTTCGCATATAATTTTTACCTTTTTTATTTGAAAAGGTGGGAAAGAGAGAATGAAGTCAAATGGTGGAGGTCCAACTAAAAATATTTTTGTTCATTTTATTCATACTCACATTCAGTTTTATGTTCATACTTATGCTCACGGTCATATTCATACTCATACTCATATTCAAATACATATTCATACACAAAGTAAATATTTTTTTATATACAAACTAATGAAACACATACATAACATAATATTCATACCTATACTTATGCATATATTTATACTCGTAGCCATATTAAAATTCACTCCCCTATATTTCAATTAAAATTCATTTATTCATTTTATTACTCATTCGTATAATTCTACTTATACTCATATTCATTTTCGTATTTAGTCAGACTCATATTTTTTTTTTGTTTATATATACACATGTACATATGAACATTCATACTAATATTCATACTTATACTCATACTCATATCCATAAATGTGCTTATTATAGTATTCACACTCATATTAAATTTTATACTAGTATAAATTTATTCTTATTAGTACTAATCATAAATCAAAACTCTACTCATACTTATATCTGCTATATATACTCATACTCATATTCATGTTTATACTTATTTTGATAATTAATAATCCTACTAATATAATATTAATATTAAAAAAATTAAATACATATTCATACTCATAATCATACTCATACTCATAATCATACTCATATTCATACTAATAATCATACTCATACTCATATTCATACTCATAATCATACTCATATTCATACTCATAATCATACTCACATTGATATGTATGTATATTTGTATTCATTTTTATTTAATGATAATTTATTTATACTGATTCTTATATTAATAATTCTAATTTGGTATTTATACTCATACTTACCATATATTTATATTTATACTTTTTTTTAATCATTAATACTCCTAGTATTAATATTGAAAAATTAAATAAATATTTATACTCAAAATCATACTCATGTTCATACTCATAATCATACTCAGTTTAATATGTTTGCATATTCGCACTCACTTTTTAATTTTATTATAAATTATTTATAATAATTCTCATATTAATAACTCTACTTATATTCGTTTTGGTATTTATACTCATACTTACCATATATTATATAATATTTATATTGATACGTATTTTTAATTCATACTCATACTCATAGACATACTGCACTCAAATTCATATTCATACCCATATTTATACTAGACCACATATTTCTTTTATTTCCATATTCAACTACACACAACTTCTTCCTAATCATGCATTTGGTTGCATTTTCACTTAGCGTCACGCCTCCGTTAAATTACCATTGCATATAAATTGCGCTCATTCATGTGGCGCTGCAAAATATGCTATGAGGTTGAAAATAAAAGCGAAAATATACACACGCATACATATATGAAAGTATGCGTCAGTGTGCGTGCGCAAATTGCTACAATTTATGTGGCTTTTATGTTGATATGCTGCGAAAAATTCCGTTCTATTTTATCAGCACCAACCATCTCATTTGATATGCACAGACAGGCTTATTTACCTATATACCTAAGCGCATACATATTATATGATATAGCTGAGTTTGTGGAATACGCACGCTCGCGCGCCTAATTTTAGGCTACCGTACTTTCCGGTTTTATTTTGTCTATTGCCATAAAAATTTGCATTCGGTGTTCTATGTGTTAAGAGTTTTTTGGGAAAGTTACATGCATAATGCACACGTAAGCTAGTGGTGTTGTTGTTTTGCAAAAACCATACATCATATTTAATTTCTTGCCTCATATTTGCTTGCACATATGTATGTACTTACATATGTATGAATATAGAGCAATCAGATTTTGCCAGTTGCTTTTTCTTTAATTTAAATATTCGTGCTTTTTGTTGTTGTGTGTTAAAATTGTGGCATTCTGAAGTGAAACTTTTTCGGCACGGTACAATAAAATCGATCGTTTGCAACGAAACTGTGTGACACGTTACGATGACATTTCACTAAGCAAAAACATGGTAAAGTCTGAAAGGATTTAAGTTTTTCTTGGATGATTGTATAGAGCTTGAACGCTTTGATACAAAAGTAGGTAGTCAATAGGTTGCCACATGTTTGCGAATTGTAAGTCAAAAAAATTGTAAAATTATACATTACAAATAGAAGAGCTTAGAAAACATTTATATTTAAAAATATTTTATAGGGTTGCCATCTGTTTTCATTTGTCATTAAATTGAATTTAATAAATGCATGAAATATGGGCAGTCAACCAAGCAGGTTTAAGACAAATGCTTTTCTTAATATTTATAATTATATTTTAGGTAAGGGTTGCCACCTTTTTTATTTTTATTCAATTAAATTGGCATAAGACGATTGCGATATCCAACTAGACAGTTTTAAGGAAAAAATCGACAAAACGACAAAATACAAGGGTTGCCACAAGTTTTAAAAAATTATATTTAACAAGGGATAACTACAGTATTTTAATATTGTTAGCAAGTAATATATGCTGCAGCATTCTGCAAAGTAATAGATATAATTTTAACATATCTTTAGGCGCTAAACTTCAGTTTTTACAATTTGGTCTTAACATGACTTCTTGATGCCCGTTTTGAATGCAAACGTTATTTAAATATATAATAAAATTTACAAAATGTTACGTATTTAATGTGAAGCAGGTGCAGTTCTATCGCAATTAGTTTTCGATACGGAATTTAAATGCTTTGCGGCGCCTAAAATGCCACTACAATTTCTATAAGTTTATTGTTAGATGATACGAACGCTTTTGTTTCTTCATCGCTTCAGCTCATACTAGTTTTAGTTGACTTTTGCAAATGTAATATTTTTGTTTCTTATACTAACTACTATTGATATTTTTCTTTGCGCTACTGAAATTTGCACTCACTTTTTTTATTTTGTCATATATATAATTCCACAATTTATATCTCCATAACGCAATAGCTTTTATGTCAACGCTTTGGGTTTATATAATATGACCATAGCACTTATAATATTCATAAACTCATATCTTTTTCACACAACTTTCCTTTCTACTTTAGTTTCACTTAAAAATATATATCATTTCGCTATGGTTTTATGCAGCCATATAAAAATGGCACATAAATGTACGACTTCTTCTTCAACAAACTGTGTGAAACTCACTTCATTTGCCACACACTCAGACATGTGCAAAATGTGATTGTACTAACCTAACTACCAACTCCTTTAGCAAAAGAACTAACTGATTGTGTGAAAGAGAGTGCGCTCATATTTTAAAAAGCTTTCAGCTTCTTTCTCTATATAATATCTTCAACTCATTTTTGCACTTCACTGACTGCTTTCTTTGACATCAAAGCACGCAAATGCTTTGCAAGACGTTTCACTCCTTTTATTTTGAAATGTTTATATATTTTTGCGGTACTATACTCCATTTAAAATTTGTCACGTATTCAGTTAAATTCATTTATCTTCTTAAAAAACAAATATTTTAAAGAGAGACGTTGGCTTAATGGTAAAACAAAAATAAATAGTAGTTGTTCTAAAAATATATATTTAACCGTTCGTTGCATTTCGTGAAAATAAAATTACATAATTCTGAGCAGAACACGCAATGCCTCTTTTGTCCAATGCGAAAAACTTAAACACCAGTTTTTCACTTAAACATACAATTTCGCTTTATGTACTTATATATTTACTAACGAACTAATGACTATCTGCATTTGATTTATAACTTCAGGTACAAGTAGATGGCCAATTGGTATGCAAATTTCTTTATATGATTAGTGCACCAAGAATTTTTAAAACTGACTTGAAAGCTATACCTTTAGGGAACTCTACGTTTAAAAACAAGAAAAATCGTAAGTTTTACTTAAACTTTGAGGTCTTCTTTTGAATTTTAGAACAAAAAAATTTGCATTTATAACAACTTCGAGTTAAAAATTACCACTAGGGTTGTTGCAAAAAATTTTCAAGTATAGATTTTTATGCAAGATATCGATATCGATATACTGAACTTGGTATACACTATAAGAAAAAATTTTCAATCCCGCTCACTTAGGAACATATATCAGCCTATATAACTAAGATTGTTTCATTTAAGTAAGACGAAGTAAGTATTTTTTTTTTAATGGCAGGCCAAACTGAGTATAAATCAAGTAACAGCTGTGGAAATGACCAATTCCGAAAAAAGTATTATATATATATATTATAAGTTACACACATTTTTTTATTGAGATTAAAGCCTTAAGTTTATTATATCACCAAACAAATTTTTCGACAGCAATTCATATACAATTTTCTAAATAAAATAAATTTAATCTAAAATAAAAAAAAAAATACACAAACAAACTCACCTTTCAGTTACAGCGGCCTTTTTCAACTTAAACGAAGTACAAACTAAACTGGCAAACACAAAAAAGTGATGTGTGTAGGTATTTCCGAAGGACACTTTTCACACAGCGTGACAATGGCGACTTGTGTCGGCAACGCCTGTGACAATGATGGCGACACAATGGTGATGGCAACAGCTGTCGAAACAAAAATAGGGCGAAAGAGAAAAAAAGTAAAGAAATTCAATTAATTACCAGTGAAAAATGTAAATAACAACAAAATATATTCAAGTGAGTATATTGAAAAGTGTCCCCACAGTAAACACACCAACACATAGGCATTAACGGAGACAGCTAAAAAATCATTCACCTACTTTTAGGAGCCAATGCCATTAATTTCTCGCACTCTGCTTTTTTCGCCTAGTTTTCTTGCTGGCAAACTGCCGTCTACGACACTTGATAAATTCAGTGTGATAAAGTTTTATGGAAAAAAGTTGAAAAAATAGTGAAAAATAAGCAACAGCAACTACAACAGAACCGTCTGCATTCATGGAATGAGATAAATTACATTGCATGATAGTGGAAAATGTCCGGAGCTTCCTGCTGCTGCATACATTTAGTGTACACTCGCGCATAACTTGCTCGACTACTATGGTGCAATACGCACACTTTTCTCTCTCTACCTCTACGAGTGACGTCCGAGCATTGTGCGCTATGGAATTTTATTAATTCCTACATTTTCCAAGCAATTAAAAATTATTGACTAATTGCAAACGGATGTTGTGAGTATGATGATTACTCACACCAAAGCGGGGAGTGAGTTAGGCACAGAGGGCGGTAGAATGCAAGGGAGAGATACATGGTAAGATTGATGTTGCAGAAAATGTGTGGAAAAATGATGAAATTGATGTTGTTGTTTTTTATTATTCTCATTTTCCTTTGTTACTGGCCTTCCGCTACGGTTATTACCAACAATTTTTCACTTAGTTGCAAACGTAGATGAGAACTAAGTTAAGGAAGCAATTGCAATATGACAAGCTAACTGAAAAGAAGTAACGAATGGTGACTAGAAATGCGAAGTCTGAACACTGTAGAGTATATCAGGCGCGTGGTCGACCGCCGGTTGGTGAGTGCTGTGTGGGTTAGGGGTTTCGCGGTGATTGGTTGGTTGACTAGTCGAAAGAATGCAATTATGTTGAAAAGCAATTATATAAAATAATGTCACTGCAAGCCGATAGCAGTGAATATGAGACCAACGAAGGGTAGGGAAGAAGAAAAAAATGGATTAAAAATAGAAGTAGGGCAAAGGTCGACAAAAAAAAATATAACAAGTCTGCGCTGGCAGTGTCACAAATTAAATTGCATTTAAGGCACTGAGCCAAATGGCGAGGTGTTACGGTTAAGAAACAATTATTTCCAACAACAAAGACGAATGGAAAAACTTACAGTGAGCTTAAAAAGTTGAGGTTACGACTTGTAGCGCTCTATGTATTTAAAATGAAAAATGGCAAATTATATTTTAAGGAAATTAAGCACAAGACCTGATTACAGCCTTTGGCTTTAGATGCTTATTTTAATAGCTTTGGTTCTGTTTTGTCAAACCAAAAATTGCAAACGAATTTCTAGTCATATCAATCTTGTATCTTAAGTCAGATTTGGCAGCTATTATGCAAATAATTTAGCAAAGTTGAAATTGATCAAAAGGTCTTCCAAGTTCAAGAGGAAGCTAACTCCATTTTAAATAGTTACCGTACTACTTATCGGGTTTTAAAGCGTAGCCTGGACGAAAAATGTACTCATTTCTGATTGACAAAGTTCTGAAAAAGCTTCTTGACTGCAACACCAAAACTGTTGCACAAAGAAATCAAAGTAAATAGCTTTGACTACCAGGAGTAAGTAGTAAAATTGATCTATAAAGCTGGTATAAGAATGGATCTAACATGAAATAAACCAGAGTGTGTATTTTAAGGATCGATACTATAGTTTCTTGAGCAATATACAGTTGGTGGCCATTTTCGGCTATCGTTCTATCAAAGGATTTTGACAGGGCCAATTTCTGTAAATTTTTAAGTGTTAACTTAAAAAGGGACTCGTCTATGGTAAACTTAGTTTTGTGAAAGTTTTAGAGTCAAAAGTTTATAAGCTGTGTTATTAAAATATCTTTTGAGTTAGGGAATAGGTTCACAGTTTATCAAACTATCTTTCTAACTTTTAATTGAAAAGAATATCTATGATTTATGGGCGCTTCACTATACTATTTAACCCAGATAAGCCGTCGATGGTGTCCACTAAAAAAAAATTATTATTTTTACTAAAAGTGTGTTGAAAAAAATGTTACTTTCGCTGTTTTTCGAGAAGTAAACTCTATCCTGTATTGAAAGAGGCAAAATTTCGCAGTATATAAATCCAGCCAAAAGTTCAACTCGTTCCAATTTTTTCAAAAGCACATTACTTTACCTTCCCGATAGTAACAAAAGCGCCTCTACAAACAAGTGCTGAAACAACTAACTCGATAAAAAAATGATCGAAAAACTACACGAAAAATTACTGCCACACTCACTAGTCACGCACACAGATATGTCGTGAGCAAACAATTGCACTTTGTGGCCAACATAAGTCATCGAAAGAGTGATTTTGGTGAATTTAACCCTTTCACGTTCGGTTTATCAGCTAAGATTACGCGCTTCCCGACGTTGTGAGGCCGCAACTTCCTAACTTTGCTGACAACCGCAGCAGAGCAAAATGCAAAAGTTTATTTATACTCACGTCTCTATGTATATCAGCTAGTACAAAGGCAAGGAAATACAACTGTGGAACTAGTGAGTGCGTTCCGCGCAGCATTAACAGGGTGCGTCACGAAAGTATTTTTTAGTGATTGAGGGAAGATTTTAGAAGTAGAAATTAGAAATTTGAAATATAAAATAATTCAGAGAACTTTTCAATACTGTTTAGGCATTAAAGTAGTAAGCTTCGGATTGTTTGACTAAATTTCGGTTTTAAGTCAAGAGAATGCTCATTATGGTGTCCGAATATAGAAAGAATTTTATTACATCACTTTATAAAAATTGTATATAATAACTAAATTGACACCCTGTATCTGAACATGCAAACTCATCGATGCAATGTGTTGCTAGGCAAGCCACCACGACAATACCTCCATATGTATGTAATGTTGCTGCAGAAAAATTGGTGTGAAAATGGAAAATTGCACGTTTCGTATGCTCTGCGATGCGGTGTAGTGTGTGGTGGTGTTGGTAGTGGCAGCCGCCTCGGTTATCATCATAAATCATGTTTTTAGTTTTCACACTCTTCCGTAGCGCGCATGTTGGTCGGTCGGTTGGTAGGTTGGTAGGTTTGGGTTTTTTTGCGTTAAACTTTTTGGTATTTCAGTTGTGTGGCAACATTAATTCTATCAATTCTTCATGCTGTCTTTTTTATAACTTGCAATTTTTTCAACACTATTTTTTCGGCTACTACAC
Organism: Bactrocera oleae; assembly: GCF_042242935.1. Taxonomy (NCBI): domain Eukaryota; kingdom Metazoa; phylum Arthropoda; class Insecta; order Diptera; family Tephritidae; genus Bactrocera; species Bactrocera oleae. The sequence goes on from NC_091539.1 coordinate 60,839,670, forward strand.
GTAATTTTTCGCGTAAGTTTTGGCCACAACAAACTTGCAATATTTCGAATTTCGAACATTACGTTTGGACTATGCATAGATTGGGATATGCCTGATATGTTTGTGTGTATGTGGGTGAGTAATGCTTTATGAGCTTTGTTTGAACTATGAAATTGTTCTGTCGCTTGAGGGTTACTACTGTTCGGTGCTTGAGTTTTATTGTTGTTGTTTTCGATGGAATTGCTCGGGCTATGAAATATTGTTTTTGCAAATGTGGAACACAGCGGCTATACAAATATGGATGTATGCAGGTGGCAACATGTATAAATATACATATAAATATTTGGAGTTTTTTTTTCAAATATATAGCGGATTTTTATCCAATCTTGGTATTATTCATAAAAACCAAATACCCTTTTGTTAGGGTAAAAACTTACAAGGTCTAGGTTTGATAAAAATTCTCGTCCTTAGTATCTACTGTCAGTCGAGCAACCATAGTATAGGAAGTGGGCTGAAAAACAAAATGGTAGTCTTAGATTATCTAGAATTATGTTTATGGGTTTTATACCGGCCTCAAAGCATTTTACATTTCTACTGCGATTTTAACCTAACCTTAACTTACCTTATTCTGTGGGAGAAGAAATAGTGCAAAGAAATATTCGATTTGCCCACACAAAACAACATGAGCCACGAGCTTCAATTGCACCTAGGAATGATAGATCGTCCGACGTTGACTGTCTCATCTTAAAACTTAACTAAGTCTGTATAGACGAAGGCACATATTTCTTCACCATAGCATTTCCAAGAATAAACATATACTCTTTAACAAATGTGTAATAGAAAATTGCTTAAGCCATAGAATGGAACAGTTCCTGATGTAAGACTGAAACAGACTTTTCAGCTTATATACAATGCTCAACTCTTCTTCTAGTAATTTGAAGTTATCAATTTTCGTCTAAGTGAGAACCAGTTCCAGTATCGAAACTTCAAATTGAATTCACTTTCAAAAAGAGAATAATTTGGCTGAGCTATCAGTTGGAAACTGATCTGGTATTAAAAAGGGCAATAATAGCATAAAAGGAAATTTTTACTACGGTAATGGCAGATATAGGAGGAAAGAGAGATAGAAATAGAGATAGGGACAGAGATAAAGACAGTGATATAGACGGTGACAGTGACAGTGACAGTGGCAGAAACAGTCAGAGACAGAGACCGTGATTTAGACGGATACAGTGACAGTGGCAATAGCAGTGGCATAAACAGAGACAAAAACAGAAATAGAGACAGATATATAGAGAAGGTCAGGTTTCGTGAGATAGAATAATAAATTAATGGTTAGTTTAACTTTACTCTTCACTTCTTAACACAAGAAAATATGACATTTGAGAGAAGGATAACCCAATGAGACCGTTTAAAAAGAAGAATCGCACTAAACTGTTATCATATGCAAGAATGAACTCACTATCATTAATGTATTACAAAATTTTTTATAAATTTACATATTCTAAATTCCATCATCTCAAAATATTCAACGAACGTGAACGAACTGACAACTTTCTCATTATGTGCAACACCTAAAATGTCGACACATTCACAAGATTATACTATTAGGAATTTACTATTACTTCTGAAAAAACGCCTCTGATGTGACGTTTTTTCTGCGCCTCCATTATCACACGCGAAGAAAAACTATGCGCGGCTACATTTCGCATGCCACACACGCAACTATTTTCTTCACATATGCCCCTTACTTTCCCTTCTGAACAAGTTGCACGTTCTTTTGCTTGTTGCAGTTTTTGTGACTTCTCCGATTCTCCTATTTCTCTTCAAGAAAAATAACAGTTTTCACAAGCGCGACGCAGAGACAGCACGGCTTACACGTCCTGCAGCGCGACTCATCAACGACACTTTTGTGCTTTCATATCCTCTTATGTGTAATGCTTTTAGTGACAGGGAACGTGTGGGTACTCACGTCGGGGTCTCGTTTTTGCATTACTTTAAGCTTCTATGTCACATTTTTTGTATTCACGCTATTTTTATCAGTGAGAAAGTGTTGTGTATATATGAAATCTGTGCCTTCTACACTTCATTGCGTTCACGTTGCTTGCCGTGGAGGCTCTTGTACCTACACACTACTAGGAAACCCTTTTGTGACCCACACATTCTCTGTCTAATATTTCGTCTAGCTGCCACTATATGGGAATCGTTTGCCGCGTTCACTGTGTGTTTATCGCTCCGCCTATCTGAGCCAACGTCTGTCTGTTGTTTATGCTGCAATTGAAGTCGTCGCTTGAGTGCACCAAATGAGTTTTCTCGTCGGCTCGGCTCTACCAGCAGCAATTGTCTTCCTTCTGCAATGCCTCTTTTGCCTCTTTTATAGGCATTTCTTGGGATTACTTTCCACATTTGCTGTTTTGATTTTCTTTACAGCTCATTCTCTGACGCAACACGTACTTTGGTAATTTGAAATGCAGCGTCAATGTCAGCGCTGATGATGGCATTTGTCGTCGCGCGCACGCGTATTCACATTTTTTTCACCCAGCTTGCTGCACTTGACATGCGTGCACTTTTTGCTCCTTCTTTTAGCCGGAAATCAGTGCGGCAACGCCGCTATATTGGAATTGGTGGCAACTCTTTTTCTTTACACATTCGTTTGTTTTTTCGCTTTGCACATTAGCTGCCGATTTTTGCCTTGACTCAAAGCGATTTTTTTGTTGCAAATATTTTTTCAGTGCTGCAGTCGTTCATTACTTTTTTACTTCACACTTTTGCCGCTTTATGTTGGCAAATATGGCGACAATTCGCTCAAGTAGTGTGTCTATAAAATTTAAGTTGCAATAAAATGCCATGACATTTGCTCTGCTATGCGCATACATATGCTTGGCATGCGTCATTGCCACTGAAGCACTTACAATTGTACGTGTGAAGACACAATAATGGATTACTCGAATGCTTATTTGTTTCGTATTGTGTCGCTGAAATTACCTCAATTAGTGTGCGATGAAAAATTGATTCTTTGCATGAATGCGAATTTTTGTTTTTGTAATCACGTTCTTTCTTTCCATCGCCTCATTTTGCATTGGTAGTATAGTTTTCAAACAATATATTTAGTTAGCGCAAATTTGCTTACAATATTCGGAAAACATGTTTTTATCAAAATTTTATGTAAAAAAATGTATGGAAAAAAATTGCCTAAAAGTATGCAATATATTTAAGAAACTCAAATTTTATTCATGTCACATACCTTTTTTACTAATATTTGAACCATATACCTTAATATATATATAATATGATTGAAACATGTAATGTTAAACTTAGCAGGACTTGTAATGATAAAGGCCTCTTTATTTCTAAGTTGCTTACAAGTGACTGAATTTAAAAATGCTGCATTCATTTCATTATTCGATTCGATTGCTACCGTAAATGGCTCAAGCAAATATTCTTAATAATGGCCAAAAGGAGCTCGAAAATTTAGGCTTATATCCCAGGAAACTTTAACTGAAAACAACTTAACAGAGTATAGTCCTAGTGTTCGACGCTTTTTGTGTCCCCTCTTTGCCCATTCTGTAAAAAGAAAACAATTAATTTTTTAATCCCATCGTTATGCCGAGCATTTCATTTTGTTCCAACTTCCATGGTACAGATTTCAACATTGACCATAAACGCAGGGAGAACGAGTGAATTCTTGGTTTAGGCTATATATTTGACCTTTGTTAGGCTAATCTTCTTAAAATTGAGATAGATAAAAACCCAGGAAGCTTTGTTTTACTCTCTCAATATAGAAATCGTCTGGTGATTGCTATTATTATGAACTCATCGGTAAGATATTATTACATAATTTACTTTTATCAAAAATTCCTCAGTAGACGGTTTTGGAATGGCAGTCTGTTTATAAGTATTTTTATACAATACAATTCTCTAAACATAGGTTAGGATCAGGTTATGTAATCAGGCTAATATTCGTGGATCCTTGGCCAATAGTCAGCTGGAAACTATGTTCGTTGTGATGCCCAGAGCACCTAACTACTATATCATTCACATATCGACAACGCGCATTGAGTCTATCACAAATTTGTCGTGACGATTAATATCAATTCCAGCCAATTCGTAGAAGGTATGAGAATCGAGATGCTTAAACTTAAGTCTAGCGAAAGCTAAATAGTGAAGACGATAATGTTTAGATGTTTCCACCTCACCTTCTACCATAGAATATTGAGAATTTGGGTCCAAAAAATTTTTTATTCTAACTGCATGCATACCAAAAACACGGTGTCCAGACTGCAATCATTATGTCAACATTAACCTTGCCAAAAGCAAGTAATTGAAGAGACCGCCTACGCTCCACCCTAAGCAAAAGATTTCGCAAACAGAACGCAAGGGGACACGAGAACACAGAGAGTTCCAACCTTACTCCTAAATCTTATTCAAACAATAAATAAAGTCAGTAAGGAATTTTAAAACAATGAAAAAGGTCAAAGATTCATATATATGATATCAGATTTCTGGCGGAATCTCACAACGAAAGCGCCATTTTCTGAAGATTTTATGAAGCAACTGTCGAATTATACCCTAAACGAGGTATATTTCCACGAGGTATTTTGTCACGAAATTAGTAACGCCCAAAAGGAATATATAATACTTGTATATATATAGGGTCTCCTATAAAGTGTATATACGTAAGTGTCTGTCCGTTTGTATATATGCAAAGTAGTCTCTCAGTTTTTTTAAAAATATCGATCTGGAATTGTATACACGTCTATTTCCCACCAATAATTATTTGTCGCAACCGCCGATATCGGAAAACTATGGCATATAGCTGCCATACAAACTCAACGATAATGCTCTAGTCCTTGTATGGAAAACTTTTTTATTTAATGAAGTACCTTCACGAAATTTGACACAGGTTATTACTCAAAGCATCGCTATAATATCCAAACATATTGTACAGATCGAACCACTATAGTTTACGGCTGCCATACAACTGACCGATCAAAATCAAGTCCTTGTACGAAAAACTTCAATATTTGGCAAGATATTTTCACGAAATTTGTCATATATTATTGTCCAAGACAGCGGTGCAAGATGCAAAAAAATTATTCAGATCGGATCACTATAGCTTAAAGCTTTCAAACTAACCTATTATAATTAAGCTTAAGATCTTTTTATACCCCTTTATGCTATAAAAAATGGAGATGTGAAGATTATTATAGCTTCGAAGCAGCCGAACTTGACGTTTTTTTCTTGTTTTTAATTAAATATTTGAAAATTTTGCAGAATAAAAAAAGGTGCATTTAATATGAGGGAAAATAAAGTTGCTTAAGCCACCCAGTTCATTAGTGTTTAAGTAAGTAAGTACATTATGTAATCACACGTTTAAGAAAGAATATATGCACTTAAGTAATTGAATAAGTATGTAAGTACATAAGCATGCAAGTATATGCATAAACATTTAAGGAATAATAGTCTAGCCTTAATAATACATAATACATACAGATACGCATAAGTACTTAAGTACGTCATGTAATTAACAAAAAGCGTTGTAACCAAAAGTTCGTATAACGCAGCAGACACACGAGCATACATGTGTGCATATATTTACACACACACATATGCATTATGTAAGTGCCACATTTCGACAATTTTTTTTTCTAAAGGCGTAAGAAGACGCATACTATGCATTTCTATACTTAAGTATGTATATATTTATAAGTATATATGTGGGTATATAAACCGTCTTCTTTTGAGTGCCGTAACTTTTTCGCCACACCGTCTCCTTCCGTCCGTCGGCGTTGCTTTCCTACTTTCATTTTCTAATACAGCTGTCGTTTTATATGAATTTATTGCCATCGCGCTCTTCTGCATACATAATGATTTTGAAAATTTATTTTATGCCACCAAGTGACACAGAGACCCAACACGCTTACTACATATCTACATATATTTTATGTTGCGCATTTTTTCCACATTTTACAATATTGGCGAAACTTGTCGCCTTACTTGCGCGCTTTTGCGCTTTTTACAGCTTCTTTGAAAATTTTTTGAAATTTGCTTTATTTTTACATTTGAAATATTGTTGTTTGTTTGTTTGTTGTATTTGCTGCCTTTTTTGCCGTAAACTGGAGCAATTTATACTGGCTTAGCCTAGGATCTGAGTTAAGTGCGCGTGTGAAAATAAAATAAAAATTTTGTGAGTGACTTCAAATTCATGTTTGTGTGTGTGTGTGTGTGTCTACGCACCACTGTTTGACTTTAAACTTTTTTCACTTATTTGACTCACTTTTTTATTATTTTTGGTGCTGCGAGAAAAAGAGTTAAGCATCGAAGATAGATGTTGAATCTGTGACTGAAATTCTAAACATTTTCGAAGTACAACAAAAAGGCAGAATTTATTGCTTTGCAACGCTGCGTTTTTTGTTTGCATGTGTTTGTGTTGTTGTAGTTGTATATTACATATTCAAATGTACGCGGGCATTTGTTTGGACTTTTACAAATGTTGTCATGTTAGTAATCAATAATTTAAAAAGTTTTCTCGTGTAATGCCTGCCATTTGAAAAAGCAAAGTTTTTCCATGCATAAATCGTTAGGTCGGGAAGGGTTAAGGCTACTCTGATTGGAAGCGATTAATTTAGAGCGTGCTATAGGAAAATAATTTTTAAGCAGAAAAGTAGAAGGATGAAGCAGTTTAAAGCCAACTTCTAGCAATTGATGGATTTTTGTGAAGTGATTTTTCAAAGTAGACATTCACGTACACGAAATACCGAAAAAAATAAGCTTGAGTAATTACACGAAAATAGTCTAGATTTACTTTATTCTGACAAAAAATATTGATTTCATAGATTGTATACACAAATAGAAGAAGAACCATTCAAAACTGTGCAGCTTTCATGATCTTTTTCATAAACAAAGTCTCTCCCTTCATTTTATGACTGCTAGCCAAAAGGTAGGCAATTTTTTACTTTTCTGAAAAAATAATTTTTCGAAGAAAAAAATAATTTTTAAGTAGTAAGCAACTATTTGAGAATACCCTAATTCATCTAGTATTACGGTATTTTGTAAAAAATTATTGATACCACAGAATTTCGACACAAATAGAATAAGAACCTATCAAAACTGTGCGGCTTTCATAACCTTCTTTAAAAATGGAGTGTCTTCTTTTATTTTGTGACTTCCTGCCTAAAGGTAGGCAACATTTTTAAATTACTAAAAAACTACCTTCGTGATAAATAACGGGACGATACTATGGTAATATGAATTTCTGCCGCTTTTGAAGCGCAGCACAGAAAACTGTATATAATTGGTGAGACCGTAGTCAAAACACAAAAAAACAAAAAAAAAAAAGCAAAAGCAACGCGAAAATTAAAAAGCAAATATTTGTTAAGTTAAATACCTGTAAATAAATTTTAGGAATAAACTTTGTCTCCGTAAAGTCCCCAAAACACTTAAGCCGCTTAGGATAAGACAAATTGCTATAAATAAATAATATAGAGAAATGAATGAATGAATGAAGCGTAAAACGGCGAAAAGTAAATAAATAGCATTAAATGCAATCAAGCGAATGCGAAAACAATCAAAGCCCATGAAGAAGAAAGAGCAGGGCTTGGATGAAATTTAAAAAGTCTGACAGCTGGCACATTGTCTCCTACTGCATATTATTTTTTTAGGCACCAGATGTCTGCCTTGTGATGCCGCTAATATGTTTACCTAATTTTTTTGGGTGTTTATCACAACTTTGCGGCTTTTAAAAGTGGCTAACAGGTGCTGCCACCTGACACTGCTTGACACTGCTTTAGTAATAAATAAAAATAAATAAATAACGTAGTAAAGTTGCTAGCGTAACAGTAGACAGTGTAACATTCACTACACATGCTAACGAGGCTTGAAATTCACTTTTGCTCTATGTAATATCAGCCTAAATGTAGGCAAATAAAAAGTTCGAAATATGAAAATTTGTTAAGGCGTACTTTGGAGCAAAAAATAGTTTTAATGGTTATAAAAAGTATGGGACACCTCAAAAAATTATCACGTCTAATTTATAATAGCATACAAATAGCATTACTACATAGCTATACTACTATAGCTCTATTCGTACTACTAAAAGTACGATAAAATCTTTGGATATTATCGCTTCAAATATGACAATATGTCAAAATATAAGCAAGATCGGTTCAGGTCTTTCTCTGGCTCCTAAATATCGAATATGAATATGTTTGATCTTCAGGTTGTCATTATACCTTGTTCGTCGGTTAAAAAAACCCTATAATTAGGTTTTGCAGACACATTAGAGTTTCACTGGCGCAACTTCCTTCATTTTTAATCTATCGCGAACTGTTACGAATTTGGCGATATTGACTTAGAAATAAGCCAGCTGCGGTTTCTTTGCAAGGTTGATATTCGTCAAACGCAAAATATGCTGACTTCAAGTATATTTTTACGATAAATTCCCTACATATATTTAAAGAACATATATGATGCTAACAACTTACATATTTACACACAATTTCGTGTTGATGAAATCGCAAATGGTAGACAATACTATAAAATGAACATTGACTTTTAAAGAACACTATAAATGGCTATTGTTGAAGTTTAAAGATGCGGAATTTCAACATGTCATTAATTTTTAGGAACGCTATGCTCGTCCACTGGCTACAGAGCACACACGCAAGCATATTTAAGTATCTCTAACAAACAGTTAAAGCTCTTTAGAAGACTCATACATAGGACAAATAGATGGCAAACAGACCGAAACGGAACTGGGTTATAAAGCGCAAACAAATAGTAGTATTAAGAGTGGTCCATACACTAACGAGTCTATATGCTTGCGTGTGTGCATGCTTTAGTACAAACACATACTCATTTAGACTGCAACAAACACATTTTCTTTTTGACAAAAATCAAAAAACCAAAAAACCAAAAAGAAAAACATGAGAGTTCTACAAAAGATTTTGAAAATCGTTAAAATTATCGTAAATATTTACGATGCACTTCATTTCACTTTATGCGTCAAATATTCATGAACGCAGGACTCTATGTGTGTGTGCTTGCGTGGTTGTAGTAATCATATGTGTTGGTATATGTTTATATGAGCGACTTTTAAATAGCGAATGGTTGGAGTCGGCGAAATAAGCATTTAAACGAGCATAATCATTTGAGTTTTATATGAATTTCGCCATTCTCGCCAAATATGTGTGTAATAACGATAATGTCTGGCTGATAATGGTGGCGATAACGCCGACCCCCAATGTGATAATACAGCAGCGAATCAACAGTGAACGGGGGAGTAGAAATGCTGTAAATATCCGAAATGAGCTGTTAACTCTGAAAGTTCCGTTTTTGATTGGTGTTGAATATAAATTTTGAAGAATATAATGGAAAAACAAAAAATATTTGAATTCATATGTGAAAGTATTGAGTAAGATAAATTATTATTTATTAAAAAGCGGGATTATTATTTTTTTAAACTTTTGGTATAGAATTTCAGCACGTTCTTACGTAGAAAAAATTCCGTAAAAGTCAGCACATATTCATTCTCCTGAACTCGGGAGAGATAAAGTACAAAGTGTGGAAAGTGGAATGTGTAACCGTAACTGTAATGTAGAAAATATATTTGCAAGTAGAGTTGCCAAATATATGGAAAAATATTTTCAACTATAGAATACTAACTTTAACTAACTAATTAAAGAAATGTAATAAAAATTTGTACAAATATACTACCAAATTTAAAACACAATGCAGTTGTTAATTGATAGGGTTGCCACACTTAAGAACATTTTATGAAAAATATTGCCAGATTATATAATATTTCACAAACCTTTTTTTGAACAGGTTTGCCACACTTTTAAAACTATGTACTTTTATTTTTAAGCGCCGTAACGACTTAAGTGAAGAACTAAAAGGTGAGTAACTGTAGAATTAAGCAAAAAAAAAAGAACTTATTATATAAGATGAGATTAAGTTTATGAAAAATTACTAACAAAAAGCTTGAGTATTCGAATTTTAAAATTTTTAGAAACCCTTAATGTGGTTTTCGAATATATGTACTAGTATGATTATGATAACTGTGGACTTTAAAGACTTTTTGTCTGGAATTACTGTAGTGTTTTGCCTCATTATTTTATTGATTAAAATATATATATGTCATAAATATTATTCGTAAGAAATTCCCGTCGATAATGATGAAAAAAGTGTGTACTTGGTTTATATCCGTTTGTGCAGATATTCGGACATCCTAATGTTCGATCAATTCTATTTTGCATCTTCAAATACTAGGGTGATCTATCATTTGATCAAATATAACCTGGATGATCTATTTAAACTACGCGCAAACCGAATCGATAATTCTTTTATGTTCCTGTCAAGCTTAATCTCTACAATTAGTATATGTTTAGCAGCAATTTGTTTAAGATGCCAAGGAATTGTCTAGCGATTTTTGCTATGGGAAATAATTGAGCAACGAGAGAGCAGAGATCTCACAAGAAATGCTTGAAAACGTAGCTGACTACGGCACAATCATCAAATTCATCATGAGTGGCGCTTCAAAAGTAAACCGAAATCGAAAAAACTACAATTCGCTGAAGGCACTGAAGGCTATTCCAGCTAAGGCTTATAAAAAGTTTATAGAAAATTGGATTAAGCATTGGCATGCTTGTATTGGCTCAGAGGCATATATTGAAGGCGATAATAAAGATTTGTATTGACGTAGTCTATTTTTTTTTGTATATTTTCGTTTTTCTTTTAACTATGGTATCAAATGTTATTTCCAAATTTTGGAAGTTAGATAGTTTTGAGAATCTTCCAAGGGATAGATTTTTAGGACAATAATATTTATATTAAGTTTTTGCTAAACAGAATGCTGGCAGTGGAAACAACGCTGGTATCACAATTAAATGAAATTATATGAAAATCATTAATCGTGACTAAAATTTTTGTTATAATTATTTTTCTAACCTCATCTGGGTTTCTACATTTATTTATGATCATTTACGAGTAAATTTTAAATCTCTTTAAAACAGCTGATGTTTCGATAAAAAAAATATAAAGTGATTTCAAAGTTCCTGGAAATAATTTGTCAAAAGTATATGAACAGGACCAAACAATTTAAGAAGGACACATGTAAAGAACACCGTTAAAAGAGGAAGAAAAACCAAAAAGGACAGAAAATAAAAATAAGTGCAGCCAAGTTATGGCCAGCACATCGGAATGAGCGTGCGAATGGCGTAAAGCATTATTGCCTTCATTTCTTGAAAATAACAAACGATATAACAGCACCGACAAAGGCTTACATAAGTGCAGTAACACATACGTACAAACGCACGCGCATATGTGTAAGAACTGATCAACTTAACTCTTACGTGTAAAGAAATAACAAAAAAATCAAAAATATCCACAGTAATGGAAAAAGGGCTGTCAGAGAAGCAACAATATCGCGGCAGTCGAGAGCACAGTAAATGCGGTGACGGTGTCGAAGCTTTAAAACAACACGTTCAAATCAGTGGCAAGGCAAAGTGTGCAAGTAGAAATTTATTTTCATTGCTTCAGCGAGCGGGAAGCCGATGCGGGAGGTGCGCAAAAGTGTGCGGAAAATGCTAAAGATGCTCAAAAGTGGCAGTAAAGCAGTGAAAAGAATGACAACAGGCGTATGTAAGCATACAAACGAGGATAAGGCGCGCGTGTGATTCCGCTCGGCAGCGCAGATATACCGCTATATATATGGTAAATGTATGTATGTGTGCGTTGATGTAACGCGTAGAAGCATACATGTGTACATCATTTGACTGTCTGGCTGCGTGTATTTTACGACATGTGGAAGTCTTTATTGCGCGAAAATTTCGCTTGCATACTTTAAGGCGGCTGACAGCACGTACAGCAAACAACTACCAAAAAAAAAATATTTTTATATATAAACAACAAAAAATTTGACTAGGAATGAAGCGCGTTTGAAAAAAGAATGCCACGTCAATTGGCACAGAAAAAAAATAAGAACAGCAAGCTGGCTTGTAGAAGTGTCTACGTGTGCCAAAGAAGCCGAAAAAGAAGCTGCAAACTTCACGAATGAATTAAATTTAGCGCACGCTATGCAAATAACTTAAAAAATTGGTGACTGCCAAAGCCAAATCCATGGGAAAAACTAAGGATGGAAATGGCAACGAAAGCCAAGGAAATGAGCGAAGAAGTAGAAAATAAAACGAGAAAAAAAGTGTACAAAAGAAATTGGATGTACTTGTGAACCGAGGAGGAAGTTGAAGGTTGAAAAATTTTGCAGCGCGTATAACAAAAATGCAGCAGCAGATATAGTTTATACTCAGACAACAACAAAGTGAAAGCATGTGGCAACACAGCAGACGAGAACACGAACAAACGCTGGGCACCAAAAAAAAAGACGGGTGTATTGGAGCAGCCAGGAGGAAGTGGATGAAAATCCGTGGAATGAACGGGAATTCAAGAGCTCTGCACTCAAATTGAGCACATCATGTTGGCTTTGGTATGCTGCGACGTTGGTTACACTGTTGACTCCATTACCAACAACCAAATGAAGGTGAATGCTAACGAAAAATTGCAGAGAGCAAATCCGGGTGAAGGGGTGTAGAGTGCGCTGTACGCAGTCGTGCATGGAAATAATTTGTGAAATACGAGCTGCTATGAGCTGCACGGTTTTTAAAAGCGCTACGAGTAAGGACATACTACGCAACTTTACACAGTCAAGGCAATGTTGGCTTTGTGAAGCAAAAAAAAAAAAAAATTAAAAAAAAAAATAGTAATGAAAACCTCGACAATCTACGCATAAGCGTCTTCGCAAATATAATTTACTTAACACTATATTTGTAGAAATACATACACACACGCACGCTATTCAACTCAAGTGACCCGTGTAAGCAAGCGTAACTGGATGGCTGTCCCAAACGACAGCCTCAGCACCTTCAATTTCACATTGAGGTCATTCTTTGTCACACCACTACTGCATGTATGTATGTACATATATATGCCAAGTTGTGCTGTGATACTTTAAATCCTACGCATACACCATTTACACTGCAATGGCATAGCATACTTACAGGCGACTGCACTGCTCAGTACATTACCCTTTTAATAGCTTCATAAAAAGACTCGGTGATCTCGTAGTTCCGTGCATAATGATTTAATTAAAGACACACAAATAGTCATTAAATTTGCGACGCCTGTGGTTTTTGTTAATCTAATTTTCTTATATTGGCTACTTGATATGCTTCTGGGGGCAATTTTTTGGGTAATTTGAACCCAAGTAGCGCTGACTTGTGTTCGTGTGTAGCTGTGCGCTGTGCGCTTTGCCAATTGTGATTATCATCGTACTGCGTAGGGAATTTTAATTAAAAATCGTTTGTTAGGATTTAAATGGCTTTAAATGCGCCGAGATTAAGCTTGAGGCATTTTATGGCTGCATAGGTATGCTCCTAAAGGTATGCTATTAAATGACCCATAAAGATAGCAAATGTTTATTTTACTTTAGTTTATACCTAAGAATTTATTGAGGTAAAATTACTAAAATATTGCAATAAAAGCGCTGGTAGTTTATATACGTTTATGAGTTTTTGCTTTTTTCGTTAAAATTGAACTCCGATTGATGGTAAATAATTTAATTGAAAATTGAAATTTGTTTAATGTACGAAATAAATAAGCAATTATGTTACCTGTGGCTTCCTTGATGACTTTTTTTAATATAGGTAAATAGCCCCTAAAAGTGTGCTACGTAATACAAAAAGTATCAAATAGATATCGCTTAAAATACTTAATTGTGATGAAATAATTAAAACTAGACGACAACTTAAGGTAACCGCCAGCGGCCGCTCTTAAGCCATTACGGCATCATTCGGCAAATAGTGATCGTAAGTGAGATCCAAATAAATAATGTTAGGCTAATTTGCTAGATCTGACAACATTTTTAAGTTGTTTTTAATTCTAGCTTCGCAATTTAGTTTTAACTAAACATTAAGACTCCTGATATATACTTGAACTGAGCATTTGTACGGGTACCGCACTGAGTTCTTCTCATACTGTTTTGTCTTTGTAGTTGCTTAAATTTCAGAGTTTTTTGATGACCGTTGCCATGTTATTCAGTTTTCTTATTCCTTAAAGAGAGAGGATGTTTGGTTTGTCCACCTTCCACCGTATCCGATAGCCACTTTATGGTACGCTATGTATTTATAGTGTACCAAGGGCAGATGTGTTGCTTTAACAGTTATTGCTTTAAGAGTCATTTGAGAGAGTTGAATGGTCTGGGGAAACTGACTTGGTACGATTTTTCGATTTCCTCTTTTCACCATCAAGGTTCATTAAGAATGTTGATAGGCATTTTCGTCTTTGATAGCATTAATTTGTTTACTTGGGACAGGATAAACTTAGTTTGCCACGAAGTTTGTAATACCCCGGAGGAAACATCGCACCTTATAAAGTATATATGGTATATAAGTGATCAACGTGACGAACTGAGTAGATTTAGCCATATTCGTCTGCCAGTCCCTCTGTACATCTGTCTGTCTGTATATACGTGAATTAGTACCTTCGTTTTAAAATATCAATCTGAAGCTTTGCACACATCCTTTCCTCCCCAAGAAGCTGCTCATTTGTCGGAACCACCAATATCGGACCACTTTGGATCGGACCGTCTTTAGCTGTTGTTTTTTCTTGTTTTCTTTGAATATGAAAAAAAGTTGTTAGGTTACACCAAATGTCTCTCATAATGCAATAACTAAGTTTTAAAAAATCGAGCTTATTGAGTTTGCTGTCTGGGTAAAATATAATCTCAGAGCCTCCAAGAAAGCTTCAGAAACAATATTATTTCAAATAGTTTTTTAATAAAGTTTTTACCGAAAAGCATCTACGCACAAACATACCTTTTCAGCCAAAAATATATATGTATGAATTTCACCAGCAAATTTCGGATTTGGTTTTCACATACCTGAAAGTAGAGAAGAAAATACATTTTTATAGTAAAAACAATTAAACGGCTTAAATGTAAGTATGAAATTGTGAAATTAGAAATTAATGTTAAATATTTGTAGTAATGCAAATTTTTGTATATAACTGAAAAACCATTTAACTTAATTGGAATAAAATTTTTGTTTAAGAAAAATGTATCAATTTAAGAAACAGCCCGAGTCTAATCTAAATAACCAGCATAAATTGAAACAGCATTACAGAGCGAATACCAACAAAATCATTTAATAAATTCTGAAATATTTTATATTCCATATTACACACATTTCCTATGCTTATAATGAATCTATATGACTACGTGTGTGTGTGTGTGGATATGTGTTTAACTTTATTTTAATACACAACCGCAAATTTACATTTCCGTTTTAAGTTCTAATTTCTTTTCGCAAAGCTGTTGCACTTGTCTACAAATGTATAACGGTTTGTATTTACTATTTCCTTTGCCACAAAACAGAGCAACAAACATGATGCCATGTGGCACGTAGCAGCAACACGAGTGAATGAACAAATATTACACATATGTGCATATATATAAATATGCATATAGTATATACAATATATGTATATAAATATGCACATAATACATTTTATTGCTACGAGCAACACATAATTACATATGTACATTACTAAAATGCTGCATCGAAATGCTAATATTGCAGTAATCGCATTTGCCACTGCGCGCACAAAATTTCCATATGCATATGCATATATGTGTGTGTGTGTGTGTGCGTGTTCACACGTGTAAATATAATGGATGCGTAAAACATGAGAAATTTTAATTAAACAACGCAACATGCTGGCAACGCTTGTGTTTATTAGAATATTTTCGAAAGACTTACAGACATATATATTTATATATATAAGTGTTTATATGTGTTTGTATCGTGCTTAAATTTTGGCAACCAAAGTAATTTTAATGGAGCTTAAATGTCAAACCATGAAAACGTTAATGGCGAAAGTTTTATTTTATTATTCTTTAATTACTTTCTGTCGGCAAGTTTTCAAATTTTCCGTTAACTCCTTACAGTACTGTTCATACACAAGTTTTTCCACTCACAGCCATTAGCACTCTCTTTTTCACCGTTCTCCGAAAGAGAACTGTGACTCCTAATGTCAATTCAATCTAAGCTGAACTCGGTCCCAATGAGTAAATTGTGAGAAAAAAGGAATAAAAGCTCAGCTCGAATTTTCAAAAACTTCGGAGTAATATTTCCAACCGCTAAATATTTGATCTTATCTAAATATATTGCTAACAGAAGTCCAAAGTCAGTGGAAGTTATTGTTTCTTGTACGCGGAGATTGTGTTGCATGTATAATTCTACACTAGATTTCAAGGTTGTTATGCTTTTATCATTATTGCTAGATTCAAGTTAGCCGAAACTGTGTAGAAATGTGAACTATTGTTCAATGTGTTCTGAGAACACAGACGAGAAAGTGCTGATGTTTTTATTTTGAGTACTCAATGATCTTATCTTTAAAATAGTACTCTTTAAAAGAATAGATTATTGAATTCGTTGAAATGCTCTACTAAATACTTACGTTCGAATTTTTGTCAAGAGGCGCAGAGACGTATTATCTTATTTCTTATAGAACACTAGAAGATAGGACTTCCATCTATCATGGCTTGACCAAATTGGTTCTGACATCATGTTTTTTATTATATCCTGGGTATATTAAGTTTGCCACGAAGTTTGTAAAACCCGGAGGGAAACGTCGCAACTCCTATAAAATATGTATGCATAAAATGAACAACGTAAGGACTCTCAGTTTTTTTAAATATCGCTCTGAAATTCTGCAGACGTATTTTTCTCGCTAAAGGGCTGGGCTGCTCATTTATTGAAACCGCCGATATCGAATGACTATAGTATGTTGCTGTCATACAAACTGAACGATCAAAATTAAATTCTTGGATAAAATACTTTTTTTAATTGACAAGATATTTTCACGAAATTTGCATGGATCCATGGCAATGGTACCATCTTCGCATATAACTGCCATACAAACTGAACGATCAAAATCTAGATTTTGTAGTATAACTTCTTTATTTGTGAAGCGTATTCTAGCTGCGGAACAGCTGAAGTGAACGTTTTTTTGATATTTGCCTTTCTGACTAGAACATATCTCCAATTCTATTTTCAATGTCTTCGACTAGTCAGAAAAGGTATATTTTTCATTAAATACACCCGAAGTGCCCAGAATCAAAAGTCATCAAAAAATTGGTCACGTCGGAAGCACCAAGAAACCAAGAAACCAAGCCTACCGAAGAAGTACAGAAAAGAGAGTTCCCAAAAAGGATAAATAGCAAGGAAGCAATCGTTAAAAACACATACATATTTGAAGATCTATAAATTTTACTGCATTAAGGCCTCAAAGTAAATATTAAATTATAGTTGGTAAAGATTTCGTATTCATAAAGCAAGTTATTTTTAATTTAATAACTAGAATTTAGCTTTGCACCAACAAAAAATAAAGTCTCCTCCTAGCAACTTCTTGACTAACCGGTCAACCATGTAGAAACTACATGCACATCCTTTTAACCATGTTGTCGGCTGTCTTGCCACTGACACATCACAACTTTTCCGGCAGCTGGCTGATGTTGATGTTGCTGCAGTGCTGTGTAAACTGTTTCACGTGCAACATTTCGTGAGTGCTGTCAACATGACACATTTAAAATGGTAAATGCACCAACAAACACAAATAAACAATATGAATTGCACTTCAGGGCTACATGCCAAGCCATGCCAAGCCAAAACAAGCCGAGCCATGCCACGCCACTTAACGCTACTCCACTTTCGGCTACATCGTTGCTCCATTTCTGCTTTAGACTGTGTAGCACCTTGACAGTGTTTTTGTTTTCGCTTTTAAGCTACAAGCTCACAGTTATTTGTTATAACATTTATTTATTTATTTTAATATTCTATTTTATTTTAAATTCACTTTTTTGCGCCCCTTCACTTACGCCATTTTATGTTTTTAATTCCACTTCCGGCCTGACTCTACCTTGACTATGCTTTGGTGCCGCTGCAGCGTTCTGTGTATGCTGTGCTTGCATGGCCCTGGTTCCAAGCTGGTGTCGTTAGTAGGTCGCTGCTCTGAATTTTCTGCTGCTCTTGCCGTTGACTTTGGCAGGTTTTTAAAAGCAACGGATGTTCTGCCAGCCACAGCGGAACCCGTGGGGCATATAACTGTATGTGCACTCGCTTTCGCTGCACAATTCATTCGGTAGGAATTGTGGAAATTTTCGGTTGCATATAATAAATATAAAATCATAGTACAGTAGAGAAAGTTAAAATTACATAAGAGAATATAAATTATTTGTAAGCAGATCAAGTAGCAACAAAGTAAATATAGAAGGAGAGCTTGAGTGTTATGTAAAGCAGAATTATGGCAATTTAAAAATAAGAAGAAAATATTTTGAATTTCAACAGTAAAATTTTAGGAGAAATCATACTAGGACCTCTATTTTCCAGATCTTTATCGGTATAAAACGTTTAAGATTCGGTAAAGTGGTTAGGCTAGTCCACGATTTAAAAAAATATATATTTTATTGTGCTTACAGTAAACTTTAAGGTCTTAAATCCATTTCACTGTTCAAACTTTTTTATAAATTCAAACTCGTGTTCAATAAAGACTCAAAGGGAGCAATTCGATTCTTTTTGCTTTATTAATTGTCAGTTAACGATCGAAGGAATAAGTATATTCAACTCTGTAAATATATACATAATTTTTATTTATTTTTAAACAAAATGCCTTTAAAGATAAAAAAATCACAAAAGCGAGTTTCTTTTGTCTTTGAAGTGGATATAAGTGGATAAGGGAAAGTTAGGTCCTTCATACTAATACGAAATCTCAGGTTTGTTGTTTTTATTATTATTACCTGAGAATAGTGATAACAGCTATTGTTTCATAGTATGGAGCTTTGGACTAGTTCCAACGATATTACAATTAGACTAGAAGTCAAGGAAATTATTTTCTGGGTGATGTTTTAGGCGATGATAATGTATAAGTACTTAGAACATTGGTGAGACGATATTTCAATTAGGCAAAGTGAGTTTCATCAAATTAGTAGATGTTATTTTGTTGCTTTTTGATATAGGAATAAGGCCTGAAATATGGTAATAATTTGGTATCCCGAATAAGCTCACGACATATACCTTATCCTATATATGAAAAGGCAAAGTATTTTAAACTCTGAGAGCATATAGAACACTCAGACCAGATTTACACAGTATAAATGTTTCTTATTAGTTCAATAATGCTCTTACATCTTGCAATAGCTCGGCTGCTGTGACATAATACTTTAAAAATTTATTCGCCTTCGATTGAGGACGTTGAAATCATGCCAGGGACAAAATGTAGAATAAAAGACGATGTTTTAAAAGGTGTGTTAGATCTTTGGCAGAAAACGCTGACATTTTGTTTTACAAAAGATAGTTACCAAATCCAATCAACGTTCGGTTTAAACTTTTAGGAAGTCTTCATTGCTTCCGTGGAATCCAGCCTATTGAAATGTTAAGGAAATTCTATGAACCAAATACATACAATTTTGACAACGAGCGTTCGAACAGAATTTTTGCCTAGAAAATAATTTTACTTTTTATCCCCCAAAAATAAAAACAACTAAAACCCAAGCTAAGCGCAACAGATAAATTTGACTACCTATCCCTACAGGGGCCTTACCAATAGATCACTTTGACGCTTAACACACTTAAACTTTTTTATTTATTCTGTGTTCTTGAAGCGTTGACTGCGCTGAGATAAAGCACACACTACTATAGTTAAACAAAAACGAATAAGAAGCGAAGAAAAAATAACACGAAAATGAAAAATTCGAAATCGAACGCATGAAGGGTTGCAATTTTTTTTTGCTCTTTGCTAACGCTACAAAGTACATATTTACTAACTGACAGGCACGTACAAAGTTGCGTGTGTGTGTGTGTGTATATGTGCATAGCATATCTCACATCTCCGCTGTCAGCATTTCACTCATTCTAGTGGTTAGAAGCATATTTTTCTTTGTCATATGCACTAGACCGTGAAAGAGAAAGGACCGCGATGCTCCGCGAAAGTGTAAGTGGAAGGCGAGGTTGCGATTTGGAAGCAAGAAACAACAAGACGACCTTAACTTCTTATCAAATGGCGATGATGATGGGTCACCGAGTACATATGTATATTTCCCATGTATGGCGTATTTGCACGCGATCATACACCAAGTAAGTATTATTTTTTGGTGGAATCTTGGGGCGTAAGCGCAGTTAGTATACTGCTCGCGAGAGCCTATTATTCATCATTGATTTGTTGGCTGCGCAAATCTTTTAAAAATAATGTTGCTTGTTTCTGTATATTTTTATGCTTGCTTGTTGTTGTTGCGCGATTGTGCAGCTACACGCCTGCTGCCAGTCATTGACAATTTATTTACCGCCATTTTTATTTGGCTCCGCGTTTCACTTTCGATACGGACTTTGATATGCGTGCAATCGAGTATGTGTTTGTATGCAATAAATTTGGGCGCATAGAAGACTTGTTGGCGTTTCGCTTACCACGCTATCTTTGCGCAATGCTTGAGTAACGTTAATGGAAAGGCAATACCTTCGTTTCTAGTGAGTGGGAGTCATTGTGGAACATTATTCACTTTGTTGTATATATTAAGAAAACAAGAGTAGTATAAAGAGATATGTTGAAAGCTTTAAGTCCAAAAGTAGGTCAAAAATCTATAACCAAAATCAGTGTTTACATCGTTAGAAGAACAGAACAATGATCGAGATGTAACAATGATAAAGTCGTTGGTAAAATACAAACGAAAGTCAATAAGAAATACATAATACTTGTATGTATAGTGGCCAAGGTCGACATTTATATCAACAATAGGTAGAAGTTAAAAGTTAAATTCACGGCGAGCTAACCAGTATGACTTAAACTAAAATCATCACCATTATACTCGTATGTCCGATCTTCAGTGCTCGCATTGCACGCGATCGCCACCGACTAGTATGAATTCGCCTTGCTACTGCCTCTCAGTATTTTTCCTCAAGCAAATTCTTCTTCAGCTCTCAGGGAGGTTGCATAGAAATTGAGTAATTTGCTGTAATTTCTAGCATCATATTTTCTAATGCTGATGTAATTTTTTCCTAATTTTATAAATATTTAGCTCAGAAAATTCTTTGGTTAAATAACGAAGATTGTTTAAATATGTTTAAAAATCAGAAGTTAAGGAAAGTATAAATTTTTGCAGAGAGCACAGCATAGCTAGGTTGAGTATGCGCATTTTTTAGTTATGCACGTACATACAATAGTATGTGCAATATATACCCTGATTTGTGTATTACTATACTAAAATTTAATTTTTCCTTGAATAATATGATTTTAATTACTTCCGAGGACTTGTTTTAATTTAAGCCACTTGAATATGCGAAAACCCACATACACACACAAATGCAAGTACACATTTATATGTATGCATTTGCAGAAGCAAGCGTTCCCTTATCCACACCCTTTGTGTTGGTTATTTGCTTGGTTTAATCATGCAAGAATATGGCAATAACGAATGTTGCAAATCAAATGGCAAGAATGCAATTAGGAAAGTCAATTAACCCAGCTGTAAATGTATGTATTTCTAGCATATATAAACTAAAATAAAGTAGTATAACTAAAATAAAGTTCTTACATTTTAGTAAAGGAAAAGAGAACTTTAATGTAAATTCATAACTACTGCAACTAGTTCATTGTGAACTAGACTCGAACTAGTTATATAGACGAACGTAAACTAAACCGAAGTTCTAAGATTTTAAAAAAGTAAAAGAGAGCTTTGATCGGAATTGAAAATGCAACACGAGGTCTATTTGGGACTAGACTGTAACTAGTTAGTAAAACTTTAGTTAAACAAATTTGAGTATAAACTAAACTAAAATTCATTAATTTCAATACAGAGTGAAAGAACTTCGAACAGAATTGAAAATTGTTGCAAGTGGTACATTAGAAACTAGTTTGTAAGTAGTCAGCTTTAATTTATGTATTCGATTAAAATGAAATTTCTGGGTACAATTGAAATAAATGAGCACTTCGATTGAAACTAAATATTCTTTTCGGAACTAGTTTGTAACTAGGCAGATTTTAATTTATATATTCGACTATATTAATTAAACTCTAATAATGAAAATTATTACAAATGGAACATTGGTGACTAGTCTGTAACTAGTTACATTTTGGCTTTAACAATGCTACTTTTAAAAACGATAGCAATTGTATTTCAAATAATGCAACTAAAAGTAATATGTTTAGGCTAGCTTGTATGCAACTCACCGTTGCAAGCTTTTAACTAAAATTTTCAGAAGTTCGAAATTTTCAAAATTAAAAAAATACTGTTCGCTTTTTTTCACTTACAAGAGACTTTGATGCATGATTTTACAGCAGAAGCATATGCATACGATTAATGCATAGATTGTAATGCCAGAGAGAGCGTGAAAAAAATTTTATATGTACCTACACATTTATTATGTGGCATATATAAACACATGGATATGCAGTGGTTTGAGCTTCGACTTGACGCTAACCAAAACCAAAACGCGAGCGTAACAATGACATAGTCACTGTGAAACATGTGGCATGTAGCACGAAACGCTTGGACTGTGGCAAGCAAAATACAAATAACTGGAATTTTCTTTGCAAATATATGAGCGTATGTGTGTGTAAATATTTTACCGAAAATGCTGTGTACTAAATGAAAAATATGCTTGCTAGCGGGTGAGTGTGTGTGAGAGAATATATGTGTAAATGAACATACGTGTGTGTTAGTGTTAGACTTGTGGTTAGCGCCGGACAGCTGCAGAAAATTAATTTACTCCGGTGTAAAGTGGCAACACTTTGTGTTTTAACAATTTTGCGCTTTCTTCTCGCACTCTTCTCCACCATTACCCATTGTTTTACGTTACTTATTCTTCTCTTTCAAGCGGATTTAACAAGAATTTCTGTGTGAAAAGCAATATAGCCAAGTATGCTTGCAGAAAACTAAGCATATATTCACATACATGTGTATGTGTTTGTATATATGTGTAAAGATTAGTGTAAATAAGAGCGTATAAGGTACAATATTTACTACCACGTATGTATATATGTGTGTGTTGGTCATGTGCAGCGAATAAATGTAACAAGGACGAAAGCAGGAAACCGCATATTGTTTGGCTGTATGTAACTGTATACGTAACGTCTATATAATTACACAGTTTTATGCATGTGTGGGTGTTATGTGGCACATAACATATGTGTAGGTAAATACATAGCAATTGTTAGCGAAATAGTTGCCATCTACATTCAATTAAGGTCAAGTAAAATGCGAAAATTAAGTTTTAGATTGAAATTGCAAATAAAAGTGGAATTTTGATGTAAAAATTGTGTAAATTTAATTTTTAATGAATTTCTTAATGTTAAAGTGAACGGAGAGTGGAATAAATTTTATTGTGCGGAATTTAAGCTTGTAGGAATATGTTATTATTTCAGTATTAAAATTCTTCTCGTGAGAGTATCTGAAAAACTCATTTTCTTTTAACATAAACTTCATACAAAAAATGTTTATTTAAAATCTGATACAAAAATATTTATAGAATCTACTAGATTCCACTGCAAATATCTGAAGCGAAGAGGAAATTCATTAGTTTTTAGTCATTCCTTATTAAACAAGGTATAACATCTGACTATTCTCTCACGATCGTTTGATAAAAGCGATACTTTAAAATTGTGAGAATATGTGTTTTCTATTAAAGGCTTCAATTAATCACATAACTGTTCATAAATAAAGGAACAAATTACTCAAGCCATCTCTTCAAAGAAGCAGCAGTTGATTTTATTGCTAGGAAAGTTGTGCAGTAACTCGTTAGAATCATTCGTGTACCGAAATCTTGTGTGATATATTAACTGCTTTAGCATTTATGCTTAAGAACAGATATATGAAACAAAAATCAAGTGGTCAAAATCTGTTTAGCTGCATTAAATATTATATGAGCTTCTATCACATATTTTCCATTAATTTTTCAAAAAAGTTTTTGATTCTTCTTCAGTGTTTTAAAGAAAAGCCGCAACATAACTACTTGAAAGTGTGACCAGCCCATAAATTCTAAGGAATGTCGATTTAAACAATACTTCAAACTGTGTATGTGTAGGTTGTATTCATAAAAGGCTGAGTCAAATATATGGTATATAAAAGAATATTACTTAATACAGATCCTTTAAAATCAATGGCTTTTGAAGTGAATGACACATCCGTAAATTTTTTTTAATGATCTCACTAAGCTAGTTTGATATATACTCAACACTAGGAGTCCTGCATTAGATACTGAGAAAAATATACACCACTACACCATCTGATCAAATTTGACCCGGATTGGTCCACATGCACTGCGCGCAAACCGAATCAATAAAAAAAACTCAGTGAGTTTATGAATATGACGTCGAAGCTGCACAATAATCTAGCGAATGGCGCTCCAAAAATGAGTCGAAACTGCAATGTATAATACGCTGAGGGCATTAAAGGCCATGCGAGCCGAAACTTACATATAATAAGTGTGTGGAATATATTATCAAGCGTACGCTCAGGAACCTATTCGGAAGGCGATAATAAAGATTTATATTGAAACACATGAAAAATAATTTTTTTTTGGCAGTCCGAGTCAACATTGATCAAATGGTAGTATAGTTTTTTGTATGTTTATTTCTCAAAATACGAAATACGTTTTTAGGCTTGGTTGTACAAGTAGGTTATATCTGACAAGAATATCGAAAGTTTTGACATCGCTATCTCGTTGGTCTGGAACTTGTTTCTCACTTCTGCTTTTGAAGAGTTTCTACTAGGTAGAATAGATTGTTGTGCTAGCTTCCAAATGAGTTGTAAGGCTTGTTGAATGATGTTTTTATCTCTGAAATATACTCGGATAATAATGGCTTGATTAGTGTTAAGCGCTAGGCAAACTAATCATTCTTAAGTGATGTGTTGAATTCTGTGAAGTCGTCTGAGAACTGAAAACGATTAAAAATTGTTATAATTTGTAATTGCTTACTATAAAATGTATTTGATATGGATAGTTGATATCTTAAAGATATCAAAGGTACTGAAGAAATGTGTACGATGTATCCCTCATAAAAGTTTTGGTATGCGAAAGAATGCAGAGTCTCACAAATCATTGAAAACCAAGGCAAAGCTGCATGAGTTGGACTTAGCACTTCTTCTGTTTACACCTTATTCACCTAATCTGGCTTTCAGCGACATTCTCCGGTTCTCATACTTTATAATAATATTTTCTGTGAACAAATTTAGTGCTTGTGAAGAGATAGTCAACTAGATTGAAATATATAAGTAGACGGTGGAAGGTCACTATAATCGATGTACTGCATTCGATGCGAACTACGTATATTGAATAATTATAAAGAATTTCTTTAAAAAAAAAGTAATTTTCTTTGATATACTACGAGTAAATAAATTTTTAGCCATTCTGGCACATAATTACTTTCCGACAACAAAAATTCTACTAAAATTGCGCTTTATGCTAAACATCTTAACTTGAAGACCTTAGCAAAATTGCAAGCTTTTCGCGAAACTTTCAGCAAGTAACCGCAAAGATTTTGCGTAAATTATAATTCCATAGCTGAGAGTAATAAAATAGTGTTTGCCTAAAGTTTTACACTAAAAGCTTTGCGAATTATTCTTAAGTAAAGTTTGAGCTATTTTCGTATTTTTCACATTTTCTTGCACTACTATCTCTTTTTGCTCTTTCGCTTTTTGAAGAACTTAAGGCAACTCAACACAGCTGTAAGAGTTCGGCTTACAGCAGCACATAAACACATTCACACACACACACACATGGACAGAAAATTGATCGAGTAAGCGCAACGCAGCAAAGTCATTGCCGAGTGTGTCGCAACAATCTATAGTTATCGCTTCAGCAATAGCAGCAGCAACGGCAGCAGCAGCAGCTGGACTGCACTTTGTAAGCATAACACAACAACAACAGTCACATTTTTGCTTTCAAATCTGCTTACGCCTGACTTTTACTTTAAAGGCTTTAGCGCCTGATGGACGCTGAATTCCCTAAGTGAATTTTGTCTGTCGAGCAAATAGAACCTAAAGCCTTTTACAACCATCAGCGACACACAAACACACACTCATACACTTCTAAAGTTGCATATATTTTACTGTATATATTATATATAAATTTATATAGCATCTGCTTTGGTTGCCATTTTCCACAGTTTCAATGCATTTACCAACTTTTCTGCGCAGCAACCCAAGTCTCGGCTATTATCGACGGGCTTTATTGTTGGTAGTTATTTTTGTTGTTGTAAGTGCATAACCACATTGTTGCTGTAGCATGCTAGCATACAACTCTGCTCCGGATTTTAGCACAAATAAAAGCCTTCTTGCTGCCCACTCCCTTCCGTCGTTGCCGTTTTAGTTAGACAACATCCTTATTTGGCTGAGGGTTGCCACTTCAGCGGTGGCACTAACTGTTACAAGTATGGTTGGAGTGGCAGTGCCGTCACGTGTAACTATAACTACATAACGGCAAGTACACCAGCCTTGTTGTAGTTGTTGCGGTGCAGCCTGCTTTGAGGGTGTTGCTCATACATGTATGTGTGTGCGGTTGTTTGTGTCTGTTCTTTGGAGAGTTGCAACGAAAATAGCTCACAATATATCAACTGACATTTTTCATTGTGAGCATTTGATAGCCTGTTATTGTGCTTGTTGCTTGTTTTGTTGTGGTTGTAGTTTATGTGCTTGAAGTAGAAGAGCAATTGCAGGTGGAGGTCAATGTTGTGTAGGCACTTGTTATGTGTTGCTAATATATTCGCTTGCATTGTCGTTGTTGTTTGTGTGTGGCAATATTTGTCACTGCAGCTAACTGCCTGCTGCCTGTTATCTGGGTTATGTATGTACTTTTGGGTAAGCAGTTGAAAAAGTGCAAGTGAAGTTTTTGCAATTTTATTTTATGTCACAAATTTATGCTTTAGTGGTTAGGAACTATGTTATATATACCATATGTATGTACTAAATCTAATCTATAAAAAGAATTTCGTGGATTTAAGAATATATCCTCAAAACTGTCCAACAATCTAGCGAATCGCACAATAGGTTTTGCGTGGTCACAGCGAAAAAGCCGAAAAGTGCGAAGTCGATGAACTTGCTAGAAAGATCACCTTTATTCCAATTACAACCGATGGGAGGCGAGTCAGTTTTCTGATGTCCTCTTGCGTTCTAGCACTGAAACTATGGATTTCTATTGAGCTCGGCACTGCTGGATGAAGGAAGGCGAGATGGCATTTGATGAATCTTATCACTTTCTCCTCTGTTTTCCGGCTTCTGCTAGACTGAGATAGAAATATCTCGGTAAACACACCCTTGGCGAACCTAGTGAAGTCGCTGGGATTGATAAATTTGTGGTAAGCTCAAAACGCTGATCTGTACAAGTAAGATCCATAGATTTTAAATCAATCCTACGACCTAACCCAACCTAACCTATATCATTTCTATTCTTCCACAAAAATTGCTTACGACTTTCAGCCAGTAAAGAAAACATGAGGTTGTATATGGGAGGAGAGCCCTTTCTTCCAATACCTCATGAAGTTCTTGACATTCCATTTCTCATACACGATGATCTCAATTATGGTTAGCTTACAGTTTGAAATTCTCTATAAGGCTTAGTTTCTATGTGTTTTAGCCAAAAAACAAGAAAGTACAATATGTGGAAATCAAAGAAAATTTTATCACTCTTATCTGGTGACACCTATTATATTACAGATTTTAGGAAAGAGACCTTCAAATTAATATTTGAAAAAATAGGGAATATATAATATTATATCATAACCTGAGCTATCTGGTTCCGACGAACAATTTAACCTTTTAGAAGCTGAGTTTAAACGACAATATTTATTCTCTTATGGTTCTCAAAATTAGGCACTCAGATTGAAGCTTGAACAAACAGCTTGATACAGCAGAGCATACAACATACTCAACTCATATTTATAATTGGTTCAGTACAGTTTTAGATGCGCAACTAAGTTCTCGCTGTTGTTTTTTACATAAAATGCAATTTTATTTTCGAGTGGAACTGCTTCTCAGCTAGACCATGTGAGGAATATGACAGATGGGGTAGGGCTTCCCGTTTAAACGTTTGCAGGTATGTTTTATCGGGTTTGGCAATTTGAGGCCGATCGTTGTCATGCAGCA
Organism: Bactrocera oleae; assembly: GCF_042242935.1. NCBI lineage: Eukaryota > Metazoa > Arthropoda > Insecta > Diptera > Tephritidae > Bactrocera > Bactrocera oleae. The sequence goes on from NC_091539.1 coordinate 60,867,829, forward strand.
AAAACACTTTTTCGTGCCTCTTCTGGTATTGAACTTAGTTGCGTATCTTATATTTCATGGGTCAACCACGTCTGGTACTAACAGAAATGAAATAATAATCCCACCCCCTTATGACTTACACACTTTTGTATTCGAAGAAATCGTTATTATTGTTATTTAAAGTTAGTTTTCAAGAGGTCTTTAATATGTAAATACATACGTCTTATATATAGACCAAACTATATTTATTTAAACTGTTATAACCACACGCAAAAAATTGTTTTTCCAAAACTCCGCTAATAAGAGCAAACTTTCATGTCCAGCTAATTTTATTGCCACACATTTTCACAATCAAAAACTAAATGCATTGCGATTGTTCAACGCGCTCTGTCGGCCAATAAGTCGGCTTGAGGTGGTGAACTAGAGAGCGAGAAGAAGGACGCACTACATCATTATCATCGGATTCGACTAGAATTTTTTTTTTCGATTTTTATGCTAGGAACCATTACTTTCCGCTTAACGCTTTGCGCAGCTTGTCATTGAAGCCACACTCGGCTAACTTGCACGCTTGAGTACATACAGCCATACTTAAATCTACTTTATGTCGCTCGTTTAACTTTCAGCTGCTTCATGCCACCACGACTATTGGAGTTTGTCGCAAGTTGGCAATTAAAGTTGCTGCAAGAAAAATGGTGTCACAAAAGGCTCAACAACTCTCTCACACATACACATACACGTACATAAACGCATAGAAGCAATTGCGCAGTAATTTCCTTGGCATTTGCTGCAAACATGTTTCCTCACTGCGGCTGCTGCTGCCGCTACCATCGAAGTTCGACTTCTTCTCCTTCTTCCTAATGAAAACCCTTTGTTTTGACTTAATTTATTCTTTTGTGGTGTTCGCTTTATACGAAGCTTTTATTTGTGCTGTTCTACTTACAAACTTGTAAAGGAGAGCAATGAATTGATATGCCTCGTGCGCCCGCGGTTATTGGCTAACTCGGTGTTGGCGATTGAACTCAAGTACTTCAATCAGTCGCTCAAAGCGTTCAATGGCAGTAAAGGAAGTGGAAAAGTAGTAGCGTACCAAGTATGGCAGAAAGGTGCGGAGACGCGAGAGAAACTTAACTCGTTGCTTTGTGACTTTTGTGGACTGCACAAGCTATTTTTCTCTTATTCTTCTTCTTCCATGTTTTGTTCTCAACTTGCATTTCCTACGTCCCTTCTTTGCTGCTTTTGACTAACATACTTCGTCGTCAAGTTGATATTGTTTACTTCTCGCCTTACCTCCTCCTTCACTGCTTCCTTCACTGTGGCTGCACTTCGTTGTGGTGGCAACACTTGAATTTTGCGGCTAAGAACAATTAAGTTTATTGATTTGAAAATTCAAAAAGTAATTCACCAGCACTTAGCTGATAGCGCTCTGCGGGCATTGAGGTAGACAAGGGCGCGAGTTGTAAAAGACTCGATTGTGTGGATAATTATAGTGAGAGCTCATTAAGTGGTCGCGCATTCAAGGGGTTGGGGGGGGCACAATGTAAGTAAGAGCGAGTCCACAGTCAAGTGTGTACTCGTGATAAGGCGGCAAAAAGCAATAAACGCTTTCGTATGGTGTTGTTGTATTTTTGAATATTAAAATAATTTGTGGCCTACTTTCAACAGGCTTGCCTTTACAATTAAGAACTTATTGAAATGTAATGAAGAGCACAGCGGCGTAATTGCAGTGATGAAAGGGAATTAAGTGTTTGATGGTTTAATTAGCATATTTTATAAAAAGCAGAAAGCAGTCGGAAAGTATTAATTAAATGTATCGAAAATATAGTATAATATATATTATTAAGATTGAGAAATTTTAGAACTTTTTTTGCAAATAAAAACATTAATTTTGGTTGCACTGAAGCTGTAATACGCTTCAAAAATAAAAAAGTTTTCATTCAAGCTTTATGCTAGTTTTGTCTGATCTCAACAATTTGTTCGGAGATTAACCGTTATTTAGGATAATAATGAATACCAAATTTCGGGTAGATATCAGGTCAAATAAAAATTTTTTTTGTAAAACTACTTTACTTCGATTGGTGAGTTTGTATTGCTAACTATATGTTACAGCAGTTCGATTCAAACAATATATCCGAAAATTGTAGCCTTGTCCTGACCAATAATCTATGACAAATTTCGTGAAGATATCTCGTCAAATGAAAAAGTTTTCCTTACCAGCGCTTGATTCCGATCGTTCAGTTTGTATGGCAGCTATTTGCTATAGTGGTATGATATCGGCGGTTCCGACAAAAAAGCAGCTTTTTGGGGAGAAAAGGGCGCGTTCAAAATTTCAGAGCGATATCTCAAAAACTCAGCCGTGCTGTGCCTCGCACACCTCATTGCCTAAGGTTCTACTTCCCAGGCTTATATTTATATATACATGTATATGCCTGCATCTTTAACTCACTTATCATATTTCACCTGTTCAAATGGCAATTTATTCCATATTTTGTTCGCACAGCTGCTTTTTATAATTCAAGCAAGCAATTTCACACTCATGAACACATGCAAATACACCAGGGGGTTCAAATTCATATGTTGCATGAATTATGTTGCTCATGTGAACACATATGTATACATATATAAAATATACTATAATAAATGTCAATAATATTGAACATTTGTATGTATAATGGAAGATTTGTGTACGCATGCATGAAAATATGTACAAAGACAAAACTCAACACATAAACACATGTGTATGTACAGTTACTAACATATCTACATGATGGTACAGTTGCTTTTTATTCGTGTTTAAAATGCTGCGACAACAAATAAATTCCAGTTCAATAGCTTTTTATATATACAAGTATGCCACTTGTCAGTCAAATATTTTTCTTGTGTTTGGGCTCACTGTTTTAGGGGGGAGTTGCTGTAGAGTGCAAGTGGTATTAAAATTGCTGGGAATGTACAACTTGTGCCTGTTTGTGGAGGAAAGAACAATAAATAAACATTGATAGTAGGTTAAGCTTTTTTTTTTTGGATTCTTGAAGTAAAAAATTCAATTAAAAAATAAAACGAAAAATTTTAGACCCTTTTAAAAAAACACTAGCTGACCATGTCAACCAAAATACTGAAGGTAAATTAAAAATTTTTAAGTATTCATTATGAAGAAATCCTGAATTTAGAATATACAAGTCTTTCTTTCCCTCAAAGTGTTTTCTTTTTAGTAATTTCGTTCAGTTTTGTTTCTAAATCAACAAAGAATAACTGATATTTTTTAAACTAATATTACATATTTAACTCTAATATTACTAGTTTGTAGTAAAAATACTTTGTCATCCAAGCCACATACAAAAAAAATTATAAATATTCTCAAATAAATGTTAAAGTGAAAAATTAAAGAAAGAAACCAATAAAACTCCTCGAATTTTTGGTCTCAGAGATTAATTTTATATATATGTAAAACTAGAAATGTAACTCTTCCAGAAACTTCATTAATAATCTATAGAACTGTGTACTTATTTAAGGTTATGAACCCGAAATGGCAGTATTTTACACGCCACACCTAAAAAGAAAAGAAAAGTAAGCAACAGTAATGAGAAAGTTTTAGACTTCTTTGACTTCTCGTTATGAGAGGAGTATATGAGAACACCTCTGTACGTTAAACTCCTCTTTTTGTAATGAGACTGGAATTTATACAAGAAAAAGAGGGAACCTTTAAGTTTTATTTCGATTCCGAGTGTTAAAGGGATTTCATGAAAATTGCAGATAGAAACGCTTAACGATGGTCTCCTATTAACTGTCGTGGTATGACCGCTATACATCATTCTTGTAATGTCATAGAGCTTTGGTCTAGGGTTGTTTGCAACCTTAGCATTATTATTCTGGGAAGTATAAGCCACAATACCAAACATTTTATAGAAAAACCTTTTTGTTCGCTTAATATCTTTGTATGTCTCTATTCATAACTATAAACTAACAAAGGAAATACAAAAAAAAAAAAAAAACAATAGTACTTCTATGTTTTAAGAAATGTGATATTACCAAAAAATAAGCTTATTGAAGTTTTTCAGTCCTTATGAACAAAGATGTGCAGCAAAGGTTTAAGGATAATAGCAGCGTTTAATTAATCAAATAAGTTACATAGTGGCCAATAAAAGGAGATTACAGATGTGATTTCTTTGCACTGTTTTCAAGCAAGATTTAAAACACTTATGGCTGATGATGGATTTTAGTGAGTAGCTTTCTCGACAGATTTTGTTAAAGACCTAGTACTTGTAACTTATTTTATAAATGCGCCGAATTTCGAACCTTGTCCTCACCCAAAGTAATGATAAAGACATAAAACATCGCCGTGTTATGTTGTTTTTCTAAGTTTTTGTAAAAAAAACAGAAGAGAAAAAAATTCGCGCACAATGACTCTCCCACGCACACTCAAGAGCAGCGCAAATGAAAAAGCAGAACTCGGAGTACAAATACAAGCACATTGTATTCGAATTTTTATGCAGTAATCTGTCACTTATTACTCGATTTCTTTCTACACATAGCTCCTTTCAACATGGTTGTAATCAACGACAAAAAAAACTGTTGCAAGCTCTTTATTCACAGCTGTTGACCTGATTTTTGCGCGCGTTGACATGCAAATAATAACAATATCTATGATTTTTTGCGCCCTTATTCATCGAGTTTATTCACCAAGCTACGCAGTTTTTTTCACGCTTTTCCGGGTAGAGTGCTGTAGCGGTGCGTGTGCCGCTCGCAATCAATTACGCGATTAAATTTGCTTCATTTGGCGCCAATGTATTGAAAGTGTACAATCGAAATCAATTTCGTATTTTATTATGTGCGCAGCACGTGCCGAACAAGCATTGCCGCTGGCTGTGACTGATGGCAACAACTTCACCAATAACTCACATACTCACACAAATACTATTGTATATATTTAAATAAAGCGGAGCGTTAGCGGTTGTACTCCAGCGCCTGGCGCACTCAGCTGTGCTGTTAGATAGGTGCGGAGCGTGTTGTGAGGGGTATATACTCGTTTGACTGCAATACTTCACGCGCTTCAATAAGCGACAATAATACGCCAGCAGCGGCAGCGCGAACTTTTAGCATTAACGCTTTGTCGCCCTATAGATAAGGTGAGTGGAGTCAAGCGGATATTTGAGCGTGTATTTTATCTACAATTATGAAATTTGTTTAGAGCTTTTTTAATTCACTGCTCCGAGATGTCAGAGAGCATGGCGGCATTTGGCGATATCTTTGAGTAAATTGTAAAAGTTTCGAAGGATTGACTTCATACTGCTTGGGCTTAAGGGTGGGTGGCGTGTCTTTTGCATAGGTCAATGAACATTTTATTTGTGAGAGATCTCTATTATTGTATGCTGTTGCGCCATTCAATTTGTTTTCATATATGCGAAGTGTGATTTCGAATTGTTATTTTTGTAATGGCTTGCTATTAGCAAATAGCTAAGATATAGGGTTATAATGTTGATCGTTTATTATATTCAGTATTTACAAGGCAAGTAGATGGTTATTTTTAAAACAACTAAAAATAATATTTAGTTAAACATTTGCCAGACACAGCTGTCACTAGGATTTCTAAAGCTCGGTCGTTGCTTCTAAAGATAATATTTTATTATTTATATATATACTTGTAGATATATGTAATATTAATATGATTATAAAAGGTTATATATACCTTTCAGCTCTGTTTACTTCAGGTCTTGCGATTCACCAAACTAAAAAATTTCGTTTCCCTTTTATACCCAGGGTAATTAAATTTAACAAAAGCAAACGTCGGAGACCCTAAAAACTATATATTTATATACATACATTATACACATATAAACGATCAGCGAGACGAACTGAGTTGATTTAACCATATGCATCTGTCCGTCTGCCCCTGTCTGTATATATGCGAACTAGTCCCTCAGTTTTTGAGATATCGATCTGAAATTTTGCAAACGTCCTTTTCTGTCCAAAAAGTTGCTAGTTTGTTTTCGATATCGGACAACTGTAGCATACAGCTGAGATACAAACAGAACGATCAGAATCATGTTCTTGTATGGAAAACTCTATTATATGACGAGATATCTTCAAATAATTTGGTATGCATTATTATTCATAGTAATGATATAATCTCCAAAGAAAGAAGAAGATTAGAGCAATATAATCATTTCAGCATATAGCTGCCATGCAAATTGATTAGTCCTTGATTCTTGCAGATATTTTTTGCGTTTCCGTGAAGGCACTAAAATCAAACAATGTCCGCACTCACAACCATATCTGTTATATTAAGTCATTTTACTTTCGATAAAATTTGATAAAATATTTATTTGACCCTCTCTTATTTGGTACATATAGTCTTATAACACAAAGACTGAAGGATTTCTTCTTCATACAGATATTTAAATCAAAGTAAGCTTGATATACATAGTATTGCTACATTGTATTTATGTGTGTTAAGCTGTGTGTCAATTATAATACGAAAGATATATGAATACTACCAAATTGAATACAAAAGTAGGCAACCAGTCAAGGAAGGTTACGAAACCATAGTGCTTGCTTAATGAATATAAATGCAATCACATTGATGGCATTTAAAGGGTGTGCTAACTAACTGTGTACATGCAAATATATATTCCTATATATTATATAAATCTGCAACTTTGCAAGACTTTCTGATTTAAAATGAGCATACATGTTTTTTGTACTAGAATAGTCTAGACTTCTATGGTATACGCTGTTAATACTAAATAAGTTGCTTTATCTCAGATCAAACTTTCATTTGTGGCCATTTAAATGCCTGAATATATAATACATATGTACATAGATGCATTCACAAAGATTGTTTTATTATATATATGTATGAACAAATTTACTAAATGTTACAGAGCTACTGCAGTCTGAATGATTTTGGTTACGCAAAAGCATATCTAAATAATTTTCTTGCTGCTTTGAACATAAATTTATTTCTCCACACAGTTGAGTGATTTTGTCCAGCTGCGACATAAAGCACGACTGCTGACTTAATGTTTGCTTTGGAAAGGATTTTGTTGTGTACGCGTTTTTATTGAAATCAGTTATGATTTTGTAATGCTGCAAATTACAAAAGCAATAAAAACTGTATGAAGTATGGAATAATATTGCTAAAGGTTTACTTTTAGTTCACTCACTTTGCGTGATGGGTGTCGATAACTATATGACAAGTTTTAGATATAATGTAGCAGGTAGAAAGGTTGCGACATTATCTGAATATTAAGTATATAATGGTAATTTAAAAGCCGAGAACTGAGAAGGCCAAATAAATGATGTGTAATAATACTCACTAAACTTGTTTTATTATGACTTGATATTTTTTCATTTTGAGAATTTTTGGTTTTTTTATTTTGTGAAATGGAATTTATTTCAAAAATAGTTTTTATTTAATAAAATAAGAAAAAGCGGCTGTTTTGTTGTAGTGAGTAGAGACACGCTTCAATACTACCCAGATATCTGGTTTCGATTCCTGTTTCGACTAACAACAAACAAGATTTTTCTAAGGCTATTTCCGCTTTATACCTTATAACTATAAACCCTCTTAAAAAACTAAACTCTTAAAAAACAAATTAGGCATTGTTTAAAAACTACTTGTAGGCCACTCTATTTGTCGGACCATATGGAAGTAAAAGCTCAGCCAAACATCCAGGAGAGAATTAAGCACTATCCATTGTTACAGGAGTACGTTCTGAGAAGAGTAAAGACATCTTAACTTTTTTGGCTTAATTGAGTTATTCTAATAACAAGTACCAGTACAGTAAATTCATCTTAAGCTTGACTCTTTATTAACGTCAATTATGCTACAAGAAGTTTGAAGTCTTGCATTAAATTTGTAAAATTAGCGCCACGCATTGCAGTTATATCACATATTGTAAAAAGCTCTCGTGACTTTATTTCAAAGCCTTTTTAGCAAACAATATCCGCTCTCTCTAAGCTTAGTTCTTTCCAAATGAATTTCCGTTTGGCGCATAGTCAATGAAAAGTCAATGGAATGGAATTTAATTTAAATAAAAACTGCGGTATTTTAGTTGAACAGCTTTTTAATTTCTATTTTATTTTTGTTTTTATTTTTTGTGCGCCACTGTATTTGTGTAGAAAATCAATCAAATGAGAAAATTCGAAAGCTGCACGAACAAGAGCCGCAACAAAGCACAGCTAAACAATTTCAAGTGTGGCAAAATACAGTAGAGGATGAAAAAAGCAGAAACAACAAAATGAATAAATTAAAAAAGTATATATTTTAAATGAAAATGTGGAGTTAGGCATGGAAGAGAGTGAAAATTAAACGAATTTATATTTTATGCCAGCAATAGAACAGAAATTAAATTAAAAACTAAACTTAATTGTACTTCCTTATTAAAATTGCCGAAATAGTGGCTTAAAAGCATAATGCGATGACCAAAGGTTGACCGATGAGTTTAGTGAACCTGCCTAAACCCTCAAAAACAGCTAAAAAGAACACACACAACAATTCGTTGCCACCACTTGAGAAAACTGCAACTTTCAGTTCTCCTCACAAATACTAGCATGTAGCAAAGACTAAACTGTTTCTACGCTTATTGTTAGCTAGCCGCTACGCGTTAAGAACCCACCAAAGGCGCCAGGCAAGCACAACAACAATTGCACTTACAGGGAAAGTCCAAGGCAGCCACCAGCTTTGGATGTTGCTTGCCGAACTCAAAGCGCAGCGTTTAACATTGCTTCAAGTGTGGCGCTTGTGGTTGTTGTGTTGGTTGTGTAATTGTGTGGCAGCACCAACTTTGTTTGTCAAGCGAATTACAATTCGGCAACAATTTCCAAGGCTCAAACTTATTTGTGTTGTTACTATTGTTGTTAACTGCATTTTGCTTGTGGCATTAGCCGCCAGCTACAAGAGAATGCAAGTTAATGCCAGTAGCTGTCACTGCCAGAGGCTGCAGGTGCTGCGACGCTGCTGGCAGCTTGAGGAACCGTGAAACTTTACAGCGCAGAAAACTTGCGCTTTTTCACGTACAAATTTGTTGTAGTTTTCGATGACTTTTTCGCTTATTTTTTTCCTTTCTTTTTCGACAGTTTTTATTTTATTTTTTGAGTTTTTGTACGTTATTTCCGTTTTGTTCGCGACGTTTTTCTTGCACCTTTTGTCGTCTCATCGGCGCAAGAATTCAAATCAATTGTTTCTCCCTCTTCTAGCCCAAGAACAAATACGCGCTCTTCTCTCAGCATTCACGCGTTTGTGGGTTGCCATTTTTTTTGTGCTTTTTTTTCTACACTCTCTTTATTTACCTTTTTTCGCATCGCTTCGATGCTGCAACAATTGCGAAATTACCCAGAATTAAAGTTTTAACCTAATTCCAACTGAAAGTGCCTCTTCACACGCACACAAAAGTCCTGCAAAACGCTGCATTGTGTGAGTGAGAGCGCCAAAAACTGAAAACTGCTGCAAAAAAAGTTCCAAAAATCACAAACGAATAAAAACGAAATTATATAAGAAGTATTTAGAGTAAAAACCGTAGGAAACTTCACGAGCGACGCTCGTTGAGAAACGCAAAAGCGACTTTCTGTTGTTGCTCCCATTGACCAAATTGCTAGAAAGTAATAAGAACTTCTGCTAAACTCGTATAAAAAATAGCAAAACTAACGGTAAATTTTTATATATGTATATACCAAGTGTATATATACAAACAGTAAATGTATATATAGTATATATGTACATATATACTAAGTGTGTATGCATATATCAGTGTGTGTAGTGCTTCGTGCGTTGTTAAGCTGTCGTAATGCAACATGTGCGGGGCGTGGCAAACCTTATGCGACGACAGCACGGCGATGCATGTTGCAAGTTGCCGTAAAAGGCATTAAATTTCAACAAATTGCGGTTGTGTGGCAATATAAGTGTTGTTGCTCTTGTTTCTTTCCCTCCACAGTTATAGAGCAGTCGGGCATTTGACCGTTTGTTGCTCTTTTGGTTAGCTAATGACCGCTTATGCTCCTTTTTACGGCAATTTTCCTACACTTTGCGTCGGTTTGGTGCCTTTTTCGTTTCATTTTGAGCCGCTTTTTAGCATTCTGCCACAATTTTACGCTTTTTTGCTGCACTTAGCGTTGCCACTTGTTTTGTTTTTTTAATACTAAAAATTTTTTTCACAAAAAATAGAATGCTACTCCTTTCGTATTACCGCATAAGTGCAATTATTCTAGACTGTGAAAATAACAGCACACACATACATAGTAACATACATACACAAACACATGTATGTAGTTATAGTGCAGTTGCACTAAATATTTGGTGCAAATTAAAGAAAATATTTAGCTTTCTTGTTGAGTATTATTTTCAAATTACTTTGCCGAATTGCTGCTTTTAATTACTTTTTAGTTACTCATTTAGTTGCAGCGTTAAAACAAAGTATGCGCAAAATTTTGTATTTGTTTTTATTTACTTTTACAATTTATTTTATTTCATTTTTTTTGTAGAAATTGCAAGGGAGTTTTAAGCCGTTAAAGGAGATTTGGATTAATGAGCGTTTCTTTTGCAAGTAGTTTTGCTTTTCCAGCACCTGTGGGTAAGATAATGGCTTCACTAAAGTCACATTGAAATTTGCAGTATCTTAGTTGATGGCTGACTTTGTAAGAAAATTAATACTCGATCAAAATTGTATACATTTATATATTTATTATATGAAAATTGTGTAAATATTTTTAAGAAACGCTTCCTTATTTTTATAGTAGCCAGCAGAGATGCAACAAGAAGAGCTAGTTCGAGAGTTTGTAAGAATAGAGAATAAAATTTGAATTTTAACGATTAAAAATACATTATTATGCTCGATAAGAGCTTATATTCCTTGCAAGTCAGAAAAAACACGTTTGACGTGCTTATTTTTGTGAAAAGGAACATTATTTAATAAATAAATGAGAACAGAGTACTTTTGTAGCAATTAATTAATTTGAGAATTCGGTGATTAATTTTGAAAAATTTTGGTTTTCTTTGATTTCGAAGCCCATCACCAGAAGGACCACCGATAAAAGGCAGTCTGGCTGTTAGAAAAATATTTCGGCTTAAAATTATTTCAAATGCAAAAAACAAAAAAAAAATTATTATAATTGTACTAGAATATATAACGGCTTTAACAAAAAAAAACAGTCGTTTTGAGGTAAAAATGTTACAGAGTGGCTTTGAAAATCGATGCTATCATTATAAACTTTATTGCTTCGATGATTGCCTAACAAATACATATATCTTATCTTGGAAGGACGTGTAAAAATTTCAAGTTGATTCGCTTTCCTAACCAACTCAGAAAACAGCGTTACGAGTAAAAAACTGACTGACTGTAACTCTGCATGAATACTAGCAGTGGTGATGATGCTTAAATTACGACTTTTTGAAGTACAAGTATTTAGCCGCGAAGAAAAAAAAAAAGATAACTTTGAACTATCACCTATTCTATAAATGTCACAAAACAATTGTCCTACTATTCTCTATGCCTTTAAGGACGACCGCCGTGCTTACCAAGAAAATGATAAGGCTAATACAGTATAATAAATACAACTGAGGCTGTCCGTTACTGATTTATAGGCAGTCCCACGACATTCGAGGCGACATAACCCAAAAGGATTCAGATTTATACCATTTTTCATATACCATTTTGGCAATATTTTCGACGGCAACAGCAACAATAACAAATATTTTTACGGACCCTAAAACTACGTCGAGGTTAATGAGGTTAATAATTATTTAAAACTTCAGGAATCTCAAATTAGAGCATTTAACTGATGTAGCTAGTGGTCGACAGTGGTCCAAGAACATTTTGTGATTATTAAAACAATGTGATAACGTAAGGCATAACCTTTAAAGCTAATAATCCTTAAGGTTGATTGCCAAGATAGATGGATATAAATATCATCCATCTACCTTTTACCAGTTTATTGTGCATAGCCATGAACTTTATATTGGATCACCGTAACGATTTAACAAACAGCTGAGGAAAAAATTCGAGACGGTAAAAATTTAGAAGTAAATAACACGGCAGAGCTCAACTTGAGTCCTACAGTGCATTTCTGCTGTATTATTTATTTAAGAACTTTTGTTAAGAGTATTTCTTCGTTTATGCATGGCAATCATGAAAATCAGTACAACCACATAAACGCTCTGAAAAAATTATAACCGAAAGCCTTTCTTAGTATTTAAGTACTTAAAAACATTTAAAAATATTTTTTTTCCCTTTCCCAAACAATATGAAGAACAACTAACAGTGAATGATAAATTTCACTAAAATAAATTTTTATTATTTGTACCTTGCGAATTCCTGCATCATTCATATCACAACTTGCTGACAAGAAATAAATACTAAATTGTTATAAATACTTGCGAAATTTTGTAAATATTTTCATTTGGTTAGAAACATTACAACGTTTCACAAAATTTTCTGCTATCAATTTACTAACAGATATTTCCAATAAAGTGTTCTTTAAAAACTTCATTCCTGTTATTACAATACAAGATATTTTTTACCTGTTCTACACCTATTTTCTGCAAAATAACTGCTCGTTATTGCAATATGAGTACAGCAATTTAAAATTTTTGCGCTGCAACTAGCCAATATATCGCCGAAAAATTGTCGAAAACAAAGCACTCATGCTATTTATAGAAATACAAGAGCATGCGAGCGTTCAATAAAGCGGATATTGAAAAGTTGAAGTTGTAAAGCGGAAAAGGAAAAAATAACGAGTAAGTAAAAACGAAAACGAAGATCCAGAAAATCTATTTTATAAGCTGCCAACTTTTGCCAAAGGTACAATGTACTACACAATTGTTCTATATATACATATGCATGCGTGTGTGTTTGTATTTGCAAGCGCAGAGGAAGCAATCAGTCGAAGATTTCGCGATACTTAGCGCACTTAACACAATTTCGTTTAAAGAAAAGATAAATTGATGCCAACATGTGCACAAATATTTTGGTTTTCCCATACGAGTATTTATAGCATTTTTATGTATGTGTGTGTGTGTGTGGGAATATGAAGCACATAAGCTTAATATCGCTGCCGAGAATGTAAAGAGTTGCAAAAATATTTTCGATTATACGCGCAGATTTTGGGCAAAGTTCAACTGCTACACACACACACACGTGAAGCGCACGTAGTGTAACTGTACCTGAAGACATTTTATCTAAATTCGCGCTTGTGGGACTACACGTGCCGCAGCGCAATATTGACCTACTTTTTTATTCGATAATATGGCGTCGTAAGATGCGCTGCGTAACTACCAAAGCAAATACAACAACAAATATTTATAAGTACCTGAGACTTCCACTAGCACAGTGCGAACGCAAGAAAACCGGTAGTAGAAAATAAGCCAAATAAGCGAAAGTCGTCGAGCAGGCAGCCAATATTCAGCAACTATGCGAAACCAAAGCGAAGCGCTACGTCTGCAAGTCAGCGCAGCAAACAACAACAACAGCTGTAGTTGTGTAGTCACTGACAACAAGAAGCGGCAAAGTAATGAAATTGCAATTTGAAGGATAAATAAGTGCAGCAGCGTGCAACTTCTCGGTAGTGAGACGTTACGCATTCGAACGGATATTAAGCGCGAAAGAGCGGCTAAGAGGAACTTGAGAGAAATGTACGAGTCAAACAACAAAAAGCATATGTTTGTTGTAAGGTAAAACAACAAACAAGCTAAGTAACAGAAGAAAAAACCAAATAAAACTGAATAAATGCAGATGCTTGTAGTAGACTGACTACCAACGGCTTGGCTTAGTTGAAAAAAAAAAAAAATATCGTTCGAAAACTGGAGCAAACAGTTGTTCTTGCGTTGCGCTAAGTTTTTGGTTGTTGTTTTTGTGCAGCTACGTGAGAAACCCCATAATACAGCAATCGACAAGCAGAACTTATTTGGTTAAAGTTTCGCCAAAGTTGCGCACCAATTTCGCACACCAGCCCAACTCGCAAGGTGCAACGAATATTTGTTTATTAGATGCGTTGAGTACCTTAGCGTGGAAATCTAGTAAGAAATAGCGTGTATATATATAGATAAAAGTGTGCACTGCGTTATATCTGGGTGAAGTGTGTGCCATTATGGAGATTTCTATGGTTGCAAAGGAAGCGAAAAGTAAAAGCGAAGACATATACGTGAGTGGTGCGGCATGGCGTATACGTAACCTGTTAGTTGGTTGGCTTTATTTGTGCAAAAATGAAGATTTCAATACTGTTCCCATGCTAATATGGTACATATAAGTGCTCTTTAAACCATAATTATGTTAGAGATATATAAATTCGAATAAGAAAGAAATTTCAGAGTGGAGCAAGTGCAACTTTGTGAGGTAGCAGAGAGAGGGTTTTGCATACCAGGAATAGTATATGTATGAATATAAAAATAACTCACACCCTTATGTCCGCAGCTATGCTGCTGCTTATGGAATATAGATCTGGGTTAAGAGTTTCTGTGTAATTTTTGTGCCAAATAACTTGGTGGTTTTTTTTTTAAGCTGGGCTCGCATGGGTTGAAAGTTTTTAATTGATTAATATATCTGTGGAAGATTTTGAGCTTTTTAATATATACAATTACAGTAAAGTTGAAAGAGTTTCTGATATATTGTATTTTAAATGTTTATGAAATATATTTAAGTGATATAATATACATGAATAACAACATTTCGGTAACATTTCGGCAACATTTCGGTTCGTTTCGGTTCCTTCATAAGTGGATTATGAATAGGATAAGCTCAAACTATATATCAAAACGACCTCAAGAAGACTGGGCGCCTGTTTGACTGATGTTGCAAAAAATATTTTGTGGCATAGAATACAGAATTCTAAGACTCTTCTTCATTTGATATTTAAGCTTTCGAGTCGAATTCTAGCGTACTTTTAATAGTCGCTCAGTTGTGTTCTCCAAATGAGTATATCCATGAACCTATGTCATACAACCTAGCAAAGTTAAAATGCAAAATTACCATATGTGGTGAACAGAACAGCTGTTAGGGATCCATGGAAAGTCCAGTACATACTCAAAAACTGGCTGAAACCATAATTGATAATTTTTACTCAAATAAAACAAAACCACTGAAGATCATTTTGAAAAATAACATATGCTTTTATATGCAAATTTGAGGACAAGATTTTGATTGGTTGTGATCTAAATAAGTCAAGCAAATCGTCTATCCAGTTTATATAACAAAAGATCTCTGAAAATCTGTCATCGAAATTAGTTCCCTTTCACTGATTTGACACCTGCTGGTTTCGTTTTATAAGATTATTTAAAATGCCAAGTCTACGTAAGAATTCTACGAACCATTGACAAGTTCAAGGTCGAAACTCTCATTAATTTAAATGTTGCTATACTATATAAAAGTCGAACTAAATTGTAGACGACTAAAGCTATTTTTCCTTAAATAATTTAATATTGACATCAGATATAGAGAATCACCTTGTACATAGTCAGAAAAAGGCAATGTTGAGGAGTTTAGACCAAACAATCTTTGTAGGTGAATTTTCAGATTTTGGAGAGAAATTTAGCAACACAGAATATATCACTTTGCGATAGTTTTGATGGTTGACAGACCCAAAAGTTACTACTTCTAGGCAAAAGGAAGCTAAGAGTAACGTTGTAGGTGTCATCACAGGTCACTTATCCTTAAGATCGCATCTACAGAAAATGGAAAAAGTGAATTCGGTGTAGGTGCTTAGCATGCGCGGAGGATGAATGTGAATGTGTGTGATTATGTGAATGCTCAGCCTTCAGCTTTATGAGACGTAACATATTTTATGGCTGCCGCTACTCCAAGACTGGAAAAAATCAGGGCTTTTAACAAATCCTCTGACTTTGTAGGTAAAGCTTAATTAGATTAGCACCCGTGAGTACAATGGCGCTAATGATGGTCTAATGAGTAATGGGCGTAATGATGGCACCAAACATTTGTAATGCACTCTCTTACGATTTCAGTGTATTAAATTGGTCTTAAGTAGTGTTTTTTAGTGGTCTATATGAATTATAAACAGGATATGTAATACATACTTAGGATTCATTTTTAAAAATGTTGCGCTCTAGTGGTCTCTTCCTGAGGCAAAATGAACGTTTAGAAAGTATTTTTTTCGAATAAACGTATAATCAACACGAAAAAAAATTATTAAATTTTTTTTATAATTTTTTATAAAAATTAAACAAAATTTGGGAAAAAAAAAATTTTCTTTAATATTAATGTAGTATACCACCTGTTCAAATTTATTTCGTCCTGTTCGAAATTTTTTAAATTTTATTATACTACTGAAAATAGTTGTTATCGCTTTAAAATAATGCCGTTTTAAGTAAATTTTGCATAACAATAGTTAAATTTTTCGGCTGAGATCACTCTTAACGCATTCGATAATATTTTTATAAACTCCCCGGCTCATGTTCCTTTTTGAAATATCCGGTTAATAAGGCTGGGTCGATAAACTCCGTTGTATACAATTATTTGAGATATGAACTTGCCTTAGTGTAAGATACTTTTACATGTTACAAATCTATATGATTTTTTCCATAAAACAAATATATATACCCTGGATAAAACTACTGCAAAAAAAAAAAATTAAATTAAAGAACGCAAATAATGATGTTAACCAACTTCAATGCGCACTAACAAAGCGGAGATAGTGAAAACTAACAATTGCCTGCAATTTGCACTTGTCATTTACATCGACAGCAACACGCTGGCAATAATAAAATTTCTAACAGCTAGAGTTGTATGTAAGCAAAATACAAGAAAAAAGTTATTTGTGTTTGTGTGTCAATGTGTGTGTATTCCCTATGCAATGAATACATAATTGAACGAGGGACAAATTATACGGTATTCATGTGTGATTGCGTTCTAATTTGATTATCAACGGAGCATTTTTTTTTTAAAGAATATTTTTGTATACACATACATGCATATTTCATTTGACGTTTTGTGGGTTTCTCTTCATCTGCTGATTGTCACTTTGCGGTGATAAGCGTGAAACTGGCGGTGACATTGATTTGATTCGCTTCGAACAGTTGATTTCTAATGCAATTTAATGAATGAGTGAACAGCTTGTTGTAATATGAATAAATAATTGATTATTCTAAATTTAAGAAGAGAACACATTTTTTTGTTGTGACTAAAACAATGCGATAACTGTTCGAGAGATTAGATTGGAAATTGCTTTCCGTGTGAATATTAAGTTATTCATTTATAAAATTGGCATTGTATTGCAAGCTTTTATATTAAAATTGGCCGAAACTTTAATAATTTTCACAGGTGCATTTTTCAAAGCATAAACGGGTATAAACTGATCGTTATTCCGATCGGTCAGTTTATATGGCAGCTTTGTACTATAATGGTCTGATCTAAAAAATATGTTAGGAGATTTTAACAATGTCTCAGTTAATAATTTATACTAAATTTTGTCGCGATAACTTTTTGAGTTTGACAGAACAGTTTGTGTGACAACTATTTGCTATAGTTTTCCGATTTAAACATTTTCTTTGAAAATTGTAACAATGCCTTAGATAATAATATACGCCAAATTTCGTAACGATTCCTTGCCAGATAAAAAGTTTTCCATACCAGAACTTGAGTTTTACCGAACAGTTTGTATGGCAGCTTATGCCATAGTGTTCCGTTATTGGCGGTTTCGACAAATGAACAGTTTCTTGATGAGAAGAGGACGTGACCAAAATTTTAGATCGATTATCTCAAAACCTGAAACACCAGTTGGCGTATATACAGACGGACATGGCTAAATCGACGTAGCTTATTAGTCTGATCATTTATATATATACTTCATAGGTTCTTCGCCATTTTCTTGTGCGTGTAGCAAACTTCGTGATTCAAGATATAACTTTAATAAATTTATAGAAAGTTGTCGAAAAGTTGGGATATATTTTGCTCATTTTTTATACACTAATCTTGAAACCAGCACACATTGAGATGGAGCTATTGTATGGCTGACCTATAGAGTTATCTTAACCTTTATAAAATATAATACACAATAATTTCGAATAAAATGTTTACAACCCTATAATTAGGTATCGTAGACGTCAAGCATGAGGCGATTCATAATCGATATATATAAAAAAATGCCTTTCCCAGAAGTATTATTCTAATTTTGTCTAGCTGTCAGCCAATTGCAATATAAATATTAATTTCCATGTCTCAAAATCCGATTCATTGTGCCTTGAGCTTACCTCAATTAGCATTGAGAAGATATTCTTAAATGCATAAATTTCAAAAATAATATTAATTTCTAATATTCAACAGAAGTTGGTCGCCAAAAAATGCCTGCCAGTGAATTTCAGACAATGTGAAGAACAAACATGGCTAAAATACGCAAGCAGCACTTGTCCAAGCTAAAGAAATGCGAAACGATTTCAACAATCTCTGCGACTGTCACTGCTATTGTGTGACTTGGCTATGATGCTTTCTACTATCATTCGCTTTACGAGTTATTTTATTCCTCTAAGCCATATGCAGCAAGCGTCTGGCTGGCATTGGCAGATATACACGAATGCAGACATACTTACATTCACACATACATATTTACACGCACACACTTGAAACGGATAGCGCCAGAATGCCAAAATAATTGTAAGTCCTTCTTCGTCCTGTCACCGCGTTTCGTACACAACCTTTCACATTTCCTTCAACTCATAACGCTCTACAATATTACACATCTCTTTATTCTTCTGCTTCCCCTTCCTTTTTCCGCATCATCACATCTGAAATTGGTAAATTCGCCTACTAAAATAAATTCTCGGCACTTGATTATTTACTTTCGGTCACTTTTCCTCAATCAAAAAGGGAAAATCTTATGCGATTCTTTTGGGGTAATTTTTATTGACGGCGAAGCATGACCAGATCAGGTAACGGGGTGGCAAAATACAGTTAAGAAAACTCGCAAAAGGGAAAAGGCAAGTCAACTTATAAGGCACGCTACTTAAGCGATTTATCGCAGCTGATGTGACTTGACCAATGTAAAGTGTATTGAAAGGCGCATAAAAAGCATTTTAGCACAAATACTAATGTGCTACAAAATGTAAGGTTGCCATATGGCAAAGCAGTCATTTAAAAGGATATATTAAGTACATAAGTGTGAAACGAATTGCCACAAGCGAGCCCCTAGAAGTATACCGTATACCAACAACACGTTATGGAAGGTATGTGCGTGTGGGTGTGGCTGCTGTACCCTTTTCTAAAGATCCCTCATAAAATAGTCATACAAATATCAATATTCAGCCAATAAATATATAAGGATATGTGTGTTATATTGGTTTTATATACTCAAGCACATGCTACGCATATATGCTTAAGAACTTTTAACACTCGAGCTGAGTGCTGTATTTTTAGAAGTGATAGGTGTCAAAACTGTCAGACAACAAACTAGCTGGCGACATCAACAGACATGTTGATGCATATATATAATATTATATATATCTATATCTATATATATTTCATACACAAACCAAAGTAAAGGGCAAGCAGTAAGTCTGTTTGGAGTGACAGCGTGGAAAGTAGGTTTTCAGAGCAGGAAACTAAAGTACTGACAACTTCCATATACTAGTTAACTACATACAAACATACATTAACACATTTAGTATATATATATATATATATATATATATGTACATATACATATATTTCACTTATTCGATATGCATATGCATATCCCTTCGTAACCTCATGAAGTATTGAGTGTAGTAGAAAGTTCGAAAACACGCACTGCTACTTTCTGTCCTTTGTCCTTTGTTTTTGTGCGTCTTTACATCAAGTGCAGTGGCGTTCAGATGCTCTCAGTTCCACAAACGGAAGTGCTTTTTTTAACACTCGTACATATGTTAATAAATATATGTGTTTCATCATTTAAGTACCTACCACCTACTATAAATATTTTATATATATACACCTATCTTCTATCTTCTGGCTTGGTTGTGTGCTCGGTGGCGTTGGAGTATGAGTGCTCATCGCCCATGCTCTTTTTTAGTATTTTCTAACTTCTTATTGGTAAAAAAAAATATTTTGTAAATTTTTAGATGAGAAAATATATAAAAGTAAGTGAAACTGATTTAAAAATTTTAAATTTAAGAAACACTCACAAAACATCATGATCGTTTGAGGTTTCTAGTGAGTTAGGCGATTTTACTTTTGCTTGATATTACAATAATATTTTGCCATTATCCCACATTCAAGAGATTTTTCGTTTAACGTCTCTAATAAATTTAAAACTGGAAATATAATTCTAAAATTTCGCCTTGTCTGTAATCCAAAAAAAAAAAAACAAATTAATCGTTTACAGAAAATCCTTCAAAATAAAGATAATTTGGCAATGGATTATATATCAGAAGGCTTAAAAAGGATATAAAAAGGTAAGTTTGCACCGAATTTCATGAAAGAAACTTTTTTGTAAAAAATAAATATAAAAAACACAAAAGCTTGGTTATTTGAATTTTTCACATAAATTTTGAGGTTATGTGAAAAAGGTGTATATACAAAAGTTGTAGATGTCTTCATTAGCAATAAATTTGACATATAACTTTTTTCAATAAAGCTGGTAGTTTGGCTAGAATTTGAAATAAACCAATTTTAACCCTTAAAATTTCAAACGCGAACCTTCCTTTCCTCTTCCCGACCTCATTTCGGCCGTAAATTATTTTTGCGTTCACTTTTGTTAATTTATCTTACTTTTCCGATAGGTATCAACCTGCAATGCATTTTTTCACTTTTTATTATTTTCAGTTCTGCACTGACCTATAATGAATTTTAGTTAAACCTTTCCAAAGCTTTATGATGACAACGACTCAACTATCTTCTATCTCCACGAGTTTGGTGAAGTTTCCAAATTTTCGTTCCAGAAATAAGATTTAAAGTTGTAAACTCAAAATAATTCTTACAGCGAAGGTAAGCTAGCGAAATAAGTGCTTCAGTAAACGTAAATAATAAAGTGTTTCTAATATATTTTTGATTTTAAATAAACTATAGAAATCAATATGTTTCGTACATAGAAAATTTGCTTTTACATAATAGTAATATTTATCTAGCTAAGTCACAAACCTTACGTTATTACTTTTCAGAAGCGCACATCAAAGTAAATTTCGAATGTCAAACCTTTGTATTTTATGTGAAACACATACCTGAAAATACAAGTAAATATATATTTTATATAAAATTTTATAGTAAATTAAATAAATTAAATTTATATTTGGCATTTTTCATATGTAGTATATATTATTTTTATATCTTCAGTAAATACAACTTTCTACCAAAAAATATTTAAATTACTAAAATTACTTTGTCTATGTTAACAGAATTTATGTATGAAGCTTATATTTTAATCATGAGAAAAACTTTGGCATGAAAACCTAAGCGACACGCTTTGGAATTTACAAATACGATTAAAGCTCTCGGCAAATATGGCATCTTAAGCTGCATACCGAAGAGATTTTCTAGAGCACAGAAATAGGCGCTAAAGAGCGTTGAGTTTGGCAGTCATGCAGACTATAGCAAATAAAATATAAGAAGGCAAAATAAAAGGAATTACGGAATACAAAAACGTGTTGGGATTACGTTTGGCGTTGAAGTAGTCTGTGGAGATAAATATGACAAACGTATATAACATATATATGGGGAAATATGAAAAACTAGTAAAGAAATTATTGCGTATAAAAGAAAGCAGAGTGAAAAAAAAAGGAAGAACGAAAAATTAGACGGGCTAATATATAAGTTGTCAGCTTCAGACAGCAGATAAAATAAATACAATCTTCACACACTCATACTTATAGGTCCACTACTTAAACGAATATTATCTTACAAATATATATATACTTAATCATAGGTATAAAAACATATTTGTAAGAACACGTATATATTAACTGCATGTTAAGCATATGTCACATGCTAACGGCATTTACGAGCTCATAGTAACATTTAAACTAAACGGAATAAAGCCCAAAAATGTTTGTAAATTACAAACACGAAAATTCCAACTAAATTTTTAAGGAACAAATTATGCGGAGTAAATACATATTAGAAGAACATAAAACAGAGAACAATCAAACTAAGTTGTACAAAATATATGAAAGCTCAAATTCAAGAGTCACATTCTAAAGGAAAGAAATGGAAGACAAATTCTTCACAGTTTTTAAAAACACTTTTCACATAATGAACTCAATAGATTACTCAACACAATATTCAAAAGTCGTTGTTCAAGGCCGTTTTCTTAACTAGTAAGAGAAATGTTGAAAATTTTTCAAAAAAATTTAAACATTTTGATATTGCATTAACAAAATTGTAGATTGTAGTAGAGTGTAGTGTAGTAGATTGTTTGATGATTAAATATTTATAAAAAAATATATTATTAATTTATTAAAAATATTTCAGTCGGCTATCTATTTCAAACTAACATATGAAAGGAGAAGTGAACAGTGAATCATTTTGCGTCAAACACCAACCAAAATGGAATACCATGGAAAAATAATTTTTATAAAAGAAAGCAATCGAGCATTAAAACTGAAATACGCAATCAAATTTAGATATTCTTAGGCATGTTGCTACCAAACTATTGCATACGACTTTATATGTGGTTAAGTGAGGAGGCTGTGCATAGCACACACTCTGCCAAAGAAGTCACGCAAGTTTGTATGTGCCAGCTTATGTGAGTCCTGCTCACCCCTCTTTCAATGGCTGGAACATACAAAAGCGGTTTTTAAGCGATTTCTGCTTTTTTTTTTGTTTTTGTAAGATTTGCCACAATGCACGCTCGAATAAAGTTTTGATAAATTGACCAAAACTGCTGCTGGAATACCAATTTCAATTACGAATGGTGTGTGCTTTTTGTCTGACTTCAGATGTCAATATGTAAAGATTAATGTGGCTGTGTGTGTATATGTATGCAGTTGTGTGTGTATGTATGTAGTTGTGTGTGTGTATATAAGTGAGTGTGCCGTAAACCAATGACGCGAAACATATTTAAGGCAATTATATGAAAACCGATACGGAAGTCCAAGCAAAAAAAAAAAATGTTCCGAAAGAGTTGAGATAGCGGAAGTGGCCGGAAACATAAATAAGAACTGGCTGTGGTGTAAGAAATTATGGAAATATAAACTGCAGAGACTGAATGAGCACAATTGGGAGTAAAAGTTTAATAAAAACAAGAATTAGAGACAAAAGAAATGAGCTAATAAACAATCACTGAACTATTAACTATTCGTATAGTGCGATAAACTCCACCCCGAACACTTTTAAGGAACATTGATGACTTTTTCTTTAACTCTCTACAAAGGATAAATGTTTTGTGGTGAACAAATATATATGTTTAACTATAAATATGTATTTCTGCGTGCCATTTACGTGCCTACTGCTTGCCACCGAAAATTATTCATGCATGAAAATTTCAATTAAACTTTTAGCATAGACAAGAAATTAATTGATTTATATGCCACTTCGTTGGTGCAGGCGCTGTGTACGTGCAAAATAATTTCTACAAGAACTCATTGCATTAAATCTTCCTTTCACTCATCCCCGCTCACTCCCACTTTATATCAATTTATACGGCAAGTGAGTCGAGAAAATGAGGATTTATGACGGCGTATAACATATGGGAATGAAGCGTGTGCAACACAATTCTGACGCAAGGCATAAGTTTTAATAAAGTTGTCAGTGCAGCAAAATTTGCAAGAAAATAATCATAATAATAATAATAAGAGTTGAATGATGGAATCTTACACTAAGCGCATATACTTGTAGGATGCAGTGAAGTTGAGGGGAGGAAGACAAATTTCTAATTGAAAATGTATAATCTGCATATGTAGAGAAATATATTTGGGTTAAACATGCTCAAATTTGTCATTTGAATTTTGAAAAGTGTTATTATTTTCTATTAAATAAACATGAAAGCAATGTTACGTATACGCACTGTTGGTTACTGAGAGGTATCTAAACAAACGCTATTAGGTTTGCGAAAGGAAAAGCTATTTTGACGTGCATACATAACATAAGTATCGATAAATAATTTATGCTAATTAGAAAATAGAAAGGTCTGCTCCTGCGCAAGACTTTTGGCATACAATATTCCTCATTTCTCTCGGTCTTTGTAAGCATAACCGAAAAATTAGATTTTTTGGTTGAATAGGATGATCAATATAATATTATGATATAAAGCTCAGCTTTATGTATTTTTAAACTTTTCATATAAATTATTAAACACTTAAATCGGTTATCAAGCGGTTACCAATCCGTTAGGAATCGGTTAAGAAAAGTTTACTTTGCTTCCTGTTGCATATACGCACTGTTGGTCAAAGTGATAAAGTGAAGGAAGCTGTCTACGGACTCTCAAAAACAACCAAAACTGAAATGAGATCATATTTGCAAAGTAGACTACTTTAAGGGTCAGCGTATTGCTTACTTCCGGAATCTTGCAATCAGTGAAAGTATTTGAAAGCTATGGAATTCAATTTCTTTAATATTTATATTATTTTAGGGTTATGGGAGTAATAAGCTTGAATATAATCGACTACGTATAAAACTCGTAAATTTTTAAAGCGTTCAACAACTTTGAAGAATTTACTTTGATTAATATTGCTCATACGCACTGGTGATCATAATGGAATAGCAATAAGTGAGAAATACCTATGCTTGTGGAAACAGTTCACTAAAATCTATTCTTCTTGTAGAACAATTTTTTTCTTGCTACTGTGATCAATAGCTTCAAGAAACTAATAGAATCGTTAGAATTAAATTTATTAAATTTTTTCTTTGATATTATATCTTGGTTTGTATATGTATTTGTGGTTATTTTATTTCAATAAAAATATGTATTGCGCTACTATTTTTTCAATTTCAAATAAAGATGATTAAATTTGATTTGCTTAGTGAAACTTTTCTGTTAGACTGCTGCAGGCTATTTCCCTTCCAACCACAAGCTTATTAGTTGAGGAAATATTTACAATTTACAAGCCCTTCCTTACTGCTTCAAAAAATGTCCGATTATTTGCCGCATCCGTTACAAATTTACATAAATATTTATGTACACATGTCGACGCGTTGTTTATTGACCATAGTGTGTTGAAAAGGTGTTGATGTACCCAAACAGCGGCTGTTGTTGGTGATTTTATTTTGTGCATGTTGAGTGTGCGTTATTGCTCCGGCTGCGATTATTACCAGCGCTGCTAGCTATTATCTACCAACATTATGTAGCGTATTATGTCACAAAAGTGTCAACAGGGAAAACATGGAAATTTGTTTAACCTTTTTGCAGCCGGTCGCCACAGGTGAGCCTTGAGATTTTTTCATAATCGTTTTTTATTTGTAAATATGTATTCCCTACGGATTTTGGTTTAGTAAACAGATGGTTTGTTAGTTTTTTGATATCTGTTTGTGTACCTTTTATTTTATTGTGGCTTGGTAATCTTTAGGTACGTCATGTGAAAAGGTCCTGGCATGACGCATTAATTTGATTAGGTGCGGTGGACTGGCACAAGAGCCCTTTTTGTTTGTTTTTTGTGTAATGTATTGTTTTGGGTGACTTAAGCGCATATAAATATATATTAATATTTAAATATATATATTACAGTGGCTTGGTATGTTTTCTTTATTTACAAAATATACATTACCAGCGACTCAGCCACCTAAAGATGCGTTGATATGCAAACAAATTCATGATATTTTCTTTTCTCATATTTTTTAAGGTATCTTATAAGCAATAAAGAATTACAGAGATAATTGGGTTTGTCTGCATGGGAAACAGCATATTAAATATTATGTTAATTTATAATACAATTATAATTTTTTTCGTCTCCATTACATGCCATAGCGTGTGGTTTCTGAATTGTTTAGCAGCAGCAAACCCATGACTGCACGTAAATGGTTTCTCACAGCCACAGCAAATCTCTCGTTGAGCGTACACGACAATCTCGTGCTAACAATCACTTGAAATCTTTTGTTAACGTTTATCTAATAATTTATGTGTATGTGTGTACACCCAACTTTGACACCCTATATACTTCCGTTCTTCACCATTATTTCACTTTGTTTGATTTCGGTGGTCTTCTTCATTTACTCACGATATCGATGTAGTATTCACAACTTCGCCTACAATTTTTTCTCACTCCTCTTTTAATGCGTTTCCAATTTCACTTTCCATTATCACGCCACAACATTATTTCCCTATCTATTTATTTATAAAACCATACACACATGCATATATATATACTAGGGTGGAGCGAAAAATAATTTTTTTTTGCTTAGCCTGAGGGTAGAATCTGTAGATTATAAAAACAGAAAATTTTTGGACAAAAAAAAAATTTATTTCCATCTAGAGGCGGTACGGCCCACTCACTTTTAAAGTAAATTTTTGAGTTAACATTTTTATTTCGTAAAAAATTTTGGATAAGTTTTCTAGAAGCTGTCCTCTAGAGGAAGTCCTCTTTCTGGCCAATTAAAAGGAATCAACGTAAAAAAATTTTTTTTGTGTTTTCCTTAAGCGTTAAAATAAATTTTGAGTCAAAAATCGTCACATTTGGTAATTTTTACCCTCAGGCTAAGCAAATTGTTTTTCGCTCCACCCTAATGTATACCATATACCATATATGTGTGCATCTTCACTCCCTCTGTTGTTTTTAAGGTCTGCCAGCCATCTGCTGCAGCAACAATTTCTGATTGTCATTCCAGCTGTCGCTTCCCAACGTCGCACACACCTTCGCCTCTCTTTCCAAGCTGTTGGCTTCGTGTTCTCACTTGCCCTCGCTCGTATTGTTCTTTTGTATCTGTATGCATTGAAATGCTAATGTAATTGTGTGTAATTTATTTATGCCTCTGCCTTTTCCGTTACATATGTTATCACTGCCGTGCACAACCACACACACACATTCATACACCTAGCTTTCAATGCATAAACATGCACACAGATTCATTTAAGTGTCATACACATTTGATTGTTTATTCATGTATGTGTTTATTATTGTGATTGTTGTTGTTTTTGTTTTGATTTTTGTTGCGCCAACTTTGTTTTTTTCCTGCCACACAAATATTTAGTTAGTGTCGTTGACTAAACGGCTGAGATTTGTGAAATTAACATTTGAGTTTTTATTTATTTTTCATGTTGACTTTTGCCTGGTTTTAATTTGAAGTGATATGTTGGTGGTAATTAAATACTATGTTAAGTCAAAAAAGAGAATATGTTTATTACTACAACAATGGCTTATTAAATATTTGTATGCATTTTTTTGTTTCCGTTTTTTTTTTTTGGTAAAGCTATTCCAGAAGGAGAGTAAAGTACGGGAGAATTCTTTCAGATGACTTAAAAGAAATTGGGTGTCATACGAATTGAAGCCAAGACACTTACAAAAAATATTTTGCATGTTAGAAAAGAAGAAAAAGAAATTGTTTTATCATCGGATTGTGACTGCTGATAAAAAGGGATTCATTGCGACGAACATAAATGCAGAAAAACATATGTTAAATCAGGCTAACCGGCCAAATCAACGGCAACGTCAAATATCCATAATTTGAAGGTAAAACTTTGTATTTGGTGAGGTTAGAAAATCGTGCTCTATTATGAGCTTTCAAAACTAGTTGAAACCACTGACGGAGAAAACTACCAAAAACAACGAATGCCGGAAAGTGACTAGAATTGAATAAATTTTATGAGTTGAAATTTGGATTTGATTGAAACTAATGTGGAAGAGAGAGGAAACAAATCAGAGAATACTGTCGGCATTAACGGATTTAACATTTGAAGCATGCTTTATAAAAAATTTAAAAAAATATTTTAATACTATATGCTTTATACTCGCAGTTAAATAGAAAAATATTCCTAACCTCTGACGATGTTAAGTTTTATAAAGGCAGAAGAAAATGTATGTCTATAACAAAATACTTAATGTAAAATATTTTTTTTTATATGTAAACTATTTTTGAAGCTATGCTTTATAACTTTGTAAATATTTAATTTTCTATTACTAACCTGTTTTAGTAGTTCTAGGATAAAATAGTACAGCAATGCTCACCTGAAAATATAAAACAAAAAATTTAGTTATTTGAGTGTTTATAACTACAAAGAATTTAATAAGCATGTTGTTTATTTAGAGCAGGATAATATATATGCTTAGTAAAAGTAGATAATCGATCAAATTTTTGATTTCAAATTTTATTAGAGAAATTTTAAAAATATTTTTAGCACCTAAACATGAATTACACATTTAGAACAAAGAAACTGCACGAAAACTGTTGTTATTTATAAAAAATAAAGGATTTTGAAAGCAACTGGCAACATTACATAAAAAGTTTATTAATATATAAATAATTTGTCGCAAAACCAATAAATCCAATTATCTGCGGATCAAACCCCTAAGGTACAAGAAAAACATTGTTGAAGCAATACCGTTCTAGACATTCACTTCGAAACGCTCTAATGAGCACGAATTTTTCAAATAACACACGCTCAGTAGATCAAATGACAAAAACAATAATGTAGCAATGAATGCGTTCCAACAAAAACAAAAAAAAAAAAAAATTGTGCCAGCAAAGGCAAAAATGTGAAAGACACATATTCGCTTTAATAGACTGCAGTTCACACTAAAGAAGTTAAACGCAAGAAAAGTAAATGGCAAGATAAAAAAAAAATAACGAATACATTAACAAAAAGCTGGCAGCACTTTGGAGTGCAACGAATGTGCAACATCACATTCACAATTGGCTCAAAGTCTTTACGTCTGCAACGAACTTATGCAATAAATGAGGAGTGGTGTTTTCAGCGCACTAAAATAGACAACAACAATAGCAACAAAATGTAATCACAAACGTCGCTTGGCAGTCTGTATTTGCCATTCGCTTGTTGGCGAACACAAAAAATTGTAATAACAACAAAGAAACATAAAAATACGTGTGTTTGTGTGCGCGTGTGTATTACACGCTCAAAAATCAACTTGAAATGCAATCGTAAGCAGTGGGTCGGCAAAAACCGTTATGAACAAAGGAGCACTGATTTGAAGTAAATAAAATGCGACTACCTGAGAGATCGCATTGCAAACGATTGCCAATATGGCAATATTGTTTTGAAATGAAAAAGAAAAACAATAAATAAAAAACGCAGAAAAAATTGGCAATAGCCTAGTGACTGAAGTGCGGCCGAATAGTGAAAGGTGACTTAGTGGGCTGAAGAAATTGTGTAGTTAATTGTGGCACGAGTGCAATCGAATAACTAGATTGGATGGTGAGCGGCAATAAGAGTAGCGAGTTAAAGAAAGAGCCAAGTAAAAGAGCAGAAAAGAGAAAAATGTGTGTGCTGTAAATATTGGTTATATGCGAGTGAAAACTATAATTGAAACACAGTTACAAATTGTGAGCTTCGGCACTGAAATCTACAATAATTAAACAGACATTTGATGAGAATGATTTTGAAGCCATAATTTCTTATACCTCGAAGATCAGCAAGTGACATTTTTTCAATATACGCCTTTTAAATTTTTTTAATTTTATAGTTTCTTGCTAGTTATAATAACAAATCCGCCTTTTTATCTAATTCGGTTAAAAACCCACTCATAAAGCACTCAAACTACAATAGTTGTAACATAAAACATTTACTCATCTTCTTCAATCGATCAGAAAACCCCAGATTTATGTGGGAATTTTAAAGTTTGCCAACAGCAAATTGGCAACGATATGATGCAGCCAATCATGCATCATGCTGGTTTCGCGGTCTACTTGCATAAATATTTTATATTGTGGGTAGCTTAAAGCAGACTTGTTCGCAGATATATATGACAGAATAGTAGAAATATAAATGCAATTATAAAGCATTCAACTTTACAACACCTTTTCTGATTACATCGCATAAAATAGTGAACATTGCCAATACAATCATCATACCAATACCATTTTTAGTAGAATATTAGAGAAGTCTTCTTTCAACGTAGCTAAACTAAAATTTATAAATTATATCATTGTTTGCTTATATGTAAGTTTTGTACTTCCAGAGATTTCACAGAGTTTGACTAAAGTTGTTTATATACTTATATTATTTCTTCTATGGAAATTGAAAAAGAAAAATTTATTAAAATAACGATATTAAGATGATCTGTGACACTCTGTAGTTTACACCTTATTAGATTAAACTAGAGTAGAATCAGCGCTGGATTGGCTAATGCTAAAACTTTTAAGAAGTTTTTGGAGCTCCTAATTATAAGCAGGTAAGAAAATCATCATTTCCTTTCCATTTACAATGCGGTATTTTCTGATTAACACAGTAAATAAGAAAAGAAATTCAGTTTTTTAAACAGAAGCAGAATAACAACCAATTTTTCGATCTTTGAAGTATCATAAACCACACTAAATTTCGGTATGCATTACTACCTATTCATTGAACAATATACGTATAACATTTATTTGCCCGAAAAGAACCTAATGAAGTATTGGAGCTTATTAGCAAATAATAGACAATATGTCTTTTTCTCAAATATTTTTCGACAAAACATACCGTCTGATCAAATTTGAACCGGACTGACGGAAAAAAAAAATTTTCACATATACAAATCTTTATTATGGCTTTTTGAACATATATGTGGGGGTGCTTTGAATACTCGGTTAAACTGACGCTTTTTTGTGATAATAAATAAATAGTCTTAAAGCATTTTTTTAATATCAAGAATATATGTATGTGAAATGTTTTTTGTTTGTAGTTTAAACTGAATGAAAAGTGAATTAATTATTATAAATAAACATATTGATTAAAATTTGTCTAAATACCCGTCTTTAAAATTACACACCAATAATTCGAATTGAACACATCGTTTATGCGGCACAGGTCTTTAATTTTGCCGCGTCAGTGTCCAACTGCCTTTTATCTTCTGTCGCCTAGTTAATCTCTTCTCCCAAAAGCAACTGTAGTCACTTGAATCTTTCAAATCCGACATATAAACATTCATAAACTTTAATGAACAAAAAAATCGACTCTTAACGTTTTATATACTCGTAGACATAGAGAGTCGTAGTCGTAATTGTACGCTTTCAAAATAATTTTGTAAATATCAATATTATAATCTCTACTACTTTATATAAGACAACACAAATTCTTGATGTTAAACACTCAAAATCTTTTTTATTAAACATAATCAATTAACAAATATATTAGTAAAATAATGTTACTTGATAATGTCCGTGGCGTATAAGTAACCTTCATTGTTTAATTGTTTGTGTCTGTTAACATCCCCGAAATGCTTATGAGATAACTAAAAGACGACTGAAGAATTTATGATTTACATAAGCAGAATCATAACTGATAGCTCTGGTGATTAGAAAATAAAAATTCGCTATTCAAACAAAACCAACCGGCGACTTAAAACTGTTAGAAAAATTACGCCACTAAATTGAGTATAACCTGCGGCTGCCTTTACCCGTAGTAAAGTATGTATGCAGTATGATTTTCAACAAAAAATATATGTAGAATAGCTGCACAGCAGTAAACTGAATGTATTTCGAGAGCGAAGGTCTAAATAAATGCAGAAAAAGCGAATGCATCTGCGTCGAAATTCAATTCCAAATTTATGTATAAGTACTCAATAAATGGCTTGTCTGTATGTATGCCAGTTCTTGTTCAACCAAAGTGCCACTAAAACCATGCACGTCAGGTAAAGCAATAAAATCTGCACCATTAAACGGTATAGAATTGCGTAGCAGTTAAAGAGTATTTAAAAAAAATGCAAATAAAATCAAAAACCTAGGCAAATATCAGAAATAAAACTCGTTAAATATAAGCTCAAGCCGAAGTGCTCCAACAAAAATTTCAGCTACGAACAGCAGTAGCAACAACAACTTTAGCAATGTCGAAATGGAATTTTCTGACTGAAAAATAAAGACAAAACAGTAAACAACAAACAGCAAAAAAATCGAAAAATTTCGTAGTTTTCAATAACATTTTGGTGAAGTGTGCATGCAGCAGTTGCCTGTGGCAGCCGCAAGCATCTTCATTATTTAATCTAAACATAGTCTCAGTGAAATACGAAAATTTGTTGATGGAATAAGAAGATAAACATATTCATAAATATTTCTTTCTACCAAAAAATTATTTATGGCAAAACCATTGGTTGTAAAAGCTCTGTTCGGCACAAAGTCCGGAATCACCATTAAATACCAATGTTTAAGACTTATTTTTAGATATCTTGACTATGCAACCGAAATAAAAAAAAAAACAGTAATTAAAACCTAACACAAGTATTTACAAGTAATTTACAATTGATAACGAAAATATCTACAATTTTTGCACATACAACTTTTGCACATAACCTCAAAATTTATGTTAAAAACTCAAATAACAAAATTTTTGGATTTTTTATTTTTATCTTTTACAAAAACAATTCTTGCACGAAATTTGGTAAAGACTTACTTTCTTAGGTCCCAAACACATTTTATTTTTATTTATTCAAAATATTAAGGCGGTAACTTATTTCGACTTAAATCGAAATAAAACACTAATTTTCTGTTAAAAATTCTCATGTCAAAATTGTAGATTTTTTAAAAAGCTAGTAAGTTTTATGTTGTTAGGAATCTCTACTTTTTGACGGTAAAACAATATATTTACATTACTATAGTAAGTTTTTTCAGAAAAATAAAACAAGATCCCAAAACAAAGGAGAATTCGGACAATAATTACGACAACTTTTCACATGAAACCTTTTTAAATTACATCAGTTTCTTTCACTTTACATAAACTTAATCCAACTGCAGTGAAGATATCGGAAAGTTAAACGGTAGTGTTTCGACGATTATAAGAAGCGCTGGCATAAGTGCTTAATATCGTATGGGAGCTATTTTGAAGTCGATAACATTAATGTAGACGAATGAATCAATATGTTTTTCAAAAACCTAAAACTCCCGTCTTTGAACACACCACGTCAGTGATAATCAGCTGAATCCGAACTGATCTCTTTTCCACAGGGGTTCTGTTCGGTTTTTCGTAATTTCTTGAGAAAAATTAGCTTTTGTTTTCTGCAAAAATTTCTAACGAAAATTTCCATCCACATACAAGACTCCTCATTTTCGATTACTTAGATATCTTCTTTTATAAAAAATATTTTCTCTGGACTTACGCATTTTTTTCCATTTCGACATTGCAAAGAACTCTACCAAGTTCCACAAACACAACCTAATCCTAAAATTTCAGCTCAATAATATTATATTATGTCATCACAAGCGCCGTTAAACACATGTAGTCAAGTTTACTATTTCATTTGCGTAAAGAGCTTTGCTAGTTGCTTCATTACATAGATTATTGTGTAATTGCATGCCACAAAAGTGTGTAAGTGCCACAAAATAGGACAATAGCGACATTGTTGACATTTAGGCGCCCGCACCGACGAGTGATTATCCAGCAAAATAAATAAAAACACAAATGAGAGTAAAGTAACAAAACAGCAACAATTTACGGGCATGTTGCAACACCTCAAATGCACACACGAGCAATGAGATAAAATTACTTGTATTTGTTTGTTTAAGAGTTGCGTCTGCGCGCTCTACAAAGCGCTGGCGACAGCACAGCTTAGCTGTTTGTTTGTTTATTGCTGTTGGTGTTAAGTGCAACTGCCGCATTTGCAAAGCACAACCGGCTGGTGGCAAAAATGAACATTACAAGTGAACAGTTAGTTGTAAATGCAGACATGCATACATAGTTATTTGTATTTTTTGTATATATATGTGAGTATGTGCGTGGAATTTAAATTGCAACAAATGTTGCCGGCACATAACAACACATACATGTCGGTGTATATGTATGCCTCTTTTTTTTGTAAAAGCGCGTAAAATGCACTTATTGCTACACATGTCACGGCAATGCCTCGTTAGCGCATAGCTTGTAAATATATGCACGTGTGTGTGTGTGTGTGCTTACCCAAATTCAATTTCGTGTCGCTTTGCAACACTGTTTTGGTATATTATACATTTTATTGAAAATATTTTTGCAACAAATTTCTACTCATGTGCCTGCATTTGTGTATGTGTGTATGTTTGTATGTATGTTCGAATTTGTGTTTGCTTTTGGACTTCCTCAATCACAGTCGCTGTGGCGGCCAATTTTCTGTGAGCGACGCGGCACGCTTGCGCAAATACATACCGACACTCATATGTTTGTTGTATTTGTTGGCGCATGGCGCGTGGCCAACTGTGCATAAATGTACATATGTATATGTGTATGTATTAATTTATTTATGTTTGGTATGAGCGCTGTTGGCCAAATGGTGGCAATAATGCGGGCATGCGCTCACAAACACACACACACACACACATATAAGCAATAAATGTACGTGTGTATTCTGGTGACATTTCCTAAGCGCTTTTATTTGCTTTAGCTGTTATTTGTTGTTCTTGTTTTTTTTTTATTGCTTATTGTTGTTGTTTTTCCGTTTTCTATTTGTTGTTGTTTCTTTTATTGCATATTGCTGTTGCTTTTGAATTTCTTGTTGTTATTGCTTTGTGTTTTCTTATTGTTGTTGTTTTTGTTTTGAGTTTTCTTATTGCTGCTGCTTTTGTTGTTGAATACCGTTGTAGTTTTGTGTTTGCTAATTGCTGTTGTTGTTGCTGGTATCTGTTTACGAATGCATTGTTGCGTGTGCGGTGAAAGTAAACAAATCTGGCCTAAATGCAGACGCGCATATTGTATGCAGTAAAACAAATAATAAAGTTAATAACAACAACAACAGCAACAAAAGAAAACAACAATTAAAAGAGCGCTGCAAAGAAATGTGGCTATTTGCGGGCGCAAATTAATTAGATCGTACTCTACAAAACACTCAAAAAATAGTCAAGTAGAGATACATATGTACATATGTACAGTTACATATTGTATAATATGCATATATCTACATAAATACCGTTAGATGCATATCCATATATAATATATTTGTTTTTGCACACTGAATGTGTTATGCAACACTTTCGCTGCTTTAAAGTTGCCCAGCGGCATTCAGTATACAACAACAATAATAAAGAAAAGTGTAATGGCACAAATAACAGTAATAAGATATTAAACGCAGATAGCTTCGCCGCAACATCTTCGATACAGCCGTTAACAGTTATGCGGTTAATGAGCAAATATGTAAACACTAAGTCGATTTTCACTTTTTTCTCAGTCTGTGGAAATATTTGTTGCCATTTTGATTTAATTTGTTACACCATCATGCAACATTATCGACATGTGTCATTTTTATAGTTTGTGGCATCTCGTGATCTAGGAAATTAAGTAATGTTGTGCATATCTGGGTATGTTGCGAGAAAAATATGTCATTAGGTATCATTTCATAACCGATAATATTTGTTTTTTGTTATGAGAAAGTGTATGAAAAGTTACTTAATAACTTGCATTCGCTTTATGTTGCTTTGTTATTAGCTAAAGTGTTGCATATACTCGTAACAAGTAATTTAATCTCAAAACTTTACAGCTGTAAAAACTTTTATTGAAACTAATCAATTTTTATACCTCCTTAATATGTAGTTAATATATATATAAGGGGTAGACCAGGTAGTGGTACTTTTTTCAATAGCCTTGTTTTGACAGATCGCGGTTGAGTCGTGTCAAACTGTCATGTTATTTTTGTTCAACATTCTTTGACATTTTATCATGAAAAGACTTACGCTGTTTTAGTTGTCCTGTGATTCCTCCCTCCTTCTCCATAATGGGAGGACCACCTCTTCACAAATATATAACTCGTATTTAAATACTTACAGTTTTTTTAACAGTGCATTGTGACCTTTAGAATGCTTCGTTTGAAAGGCTGCTTCAAAACGTTTCTTGTGCTGAACACTCATTTCACCTATTTCACGGCACGACGTGAGAAACTAAGAAGATCAAAAAAGCTGACCGAATTGTAAGAGTCAGTGATCACAATTGAACAATGCACGAAACGTTATTTTTTGAACGCACTGTATATTCGCAATTTTAATTTTTGTGAATTGATCCGTCCTCATATTTATATAGTATAACTTTCTGCACCACATTGAAAAGAAATGTATACAGCTCTGCTGCTATTTTTAGAGGCCGCTTTTAAAATTCTATATATATGTACATAAAATGTTATTAGTTTGTATAGTTAAAACATTTGTATGAGCATACTTTTTAAGTGTAAATACACTCGAAGTTTTTATGGTGTTTACCGAGGTGTTACCACAATTCTTTATTGAAAAAACCACGACGGCAGCGTTTTTATCATTTATGCATTTGAAAAGTTGTACAAAAAGCAATGTCGACATTTTGGTAATTTTAAGTGTCCCTTTGTTCCAAAATAATAAAGTATTTATGTAACTATGGTAGATAGTCGTCAAGCACTTTACTTTTTGCTATTAGATTTATATTCAGAACCTATGTAAATTGATTCTATGAATTCAGTAAAAGAAATTCCATTCACTTTTTATTCTCGTTCAGCTCTCCGCTACTCCAAAAGCAAAAGCTTCTGCACATAGGTTAATCTAAGTTAACTAAATATTGATGAGCTTAAATTTTTTACTTATAACATATAAAATGGCAACATTTTTATTTATGATTTATTAATCAGTTAATTAGGCATTCTCACTATTTTTTATATATTTTAATATTTTTTTCTTATATTGATTTGACAAATAAAAAACCCCTCTCAACGATAAAAAAATATTTTCTTAAGTATGAAAAATAAGACTCTATATACTTTTGTAATACTTATGAGCATTCGGCAAAGATTTTATTGGTATTATTAATTTTTACACTGACTTACACTGTAAAAACTAAAGTTTATTTTAACTAATTTCAGAATTTTCTTATACGTACAATACGCACAAGAAATATTATACATTATATTTGATATATACAGCAGACGCTTCTTCTTTTAATCGCGCTTAACTTTCCGTGTTTAACGTGCAA
Organism: Bactrocera oleae; assembly: GCF_042242935.1. Lineage (NCBI taxonomy): Eukaryota > Metazoa > Arthropoda > Insecta > Diptera > Tephritidae > Bactrocera > Bactrocera oleae. The sequence goes on from NC_091539.1 coordinate 60,904,672, forward strand.
CTTCCGTTTTCGTTAATTGCAAACAGTTTTGGCGCTAACAGCTACAACCAAAGTGTTACCGCAAGCGAATGGCATTGAAAGCAAAGTGAAGAAAGCAAAGCAAAGTATACAAAAAAAAAACACGAAAAACGGTAGCAAGTTGACTAATTGTGTATTATGTGCATACATTAAGTATTGTGTATTAAATTTAAAATAATTAGTGTTAGAGTCTAGCGCAGAGCTCCAGCTGAGTTACGTACATATGTGTGAAATGAAAACGAAAGCAATGACGGCATACTGGTGAAAGATATTGTGTAAGCAAATAGAGAAAAAAAAAACCGCAGGTAGAAAGAGAGCAAAAAAAGGTGGTATAGGAAATAAGAAAGAGGAAGAAAGGTAAAAACAAATGCTATATAATATATAGTTATGTACTGTAGGTATATATAGATGAAAGCAGTGAAATTGTGAAGACGTGCAGGCTACTAATTAGCATGCAATTTGCATATTTCAGCTTTTTTGGAGGCTATATTAATTGTATGCGCTATTATTTTATTAATTAACGTTGAAGTTGCTGGGTTTTCTACATGAAATTTTGTTTTATATTTAATATTACGAATTACTTGGCTATGGAGTGAAGTAGATCTTGCACCGTTTCGCATAGTAAATATTATATTAATTGAAAGAAAAATTATTATACCATTTGCTGTACTATTATTTATAAGAGTCATATAGCAAACTTTATGCCACAAAAAACAAATAAAAAAAATGGTAAAATAGTTTACTATATTTTGAAGTGTTTTCTACTAAAAATATATGATTAACCTGAGATTTAAGAGCGAAAATTATTTTCGCAAATAATAAATTGCTTTTTCGTAAATAGTTAAAGAAAGATCATTACGTTAGTTTGATATCTTTTAGATAACTTATTAAAACGACAACAGTAAATTTCACTATTTTGCTTTATAGTTTTGAGTCATGACACTCTTTTAGTAAAATATGAGATATTTTAATGTGCGTGTACTTCCATTAGCTTAACGCTAAAAAGGTAATTAAAAATATTCGGTAGCTTAATTAGATATAATTTTTTCGTGTATTTTTTTTATAGCTTACAAATGTACCGCTACGGTTGCATAAACAAAGTAAGAGAAATTATAGAAAGCAATGGTGAGCTGTTTTTTTATTTGGTTGGCTATAACGTTACGCCTATGATATAAATATTTATATACATTTATAAAAAAAAAATTTCTTTTTGTTGTACGCGCCTAAACAAAAAAGCCAAACTAAACTGATAACTAACTTAAAAATAAAATATATTATAATAATATAAAATAAAAACCTAACTGGTATTATATTATATATTCAAGTATGTAAGTATATACATTAGTAAATATGCATATGTGTTGATTTGAAGGTAAAAATTTCCAAATATCCGCAAAGACCAACTCGCACGGCAACGCCAATGTCAAGTTGAAAATTAAAAAAAAAATGAGAAGCGCAACATACGCAAAAGCAAACAGTTTACAAAAACAAATTTTTTTTTATATAAATATACACGAATATAAGGTAAGAAGCACATCTGGCAGCGACGGTGAGACTGCTGACTTTGGCTTTGAATTTACTGTGTATTCAAATAAATAAACAAAATTACTAGCAAAGCAGTCCACAAACATTTTGTGTGTATATACATATACATATATATAACTGTAAGTATGTTTCTATGTATGTGTTTGTGTGCAGTCGCGTGCCGGCATGACAGCTGCTTTTCAAGTTGAAAATTTTCTCTTTTCCGTTTTTTCTTGCACTTTTGCGGTGTCGGCAAGTTTTGGTGACTTTGGTCGAAGAAGCGCATGCAGCAACAACAAAAACAATAAGCGGCAAAATTGCTACAGAAGACTACTCACAATAAGAAATATATACACATATATATATATATATGTACATATATGTAGATATGTAACAACTCAGCGTAGTGAACTTTCTCAAGTCAAAACGCAAGCAAGCAAAATTGCAAGGAAAAAATTATAAAGAAAAGTAAAATAATAAATACAAATGAAAAATTAGAAAAAAATTTATGTAAATAAAAACTCGACACAATTTGGCTTTGAACTTCACTGTAATAAACTTCGCACATATACATAGATATGTACGCCATACACACACACACACACACACACATATTTTGTGTGATATACTACGCTTGGTTAAGTGGTTTGTTGCCATTGACTTCATATGCCACCACTGTGCCACTTGTGCCCGCCCAAATAGCATGTACATAGTTAACGGTTTGTAGCGGCATTTGCTTAGTTGCAAGTTTTTCAAGGTGCGCACATGAATATCTACATCTACAGCCACATAAATATTTAAAAGTTGTTGCTTTGTGCGAGCTTCGGTTTGTTTGACTCGTTGTGCCACACAACTAGACTGCACTACTTACCACACTTAATGAATACATATTTACAATTATAAATATAAACATTTATTTGTAGCTATGTATGCCTGTGTGTTGCAAACAGTTTACTTTGCTATAAACGTGAAAGTGTGAACCTGTTTTATATTTCCTTTCCATCTCCAGCTGTTATTTGGACTTTTTTGCTTGCAACATGCATTAGCGTTGCGTAATAAACGTGTTGCAAGCAAGCAAAAATTGCGTAACACTTGCCACTTTTCACATTTCTTATTGTGGTTGCCGTTTTGTGTATGGCGCACAGCTGTTGGCGTCGTGCGGATGTGCGCAGGCGTAGACACTATGTCAAGACGCTGAAACGGAAGTTTATTTGGGTAACAGTGGCACGTTAAGCGAAAGCGGAAAGTTGCGGACAATTTATGGATTTTACTTAGGAAAAAAGAGAGGATGAAAACAAAAATATAATATGCAATATTATTCGCGAAAAGTCAACTGGATTAGACTAAAGTGTAATATGTAATGTATAAAACATGCGTGTAAATGGACCAGAGACTTTACGTTTTTAAGATTGAAAATAACAAAAAAGCTATATTTTTAGTACTTTTAAACTAAAAACCTTTTGTAAATAAAAAACAATTTGAATCAAAAATTTGGAAATAAATTTATTTTTTTTCTTATTTTCGAAATCTTTATAAAAAATATATATATATTGTTTTGATCAAATTTTGATACACTTATACTTATTAAAAAAAAATAATGTCTTCTTAATTTTGTTAAGCAAAAAAAAAAATTTTTTTTTATATTTTATTATTATAATTTTTTGAAATCATAAAAAAAATTTATTTGAATTTATATAAATTTAAATTTTTTAAAATTGGACATTTTTATGCTATTTTCAAATATATTAGTTTGTTAATTTTTTTTAAGCAATAAAATGAAAAAAAAATACTTTTTAAAATCATAACCAAAAAAAATTTTAATTTATATTTTTGTTAGTTTTAAAATTTTTTTATTAATTTTTGACATCTCAAAGTAAAATAACAAATTTCTTTATTCAATTAATAATTTTCATAACATAAAACAAAACATTTTAAGAATATTTTATCTATAGAATTGCCATCTGATAAGAATAATTAATTTTTGTAAAAAAAACAAGTTTAAAAAGTTTTTATACAATTTATTAAAAAATAATACTATTTTCCAATTTTTTTGTAAACCAAAAAAAAATGTATAAATATAGTTTTTGAAGTCCTAAAAAATTTTTAATTTATATTTATGCAAATTTAATTTTTTTTATTTGACAGTCTTATGCAAATTGCAAAACTTATATTTTCCTAACTTTTGTAAGGCAAAAAAATTTCGAAAGAATTATTTTTTGAAATCATAAAAAAAAATAATAAATTTTTTTTTTTTTTTGTTAATTTTGACAATGCTTGATTAACATAACAAATTTTGTTACTCAAATAAGAATATATATAAAGTCGCCACCTGATAAAAATTATTATTTTTTTTAAAGAAAACAGGTTTAACAAACTTTTATTTTAAGATTTTTTTTTGTTTTGAATTTATTATAAAAAAATTACTTTGAACTTTTGTAAATTGTATTAATTTTTTTTTTTAATTGTTTACATCTTTATATAAAAATCTTATATAAAAAAAATTCCAATTTAAATAATCATGTGCATAACATAAATCTGTATCAATAAACACATCGACCATATTATAAGAATACTTATTGCACTTATATACAACAAATCCAATTTTATAGAGTTGCCACCTGATAAAAATAGAAACTGTTTTACAATATAATGATTAAATAAATTTTTGGAAAAAAAGACAAGATATTATTTCAAATGTTGGAATGGTGTTGCCACCCTAATTAGATATATAATTTTATATTATATATATCCTGGAAAAGTATGAGTGAGTGATGATGTTTTTTTTGAAGTTTTTTTTTATGGACCACACAAGTATAATTAAAATACATAATCACAACTACATTAGCAGCCGATTTGGAACACAAAAAATAAATATATATAATTATTTAAATATCCAATAGAATTTAACATTGGCTTAAAACTTTCAAAAGGATAAGCACCAACAATTTTCAATAAAAAACATTTTTAAATAAACACTGCTATCATTATTTATATTCATAAAACATTCAAATATTAGCATAAATGAAAACTGTCAGCTTAATTTAAAAAAAATAATCCAGTAAATATCACAATTAATTTTTGTTAAATAAATCTAAAAATTATGCAAGCACGCCCTCGAACAGTCACTCGCTAAAAATCGCCAATCAATCAAAGCACAAAACATTAAAAGCAAACTTTCATAGACACACGCACACTCACATATATGTATATGTAAATGTATAAACATATCCAGGCTGGCAGACATAAATCAGTGTCATTGAAATGCATTTAATTCGAGAAATTTGTGCGCATAAACAAATACACACTCTTACTTATCAACTTGTGCGCATAATTTATAAAACAGTGGAGAATTTGTTATCGGCGCAACAGACAGCAATTTTGTTCCGAACATATTTTACAGCTAATTTCGGGCAACCACGCCCGCCCAACAGATATGCGAATATGCAAATTTAGAAAGATGGAGATATAAGCAGATAATTTATGCGAACAAAATGGCTGGAAAGAATGCAAATTAATTTTAATTGACGGTTTTTTAGTGTTTTGACGTTTTTGAATTAATTATTTTGGTAAAATTCTCAGAAGTTGAAAAATATAATAATTGCTGTCAAAATTTTATATATTATTTCCAATATTATATAATTATGTAGAGAGATATACTGGAAGAAAATATTTCAATTCTATACTCAAAATTCCGTTTGAATATAAAGAAAAAGTTGGAGCATTCGAGTTCATAGACAGTTGTGGTTACTAAGATAATCAGACAAACTGAAAGCAACTTGGTTAGAAAGATATAATTCCTGCTTTTATTCTAGTATTCTAGCCTGTTGCTTTTCAAAAATAAACTCTTCAATTATTTAACAAGTTTAGAGGTGAAAGTGCTATTAGAGAATAATATAAATTCCATTCGGATGCTTTTAGGACTGTTAAGAGAGAATAAAGTCATACACTAGCGATCTACTAATAGTATAAAAACGATTATTGTTGTAGTTGTAAATATATGTACTTGTAGAATGAGAGCTTCTATACATAACACGATCGGCGGTCTTTATTTTCAATTCCTTGCGAAGGTATTGAGGAATCTCAACCTATCGATCTCTGAACTTTTCTTCGAATATTATTATTTATACAGAAAGCTCTAGCATAGTTTTGCAGCTAAATATCTCCCTCTTAACTGCAATTATTTGTAATAGTTGCGAAAATTGTTAGTTATGGTAAAAAAATTAGGTCCATTTTTCGCATGTGGCATTTAACATTACAGCTCTATCTTTATAAAGTTTCCTATTTCTTCAATTTTATTTTTCTTCAGTATGAAATGTGTCACATCGCTGAAAATTTACAGCCAGTAAAATTATAGACGGTACTTTGTTAAATTTCCGGTTTTTATAAATGGTGTTGCGGTATAAGCCTTCGCATTGTTATTTTTTAAAGCGTGCTAGAGCTAAGAATGAATGTTAACTTTGACAGCAGGTTTGACAGCTATCTCTCTAGAAAATTTTTACCTCAAGGATATATATAGATTTATATAATATATTTGTATAGGCATAAATATTATGAAAAAAAAACAAGAAAAAATATTAACCTCGGTTGCATCGATGCTATAATACCCTTTCAGATCGGTATATTTGTATGGCTGCTATATGTTATAGTGACTCGATCAGAACAATTTCTTTGGAGATTGCATCATTGCCTTAAGCAACAACCCATTCCAATTTTTGTATAGATATCTCGTCAATTAAAAAAGTTTTCCATATAAGCACTTGATTCCGATTGTTCAGTTTCTTTGGTAGCTATATGTTATGGTGGTCCGGATGGATAAGGGCGTGTGCAAAATTTCAAATCAATAGCTTAAAAACTGAGGGTTTGTATATACACAGACAGATGGACATGGCTAAATCAACTCAGCTCATCATGCTGAACATATATATAGGGTCTTCGTAGTATCCTTTTGGATGTTACAAACTTCGTGGCAAACTTAATACACCCGTGTTCAGGGTATAAAAATGTTAAGCTTTGAAATTTCCAACAACCTAAAAATTAAGCACAATTTGAACCGCTAACTACAAAGGTTTCGAGAATTATATATCTGCGGTCTAAGTATAAAAGAGAGCTACCGACCACATTTCATTAAACTAGTTTGGCCACTCAAATTGAACCTGATACTACGGAGCCTTGTTCTGCCATCTTAAAAAATATTTTTAAGGCTTATTATTTCATCTCTCTTTATTTTTAATCTTAGTTGACAATGAACCGATATATTTTGCATAGGTTTTATTGCTTTGTATTGTGTCTACAACGGCTAAGGTCAACGAGGGTATCTATAGCTGTCTCTAAATAGATAGTTCGAAATAAATGGCAACCTTGAGATAAACATTTAATTTTATCTTCATTTAAATCATAACCATTACCAGCTTTCAAAATTTCATTACCTAAAAATACGAAAAAATAAGTATATTTGTATATATGTATGTAGTATGTGTGATGTCTAAGTACATTTGCATGTGTGCCACAGATCGGTGCGCTTGGCATTTGCACAATTCACTTTTTATTTATTGCCTCTAAACGTACACTTATGCCACCGCAGCGCCAACAGATTTCATTGCCAACATTGTATGCATGTATGTATGTATGCATGCATGTTCGTATGCGTTAGCTTGTGAAATTAGAGGTAAACAAGCAGTAGCCAGCAGCTTTTAGTGCAAATAGCTTTACAACCTTGAACTGCGTATGGCACACTTTGCTGGACGGTACAACAATTTAGCTGGCCAGCAGTTGAGCTTTGTTAGCAGCTAAGGTAAATTTCTCACACACATATTTATAAGTATATGTGCCTATGTATGTGTGTATGCAAACAAGCAGAATCTGCATTGTAAGCGTGCGTTTGCATTTGGGCCACATCCATTTAGTAGTTTATACATCCAGTTGAGCATTGAAGCACTTGGCTTGGTCAAGTTGGTGGACTGATTGCTACCTAGCGCATATGTACCAAATGTGTATATGTGTGTAGGTATGTGTGAATGATTATTTGCGTATGTTGTTCGTTTTGCAACAAGCACGCTAAAGCTTTAGTCTCAATAAAGCAACGATACATGTTACAACAAAACACTTTGCAACAACATTTCAATTACAACAACAACAGCAAATTGCAATAAATGCTTTACAAAAACAACAAACATATTACAGCCACCTTTATATTACATCAACCAACAAATCAATTAGAACAACATTTCAACAACAACAACAAAATTGTAAAAATTAATGACCAACAACAAAAACACATCATCTACAAACAAACTAAAGCATTCTTACAACAACAACAACTAAGCCCACCTTCTAAAAGCACTAGGCAATGATGTTTGAGAACAATCGATGACATTTGTTTGTCAGCGTAACTCATCTAATTAGAGTCACCTCGAAAGTAAACAATTATTTACAGACGCACGAGTACATACAAACACACATGTTTGTCGACTTTGAAATGCGCGTAGAAGCCAAGTGGAAATGAGTACAAGCTCATTCATGCATATTTAAATATAATTACATGCATTTAGTTTCACATTTGCATTAGCTTGAGAAAAATTACTGTAAACATTGCCAGCCCTGAACTACTGGCGCGTGATGTCAGTGAACTCGCAGCGGGGAGGAGCGTAAATATTTTATTACAATAGCTGAAAAAATGATGAAAGCATAAAAATGGTTAAAAAAAAAAAATACTTGAATGCTTTGCATTGTTTAACTGAGTTTACAGGAATATTTAAATTTTTTTGTGAAGAATTTTGAAATTTTTTTGTGGAGAATTTTGAATTTTTTTTTTTTACAATATAGAAAAGCAAAGGTTGGAAATTTTCTTGATTTGATCTGTTGTAGTATAAGAAAGCATCGTTTTCTATTACGGATACCTAACACGGCTGATTTATTTCCTTTGCTGCAAAAAAAAAACGTAGTTTGAGTTAACTCGCAGTCTGTTATTTTCGCATATGCCAATTAAACGTCTCAACTCTCATATGTACATATGTTCCGGTAAGAATTCATGTATAGCAAAGCAAAATCGGATAGTCACTCATGCCTGCATTCACTGAAACAAAGCATGCCATAGAAGTATAATCAACGGCATTGTTCTGGACTTTCAGCTTAAACTGTTATCTCCCAAAAACCATGCTCAATGATTCACACAAAAACTTACATACAGATGTGCCGCGTTTAGATAGTGTGTTTCACGAGAAAGGCCACGTTAAATCATAAATGGAAAATATTATACATTTTATTTTGATTTTTATGTTTTTCTAATATCTTGAGTTGTTAAAAAATATTCCCATACCAAGATTTTTCGTATATATAGATTTTTGACAGCGACAACTATTTTCCACTAAAATTTCCGCAGAAATTCAGCAATACATATATCTCAACACGGAAATTTAAAGCGTATTAAATATGCTTGATAATATATCATCGGTAATTCAGAGAGCGCTGGCTCTACAACTATCTAAAATAACACTAGATTAGGTTATGTTTCGGAGCTGATCTGAGTGGCGAAGTTCATGAGATCCATCTTAAATCGATTCTTTCTGATGTCAAAACTCCTAGGTATGCAAAAGAGAAACTCATGTATCGATAATGTACTTCGGGACTATCCCAAATCTGTTGAGGCGGCTAATATTAAATACAGCCAATACGCTCAGTTCACCGAAGGTATGAGCCTCAGTCTGGCGAAGGCTGAAACAAAGAAAATTACTAAGAGGATACTAAAATCTTTTTTCGAGGTTCGAGTAAAGGTCTGTTTTTCTTTCTCTAATATGCAAATATTAAAATAAAATTTATTTTTATGGCTTTTAACTCGAACATTCAGAGCGCTAATTTCTATACATCGGAAAATAGTATATGCTGAGAACTTCTTCTGAAATATTCTGTAATTTCAACACCTTCAAATATAGACACACAACAGTTTGTTTGTATGTGAGCACAACTAATCCCCGCATATATGTTTGTAGGTATAGGTAAGCTACTACGAAGCAATTTGCAGTTATCCGGAAAGCCGGCAAGACGAGTCGAATCGACTCAACTCGACGCTAAGCCGCTTAAAGCAAAGCGAATGCTCAAATAATGATGGCAAGCGAATAACGAGTGAAATAGAGATATATACCTAGAGAGTGGGAGAGTGGAGAGGGCAGAGAGCGGAAAGGGAGAAATGAATAGCCGGTGACGGTATAATATTTGGTATGAGCGCATTTTTATCCTGTAAATTTCACATGCTGCTAACAACGTTTATACCAATTTATTTTCTTTTTACTTTCTTCTTTGAGACAATTTCGGTCATTTGCACCTATTGTGGGGCTTCTACTCGTTTAGATTTTATTTTTTGTCTTGCGTTTCCAGTTAATCGCCTTTAAAATCCATGGTACATTTTTAAATCATTTAAGCGCAGGTTTTGTATTTAGTTGCTTTGTTGAGTAATATTTTTTTTTATTTTCTCTTTTACTATTTTGGCAGTTATTCTCTGTGCTCTTGGCTGTCATGTTGATTTTATTATCTGCATTTTTTTTATACTCTGAGCAACGTATATTAAGTATGCCACAAAGTTAGTAACACACAGTAGGAAACGTCGGAGACCCTATAAAATATATACCTATATAAGCGATCAGCGAGCTCAGTCGATTTAGCCCCAAAAAGCTGCTCTTTTGTCGGAACCGCTGATATCGACGACTATAGCATATAGCTAACATACAAACTGACGGATCGAAATCTGTTCCTAATATGGGATTGTATTTGTAAAGGGTATTATAGCTTCTTTCTTGTTATATTTACTTTTTAAATCTATTTCTCTCTTTCTCTTTCTCTCTCTCTCTCTTTCAATTTGATTTCGTGTTTGCCTTGCGGCCTACAGGAACTTCAGCAATTAAGACTTCGTTCTGGCTTGCTAAGTTGTTTTGTTGTTCAGCGCCTGCTGTGGCAAGTTGCACAAGTTTATTTTCTAATTATACTTGTACCCACAAACTACCTTGGAACTTTAAACAAACTCAACTAAGAAAACCACACAACAACAAGAACGTGTGCTAAAGTTAACCAAACAAACCACAAACTTACAACGTTGGAAGTTTGCCGTTATAACAAGTAAATCCTTTACCTGGTTATTTACTTCATGCCACACGCTCTCTTATTTGCGAGTCACAGCTTACTATACTGTTACACACAAACGTATACTCCAATCTGTCGCCGCATCTCGCAACTATCCGGTCCATTTGCAGTGAGGAGCGGGCAATTGACGGCAAATTATTGAACGGATGGGAACTAAATGAATGTGCTAAATAAGAAATATACACGGTATGTCTATGCTTGTATTGATGTAAGTACCAAGCAGTATTAGCGTTTTACTCTCACACAGCGAGTGAGCGCCTGAAAGCGCACCAAAGAAGTAAGAAGAAAATTTTTAACCAACGATTTCTTTAGAGGCTTCCTCTTGCACCTTTGATACTCGACACCCGCACCGTTACCGGTCATTTTACAATCTTTTTCCGCTTCTCTTTCTTGCCTTGTTTATAAAACAAGTTTGGGCGGCGTTAAGAAAATAATACCATGGAGAACTTTTAATGCAGCTCACCACTTTTTGGGTTTTGTCAAATTAAAGGGCTTAAATGGGAAAGTCATGTGTGACAGGAAGAGAATGCAAGTAGAAGCTTTGCTGTGAAAGAATTTTAAGGAAGTAGAAGCTTTCAAACATATGTGACAACTTAGAATAACAGTACAGGAGCTAGAATAACAAAGAGTTTCAAGTTTTTAATTGAACAAAATTGTGAAACGTAAACAAAAGTGGCAAAAATGCAAGAATAAAAGAACAAAATACATTTAAGAAAGTGTTAAATTTGACAATGTCAAGTTGTAGAACATAAGCTGTATTTACACTGTACACAAGTGGTGATTCAAACAGAAAAGGAAAAGAAACACGAAAAAAATAAGTAACTCTAAAAACTTAACGAAAACAACAACAAAGCCAGTAAGGACCTTAAAAGAACAATGTACAAATTTTTCAACATATATAAACAGATTTAACTATTATAATTTCAATTTGATGTGAGGAAATTGAGTCGAACTCTGCTTGCCAGGCGGTAATACTTATGGCAGTACCTATTTGAAACCCAATCGAATACGGAGATATACACAGATTCTAATGAGTTTTTAAAAGAAGAATGTTGGTCATTTTCTAATAAATCCTGAATATATATTATCTATCTATATATCTATATATTAGATGTTAGGAGGCGTTATTTTTGTGCAGAAAAAACGAAGAAACAGCTATACCGATTTGTTATTAAGGTTTGGTTAGATATTTTAAGTAGTCCCTTCATTTTCTTAGACAAAAATAAGAACGGATTTTTAGAAAAACAAAAACTTTCAAACTTCATCCTTTCAAAATGAACTCGAAAAACAGAAATTTATGAATTGGAAGAAATATAAAGCAAGAAGTAGTCAAAAAATTCTTAGTTTAGACACATTTTTTGGAAATGTATTTCATACAATTTGTCAACTACTGCAAACAGTAACAACGTCAGATAAAGGTAAGGTGCTTAAGAGCGCTTTATGCGAAGCCTTTTGAGCTTGTTTTTGTGAATCGTGTAACAGTGTTACCACCCTTCGAAAAAAACTGGGAATATTCTAAAATGTTCGTTTATTTCAAGAAATCTGGACTTGAGGAAATCATCATTCAGTGATAGAAAAGTATTATATGTATATACATACGATTTACAGGGAGCAAAGAAATGGAAAAATCGCGTATGCGGGAAATATTATATGGTTCATTCTGAACAATTTTGCCTAAGAGAGCATGCATCTAAAACCAGTTTCCAGCCTGCGATTTTTTCGGTGAAGTTTAATTTTTCGGGGTTATACAAATTTCTTCGTCAGTTTTTTATATATCCAAATGAAGTTTAATACATAGGTGCATTTTGAGATTCTATTGATCATTTGTCGGAATCAGCCAAATCAGAAAACTACATCACATATCTCCCATTAGAAAAAAAGTCGACACGCTCTAATACACAAATGTATATATTTTGAGAAAAGTTCTTCAAAAGAAAAAGCAAAGACAAAGAACTTAAAAAATTTACATGTATGAAATATACATCAGAAATCTATATCTAGATGAAAAAATTTTCGGTTGGGTTTTTTTTTTGAAGTGTTTTAGGGTATTTAAATTTTGACTAAAAAAGTCATATAAGTAAGAAAGAACAGAGATTTCATAATAATGTTTTTATTTTTGTTATAAAACTGTTTTTAAAATAGAGTTTTCATTGAACGAATACAAATAAATAATCTTTAAATGTGAACTATAACTATTATTTATTTTCAAAAACAAATTAAAAATTCCAGAACTCCCAGCCTGATCGAGCATACAACAGCAGCTATTACTGCCATAAATTGTGCTTCAGTTGAAAATCGAAAATCAACTTGCAATAAAAAATACACACGCATACACATATATATTTACATATACATACGCACAGAGCGATGTTGCCAGTAACGAATTTGCAACAGTGCGATAAAATGCATTGCGACCAAATTGAAATAAATTTCATGTAAAAAGGCAATAAATTTGTACTAACCCACTTTGTAGCGGAAAGTTGTTGCGCGCTTTTAGGCGCTGAACAGCAACAATACATATATTTAAGCAGAAAACAATTATATAAAAGCCAAACTGGCGATCAACAGACAGAAAGGATCGCGGTGACATAAAAAAGAGGAAGCGATACACACACACACAGTTATACACACATACATAAAAGTAAAAGTTGCATGCAAGCAATTGACTCAAGTTTACATTGCGTTGCCACAAATTTAAAAATTGAAATCGACTCAAGCATGCAATACGTAGAGTATATACACATATGTGTTGTATACACACATTTTTTATATACATACATAAAATAATACATTCATAATGAAAATATGTGTGTGTTTTATCAATTCTCACTACTCAGGCATTCCGGTTGTTGTTGCAGCGTTTTCAGCGCGAACGTTAAAATCACCAACAACATTAAGGTTATATTTCTTAATAAATGCGCTTATTGTCAGGCCAACAACAATAACAGCAATAGCAGCAGCGCGTAGCTGCAACATTTGTACAACTTGCAACATAAAACTTTTATTTATGAACTGGCGAAGGGCGAATGTGGTAACTGTAAACTGACGCTAAGTACAAAAGACGTAACAGTAATAAAACCAGCAACAATAAACACATTTACAGTTGGCGGCGTGTTGCACTGCGGCAGCAGCATCCGATATAATTCAATTAAGTAAAACTATGTGAAGACAATAAAAACAACCAAGGCGAAACGAAAAGCTTAAAAATGTGGCATTACACAAAAACAATAACAAGAAAAAAATTTGTTCAAAAATGCGCACTTAAAATGGCCGCAAGTTCCGACGCCGCACGAAGCGCTCATAAATTTCTTAGTTTTAGTGGATTTTATTGCCATCCGCAAAAGTGATTATGGCGCAAAACTAAATGAAAAAGGGGAAAAGTTTAAATTCGAAAAAAAGAAAAATTAAAAGCGTAGTATATTATATAAAATAGTAGTAAAGCTGACAAATACATGCAGCATCTTGCCACATACGATTACAGTGCCTACTCGTGCTCGAATTTTTATTTTATGAGCAAACGAATTTCTTGCAGTTTATGTATGTTGAGAAGGGTATATAGGAAAAAATATGTATGTGTATATATATTACTTGCGTGCGAGCCTACCGTAGATACGAAGTCTTGTGAGTCCAAAGGTAGTATGCAAGAAGTTTTAAAGCTAAAATAAATGTTATTTAATTAAATAATATAAAATTATATTTATTTTATAAAAACTCTTAGGACTGAAGCTTTATTTTATTTAGGATGTAAGATTTGTCACTTATTTAAACGTAAACTATCTAAAAGTTCAACAACGCCCATCTTCCTTATGACACCATATTTCTTATTATTTCTTAAATTCCCTCCCTTCATAATAGATAAATAAATGAAAATATTGAAATAGGACTTTGCCCATATAGTTCTCTTAAGGTTAAGCCTTTTTTTTTTTGAAGAACAGTCGATTTCGGCTTATAACTTTTCAAGCTCCTAGAAACCGAATAAAAAATGCTCCGATACTATAGCTACATGCTGATAATATTGATCAATCTCAGCGATGTCTCAAAGAAACGAAGTGGATATCTTTGTCTGATAATAATGTAATTTGGTGTTAAAAACAAAAATTGGTTCGATACTCGTTTTAGACCGTTTTTACCCAATTAAGTATTTTCAATCTACCAGCTGATTATATATCATATAATAACGGTCAATTTGTGCGGTATCGTAAAGAATAGAAGACAGCAATCTTCCCTAAAAACAATATGTAAATATTATCAAAATCGGCTAAATTCTTCCCTTAACCCTCATATACTTGTTATAAAGATTTTCCAACTTCCATTAGACTTTATACCATATAACCGGTCAATTTGTGAGATATCTTATCGAAAGTCAGAGAACAGTTTTTTTCGTAGTACTATTATATCAATAGATATAGTACTATCCTATCAAAAATGGACAAAATCGGGTTAATAAAAACCTTAGCTTCTGGTTGACTTTATACCGCATAAGTGGGTAAATACGTAAGATTCCTTACCAAAATTAGGTGAACATATAATTTTGGCAACACTATAATTTGGTGGCAAAAATGCATGAAATCGATCTTCGCATCGCACTCATCCTAGCATGGTATTATATAATGTTATAGTGTACTTATAATGATAGTAGTGTACTTATAATGATAGTAGTGTACTTTCTAAAACATACTATGGTTTAGATGAAATTAGTTCTACTTTGCTCTAGATCTCAAATACAATATAAAATGATTTTAAGCCATTCGTTTGATTATAATCCCAAATATCGTTTAATATGTACGGCATTTTAATACATTTAGGCGATTATACTTTCTTGACCATAATCTGAATAAAACTGGTTCAGACCTTAGTTTAGCCCTATATACCTAATTTTAAGATTTTCATGCACTACTCTATTATATTTGCGAATATATGAGTATCAGTTAGTATGCCATATATTTTAATAGCATTAAGTGAATATATTATCTTTGTCTTTAATTGATTTGGTGATTTTTACTTTATAACACCCATCCATATATGTATTGCCCCCATATAGTAAGAAAAAGGACTTTCATCTATTTGATTGGTTGTACTTGAATTCATATCCAAATTTTTTAAGATGTAAGATACTGATATTATAGAGCATTTTAAGTAGTATACAAAATTTTACTTTTTACTTTTAATCATTACTATTCCGTCATTGCAGCGAGTCCAAGGTTGAACGAACAGCCAATTAAATTACTCAATTAAATTAATATAAAAAGCAGGTGCATTTGAAATAAGTTCTGCCATCAGAAAAAGTAACGATTTAGAATATGGATTTATAGTGAGATTGGTAGTGAGAATGTGAGTTATTCGGAAATGACTCTTGTTAGCGATAGAATAATTTTATATTTATATATAAGGCTTATAAGATATTTGGCTAAGACGCACTACCAATTGTATACTCGAGCAAGAAACTGTTACGGCTTTCACTAAGGTATGAAAATCCTAGGCATAAAACCAGCTTCATCTAGTATATACTGTAGGAAAGGTTTTCTTGGCAAAAATTTGCAAACACGATTTATAAAGTCTTTAAAGATCGAAATTTAGAAGCTTCCGAACTTAATGTAGACTGATTTCATTATTCATAGCCGATGTATCAAAAAAAACTCACTCCACTCCATAATACCTCTTCAAAGGTAGCATAATGAACTTAACTAATGGTACTTACACTAGACTGCCCTTCGCGGAAGAAATTTTGTTTTTAATACAGTAATAGTGAGAGTAATATAGAACAGTAAGAAACTTTCAAAAAATTAATATATATATATATTTTTTTTTTGAATAAAAGCAGAGTCATAACATAATTAAATAAAATTATACATTAAAGAAATTGTTTAAGTTTTTATAAACAATTTTTTTTGCAAGTCTTGTGTGCCAATAAAAAGTTTTGCTAGAAGCAATTTAGAAAACACGTTACGCATACCAAGCTAGCCCACATATACTCAACATACAGCTGTATAGCCATTTCTATACATATATATGTTATACAGTTACAGTCAGTTTCCTGCAACACAAGTCAAGGCATGCGCCAGCGAAATTTCTTTGGCCAGCATTCGCGCTGTGAAATTTTAAATTATGAATCATAACTTGCCGCTGCGTTGCGGCAAACACCGCTGAGCGGCATACAGCCAGTTACATACAACGAGACCACTGCATGCAAATATGCAGCCGCTGCAGCAAAAATACCGTAGTCTGCTTGCTTTGTACGCGGGACGCCGTGTTGGGCACGCTGCATGCCACAGAGACCGCCATGGTAGGCGTGCCTGTGCCATATATAAATTGCGGCGAACGCTGCGTGCCGTGACTTCTGCTCTAACAGTGTTTGCTTGCCGCCCGCCATTTAAAGCCTCACACATACATACATACATACTATATACGTATGTATGTTAGCTTCTTTACAACGCTGCTAGTGTTGTTTCTAGTTGCGCACTTCGCTGTGTTCACACATTTCATCGACCGCTTTGTCCAAACACTTTGCTGACGCCATTCATTTGCGCATACATACATACATACATGCACACATTTGCCGTTCCAATGCGCTGGCAATAATTTCACAGCCTAATTTATGTTTGTGTGCGTTTAACTTACGCTAAACTTGTTTTTGCTATTGTAATCTTGCCCTGTTTGCCCTTTGCTAATGCAACCTTTTTGGTGTTTAATAGGTTTTGAATGGAAAAAAGCCATGCGAAGCACCAACTCACACACACACACGCATACACACAAATGAAATTGCACATCATTCGCGCTCCATCGCTTCAGCTGGCCATAATTCAATTCGCAACTAATACTCACTAACTCATTTTCAACAAACACACACACACACACACACACACGCGTGCAAGCCACCCAGCGTTTTCTCTTCCTTACTGTCGCAATAATTCAAATTATTTAGAGTGGATTAATTTTTCGCGCTATTACGCAGTTTTACTGTTTTTTGAAGGCATTCTTTGATTTATGTGCTGCGGCGCTTATATTTTTTCAAGTGAGTTGATGAAAGTGTTATTAAAAAATGCTTACAATGAAAAAATATTGCAATTGGATTTGGTGTAAAATTTTGGAAGGTTAGCTTAGGCTAGACCTTGGTAGCCACATATACACCTAGTTGATGCTTGAGCTGGTGGTTTTGATGGTTTATGGGTGAAGTTTAGATGTTCGAAGAAAATATATTCTTGTGTTAGAAAATTAACCCGATAAATTTGGCAAATAATAGCGAGATACTTGCATATAGAACTAGTAAGGAGACACTCAATATTCAAAAGTAATAAAAGTCAAATTATTTCTTAAAGGTTTCTGGAAGTTCGAAAAATGCCTTATATGCAGTTTTGGGCTTCTAGGATGTTGTTTTATTGTTGCTTTTTGTGGGAAAACTGCTGAGTTGATAATATTTGGCCGGATGTAAACTTGTATTCATTCCTGTTACACAGACAAAACTTAGATTTGAAAGCTAATATACAATATATTCTGGCAAAATAATTTTTCGAAATTTGTCGGCAGAGAGAGAATTGTTTTCCATTTACATTTATATGTAAGGATAAGAGGGTTGGTGTCCAGGATGCAAGCAACTAATAGCATTTCATACGAAACATAATTATAGACAGCATATCTGTAAATTTGGCTCAAGTAGCCATTTGCGAAATTTAATTTTACCATGTAAAAAAGACCATCTAGCTAGGGGTTAACAGGCGTTATTCAGCAAAAGTATTTGGAGATAGGAAAGTGATTAGGTGAAGCTTTAACAAGATGTTGCTTAATAGGAATATCCTTCTTCTCGTCTCACAAAACTTGACATTTCGATCTACTAAGCGCCGGCTTGAATGCATACCTAAATTCATGAATGGTAGGAGAGCGAGACATTTTGATTGTTATTTAATTTCAGTTTCAAAAGGTAGGCATAAATAACTTTGAGGTAATTTGAAAATATCCTAAAAATATATAAAGCAGACTTCGACTTTTATAATTGCAAGCAGTAGAGAAATATAAAGAACTGAAGCCATTGGACCACCGTAAACAACTTGAATACAATAACGCTTTTTTTAAGAAAATCATCTTCTCCGATAAGGCACAAACTCTCCATTTTGGTTCATGACGGTACGTACTTCTTTCGAAATGAAGCTGATGGCACGATTACTGTCAGTGGAGAGCGGTATAGATCGATGATAAGCAACTTTTTATGGCCGCAATTGGAAGAAGTTGATCAGATCAACATCTGGTTCCAACAAGATAGGCATACGTATCGCACAGTACGTGCAACAAACGATTTATTGCAAGAAAAGTTTGGGAGGTTCGATAATTTCAAGAAACTGTGACATTGAATGAGTCCAAGAAATTAGAATTGAATCCAAGAATTAGACTATTTCTTGTGTGGTTTTTTAAAGTCATTGGTCTTTAGCAATAAACCAGACTTCCTTCAAGCTTTAGAAGTCAAAACTGAAACTCTCTTCAAGCTTTAGAAGTCAATATTGAACCTGTTATTCATGACATACGTCTTGATTTAGTGGAAAAAGTACTCGAAAATTGGGTTAATCGAATTTGTTCCCGCAAAAGAAGTGGTGGAGGCCATTTGAATGATCTTATACTCAAGAGTTAATTGTATCGATTTTGCTTCACATTAAATAAAAAAATTTTAGTTTTCTTAACAATTAGTGTGTTTTTCAATCATATCACTTTTATTGGAAAACCCTGTACAAATGCACTCACATATGTATATATGGAAATATAGAGAGCTGCGATGTAATGACATGCGGCATGCGACAAATGGGCGAGAAAATTTGAGGCTACTTGTACATCAAAATATACAAATAAACATATTTGGGTATATCAGTCTGGATGCACGCAATTCGCCGAAGTCAAAATTAAATTAAAGAGCGAAACAACAAAAAAACACATTCAGACAGACAGTCTGTAATTTACAATGCAAAGGGCGTAAACAGCGACGACATGAAAACAAACGAGCAACAAGACGACGCCAAAAACACAAAAGCCAAAAGACAGGAGGAAAGGATGCTAATTTAAAATATGCAAAGAAACGGAAGAGATGCAAAGCGCAAGTGAAGGCGGCGCTAATTTTACATAGAAAACAACACGCTTCGCTCGTTTGCTGCGCGCTGACTGACTTTCAACATGCGGCGCTAATTAAATCGTGGCGAATTTTATAAACACACTCAAGCGCAACTGCAAAAAGACACAGCCGAAGAACAAGTGGCATAAAGCAAAAACAACAACAAGTACTTTTGCGGGTTGTTTGCGTGTAAATGTGTGCACAAATGAATGAATAAGTCGTGAAATCAAAGCTGACACGCCAAGTCGGTGTAATTTCGCTGCTGAAAGCATGCTGTGAAGTACCCACTCACATATTTTAATATATACATGTATACATATGTTGAAGAGTCTTTGAATTTGCAATTCTATTTTACAAATCTCAATTTGTATATTCTCATGTGTGAATTTTTTATTTGTTTTTATTTTATCGTCAAATCTGGCGCTCATCGGCGCACTTAAAGCATGCTTCGTGATTATTTGGCAAAGGTGTCTTCACTTGGGCATGTATGGTAAATAGATCCAGTTATATGTTTCATATATTTGTATAGGCTGATGTTGGCATGAGAAAATATTTGTGAACAAGTGCACATATTTGTTGAAGAAGCGAGCACTTGTGATGCACTTTGTAGTAATTTTTTGAATTGGCTATACAAATGTGAAATTGTTATAACTATGCTGTCTTTTGTTGTAAGTAATGTAGCTAACATGCAAAGATATACTAATGAAGATATCAGCAAAATTTATATTGTTTTTAAAGAATTATGTAATACGACATTACTTGATTACGTTGACACTACTGGAATTGTGGCGGAGATTTTCGATAAAAATTGACAGCTGTTTTGTAAATTGTTCCGAAGCTTCGCCATTCAATTTTCAGACAATATGATTTAAATATCTCCCCAAAGAAAAGATCATCTACAGATTATTCTGTGTGACAATTAAAGCAATTTGTTTTGCATCTAAGTTTTTGAGCACAACTTTTCGCCAATAGCTTAAAGTCAGATATGATAACGTTCTTTTCTTGACCGAAAAACAACACCATTTTCGATCTAGAAAACTCATAATTTCTCTGGTTAACAAATAACATATAGTAACTTTAAAGAAAATATGTCGAATTTGTTTACATTTTTTTTTTTTGTTTTTCTATTTACAATATATCATATTACATTTCGTTAGATCACGACTCCTAACTTTAAGCTCTTCTAATATTTCGTTTGTGTTTTAATGTGAAATTTTGTAAGAATTTATTTTCCATTTTTGGCAAAATTCTGTCGTCTATATCTCCAAAAAGACCATACTAAAATTTTAAATCGATATCTCGTTGTTGTTTTTCTCTGACAGGCTTCTAAAGTTTAGACACTCAGTTTAACTAGCTCTATCAGTTTATTTTTAAACGGCTTTTTCTCGATACAGCATTTTTCGAATTTGCTGTGGTGATTTCGGAGACAAATGTTGTAAGGGTTATCTAATTTTTTTACATGTTAATTATAAAGTTCTCCAAACAATTATAAAAGGCCAAAAAGGACAAACATTTTGAGTAAAATTAAAATTTTTTTGAAAGACGCTGCCACTTCATAAAATTAGGGTTTTTTTGACCGTAGCTCATTGTATGGACAATATCTTCACTAGAAAATTTTTTTAGATTTTATCCACCGAGAAAGTCGGGATCACTGCAGAAATGAAGAATCTTATTTTAGCGCTTTAAAAATTTTACTGTGTACTTGCTGTGTAAATATGCCTCAATATAAACTTAACATTTAAAAACAATTAATATACTTTTTTTTTGTTTTAATTTACAAAAAGTACTGTTGTTCCGCTGTCACACTGGGTTGCCGCTTGAACTTAAGGTTTAGATATTTTCTAGGAGCTATGAAGACAGCTTGATTGCTTTTAAGTTGTTTCACGAGCGCTAAACTTATGTACCCATTTCTTAGTCTACTGGCCATGAGTAATAGTGAGTTGTGATAGTATTATTGCATAGATAAGTCATTGGTCTTCTGTTGAATTTTAGTTGACTGGTCTTTTAGAAAATCTGCCCAACACAATACAGCATATGGTTAAAAACCTTTTCAATTTATGACCGAAATTTTTAAAGAAGATGCTCATGTTTAATCATTAAAACAGCAAGGCTCGAACTAGCCTTGTTTTTTCTTTCTGTAGATGTTAAATATGACAAAAATGTTGTAGAAAAAACCATGGAGAACAATGTGATTGAAATTTATTAAACTTTAACCTAGAAATTTTATGTCGATCATTATATTAATTATTATAAATTCTGCTGAAAAAAGGTCCAACTAGACCCAAATATTATCAGTTGAGCACTCGTGTCTCTTAGAATGATACCCACATTCTAAAAAATACATATATGTACTTCTTCAGCTAGAAGGAATAGAATAGCTGTTATGCAGTCACAGTCTGGTACATATATGGATTCCTTACTAAAATAAAAAAGTTTGTACTTTTTGTAAGCTTTTGGCTTTACTTGCTTAGCTTTAAGTAAATTTGAAGATCCTCCTAGTAAGATAACTGCGCTTTAGTCTTGTAAACATATTTTTTGTTAAATTTTAATTTGTTCCCACTGCTTTGAGAATTTTTAGCAATTTTGCTAATTACAGCAGATACAGATCTAAACCAAATTTGCTTGTAAGTTAGAAAACATTTTAAAAATAATAGATTTTGTCAATATGACGGTTTAAAACAAATATATAATTGACATTATATTTCATTATAAATATTTTTTGATTCTTCAAAGCCTTCCTTTTCTTCGTACTAAAGCAAAACAGTATTTCTTGCAGCAAATTTGCATATGAAATATAACATTAGTTACACCATTCTGTTAAAGCACACATTACAGTGCCACGCCCATTGCGATAGCTAATTAAAAACTCTACAAAAACTCATTTACAACTATCTTAATGCAACGCCCAAAACTCATGCAAAATTTTTCTTGAACAATTCTTTGCGGGCAGCGAGTGAGTGCAAAGGAAAGCGAAGTTAAATTAGGCTGACACACTTTCGCTCTAGCGACTGTGCTTTTTTAAGCCAGCAGAAATAAGAAAACAGCAACTAATTACTATCAATTTCCTGCCGCCCCGCCAAGCTGCGCAATATTTTGTGGCAAAAGTTGTGCAATTAAAAATTTCAACGAAGATGCTACGCTCACCACAACCACACAGGAGTACAAGTATAAATATGTATAAATATCTGTGTGGATAGTGAATTTGGCGCAGAGTTTCAGCTGCACGTCGCAATTATAAACAATTTAAAAAGTGTCCACGAGCAATATTGCATGCAAATACGAGTGTGTAAGTAGTGCACAGTTAAGTATTTGCAACAGTGAGCACTGCACCGTTAAGTATGTGCGTGTATGTGGCACTGCCGCAAATGAGGATGAATCTGTTGGTGTGGGCGGCTGCAAAAGAGTCAACAAGCAACGCCTGCGTCTACAACACAAATACTTGGCAAATGAGTGGCGTTGGCGGTAAAACGGTACAAAATTTACATTTTAAATTCTCGGCAAATACTCGAAAATGTCCTTGTTGACTTTGCCTGGCAGCCATGTACTTGTCAACATGCCTATCTAACTACCTGTATGCAAATTTGCTGTGCGGCAGTAAACGCTCGACTGATGCTCGGTGATGTATGTTGGGTAAGTAGTTAAGGGGTAAAGGTGGAGGGGGGTTTAGTGCGACAAGTGTTATATATATACAAGTATATATATCTGACTATGTAAGGGCTGACTGAGTGCAAAAAGTTTCGAAAGTTCACAGAAAAAATTAAAAAACTTAAATTTTGAAACTTCAATATGCTATGATGGTAGATACAAGCAAAATAGGTATTTAAACTTTTAAGTTTAGTTTTAAATACAAAAATCAATATTGATAAGTATTTTTTAATTCAAAAAATTGTGTAGCAAATAAAAAATTATTTTTCAAATAAAAACGTGGAAAAAAAAGGATAAAAAAGTAAAAAAAATACAAACAAAAAACATTAACTTCGCTTGTACTGAAGCTATTATACAATAGCTTTTTACAAATAAAAAAGTTTCCCATACAAAAACTTGATTTTGTGCTGTCAGCTTGTATGACTGAGCTATATGCTATAGTAGACCAATTTGAACAATTTGTTCAAAGATTATAGCGTTACCGTGAAGAATAATCCATGTTAAATTTCGTGAAGTTTTTTTATTAAATAAAAAAGTTTTTCATATAAGAACTTGATTTTGATTGATCAGTTTGTATGACAGCTATATGCTATGGTCGTCTGATAGCGGCAGTTCCGAAATATGAGCAGCTTCTTAAAAAGAAAATAACGTGAGTAAATTTTCAAATCGATAACTCAAAAACTGAGATACTAGACAGAGCTAAATCGACTCATAGATATTAAAAAGAGCTAACATAACATTGTATATTACTAATTTAAACTATAGCACCATATGAAGCAGTTATCTTCCCTATTCCAAAAATTCCATTCTCTGTTTCTGTTCTTATCGCTGCTGATTTTGCAGTCATTGTTGTTTTATTAGTTAATCACATACAAATGTTTGCGGTGATGTGTGTGCACGTGTGATAAGCACGGAAAATTCGATTAATTAGCAAATTCAATTAATTTCGCATTTCAAACAAACAATCAACACAAACCAATATAACTGCTGACGCCTTCATTCATTACCATTCAAGGCTAAATTGCTGTTATGTCATGCAGGAAAGCAACAAATACGCATATCCGTTCATTGTAACACACACAAACCACCGCTAATACTGTTATTATAAGAGCATATCTGCGGTTTAAGTGCCGCGCATTGTTGTATTGTAGCATACAGTGGCAAGCAAAATGTTTATGAAACACACAAACACACATTTTTACGATGTATTCCAAGAGATAATTCGATTTGTTTATTTGCACATATCAATAGAAGTGCGTGTGTGTGCGAGAGTAAATGAGCTCGATTACGTGACCTGTTACCACACACAAACCCACAATTATGCCGAACATTTGTAAGGTATGAGAATATGTGTGTGTGTATGTGTCTGGCTGAGCGATTTTTCTGTCATGTCACGCTCGTCGGTTATTAATAAATCATTAAGAAAGCATAAACTCAATCAACAGAGCAGCTAATTTATAATTAATTTAATGTAATACATGTGCTATGCGCAACACGGTGATACATGGCGTATGAGTGACACTGCAGTGGGTATTATGTGAAGGTGTGTTCGAGGGTATGTTATGGCATTCTATTTGCTTGTGTGAACAATTATGACGGAAGATGAGAGCTTAATTCACGAACAATCAATTGCAATTACTTTCAAAAGTACAAAAATACGGGAAAAAAAGAGTGGGTAATTAAATTTTGCAAAATAATGCAAATGCAACACATGCAAATTAACAAAAAATGCATTTAAACTTGACTCATGAAAATGTGATAAAGTTAGTGTGTATTTATATTTCTAAAAAAAATTATAAAATTAATATGAGAGAAATTAAAAAGAAGGGATATATATATATATATATATGTATGTTTGTATGTATATATGTTGCCACCAAAAAAATATAAAAATTAATTATGTTAAAATTAAAATATTTATTTCACAGATTTTTTGACAATGTTTTATGTTGGAGAATTTTCTAAAAATCATAGTTGTCAATAATATATAAATAAGTTGGAAAATTTGTATAATGTTACGGATGACTTAACACAAATTTATATAATTTTGGAACGGAAAATGTTTTAAATAAATAGGATTGCCAACCAAAAGAAATGTTTATTTAAAGAATTTGCGTAAAATGTTAATATTTGTATTATATTAAAGATTATTCGAAAAAATGTATACAGTTTTGAATGTAAAAAATAAAATATTTTAATAACTAGGGTTGCCAACCGAAAAAATTATAACAAAAATATTGGAATATTTGAATATATGCAAAAAGTTGAAGGTCAGTTGACCAAATGCTATAAATATTTTAAATGATAAACATTTTTTAAATAAATAGGGTTACCAATAAAAATAAAAATAAAAGCAAAAAGTTATAGAAAGACTTTAATGTATGCGTAAAACTTAGGAGTATTTTAAAAAATTTAAAAAAATTTAAAATTTTGAAAAATCGAAGATTTTTAAATGAATAGGATTGCCAACAGTAAAAAAAAGAAAAAAAAAATATTAAAATTTTAATATTTACATAATTTTTAATATTTGCATAATATTAAAATTTATTTGTCTTGAAGTTTGAAGGAGGGAAATTTTTAAAAGACTAGGGTAACCAACACAAACTATAAACCCAAAAAAATTTTAGAATTTTTATAGATAAAGAAATATCATAATATAAAATTTTCATTTGAATTACTTGGAAAATAGATAACTACAATATATTGTCACAACTTTTAAATATAAAAGGGCATTGCATGATAAGAGTATTATGTTATAAGAATCTTCAAAACAACAAAATAAGGTACAAACTGACTCGAAAAACAATGTTATATATAAATGAGATGTTAAAAAAATCAAGTCATGTTAGTTATTCAAACGACAGCCAATAGTTTGTTAGGCAAATTCTGCAAACGCTTCCAATATTGATTGAAAATTAAATGACTCCCATATTGATACTCAAAATCTATAGACTACTTATAAAATCTTTAAGAGCACTTCTAAAATAAAGAGTAAAAACAAAAAAATCACAAGAAAGCAGATTTGTTGAAGCCTTAAAAACACACTACCAGCAACATGGTGGCGATCAACTTAAATTCGTGCCACCATCACTGCTTCTACACTCAACTTCCGCACAAATTTGATGGCAAGCATAGCAGTTCTTTAGCAAAATGAAACTAATATTCGCTCACCGTGAACAAGAGATTGCCACTTCGCAAAAGAGGGAAAAAGTAAATATGGGAAAAGAATCTAAAGAAGTGCTTATTTATTTACCTTGAGGCGTTTTGTTTTTGCAATTTGTGCACAGGCAGCAGCTTAAGTGCTGCAACCATAAAGTTAAAGCGGTGGTGCAACGATTTGTTATCTCAGCGTTGCGCTGTTAGCGGCTCAGCAGCCCAAAAGCACCTGCGCGCCTTAGTTAATGTGGTTGCGAAGTGGCTTTAAATGCAAAAGTTGCGCGAGGAATTTGATTTTATTTGCGCTCATTTTTTTCTGCACATTTTCAGAGCTCTGCTGCGCCTCTTTTGGCTCTTCACACTTCGACAGGTTAAAGTGGAGTTTAATGCAATGCTGAATGGTAATAGAAGGGGATTTAGACTATGCAAGCGGGCGCATAGGTATAAAAGAAGTCAATAGTCATCTTATATAGGTTTTGTTTACTATTTTGAAATTAAATGAAAAATGTTGAAAGTGGTTCTCCAAGGCAGCAAAACTATAGTATACTATATCTACGTATGTTATATGTCCGGTTTGAAAATTAGATGGTTATATAAGTATGCAATAATTTCTCAATTTTTTAAAGCATACTTTTTTGCATTGAAAAGAAAATGGTCGAAGAAAAATATTTAGAATGAAGGAAACTTCGGAGGTCCTATAAAGTACGATATATACATACTATATATTTATAATATAAAAGAGCGTGAGGAGCTGAGTCGATTTCGCCAACTTCGTTTGTCCGTGTGTCTCTCAGTTTTTGAGATATCGTTGTGAAATGTTGCATACGGTATTTTCGCCTGAAGATGTCGTTAATTTGTTGGAGCGGCCGATATCGAAGCACTGCAGGCTGTAGCTGCTACACAAACTGATCGTTCAAAATTAAGTCCTTGTATAGAATATTTTTTTGTTTAAAAAGATAGCTGCACCACATTGGGCGCAAGTTATTTTTTAAGACAATGCTACAATCAGATCGAAATACTATAGCATATAGCTGTCATGCAAACAACTGGTCAAAATGAAGTTCATATAAGCAATCGTTTCTTATTTGGCAAATTATCTTCACGGAACAAGGGATGACAAAAAATTAAAATTCAACTCAATTAAGGTATCAACTTGGTTTACAAAAACAAAAATATATATCTACAAAATAACCTCTCTTTCACTTTTAGACTCAACACTATTTTTTTATAAGCAAAAAGAATACAGTTTTACTTCATAATGTTCATCCTAATCAACAACTATATAACTATATAAGAGAATTAAATTATTTGTGTGTATAAAATTCGAAAACCCCATCCACAATATAACTTAATAATATTCACTTCATTTCCATCAACACGCAAGCTGTCATACGCTATTTGCAACATTGAAGCGCAATTGCTGATGCAAATATATATGTACATTGTACATACATATATCTATATACTAAAAAAAAATTAAAAAAATATAATTATATTACAATGACAAGTGCAACAGCATAAAGAGATTGATGCAAATTAATAGCGTGCAACATATGCCACCACAAACCTAAATAAACACGCGAACATACAAACAGACATAAGCACATATGAGTGTGAATTTTCAGCTGCTTACAAAAATGTACATTTCTCATATTTATTTCATACACGTACATACATTTATACAAGTATATATACAAGTATATAAGTATGTTAAAACATGAACTGACTGACTTGTAGCGAATAACCAAGCCTTGGCAACCCGACTGACAGCTGAAACAGCCGAACTAACAAAGCATAAACAATTACAAAATGAAAACATTGAGCCGATAAACCAAAAGCCATGCATTAACACAAATAAAAAGACAAAAAAAAAAAACAAACAAAAAATTAAATGGAATGCGCACAGCCGGCAAGCGGGATAAATAGCCTGTCGAAAATGCATTTAACGAGCGGGCATTGTGGTTGCTACACATATAAATATATAAATGTAAATGTGTATAAAAATAGTTATATCTGTGTGTATATATGCACGCAGTAGGGTGGGAGGGAAAAAAAAAATTTGTAGACTTTAAAAAAAAGAAATTTTTTTTAACATCTAGAAGCGGCCACTCACTTTTAAAGTAAATAAAAAAATTTTTAAGTTGATAACTTTTAATTGCCCGGAAAGAGGACTCTCCACAGCTTCTAGAACATTTTTTGCGATATACAAATTTTAACTCGAAATTTATTTTAAAAGTAAGTGGGCCACCCCTCTAGATGTTGAAAAAATTTAGTTTTTATAATCTACAAATTTTACGCTCAGGCTAAGCAAAAAAAAAAATTTTTTTTCGCTCCACCCTAGCACGCAGTAAAGGGAGAGTATGTGCTTTGCCTGTAATAGCAACAAGCGGCATTATAATTTTTTATTAAATTAAATTTCGCGATTGACAGTTGATATGAAGAGAATGAAGGAAGAAAAACACGTCTGTAAATATTGTTTATATACACACAATTGTGATTAAGTATGTGTGTATATTAGGGTGTCCGTTATTTATCACTTTTCATTCTTTTTTGCAAATGTCCACAAAAAGTTTAGTTTTTCCCCTAAAAATAAGAATCTAACGTAAATTGGCGTTTCATTGTCAATTTGAACCGTGTCTATATCATATTTTTTTTCCGTGTTTATAACAAGGGATTTTTTGATATTTCGCATTGAACAAATAAATATAAAACTTTAGAAAAACTATATTTTAATATAAAATTTTCCGCTCTACAAAAACGGTCTGAACGATTTTTTTTTTTCATATAACAGTCCTTTAAAAGTTATACGCATTTGAAATCATGCAACAAATGTACTGAGCATTTTAATATACTTGTATGTATGTGTTGCTCATACGACATGGTGTACTATATGAATACGGTCCATTTGATGTATAAGTTAAAAAGCGTATATCTATTATAATAGTGGCTCTATGAAAAAAAACATTAAGGCGTTTTTTGTAGAGTAAAAAAAATTGTATTCAAATATCTTGTTTTCAAATTTCTAGATTTTATTGTGTTGGATATAAAAAAATATATGCAAAAAACAACAGCAACAAATAGACCCAGGTTTTTAAAACATGGGAAACTATTATGATTTAGTCATGGTTTAAATTGAAATTAAAGAGCCTTTTTACGTTGAATAATTTACTTCGGAAAAAATGTGAAAATTCAGAAGTGACTGCCAAAAGAAACAAGAAAAACGTTAGCTTCGATAGCACCGGGAGTATATATTACACTTATTACTTACAAGAATTGGATTCCCATCGCTCAGTTTATATGGCAACTATACGCTTTAGTGAATCAATCTGAAAAATTTCTTCGAAAAATGCATTATTACCTTAGCTAATAAGCCAAACTAAAATTCGTGAAGATATCTTGTCAAATGAAAAAGTTCTCCATGCAAGCACCTAATTCCGATCATTCAGTTTGTATGGCAGCTATATGCTATAGTGGTCCGATATCGGCCGTTCCGACAAATGAGCAGCTTCTTATGGAAGTCAGAACATGTGCGAAATTTCTAAGGGACTAGTGCGCGTATGTGCAGACAGACGGACAGGCGGACATGGCTACATCATCTCAGCCCGTCACGCTGATAATTTAGATGTATACTTTAAAGGGTCTCAGACGTTTCCCTCTGGCTGTTACAAACATCATGGCAAACTTAGGTAATTGCATTCAGTTTGCCAGTTCAGGGTATAAAAAATACACAACTACTTCAAAACTAATGGTCACCCTAATGTATGCGTGTAAGTGTTGGCAATTATGTGCGTCTGCATATGCAAATTAGTAGGCTTGGTAAAAAATCATAAATCAATATACTGCAAGTAATTCAAACAGAACAACTATTGTACGCAATTTTTTATTGTTGTTGTTAAAAAAGATTCAGGAAGTTTTTTGTTGTTAAAAAAAAAAACGTATAGTATTTTTGTTGTAAAAGACAATTCATAGCGAGTTTTTTGTTGTTGTAAAATTAATTCAGCGCGAGATGATATGCAGATTGCTGTTTGTCGATTGCCGACTGCGGCAGTTCATGCAACAACGCCTGTGTTGGCAGCAAATTTCATATATATAAATAGCGCACACATACAAAAACACACACACAACTGCACTCATTAGCTGATTCAATTACAGAAGTATGAGTGTGTATGTATGTTTTTAAAATAACAACAACTTCGGAAATATACAACTGCATTGTGTGTGTGTGTGTGCTGCTACTTTTATTGCATATCTTAAGGCGTATTGCGCTGGAGGCCGCTCCGAGCGCTATGGGTGAACTGACTTTTTATCGGCGATGTCAGCAGACGAGCGACTGTGAAATGCAAATTTCGCGATAACGGTAAAGCAAATGCAAACACAGACACACATATTTCTGTTAATAGCATTGCTTTGCAATTTACCCGCTGCAATCCGGTAATTACTGTCGCCCTCAAGTAGACTGCTTCAGGTAAACACACCGACAGATCCGCCAGGCTTATTTTATATATTTAATTTATTTTGCGCTTTTGCAGTGCCGCAGGCGCTAGACAGTCTTTTAACTGTTAGCTGCGGTTGTTGGCGGTAATTTTATGCTCGCTGATTTTTTGGTGGAAAATATGCACGCTTATAATTCGATTCGGGGTTCAGTTGCAGTTTTTTGTCATTTATAGTCTGCGCCGGCAGACCATTCTGAAATTTTATTTAAAGCAACGGAACGGAACAATAATGGAATTAAACGGATTTCAACGGAAGTAAGTAGCGGGATATTAATAAAAATAAAAACAATGACAGTCGATTTATAAAAACCAAAGAGTGGTAATTATTTTGAAAAGCATGCAGTATGCATTCTGGGTCTGTGCCAAATACTAGCGGTTGGTTTACATAACAAAGAAAGAAATCACGAATAATTGGACCCAATAGAAGGAGAAAAAGGTATTGCGTTGCCCCACATCTAACGCATACTCCGAATCTGCTCCTTAGCAACATTTTCCCGTGCTGATACCCCAAAAGAACACTCGCTGGAAGGGAATTTAGCGATAATAAAGTGATATTTCCCGAGACAGTGGCATATTTGTAAATTGTGCCACAGAACGGAATGTTGGAAAATCGCCAATATGGGTGAATAACCTTTGATAGCAACTGTATTGTATATAATATATATAATAAACTCGAATTTAGTATCTTAGTGATTTGCGTTGCGTTTGTACAAACTTTTGACCATACTGCTTAAGTTTTTATATACAATGCATACTATTATTAGAGGCTCAATATATTTATTTCTTATATACAAGGTGTTCTAATAGCTATACTGACTTTTTTTTAGAGAAATCACAATCAAAGCTCGACAACTTTAAAGAAACTAAAGAGAAATTCATGACATTTATGTAAGCTATGAAGAGCCGCTTGTGAAATATAGACAAATCCAAATTTATATTATAAAAGGGGTTTTCTTATTCGCAAAAGCGTTGGCACGTATAGGGTATTTGAGGTGAAACTCGGAAACCGTCAAGCAAAGTTCCAAAACCATTCAAAAAGGTGGTAAATAACTTACACATACTAAACATCTTTTTATACTAGTATGCAAAGTGCTTTAAGAATTATTAGTAGCACCCTAAATGTAGGCAACATTACAGTTATGACATGGTAAAAATATTAAACTGAAGCATTAGCTGTTGCCTACATTTAAGCATGGCATAGCAAAGACATGCACCTATCGTTGTAATAAAAAACTCAAACATATAGCAATATTTTCCGATAAAATATATTAAAAAATGGAACTTATGGAGTGGCCACCACTTAAAAACTACAAATATTTGTCTTGGGCTTATTTGCAGTAGAAGATTTTGATTTAAAAAGCTGTGTGTGTTCAGCTGCCAATATACATTCAAAGTTAAACACTCAACTTAATGAAAAAAAGAATTTCCATTCTATTTTTATTGTACTATTAGCAACTATCTGCTAACGAGAGTGGCAAAAACGGCCGATTTACAAAAACGCTCTACTTAAAAGTTCTAGTATTTACATTGATTTCAACACTAACCCATTTACTGTAACTTTTTCGAATATTTCATTTTTGTGTGTTCATCGCAGCAACGAGTTAAAAATATATAACTGTAAGGGCATAACGAATTCAATAATCTACATAAATTGAAATGAATGTCAGTTTTAAATTGCAGCAATCTGTGTGTGTTGCACGCACGACTGTGCTGGTAGATGTGAGCGTAGGGCAGCACCTGGCCGCCACGCACGTGCCTACAGATTGGAAATTTATATATAAAATTTGTTATAGGTATAGCATATATGTATGTGTAAGTGTGCCTTCTGCTTGTGCGTTCCACGTTACCAATTTGAGGCGTTTTCATTTGACCTGCAGCAACATTTACAGTTCCAGCAGTTATTGAGGCAGCAACAAATTATTATTGAAATTAAAAGGAAAATATAAATTGTTGCTGCACTCACACACATATACGTAATATAAATAGCAATCACATCCGGTTATCTGTTGGAAAATGTTCAACCACCTGCATCGCCTGTTGACCTGAATTGAGACGCAGATAATATATGTACACAAACAAACATATATACACATAAACATACAAACATATATATACACATACCTATACACATATGTAGTACGATATATACACACACCTATAAAGAGCAGTTCATATAAGCAAACTTTCGCCAACTAAAGGACTATGCGTGCCAATGGCTCCATTTAGTTGACACACACATACAATCATACACATGCCGACGACAGGAAATCGGGTATAAAAACAGCATCGAATAAATGCGAAAAAAAGTCGAGAATGTCACAACACAAACCGCCACATGCATTCAATTTTAGTGCAATTAATTTGATTAAAATGAAATTGATAAAGTGCAAGTGCAGAGTGGAAAGTTGAAAGCGCCGGTGAATGTTGACTGGATATGCGGGAAAGCGGAATTGAAATCAGCGCAGAAAAAAATTGCCGAAAACAAATTGATATCGCAGCGACTGACTGGCGGCGGCAAGCGTTGACGACAGCGTGGCGTTGCGCGTAAGCTGCGAGTGTCTACTTGGGTGCACGTGTTTTCGAGTTGTTGTACAACAAATGACCTCTGATGCGTTAAAAGAACCTCCTGGAAATACTGATTGCTCGGCTATTAAAATAATTCCTCAATGAAAGGAGCGGGAGTTGCTTATACATACAATTTCCGAGTATATACCACACTTGTAGACACACTCAAGCGGATACAAAATAGATGTGACCATAAAAGAAATAAGTTCTTGGAATACTTTGCTGATCTGGCGCGCTTTTCGAATACAATTTTTTTTTAAATTTATTTCGTACGAATTCCCTAAAAGTTTTTGGCTTGCTTCCAATTGATATTTTTTTTGTAGATTTATACCGCCTTCTATCTCCTTGGAATTTATTTGTTTTTATTTTAGGTAGAAATATGGCAAACATATGCTAACTGAAAGCTTTTCTTTCTACTACTTGTAGTAACCAAAACGATAAAGGTGTCGAGTTTTTCGGTTCAGTGGGTAGACAATAACCCTAAGTGGCTCGCAGCTTAGCCAGATCACCTGAGACTCTGCTTTCATGAAGTTTCGTAAACTCTCAATGGTTTTGATTATTTTAATGAAATTTTATAGCAGTAATATGTTTCGCCGTCATAGATCGAAAAAGACCATGCTTATAAACTATGATTTGATATTTATCGAAGTGGGGTACAATGAGACATTATAGTAGTTTGATCACTTTGTTACATGTATAGTGAGAGCTGATTTAGAATGATATTTAGAGTATTCGGGAGACACAAATTATGAACTGAAAATACCACGCACTATCACGGAAACTAAAGTCCATATATTGTATATAATGCATGGAAAAATCAATAAATTTTTTAGGGATAGTACTGATTTGCGATAATATGAAGATGTTTGGGATTATGGAAAAGCTGGCAAGTTAACCGTATCACTGTAGACAGTCAGTGAATCTTTCCAGACCCAATTAGCACCTTATCGGCTAAAATTAGTACATCTTAGATATCTGATCAGATTTGAACCATACTTGATTGGTTGACACAACCATCACAAAATTGAAGCCGAGTTTTAGGCGAAATAACAGACTATGATAAACTATTACTGGCAGAATACCGGGCTTCCGCTGCAGTTTAGAAAACTTTTTTTTATTTTTACAAATTTTTGGTTTGAGTAGCTTGAAACGTATTTTCGAATAAAATCGGTCATATTCTAATCTGAAGGAATTGGAAATGTTGACTTGAAAATAAAGGGTTATAACCACTTGTAAGTCAGAAAAACGCATTTTTTTGATTTTGCTTTTAATTAATAAATAAAAATAATGCATATTTAAAAAATATAATGCACTTTAATAATGCGCTATTCATTTTAAAAAATCTTGGATTTCCTTGCTCACGTAGCCCATCTCGAAAAGGTCCACCGTAAAAAGGTATTTTGGACTGAGGAAGAGTTTTCTGCTTAAAATTATCTCAAATCCAAAAACCAAAAAAAAATTATTAATGCAATAGATTAATGCAGGTAATGATTCAAACTAGTCAAAATTTTGATTTTTGGCAAAAGGGCGGTTTCCCAAAATAAAGCGTTTTTATGAAAAAATTAAGATTTCAGAGTGGCTTAAATTGCAATTATCATCGAAAATCTTATTCCTGCGAACATTAGCTGACAAATATATCTGAATAGTTCGTGTGAAAATTTCAAGTTGATCGGTACAGCCATTTCGAAGAAATTTTCCACACCGTTTGTGAAATCAGCGTTTCGAAAAAAAAAATTTCCAATCATACAAATATGAAATAAATTTCAACATTAGTCTATAATTAAAAGCTGAAATATATAAATAAAAGAGATGAGCATGGAAAAGGGAAGTTAATAAATGTCTCACATTACTCTATAAAAGAAATTTAAATCTCAGTGTACTTAATTAAAACCCCGCAAGAGTAATTATTACTAATTCCATAATCCTCTACTTTGTGTTGCTTCTAATGACATTTTTTATTTTTGGTTGACATGAATGAAATCTGCATAATATACAATACATCCCAGCATATTTAATTACAAGCAAACGCTTATCTACACACATTAGTACATATAAATAAAAATATAAACATACACACATACATATAAACATAAAAGTACACTTGTTTGCATATTGAATCATCACTTAATTTATGTTGCTCATTTACCCTTTCCCACAACGACTTTTATCCTGACACCGATAATAGTGTAGCTCACACACAATAAACTGCAGGAGTTGTAGTTGTAGAGGGAACAACAACAACAACTACAGCGCAGTTTAGACATAGCTGTAACGTGTGATAAGTGCAGCAAATGACGCTTAAAACTTTTTAAAAGTGTAGAATGGTAAGTGAGTGTAACACAAACACACACATACTCTTCATTAATACCTTTGCATATGCACATATACATTTACTTGCATTCACACATATGCATAATGAACAATTACAGTTGCATTTATCACAGACACTTTTATACAGCACAATTCAAGGGAGAAATTTCTCAGCAGCCTCAAGGGTAAAATTCAAAATTGACAACAGAGGAGAGTATGTGTGTATGCAAAGTGGATAATACAAAAGGGAAGAAGCAGAGCGTACATGAAGGAGAAAGCTAAGCAAGCAGATCGCTTGGTGTCGGCAATAAAGCACTTATAGCAAATATATGCTTATTATGGTGTCGCTGTTGGGAGCCCCACATGTGCATGCATGTATGCAGTGCGAAAAATATAGGGTGAGGCCATAAGTAGTTGCTTGTTTTCATTCGATCTCTGCTCTGCAGTAGACTAGTGACAATAAAACAAATGTGTAAAGGCAAATTGTATGCGTGATAGTTCAACTGTTGGGGAATATACTCGTAAGTCTATGTATATAGTATTGTGTGATACTGAGATACTGAACTGAAAATATTTCTTTTGTTTTTTTGTGAAAGCATATAACAGTATAATACTAATATTTGTGAACCTTATTAGATGGCAGAATTCGAACTATATATTTTCGAAGCTATTCGTTATACCTTCATACTGCTTATCATAAAGTTTAGATGATAGATAATAGGAAAATGAAATAAAGAAAGAGAAAAAAAGCATATTTTCGAAAAGTGATGAATACTGGAGGAATGTAAATCTATAAAGCAGTGATATTTAAACAAAAATATTTAAGCCATTGAACTTATATATATACTAGAGATTTGCAAACCTATGCATCAAGGAGCAAGTTTCATAGAAAACTAAGCGGGCTTAGAGTCCTAAATATAATTAGTATAATAAGGTATTAAAGTGATAAGAAATATAATATTTTCGGTATCGGATATTTTCTTTGTAATATAATCTAATATATAAAGCTCTACATGCAACGTGTTGTTAAAAGAAATACATAAAAAAAAATAAAATTTATTCTTTGATATCGAATTTTCTGGGCAAAACCAAAATAGCAGTTGATTGGCTAGTACAGTAACAGGAACTTAACACTATTGACATTTTTAGCCACCTGGCTTCCGTTTATGGCTTAGCAATATGGCGTATGTTCTCTTTGCTGGTGTACATCATTGACGAATTATCCAACAATACTGAGACGAGCAATCATAAACTCGTCTGAAAAAATTGTTTCATACAAAATCTTATCTTTCTATACATTATATAGTAACATGCTACGATCGCTCTTATACAATGCAAGATACATATCACTAAAGCTATCTATTGGAAAAATAATGTATTTTATTTACTAGGCCTTATATAACATTGCCGAACTTAAAACAAATGTTTCCAAAATGTACGGAAATTAGTAAAAGTTTCTGAGAACAATCTGCTCCAAGAAAAATTTTAATATCTCTCGAAAATTTTATGCTGTTAAGATAAACCACATTAAAAATAATAGTAGGCACAGCAATATACAGGTTATAAGCAATGTTTGGTATATTGTCACTTCTAGTAAATTGTTCGAAAATTTGCCCATATCTCTCGGAGAGATAAAACAATTTTATTTTTGAAATATTTATTTTCGAAGTTTCCATCTTCATAAATCGTTAATCAGATAGAGATTTGTTACAAAGGCATTTTAGTTAAGGGGTTACATGGGTTTCGTCGGCAAAAGACGCCCTATTATCAATATTTTTTTTTTTATATAAAAAATTAAATATTTTATCCAAACTTTTTTTTTATTCCAAAGACACATACTTGATAAAGATTTTGTGAAAATTTCAATGGAAAATATTCAAAACTCGATCATTACGACGTCATTTTTGGCAGTCCTTCGGAATAAAATAGTTCGCGAGAAGACTTGACAACTGACTTTGAAAAAACAGTTTCGAGAAAAACGCGTATAAAATTTTAAATTACTATATACCTGATCTCGAGCGCGCATTGTGATTTTGCTTTGACTTTAATTACCTTTCCGAGCATTCCTCTGCGGAGTATTGAGAATTTTGTGCAAATATTTGCCTAAAACTCGTCAGTGCTCCAATAAGCAGACAGAAATAAGTCAGAAGCAGACAGTCTTGAGAATCTATGTGACTAGTCAATAACACATCTCTTTTTTATGATCGTATTCCAAGCGACGTGGACGATCGGTTATGAATATTCTCTATAATAACTACACATCATATAGATTCGGATTATACTTCAAGATTTGCTATAAAGTGAAGCCACTGTCTACAAGAGGGTGACCTGACAATAATGGAACTCTTTGCGATTCTATGCAACACTCTTTCTGACAGCTTAAATAACCACTTCGTGCTCAACAAAATTTTACAACCAACAACGAAATGTTGCGAGTTGGTTAAAGTGGCTACTGAACAGGGTATCTTAAGTTTGTCACGAAGCTTGTAACACCTATAAGGAAACGTCCCTAAAATATATACATATTGTATATATGTATGAACAGCGTGATGAGCTGAGTCAATTTATACATGTCCGTCTACTACTCTGTCCGTCTGCATATACGCAAACTAGTCGCTTAGTTTTTGAAATACTGATCTGAAATTTGGTAAAATTTTGTTTTTCAAAAAGAATTTTGATAGAACAATGACTAAACTCTTTCTTAAAAGCTTCTGCTTGTATTGATCGCATAGAGGCGTACTAATTGACATTTTCTGAGAAATCACCAATAAAAATATTTGTAATAGCATAACGATATATTCTGCTAAGATGTTCAAATAAGAGTGTCAAACAACTAGCTCACTTCACTACAGCGATTTATATTAACGCGTTATAGAACGGCGTTTCAAATATTTTATTGCGTAACTGCAACTTACATATCTATGTAATATGTATGTATGATATTAAGACACACGTCTGTATCAAGAACTTAAGTTCTCTCGAACGCAATTAATTTAATAGCAAAACGATTTCGCGTAATTAAATCAGAGCGGTTGCCTGTGTGTAGTGGAAAAACTTAAGCGTTTTTATGAGTATCTTCAAGAAAAATTCCCATAGACAAACGACCAAATAAAATGATAAGTCTATAAGCACTGGCACACTTTTACGCAAGCTGTGAGGAGCTATTAAATGCAGCTGTACATAACTGTGCTTTCAATTATAAATCCACAAAATGACTTTAAAATCGAACGTACGAATTGCGAAGTGGGTTTATGGTAAAGTAAGTAAATGGCCAATTTGTATGTAGGTTATACACACACACACACATACACATACAAGTGCATATATGTATATTTAAGGAGTGGTGTAATAAGCGAGGGGAATAGTGTTGGTGAGCGGCGGCAAATGGCAAATCGGTGAATGAGTTGCTTATTTGCACATTTTGCTGCCTGACTAGCTGCCTGCGCGCTGCCTCACTGGCTGACTGACTGCCACGTGGATGCGGCAGGTGCCAGCGGCAGGCAGGGCATTGGTAAGCTGATGCTAATTTACTCGCATCCGTAAACAAATCGATCGAACTGGGTCAAGATAAATCAACTTTGAACCGAATGCAGTCGAGTGTGAGTGAGGCACTGCTGGCGGCAGCGACGGACACGGGCCACAGATGCCGGCGAATGCACTTGAGTGGTAAACGGGCGGAGCGGGCGCCTGTGAAATTTACTTTGTGCAAAGCAAAGCTGTAGCTGGGGCTGAAGCTGAAGCTACAAGCGAAAGCGCCTTTGTGTGTATGTTGTAAATAAATAAGTAGTTGGCATGCGAGGCGCTGCATGTGTATGTGTGTGTGTGTGTCTGTGTTTTCAAAGGCAAATAAGATACACTACGCGTGTGTGTGTGTGTGTATGAGATATGCATGTATGTGTTTGT
Source organism: Bactrocera oleae (assembly GCF_042242935.1). Taxonomy (NCBI): domain Eukaryota; kingdom Metazoa; phylum Arthropoda; class Insecta; order Diptera; family Tephritidae; genus Bactrocera; species Bactrocera oleae. Next base: position 60,944,503 of record NC_091539.1, read on the forward strand.
GTTGCATGCGAAAATGTGATTAAAAATGTGCGCGCTATTTTGAAATTAAATTCCGAACTCAAAGTGAAACTGAAATTCGAAGCATTAGCGTTTGAGTGCCTTGAAGCGCTCACGTGCAAGCAGCAAGCAAGCAGTTTGTGGGCGAGCAGCCTGAGTGTATGTGCGTGTTTGCACGTGAGTAACTTGTCTGCCTGCACGCTTCATAGTTGCAATAATAACGAAACACTACTTACATACTTGCAACAAATTGATGTTGCAAGCTATCTAAGGCAATGCACGTGTTTGACAGCAGCTTACAGCAGACGTTTTACTCTTCGTGCCGTTGCTTTGCCTTGGTGAAATTCAAAATGCTCAAATGTAATTAACAAGAAATAGTGCTATGTGCCCGCTGCCAAGCAAACGTGCCACTAACATACAGCAACAGCATCACACTATACTTTTACATATGTGTGTTGCAATATCACGATTCATAAGTCAATGTTGCAGCATCACAACGGCGGAATATCGGAAGAATAGCACTGGGTATTGCATGCTCGTGCGCGATAACAAGCGCTCCAATAATGTATTACGCTGCTATCTGCTGTGGCAAGTTCAAAAGTTCGCAGTGTAAGCGTGCGTTTTTGTTGTTGCATTGTTACTAAAAGCTTCTCAGCGCAACTGTCAGTTAGAATTTTCATCTAACGGTGCAACCATATTGACGTGTTGTTTCCATTAGCCGCTGCAAGCCAGCAACCCCAGCTGTCAACAACTCAACCATCGTCAAACGTCAGCAGCTAGCATCCGAAGCATATCGTTAGCTGCTGCTACTAGGTAACATGTTGCATTGTTATATTTTAGAATATTGGCGACGTATGCATTGAAATTTGAAGCTGATGAGTTAGCAAGAATTTTAATATTTATATAATAAGAAGCTAATGAGTATATAACTGTAGGAAGCTTTATAAAAAGCCAGTTGCAGCTTTAGGATATCTTCTCAGCATGATGAAAACGGAATCGATATTGCAAAAACGTATATTAAATGCAAAATTCAAACATGACAGAGCTTGCATCTCACGGTCCACCCACGACTTATTTTACTTCTGGGACAACTGGCACTTCATAAAACCAATTTTCAACTTAAGCTGAGTAAATATTTCGTGTTTGTGTGAACCTTTGAGTCACAATTGAAAGAAAAATATTTGAAGGAGCCATTTTAACCTATACAGTTAGAGAGTCACCGGCCTTCGGATCAGAAAATTCAGCCTCAATGTGAGAGAATATAGGGTCTAACTACTTCAAAATATTCCGACATATGTTTTTTGTAGTTGTACTACTATGTGATTGTACTGAGACGATAACGCCCAGTAGTCATCAGTAATCTCTAGTACAGCGGAATTAATAAAAATTATATAGCATAGCAGAGAAGAAGAAAGAAAAGTGCATCTTTGGAGCAATAAATGCGAAATAATACATTTTACGTTTCATATATTAATTTAGAAATCGCCTCGAACTCGAAAGCGCATTAAAAAAATGTTCCTCTTTCTCACATTATGCCCTTCTAGTTTTCAGTCACTTATTTGCGGAGTTGAAATTCTTGCATGATTAGCTTTCAGTAGAGAATAAATATTTATAAACTTTGCAGTTATAAAAAGTGATTTGTCTTTTTTCTTTTCTTATTTGTATTTATTTAAAATGAAAGAAGAAAGAAATAAAGAAATTTTGCTAGTGCAAGTGTATAAAGAGTCCTCACCTTCAAAACGCATGGTTGAATTTTGGGCTGGTGAATTCAAACGTGGTCGTACTAGGCTTGAAGACGATCCACGCGAAGGACAACCAAAAACCGCAATTACACCAGAAATCATTGAACAAATTTATAGTATTGTTAGTGAAGATTCAAGTTGGACTAAGCGTGAATTTTGCTAATGCCACAGGTATCTTAGACGAATGAGTACTTTTATGGGTAATTAAATATGAAAAAGCTGTTTAGAAAGTTAGTGCCGCAAACGTTACTAATTCAACAAAAACTAGATCGAAAACAATTTTCTCCGCATAATTTGGAGCGTTTTAGGCAGAATAAAACCGATTTCTTGCATCGTTTTATAACTATGGATGAGACTTAGATCTACCATCATGATCCTAAATTGAAACAAGAACGTTTGCAGTGGACTGAAGCTGCTTGTTCTGCTCCAAAGTAAGTGAAGTCACAACGATCAGCAAAGAAGGTTATGGCATCAGTTTTTCGGAATGCAAAAGGAATTTTTTTGATTGATCAAAGGTAAAACAATCAACTCTGAATATTATTGCAGCCTTTTGGATAAGCAGGATGAAAAAATTCGTGAGAAAAGAGCAGGTTTGCAACACAAAAAATCACTTTTTATCAAGACAATGCACCTGCTCACAAAGGTGTTTTAATAAAGACAAAATTCAACGAATTAAGGTACGTATTGCTTTAGCATCCACCGTATTCATCAAATTTGGCCCCAGCGACTACTACCTCTTCAGAAACCTGAAACAAATCCATCGTGGGATGCGTTTTTTGTCGAATAAAGAAGCTTTTACAGCCGTAGACGGGTACTTTGCAGAGCTTCCGGAAAGCCATTATAGGGATGGCATAAAATTATTGGAACATCATTGGAATAAGTGTTTTAAAATTAAGAAATATTATATTAAATTAAAAAAAATATTTCGCAACAAAAACAGTAGTTTTACATTTCGCGCGCAGACAATTTTCAACAACCTGAATATTAAGAACTAGCAATCTGCAATCTGATAAGAATATAATGACATCCCAATGATAATCCCCAAAGTTGTAGTCATATAATAATATTGCAGTTACTATGTATATGACCTAAGTTTTGTTTCGAAAGGAAACTAGAAGTATTAGACTGTCGAGCTGTAAAAAGACACCGGCCTAATTAATGGAGTAGGTCCAAGTCAGTATGGTATAAGCCCCTTAAATCAGCAAATTTCTTAAACCTCGGATCCTTGTTGACCAACTTTTATATCGGATATTGCAATAGAAATGAAAGATATGGCAATAAAGGTTATCAAAGACTCAAGTCATACTTATTCGGAACTGGAAAATATTATTTCTTATAGAACACGAAAAAACGTTAACTGCGGTTGTAGTACAGCTATAATGTCCTTAACAAGTTTAATTTTTCTTACAAGAACTTGATTTTGATCGGTCAGTTTGTATGACAGTTGTATGCTATAGTGGTCCAGTCTGAACAATTTCTTCGAAAATTGCCTTGGAAAATAATCCTTGCAAATTTCGTGAAAATATCTTGTCAAATAAAAACGTTTCATTATACAAAAATAATATATTTTCTTACTTACGTGCAACTAAGTTAAAACCGCGGATCAAGCCAATAAACTACCAACAACAAGCGTTTTGATTCAGACTATAATGCTTACCTGTAATTATAAAGAGAAAAAATAATATAGAGACTAATTAAACCACTTGACAATTGACAAGCACGCATATATTTGTATACATATTAATACGAAGGCAAACAAATTGTAGCACAATGCTTGAATATATAAATAAATAAGTGTATTTTAAACTCGCTGAAAACCGCAGAGCAACTTATCGACAAAATCAATTATTTTCATGCTGCATTATTTAGGCCATAAATTGAGGCCGTTAACAAATCCGCACAAAGCTTCGAACAAATAGAGGCGCGAACCTTGAGCAACAAAAGTACTTAATAACCGAACGAAAATTGAGCACAGTTGAGCATAGCTGAGTGGCGGAGCAAAGCGCGTGCACACACACACATATATACACACACAAACATAGAAGGAATATTTCAATAGTTTAAATGAGTGTGGCGCCAAAGTAAAGCTGAAAATCTACACAACTTGAACTAAGTGAGTAGCAAGCGTGAGAGTGAGCAAGCTAGTGCATTACATAACAAAGTCGAACAGCTGAGTAGCAAAGCAAAAAACAACAGCAAAACCTTAAACGGCAAACAAGCTTGAATTGAGGCAAAAGTCAGGTTGGCAAAACGTATATGAAATGGCTTGAAAATTGAAATTGAAAACAGAAAGCCTACTTAAATAAGCAACAACACGCACATGTATGTATGTATAACTGCACATTTATGCACATATGGCACACACACACACACGTACAGAGTCCAGATGAAAAAATGCTGCCTTATTTGCGGTAACATGCGTTTTGTTTGTGCGGCATGCCACGCTGTGGTGGGGCCACTACAAGCAGCAACCGCCACCAATAAAAGTGAACTCATCGAGCGGCAACCAGCAGCCAACAGCTACGGTGAAGCGGCCGCAACACTCGGAGCAGTTCACCGCAGAAGGTTGTGACCGCAGTCGGTGCGTTGAAGGTGAGCGAGTTGTTGTTGTAGTTGTGTTGTTTGTTGCCGAACGCATGGGAAATTTATTAACGGCCAACGGAAAGGGATGAGTCACCAGTGAAACAGTGTAGGCAGTAATAATGAGCGCCTCTCCGTACATGTATGTATGTGTGAATGCTGAATGGATTCATATTACACCAACACATACATATACATACTCGTATACACTCAACGCCTTTTATTTGCTTGCGGAGCTGTGCCAGCCGCCTGCAAAAGTGGCTGGCGTCTGCGTAGAAGGGTTAAAATTAAGGTTGCATAAATAATGTGGGTGCAAATTTAATCGACTATAATATAAATGATTATACAAAACGTGCACAAATTGTACAGCGGTGATGGAGTGTGATGTCTCTTTGGGTTTGAATTGTGGCATATGTGAGCAAAAATCAAATGTTGCGGCTTGTCAGCGTAAATTATGTGCAACATTTATTAAAATGTGTTGAAAAAAAGGTCGATTCTTGATAGGCAATCAATGTCGGCATTAACTTTAAGTGTTGCAGATATGTGGCAGCAATATTTTAAAGCTAATTTTTTTTTAAGTTATATACTATGAAGAGCTAAACTTCTATCAAGAACTTGACGTTTGCTGACTATTTTGGCTGAAATTAAAGTGATGGCCGATCGGAGTAGCTTTAAAATGACCCATACTCAGATATATTACATTATAAGCATGTATGTATCATCAGTGTTCGTTTGACAGATGCAAAGCTTTTAAAGAAATTTCATATATATTTATTTTAAATTTTATTTAATTTGCTAGTCTGTGCTTACTAATATCGGTGCTTCCCGCTTTCTAATTGCTTCAGTGTCGAAATACCGTTTTTCATACTAAATCAAAATCAGATTATAAAATATTTGTACTTCATAACATCCTAAATGTAGGCAACGCTATTCTACTCTCTTCTAACTTACTTAACTGAGTGTCGTTCTTTATTTTGTTAAAATCGATTAGCAATTCTCGGTATTTTATAACTGCTTTCAAGAGTTTTTGCCTGTGTTTACAGCAAATAGAAGTTTCCTAGTCAAGCACTCAACAACAGCAAACATTTTTGTTCGTGTTTATAGCATCATCTTCTTCAAAGCTACGATTGCGGCTGTTTTGTATTTATTTTTTGAGAGAGAAATCTGTAGTCATTTGCTAGAAAAGCTTTACGATATTTCTTCTTAACATTTCTATTTGCATGGCATCTAAGGCGATGACAATATTTCTTCTTAACATTTCTATTTGCATGGCATCTAAGGCTATGACAATTTTGAGTTGCTGTGCTGCTAGAACTAAGAAATCATTACCTAGAAATCTCTAAGAGCCTGGCATCACTAACATATATATAATATTAATATTAATATTTTGATATATGCGAGTTATTAAGACCACAAGACATCCGAATAAATAGCCAGTCAAGTATGCTCTGCACTTAAATACATAAATACATATCTTTGGTTTATACTTGAATAAAAACCAAATGTTGAAAAAATTTTGTTGTTTAGAAACATTTAGCCTAATTTATGAATAATTTTTGTTGAAAAAGTTAAATATAAGCCGAGAAGAATATTATATATATTGTTCATAAACGTTCAATTTTCTCTTTGCCTAAGAAAAGATTCGTACACATACATACTTTTAAATTTTAAAAAAATTTAATTTGTGCTTTTGTTAAATTTTGCGTCAGATTATCACTTCGCACCAGCGCCTTTTAGCACACATCCTTTTTAACAGTTGACTTTAACATAACACTTTCTATGCAAACAACTATGGGTGCATACTGGTACACCCCTGCTAACATATAGATACTCATATATCCTCAGTATAGTAATATTAGTAAAGCAGAAGGCAAACAAAAAGTGTGTCATCATGCAAACAGCAAAAGCAAAAGGAAACGAACAAAAGACACGAGAGATATGAAAGGAGAAGAGGCTGTACGTTAGCCGGCTGCTTATCGAAAGCGGAGATTTTAATGCTTTGCAAACGCGAAAAAGCCTGCGGTGCACGTGCATATGTGACATAAAACAAAAACAACAAGTTAGAAGAATGAGGCAGTAGTGACATGAAGCGCGTGTTGCAAGCTTAGCTCAGCGAGAGCGCAGGGTATGTGCGGTAATAACCACTGTAACAACCATATTAAAAAGCATAATAGGGAAAGCAGTGCAGCAGGCAAGACCTACACAAGCTACGCTACTGACTGCTAGAGCCAATTTTGCATTGCAACATGCCGTTATAATATGCATTTAAGCGTTACAACGGCGCAGTAGCATATTATCAGTTTTGATGTGGTATTTTAGATAGCCTCTAGTAATACGAACCAAAAGTGGAGTGGACCGAAACTAGTACGTTAAGTACTAATGTCAGATTTAGGTAGGAATTCGAGTATTTGGACCACATTTGAGCAAATTTTACGTTTAAAAACAATTTTTTTTTTCATATATACAATGGTGTTGCCACACATTTCGTTTTTTTTTTGTTTTTTTTTTTTTTGTTTGTCTTATTAAGAACCAGAAAAATATATATCTGTATTGTACCATATCATATTTTCTGTATGCTACGGTATGCTCATGTTCTTTTTGTCGGCGCATGTTGCACATTACAGTTATGTGTATATATGATGCCTACTATGTACAAACACCGTTAAAACTAGATATATGCATGCTATTATTTAGGTCAATGAGTGCGCAAACGGGATAAGTACAGACTAGATTTGTGCGTCCTGTGTCTACACACACTCACATGGAGTCTTTTCGCTATGCCCTGATGGCTGTGCGCAACTAGAAGTAGAAGAATCGGATGGCTGTAAATGCTATTATGAGCGTGTTTTGCAAGGCTTACAAACGTATATATGCTCGGACACAGACGCGTTGACAATTATTTGCCTTTTGTTTTTCGTTCCTCATTCTTCTACTGTGGGCGTTGTGTTCTTTGTGTGGCATATGTGGGAGAAGACACTACTGCTGCTTGGTTTGCTTTGGTCTTTGTCTTGTTTTGAGGGCGTCGCTGAACACACAATGAAAACGAGATTAGCCTAGCATGTTGCTGGGGTCACACGACTTTGGTTGTACTGCAGACCTGGAGTTGGGCTTAAAGTGTGCTGAAAATCGTATTGTTTCTTCTAAGCTTTCGCTTTTTAGTAATGCTCTTTCAGGTTTTTGCTGCACGCCGACACTTTTTTAGGTTTACAAAGTACTCTGATGGAAAATTTAAAGTTTTTGAACGGTAGATATGATAGTTGGTTATGTAAATTACGCAACAGTTTTTAAAGACGCAATTATATATTTTCTGGCTAGTGTGCAAGTCTAATATCTTTAGATCTTCTTACTTAATTTCTAATTAATTGAAAAGATAGAATTTTTTGCAAAAGTGTAGTTTGAGAGATATCAAATTTCATCAAAAAGTGGGCGGTGCCTTGCCCGCTGTACAGACCTCTCTCACCAATTAGCTGCTTACATGTCCGAATCGACAATCTCGGTCTATATATATATAGCTTATGTTATGGCTGTCATATAAATTGACGGATGAAACTCATGTCCTTGTATGTCAAACTTTTTTGTTTGACGATATACCTTTCCCAAATGCGGCATGGAATATTTTTCAAGACAACGTTATAATCTCCGAAAATATTGCTTAGATCGTATCACTGTAGTATATAGCTGCCATACAAAGTGAACAATCAAAATGAAGTTTTTATATGGAATTTATTTGTGAAGAGTATTTCAACTTTGGTGCAACAGAAGTTAAGGCTTTTCTTGTTTTGGTATATCTTTAGTAACTTACGATGAACCATGCCCAATTTTCCAAAATTTTAAGACCACGTATAATCTAATCAAAGTCAAGAGAGGTTTAAAATAAATGATTTCAGTTTTTGCCTGCCTCAACTTTCTATGTTTTAGGTATAGAAGAGGGAGAGCGAGAGCGAGAGAGAAATTTATATCTCGTAGCAAAAAAAAAATGCCGTGCTCCCCAATTCATTCTATCTATAAGCTTAAAATGCTCTTCAAATAAGTAACTCACAATATGCAACAATTGAAATAACACTTTGTTAATTTTCTGCCACATGCAAAAAAGTCAAAATGCCTCAAGAAATTTACTAGCAAAATTTTAAAGTAAATAATTAATGGCAACAATACAGCAAGGCACCAGAAATATCTTAATTAAATAGCTTTGTGACAGAATTAATTAAATTTTCCAACACACACACACAAGAGAAATTAATTACACAAATACACATACACAGGATTTACCACATTGACATGGCCACAATACCACACATGGTGTTCACACTTAACACACACACATGCACACATTTAATTACACTTATATATATATATGTGTGTGTGTGTGTGCAACAAAGTATGCGAGCAGTCAAACCGCAATTTATTCATAAATATGTGAGTATATGTACGCGCGTGTGTGTGTGTGTGAATGCGTGGTTAATGCTTCAATTGCCTTCCAAACAACTGAACACACATTCCCATACATACCGAACGAAACTGACTTTCTTCGCAGCACCGACAATTCTCCGCTGCCACTTGGTGCGCCTTCTTATGCGCTTCTTAATGCTGCTCGCTTGCTTACAAAGTAACGGGACAGCTTTAATCTAATGTAATTCGCTTGGCACTCTGCTATAGCTACAGCTACTAATAATTTCTGCTTGAAAACACATGACACACACAAACAACAACAACAACATAAACAAATACACAAAGCCAACAACAACCAACACTTACACTATATTTATAATAAAATTTTCGAGTACTCTAACTCGCCACATTTGTGTGTATGTGTGGTATATACTTGTACATATATGTATGGTATATACAGTTAGAGCGGTGGGGGGAACAAATGAAGGCGTGTGCATGAAATGTTGCCTGCTTGCGAATACTTAAAGTTTCACCAAACAAATATGAATATCAAGCGGCTTCATTGTAAACCAAAGCTTGTTTATATGTAACTATATGTATGTATGTGGGAGCATCTATGTGTGCGTGGTTGGTTGCGTGTACATGTGTTATGTAAAATCGCTTTTTCATATCCGCCAGCGACGATTAAGCAAATTATGATTGGCATTGCTGTCATGTTTTTGTTGTCGCAATTTGAAGATTTCATCTTAAGCGCCGCGCATGCCGCATGAACGGTTTGACATTTGTCGACTCAAATCATTAAAAATAAAATGACAGCTGAGTGTGAAAGGCGGGCAGGCGTGGCATCCTCAACTGCTGACAATGATGATAAGGTAATGGAAAACATTTTTTAAGCGCCTGGTAAGTGAAAGTAAGCGTGAAAAAAGTTTCGTAAATCCTTAAGCCAGCTGTATAACAAAATACATCTTTATGTTGAACGGGGATTTTCAATTTGTGAAAAAAGTTGAGTTTTTTATGCAGCTTAGCTTAATTGCTTGCAGTGCACAGGATGGTTAACTGGGAGAATTTGGTGTGAAATGTAGAATGATGAACTATTTTCGAACATATGGTGACTCCAAGTTGTACAAATAAGTCATGACATGACAATTTAAAAAAAAAATATATATATATTTCTATCATAATATTTAAATTTTGTTTATAAATATCTCATGCGAGTTAAAATGTTTATACAATTTTTTTTTAATAAAAATTAAACATATTTAATACAATCTTACAGACTTTTTTTTCAAAAATTTCTTTGTTTTCCCATAAAATCAGTGTATGTATGTATAAACTAATAATACATATGTAGGTATACCATATACTTACAATACGTGCGAGTACATAACTGCATATCTACTACTTGTGCAAGGTCTTAATATTTGCGAAATATAAAATTTCAAGGATGAAATCTCAAAGCTCGGTAATCATATCCATAACCTACCTACATATGTATGTATGTCACCTCTGAGAAAATATTTGTAATAGCACGCACGTACGTTGCAGGAAATTGCAATCCCAAAATTCTTCTTCTTCGAATTTTTGGGATTCAATGCCGAAATAAATTTCATGCAATATATTTCAAAATAATCAATTTTTTATTGTAATGGTGCGAAACTTCGGTATCAAAAAGTTCAATCCCGAATTTTCGGGATTCATTACCAAATTAAATGTCTTGGCATATATTTCAAAAATTTAAAGTTTTTATTGTAATTGAGCGAAATTTCAGTATCAAAGGGTACAATCCCGAATTTTCGGGATTCATAACATCACTAAAATGAATTTACTGTCATATATTTAAAAAACAGAAACTTTTTATTGTAATTTGGTCTGAAATTTCGGTATCAAAAAGTACAATCCCGAATTTCTGGGATTCAGGACTAAAATAAATTTCTTGCCATATATTTCAAAAACAGAAAACTTTTACTGTAATTTGGAAAGTTATTCAACAGTGTTTTTCTTACAAGGAGTATACAAATTCAGAAAACTCTCAGAAAAGATAACGTCAAAATCAATTGAATGTTTAAAGGCGAAGAAAACCAGTTTTTCGGAACAATTTTCTGAGACAGAAATATAAAAAAAAACTTTTTAAAATCTTTCCAACTATTATATCACCATGGCTCACAGTGTATTTCTTAAACGACAAACAATAGAGACAAAATGCGACTAGACAATTTCGCCACCTAAGCAACGTGAGTGGCCCCCTCTTTGGGCTTGTATAACAGTTAGACGGCTTAACCTTCACTTGAACGACGGCAACAGAAACAGCTGCAGTTGAGACTTGTACAGCTGAAGAGAAGTAACGACTTTAAGCTGCCAAGTTTAACAGCCAGATAGCTTGCACAATCATGAATCCTTAAATTCCCTTAGGCGTACACAGAGACGACGCCAGTAGCATTCAGGCAGCCTGAGCAGCGCCGAGTTCAAAGCAATGGAAAGTGACTAGCTACTTATGGTTACCACGGCCTGTTGGCGGCTCTTGTCATATGTATGCAGACGGGCAACTGCTGCGTATCAGATTATTGAAATGGGATTATTATGATAACATCAGGGTGACAACCGGATTGAGGTGTGCCTAAATGCTAAAGCAAAGGAGCAACGATAACCGACGAAAAGGACATGCACCAAATGCGACAGTTTCGCGTTTGTATGTATGTATATGGTTGTTGTAGTTGTCGCCTTGATGGCTATAAGCGCCTTTGCGTTGACGCATTAACGATAACATATCACCGGTAGTTATGGGAAATGAAAATGCCGGAAACTCTATTCGCTGTGACACTTGGTGGTTGAAAGTACAAAAATAAATGAAAAATCAACATTACATTCGCTCTCTCAATACGCCCATAAACATTGCTGAGGCACAGGAGTAAGATAATTTTTTATTTAAGCACATACTTATTGCATCATGTCTACAGCGCTGTGTAAGCATATAAATTAAAATGGCTGTATTGGCTTAGAGCACTTGCTGTTAGGAGTCTGAGGTTTTGACTTAGCCATTTTGCCTCATCTCTTGCAGCTCAAAGCTTTCTCGTCTTAACGCAAGTTCTTACTTCTGTTGTTCTTCTTATTCGTTATGCGCTACATCTTTTATTCTACCTCGTAGCTTTTTAATTCTGTTATATTTTCCTCCATCAACATCATGCGTCTGCGGCAGATTTATTTTAATTAGTATTAGTTGCTCATACGCAGTGGCGGTTGCCAAAGGCACAAAGGAATTATATGAACGCAGCTCATACCTATGAAAGTTTTATTTTATTTTCAAGGCATCTGTGTATAATAGGACTTTGCTTAGATTATACAAAACATATGAGCAGTTGATAGAGTACAGGAAGATGCGCAAGCTTCCGTTTGTAGAAGTCAAAGCATGGCTTATTTTTATCCACGCATAGATTACGATTTCTGTGTGATTTATATTTCGTTCTTTATATAAAGAAATTAAATTTTTGATGGTGATATTAATAGAAGAATAAGAAAAAGTAAAAAAGTAAGAAGTTCACTTTTATATTTGTTCAAAAGCTCTTGTGTAACATTTTGTATTACTTACTACTTATGGAAATGGAATATCAGTTACACTAACCCTTAACACTTGAATGGAATTTGGGTCGCGACTATTAGAGTTAAAAGGAATGATATAAGAACTCTAGTAGGAGTGCTAACAGATCACTGTCTAATTGGCAGACATGCCAGCAGACTGGGAACACCATACAATGATTATTGTAGAATGACACCATGCAACTATTTTCGAGCAAAAACAATTATTTTTATATAAGCTTATTACTTTTGTTTGCTTGTATTTTAAATATTATTTCAAAATCTTAGCTCTTCTGATGCTTGCCATATTAATTCATAAATCAGTGATATGCTATATTTTAAAGTAAATTTTAATAAATGTCAATTTAATTATCTGCTGCGTTGAAATTATCTCACGTATTTTTTTAATGCGCATATTTTGATTGCAGATTTACAAATTAATTCCAGCCAGCAAAGGCGTGCGCGATTTTCAGCATAAACAGTCAAAGCCGATGCTGAGAGCAGCGACAAGGGCAACGTTTACATTTGGCGTTAATACCTGATTAAGTACACCAACATGGCAGGAATAAACAAACAAATAACGCTATGCGCACACATCAACGAATTTAGCAAAGGCTTTAACTCTTACAACCAGCACACACACACACATGCGCACACGCGCGCACAGACATATAGATAAGGTAGATATGGTAGATATGGCATAAACAAGGTCAGATATGTCGGTTGTCGTTTAATATATGTAGATATACATATGTATGCAAAACCGTAGCTACACATATACAAACAACACGCACATGCAATAACAAATACGGTAAGCTGAGCTTATATTATTTATATCTGTGTGTGCACTTGTGCACATATACAAAATTGATTTAGTTTGTCTGCAAAGCTGGATCTACCGACTTTAAGCGCCTTATTTGTACACATACATCTACATACGCTAGTGTGTCAGCGTGCAAATGTAGTGCAATGCAGCTAATAATGTATGTGTGTCACGTGAGTGTAGCTGAGTCTTATTGTCATCTGTGACATTGCCAATAAGATTATTTAATTTAACATTTGATTAAGCAGTCACTTATTGTCATTTCTGTTGCCAAACGCTCTTTGAAGTGAGAGTTAGTTTAGATGGCGGGGTGGAAAGTTAACTCTAACAGTTTTGAAGCCAGCTGCCATTGACAAGACACTTACTATCTGATTGCAAATTTAAGCTTAACATATTTGCTCGAATAAATGGAATATCGGAATATTTCTATTTCAACAGATGTATACCAATTGCATATATTTGAGTGAAGAGGATAAGCTTATGCACTTTATTGTTATATTTCTAGGTCAAATTGCTCTCTGTTTGAACTAAGCAACACTGTGTTAGTTTTTGGCAGTTATATTAGTTGAGAATATTTGTAATTGTTTGTTCATTTATTATTTTATATTATTTAAAAAAGGCAAATTTGAGATTTGATATCGATTGTAAGCATACATAAAGGTGGACAAGCTCGGATACCAGACTTTGATATTTCTCCAAGAATTCTCCAAAATTTTATGATTTTACTTATACAATTCAATGGTTTGGTAAGACAGCTTTGTTTTCTTGCTTTAAGCTTTTTGAAAAGCTACACATTTTTGACAGAATGGTTAAGGCGGTATTCTAGTCTAGAAATACTTATAAAAAAATATTTTTTTTTTTTCAAAATTAAACTATTAAAAAATATGTCTACAAGAGTATTTTTCCAAATTCAAGTTATTCTTGGAGATATAGTCGTTTGCTGATCCAGCGTCCGAATTGGTTTGTCTGGAATTGAAACTTTAAACTTTTTTCTCGAAACTGTCTTTTACAAAATGACACCCACTATTTTTGAGGTTCTACTGCGCCAATTCATTTAAAATTTTTATTGGCTCTTCTTTTTAGGCTTGTCTATGTATGAAACTAGCCATATCCCAATTTTTACAATGTTAAAAAATTTGAAAGAGTCAAAAAAGTGGTAGAAAAAATATTTTTTCTTTCATGCGGTCATTTCGTGAAAAAATTCTTTCAACCTTCGTAGTTCCAGACATTGCGACATTATTCTAGATAATTTTTTTGTTGGTTTGCTGGTAGGGTTGAAATCGTTGATATGGCACGTGCCAATTTTCTTGAGAGGAACCACTTTATCAGCTGCTAGTTTTTGATATTTTTAACTCTTTTTATTTTCTAATATTTTTTTTTATTCGTGTAATGTTAGTAAATAACTAATAAAACATTCGCTTAAAACGCTCAGTGCCAACTATACACCTTCAAAAAGCTAGCTGGGTTTGATAAATTTTATTTTTACTTTAGCTTCACAACCCGATTTTTCTTCGACTGGAAGTCGTGGAAGAAAATCCGTCACAAACGATAAAAGTTTGAGCATTCATAGAGATTAGGCTCTGTCTTTTTATCATTCTAAGTGCATATAGCCAAATCTATCACACCAAGTTTCTAGAGACAAAATCTGAGGATAATAATCTGTTCACCTTGTCCGAGCCAATTGTAGCCATCTTAATCTGGCCATCTGCTAACAACACATGATACAGCTATATTTAGAGCTGCGTAATGCTAATGCTAATGTTCATCGGAATATTTTTTGATCGATCAAAATGTGCTGCCACACAGCAATATTATAGCTAAGATATGATGATGGCGTTAGAAATTTATAATTTCTGATTCACTAAAGGTGTAGTAAATTTTTCGAATTTATGTGATTTTTCAATATTTTTTAATTCCAGGAAAATAAATTTGTGAGTAAAATATATATATATATTGTATTAAGGTGGAGCGAAAAATTTTTTTTTTGTTTTGCTTAGCGTGAGGATAAAATCTGTTGATTATAAAAAAGAAAATTTTTGGACAAAAAAAAATGTTTTAACATCTAGAGGCGATCACTCAGTTTTAAAGTAAATTTGCGAGTTAAAATTTTTATTACGTAAACAATTTTTTATAACTGTTCTAGAAGCTGTGGCGAGTCCTTTTTCTAGCCAATTAAAATTTATCAACTTAAAAAAGATGTAAGATGTTAAAAAAATTTTTTTTTGTCCAAAAATTTTCTTTTTTTATAATCTTCAGATTTTACCCTCAGACTAAGCAAAAAAAAAAATTTTTTTCGCTCCATACAAGTATATGTATATATATACAAGTAATATATTTAAATTTGCGTTTGGACTAAGAAACTTGATTTCCGAGAAATAAGACATATGCCCCACATTTCGGCTAAAAAAAAAATAATTTAATATATTCCTTAGCGTTCTGAAATTTTGACAATTAAATAGAAGAAAAAATATTCTCTATACTCAATCCACCGTATAAGCAAACCCTCATAATTACTTTTAAATTCATTAGTTAACAAGAGTTCTAATAATCTGGAAAAAGCACCATATGTGAACTATGAAAAACGTTAATATTAAATGAACGTCATATATATTTTTTTGATTTTTTTTTCTTTCGAATAGTAACTTAGTAATTATTTTGTATTACTACTAAGACTAACTTAATTTATTTCTAATTATTTTTTTTTTTAAATAAATTATTAACATTACCAAACAACTACAAAAAAAAAAAATTGTATTCAATTTTCCAATTAACTCATAAATTATTCGAAGTAAATAACTTTTTACCGTTACTTTGAAATGTTGCCTATACACGCAAGCACTTTTAATTGTTTGAAATAACAAATTTGTGTGAGAACTAGCTCAGGTGATGTGGAATATAAAAGCAGAAGTGTTGGAAAAAATTATAATACTTTAATTAACACTGAATTATACAGATATACAAGTGAAGACATACTATACTGAGATAAAATGTGTATTACGTAAGGTTAGTTGGGTACAACTAAAAGCAGAAGCAATAACTTAACTGTTGAATCAAAATATAACAAAAAAATAATTTTGTGAAAAATGTGCCAAACAACAATTAAAAAGAAATTAAAAAGTAAAAGTTTATCAGAAACCAAGTGAAAATTTTATTACACCGAAGAACAAATGACATTAGCAAAAGCAGCGGCAGCGGCAGCCGACGGCGCCAACGGTCGATAATTATTGGCCTAACTCGCATGGCTGGTTCGCAGAACGACAAAGGAGCAACTCATGCTTACATACATTCATGTACACATATATATATATATATAGATATATATCTATATATTGCTTACATCAAGGCCATTTAATTGTTATGTCACAATGGCAACACCGCCAGTCAACCGCGAAGATGACAACGCTTAATTCCTAATTATGGTGACAGATAATTAGCGTGTCAATTTGTAAGCGGCGCAGCAATCTAATTAACAGCAATGGAAAGACAGCGAACAACAACAACAGCAATAACATGTGCTAAGAAGCTACGAGCGTGAAAAGCAACAGTGACCTAAGAATAATGTGAGAAAAGGGGCAAAGGCGAAAAGGCAATGAGGGAGAGAGGGCGCGAGAAAGATTTAATTATATATAAGTATATATATATAGAACTATATGTGTTTATATATAATTTTAAAGATAAGTTTATGCCTCTACAAATTAATCTGACTACATCCAGTATTTTTATATGCTTTTTACTATTACAGTTTTTATTGTTGTAGCTGTTAAACGAGATTTGAACACATCTAATGCATGCTAGCGTAAATATACAATTTCATATTTATGTACTGGCGCAAAAACGCCAGAAAGTATACTACGCATACAGCATGCGAGTGAAAAATAAAATCAAATTACTCCAAGTGACAATATCTCATGATCTATTCCGTTATAAGCGCAAGTGAGGAAAAGTGAATTTTTCAAGCTTAGCTATGAAATAATATATGCGCATACAGACATATGATATAGGGCGATGTGGACTCGTATGAATAACGGCAGGGAGCCCTATATATTTTTCAAATGTTACGTATACGCCCCAACAAACAAAATTATATGTAGATACAGTGGGTATTTGTAATGAAACATGTCTACAAATTTTTAAATATATTAAAATTGAGGAACAGAATTATTTTGAAGTAAACTGTAAATAGCTAAGCAACTTTTTTTATTTTTTTTTTTAATTTCCAAAAATTTTATTAAGTACAAAAATATTTTGATTTGATTTTTTGTTTGTTTTGTATATTATATTTTATAAAATTCAGTGTCTTCAAATTTTTAATTTTTCCTATCAAAAAAATCTCATATTTTCCGCACTACGTGACACTGTACATATGGCACATCAGCTCTGTCTATACTCCGCCGCTGTAAATTCCTTCATAACTCTGCTGTTACTAAGCCAAACAAATTGCTACACACAATTTTCAAGCTATACTACTTTAGCGCGCTGCACGTTCTACATATTTCTCAGCGCTCGTTGATCTTTACTCCTCCTGCTTCTTCGCTACAACACGCTAGCAACACTCATTTTAGCGCTGTAAGTGTGGCAATATACACAGCACGAGTTCATTAAATTCCAACAAAATGATAAATTTACTGGCGCGTCAGCCGAGACAATTATACATATGCATACATATACAGAGTTTGTGTATGTGTATGCGATGGAGTGGGAGAAAAATGGTGATGGAACTTCAAGACACATAGTAGACGCTATGCTAGTAAAGCCAGGCAAAGATTTTAATAAACTCCAAGAGGCTTACATAGCTATATTAAATATGTTGTTGTGTACATTTTATAATATATAGACATGGTACAGTTATATATACACTAACATTGTATATATGAATAAATAAGGATATTGCTATATGTAAGGGAAAAGTCTGATGTACGCGCATATATTAACAATATTTATCTAGGCACATTTCTTGCAAATATTTAAGTTTTTAATAATATCAGTATTATTCAGCTAAGCCAAATCAAGCTTCACCCATGAGTTTTTTTCTATGAAATAAATTCTTTAGACTTTACAGAAGTTTTCAAGAAATTTGTAAGATTAAAATACATTTTTAGTCAACAGTCGCTCGTCTAGCAGCAAACTTGGCAGGCAGTGAATCTGATTACAAAGAAATATGTATGAACTAAAAAAAAAGATTTTTTGGTTGTCAAATAACAAAAAAAAAACTTGCACTGTTATTTTAAATTTTATAATGATGAGTCATCAAGAGATTAGAAATAACAAGAAAGTAATAAATTTTGGTATATAAATTTGTTACAAAAATTATTAAAGCTATTTTTATGAATATATATAATTTGGAGCTGTGGCAATGTCGTAAAAAAAATGTTGGACTGTATTTTGTTTGAAAAGCTTATTTGAAGTGTAAAACCAAATTTCAAAATTTATCTCTTTTCTTAGAATGAATTGCTTAACATAAATATGTATGTATATAAGTACGTACCCACCTCAGAAACCATCATCTCTTTTCAATATCTAATTGATATATTGCATGTCTCGTAAATTGCGCTGCTTATAACTTTTGACATGTTTACTATTGATTAGTGTTATTTCGATTATTGATCTTGCGCACTTTAACACTAGCAAATGCTTTGCGGCAAGTATTAAAGTTATTATGTGTCATTTCATTTGCTTCGTGTGAAAAAAGTATTTGCGAAGTTCTACCATTAGTGTTAATGCTTTGCAAACCATTAAAAGGGTTTATTAGGATTGTTGTTATTTTACTATCTAACAAACCCATCTAATTCAATGACTAGTGCAATTACTATGGTTTACGCTAACCTTGTATTCAACATGCTAGTAGCGGACCATAAATATTAATTAAAGCGAAACAATGATGGGTAGCAATAATATGTTTTGTTTACTTATTGAAAAAAATAAACTCAATTTTAACTGAAACTATGCAGTCTTATATCAAAAAAATTACTTTTAGTTGCTATTAACACAGCACGTATACGCCCTGTTGAGCTGTGGCGTTAGTAAAGCAACCAACGAATAAGCCTATGGGATTATAATCAGTGTGATTATGAGCAACGACAATCAGAAATATTTCAAGTAATGTAATTATGAAAATACAGTGTAATTTAAAAACATTTACATCTAAATTTTTACACCTCAGCAGAGTAGATGTAGGGTAAGCCGAGAATATGATAATGAGCGTATTAAAGATTATTGTCTTTTATTATTATATTAAACAAAAAATATATTATATTTATATACATAATATATTTTTGTTCTTTTTAGTTTCTTTTCAGTTTTTATAAAGGGTGTGCCGACTTTTACATCAATATAAAAACTTGGAATTATTAGAGAAAAGCTATATTTGTGTTTTATTTGGAACTTTAAAATTTATTTTGATCATTTCATAATCCAACATCAATCAAGTGGCCTCCTTTTCATTTCGAGAAATATAGTCGTGAATTTGGTACGAATGCTTGAGCGTTTCAATTGTCCGAGGAATACTGGCGTCCAGTTTTTATTTTTAAATTACCTCATAAAATCAGTTGCTACCAAAACCAGTGATATCTGCAACCAGTCGTTGTCACCACTTTTAGATTTCAAAGGTTCATTAAAATTATCTGTTAGGATCCAATAAAGGTTATAGCCTCATTTTGTTGTAGTTAACATCAAAGTAATGAAAATACATAATGAATTGTTGACGTTTCGAGCTCATCACAAATGTCTTAAGGCGGTTAGCATCGCAGCCACTTCGCTAGGTTCGATAAAGGTTTGTTTACCGAGATTATTAAATCTCTGTCTCGCAAAAGCTGGGAAGTAGTAGAGAAAGTGCCGAGTTGATGCGACCTAATTTTCATCCACACAGCTTTGGCAAAAAGGATCCGACAAAATATTTAGACACCCCGGGTGGCTCATTAGACATTGTCCAGTCGAAACACTCAAATTATTTCATTCCAACATAAATATACTTGAGTTGAAATTGGCAATGTAGGAACAGCAGTAATTACTGTAGAAAGCTTGAATATATATATATATACATCATATTTTTTCAATAACTACCGACCCACTACAAACTTGCTACTTTTTAAAAATGAACACCCAGCCAGCCTACACACAGCTGAGCAAGGAGTTTTAATTTAATTTTGCGGTCACCAAATTGAGCGGCTGCTTGCAGTAAATTGCCGATTATAACGGAGCAGCATAATTCAGTGGTGAAATTGAGTATGTGTGTGTGTGAGAATGTTCAAGTAAATGAGAAGCTGTGAAGATGACATAAGCGTACAATTCACACGCGATTGTTTTCGCAATTTTTAAGCGTCTACTTAAAAATCCGTTATTTTTTCCCGCTCTACAACCATCAGCCGTTATGAGCCTGAGCTTGAGGTGATATTTCTGACAGCTGTTCGCAAAATTGGCGGCTGCCGGCTTGATTGTCCGGTTGGCTAGCCGCTTAATGAACTTATTGCCTGCGTTGCCAATGGCATGTTAACAGCTCGGTTGAGAGGCTTAATGCGCCGCCGTATAACAAGTATGTGTGTGTGATTGTTGGTAGATTTCACTATGAAATATTACTTGCCTCTTAGCCAGCCTGTCTACTGTTGCGCTAACGCACTTTGCTTGATTGTTAAGCAATGTTAATTATATAATTTCATTTAACGAGCCAGTTCTGTGCGAACGAACGGCTGCTGTTAATGGCTGCACTGAAAGGACGACGACCCACGAATGCGTTATGCATATGCCGGCTGGCACGTGACGAGAAGAGCGGGTGAGAGGCGACATAGCGGTAGAATTTGTAAACTGTAATTAAAATTTGCGAGCTCGACGAAATGTAAGTATGTGTGAGTATCTGTGCGTATTTGCTTAAAGCAGCAGCGTGTTGCTCTTGGGTGTGTAAATGCCCTCGCCTATATTTGCTTGCTAGTGAACGAAGTGTTATGTTAAAATCGCTTTAAACGAATTGGTTTTACTTACAACTGGTTAATGTAATTGAATTGCCCATAAAGCGTACCTGCAATGGAAAGAAATACATATTTAAGTTATAATGTATATAACAATAACGATTTTAATAAAAATCAAGAAGTGCAACTTTTATAGCATAAGAGGTATAAAAAGATCTTTATTCTGATTATTATATCTTGAATATGAATCTATGCCAAATTTCATGAAGATATCTTAACAAATAAAAGAGTTTTCCATACAGGGACTTGAGGTTGATCGGTCTGTTATATAACAGCTATATGCTTTAGTTTTCCGATATCGGCGAATCCAACAAATGAGCAGCTTCTTGGTGGGAAAAGGACTAGTGCAAAATTTATGATCGATAGCTCGAAAACTGAGGGACTAATTTGTATATAAACAGACATACGGACGGGCAGACGGACGGAAATGTCTAAATCAACTCAGCTCATCACGCTGATCATTTACATATATATTTTATAGGGTCTCCGACGTTTTCTTTTGGGTGTTACAAACTTCGTGGCAAACTTAATATACCCTGTACAGGGTATAAACATTTTTGTTAAGAGATGGCAAATATAGAGAACTAAGGCTTTTTTTAACAAACAATTTTATTCTACCGTGCCTAATTTGTCTATTGAGTTTAGTATTAACTTAGCATACTCCCGATTTACATTTCGCTACTCTTAAATATATGATTTCGAAGAGATTTTCACATATTTAGCAATATCCTTATTAGGAGTGCGACTTTGCAAGATTTCATTAAAAAATGCGCCTACATGTAGACTACATTTAAGTGAATTTTTCACCAGAGAATGTTAAAGAGCACGCGCCACCTTTGAAAATCGATCGAGATCTCAAATGGATTTTTGAGTTACAACTTTAAAAAGTGAAGCCGCTCAGTTTAATCAGCTACATTCACCTTTGAAAGTATTTTTTTCAAAACTCTATTTTTTTCGAATTTGCTATTGTGATTATTCAAAGGCAAATGATTAGGTTACTTGTGCATTTTCTGTATATGATTCTAAATACAAGGGTTTACCGGTCCATAATCACTGCAGCAGTTGAGGACCTTTCTTTCAGCGCCGTCGAAGAAAATCCAAAAATATTTTATGTTTTTCTTAAAAACTTATACTGTCTGTTCTGGAAATATGTATTATTATACCCTTCAATTTTAAAACAATTGATACAGTAGTGTTTTTTGGTTTTAAAAAATCGCTTCTATCGATTTAGACTGTCACACTAGCTGTGCCTGTTCTTGTCTAGAAAGCTAGAAAGCAAAAAAAAATCTACTTAAATTTTTGAGTAGTCGCCATTTTGCGAAAACTATTTTGTTGGTTCATACGATTATGACATGTCTACTAAAAGGGTAGAAACCGCGATTACGAGAACGCGGTCTTTTTTTAGTCTCTATTTTAAAGATTCATAGCTTTATGAAAATGTATTTATTTTTTAACTTCCCGCTAAGAAAATTGAAAATTTTCTAAAAATCGGGAAGATATTGGTTTCACCCCATTTTGCAAAAATCGAGTTCTCAACAGATCTCGACGTTTTGAGGGTCGAGGAAGCTTCCCCGAACATTTCTACGATGATGTCCGTATGTCTGTATGTATGTGTGGATGTATGTGTGTGTGTGTGGATGTATGTGACCCCCTTATAACTTTTAAACGGCTCAACCGATTTGAATGAACTAAACGGCATTCCAAAGGGTTTCATTGCACTTGAATTTCGTGTGAGTTTGGACCCAATCGGACCAGTAGATTTGGAGAAATCTCAAAAATAAAAATTTTGAAAAATCGTTTTTTTCGAATTTCTTCCAAACGACTTGACCGATCAACACCAAAAACTAATCAGTTCCAAACCTTGAAAAAACACATCGTTTGCCGCAAACCGGGTCGAAATCGGTTGATTTAATTGCGAGATATTGAAAACGAGAAAGCGAAATTTGAACGTTAGCGTATGAAATTAGCGGGAAGTTGCAGGGATGGCCCTTGAAGCCAACCGTTTTCCACATTTTTTTTTATGTGCACTATTGAAGTGTGGATAAACATATATTAAGAAAATCGAGAGCAAAAAAGTCTTTTGCCAAAAAACGCCCGGAATTCGGCCTTTAGACTGAATACCTACTTAAGTATGATTTTAAAACAGCAACAGGAAAGCACGAGAACATGGTTAGAAAATTAATTAATAGTGCCTTAACTTAATTAATAACATTTTTTATTGAAGAACTTCGCATATGATTACAGCCATTACTATCTCATTGAAACTAGGTTTGTAAATAAATAATTTGACTGACATATATCTACAGTACATATTTATAAGAACATTCTGTCACGCATGCTTCCTTTTATTAAGGAAACCTGCATGATACAATCTTATAACTTTATGTGATTTTTTTTTTGGTGCCCTTATTTATTTATTTTTTTGATGCCAACTACTTGACAGAGAATATTGTTGCTTTTCCTACAACTTATAACCAATTCAATTAGTTGCCTTTGGAGTAACCAACTATTTGCACTGTTATTGGCATTGCTTGTGCTTTGTGGCATTTGGAAATGTGGAAAATTTGCAATTGATTGCACTCGACGCACTCCAGGCACGCACTTTTGCACTTGAAGCACTTCAATATAGTTAATTACTCTTATTGTTGACAATGAGTATTGGTACTTGCAGCGGCTTGTGTGCGTGTATATACTCGTATTAACCATCTGCATACAAGCAGAGTTAATATTGATATAACGGTATAATTAATTGTGCTGCGCTGCGTAAATTCTACGTGGAAAGCAGTAAGAGTACGTATGTGGAGTGCTGATGAGTGCATATTACTCATACGCCGTGGCATGAAATTTTAGAAAATCTACCTAATGCAAAGAGCAAAGCGAAAGAAGTGGGTAGTGGCCTTTCAAATATGAATGTAGATATCTTATAGTCTTACTTAATTAGAAGAACTGAATTTAGAGACCGACGAAATCGATCATCAAACTACAAATTGACGATCGAGAAGTTCGCTCATAAGTGCACCAAAGGAGTAGGGGAATTATATATTTTATTAAATGAAATTTTCAGATATATAACAAATTCCAGTGCGCAGAATATTAAATAAATAAAAAAATATTATAAAAAACAAATATATTTAAAAAAAAATTTTGTTAAAATTCGCAGAACATGAAAGAAATTAGTATGAATGAATACGCAGAATTGATTGCAATGGATATTATTATAAAAAATACTTAATTGCCACATTAATATTTAACAAAAACATACTTTCGTTTGTTTATTTTTTTCGAAACTGCTACGCTTTTTGTTTATTTTTAATAGCTAATTTAATAATTAATTGCACATAAATGCGTATAATAAAATTGTTTAAATTGTTGTTATTAAATATATGTACGTTAATAAAAATTATGAAGCATTTGTCAATCAGAACGCACAATACCGAACACTACGTGGTCTACAAAGCGCAACAAATACGGTTGCCACCAAAGAAAAACATACAAATTTCAACAAAAAATTTGTTTTCAAAAAATAATGGCATTGGACTAATGTTAACATTATTTTTGCACAAATGCTGTATTTTTTCTTCTTAAAAATTATAATTTTTATTGAAGAAAAGTAATGATTACTCTAATTTTATTGAAAATATTTCTTTATGATGTGAAGAAATAATGATTACATAATTTTTAACGCAGATTATTTATATAGAACTTAAAATAGCAATAATTTGTAATTTTTTTTATGAATTATTAGTAATCTAAAAATAGTAATCATTACATTATTAAAAAAAAATTTATTTTTAATAAAAAAACATAATCACTACTTAAGTTTTATTAAAAAATAATTTAATCAAGTTAATGGGTACCAATTTTTTTTTTTAATATTTATTTTTAATGTAAAAAAAGTTATAATTATATAAATTTTTCTTTAAACACTGGTTTTTTTTTGTGTAAAAAGGTAATGATTATATAAATTTTATTCAAAACTATTTATTAGCAATTTAAAAAATTAATAATTTTATTTAAAAAAATTTGTTTGCAAAAAAGTAATGATTACATAGCTTTACGTAAAAAAATTTTTTTTTGTAATGATAAAATTTTATATATTTTTTTGGTGATCACAAAATTTTTAATAAATAAATAAACACCTTAAATACCATTTATAGTGCACACCACTGTAATTGCTCACAATTAGCCGAAGTAAATATACAAAGCGTAAAGCTCAAAAATTACATTATCCAAAAAGCAATAGTTGCAACAAAAAGCCACACAACTGCAATTAATTACATTACATTTGTAAAAACTTACATTGAGTACAAGCGCACGCTGAGCTTTGCTTTCTGACATTGTATTGTACATTATATACCTACATATCAACAATAATAAACATACACATGTATTTAGTGTTGCTTTAAGCAAAAACGTCATTAAATCAAATGTAATTAACGCACACTGACGCACAGAAGTTATGCACCAACAAGCAGCTGATGTAATGAGCTTTACATGCACACACACGCAGGTACACAGAAAGAAATATGTGCAAAAATCTACAAGTATTTATGCAATTTTCACAACAATGCAGTGGCACGAGGCCAAAGCGGCTATTCATTAAGCGCCGTACAAAACGCTATGTTCGTACAGTTATGCTTTAAACATGCGCATGTGTGGGCGTGTGCCTGCGCAGCCGTATGTAAATACTCATTAAGTTATGGCATTACTTGTCGACAAGCAAAAAGTATTAGCACGCAGTTTAATTTATTTAATCATTGGCAAATTAAGCGGCTTAACAGCGTTGTGAGCATTAGTGAAACGCCCTCATAAAAGCGTGCTAAATCCTACTAAAATTTAATAAAGTGATAAAAGTAGAGACGTGACTAAAAGGTATGAAATTGGAATAATCACAAATTTTATTGATAATTTGGTTTATAGTTGAGAAAGGAAAATATAATTTTCCTTTGAGGCATTTAATATATATTTTTTTTTATAAAACTGACGTGCTTTTCAATTTCAAAAAATCTACTTTCCTTTATGCATGCATATCGAACATACATACCTTTAAAAATATTGCCGCAAATTTGAAGTTGATCTCACTCGGACTGATCGACTTGAAATTCTTAGATATATATATATTATACATAATTTATTAGCAATAAGATTTTTAATATTAATTTCGATTTTTTAAACCTCTCTGAAGTGTAAATGTTTTGCGAAAACGAAGATTTTTTTTGGAAAGCCGCCATTTCGTCAAAAACATAAATTTTGGCTATTTTTTCGATTTTTATCTGTATGTATCTTTTGTTAGAATACATTTTTTTGATTTTTGGAATTGAGATAATATTCAGAGGTCCTCCTGAAAATTTGATACGGGATCAAGGGAGTCCAAAATTTTTCAACATGAATCACCTTCATTAAAGTACTTTAAATTCTGAAAATAGGATGGTAAGACCGGAACCCTACGTTGCGTTTTGGATACCAAAGAGGAGCTGCTCCGCAAGAAGAAGAGAGTGGCCAGAGAAAATAATGGGATACAACTGACAGGCATGCGCTAGGCTAAGTTGCTCATGGGAGGTTCCAACTTCACTAGGTTTAAAAGTGTAATCAAACTTCTGAGGGACGAATTTCAGTTACTTGTGACAGTTTATACTGAGCACTGTAAGCTCAAGAAGCACCTATTCAACATGAGTAAAGCTTCTTGCGTTAACTGTCAGTTCAGCGACATGGAGCCGGAAACTCTCGAGCACCTGATGTCAGACTACACAGTAGTCTGTAAGCGTAGGTTAAAGGCCCTTAGATCTATCGATAAGTATAGGGATCAAATCTCATCAATAGCACCTAGTAGGTTACTGTTTTTCATTGTGCCTTGTTGTGACTCCTTGTGTCGGGAGGAGGAGACAGTAGCCTTAGGTCCCGGCTTTTATTGCCTCATTTTATTTCTATCCATCTAACCCCTTAACAGAACATCACAATGATTTCCGAAATTTTCACCATAATTGTGTTCAATTGGCCATACAACAGGGCACTTAATTAATCGCTCAATTATTATTTAATTGACAACAAAATAAACTCATGCAGAAGTTCCAATACGAACTTGCAAAGGTGAAGCTGTTAGAATGACGAAAACGAAATGGCTTAAAAAGGGATGACATAAAGCAATATGTGCTAAATATCAAATAGAACAATCACTGTTAAATTTACAACAAATAAACAATTCAGAAAAATTTTGTTAGCAAGTAAGAGTATCACATACCAAACGGAAATAAGCTCATTTCACTAAACCACCTAGCAAGTAGTAATTATACGCTGAACAGATATATTAAGTTTGTTACGCAGTTTGTAACACCTAGAAGGACACAATGGAGACTCCATAAAGTACATATGTATATGTATAAATCAGTGCGATGAGCTGATTTGCTTTAGCCGTATCCGTCTGACGCTCTGCATAGACGCGACCGAGTTCCTCAATATAGCAAAGACAGTAAAAGTGAAGTAAAAGTTTTCAATATTTATGACTGGCATCATAAGATTTGGACTTAAGCTGAGAATAACAGATATTTAGTTTCCATAATGGCAACTTAAATATCAATAATATGTGCAACTTTTGTGAAAAGCACTTACCTGATAGCACGCAATCGAGTATACATAGGTAAACCCAACTTACAACTATTATAGAGCGAACACCTTTTTGAGAAGCACATAAAGCCAGTCGATGAATGACTTCTTTTGAAAACAAAAAATGTAAGGCAATCAAACCGCACTACTGAAACTTCAGAAATAGGTCAATGAAAGTTTATGAAAAAATCGAACTTCTGCTATTAGTATGCCCAATAACCTACATTGTATGATGAATGTGATGAATCCAGAAAAAGTTCACAATATAATTCAGCAATATGCACGCAACGCAACACAGATTACACAACACACAGACTTCATAGTGAAAAGCAAAAGCGAAAAGAATATGCATTGAATATTCATAAAGTAAATTAATCCCCATAGTAATATATTGCGGTCGCTTGTTGGCCAACACGAAACAGCGGAGATGCTGTTGCTGCCACCGCCACCGCCGCTGGTGGTAATACACTGACCGACTGGCGCGGCACGAACGCGAAGAAGTTGGCAGTGGCAGTGGGATTTCCGCTTCAACGGGTGCAACACTACCACACGCACACACACACACGACAGCCACAATGCCACAAGTACAATGCATAATAAAGAACAACAATGTAAGCGTATGCGTAAATAACGGGCCAGCGGTTGGCAGGTGGAGTGGAGCAAAAATCTGAAGAATGAATGAAAGAAAACGAACACAAGAAATTGGGTCAGAAAGCGCACTCTGGCGGTGGGGGCGAGATACACGCACACATATATACATTCTTTTATATACTTTACTCGCTAAAATATGGGTACCCATACCCATATACTTCACTTAACGCGTTATACGCGCATTTTTCACAATACTGATTACTTAATAAAGTTATAAAGTTCATTATGGATAGTAGCTCGAAAAATTATGAAAGCAATGGAAAACAAATGTAAAAAAGTGAAAGAAAAATATTTTAAAAAAGTTGAAAGCGCATACAAAATTCAACAGCGCAAATGAGAAGTTATTATGAGCAACTGCAAATGAGTGAAAATTTCAGATTAATGCAAAGGTGAGTAATGCAAAGCAGATATGAAGTCTACACTTGCAACACCAGGATTGTGTGCGAGTATCTGCAGATATTGACCTTAATTGAATACAGCATACAATATGCTTTACGACTAACTATTACCGTTATTTCTGTGCCAAAAATATTACTCACGAACGGCAGCAAAGCAGCATAATGAGCAAATGAGTATTTGTATTCGAAGTAAAAAGATGCTCGTAAAAAAATATAAAAAGCACATTGACAGTAAAAAGTTGGAAAAGGTAAAATATTCGCTAAGTGAAAAGCGAACGAGGTCAAGGTGCTTTGGGTTATCGCTTCGTAGCAGTGAAAAGAATGCGAATTTAATTGGCAGTTTGGCAGCTCTTCTCATTCATTGTTCGTGCATTTTTAACCGCACTTTTGTATTTCCCCCCCTCCACGTTGCTTGCAGAAGTTGATAAATTATGTGAATTTGTGGGCGGCTTTTGTAATGATTTTCTAAAAATATGCTTGTGTATAGGGGAATGTGAGTGTAGGGATGTGAGTAGCTAATCAACGCATTAAGATATTGTATGTAGAAGGGGAAAAGCGAAAAAATGAGAAATTAATTAACTTCAACCCCAAAAGGATGGGAAGATTAAATACAAAATGTGGAAGGATATATGTTTGAAAAAAATTGCTTGGAATGAAATCGGCATCAATCAAAGTGAAAAGCGAA
This sequence comes from Bactrocera oleae, assembly GCF_042242935.1. Lineage (NCBI taxonomy): Eukaryota > Metazoa > Arthropoda > Insecta > Diptera > Tephritidae > Bactrocera > Bactrocera oleae. Next base: position 60,973,896 of record NC_091539.1, read on the forward strand.
TCAGACTTAAAAAGTACGATAAGTAATTGGCCTTACCACCAGATGCCGCGACTATCGTAGCAAGAATAATTTACTATTGTATAGCAAATTCTTGTAAACGGCCGAAGCGGAGTCGTAATTTGGTTTTGACGGCGTGTGGCAGTGGCCGGATCAGCGGATTTAAGAAACATATAAAAAGTACAATATCGATCGGTGATTCGATCCTTGCCGTTGCCAGAAACCAGCGCTGAAAATAGCTACGACGGAGGATAACGTAAAGAAGACCACGATCGCGTATCGGCAGACCGCCGTTTGAAAGTGTGCGAGGTAGCTGAGAGAGAGCAGGTATCGCAAAATATCGGTTGTGTTATATCCTGCATGAAACATTGCACATGAGGAAACTGACGGGAGACCCACGTTTGCTCATTCCAGATAACAAGCACAACAGGCGGGCTACTTTACAGCCGTGTTTGACGATGCGTAAGCGCAATCCGAAGGTGTTGCTGCGTCATTTCGTGACGAAGCATCCACTACTACAGATGAGAGACCAAGAATCAGTCGAAACTGTTCATTTGACGCGACCAACCTGTTCTGAAGAAGGCATAGAAGACCGATAAGACAGAGCCGGAAAAAAACTGCTTTCAGAATTCTCAATGTGAGATGTATCAACTACTTGACTATGGGAAAATGGTTATAAGGCTCTGTTATACTGAGCGTTTGCTCAACGCAATGGGTTGCAGAAAAAATGGTCAGGTATCGAATTAAACTCTAAGTCGTAGTGCGAGCTACTCAAGGTCAACTCTAGCTAGGAGACGGAAAACTTACAGGGAAGCCCGAGTAGTCTTTAATACCTGTCTGGTAGTAGTATCTCTAGTGCTTCCTTTGCAACTCTCTAGCAGTCATTAGTTTTTGACTCCTTATATAGAGCGAAAGAGTTTATCTACACTTTCTCAGGATATAAAGGATATCGGTTGCTGAACATTCAAATGATTTATCGGTTGATTGTGCATTTGAGTGTTCGTCAATAAATACTAAGATTGAACTGCTATTTTCTTCTCAACTCTGGTCTACAGTAAAAACACACCTAAAATATCATGGTCAAATGTAGTCTGATAGCAAACCTGGTCGTAGACGATTAGTACGTCCGAACCCAATATATTCGATGACCCAAGGAATTAGCTGTTTGCCCTCCATTTTCATAAAAATACAAACTACAAAATTCAGTTTTCAACTTTACCACAATTTTACAAGGAGTATTTCTCGCTTGTAATATATTATAAGCTTTTAATGAATTAGCACAAGTGCAACTTAAAATTTCCCTTCCAGCCTTCATTTCTTATTCACAGCGCCGCTCACACAAATTTATGCTCGTTGAATTAACGCAACAATTTCGCAGCTGATTGATGGATCTACTCACAGGTTAAATATTATATGCGTTCACAACCGCATTTTGATGAGCCACTAATGTTGCAACTTAGTGTAAAATACGCTTAATGCAACTTTTAACGATGCAACATGAAAAATCGTTACCGCAACTGCAACAACAAACACAATACTTGCATAAATAGTCACTCCAACAAGCAGAAACCGCCAATATGCATGCATACATGCGCACATATCCACCTGCATAACTATAAAAAATCACCAGCATATACAGAGACACACACATAAGTATGCACGCAAGTGCCTCGCTGCATTGTGCAACGGTGCGTGTATCCAGCGTACTTATTCCGCTTTGTGCTACATTTTACGCAACATTTACGCCGTTAGCCAAAAGATTACTTTGTCACAACTTTTGCGTTGCTCTGCGCTGCGCTGTGGCACACACAAGTGGTGCCAGAAAAAGATGCAAAAACAAAAACAATAAAAAAAATTTTAAATACGACAAAAGCGAAAATAGAATATCTAGAGCAAAACCGCTTGAAAATAGCAGGAAAGCTACTAGTATAAATATATATGAATGTGTGCGTTTTCTTCAAGGTATTAGCACGAAAATTTTTCAGACGCCTCATTTGGTAGTGAGAATATGTATGTTTGCAGTAGAAATGCGAATGAAGAATATATTTCTACCACAAATTTCACTGCTTTTTAGCTTTAAGGCTTTCTTAAATATTTTTTTCGGATTTTCAAACTCTCATCTAATTGCTCTTCGAACGCTTCGACTTCTATATTTGACCGAAACTGCCAAAGGTATCATAAAAACTTTTCATAGCTTTCCACAGTCTGTAAAACAACTGAGCTGCACCAACGTATCTGACTTTTCGGCAGTCAGCACTTATTCAGCTCAAAAGAAAGATTGCTGAATAATGTGCTGAATGCTCAGCCTAAAGGATGCTAGCTGAATAAAGTGCTGAACGCCGAAGCGCTTGCAAACTTGTTATAATGTCGAAAATGTTTATTTTGGACGCAAATTGTCAAAACTGTTTGGAGACCGTCTAGCATTCGCTTGATTAATATCAAAGTACCCTGGCTGGCATAGCTTGGTGAAGAAGTTGAAGTTGTCCTATACTGAGGTTAAAACATCGTGAATGTCATAGCTTTGGTGAGATGAATGAATTGACTGGGGGCTATATTAATCGCCTCGACAGATTTGGAATAGCCTTTATGCCTAAGCGCTTTTGGCACACCAAAAGGTGGATGTTTTAACTGTACAAGTGAACGCTTCGCGCACTTCGCAGACATATTAACCACAATATTTATGAAACATAATTCATCCACATCAATATTAACTTCCGTATATAAAATCTATTTCCCAACACAAGACCAAACCGGTCTCAATCGGTTTACGGATTTGTAACAAGCTATTAAGCATGCATACTCACAAATGCCTTAAATAAAAACCGCTTAACCTATCAATTCAGCGACGTGTTCGCGCTTCAATAAAAAGCGAAAACACATCAAACCTAAATTGATGCGAAAAGGTGTGGACCATAACCAAGATGATAACGTCCATAAAGTCAAAAAAAAAAATGCATACATATATTCACACATTAATAGTTAAATTGAAGAAGATAATGTTTCAATAGACGTGACCTTCACTTCATAAAAAGCACTCAAGCTCACATTTCTACAACTTTAAAGGTTTATGTGTCGTTAGGTACAAAAACAAAAACTCAAACGATTGCTAAGACCTGTTGGCTCTTTCAAAATTTTACAAGGTAACTGTTGCTTCCCAACAATTTCGCATCAATGTCATTTTATGAGCAACGCTTGGCATTTTATTTGACGTGAGTCTTGATCAATAAATTATTTGCGTAAAGCGGTGTTGTTAAAAGACTATAAAATTGAGAAACTCTGCTGAAGCAGAAATTCAATAAAAAAATGTGTTTATAAAAACCGAATGGTGTACGTAAGTGGTAAGAATAAAAAACTATAAAGTGAGAGAATAGATTTGCAATTTTCTCTCTGGCGACTGAATAAAGTCATAAAACTTTTTTATTGCTCCCATTTTGTAGACAAAGATTATTTTGGTAGTGGCATTTTACTTCTTTCACTCTTGTTTACAAAGCTTAGTTTTAACACCTGTAAACCAAGGAAAACCGATCGTTAATAATTTAACCTTATGAAGAGGAAAGTTGTCACATATGCTTTTCGGTAACACAGGAACCGAATGTTTTTTTTTTTTTATTTCCAGCCGCTAGCAAACAAATCCGGAAACTTTTATTTTAAAACTATTGAATGGGGTATGCCAAGGACTATTCAACTAACTCAAGCAATCGAAAAGTACCAGCAATGACTCTCCGACTATGATCATCGATCATTAACAATGGTATATCAATGACCCTTAAAAAGTAATGTCGTGAAGGAGTTACGCCAGTCATAACGCTAAGGCATATATAAAGGAAATTAAGCATACTTTCAGAGTACCAGTTCAGAAATTTGACTTAAATTAACTGAAATTTTAAATAATGGTCATATATGGTATATAATACTATTGAAGACATACGACTTAGGAATTGGCTTTTTCTCACTTTGAGACTCATAGATGTATGAAAAAACTTTATGAAACGATTATTAGAAAATAGAATAGAATATACGTATACGCAGGTAAAGAAGCATATGAAAGTTTACGAATAGGTCATCATAAGGGACGGGAAATGTCATTACCATCAATAGCGAGCCTTATAACACAATATTGAAAAAAGAGACTCATTCCGTGCAAAGTTAAGCGAATCGTTCAGTTCGAAAAATGACCCAGTCAAATGGCCGCCAAGATCAACCCTTAAGCCTCTAGATTATTTTCTATGGTGGCATGTTTAATCAAAGGTTTACGCCAATCAACCAGCAACGCTTGATGAGCTCGAAGACAACCTTCAGTGCACTGTAGCCGAAATTCCAGCCAAAATGCTGCACCGAGTCATCGAAAATTGGCGTAAATACGTGGAGATATGCAAATGGAGTCGTGGTGGCCATTTGGCGGACGTTTGGTTTTAATCATAAATGGCATAAAATTATCTGCACAACAAGAGAAACAGAACCCATTTTGACCATATTTGAGAACTTTATTTCATTGTAACATCTTGTTAGGCTAGATAAACCCTATATACACGCGGCTGATGTTTATATGCAGGACTTGGTATGGTGTGTATGTTAAGTTATGTTATGTTGTTATGTTATGTTATGGTTTGGTACGTTATGTAATGTTATTTTTTGTTATGATATATCATGCTATGTTATGTTATGTTATATTAAGTTATGCTAATTTATATTATTTTATGTTCTTTTAATTTATTTTATTTTTTTATAGTTTACGTACCCTATGCCAGTAGACGTGTAAACACTACAGCCTACATCGTACAGTTGTCGGCAATTTACGGCATATTTGCACGCAAATGCTGATAATTTCAATGCAATGAATCGTCTTTGCCTATCTTTTTGCTATTTCTCGCTTCACGTTTGTTTTTGGTGCAACCAACTGCAGTTAACATCTTCCGCATGTATGGTATTTAATTGCACATACAAGCATATATGCATATATTAGTAGGTATTAAAAAATAAAATATGCAGAAATGTTATATTTTGTCTGACAGTTAGTTATTTATTGTTGCTTCTACAAATCATTTATCATTATTGAGCAATCAAAGCAGGAAATATTTATATAATTGATAAGCAGAAAGTATTTTCTTTTATTTTTATATTTTTAATAATTTATGAAGAGTATATACACACTCGCTATAATTAATTTTAGCATATTCAATGAAGCTCAGGCTGGCTTGCATATGAAATAAGGGGATTTTTTGAGCGCTGGGTATTTTGTAAATACGCTATTTAACAGTTTTTGTTGCATTTTTTAGCAAATAAAATATAAAAATTAAAAAAAATTGCCTATAAATCACATGGATTGTTTTATTGATTTTCCTGGAAGTTTTTGCTTGAAAATTTTTTTATTCAGAAAAATATTTTTCAAAATTTATTAAGTCGGCAAAATTAAAATATGTATATTTACTACTTGTGCTAGCTGACCCGGCAAACGTTGTTTTGTCATATGCTTTTGCATATGTAGAACACAGCGACTATACAAATATGGATGTATGCAAGTTGCCACATGTATAAATATATATATATATATATATATATAGGTATGTTATTTTTAAGAAATACTTTTTTTAAGATTTTTTTTTTCAGGAATTTGTTTTTTAAATAAATATAGAGTGGAAAAAGGAAGTCGGCTTCGTTAACTGATTGATTACAATTATTATATTCGATTGCCATCTTGTGGATCTGATCAGAGATTATTTCAGTAATCTTTATTAATTTCTTTCAAAACTCTCCTTTTCTCAAGCGATTAAATACATATTCGAAAATTTACCACACACTTTGAACGCACATCCGGCTTTAAACCCGCTTTTGTATCTAAAAATTAAACACACAATTTCCAGAATTGCCTGTCGCTGCGGCAGCCAAGCAGTTAGTTTGCCTGGTTACCTGATAGTTCGGCAAAACTTTTTCACACAACAGCGAAGTAGTCAAGAATTTCCATAGTTTGCGTCTTTTAGTTCGTGTTGCAAGGAAAAATGCCGCAGGGCGCCTTTTACTTACTAATTTCACTTGCTTTTTTTTGTTATTTGTTCCGGATTTCACATTTCTCATAGACCTAGTTTTTACAAGTTCTTGCTACTGAAACTGGCAGTTGTGCTGTCAAGTGTAAAATTTTAATGTACGCATACAGTGCCGTGCAAAAACTTGTGTTCAAGTTTTGCGCCAACAGCATATTACCACTGCCACAGTGCCACACTCCCCACTCCGCGCTCCATGCTTCTCAATACCAAAAGCGTGTATACGGCTGTGTGTGTGTGTTCTGGTGTGTATGTGTGTTTGTTCACAAGAATGCTATTTTACTTCCGCTTCTTTACATTTTGTAGCGCTTGTCAGTCGCTTGAGCAGCCGCACGGCATAAATAGTCAGGCAATGCAAATTTATATACACACTCACACACACCCATAACTATATGGAGCGTAGTTTGCCTGTATCAATATGTACTTAGGTGAATTTTGTTTTTGCAATCGCACTTAAAGAAATAGCAAGTGGCGCGCAAAGCCAGCGAAAAAGTGCCACCAGTGTCGGTAAGTAAACAGCGCAAGTAACTAAATAGCTACTAATTGAGTTACTATTTGCGAGCACTTGACTGTCGAGTTTTATATTTTATGTTTTATGTTTTGCTACTCCCCATAGGCAAAGTATATGCGAACGTGTGTGTGTTTGTGTGTTTAGCGGGTGAGGAAATTTGCATGAAAGGAAAACTTGATGCGAATTTTGCACTTTCGAAAAATAAATAAATTGGAGGAAAGTTTAAACTAGTCTTACGATGGTAGTATCACGCTCTACAAATTATTTCGAGAAGGACCATTTCATTTTATACATACATAAAGACATTGGCACAGAGGTTGTAACGCCCAGAAGGAAACGTCGGAGACCTTATATAATGATCAGCGTGATGTGCTGCGTCGACTTAGCCATACGTGTCTGTCAATCCGTTTGTTCATCCGTCTGTGTGTCTATATTTAAGCAAACTAGTCTCTCCGATTTTAAGATATTAACCTGAAATTTTATCTGAACCGCCTATATGGGGCCACCATAGAAAATAATATAATATATATCTTTTTATACCCTTTTATGCAACAAAATGCACCTCTGAAGGTTGTATAGCTTCTGTGTAGCTGTAGCTAACGTTTTTTTTTTATTTCAAATATATTTAATTAAATCTTTGAAAATAGATACATAGACATTTTCATTCAAAAATAAATTTGACCTTTTATTTTTGCATACATTTTGTTAGGGACAGATATTTATTGCTAGAGATCTCAACAGAAAGTAAATATGAGTAGTTTTGAAATACCGTGAGCTTATTTTGAAATTTGAGGTTGTGCAGCTTTATGAGGTTCACAGCCCTCCAAAAAGATCTAACTTTGACAATTTATTTTTCGAGTATTAAAACAAGCACCGTATTTCTCTCGCAAGCTTTACCAAACAATAATTTCAGTATACAAAAAAAAATTTTAAATTAATGTTTTTTAGACATTAATATCCCCCATGCAGGGTTAATCTTCGAAATCAACCGTTCCAAGAGAGCGTCTGCAATCGAGGGTGATTTAAGGAACTCGAACCATCTCAAATAAAAAAAAAACATGTGATTTTAAGCTACATGCGATCTGCTAGTAAAGTTCGTACATTTTTAGCCTTCGATAGATTGTTCACAAAATGGCGAACTTTTTCAAAAGCTTAAAATTTTGAACGGAAAAATTAGCAGCAAATTATTTATGAAAAGAGTTGCAATAATAAGCCAGATATCATAAGAGGTATATTACTTAATATAACCATGAAGCTACAGTAAAAATTTCAGGTGAAAACTCGAAATAATTTTCAAGTTCAATCGCAGCCCGATTTCAGGGATGGAGTTTTGAGAAACAGTTTTTCGTGATTAAGCTGACGAACTCCAAGGATTTGAAATTCAAGCGGACTGGTCAGGAGAAAATCAGTTTTACTTTATTCTAACAACTTAATAATGTACTATAAAAACTGAAGTGTCACTAAAGCCCAAAACATTTTTTCGATTTTTGAAAATCCTGAAGTGGCCTAATACTTTAATTTAGCATTTTTTGACATTAAGAGCTGTTTCGAAAAGATTACCACAAAAAAAAATTAAAAATATAATTTTGAAAATATATTACGTATGTAAAAATATATGTCAGACATTTTCCAAAACTTCTTAAAATATCAGTTAATCTGAATTAATAGCACAAATATCACCAAAACCTGTCTTCATAAGCTAATTATACAAGAAAACCATTTTATTTGAAAGAAACATTTTTATACCACAAAAAAAAAAAAAAAATAACTAGGCCACATTGTCACAAAAATTGTCACGTCAATCACAAATTTTGACGCTATGCAATGCAGCTATGCTGCAGTCAAAAAAATTTAGAAAGTAATCCAACACGATGCGCCGCTGAACATTTCGTTACATATGCTTTACAAACTAAAAATTTTCGGCAACATGTGTGACCCAAAAAAACACACAAGCGTACGAGGCTTTTCACGCTGCCACAGAAAGTGACATGTAACTGTTTCTGACGAATAGTGACAAATTGCAAGCGTACAAAATAAACGCAAAAATTAAAAAGACGAAGCTGAGCGGTAAACTGTTCTCGCATTTGCGGCAAAAATTAGAATAAAGTGAAATGAAGAGTTGACGGATTACGAAGGGTATTACAGAAACTTAATGTTATATATTTGTCATTCCATGTTAAGCGTCAGAAGTGTTGAATTTAGTAAAGAAAACCTTTCGATTAACTTTAAAGTTACGATATTTTAAATTTCATTAACTTATTTTTTCATTTTAAACCATCTCAATTGCTATTCACGTATAAAAAATTTAACATTTCAAACAATTTCGTACCTCAATTTCAAGCTTTGAGTTTATTATAGATAAACTTTTGTATGTAAATGTAATAACTGCATGTATATGTGTGTGAGCACTTACCTGTAAAGAGAGAGAAAAACAAATTCTTTATAAATCTTTGAAATTCCTTAATTTTGCTAGGCAATTAAACTTCTTTTATTTACCTTAAGCTGAACAAAATTATTAAAATGAGGTTAGAATTCCGTTTTCTGTGGCTTTACAACAAATGCAACATAAAGAAAATAAATTTTTGTGGTTAAAGCAAAAATATGTGTAAATACTTTCATGTTAGGTAGTAGTAAAATATTGTAAAATTTTAAGTGGTTACTTTGTAACTAGTTCACAACTAGTACAAAAGTAATTCGTGCGGAGTTAGACATACTTTTCTTGACAAAATATCAGTAAGTAACTCGTACTCAAAGGAAAAAATACTTGTCTTTTGCAAAGCACAAAAAATTTCCACTGGGTGCCCAAATCTGTGAAATTTTCGAAAACATGATGTATGTACTACTGTAATAAATTTATAACCAAAACAACGATTGCCACAAAATATTTGAGGCAAATTCGGATTTGGGTAAAGTCACAAACTTTAAGCCAATTAAAAGTTAAAAGTTAAGAATTGAAAGGCTGTCGAATTGCAGCGCTGTGCTTTGAATTTGAATATATATGAATGTAAGCTAAAATATTTAAGCTGGTATAAACATACTACAATTTAACTTAAAGTACATGTAATTATTAAAGATTTATGTGTGTACAAAGCTGAAGCTTTAAAGCCAAACAATACACTAAACATATTTTGAGAGAATTTAAAGACTTCAAAAGGAATTCGAAAATATATTTTTTACGCTTGCAATACACATGCGTTTACTAGTAAATACTAGTATTTGCACTTAACTTTGAGCTACTTTATCATTTTCGGCAATTTGTTTTAATACTGAAATAAAAAAATATGTACCACATGGCGTATACGCAACTTTCGTTAGCAACATTAACAGCTACTTTGCATGCTTGCTAATGTAACTATACAAAAATCAGCTTATAAATAAAATATCTGGTATAAAATAGCAGTAATTATGAATACAAATTAAATTCCTCCTGGCATCACAACAAATACAAAGCAATACCAGAAATGTTGCCAGAGCAACTATGCCGTTAAGAGATTAATTAGATTTTCAACTTCTGTAATGTCTCCTTGGCAAAACAACTCAGTATTTGTCGGTAAATTTTTCCATTCAAAGGCACTAATTAGTAAGGCATTTGTAAGCGCATTTCAAACAATTGAAAAATATTAGCTTAAAAATAAGAGTTTCAGTTAAGCGATTTTATATTTCTGGCAAAATATTTGAGTAGCAATCTTAACAATATCTAGTACCTTTTATTGGATTACTGTGTAAAGGACTTAGTTGCTAATTGTTTACTGAGAAAGATTATTAATATAAATGTAATTCTAAAGAAATTTTTTCTGTAAAAAATATATTATTGCTTTAGCAAAACACTCTTAGTAAATCCAAATTCATGCGAAATATATTTCATTAATTTAATAGTTTAATTTAAAGAAAAAAGCTAAATTTTCCATAATTACTACCTACATTGGATTTAAACTAAGCCTTAATTTTATATTAACTGCATATTTAAAAATTTGGAGATTAAAAATTTTTACTTTACATTTTAAAGCTTTATTAATAATATTAATATTATATTGTATACGAGTACTCGAATAATTTTTGATTATCTCCAAATACTTTTTCATTTTATTTAATTTATTTATTATTATATCGTTTATACAAAATCAAACTTTTAAGCCACGGCCTTCGAAAAAAATCACTATACTCGTAGTTATATGCCTGTTGTACTGTACTTACAAGTATATCGTATACGACTGATATATCTTTATTTTAAGCTAAAAAAATTAAGAACGTGTTTTCTCTTTACCGTTGATTAAAAAATTAGGCCACAATTTTCAAGAATTACATTATATAAAATAGTCTACAGCAATAATTTTATTGACATACAAAAGGTGTGTGAGTTCGTTAAATTTTAATCACTGTCTGAAGGTATGCTAGCCTTAATAATTAGTTGGCCTTTGCATACTTTTAGGCAAACAGTGAATATATTCGAGTATTATAATTAACACCGCTTTTGAACAGTTTCGAAATATGATATACTAAATTGCATTGTCTTTAGTAAAAAAAAATAATAAATTCAAATAACAATAAGAAATCAATCCAGCGAGAAAGGTATAGGTTAGTCAGCAGTCAAGTCATTTGTCGAAGGTGCATGTTGCATGAAGACAAATTATAATTGAGGATTTTCGTAAACAAGTTCTACTATAGACAATATTAGTTCTATTGCATTGATTTTCTTTCTCTCATTTTAAATGCCTACAAATTTAAGGCGATTATAATTTCCACATATGTAACTGAAAGTTTAAATACTTATTAATCAGAAAATTATAAGTGACTTTTTCGTATTTTTGGAAGTTCCATAAGAGCAAGAAATATAGCTTATCTCATTATGCATACGAAATACCTGAGAAGTAATTTTATATCTCTTGACCTTGCCACAGTTTTAAAGGTTAAATTCACTTATTAATTCCAAAAGCTCGATTTGTTTGCATATATAACAAATGGACATATATAATGGACAAAGAAAATAGTATCGTTATATGAGTATAACAATACTTTAACTCCACAAAATCGACTCCCAAAACGTAAAACGTCTTTTTCTTGAAACACCGTTTTCGGTTGAGGAAATTTTTTCCGAAACGGTTGGGTCGTTAGGCTTGAAGGTTTTACGTTTTAGTAATATTTTTCAGGTAATGAACGCATAAATAAGATTTTTGATAACCATTTAGATATTTTAAGCCACTGTGAAGTGTAAATTTTTTTACTAGAAACAATTTTTTTGGGAAGCCGCCATTTCGTACAAACTTTTTATTGTCAAAAGTTAAAGGTTTAAAAAAATATTTTTTGATCCATAATAAACATTTTTTTTGTTAATTGGATTTAACATAGCAGAAAAATCTTACATATCGGTAGACAGCTTTTTTCGAAAACTCCCCTAAAGTTCGACTATAGTAAAATAGAAATCCAAAACTAAAAAAGTAAATAGATAAATACTATAAATATATTTATTAAATGAATTGACTTTAAAAAAAAAAATGACAAAATCACAGTTTACTGTGAACTCTTAAATATTAGAGCTTTATCACACTTCTTCCATGCCAACCAATTTTGTTTGTCATACTCGGGCACATTGCTTGAGCAGCACCTAAACAAATGCCGTCATTGGCAGGCCTTCCATGAATAATAGCAAGCGGCATCGGTTTTCTGCGCACTGAAGCCCGTTTTTCTAATTTGCCGGCGAATATTATTTATATACAACGTTTTTCTTTTTCCTTTTATTATTTTACATGCATTAGATGGTTAGACTTTGCTTATACAAAGTATTTATTGTTGTTCTTTAGCTAGTTTGCATGCATGTGCTTTGTGCAGTTGTCTATTACCTTTCCGTTAGCCAAGTTTTTATATTGTGTTCTCCAGACTTATTTATATTTAGCACTCAGCTGTTGTTATTGTTATTGTGCCACTGTTGCATTTCGCTCGGCTGTTAGCTAATATTTTGCCTTTGTTGCCATTTACCGGGCGCATTGCTTGCGCTATGCTAATGTTTTGTTTCACATTTTTTTTTACAGAGCTTTCAAATATTGCTGCTGTTGTTGTCGTTGTTGTTATGAAAGCCAGTTCCTTCATTTACGCTAACAATATGCCATTGTTATTTCCCGGCAGCAAACGCCACAGCACACTCTTCCACGGCACACACTCATTCTCCTCCCTCGTAGTGTCATCTTGTTTCGCAATTGTTTGTGCATTGTTTGCTTTTGTTTTAGCGATTTTCTGCACTTTTAATAACTGCAACTGTGGAATTGTTGCGCTGCCATTGTGCTGAGCGTCTAAATTTTTGCTTTGACTGCAGTTTTTCTAGCACTTATGGGTATTTATGTGCTGCATTGCGTGCATGTATATGTTTCTACACACACACATGCATACATACATATGTACACGTATACTCTTGATATATACATATGTATATACCCGTACAATAGTTTGTAGTGAAATTTGCTAATCAACAGCGCGCGCGAACAGTCAGCATCAGCGCAGCTTCAGGCGGTCTCCCCAACGCCAGGCGCTCTAACATAAACACCGTTGGCGACAGCGACACCCTCTTCAGCATGGCGTTGCCAACACCAACCGCCGCATAATGTGGCGCCAGCCACGCCCGCAACTGTTAGTGACACCAACGCTGACTTTTGTGGCTGCGACGCGTGTTGCTGCTGTGTTGGCAGGTGGCCGCGAGGCAGCTGTGTGCCGTTACTCGTCGCTCATACGCTTTACACTCTGGCTCGCGGTAAGCCTTTCCGTTTCCTGCATTTGCCTGCGTCCTTTAGTTTTCTTTTTGTTTGGCATTTCTTCACTATTGTTGGAAACGTGTTGGCTGGCGCTGTAGTTCTCTACATAAACGCAACACGTATGTCTGAGTGCAGTTCATTGGCCGCGGGTCATTTCTAACGGTCACTGTTCCCATTTATTATTTAAATAATTTGCGCAGTAATGTTAAAACAGCAAGCTAACAGTTGTAGTTGAGCGCAAAAATCATCAAGTTTTTAAAGCATTATTTCAGCTTTATTGAAATTAAAGAATTTGGGTGGTTTATATCCTTACATTAGGCTCTCATAACATTTGTGAGAGGTGAGTATGTGGGTGAAAAGGGGTAAATAAGAAAAACCAAAGAGAATGTATATGGCACTTGTATTAACTACAGGGAATATACAAAGCACTAATCTCAAGTGTCAACAATTTCAAATATTGTTATTCGAAGCAGTGCGCTTTAATACCTTCTAAGGAACCTGAGAGTTTTGAAGACTTTTTTTATTAATATAGAAATTAAAATTCAATCAGCTGGACTTGTAGGGCGGATGTGCAATAGTTTTTATTTGAAGAAATAGCAGAGCATTTTCACAATGCTTCAAATCCCAAACATCAGTTGGCTCAGGGCTTTTTAAGTTATTCATCAAGATTACCGAACCATCTCAAGAAAGACCAGTTTTATCTAAGGCAAAGTTTTAACTAATATCACATTTTTCTCAATATAAGATTATAGAGCCGAATTACGACACATATCTACGTAGAAAGCTCTGGGTCATACATATTAAATATTGAGCTTGGAATTTTAATAATATTTTCATTCATTATCATATTTTACAGAGAAATTTTTAAAAAGATTCTATATAAATTTAAATGGAGTATTGGTGGTTGAAAACAACAACTAAGCCAAGAAACAGTCACCAAAATCAATTACAAATAGTAATCAGAGCAAGAACAAATGATTGGTATTCAAAATAATTTCAAATTAAACGAGAGCATTTGGTTCTGGGATGAATATAATGGACGAAAAGGAGGAAAAAAACCAAATTGAAGAAAAAGTAAATATTGTTTCTGAATTTGACTTCCAACTTCTTTAGCTTTCACCGTATTCTCTGCCACGATTGACTTAATTCTACACCTAAAGCTTGCTAAAAAAATAAATTATCTGCATTAAGGAATAATTTTAAAGAAGGCTACCGAATTAATAATAATTGACCATGTTTTCATTACTTAGACCCAACTGTCGACCCGAAAAGTAAAAAAAGATCGTTATAAATGCAAGGACACACTCCCTGGTAAATTTGTTAAATCAGCTTTTCTTCAAAATCGTATGCAAATTTAAGCCTGCCTGATATTATCAAAAAACAAAGCTTTATACAAAAGCTCACTAATTTATCAATCCCTTCTCGCATCCACAAAGCTGCTTTGCTGATAAAACGCAGCCCAAGCCGCTTCTTGCAAATGAAAAAAAAAAACCAATAAAGCATCAGCGGAAATGAAAGTAGATTTTAATTACAAAGCAATTAATTATAATTGTATTTATTTATGCTTATAACAATAAAGTGACACAATGTAAAAAAGCGCCTCGATAAAATATGCAGCCGCACGAAAGCACAAAATAACACAAATCCATACATACATAATTGAATATACACATACATACATATATTATATAAGTACAAATGTTATGTTTGCAACAACAATTTAATTTTTTCTGTGTTTGTGTGTGTTAATGTGCAAGAACCTGCTGCCGCACATAAATTTTGCAATTTTCATTTAATTTTAATTTTAATTTTACATCATCAATGCTCATTGTTGTTTTTGTTAAAATTTATGCTGCATATTCTAGGGCTCACATCACAAACACACATACATAATGCATAGTAGCATTTGCTTTTGTCATAACTTTTTTCTTGTACTTTTTTATATTAAAGAATTATTATTTATTTTGCTCGCATTGGTGTGCGTGTGTTTATTGTTTTTTTATAACGCTACTTATGCTGTTATTTTGTGCGTGTCAACGCTTTCGAGTGTCATGCATTATAAATAAATATTTGCATTTATTATTTACGCATAAAAATTGTGGCACATGTTGCATAAGTGACAATAAAGGGCACACAGTAGATGCCGTGATGGCAGTAATGGCAAATTAAACAGAAAATATGTAGACCGAATGATTAAAAGTTGGATTGGATTTTTTTTAAATACTTATTAAGTATTTAAAGCGATCGAGTGGCTGAGTGAATTGTATATACATAATTTTTGTTTAACATTTTGTAAACTATTAAAATAAAAAACCAATTTTTTTTTTTTAATTTACATAAATTTTGAAGTTAAAGATATTTAAAAGCTGTCAATACAAAAGTAATTTTTGTTACCTACAACTTTGTCATATAACTTTTTCCACAGGACTCATAGTTTTGTCGAAAATCTAGATAAACCATTTCTAACCCTTAAATATTCTCTTTCCGACTCCAGATCGTCCGCAAACTATTTTTCCGTTAATTTTATGTCATTTTATCCACGTTTTTCATGGGTTTCAACCTACTATGATATTTTTTTCGCTTTCAAAAATTATCTACCCATGTCTAGTTTGCAAGTTCAGCTTGAAAGAATTCTAAGGCTGAGAACTTTGTTAACTTTGTTGTTCGTTCCACAAAAATATTTTATAGACTTTTATTCTCAAGCAAAAATCATTCCGAATTTCAGTTTAAGTCCTCGCTGTTTCTTTATTGTCGCAATCTAACTGTAGAACTTAAAAACAGACTTAGCAAACAAAAAAAAAGACGAAAACATCCGCTAGGTGGAGCTCTGGTTTGGACTTTGTATACAAATTATATTTTTTAGCACTTCAACTTTAGTGCAGACATTAGCAGCTAATTTTCATTTACTTTTCACTTATCTAAGAAAATATTTTTTAGATATCATACTGTACATGATATGTTAGTTAGATACAAATTTCTATTCACTGCCTGACAGTTGATCATAGGCTATTCAAAGACTCACTAGATGGCGCTGATAGCCAAGCTACGTTAGGATGCCGATTTAAAAGCCATGATTTGTTGGTAAATATTATATATTGCAAATATATTTTTGGCAAATTTTCTGATATAAAAAATTTGCACGGCCATCAGGCTGAGACTTGATGAAAAATTTCCACATGTTTAGATTTCTTTAAAAAAGATTTGTATTAATGGTTTAGATTCCCATTATATTCAATTAAACTGTTCAATCCGCTCGGTTAGACCAAAGGTAGAAGAAAATTTTGCACAAAGACATGCCAAGAATAACTAGATGAATTAGTTTTGGACCCATTTACATTACATACTATTACATATTATATAGTTTGGAATTTTAAGTAGAAAAAAAGAAATGAACCGAAAGTTCATGCTAAAGTAGCTGGCATCAATGCTTCCCCATCAAAATCCTCAATCGCAACATTTTTTGAGAAGTGTTTAAACTCACAACAGTGTTTCCACAATTCTTGGATCATAATATATAGCGGAAGTAAAACACAAATTTTTCTAATTTTGCTATACAATGGTCTAAAATAAGCAATTAATAAAGCTTTTAAGCTATTTTAAGCTTTGGCTTTAAATTCTTTGTTCTGTTGCTTGGACTAAGAGGCAATGAACTTGTTAGTTTTTTACAAAATTTATAATTTTCAGCATTATGGTTATATGTCGTTATTTATTTTTGTATGGCTAACTTGATTTGCCTACCAGCTTTATTAATTACCAACTCAGCATTTTTTTTCTTTTTTTTGAGATAAATAGCACAATTTGCAATAAAAATATGGGTTGCACGAAAAAAAGTATTAAAATCAATACATTTGCTGAATAATTTTATCATTTCCTGCTTACAAAAATAAAAACGCTAATATTTTTTTGCCGTTTAGCATTAGTAAACTATACCACTAATATATTTAAATATTATTTTCTATTATTTCATATTATTTTTTAAATTTTATTATTATTTAATTAATAATATGGATAACAATAACTTTGATTTTCAACAAAAAGGTGTATGGTTTAGTAATATTGAGTTTACGGTAGATAAGTAGACAGAAATATAAATGTATTGTATGTAGCCACAACAGTAAAAAATAGTTAAGCTTTTTTACTTTTCCAAATTTATTTGATTATTATCTTATATTTCGTTTTTGTCAATTAAAAATGAAAACAGCTGTAGAGTGCGTGCTTATGGCTATGTATACATATATATGTAGCGCCATATTTGTATACAAATCACCATTAAGTGAGCTTTCCGGTAGCAGGAAGCTACTAACAAAATGCAAGCACGAGAAAAACTGTGCCAACACATGCAAATCTATATATGTACCATATTTATATCAAGCACCAACAGGACTGTGGTGTAAATGTTTGTTGTATGTATATAAAAATATTTTCAGACGGTCATAGTTTTGAATTTTGTTTTTTGCCAACAAGTCAGTCACCTAATTTGTCCATTGTTCACTAAATTCTGGTGCTCAGTCAGTGAGTACGCAACTCAATTAAAATTGCCAACAAAGCATAAAGTTCGAAAAGTCGAAGATTTCATGACAAAACGCCATTAAATTTTGGCAAATCATAATTCATTTTATGACAGCAACAAATCTGACACGGAAATCGTTGCCGAAATATATAAAAGAAAAATGTGGAGAAAATGTTTTACTAAAGAAATGTCAAAATTGAAAGCAAGCAAAAATGGGCGAAAAATCAAACATTAGTTTCATATTTAAATTCAAAGGAAATGTAACTATAACATTTAGTAGAAAAATCGAGCATAAATACAAACTTTAATTTTCCTTTTGCGAGCTTTCTTAAATGAATAAGTAAATTTCAACATTTGCTTTCTATACACTGAACAGGGTACACAGCCCACGGAGTTCTTAACGCCAAGCTGGATACGTTGCAGACCTTATAATATAATATATATAATTGATTAGCGCGATAAGTATAATTTTTTAAGCCATGCCATTTATTTAGCTATTCGTCTGTATATATACAAACTTGTCCCACAGTTTATGAAATAGGGATATGAAATTTTGCGCACGTCCTCTTTGTTATAAGAAACTGTTAATAATTCGGACACCGATATCGGACCATTAAAGCATATAGCTACTATACAAACTGATTAAACGGGTTCGTCTTTTTCATTTGACGAGATATCTTTAAGAAATTTGGCAGGGGTTATAGCCTTAGGTAATTATGTACCGGTATGAAATTAGCGTTTTTTGTGAAAATGAAATACTATTTTTGAATAAGAAAGTAAAAAAAATGATTCAAAGTTTTGACCATTGCTTTTTACATATTTTGAATTTGTGGATACCAATAGAAGTGTTCGCCTTTTGAAGCAAACCATTCAGGCACCCAATTTTCTTTTTCTGTTCTTCAAATGGAAACAAAAAATTTAAGCTTTCTGCAAATCATTACATTCCGGTATAAAATTTGCAATTTCAACACAATGAAAAAATATAAAATATTCTAACCTCAAAATAAACAAAACGCTCGTTTTCAATAAACACTGTAGGTTTTCAAAACAATTTCCAGGAACCATTATAGCATACAATTAAGTATCGCGCACATGCACTCTCCTCGCCTATAGTTAAATTTTCAGCACTTTTCTTGCTTCGCTGCTTATTTATTGCCTATTTTGGTTTCCAGGAATTTGTGCGCTGTTTCCTATTTCCGGCGGCGCAAACGAAATGAGCTGTTAATGTGCCTTTAAATTGTCTGTTCAATGTTTAGTTTGACTTTCAGTTCATATTTTTGTTTGTACACAAACCTATATATATAAATATCTATATATATATAGTGTATATGTGTGTGTGTTTTGCACTTCAATACATTTTAGCACACAATTTTCCAAGCTCTCCCCAGAGATGGCACGTCACTCAAAAAACCATTGAAAGCGTAGCTTCAACACTGAGGACGTGAATTTCACTGTTTTAGTTGTTGTAGTTCTTCCTGTTATTGCTGTTGTTGTTGTTAATGTTATAAGAAAGCAGTTGGGCTCGTTGTTTATAACTTCTTTGCTTTTGCGTCGTTACTTTTGTAACCAAGCAAGTGTGTGTGTGTGTGTGTGTATATTTAGTTATTTGCAAATATTTATAGCACACACACACACATATACATACATATATTCTATATATATAATACTATTTATATATATTTGAGTGTTTAGCAATGTTTTGTGCCCACTTGCCGCATTGTTGATTTGTCTGTTTACTATTCTATGCCATATTCGCTGCTTTTGCTATTATTTGCTCGTTTGTTTTGCTCCTCTAGCTGTTATTGTTGTGTTTGTTATTGTTGTGGCACTTATATCTTATATAGATATATACTCTAGTCTTTGTGCCACATTTTCAACAACTTCTGTCAATTGTTGTTTATATGTGTGCGTGTCTTATTTTTCTTGCTATTTAATGGGTTTGGCTTTTCAGCGCTCAATTTTCGTTTTACAACAATAACAAGAATAAAAATTTGATAATGTTGCCAATATTTTGTCGAACTTTCTTAACAACGGAAGAGTTCGTGTCCTTCTAAAATATCATAAACACACATCTCTTTGAATATGTATGTACTTATGTACATATGTGTAGAGACCAGTTTTTGGTGTTGTAATGTGTTGACTTATTTTTAGATGTCGTCCTTGCTGTCAATAGCATTATTTTATTGTTACTCTTAAGCGAATTTTTGACGCTTTTGTTGTTGTTGTGGTGTAACCCTACCTCCCACTTTCTTACTTCAATATAATTTTCTATTTTGTATGCTATGTTTTCGCCAACTTTGTTGTTGCGCTGCCAATATTTTTTGACTGTCGTCCTGGCAATGGGAAAATTCCAATAATAGCACATGACATTTTCTCCAAAAATATATAGATGCATATATACAAACACATACACATATATAGGGTGATCCATTTTGAGATTCCCTACTTTTTGAAAGAAAAAACACAGACAATTCAAATTTAATGGGGGATGTTTATTATCATTCGAAAGAACATTATTTGTCATTTATTTTTTGCATTTTAGCTCTTTCAAATGTTTAAATTTATTTATAAATAAATAAATTTTATTAATAAAGTTGAACAATTTGTAAATGCCAATCAATACTGAACAAAAATAATATGACAAGTTGACACCACTCACGCGTGATCTGTCAAAAAAAGTCTATTGAAAAATTTACCTCCACTTGGATCACCCTTTATATATCCCCCAGCGTTACAACTCGTACAAAATACCATCACAGTTGTCCCGACCACGTTTCATTGTTCGGTAGTTTAGTAGTGCATTATTAGCAATAACGGTAACTCTCTTGTGAATTGTTCTCTTGATTTGTTTATCTTTATACTGTTACAGTTTTTGTTCTGCTTGTTGCTATTTGTAGAACTATCTTATGAGTGTACATAACTTCATATATTGAGAACAGATACTATGCAGTCACTCATAATTCTCTCGAAATTTGGTCTGTTTACTGGCAATTTAATAGTCTGGGAGAATTCTTTAGTTCGATAAAACATGCCTTAAAACCTTGCAAAAATATGGACTTGATAATGTGGTAGCAAAACGCTAGTTATAATATAATTTAAAAGCATCAATTAATTATATAAGTAGTAGATCCGACATTTTGTCATCTAAAACTGTTTCCATCTTATCTATTAGCTAAAAAGTTATCTGTTGCAGCACTCTCAAAATAAAATTGAGTATCTCAAAGTTCACTCATTTCTTGATGAAACAATTTGGTCTTATGTACAATGTTACATTGAGAAAGCCCGATTCAGCGCCCGTCGTATAATTTTGTAAGATCGGTTTTAACATATTGATATAAGACAAACATATATCAAAAACTAATAAAATCAGTCATAAATACAACGACAACACATATTTCGAACACTACGCCACCTAACGATTTTTTGGTGAACTATGTGAAAGTAAGCTAACTAAGAAATAACCAATTTAGTTGTACCTAAACCGCTTCAAAGTTTAAATTTTATTTACTTAACACATTCAGGGCTTAAAACCATGTACTGAACTGTTTCCCAGGTTCAAAAGGAGTTTCACTTCCAAAAAAAAAGTACGTAGTTGTAGAAAAAGAGGAAAGGTGCAAATACATTAGCTTCATAAATAATAGATAATATTTAAAAAAGATGCTAAGAAAACTTATTTTATCGATATTTTAATCGATATGTTACTCGACATTTTAATCGATATATAAATCGATAACTCTGAAAAATATTTTATTAAATCGGCTAGCTAGTGAGCAGTAGATAGCAGTGGTAATATAATATATAGAATTGCTAAGGACAGCGCGCTTGCTCTTTCCTAGTGAAATCATCAGCCAAACTTCTGACTAGTGAGCATAACATATCGACAAAAAATCGCTTACATTGCTAACATCAGAAAATAAGCCCTTCGCGTTTATGAATACCGCAGTAACTCATCCTAGATCTGAGGAGAAATGTGAGGAAACGAAAAGTGAGACGCTATATCAATAAGATCAACACAGTTAGTGTTTGTGGGTTCTACTAACCACGAGTGAATTGTATGCAAGATTTTACATACTTTCTTAATGAAGCAAATACTACTATTTTTTGCGTTCTTTTTGATGGAACAGATAGATATAAACTATGTTATCTTCATTACTACAGTTTCATGTTAAGCCTAGCGAAGTTCGTCCACCGATGAAGACATTCCTAACACCACGCTAATGTGCCACCAAAGCGACAACCTGCAATAATTCCATATTAAATATGATATAAGCCGTGGTAGAAAAAATAAACCTAACAAAACCACAATAAACAGACAAAATAACTCACGGATTATACATAAGAATGAAAAAGTAGTTGCAAGGCACATAAAATTGTAACAAATCTTGGCTAAAGCAAGAAGTGTCGTTTCAAGGCACGTAAATGTCTAACAGCTGGTACGTGCGTAACCAAAACTAACCGAAATACGTGAACACATACCACACACTATATATGTATGTGTAGTTATAGTTAGACTACATAAACCACAAGGCATAAATAATTTCGCACAATCTTCTTATGTATTAGAAGTGACACGTCACACAAGCACAAACACACACACACATGTTTAGCGCACCACGAATATGCTACCTGCTGCAAGCGCAGATTTCATGGAGCTACATAGAAGCTTGCTGTCTGCAACAAAAGCTACTTTCGATATATGTACATATTTATATGCACGCATCAACTGTAAAATTGGTCATAAAGCTTGTCGATGCGACAGTTACGCACATTTTTCGTATGCAATTTTGTTGTTGCTGTCAGTTTTAGTTAAAAAAATTGTAGGTAAATATATATAGTATGAGTATGTATTATGTATACCTGTTTATAGACTTACTCGTTCCTTCCTCTATGAACCTTACCTATATGAGTTCTCCAAATTTTTATGTGTTTGTCTGGCATTTTTTTATTCAGTATATCTATATATACTTGTATTCAGCACACTTTTTGTTTTATAATTTTTCTACTTTTTTTTGCTTTTGTTTTCTGCAGAGTGTTGATGTCTACTTTATATCCTCATTGGCGGCAAGTAATTTGTCGAGCTCCCTGCGCTGCATTAGAATATAAAAATGTATAAAAATAGCAAATGGTAGTCGACAGTGTGTCGTAAAAGTACAGCACTAACAGACATGCGTACACCTGAGAGACGTACTATATACAAGTAAGACTCATGTACAGCATATCTTCATTAAAGAAAGAGAAACAATTTATTTTGAGAGGGTGAAATTTGAGGAATCCGTTTTTCTTATATAATATTATTTTAAGGATATTCCAAAAACATGAATATGCATATGTAAATTTAACACTGAAAAGTCAGTTTAATAAATTTCTGTAATGCATTAAAATCTTTTCGTCTAAAATTAAGCATCGCTTCGAGTTTATTAAGCGCATTTTTACGATTCTCAAGTGACTTGTAAAACGATTTTTAAAGTCGCTATGTCATAAAAATTATACTTCGATGAATTAAAAGAATTAAGTGAGAAAATGAATTGGCCGACATCGTTTCACCATTTCACTGCTCATTAATTTGGAGCGACGCTCTGCTGTAAAAGGATGTAATAACAAAGTTAACGAGTTGAACTCGGTAGAAAGGTTGAGATTGATAGAGAGATAATTTATTGAAGCAGACCGCTGCTGAATCGCAACAAAATCGGTTAATTGCAGAAGCGGTTGGTGACTGTCGATAAAAACCGGACTACTTACGATAACGGCAAGCGAAAATGGTCGTGGCCTAATTGCTGTGTGCCGGTGCAAACGGTGATAAAACCAGAATTAGCGAAGAAGAAGGGTTTGCTATGTGTTTGATGGTATTGGCAGGAAATCATATACTATGAGCTGCTTCCGCCGGCGGCCCAATGCTTAAATCAAACCTTTACTGTCAGCAATTGTGCGGTCTGAAGTAACCAATCGCCCAGAAGTAGCCAGCATTGGCTAATAGGAGAGGAATTGCATTCCATTCGGACTACGCCAAGCCACATTCTAATATATTCAAAGCAGCTCAAATACTTTAGTGAGTGTAAAAATGGATGAGAATGTTTATATGATATTCAATGAATATTTTAAAAAATATTTATTACACTCAGACCTCAGACAGTTTTCATTTGTTCACTCCAAATTAGGCAGGCATTCTTAAGATCCAATTTTCTATGAGATTCAGAGAAGTGTTCTCTCTCGCTCTCAATATTTTGATCAGTAGCAGAAGTGATCACCACTTTCTCAACCTTCTACTAGCCTTACATAGATTCCTTTTTTCAGTACTGTCAAAAGGAGCCAAGCGCGCCCTGTAAAGTATTTTGGATTATCACTCTGCAATATAGATAAAGATCATTTCTGGCATCAATAAATCAAAACACACTCATGCACTGTAGTGATCATCCTTGACTTTTAACTCTGCCAAATCGAAGCCATTCTCTTCGCCTATATTCGAAAAATTTATAACAAGGCTTCGCTACATTTAGATCCCTAGGATCGATTAGCATTTACTAATAATAAGCTAGTTAATCACAAAGCTATTAGGGTATTTTTGCGATCCTCCCTTTTCTGCACAAAATAATTACTGGGTGTATAAAATGGTGTCGCCAGAGCCATTTTCTGCTAACAAGCTTGACACATTTCACATATACATACATATCTAAATTTTATAGCGCACAGTAACTCCATAATAATAGCAGCAACATTGTTGCGTATAATATACGTTGTATACATGTATATATGTATATACATATATGCTTGTGAGAGAAATTTGTCATTTTTAATGGAACTGTCAATAAACGCCCCCCCAAACAGCGCCATTAATTACAAGCTACGCTCTCATATGAGCCATACGCTTTGTGAACCGTAATGTCAATTACGCGCACGCATACATGCATAACTCACACATACATAAATGTATATGGAGCGACACATACATATATACATATATACGCACGTGAAATATCTGCTTACAACATAGAATTCGCGCGTTTAATAGCAATTTTGTGCGCAGAAAAAAGCCATAAAGTATCCGCGAAATAACAGCGCCAACAACAACAGCTGCAACCGCAAAAAAACGGCGCTAACATTTAATTAATAACGTTAAAGGAGTATGTGAGCAGTGGCCGTGCAGCAAAGTAGGTGAGTGGTGTGAGAAACAAATAGAGAGAGAGCGACACACACACACACTAACACTCACATATATACTAACACACTGACACATCGCGGTCGTAAAAAGACAAAATGGTCAACGCCGTTTATTGCATGTTGTGGCAAGTTCATATAGCACTTTGCTGCTTCGTGCGCATGCGTGTATGCGACTTTTTTTTAACAGGTTACTTAACGCGCGCTTCTTTGTGTGCGTGTCGGCACGCGTGCATGTCAAAGTGGTAACACCCTTGCGTGTCGTAAAACGTGTGTTGCACATGATTAAAAACTCGTGTAATAAATGCATTTTAAGGCGGCGAACAAAACCAAAACTTACAACATAAAAAATGACTGACTCACTGCCGCACTCTGACTGCTAGCTGGCTAGCTCACTGACTGACCGCTGCCGTTATGACAGCGACTTATTGCGCGTTGACTGCTAGTTAAATGGACAATAGCAGTTCAGCTGTTGCCACATCACGGCAAGGCTAAATTTTGAAAGTCTACTCTTTACAGGCACATGAACAGTCTTCAGCAGAAAGAAACTGCATTTGGCGCACGTTTTCAATATATAATATTTTGTAGTTTTTATAGTTATTTAAATGAAATGTGTGCTTATATGAAGTTTTATATCACAAACTGGAAACTTTTTAAACTTTTCAGCGGCCTAGTTAAATTTTATTAATCACAGTACTACGTAGTGGCACTGGAGGAAAAAGTTGCCATATTACATATATCAGCACGAAATTAAATAATTCTACTTCAAAGATAAATTTAGCGACTTCAGTAATTTTGTTTATTCTTAAGGAAACATCGGAGACCCTATCGATATATATCTACGTCTGTACATATGCGAACTAATCCTTCAGTTTTTCAGATATCGATCTGAAAATTTTTCAAATTTTTTTCGATCCAAAGCTGCTTGCTCATTTGTCGGAACGGCCGATATAGCATTTAGCTTTGGTGCAACCAAAGTTAACATTTTCACTTGTTTTTGCTCATATGATATCATATCATGTAGATATATTTGAAAAAAATTGTCCGAAAATTTGAAGGTGGTCCGCGAATAGTTCCTGAAGTATAAGGATATTTGCAAAAAAAAATGTATCTTAGTTTAATCGGCTCACAAAACCTTAAACGCGATTTTCTCGAAACGCTGTTTTCAGTGATGGTGAAGAAAATTTCCCCAAAACGGCTTGACCGATCAACTTGATATTTTCAAACGACCTTCTCAGATAGATTCGTAGGGCAATAATAGGAGTAATAAGATTTTTATATGTGAAGTGTAAATTGTTTCTCCTAAAACGGCTTTTTGCTAGAAGCCTCCATTTTCTCAAAGATCAAAGTTTTGACTAGTCCTTCAATCAGTACCTATACTCATCTGTAATAATAATAGTTTTTAGTTTTCGTATTTAAAAAATCTTTCCACCGTTCGATAACTTCTTTTGGAGGTCCTCCAGGAGTTCGG
Organism: Bactrocera oleae; assembly: GCF_042242935.1. NCBI lineage: Eukaryota > Metazoa > Arthropoda > Insecta > Diptera > Tephritidae > Bactrocera > Bactrocera oleae. Next base: position 61,000,315 of record NC_091539.1, read on the forward strand.
CTACGGGATCAAAGGAATTAAACTTTTTTTTTTTTTAATAATAAGCCAAATTTTTAAAGCTTATTTAAATTATCATCGGAATTATGTGTAAATATTCAAAAGTACTACAAATAATCCCAAAACCCATAAAAATCACTACACTACACACTACAATCTGTACCATCTATTTAGCGTTAACAGCGCTCCATGCGGTGGGCTTAAGCATGTAAATACTTCTATACAACTTTCTCAAAGCATATTATCAATTTTATCATACTCAAAAGTCTGAGACAATATATTCGAAACAAGAGTTTAATACCATATATATTTCAAGCAGTCAAAGGTTCAATTTCTCCATTTCGAACTAGTATGAGAATGGAGCGCTTTTGCTTAAGACTTTTTAATCATCAACTTTTTGTACTCTGTCCTTCCTGTCAAAAAGTCAAAAATATAAATAACCTTCATGGTATGAACAGTGACTTTACATACTAAATTTTGGTAAGTGGAGCACACCAAAAAACATTGCAACAGTTGTAAGCATTCATCAGTGAAACACAACGAGATTAAATTTTGTGGCCGAAAAAACTCAATTTGTAAAAAAAAAAAAGAGGAAAAATAAAATACATGCCTCGAAAGGTAATTGCTGTCTGTAATTGTATAAAAAGACTTTTTTATTTTGATACATGTTAGTACGCATGCGTTGAGAAAAAATTTACTCAGCGCGCCAGCGGTGTCAAGGTAACGTTGTAGTTTCTAATTTTGGCTCTTAACCGCTGAAAACCTGGTGTTAATTTGCGCTCGTTGGTCAATGAGCGTACATTGCTCGCACTTTAAGCTTTTTTTCCTACTGTTAACTCAATTAAATGTCGCACATTGTGCAAATATACACTTGAGTGTTTTTTAACTAATTACTAGACAATTATGGATAATTGTTTCCTTTTTCTTGGCTAGAAAAACTAATGAGTATATTTAGCAACACCATTGTGGTAATTATCTCGGATTAAAATTGGTAAAAAAATATATAAAAAAAAATTACACTTAAGTAATCGAGAAGGCAAACTGGTCAATATGAGAGCGGATTGTAGCAAATTGACAAGACACGCTCATATAATTAAATATATATGTAATATATTATAAATATATATAGTGAGTGCAAGTATATATGAAGAGTAGCTACGTACGCAACTTAAGCAAGTGGTTCATATTTCCAATTATTAAAACCATTTCGCATGAATTTATATTTCCAGTTTAATATAATTTACACTCAAGATCAACCTTGATGCAGATGGTTCCATTTAAGATGCGTGGTAAATCTGAATCGATAAGAAATTTTTTAAGTAAGTTTGATCTCCAGTAAGTATGTGAAAATGTTTTCTGTCTGAAAATGTCTTTTTGTCAGTCCGGATCAAATTTGATCATATGACAAAAAACCATTCTTCTGCAGGTGTTGGGCAAAATAAGCCAAAAAGTAGAGATTATAATTTTAAAAATATATTCACATCACATATTTACAAAAAAAAAAAAATCCAAAAGAGGGGGTCAACTACCGCTCAAGTACAACAAACAGCGAGATCCAAGAAAGGCTTAAGACAAAATGAACCGAAGCGCAATTGAAACCCATATAAGTACACAAGTGAAGCAGTTATGAGTGCACCAACAACAAGAAGGTTCTAAGTAATACGCAAAAGCATAGAATATTGACATTGCTATGTGTCTATCACCATATATACCGCAAGTACTACAAGAACCACAAACATTCCACATACCATTAACACCTCGAACATCAGTCAGTGTGCGGTTATATACATACAAACATATATATTCACTATTACATATTGTGCTACTATATCATTTGTATGCAAAGACTGGCGTCTTGACGGCGTCAAAACAAAACGCAATCTTACCACACACGCAGCACACATGCGAGCAGAAAAAACACAAAAAATTATAGAAGAAACAAATTCTCACAAATAATTGCCGAGTACAAAGAGAAGCAAATCAAAAGGAAAGACCAAAATAATAGTCTAGTGAAAAGGAAAACTCTGTAACCGTAAATTTTTGTAAGTAACACATACTCGTAGACGTGGCGGTAATCAACGCCGCCGCCATCCACAGAACCATTGCTGCAGAGCCATGCCGTGTCGAGCGTGGAACTAACAAACGGACCATTCGCTCGACCAAGGTCTATTGTGAGACGACGCCATAATTGACTGTTGTGCGCGGCATACAAAGTAACTTTGACGGCATAGAAATTAAACGGTCTGCATGTGTGAATGTGTGTATATGTATGTGGAAAGGTTTGGCGTGAAAAATTCTTCTATTCCAGCCACATAATTTCTTGTCTAGAAGTTTCTATAATTTTTGGGTAAAAAATTACTGTCTAAATGTTCAATGTTGCGTTTCATCCACGGTTTACAGATTGAATGGAGTGAGTTACTTATAAGCAAACTTTATCGTATTTAAAAGTAAGTATACGTTTTTTACGCAATTTAATAGCACTACAGAGGCGAGACTAGCACTTTTTATCCAAGTGCAATGGATCTCGGATAATAATTTTTCCGAAGAATTGTTTGAAAATGATTTAAATGGTGATTATCTTACCGCGACGACGAGGACCTACTGAATTGGTATAACTAAACCTGCTTCATATTAAGGAGGAATCCTACAATAAAAAGATGAATAACTCCGTCACTAGTGTGAAGCCTTTTAATTCGGATAAAGTTGAAGATTACGTCCCTTTCAGTACTGATTTCTCACCCAACACTACAGAAAAGGTATAAAAACTTCAGCTATGTCTTTTTTTTATTCCGAAAACCCTCATCTTGAGTTGAATTGTGCTAATCGACTGTACCTGAACTTGTTTCTTAGAACCACAATAATCTCAAACATAAAAAGTTTCCAACAAAAGAGCTCTCCAGCCGAAAAAATAACAAAAGTTATCTACATCATTGAGAGAGGGGGTAATCTGTGTTCATTGTAACAAAAAAAAATGACCTTCGACGTTTTAGTTGATGACTAAGAAAACTATCATCACTAACAAGAACTAGTGGCTTTTTAAAAAACTAATTGGTTAAAACTAATATCGAGCTGTTCGACAACTTAGTGGATAGTCAACGTTGTATTATTATTTTTTATTATCTTGAGGGATACAGACCAGTTAAATTTGGGAACCAGACAGCGGGAGTGGCATCGCTAGCACTAACACTTTTGTAGAGTCTTAAATAAATATGTTTTTCGCTAACGATATTTTAAATAATTTTATGAGCAGTGAAGAGATATTAGAGCTCAGAGTCAAGTAGTTAATACTAGCAGTACAGGCAGTTCGACAGCTTACTGAATATTCACTCTGGGGATGAATCTTCTGATGACTTTAGTCGATACTAAGCAGTTAAATTTGGGAACTAGATCTTGCAGAACGCATCGCCAAAATTATCAGTTGTTTTCAGCTTCATATAAAAATTGTATGCCTTTGGCTACCTCAGAGGTATATAAAGTTTGAAAATAAGAATAATATATTTAGTAGAAAGTAACAAGTAGCGTTTAAACAAGAGCGGCTATTTTAAAGCCTGCAGAAGTGAGGTCGTTAAACAATCTACTCAAATCAGTTTCGAAATCGTAAGGCTAGAAACTTTCATGACAAAAAGGTGGCAGAAGTAGTCGAGACTAAAAAGGTCAATTGATGTCTGCGTGTTACAGAGAGAAATAAGGAAAAAAAAACGTAGAAAAATATTTTAAATTTCGAAATCCACCTTTTATATCAGTTTTCATCAATCATGATTATTTTATTTAGGATATTAGAACTTTAAATTCATATCTACGATCAGAAATTTCTTAAGTTAAAATAATCTAGTGATTTAAAAAATGTTTACGAATAGTTTAGTTTAGACTTACACATTTTGAAATAAACAAATAAAGAACATCGAGCTTACCTAAAAAGAAAAATTACTATTAGAAAAAAGTTTTATTAAAGGAGTAGAAGTAAAAATAGATTTTAAACAAGCTATTATATAATATTATCGACGCTGAAAGCCACAATCTCAACTATGCCATTAATTCTATCAAAAGCGCAATCAAATCGAATGGAAAGCCACAAAACTGAAATAACAGTACAATGGAGGTGAAAAAATTCGGTAGAAATGCAAACAAGTAGCTAGCGCTATAATGTGCTTCGTGGACGACACCTCACAACATTTGCAGCACACGCAGTCAAGCAGGTAAGACGCCTATATTTATGCAATGCATGTTCAGTGGATTGCTACAAATTCATACCAACATACTTTTCTGTGTGTTCATTTATTTGCCTTAGCCGTGTGCTTCTTTGTATGAGCACTGTTTGGTATATGTGGCATGCGGCATGTGTGCAGAGTGTGATTTTCACATAGCATTTCTGTGGCTGCTCTGATTACTTGGCTTGCTTAACGCAACTCATTAAAATATTCTGCACGCATTCAAAGGGCAATCAAATGAAATTTCATGGCAACAATAGAATTTGTGGTTTCATCATTAAGCTGGACTTTTTTTCTCCACATTTAATTCCTTTATTGGCTGGCAGTTGCAATTGTTGTTTGGGTTTCAGTATGCATTTCGAGTTGGACGTTATTATGTTAACCTTTTGTTCATAGAAGTTTGTGTGTATGTGTGTTTGTGTGTATGTATTTGAGGTTTTTTACAAAGCTATTATCCTGGCTTTGTGGCGTAATTTATAAGGCTATTGTGGTGGATTTTCGAACTTATTTGCACTCGCTTACTTTCACTCACTTTTCTTTCTCACTCAAACTCTTCTGTAGTTTTAAGAAGCTGTATGGCATCTGATTATTCCATTTCAAATTTGCACTTGAAGCCAAGAATGTTGCATAATTATTATTAACGTTTTCTAAATTACTGATTTTTCATGTTCTCTATTTTTTTTTTTTTTGCTGATAAAAACTTATTTAGCAGAAAACATAAAAGTTTGAACGCATAAATACTCAATTATTTTGTGACCTCCAATCGCGATTGCCATCTGTGAAACTGAATTATAAAAATAATGCATAACCGAAAATTCGATTAATTTTAGTTAATGGCAAGAATTGACTTTAGCGCGACCTGCGGTAAGCCCAAAGAGCATTATACGTAGGTTGCCTTTTATATTTCAGGATTTGGCAACCTTTGTGGTGCAATCTGGTGCAACTTTATCGTAAAGTTTGACATTTTTGGTGTTATACATACTCAGAACATTTTGACATATATGCGCTATTTGTATTATTTACAGTAACTCAAAATATTCATCTTGGTCAAAAAATGGAATTAATTCAATCGCTCAAAAAAAAAGCTCGTGTTGATTGATCGAGAGAAATGTTAAAAAAATACGATAGTGGTACTTTGAAACACATCTATGAAGACCTGACAGGTGATGAATTGTGGGCTTATGTGTATGAGCCCTAAAGTAAACAGCAATTGACTGTTTGGGTGTTTCAAGATGAGCCGAATCCTACAAAAAATGTACGCGCACGAAGCACTTGCAAGCGAATGGTCCCCTTTTTTTTCAACTGGACATGTACACAACGTAGAACAGTAAATTCTAAGTGGTACTAAACTACTTTTTGCCAGTTGTCTTTCAAGAAATCAGGAAGACCAACCACAGAAGTTAGAGTTCTCTTTACCACGACAGTGCGACCTCTCAAACAACTGCTTGTTTGAGCACTCAAAACAGTGATTTGATGAGCCATCGATCGTATAGTCCTGACTTGGCACCAAATTACTTCTTTTTATTAACTAAATAAACTAAGAGGTCAACGTTTTTCGACACCGAAAGAGGCGGTTGGTGCGTTCAGAACGCATGTTTTGGAGATACCGCAATGAGAGCGGAAAAAGTGACTTGACAAATGGTTCTAACCCATGCAAAATTGTATAGATCTTAATTGCGAATGTTGTTTAAAACAATAAAGCGATTTTCGATGATAAATATTAGTTTTTAGTCTCTAATCCTGAAATATAAAAGGCAACCTATGTATGAAAACAATATGAGACAGAAGAAATACAAGTACTAAGGTACAGTATTGAGAAAAAAATTTAATAAAGCTTAAGGGTTGATTTTCTAATCACGCTATATAACTTTTAATAAGCTGGTAAAAATTTTATAAACATATATAAATATGTATGTATATAGTCATGTATGATTGATTATTAGTTCAGTTATGATTACTCAAATACGATCTTGAGCAGACGTAAAAAAAAGTGTCTCAAATCTGTTAAGTCTTATACTTTCGCTTAGTAGAGCGTTAAAAATAGAAACGATCCAACAACTAATGCGATTTGTAAAGCACAATGACAGCGAAAACGAAACCAAGTAATTGTGACATACTGGAAAGTTAGTTGGTTGAAAGGGGAGATTTAGAGATAATGTCAGACGTTATCATGTCATCTAAATTAAATTTTAATTGTACAACAAAATTGACAATTTTGTTCCAAAAATAATAACTTTGAAGCCAGTCTTTAATATATGTGGGCACTGGAACATATTACATCGCTGCTGCCAACGACAACGGTAAGGATAACAGCAGTCTTTGATTCGCCATAACAACAAAGTTAGCGAGTTGAATGCGATACAAGAGAGTAAACAGATTTATTATGAAAAGGATATAACCGCTTTCATGAATTTTTTCAAGTTTTGTTTTGTGTATTTGAGCCCAGTTTTACTATTGTGAATGGATCAAATGATAAATTATTGTCAAAAAAACAGAGTTTGACTTTTTTTGTTCAAAAGAGTTTGTTCGATTCGCTACTCTTCAACGCTGAACGATTTACTACAAATAAATCTTCAAAAATCATATCACTAATTTTCCTCCAAACTGTAGGCATACAAGGATCACATGGTTGATTTAAAATTAAAAACAGCTTAATTAAAATTTCACACTTCCAAATTAAAATCCTTGTCAGCGTGAAAGGATAGCGACCACAGTCTGGCGGCTAGCACAAACCGACCAAAAGAAAAGGCCATCAAATAAGAAGAGAAAAATAAAAACAAAACAAAAAAAAAGTTGCGAAAAGAAACTTGGAAGGAGCCAAACGCGAGCACAAACGAACTTAAATTATGGCTAGCAAGAAAGAAAATCATTAAGCTGCTGCCCAGCCCCCCAGCCCAGCGTGCGCTCTACTAAGCGCCACTGCTGTTGGTAGCATACTTAATTACCAGTTTGTAATTCCACGGGATAGCTTATTTAAGACATTAAAAATGTTACGGTTTTGGTTTTTTTTTCTCAAAGACAATACGCGAACTCACTTTCGTAAGCTTGACCCACACATACTTATACCTACATATAGATATCTATATATATATATATAGGAGAAGAGGGGTGGATGTCAAAGAACAAATGCAGAGTCACCATTGGGGCATCTTTTAACGATCGTAAAATGTGGCCATCTTAACTGTACTTTGTGTCTATTAATATTAATAAAATTATTGCTGTGCCCGAACAACAACAACAAACAGCGCGTACACAGATAAATATGTTAATTTGCAGTTATGTTGCCGAAGGCTGTCGTAATGCAAAGCATAAACAAACAAAAGGCAAAACCCATAAAACAAGTGTTGGGTCGCATAGTGGAAAATTTCGTTGCAGCCTTTTAGGCGTGCAAACTCACATACACCAAAATCACTTGTGTGTGTTGTTGTGCGGGCCTGTGGGGAGGCGGTGCGCATAATTATGTTTTGTTTTGTGACATGGTAATTGTTTTTCAACTGCAAATTAGAGACCAGCAGATTATGCCGGAAGCGATATGAAAAACTGACAAGCGCACACACACACACACACACACATCTTCATGCTCGTATTTGTTGGATTTTATATGCGGGATTTTATGTGTGGGATGAAAACATATAATGTCTGTGTATATGGGCTTTTAAAATGTCGTCTAATGGCACTTTAATGTGTATGCCACGGCCGACAGAGCAACAGGAGCAGGAAAACTATTGTTATACTTTTAAAATTATTAGCTTATATAATTAAGTGTTGTTTTTTTGAAAGACATGTAGACTAGAGCGCTAAATATATGTTATTAGTGAGCTAATAAATTTAAAAACACGAAAATTTAAGATAGAGATTTACTGATAGAGATTTTTAGGATTTTCGCCTAAATATATGCTTTACTTGTAACTTGTACTTCTACAAAAGTTCGTTTATTACCTCACAAAGTGAGTGTGGCCTACATTTTGACACACTAAAAAAATACTTTGGGTCTGATATTTAAAAAAGATATGGAAAGTGTTCAGAATTTTCCGCAACGACCAAGATTTTGAAAGTGAAAACAATTAAAAAAGAGTTTATAAAATTTAGAGTGCTCAATTTTAAGAGCAATATTTCTAGAAGGAATGCTGAGCGTAATTTCAGACAGCGCATTGCTAATAGCAACTCCATGGGTAAATTTTCAAATTCAACATTGCTAACGGCAACTCTGTGCAGTAAATTTTCCAATTTCAACCAATAATATTGAAAATTGTATGTCTGGCAATCGAAAACCTTGTTAAATTTACCTCGTTTTATAGAGAAATTAAAAATTTGCAGTCTTTCATTTTCGAACTTAGAATTGTTATTTTAAAATATGGGTAAGACATTTTTTTTGCAATTTAGTCTGAGCAATTTTTATACAAGTATAAAGCTGATGAAACATTTTATAGTGTAAGCGAGAGTTAGCATCATTCAAACTATTGAGCTTGTGTTAAGGAACAGAGTAAACTTAAGATAAAGAATTTGTTACAGTTGCTTATCTTAATTGCTGCGGAAGAGCATATCCCTGGAACAGATATATTATCTCTATGTGATTAGCCAGAAAGCTCATCAGAACTTAGCTGCAATGAAAGCTGGGAGAAAGCTCTTAAGCGAGATCAAGAGCTCTTGTGAAAGCTCTAAAGAAATATAAAAGTATATTGAGACTTATTTCTGACATATTTTAAGAGCTTTTATCGAGCTAGATCGTAATAATTTCCGATCTCTTTTAAGCGCTTTCACCAAGCTTCCGCTTCTGCTAAGTTCTAATTATTTCCATACCCATCGAGCGTAGGATAAATACCACGGATGAGCCAACCAGTTTTTATACGTGACATGAAGAAGTAGAAATTTGACAGAATAATTCCACTTTTATTATCAGATTAAATACATATTTTTGAGTGGGTTCTTAGTCTTGACTAATGTAATCTATTATCAGCTTGGACTTCAGCACATAACATTATTTTCCACAAATCAGCAATACACTACTCACTATATGTCGTAATGGCAGAAGTATTCAAATAAATTGAGAGCTCATAAAATATTACATGCACTTGGCTGTCGTGTCCTTAAGCACATTTTAGCAATGTTGTTGTAAGTAATTCATGATTATTTTTGGCGTGTACGTGTATAAACGCATATTGCATCCTTTTAAATTTTATGAGCGCTATAAAAAGCCGCTGTCCTCGAGTTCGTGTCCACGTATCGTTGTATCGTTGTCGCCCTAACTGTCATTGGCTTTGTGCACTTCACTCGTCGCATTTGGCGGACGATGTTCGCTGTTGCCTCCGCTGTCAACGTGCTGTCAGTTGGTGGTCTAGGCTATAACTAAACCGCAAGTTGAAGAAGAGCAAACACACATACATACATATGCCAAAAGCTTAATAGTGAAAGCAGCAGAGGAAAGTGAAAAAACATTTGCTGTCACTTATGGCGCACACACCCTCATATACAAATGTTCAACTACAAAGGCAAAGTGACCAAAAAGGGCAGAAATTCGGTAAAAGCAAAAGGGATTTTTCTTTCAGTACAAAATCGAGCGCCATGCCAGCACTTAGCACTTGGCTTTGCTTTTCATTTTGGTTTGCTCTTTTTAGTACCTCTTTTTATGCTGCACTGCCTTTGCCAACAACTTCAAATGCCAACAACATCATTATCCTTGTTGTCTTTTGGTGTTTTTTTTTTTAGTGTGGAACTAGCGTTCGCGAAAATAGCCAACCACACGCTTGCACTTAGCTGGTTTCACATAAGAAAATGACAGTAAAGATGTGGGCGAAAAAAATTAAGTAAAAAAGTAAGGTGGATCACGTCCGAGCGCAATAGAATTATTGTATATTCGTGAAAGAAAGTTTGATCGCACAAATACATATAGAAAAAGAGTTCTTATGTCATAATAACGTGACGTTCTTTTTATTGCCAGACACCTCGGACCGTGAAATAACACAGAACAGAGTCTCAAAGTATTGTTTTCAAACTTATGCCGGTATTTTTTAGACACAAGTATTTGAAATGATCACGAAAGAAAGTCTTACATTAGTCTTATTTTAGTTATCCTTTTAATATAGATTAGTCAATTCCTAGATTCAACTTGATCTAAGCTCTGATTTGTTCTACTCATTCAACCTTCAAACATCGAAAACCACACTATCACAATATACATTACTTGTAGATCGGCCGGGTATCATAAAAAACTTTGGCAGCACTGTATTTTCTGTAAAGCAAAATTTTGCGTCCAACCAAACCGAATGCGGAAAATGAAACGAGCGCAATCTACAAAAGCAGAAGCAGTGGGTCAGCTTTAAGTACTAACTACAAGAGGGTATATTCAAACTTCCCACAAAATTGGCATTAAAAACTGCAGACAATAAGCGAATTCAAGGATGTTTTTGTCATTATTCTAGTTGCTGGTGCTGCTGCTTCTGATGCTTGGCTATAATGCTGAGGTTACAATAGGATTGTTGCGGCGCTTTTTATTATTGTTTTGTATTGTTCACCGTCACCGCATTATTGTCAATTCTATGACTTTTAGCGACATTGACGTTGAATAGAAGCCAACTTAATAAGCTCAAGGATACTTCGGACAAGAATAGTGGTAATTCATTTGCCTTAATTATAATTGAAGAGGTATTTAAAGTTTAGAGGCGGGTATGGAAGATTTAAGAGCAGATAGAAATGAAATGAATCGCATTTGAAAGCAGTTTCAGTAAGAATGAAGAACAGGAGGACACTTTGCTTTTATCAGAGACTTCAATTAGGTAGCTAAAGTACTGTGTAGACCAGCTACCTGCAAATTTGTTTGCTCAACAGTAATCCATTGCGTTCCACATATCGAAGAACATATATTTTACTTACTTTTTCATTTGCTTCAGAGGATATTTAAAGATATTTCATAGTATACAGTTGTAGTTGGATTAGGATATAATAAGCCTTAAGCCATGTTTTCTTTATATGTATATTATGGCTACAAACGCGAGTACTGAAAAGTATTCAATATTTTTTATTGAGTGACTTAATTGTTTAAATAATATTTAGCAACAAAACTAGGTTATCTTTTCGGAAACGCTAATAAAATGAGCGTTGTAAAGATGAGTTTACGAAATATTCCGTTAATATACTTGATTTTGTGAAAGTTTGACGTTTGAAAATTTTTAAAAATTTGGTTTGTTTGTATGTTAAACTCCGTGTTTATTGAACTCGAGTTTGTGAAACAACAAAATCTTATAATTGGAGTTTAAACCAGATTTATATATTTTTTTGTTAAACTCCAAGTTTATTAAACTCGAGTTTGTGGTACAGCAATAATTTCAATTTAGTGGTTAATACAGTTATAAGAATTTTTCTTTATGTGAAACTCCGTGTTAAATAAACTCGAGTTTGTGGAGCAGAAAAAATTTCTATTTGGTGGTTAGGACAGGTCTAAAAATTTGGTTTGTTTGTATATTAAACTCCGTGTTTATTAAACTCGAGTTTAAGGAACAACAAAATTTTAAAAGTTTAAATCAGATTTATATTTTCTTTTTGTTAAACTCCGTGTTTCATAAACTCGAGTGTGTGATACAGCAATAAATTCAATTTAGTGGTTAATACAATTCTAAGACTTTTGTTTTTATGTGAAACTCCTTGCTTATAAAACTTGAGTTTGTGGGGCAGCAAAAATTTTCATTTGGTGGTTAACACGGATCTAAAAATTATGTTTGTTTGTATGTTAAACTCCGTGTTTAATAAAATCGAGTTTGTGGAACAACAAAATCTTCAAATTGGAGTTTAAACCAGATTTAAATATTTGTTTGTTAAATTCCGTGTTTAATAAACCCGCGTTTGTGGAACAGCAATAATTACAATACAGTGGTTAATACAGGTCTCACAATTTTGTTTTTGTTGTTAATAAACTCGAGTTTGTGGCATTACAAAATTATAAATTTGGCGTTTAAGGCGAGTTTGTCTGTTTGCTAAACACTGTAATTAGTAATTTTTGTCTTGTTGAGGTCATGTTCATCGAAAATGAGGAGGGATAATTATTTCGATAAGAAAAGGACAATATTCAAGACAAAATTCTATATTTGCAGAGCGATCAAAAAAATAGTAAGAAGTTATTAATATAGAAGTGAGGTAAGATGCTTAGTATACTCTTCTGTTCTTGCTTCCAAAGGCATCAGCATTATAACAGTAATATTGAATATAGCAGGATATAAAATGTGGCAAGAAAAATTCATGAATACTCTGAAGCTATAATATGTTTGAGGAAATTATAATGATGGTGGCCATTTAAGAATTTTGAATTCGAAAGCGAAACCATATGGATTACCGCTAAGCTTAGTTTTTCAGAACTGAAGATAAACGGTGGGTCTTTATGGTTTTCCTTTCTTCTGAAGAAAAACAAAATTTTTTTTAATAACTAATTCAAACCCACAATTTCATCACTTGAAACCCTTCTGCACTGATGGTGATTTAATAACGTTAAATCCAAATTTAAAAGCTCCACATTCTTTAGTGACTCTAAGCACATAATCCTTCATTTAAATATTTAGTAACCACTAAACTTTTTAAATAAGTTTGCGTCGCGAAAGTTTATGCCCCAAAACTGCACATTCACTCTCATATAAGTTTCTACGAAATTTCGGCTTGCCATTTTACACATGAAAACCCTCAAAAATTAAAAAAAAAACTCCTAACATAACTAAAATGGACTTCGCTATCGAGCTGTGCCACACATGTATATATATATATTATATGTACCAACAACAAACAACTACAGTCGCTTGGTAGTTGGTAATTTTGTTGTTTGTGCGGTTACTCTATATCCTTGGTGGCCCTAATCGCTGACTGCGGTCGCTGAGTAACACAAATACAAATATGCAGTAAGTGAAAGCGTGAGAGATAGCATGGCAAATAAGTCGAGTGTGTTGTAGCTAGCAAAAGCGTTGCGCAAACCACTCCAAAGACGAGCGACTTGTACTAAAATTTTCATATAAAATGCAGTTGACTCTGAAGCGTTTGCCACTGCTAATTCCCGCAAACATTGCGACCTAATTTTGGCGTATATATATTGGGTATACAGTACTCTTCGTAGAAAGTATAGCGATTGCCACATTTAATGTGACTGTCAGTTCTATGGCAAGCACTCATATCAGACGGCACGCGCTTTCCACATTACCGCCTGCCGCACTCTATGTACAATGTAGTTATGCTTTCTGAAATTTAGACTCGCCATTCTATATAAGGACTTTGGCATTATCAGTATGCGCTTGTCCTTGCTTTACGGGCAGCCCCTTCTTGTTGCCGCGCCATTCATTCCGCGCATTCTATATTTGGTAACAACGCCATGACATGTTCGCTTGTCGACCGCTTGGCTGGTCCTCGTTTGCCAGTGTCTGTGTACTGCCTTGTGGCTCCTGACGCCAACCACGTTATGCCTCTACTTAACGCTGGCTACACTTTACTACTGTCTGTTTTTCGTTTTGTTGTTGAGCCCCGCCGCCTCTTTGTCGTCATTCCGCAGAGTCGCGCGCATTATCTTTGCCACTTTGTTGCTTATTTACGGCGATAAAATGGTTTGCAGAACACGTTTACTATGTTGCTTATATCTGCCGCTTGTTTATACTGTCATTATCGGTGTGTGTGTGTGTGTGTACACATACATATTTGATGTTGCGAAAATATATTTGCATGTTTGTTGTGCCCCTGTGTGTTTCTCTCACCAAAGCAGCGTGGTTTGGGCCAAAAGCAACCAGGGAGTTGTCGCTGTTTCCGCTCGCTCTGCTAGCGCTTGTTGGGAACACAGCCGTCACGCCCTCATTAATGTTCACCACTAGTGCTTGACATTGGCTGCTTTGCGCTTTTTTCGCTATTTTCTACTATCCTCCCGTCGCCATTTTAAGTTTATCCTATCTTTGGGTCGCAAGCGGTTCAACGCTGCCGCTCAGTTGGCATATTCTTTTGTTAGTATCGCCTTGTTTTCTTGGTTTTTTCGGATTTTTAATGTTATCCAGATATTTTAAGTTTAAATTTTAAGTTTTATGTCGCGTACGTGGTGTTTGTTTGTCTCCCGCCTTTGTGGCCTTAACGGCTGTTTTGTGTTGCTCTTAATTTTCATTGGTTGTTTCAATTAGTGGGTACCCTGCAGGAAAAATTTCAGCAAATATTTTTAATGATATTTGTTTTGAGAAATTTTAAAACATCTTCTAGCGCAAAAGAATGTCCATAACATCTCCATCTACTACTTAAGGGGTTACATGGTTTTTTTTTTCATATAAAAAAAGGATAAATTTTATTCAAAGTTTTTATTATTGCAAAGACACATATTTGATAAAGATTTTATGAAATTTTCAAAGTCACTACGCCTGCTTACGCGTTGACAACCGTATTTTAGACAGAATCATCAAACGTAAAAAGAAAAATATACGTGTTTGAACTAAGACCATTAACTAGATATTGGATTGGAGAAAAAACAAATAAAGTAAAATTTTTTTTTTTGAAAATACAGTTTCGAAAAAAGCGCCTTTGAAGTTTTAAGTGACAACATAGCTGATCTCGAGCGCGCAACTTTAGCTTTAGCTTTAAAGCTGTATCTTCAAAACTATTACTGGTATCAACTTAAGAACTTAGAACAATAATCTAGAGATGTTATAGAAATAAATAAGATAATAATTTGTATTTTTTGAAACCGTGAAACTCATGTGATCTCTTAAAAAGTATTTACCAGTTAAAGAAGACTCTACATTGATTTGTAGTTTGAGAAGACATAGATTGATGTTTCTATGAAATATTTATATTTGAATAACTAACAATAGAATGCCTTGTCTTAAGGACTTACCAACCTTTAAAACAACTCCATTTATTCAAAATTTTGGAACGTATGAGCTATATTTTAGAATTCCTATGAAGAAACACTTTCATTCTATTTTGCCTTGAAGAATTTTATGATGTTACGTTTACCTCCAGCATACTTGACGTTTTGGTATTACAAGTATTTAGAACTTGTTGGAGCCAACTATCAAGCTTTTGGACAATGTAGAGAAGTTTTTGGGCTTCTCTGTCACAATCCTTAGAGATGTTTGTACATATAAATGTAAAGTTTATTGATACAGAAATAAGTTTAACTTATAATTGATTTTATCTAGAAGTCTTTTAAATTTTTAAAAGCTATAAAAGCTATTTTTTTAATGTGGATCTTCATTAAGTCATATAAAAGCCAAAATAGTTGCACAGATACTTTTAATATTTCTTATTGTAATAAAAACTAGATTTATGCTTTCAAGTTATTTTAATTTCGCTTGCATTTCCCTACAGGGTACGGCAGAATCACAAGTGTGTGCGCACAGTTAGTACATATTATTTGGTAATGGTCGACATTAACTCTTAAATATTAATCTAAATTCTGCTTTAGAGATTTGCCTGGCTTTTTGAAATAGAGTTGAATGTATACACCTATATATGAATATATATGTTCATAGAGACAGATATAAGTTTGTAAAGTATTAAAGCTAAGTACGATTTTCATACAACCATTGAGTTGCTGAGCGCTTTAACGTTGCGCTCTCGGTGCAATTTTCGATTCAAATTATTTGTGATTATCTCGAATCAAAATGAATTGTCATTTCATTATTAAATGAATTTATCATGAATTTTTGAGCACTAGTAGATTGGAATATATGGCAGAGGAGTTAGGAATAATATATAATACCATTTTTCCATTTCTCTTCTCAAACTTGCAGGAAATCTATTATAAAATACTTGAAATTTTATAACAAAAATATTGATAATTTTTTCCCCAAAAAAATTTAGTAAATTCGCTTAATTTAGTATCGCTATAAGTAATATATTTTTCTTAACGTTATCTACAGCTATCTTATCTGCTTGCAAATTAATTTTTCGGGAACTCTTAACTGCCAAAAAAGGCAGCTTACCTTAAGAACTTCAAATTTTCTCACCAATAGCCATTATGTGCCACCATAAAGGTGAATGTGCACTTGAACTAATGGAGAAAATATGGTGAAACGAAGTGAGATGCGCCGCAGTGAATTATAATAAATTTGTGTTCGGGCTAAATTCCTGTTATGCTTATTACACATGTGGGAGAGCTATTTTATTGCCAACTTAGTCAAGCAAAAAGTAGCTAGGTGTTTGGAGTAAGATATTTATATTTTTTCGAAAAAAACAATAATAATAATAATAATATCTCTGCTCCATAAAATAAATAACACTAAAATTTAACTGCAAATGGCTTTATGTTACATATCCACATATTCGTGGATATCTTTGAATGAAAGAGAGAAATTATCATAAAATAATTCAATAATATCGACGCATCTAAGCTTAGCAAGGTTAAAGGTAGTTTTTTTTCTCTCTCTATATTTATATAATGTATACATATAGGCATAGCTGTTAGAAGAAACATATGCCTACATATGCATACACATATATGATATCTGCCGCTGTTAGTATTAGGTATTGACGACAGAAAACGTGAGTTAGGATACTCATTTCTCTGTGGGTGTAATGGTCTACTGATTTGAACTAACGCTGGTTCTTTGAGGCACAAACTGTTTAGTATTCAGCGTAGCATATATGCATAAATTACGAAAAATAATGAGTTAAGGGAGGATTTGCTAGTTAATATCACTTTTGGATATAAAATTGAGATCGAGATGGTTCATTAGGTTTGACATAGTTCGTCGTAATATAGTTAGTTCAATTGAGTCGAAATATTTCCGACGTCCGTACAACAGGTAGGGGTTTTGCCTCAAGGTTCTGAAAAGAGCCCAATATTCTGTTGCAATTATAGTTCTTCCTCCATCATCTGTTCTTCTAACAAGCACTTAATTTTTATTTTATCAGTAAAAAAATGATTCTCTAATTCATTTAGACAGTTAAAGCAAACTACAAGATATGGGTCTACATTCCCCAAAATGCTGTATAGATGTAAGGCAGCTATAGGGACTTCAAATCCTTTGCAGAGAATTCCTTTCAGTAAACTATATCAGCTTTTTTGGGGCGGAGATATGAGTTATGAGGTCAAGGAATAGTCACAAAATACTAAATTTGGTGCTGAAATTCTTTTTCACAGAATCAACTTAACTATTTTATGCAAAAAAACACTCGTTATTTTTTGAACGAATCGGAAAACGATAGCTTCGTGCTGAAATAAATACCCAAAACCCGGTTGTGCGGATCCTTCATACTATCTATACAAGTATTTTGAGCAGATAGTTCAACAAACCTTGAAAGCTAAAAGAAGAAGACTAACAATTCAATTAGAAAGAGTTGTTACAAAATACTAGCGACATTATAAAAACTCAAATAAAGGAAAATTACAACCTTCTTAATTAAAAAAATTTCAAAAATCCCACAAATAATTCTGAAATAGCAACGCACTTCAAGAGTCAATAGCATTTAAAACATCCTCTGGTGTCTGACAAACTTTCAACTTACACCCACATCTTCATTTTAGTGCCTATTACTACAAGTATTACAAATATTACAAATTTCATTATGTAATTACTTGTATATACGTGTTCTTACGCATGTGTCTGCAACAAAATAGCAAATCCTAACACCGATTTCCGTGTTATTTGTACAGCACCTCGCTGTTGCTCATGTGCCACCTATGGATTTGTGTTGGCTACAATGACTGACTGATGTTGAGCCAACTTCTTTTTTGTACTGCTCTTTTCTTATCGGCTTTGGATTTATTTGAATCTAAATTGAGTCACTTTTTTGTTTTTGGTATTTGTATTTATGTTAAGAATTCTTTGTTTTTTTTCCTCCACATGGTAGTGCTTAATACAGTTTTTTCGCGTGTGAAATGTAGAGAGTTTGGTTATTGTGCTTTTCTTGCTGTTTTCGTTGTCTTTTCCAATCGGATTCATTTGCTTTGACGGTTAATGGCATATAATACTTATTCCTATACTCCTGCTTATATGTATACATTGCAAATACTTCTAAGATACTGTACAGTTTGTGGTTGTATAACGTAGAAAGTGACCTTCGTCTCGGGGGCAATGTAGGCACTTCTATGCAATGAAAATTTAATGGCTTCTTCATACTGTTGCAACTTAAAATATTTATATTATGTATGTATCTATTTCTGTCCATGTAAGTGTGAATAACTGGAAATGAGGATGACATGTGCAGGCATTTAAGCGATTTATAATAGTGTTGTCATTGTCTTTGACACATACAGGGCAAGAGGACGCTCACACATGATAGTTGCTTGTTTAGAATCTGAACTCTGTCATCACTACAACTCCACCCGCTTTATATATTCGCATATAACTACTAAATAGGGCGTTCCCATAAGGCGCTTAGCTCGATACACTTGCCCACTGATGCTTCAACTTCTTCAAGCCGTGTAAAAAACTCGATTTCTGAAGATCTGGATAGTAGGCACTGTTGGTAGAGCAACTTTTTTCTCGTCACATTAGATCACCATCATTTTGTTCTTTTCCAGGTAGTCGATGTATGTAGATCCCACCTTGTGAATTCCTAAAAATGTTTGTCAACTTATTTTCGACTATTAGGACAATCTTCGTCTTTTTCGAAGTAGGTTCTCCAGGTGAAGTCCCACATTTCAACTATTTCTTGGTCTCTTTTGTGTATTTATGTTTCGACGACGATCGCAAAATGAAGTAGAAACGTCTTCGAATTGCACTTAATGATTATTAGACACTGCTGTGAAGTGGTCGCACTATTCCACTCGTTATGCGAAATGAGGAGACTTATGCCCAATATAATAAGTGAAAGTGTTTGCAAGATAATTCGATATACTATTCGATATGTTTCTGTATTTCTTGTATAAGCTAACACCAACTTAGACCCGCAAGATATTTATTAAATTTATTTGAATAGTACTATGATTCCAGAGCTACTTGAAACTACCTCAACCACGCAATTGATAATATCCGTATCCATTACTAGGATAACCTTGGTATTGATATTGATATGAGACACTATCAGATTGGACATCATCAGATTGCACAGCAGCACCATTATTGTCGGAGCCTACAGGTTTTTCAGGGCTTTTCGGATTGGCGGCGTTCTCGCCGACACCGTTCGATGCAGGTTCTTTACCAGCGACTGCGTGGCGAATTTCGCTGACAAGCTTCAAAGGAGCTTTAGCCATACGATGTATGAGAGCAGTATCTGGTACCGTGGTATCTTCATCCTTATTGTTAGGATTATCGGCATAAGAAAAATCTTAAAAATTGGATTATGTAAATTAAATACTTGAACTATATCTGGTAATACTCACCCATGAAAAGGATTACTATAAAGCTCAAAATGACAAGCGCTTGCCGTCGGCGAAAATGCAAATGTTCGGATTGACGCAACATTTCAAAGACTATTTGCATCCGCTGTGCTACAATTGTCACTCTAGATTAATTGTACTGTCATTTTGAGGTCTATTTATTGCAACAACTGTGACTAATGCCATATTATTCTGTAACGAATCGAATATGGATAATTTGCTGCGGTGTTATAAAATGACATTGACGTGGTGGAGTGGATGGAATACGACCGCTTTGACAATTGAAACGAATCAATTGCTTATATTATTCTTTGGTAGTTACAAATATACTTTTAAATTTACACAGGGTTCTTGTGTAGGTATAAGTCGATATTAGATTCTTGTCTGTCGGTGGAATATCAGATTGGTCGAGTATAGCGTTTTAACGTATTAAAAATTATCGATTTCAATTGAAATCGGTATTTTAACCTTCAAAATCTATCGATATGTCTTTTGACGGCCAAAGGAATTTTCGTTTTTGGACCTTTTTAGAATATTAAGGAAAAAGTGCAACCGATAACCAATCGATAGTGTAGTGAAAATATATATATAGGTATATCGAAGAAAACAATTTCTGGCAACTTATTAGTTTTAATTTTTTTATCGTTTTACAGAGTATAATGAACGATTTTAAGACCAAAAACTCGTTCCATAGCAACGAACAGCCACCATATTCACCGGATTTGGCCCCATGCGACTTTTATTCATTTCCAAAACTCAAGTTATCACTACTAGAGGGAACTGATTCTGAACTGAACTGATCGATTATTAGAAAAAGAGGTAGCAGATGTGTATTGCTTCCGAAAGAACATATTTTAAAGGCGACAAAATAAATATTGATGAAGATTAAAATTTTTTTGTTTTATTTCCAATTTCCGGAAACTTTCTGGTCTTAATAGAAACATATAGAATATACATATAAAAATACACATGTTTATATATATATTTATATATTGTATATAAAAATTTTATTTTCTTACCTGATCGTGTTCTTATGAGTGACGATAGCACTTATACTATTTACGGTTCGGAGGCTTATTGCCGGACGCTAATTGATATGTAAACACTTGTTATTGTCAATTAGCGTATTTCGCAGCACAATAAAAATATGTTGAGTTTTTGAGATTTTTGGACTTTCCATTTTCAATGTAAATCACTGGGGAAGTACAAATGTTGTTATTCAAAGCGTTGGTTTTTGACTGTTGTTAACTGTGACGGTTACTAATGATACCAGGGTACGATTAATTTTTATATCCCAAACAAAGTTATTGTCTACAAAATTCAACAAAATTTGCTTTAGCAATGGTCGCTTTCGTTGCCCTAGACATCCGAAAAAGTCGACAACAACAATTATTCGACCGATGGCGTCACATAACAATTTTCAGTTCACTTAACCAACTAGCCGAATATATTGACCATATATTAATTAAAATTTAAATATCTTGCCTATTTAATCAGGAGTTAGCCTCTCTATCCATATTGTCTCTGAATTTTACTGAATCCAATTACTTTTGCCATTCACCATAGGTATTCCCGAGCAAAATTAATATTAATTAAATTACTTTGCCTAGCTTAAGTACAATAATTACAGTAATAATCGTTCGTTTCTACAATTATATGCAATTTATTATTTTTTAATTACGACTTTGGGGTTAAGTTTTGTAATTAATATGCGGGGCACCGCCCACATTTAGGTGAAATCACATATCTTCGAACCTGCTCCACCAATTTCAACCACATTTGGCGCAAAAGATTGCTTTGCCATGCCCATGTTACAATGCGAAAATGGACAGTAACCACGCCTACTTCCCATATAACACAACTTTAAATTCCATCTGGTTTTTTCACTTTCCAGTATACAAATCAAGCACTTATCGATATGCCATCTCAGATCTAAAAATGGTCAAAATTTGGACCGTAACTATTCAAGCCGCCACATATCGATTATGTGGACCCCAGAGCTTATGGCTGACTTTTTGCCGAAAATGTTTTTTTGCTAATAATTAACCCTTATGTTGAAAATGGGTTGAACCAGATCAATACTTCCCCTAATTGCCTGAAAATAAGTTCTCAAGTACACCTAACAATTTCAAAAATTAATGCAATCAGCACTTCCATTTCTATGCACCCAATGATTTTAGTATACTTTTTCCTGACGGAAAGTAAAATATAGTAATAATACTAAGTGAGTCTATGACCTTCAAAATAAGTTAACATGATGACTAATTTAATTTCAATCCATTCACTATTTCGTCGAACAACATTTCTTTATCTAAAGTTTTGCCAACACCAGAAATTACACCGGTTTTGATCCTTGCAAGTTGCAGGAATATGAAATGTTCGACTACACCCGAACTTAGCACTTTCTTACTTGTTACTCTAGCAGTTATGCGCCTCAGCAATGATATAATTTATCATAAGAATCTTTATAGAATTTGTTCCTGAACAAACAGAGAAAATAAAAGAACTGTTTTTTACCGAGCTGCCACGACTCAAAAGTATAGAGATGTGCGGAGCAACTAGGGAGTTTATATCTTAAAGGATTTCAGTTTCTGTGATACAGCGTTATTGAGGAACTGATTTGAACAAGTTAAGTCGAGGAATGTTTTCTAAGCATAGTCTTTCATTTTTTGAGCTGATTTTCTTGTATTGCTAAAGAATCAAATTTCGGGAAATCTACCGGTTTCAAAGAAAGAAAGTTTTCGTTCGTCGAGGCTCTGCTAGTCGATAAAGATTGGCTTGATAGTCAAACTAATCTAGCATAAACCATTTTTTGATTATTTTTGAGTCTCAAAAATTTTGACCTTGATAAAAGTTCTGCCCTGAGGGCACTTATACAGCAACCTACAAGTTTTCTAAGCTCAACTTTGTCTTCTGATACAAACCATTCTGCTTAAAATCTGTTTGAAAAATAGTACATCCACCATCAAAATTTTACTCTTTTCGGAAAAACCCTTCATTTGGTGTACTTTAAATGAAGTCTTCAAGACAATGTAGATGAGATACATAAATGAATCGCGCATACATATATACGATTGCTCCCGACCGTTTGCCGAATCGTTATTCCAAAACGAAATGAATCATGTTGGGGCATATGAAAACAAAGCAGGCATAAGATTGCAACAAAAAAAAAAAAACAACGCATCAAATAAGTGAGAGATGCGAAATTACAAGCTACGCTGATTGCTTTCAATTATGCAATGAATAATCACGTAATTAAAGGAAGAGCGCAGCGACTGGGCCAAGCCGTAGCCACGGACCAATGCATACGGCACTGTGAGTGTGGGAGATCGGCACGGCAATGCGGTAAGTAGAAAATCTTGTTGGAAGTGTAATTAAAAAACTTGCGAACTTACAACGTTTACACAACTGACTAAATGAATGGCGGCAGCTGAGCTGAATTGATTCGGCTAAAAGGCGCTGTGGCAGCGTTTAAGCGCTCGGGCGCTTGAAATGGATGGCAAAATATAACTAGCAGTGCTTGTATAATAAGGCAGCCACTTACCTGGTTAAATGTTGAATACCAAATTCAAAGCTCGTCGTTGAGTGCTTGAACTGTCACACTTCAACGTGCATTTGTGGGCACAGGAGCAAGTCGACGATGCAAGAGTTTATTAGCTATGCGAAGTGGAGAAACAGCGGTGTGAAAAATCCAATAAAAATTATGCGTAAAAGATATGGCGAATCGGTTAGTTAGGACTGTAGTTGGCACTACGTTTATGGTTGAAAGAGGAAGAGAACTCTCTTCTATATATTTTTTGCAGACGCGCAACACTTTCTCAAACAACCGTTATGCGACCGTTGAACTTTCACGTTTAATGGTGCTCACTACTTTTTCCGGAATGTCCTCACATCTAACGGCAGGGCAAGCTAATCAAGCTTAAATAATGAACTCAAATCGATTACTTGTTGCCGCATGCAAAAAAGAAATAGCAAATCAGCTGAGTAGATAAGAGAAAATTAGCTAAAATCACGTTGTCTTTTATTTTAGTCACGTAATTATCTATTGGCTTTTTTATTGAATTCTTCTCACATTTACTTTGTGTGAAGCATTTCACGCTTTTCCACAACTCGTGCTATTGATTTTCAGCCTCGCACACTTTGTCGGCAATGCGAATTCACGCGCGCTCACGATTCACGTACGAATGCTTGTAAAGTGGTCGACAGATTGGCAGTGCATTGATGACAATCACGACAAAACAGCAACAACAACGAAGATATAGAAAATTATGCAAAAACAAAAGAACACACGGTTAATATAATTAAAATCAGCAGCAACGCGCTTCCGCTTATTGACTTGGTTATATCTGGAGTTGAGACTTATATAACGCAGTTATGTTGTTGTTATTATTATTGTTATTATATAATATTATCTTTATCGGAACGTCTGAACGTCTGTTCTGCACAGAACTTCACTTACACACTTTTGCTTTCTTGCAACAGCTTTTTATTTATATTGTGATTTTATATAAATTTTTTTTTTCGCTCCCGCTTGTGTTTGCTTTCTTACTTTATAAGACTGACAAACAACAAAAGTAGTATGAAATGAATTTTTATATTTTTGTTATTGTTTGCTTGTTTACTTTTTCAACTTATTTTTTTTTTTTGTTTTGGGGCACTTTTTTATTTCTGTCTGTTTTTAAGCAAGTGTTCGATTTCGTTGCCTCGAGTCTCGATTACTTAATATTTTTTGTTTTTTGCCTTTTTATACAGCGGTGTGTTCGCTTTCCGACAACAGCAGCCTTTCTCGAGTTTTTTTTTGTTGCTTTTGTTCTTTCAGGCAGGTGTTGGCGTTGACATTCTGCAAAGAAAATATAAATAAATTATTTTTCGTGAGGTAATATACATATACACACACATAAACGCTTCAGTGTTGCTATTTGTGAAGCGTTTAAACTTTTGTACTGCTTCAGGTGAAGAGTGAATGAACTTGGGTGGTTACGTGAATGGAATTGGGCGGGTTAAAGTTCGGCATTTGCACGAAAAATTTTTCAAGGCAATATTTAATATTTGTATGAAATATGGGGCCAGAAATTATCTCCCGCCTTGCATATTAATAAAAATAACTGAATAACGCTTAAAATATCTCGATATAGTCTTAAAATATGACTTTAGGTATAAATTGTCGGTATATATGATAATACCTACATATTATATTGTTTAAAATTATAAAAATATTCAGATAAAAATATTTACTATATATATTTACTTATTTATTTATCCACTTGTGAATTTCAATATTTTTTTTAATACAGTCATATCGAATGTACATATTTTTGAAAACATTCCCCGAAAATTTAAAATTAATCCAGCAAATAGCTTCGGAAATATTTGTAAGAATTTTTAAGTTTAGTATATTTGACTCCCAATACTTTGAACGCGTTTTTTCGAAGCGCTGTTTTCAGAGTCGGTGATGAATCAAGAGAATCCAATATCTTTCAAAATTAATCACCGATTATTAAAGTACATTAAACTCTGTATACATATTGTTAATTAACAGGATCTTATATAAAACCATGGATTTACTCACCATCACTGCCAAAATTTAGTATAGTCTCTCTTACTACTCAATAATTCAGTCTTATTAGGTGACAAAGGAAATTCATATCTGGCAATTTTCTTGCAAAACCCGTATATACTCAACCACCTTGATAATTATTATTTTCATATGAAATTCTGTGATCTGTGACATGTAATATTTAGTACCCTAACGGAAAACGTCTGCACGCAGTCGTGCTACCGTCGAAAAACAATATCCAAAACGGAAACGGTCGTGAGAGCGACCGAAACATGTAGTAATAAAGAGCTTGGAATAGTAATAAATAAGCGCATTGGTAAATTCTATCAAAAGTTGAGACGACTCATCAAGAGTTCCAGAATAATTTTAAAAACCACAGAGCAATTTTTAAAGCCTACGAGAGGGTTTAGGTAAATTTATATTTGTGGTACATTGCTGCATTTATGTAATATTTATAATTTGAAAACAATAATCAAAGAAAGGCTTAAAGAAGCTCATAAAATCTAATAAGCACAAGCATTTGTATATTTCAATTAAATATTATTGGATTTCAGTGCAAACCTTGCTGCCTATAAATATTTATACTTGCCTCGCCCTAAAAGCCTCGTAGTCTCAGCTTAAATCATTATTATTAGCGCATATGAATATATAAGTAGAGTAGTACAAAGACGTAGACAACAGCAGGCTTAACTGTATAGTGCTTTCGAAGCTACAATAGAAATCTGCCACAACAATTAAAGTCATTTGGAGTAATTAAAAGAGCTTGGCGATGATTGAAGGATTTTGTTAATGAGATAATTAGGAGAAGACCAGTGAAAAGATTTTACATTTGAAAAGGTTTGTTAATGTGATGAATACTCAATTGAAACTATTAATATTTTGTGATTATATAGAATACTATATGCTGTCATATATTTTCAGCTTATGTGCGTCAAATCAGATACAACCACAATGCCGAAAGTGCCACTGAAATTCTTAAATTGTCAAATCAACGAAAACTCTTTGATAAAATTGTCAACTAAACCTGGAGCTAGGGGTAAAATTTCAGACAGTTGAAGAAATAAATCGTATAAAATAAAAATCTAGAAGAAAATTTAAAATATAATCCACTGTTACGTAGCTACTTCAAATTTTATTGACTCTTATGGCAGTTTCACTTTTGGCAAATTAACCTTTTTGCCTGAAAAATTGTCAGCCTGCCGCAAATCAAGCGCAGACATCAAAGTCTAGACTGATTATACAATTGATTGCTTAGATATTTTGTAATACTTTGCTTTATTCGCGGTATTCGTTTTACGAGCCGAAATTCTGCGAAAAATCACTTTAAACTGTTTCGTTCAATCTTCGATGGTGAAGTGCGCGCAAGAATTTTTATATGGAAAATGTTTAATTTAATATTTTACAAAATCTGTTGCAATGAGCTAGAAGAACTTATAAATTCAATAACTACCTAAAAGTTTTTTGTTTCTTAAAACATAATTATTGAAATTCAGCGTGTACAGAAGCGAAAAAAATATATCTACAAATTTGATTAAAGGCGCTCTATATCACAAGTATTTGTACTTTTACTGAAGTAAAATTATAGCAATTTTTATATCCTGAACAGAGTATATTCAGTTTTCTCCGAAGTTTTTTATATGCCCGTCTATCTGTCGGTCGTATATACCCATATTAGTACATCAGTTTTTGAGATATCGATTTGAAATTTTGCACACGTCCTTTTCTCCTCAAGAAGCTGCTCAGTTGTCGGAACTGCCGATATCGAAACACTGAACAATCAAACTCAAGTCTTTAGATGGAAAACTTTTTTATTTGTCGAGATATCTTCACGAAATTTGGCAAAAATTATTGCCCGAAGCAGCGCTACAAATTCCGAGCAAATTATTTATTGCTGAATAATTTTTTATTTAACAAAAATTTTAAAAAATTAATATTATTATTATATAATCTCTGAAATATTTTATTAAGCTAAAACTATCCCACCTTCTTTGCGATTAAGTATTACATAGCTAATTTTAATTTTGCTAATCTATCACTATCATCATGACGTTTTCTAATTACATTAAATAAGAGCCAACTGCTAGAAAATAAGATATAAAATAAAAGAAAAACACCGAAATTGAAATAAATTAAAACTCGCCGCTGAAAGCGACTCCCTATTCGCAGCTGGGAACCTTACAAATTGCGCACTCTCACTTTTTTCGCTCTTTAATTTTATGCTTCAATTATCGCACAACTTTTCCAGTAAACGCCAAACACCAAAAGAAGAAAACGCCGTAACATACAATACCACCATTCAAGGCAGTTGCATAGTAGATGTAGGTATGTTTAGAGGAACTCTGTTCGTATTACATAAATTTCGTTAACGGATGACTTAACAAACATATTGCGGAGCCAGTCGACTTCGATTTTTCTTTATTCAATTTTTCAAATTGCAAAAAACAAAAAAACAAAAACAAAAAAGGGAAAATAAAATTTGTTTGGCGCGCACAGCGGGAGCTGATATCTCTCGCCAACGACTTAAAGGGCAAGCAGACTGCTTAAAGATCTTTTCGCCTAACAAAATTTTCGTCATTTAACTTTTTAGATTTTATTATGTTTCTGCAACATTTTTGTGAAATATCTATTACCAAACAATGTTGTCGCTCGTTTTCTTTGCTACAAGTAAAAAGATAGCAGTTAACTATTGAAAGAGACCAACGAAAAATATAGCATTTTACTATTAAAACAGACCTGAGGCAAATGTGGCAAAATAATGAGGGGAGAATAAATGAGCAGAGTAGTATATCGAATGTGCATAGTCATGTGAGTTTGTAAGTATTGATAAAGTAGTAGGGAAAAGTAGCAGTAACCAACCGGTTTGCATTCGAATTTTTTTGCTCTAAGCTTCGCTTTGTATCTTTGAATGTCGTTGGAGGCATAAGAAATGTTCGAATAAGTTATGCATACACTCAAAGTAAGTGCCCTGCTGGAAAAAACTTACAAATAAAAATATATTTTAATGCGGCGATAAAAAAGAAATTTTGTTAAATTTGTGTAAGATTAGTCTTTCTACAAAATATTGATAAATCATTTATATAAAGTCGTCACGAACTCATATGTTCTTATGTACGAAGTCATTACTCCATTCGAGACTAGCGATTTCATTCTAATTCGTTGAATTTTTGTTACTTCGTACTAATTGAGAACTCCCTTTGAGACTAAGGTCTTCGTTTCAATTCGGCAATTGTTGATTTTTCCTACATCTTACTAATAATGAATGAAAAAAAATAACAAAGTGAAAAATCGACATTTTCTAGAACAATGAGGATAAGGCATTTCATGTCAGTGGGCTAGTAATGGTACGAAGGCCACTAGTGTTGTAACAGTTAGAACTAGTACACTTTGAAGTAAGGTTCTAAACTTGATATATAAGGTTGTCAAATATCTCCCTTCCGCTTTTTTGCTCTTAATTCAATGCTTTATAAAAAGTGTTACAGTGATCGGATTTAGTTAAAATATGCGCCGTTTTGTTCGATGATCTGTTTCCATCTAGACGGCAACTTCACAATACCTTCCTCGTAGTAGCCCCCCTCCTTATTTGCGAAGAATTCGGACAGCCACTTTTCACAAGCCTCTTTTGAGTTCAACTTCACACCACCAAGGGCAATCGCCATGGACAGGAACAGGTGGTAATCACTTGGCGCTACGTCCGAGCTATATGGTGGATGCGATAAAACCTCCCATCCGAGCTCCTGTAGCTTCTGACGAGTCATCAACAAAGTGTGTGGTCTGGCGTTGCCCTGGTGGAACACTACACTCTTCCTATTGGCCAATTCTGGACGCTTCTGGTCGATCGCCTGCTTCAAGCGGTCCAGTTTTTTGCAGTAGATGGTAGAATTAAGCGTCTGGCCATATGGGAGCAGCTCATAGTGGATGATTCCCTTCCAATCCCACCAAACACACAGCAAAACCTTCCTGGCCGTCAATCCCGGCTTGGCCACTGTTTGGGACGATTCACCGGCCTTCGACCACGACCGTTTTCGCTTGATATTGTCGTATGTGATCCATTTTTCGTCGCCAGTCACCATCCGCTTCAAGAATGGGACGAGTTCGTTCCGTTTCAGCAGCATATCGCAGGCGTTGATTCGGTCCAGAAGGTTTTTTTGCGTCAAATTATGCGGCACCCAAACATCAAACTTTTTTTTGTATCCAGCCTTCTGCAGATGGTTCAAAATGGTTTGGTGGCTAACTCCCATCTCCTGGGCGATGTCACGAGATGCTATATGCCGGTCTAACTCGATGTATTCCATGATTTGATCGGTATTTGTCGTCACAGGTCTTCCGCCGGCTGGCTTATCCATGGTGTCGTTTTCACCGGCTCTGAATCGTCGAAACCATTCCTCCGCGGTTCGAATTAATCTCACGGAACGTTTCTCTAGCGGATTTGCCTTTAACGAAGGAAAACTTTCAAATAGCGCGAGTTTCGGCGTTAGTGAACTCCATGTTTACACGTCTATAACTGTTGAACGCAATATCCAAACTAATCATGCATATCGTTGTTTTGTAGGTTATGTCAAGACCTTTCAAATTATGTATAGTGTTGCCAGATACGAGCTCTGTAGCGCTTTGTACATTGCCGCGAAATTCAAAAGACAAAAAAGCGGAAGAAAGATATTTGACAACCTCATATATAATTCGCGGACTAATTAGGCTTGAGGCACATATAGTCATTACAGTCTCAAGCGTTTCTGGTTTTCTCAAATGGAGTTAACATATTTTGTATACTTAACTGTTTATTTTTCGTTTCTAATAATTTCTCTTCGACGCTTAATAACTGTTTTTTAATTGTATTTTTATTAAAGTAAAATTCGTATTAAATTCGAAATGTTGTGATTGAATTTACAGTTATTAATACAAAAATGTTGGTTAATATCTATATGGTAAGCTTCGTGACTGCAATAAATATAGTATATATATAGTTTCCCAAAGTTCCGAGGTAAAATACAACGCCACATGACATCAATAAATTATTGATAATTATTTTAATTGTTCGCCTAAATGTAGGCAGCGTTTTTCTTTGAAACCTTTATTGCTTCTCACAAAATTGTAAAGTATTGGATATGTATACGGTGAGAGCGAAAAAGTATATGACCACTTGCAAAAGTGTTGCCTACATTTAGAATGAGTCTACGAATGTGTGTGAAATTGCGGGAAGAAATTCAATCTTATTTTATGACAAAACCTATCTCTTTTTCAATACCCATTAATCGCTTTATTTCTCATTTTATTTAAGTAGATTCAATTGTTAAATTCTACTACTAAACTTTTGAAGAAATATACATTTTAATTGATTTATCATTTGAAAAAATATATTTATATTTTTGTTTAATTCTGAACTAAATTTATAAACAATTATGAATTTTTGTTTTTCAACCATACAGAACTATGGGCCTATGTGTAGACAGCGATTCACTGTTATTATTTCGTTGCCTCTTAGCACACCGTTAAAACTGTTGCCTACAATTAGGAGAAGAGTGTGAAAGAGTCTGAAACTATATACTATAACAATATTTTATTTATTTTTAATTCATGATTACGTTGTTCTCACCGGTTATAGAGCCATGCTCTTAATTGTAGGCAACTACCTACTTTGACAATATTGCCTACATTTAGGATGAGTGCACAAGAGAGCCTTAGGTTAAGGACATTCAAGCTGAATATCGAATATATGTAGATATATAAATGCATAATTAACTTATTAACACCCATTTCAATACATTCTATTTCCGCATTAATTTATGTATTCAATAAATAATCAAATATGTATGCAAGATACATAACAATACACTTTCGAAGAAGTTCCTTCACTGTTCAACTAATTTCACTGTGGTTGTAATATTATAAATCTTCATTGTTGTACAGCAGCTTTTTGTTGCAATGAAATGAAATCGAAATTGAAAGGTAATTCTGAGCAATACATAGCAGAGAATATCGTTAGCAGAAGAGCGGCAACAGCAGAGCAGCAGCAACAGCAACAGCAAAGAGCCAACTAAACAAGCATTGTCTTGCCACACTAACTGGCAGCAAGAAAAGCGCAGCAAGCAACAGCAATACTAATGCGATTGCCACAGTTTTGTGTGTTAATGTGGCAACAATGGCAGCAAACGCTGTGGAGCAAAACAAGTTGGCTTTATGCAAAGTAAATTTATGTACCTCATATATATATATATATTATCATATATATATATATACCAAACATATATGTATAAGTATCACAGTTTGCCACACTTTTGCATGGCCAAAGCATGCAAGCTGTTTTTGTTGTTGTTGCAGCTGTATTTGCAGTCTACAGCAGTGCTGCAGCGCCATCAACAAGCCAACAATATATAATTCTTGCCAAACACTGTTAGCTGTTAATATTAAATGTTGTTGTCGTCAACGTTTCTGCTGTTGTTGTTGCTCTGGTTGCAACTTATTGTTTGTTGTGATTGTGCTTGCTGCTTTGGTTGTCGCCAATGCCTGTTGCAGCTCTCAGCACTGCTGTTGTCGTCATCGTCAGCAGTCACATTGTTGTTGTTGGTTTTGCAGTTTTTTGCTATTGTTGGTTTTGCGTTGTTCTGCTTGTTGCTGATGTTGTCGTCAGTGTCGTCTACAGGCATTATTACAACATTCGCCGCATTTGCCATTGTCTTTGCTACTAAAGTAGTTGTTATTGTAATCTGCTTGCAGTTCCCCATAACAGCGCTTGTGTGATTATTGTCGCAAAAATGCGCAATGTTATGCAGTTGCTATAGATTATTGTTGTTGTCAAGCTTAGTTTCTCGCTATTTTCAGTCATTTATTTTGCTTTTTAAGCTCTATGTTGTTGTTGTTTTGTGTTTTTTTGAGTCAAGATCTCACTGTCTCTCGCTTCCTCGCATTCTCTCCCTTTTACTCTTTCTTTCTCTAACGAAAAATTCAGCCATACCACTCCAATCGTTTTGCCTTGTAGCACTTACGGCAAATTGTTTGTTGTTATTTTTGACCGTTAAACTAAAAACTTTTGTAATTGGAATTTCTTTTCAGCTTTAGTCCAAAATTTTATGTTAAAAGTTGGACGTTTGCATTTGAAAATCTTGGCCACTTTAAACTTCAAGCTTCCAGCTAAACAAATTTCCACATTTCCCTCAATGTCCGGTCAGTGAGAGTCCACTTGCGACACACATACAAAAATATAGACACACACACATATACTTGTATGTATGTAGTTACATACATATTTGTACACAACACCCACTAATCCAAATATTTACGCATTTAAATACTTGCATTCTCCATCAATATGTGCCTTGTGTCGGCTCGTCTCTCTCTCATTCTTGCTTTATGAATTCAATTTCGAATTGAAAGTTTTGCATTTCCCGAAAACCTTTTAAATTATTGAAAGCATATTTTGCTAGTTACTATGCAGCGCTTATGCCCGAAATTTATGTTTTTCTTTAATGGATTTTGTAAAAGTAAAGGCGTCCTCGTAGAGTTAAAGTTACCTGTGGTAAACTTATAAAGAAACTTTTGTTGAAACAATAACATACTAACACAAACAAACAACAATAATATCGTAAAACTTGTAAAACAACAAACATATTTATAAATTTGGTTTATAATCAGGTTATAATATATATTTTGCTTTTAGTTCAAAGTGTATGAAAATTAATATTACTTATCGGTTTTAATCGAATTTACAGTGGTTTGAATATTTCGTTAATACATACTTAAATATTCCATAAAAAAAGTTCCATTTCATTACAATATGATTTTTTTTATTTTAAAAATATTTCTGATAACATTATGACGCCTTAGTTGCTTCCCAACGTATATATAAGAATATTAAATCGAAGCTACTTATAAGGTCAATAAAATAAATCTTATAATGTTTTCTTAGACTTTAACAATATTTATGTCAAACTCTATATGATATTTTCTGAGGGTAATGTTCCCATATCGACTAAATATAGGATGCAAGAACAAATAATAGCTGCAACTAAAATTAAGATTTAAGATAAAAATGTTCTTGGTATTTGTCGATAGAAAAAGAGGGAGCGTCATTCAAGTAAACAATCCCAAAGGTGAGCGATTTTCATTCGAAGGAAAAGGAATGAAAGAATGGGAAACTCAAGTAAAATCGTGCATGAGTTTAAAACACTTTTATTTTGATTATAATAATAGGGCTAGTGAACTAAAGGAAAGGCATATCGATAATACTGAAAGTTACGAAAATATATTGTTAACCGATAATTTAAAAAAATTTGGCTACAAAGTGGCGAAAGCAATAGAAGCAACAAAAATGTTGAAAAAGTCTCATGGGTTTAAAAAATTTTACGATTGTAATACTGTGACTAATGAACTAAAGAAAAGAATTATCGATAACTAATAAAAGTTAAATATATTGATTAATCTTTAATTTAAAAAATTTTAGGCAAGTGAAATTAACGGTAAAAACTAAACGAGTATAGGAAAATTTTTAAAGACTTTAAAAACTGGTTTCGATTATATGTTAATATTGTGGCTAGTGTAGCAAACAAGTACCATTAAATGAATAATCGAAAATTTTTACAAATTTTAGGCAAAAGTTGTTAACTGTAAAAAAACTATAAGAGATTTTTAACAACTGCTTAGTTAGCTATATCGCTTAATCGATAATTTAAATATTTTTTAAGGTATTTATCCTTAACATTAAGCAATACAAGAGTATTGGAAAATTTTTGTGGGTTTAAAAATTTGTTCTTCGATTATGATATTGTGGTTAGTGATAGAACCATGCAAGTACTAAGAAAGGAATATCGATAATTTCAGTAAGCTTTATTTATCGATTAATCGATAAATTTGTAAAACTTTACATAAGTATCGTTAACAGTAAAAACTATAGAAATGTTAAAAATTCTTGCATATATCGCTATTGTGTCTTAATATTATTTAAACAACGTGCGTTAAAAATTATTCTTGTAGGTTTGGATTTTTATGGACTATAATTTTAAGTTACGTTAAAATAAGTATATATTATACTAAATTATAATATAGTAAATATAGTTTTTAGCGTTTTTGATTTATTTATCTGTGATTTCTAGTAATCTCTAAATTAAACAAAAAATACAGTTAACAGTAATTAGTATTATCGACACATTTTTGCCATTTTGGCTATTGTTATTGATATTTCTTAGAGTGTTTTGTGTAGGTACCAAGGTCGAGGCCTTTCAGTAAAAACTGTTCTTTAAACCGTATACCTATCACAGCTAACTAGAATGAAAACTAAGCTTGCTAATAATTACTTGTGATAAATTTTAATTTAACTTAAAAGTAGTACAAAGTAGTCCCTTAGTTTCATGAAAACCGCGTCCCCGTATATGATATGTTTATATTTGCGCTCTGCTATTCATTTATGACTCATTTTGGTGCAAAGTCTTGACATTTGTTTATTTACATATAATCTACTTCACATATTTGTATATTTACCTCACACTCGAGATAGTTTGCACTCGCTAATGGCTGAGTAAGCATTATTTCTAACTTAAAATTTATGAGTTTTTTTGTGCAAGGTAAAGGGTGACATTTTCTCTAAAGATGTGTGTAAGCTGATGCTAATGTTTTTCAATAGAAGATGTATACTTTTTGCAATATCTGTGAGGAAATTTGCGAGGAAATTAGCGACCGCACTCACAGCAATTAGCTGCACTTAAATGATTATTCAAAAACGTGAATATTACAACAATCTTTTTCGACAGTAAATTTATAGTATATAAATGTGTTTAAATATTCTAAAATGAAATAAGCTATAGGTACTTTAAGTAACGTCTTATGTAAAGTGAGCTCATATGCGCCAATTTTCAAACTGAATGATCAGAACATAATGATGTTTTAATGCACCTATTTTTATTCAAATCGCCTACAAGGTAAGATGGAACGTAATAATTAACCGGTATGTCAAAGTATTGGATGTCTTCTCTTAAAAAAAGTTTTAAGATGTGAAATACATCAAAAAAAAAATTTGGTAAAGTTGAAACACGAAAAATAAAATTGTGACTGCAAAATAAACAGTGTGTTTGATATCGCAACGAAAACGAAATCGAAATAGTCGTAAATAAAAGCATGACAAGTTAATCGAGCGAGACGAAATAAACCTTGATTATGTCTTTGGTGGGATCGATTTGCAAATATGTAAATTTTTAAAGATATTCAATAAAAATAAAAAACTAGCAAAAAAACACATAAAAACTGAAATAAAATAAAATTAAAAAAATAAAACAAAATAAAATAAAATTAAAAAACACAAAAAATAAAATTAAATTAAATAAAACAAAATAAAAGGAAGTAAAATAAATGAAATGAAATTAAATTAAATTAAATAA
The DNA here is from genome assembly GCF_042242935.1 of Bactrocera oleae. Classification (NCBI taxonomy): domain Eukaryota; kingdom Metazoa; phylum Arthropoda; class Insecta; order Diptera; family Tephritidae; genus Bactrocera; species Bactrocera oleae. The sequence continues at coordinate 61,035,703 of NC_091539.1, forward strand.
AACAAAATAAAATAAAGTAAAATAAATGAAATTAAATTAAATTAAATTAAATATAATAAAATTAAATTAAATTAAAATAAATCAAATAAAATAAATTATAAAATAAAATATTATTTAAAAAATAAAATATAACAAAATAAAATGAAGTAAAATAAAATAAATTAAGGTCAAAAAAAAAAAATAAAATAAAAATAATAAAATAAAGGTAAAATAAAATAATATAAATTAAAATAGAATTAAATTAAATTAATTAAAATTAAATTAAAATAAATCAAATAAAATAAATTATAATAAAAAATTATTTAAAAAATAAAAAACAAAATAAAATGAAGTAAAATAAAATAAATTAAGGTCAAAAAAAAAATAAAAAAAAAATTAATATAATAAAGGTAAAATAAAATAATATAAAATAAAATAGAATTAAATTAAATTAATTAAAATTAAATGAACTAAAATAAAATAAAAGTAAAATTAAATTAAATTGAATTAAGTTATATTAAAATAAGTTAAATTATTTTAAATAACAATTAATATATAATTATAATAATAAAATATCAAAAAGAGTAATGTAAAAAAAAAAAACAAAAAATTTAATTTTTTAAATTAAATAATATAGAAATCAGTTTTATAATTTTGAAATGTAAAAAAAAATATTTTTCATAGGCTTTTAAAGCTTCAAGATTTGTATGCATATATCACATGTATATAATTTGTGCAAATTCGAAACCAAAACACGACAAATAAAACTCTACTGCGTTATCCAAGCTCGAGTCCAACATTGAGTCATAAAGCATTTCCTATATAAAGTTATAATGTATACAACAACAAAACAAAACTAGTGTGGCAACAAAAAAAAACTTGCACTCAAAATCGAATTCAAATAAAATAAACCATAAATGTATTCATAATGAAATGATTTGATTATAGTCATTGATTGCATAAAAATTAGCAATGATTATTGGCAACAGACGCTGATGGCAATAAAAGCCACAAACATTTGCGGCAAAACGAACAAACACGAGCAAACACAAAACGAATAAAAGCAACAAAACAAAAGCGCAGATGAATTTCTCGAAGCAAACGAAAGTGAATATGTATATAATATATATATATATCGGTAGAGTACATAATATACATAAGCGTGTGTGCGTGTGACGAAATGGGCAACAATAATAATGGCGGCGAGCAAAAAGCGCTGATAGCCAACAAAATAAATGCATATCGATTACCGATTACAGACACACGCACAGCCATAAACACACTCTAAAAGCGCCGAATAGAAATTCCTTATGCATATATGTGTGTGTGGCGCTGCCGGCAACAGTTGGAACCTCATTGACATTTGTTTACTGACTCAGTTAAATGGCAATTTCACTGTGAAATTTAGGGGAAACGCTTCGAATGTTAATCAAATTTGTGCAAAGTGTCGCAATAAATCTACGCTAAGGGCAAACAACTCACTCCATGTGTCGTGGCAAGCAAATCAATAGGCAATGCGCAGCAGAAGCAGGCTGAAGAGTAAAATGAAGGAAACGAAAGTGGAAAATGTTAAAGATTTTTTTGTTTGTGTTGAGAGCTGAATATAATGAAAATGCGACATTGCAAAAATGTGAGAAAATAAATTTAATTTTACACTAATTCGATTTATCAGATTCGGTCTACATATACGATATATAAATTTAATAATAATACAAACCGGTTTTGGCTAAATTAATTTAAATAATCAGTGCGCCGCAGTGTTAATAAAGGCGGCTATATACAAACAAAAATACACATAAGCACAGTGGGCTGATAACTTAAAAAAAGACAGGAAAAAGTTTATATTTAGAACATGAAAGTAAAAGTATATTATTTTTTTTAATAAAATTTTTACTAAAATATTTGAAAATTTCAAACCTCGTATTTTGAATATAATTAAAAATATAATATAAAATAATAAATAAAAATTATACACAACCTTCTATTACGAAAAAAATCAGTACAAAAGCTAGACTCATTAAAACTTTAAAGAATACAGCTCCTTAGGCACCAGTATGAGTTTTTCAAAAAATTAACTTTGGAATTCTAAAAACACTACAGACTAAAAAATCTGTTTTGTTTCAGATAGTACGAGTTCCTAGAAGGACCGTCGCCCGCAGAGACCCTCTTGATAAAGGTTATTCTTAAGCTTAGCTTTTCAAAATGTCAAAATTAAAGTTTTATATATACTGAATACACGATTACTGAGGCCTGATAGAGAAAAGTTTCGATCCATTTCCCTTACTCCCAAAAAAAACTGAAACATTCCGCGGGACTTTGGACTGGGTTAACCCCTTAAGTAAGTTTATTATATCCTCTGTATTTATTCACCACGATTCGTTAACACTTGAGGAGTGTCGAATCGAACAGACAACTGACAGAATTCAAATAGACTGACGAAATGAAATGTATAAGAATGGCAAGAATATATATAGGTAGCACACTTATACCCCATATAATTATCATAAAGGCCATCATAATACGAAAAAGGGCTTTGCGCCTAGCACAAATTTCTTGAGGCAGCTAATATTAGTTTTGGATATCTCTCCAATTCTCCAAAAATAGCACTGCCGAGATGCTTCAACCTCTATCTAGCAAAAGCTGAACAATTGAGAAGAAAGTGCGTGGAAGTTTCTACCTCACCTTCCTCCATACAACTTTGACAATTTGCGTTCGATAATGTATAATGATTGATGAGTTTACTTGTTATTGTCTTCATATGGACCTATTCCGATAAGATAACCGAGTTTATACCTAGCGAGCAGACAAATCCGCGCAGAATCAAATCATTAATATATAGATAAAATAAAATCTCTACTAATGTGAAGCACTGTAAGCAAATACTAACATGGAGCTAAATATATTTTCGTCGCTATCGGCGCCTCATTAAAGCGTTAATTGCGCCAAACATTAAGCCATAATTAAGGTGGAGCACAAAAAAATACTTATTTAGCAGAATATTGATTAGAAGAAAAAGAAAAATAAGTTAATACAATACAAACTGGTAGGCATTCATATGCAAATTGAAGGATAATTAACCATAATACTTTGAAATCAAAAGCAGTAATGCAAGTTAATTTATTATTAATTAAAGCACAATTAAGAAATAAACTCCAGATTAGTAAAAGAAAGCTTTTGCACAAAAATAAACAAAATGCATGGATATATGTATAATGATTAGATTAAACAGACAGAATATAGAATTTCAACTTTCTATAAAACTGGGTTTTTAATGAATCAGCAATTGCAACTCGATATTTTTTCTATGCAACAAAAATTGTTGGTTAAAAATTAAAAAACAAAAAAATCTGAACAATTTCTTCATAAACTGTATTATTATCTTAGGCAATAACCCTTGCCAATTTCGTGAAAATATCTCGTCAACTGAAAGAGTAGTTGGCCATGCAATCAACTGATTCCACATTCAGCCCTGAAAAAAATTGCCTATGCAAGCATTCAGTTTGCCTAACTATTGTTCTGTTGTTAGTTTGGTAACTTAATTAATGGATTTAAGTTAATGAGAAAGTCTGAAATCATAATTGATATTTCTATGTTGGAAACAACTTTTAAGCCACAACTTCAATTAATGTGAAATTTACATAACAACTATTGGACACTAACACCGCTAATTATTATTAAAATTCGTAATTCTATAATACTATAGTTTAAATGCACTAATTGAATATAGCTTAAGTGCAAAACAAATCTAGTTTAGTGGTTTTGGCTTAACAACAAACCGAAAAACAGTTTAAAGAATTAAAACTAAGTCAAGCACAAGTTTAAATAAAACACATCACACATACATACATATGTACATATGTAAATTGCATAATCTAAGCAATGAAATTTATAACAAAAACCAGTTAGAATGCATCTGGACGAACTTGACCAACTTCTTAGCCAAGACGTTGCACTCATGCAATGAACTACAGAGAGTTATTAATAAAAGCAGCTGCGTTGAACTTCAACCGCAACAATAGCAACAAAAACCGCAACAGCTGTAAGAATTATGCACTCGCATGTGGCGCAAGCAAAAGATTTCGATGTGAAACTAGGCTGCTGAGTGACAAAGAAAAATTATGTAATCGAATGAGCGCAAATAATTTTTTTATTGCTTTTTATACCCTCAACAAGGTATAGTAAGTTTGCCATGAAGTTTGTAACACACAGCAGGAAACGTCGGAGACCCTATAATGTATATATATATACTAGTATATACATATATGAACAGCGTGACGAGCTAGGTCGATTTAGGCATGTCCGTCCCAACTGTTTGTCCCCCAGTTTTTGTGATATCGCTCTGAAATTTTGCACACATCCTTATCTTTTCAAGAAACAGCTCACTTGTCAGAACTGCTGATATTGCATCATTAAGCATATAGTTGCCATACAAGCTGAACAGTCAAAATTAAGTTCTTGTATGGAAAGCTTTTTCATTTGACGAGATATCGTCACAAAATTTGGCATGTTTTATCAACCAAAACAACGGTATAATCTCCGAACAAATTGTGCCAATCGGACGACTATTGCAGATATATCAAAATCAAGCTCTTGTATGAAAACTTTTTTGTTTGTGAACGATCAAAGTTAACGTTTTTTCTTGCTACTTTTTATTTTTTATTTTGCTTCGTTTTTTTCTTTTTGTTTTCTTTTTTGAAATCCAGCGACCACAAGTCAAAATTGGTCCAATATGTGCATAACAGATGCATATATAATTTGTTGTTATGCTATAAGGATACACTCTGTGAACAACCTAAATCTTAATTTTCCTTTCTTTGAGTGCCAAGCTAATTAATTTAAATTCAAAAATATATAGATGTATTTATGTAAATGTTCTTATAATCACCTCTTTAAAATACATAATTTTCTCTCTAAAAAACCTTAAAAGCAAAGTTATTTAACGCATGATTGACAGGTGGCAGCTTCAGAAAGCAAGTCATTATTTTGCTTTAGGAAATATTATTGAAAAGTTACCTTTGGTTTTTAGCTAATTTATTTTATCGATTTTAGGAACAGATATTTATGTACGTACATATATACCGTTGTAGATATAATTTTTCCAAGTTGTAACCTTGACTTTGAATACACACAGCATAGAAGTAAAAAGTTTACTTTAATTTATGCTGATAATTAAGAGGGAAGCATCAGAACAGCTGGCAGAACTCAATAAAAATTAGACTGAACAAAAACAAGGTACAAAGGTATATATTTACATAGAAACATACAGAGGGAAATGTAATTCATAAAAGACTCCGGGCGAATGACTAAACAGAGGTAAACAACGCAAACAAAGCGCGTAACAACAACACTCATGACACACTCAAAGATAGCCGCCGCATTTTAAACATTTCGTGGCAAGAGGAGCAAAAACAAACTTTTTTGAGAACAATAGCAGCTGGCCGATAAAGGAAAAAAGCGGCGCGCAAACATGGCAGCAGGAAAGATGACGGCCAACATAATACGATATAATGATGATAATTATTAATTAAATGACTAATGAATGCAAGGCACGCACAAATATGGTATATAATAACCTACCTACATATATAGCAGTACTAGTGAATATATGTGAGAGATGGTTGAAAAAATCACAAATTGACAATACAAATACTAAAAACAATAAAAATAAAGCGCAGCAGAGTTAAATAAATACTAGCCAATAAATGTAAAAATAAATATTGCAAAAAAGTCCCCGAAAAACAATACGATCTGGCAGCTGAGCATACGAAACGCATGCAGCGCATGTGGAAAATTGAAATGAAAAACAATAAAAATAAATAATATTAAATGAACAAATGCGTAAAAGCGAAAAAAAACAGTTCACATCTATAAAAAGTGGTTTACCGCAATAACTACAAGGGTCTGATTATGTATACACATATACATACAAATATTTATACAAGTATGTGCTTTAAAAAAAGTTGCTGCAAAGTGAAATGATTTTTAAAAATAATAAAAATGAACACAAGCAAAGTATTTTTTTTTTTTTGTGTATTTTTGCAACCGCAATAACAATAATAGTAATAACAGCAACGTACAGATGAGATAACAACTCGCGTGTGAGTTCAAGCGTACAATCAGCCGACAGCGCACAATAAACAAGAGTTTATAGAAACTGTAGTACATAGAAATATATATGAGTACAAGTATATAGAATTTTGTGAAATACTAGAACGAACTCAATGGAATTCGAATAGTTGAATAAATTCGATTATGATATAGCTATTATATATGATTACAAACCACAGCTTACAGACCGCGCAAGCAGAGTACGCGAAATTCAGTGACGCACTCGATGAAGCTTTTATATCATCGAGTATAATTAATTATTAAAATTTTTATTTTAAATTTTCATAATAATTTTAAGTCTATTGTGTGATACTATATATAATTACGAATAACGAACGCAATTTGATTTAGGCGCCTTGATAAATATAATATAATATACAAGAGTTCTAAAAGCTCTGAAAGCGCCTCCTGAGCTCGAAAACACCACAATGCTAATGAGCTGCTGAAGGACTATCAAGATTAAATTAGCAGTCTAAGTATAGCCTGATGATAGACAAGTTTTATAAGAAAAACAAACAGTATTGTGCTTCAAATTGTTTGGATTTTGCCGACTATCTCTCTCTCTCTCTCTTTCTTTTGGAAACATTTAAAAACTGGAAACCGGCTTATGAGCTCTCAAAACACTTTCTTCTTAGAACATATCGGTGATATAGTGAGAAGATATTTCGGAGTTCCGCTGACCACATGCGGGCTGCTCTCATACAAATATCTCTTGAAACAGCTTACTGAGTACTGAATAATGGCTATCCAGGAGCTGTTAAAGATTCTTTCACGAAGAGATGATAAGCAGATTTTTAGTAGTATCTAACAAGCGAATGAAAGTTGTCCACCTATTTAGAGCTGATTTATAATGAATTTTAGAACCTAGAGCACTCTATCTAGTATGGTTCAAAATTTGTATAGTTTTCGATTATATAAGTTCGACGGACGAAACTACGGAGCTGATACAACAGTAATTTTTTCGATTCAAAATATCATCGACAAACAAGATTCAACGATCTCTTATGCTCGAAAGATAGGTTATTTTTTTGGTTTCTGAATAAACATACAAGTATATCAAGTAGAACTTGAAATTTCAAGATTTTAAATTATTTACGACGGCGCATCTATTGAATATCTTGATACTTTTTCAACATATGAATATTCTTTCTCAATATTAAGCACTTTTCGGAACTAAGAGCTAAGTAATTTGCGACACGATAAATATTTGGTTTGAAGGTTTCTTTACTTTCAAATAAAAGTAACACAAGCCAACGAGAGAAAGAAAATCAGCCAAACAAGAAAAAACGTTTGCTTCGGTTGAATCGAAGCTATATTTCGCTTCACAAATTAAAAAATTGCTTTACAAGAGCTAGAAGTTGATCATTTCAGTTTCTATAATACCTATATGCTTTAGCAACCCGATCTACACAATGCATGGCAGCTATATGCTATAGGGGTCCGATATCGGCGGCTCCGATAAATGAGCAGCTTCTTGGTGAGAAAGGGACGGGTGCAAAAGATCAGATCGATATCTCAAATACTGAGGGACTAGTTCGTTTATATACATAGGGACAGAAGGACAGACGGACATGGCTAATTCACGTAGTTCGTCACCCTGATCATTTATATACCACATATAAACTACATAAAGTATAGGGGGTCTGAAATTGAGGAATAAGTCTCTTTCTTAAGATGAGAATATCAAAACAGCGACTTTTTTCGAACATGATATTACTATGAAATTCTTAGAATTTTTCTTCATTAATGTTTGTAATCGACACGAAAGCAAGATTACTGAAACTTGGATTACTATCGTCTAAATTACAACCAGATTCCTTTGTATCTTATACGGAACTAAAGTTGATCGCCGTAATTTATCAATTTATAACTGTAGATTAATCACAAAAGGGCTTCGCACGAGTACGTGACTCTTAGGGAGGCGCTAATCACAGTTAAATATCAGAAAAATTTTATTATTCCAATTGTTTTCCACATCTACTATCGTTCCAAACAAAGTTTGATTAGGAAATAAATTATTTAAGCACGAACTAAAATTAGCACTGACTTAATCATAAAAAAAAAAAAATACAGCAAATATGCGAATATTTGTTTGTATATAATCTATAATCGTCTGCAATAATGAAAGCATCGTATATTATTTTTCAACGCGTGATCATAAAGTTATCACTAGCGCTGCTGCCACTGTTGACCCGCATGCGAAGCTTCATATGCTTCAGCAAATATGTAAGTATATAGCGAATATGAGAAGAAGAAGCAGAGGTTAAAGAAGAATACTCGATTGCAACACGCTTTTGCAAACGACATGCGTGCAGATAATAACAAGAAAATTATACTTTAATATAAACTATGTATTACAAATGAAGATAATGAGCGTAAATAACGCATTTATATCCATAAATTAAAACTAAGCCAACGCGACTTGAGCTCTTTTAACTAAACCAACTAAACTAAACCAAGCAAACAAGCAAGTAAGTAGGTAAGTAAGCAAAAGATTATAGCGAAGAATGTAGGTAAATAAATATTAATGTTATAAGGAGATTCAAAAACAAATAAAAAACACCGGAGATGCTCAGCGTGACTAAAGCGTCTGATTGAAAGTGAGCGTTGAAGTTATTTTTAGGTGAGTAGTGTGAGGTTATGTTGTTAACGACGCTCGCGCAATCGATACGATAAAGCGTTAAATGCTGCGCTGGTGAAGGGGTTCACTCGAAGAAACCTATAAATATACACATAGCATATATATAATGAAGCACAACGCGCCAAGCTACAGCAACGGCTCAGAGAAGAAGATGCGAACAACTTTGAGCAAAAAAGCAAAATAAAAGAGCAATATGAAAGAGTTGCTATGCTACTTGCGCTGACTCTGTAAACTGCTGATTAAAGCAACAAAAAAGGTAACAACAACAACAATAACAACCAAAACGCAAACTTAAAGTCAACAAAAACAACAGGTACAACAAGACTTATAGCAATAGCATTGGCATTTGGTTGATGTAGTGCAAAGTAAATGGCAAAAGCCATGGCGACCATATAATAATAACAACAACAATTCAACAGTGCAGACGCGCTACAACTGAGGCATAGATTAATCAGAAGAAGAAAAAGAGGAAAATGCTGTAAAATAAGAAAAACCGGACTGCGTAGACTTTCATTCTCTTTGAGAACGAAATATGTAATGCAGACAGCTGTAGTCAGCAGCAACAGTAGCTACGAGAATAAATGCTTAATGCGTTAAAAATGCCGATAGAGGGTAAAAAATAGATTGTCGAAAATGAAGGCACCATAAGTGTTGCCAATTTTGAGATACTTTTGTTTATTATTTATAATATTTTTGATTTTTATAAAATATTTTTATGATACAATTTTTGTGAATTTTGGCGTTTTTTTTTTTTTAAATGAAATGTTAAATTTTTTTTGGAAAGTAAATAGATATTGAAGAATACTACAGTAAATACGAAGGTCAGTCAGAAAATCAGTTCCTTAGAGAAAATCGCCTAAAGTAATGAAAAGTTATTAACCTTGAAATATATTAATTTATTGAGAGAAAATCGTCTAAAGTAATGAAAAGTCATTAACCTTGAAATATATTAATTTATTGGTAAAACAAGAAATAGCGTTAACTTCGTTTGCATCGAAGCTGTAATGCCCTTCTCAGATACAAAAGGTTCCTTAGAAGAATTTGATTCCGGTCGTTCAGTTTGCATCGCAGCTTTATGCTACAGTGATCAGATCTGAACAATTTCTTAAGAGATTGCATTATTGCCTTAGGTACAAAATTTTCCATACAAGCACTATGACAACTATATGCTATGGTGATCCAAAATTGGCCGTACCGACCAAATAACAGCTTCTTGGTAAGAAAATGAAAAGTGCAAAATTTTAGATCGATATCTAAGGAACTAGTTCGTATACCATATATACAGACAGACGGTCATTTATACATATATTTTACATATATTTTATATGGTCTCCGACGCTTCCTTCTGGGGGTTACAGATTTCGTAGCAAACTTACTATACTCTGTTCAAGGTATAAAAATATACTGCTTTTGTCAAAATAGTTTCCTACATATTCTAAGACTTTATCCTGCAGGATGAAGAAATATTAATTTTAAATATACGTACAATGTAATATTTGAATATTTACCATACTTATGGTAAATACCGCTCAAGTTCAGCTGATATAAAGTTTAAAATTTTACCAAATGGGATTAATTTTCATTGATCTGAACACTTGAAGAATCTTAAGTGGCTATAAAAATATCAAAAACACTATAGAATACTCGGCTGAGTACTGGACCAAACCAATTCTTTCAGAAGATTGAGTCACAAGTAAAAAAAGTTAATCGAAGTTGGCTTTGAAAATCGAAATGTTTGCTTTCAATATTCGAAAACGTGTTTGCGGAAAACGGCGCTTTCACTAAAAATTGGTTAACACAATCGAAATAAGAAAAAAAGTTAGCTTATATCCATACGTTTAATATTTTAAAACATATGTACTTAATATCATTAATGATAAGGCTTTTCAATAAGCCTAATTTCGAACTTGGAAGATAATAATTTCAACTTTCGGGCTAACAACGAAAAATAGAAAAATTTCTTCTTAAAGTTTCTCAAAAAAAAATCGATTTGTCCAATAGTCGTCGTTTTTGCCGGATGGAATATTTAAGTGGTCAAAGAAGTACTTCCAAAGTTGATGCTTTAATATATTTTTAACACATTACATTGAACAATTTTTTTTCAATAGGCTCAAATCGTTCGAAATATAAAAAATTTGGTATATCTTTGGAGAAATATTATAACATAGAACCGGTTTACAAAGACCCAAGAGCGATCTGCGTGATTACCACCCCGTGTATAAGCCTTAATACTTAAAACAACATAACTTAACGCAACATAACACTTCAAATATTTTTAGTGACATTTTCAAACCTTTCACACAATATTTTCAATATAATATCACATAATTTTCAAGGAAAAAAACGCTACAAGTATTACTATAGGTTATAAAAATGGCTTTCTAAAATACTCTCAACCGCCACTTCGTATATTCAAATCACTTAATATATTTCTAAGACAACACTTTATTGTCGCGAATTAGAGCAGTTTTCAGGGGAGGTTAAAACCCAGAGACTTTTATAATTTTAAATTGACATCAATTCAAATTTTATTCTCTCAAATCTTAAAGTGGGCAATTTAAAAAAAAAAAAATTAATATACTGATTTGTATAAAAAGAACTTGCAACTTGATATGAAAAGAACTGCTACTAAATGTACAAATAATTTTACTAAACCAGCTTTAAATAAATTCTAGTAAGCTTTTTAAACACCTGAATCTAACTTTCATAATTCAAAATTATTTAATATTATCTGTCATATTTAAATTACTGAAACTAGTATAGAACAAAACATTCACTAAATAATAATTTTAAGCATGGCAACACTAATGAAGAACACAAAAACGCAAATCGAAAGTGTGAAAAAAGAAACAAATTATGAAAATGAGTAGAAAACCACTAAATACCAGTTTCCGCAAAGCAAAAATATAATTAAAATACCAATAAAAATAATAAATAAATGCCAGTAAATAATGTTGATTGGCAAAAAGCAATGTTGAGCTGCAAAGCAGAAGCTGTAGCAACAACTCTAGCAAAGAATAATGATGCTAAAGCACTCTGCAAGAGCAAACTGACTGTCACATAGTCATCAGTCAGTTAGATACTTGTATGTAGCTTTATATGGATTTATAAATAAATGCTAGCAAGTATTTATGTATGATGTGAGCTCAACCAGTTGAAGAGCATTGCTAGATAACAACTAGCCTTATAAATAATTGTATATATACTACACACATATATACCTATATACAAAGAAATACATAAATTTAATATTTATGTTGACTACTTCGCTGTTCATTGCAACTTCAGCTAGAAGTGACTAGCGACGAAAACGATTTAGAGATAAGAAATACCAGTGTATGCGTGGTAGATACATTAAAAATGTATACACACATGCTTAGAAGATATATATGTATGGTACATAATATAAGAAACCAGAACTTTATGCATATGCACGTATGTGAAGCGAGCGTGAAGAAATGCATGAAGAGTTAAGAAAGATGATAAAAGCTGCAGCTGCTTGACTTAAAGCAAAGAATTTTAAGATAAAATGTTTTTTTTGTTATATGAATGCATTATTTTTAGACGACTTAAAGACGAATTTTTGAGCATAAAGTAAATAAATAAATAAAGATAACAAAATGCACTAGAGTACAAAAGTTGAAATTAATTTCTACGCAACACTGAAAAAAATTAAAATTTTTTGAGCTTACAAATTTTATCTAACAATATAAATCTCAGATATAATATTATATATGCCCGCACTTGAAGAAAAGACGTTCAAATTTGAACAGCCAATTGTATTATTCAACTTAAATGCATCTATTTAATTCTTCATGTTCCTTAATAATTAAGAAAAACTATTTTTTAACTTTTTTTATTTTTTTATGCAAATAACTTTCATAAAATTTATATACTTTACTCAAAATTGCACAAAAACGTGACTAAGTTAACTCAAGTGACTAATAGATTTAAAAAAGTAATTTTCCAGTTAAAAAGCGATTTCTGTAAACAGCTCTCACCGCATGTGGTTAAAGTTTTGCGAAGCGCTTATCGTCAATGCTTAGTAATTTACAGAGAAAAGTTTTTATTTAAAATTTCCTAGAGTTTAGACTAAACTAATTTAAATTTTCTAGATTTACACTATAGTAATTTCATTTGCAAACAAATTTTTTTTTGCAAAAATATATTAAAATGCTTACAGCCGTTTTGGGGAAAACCATTTAAGGGAGAAATTATTTAGAATATTTAAATTTTTTGGAAAACTGGCATACCACAAAAAGTAATTCTCAAAATGAACTAATAGAACAACCAACAGTTAAGCCTATGTAAAATCAGATGTTTAGGCTTTTATATAAATATCAGCTAAACCTTATACTTTAAAACATATAAGTATAGATCTTTAAAATACTTTAAGTCATTTTCGATAATCGCATTTTTTATAACCGAGTTGCAAACGTACACTGCAAGTGGAATAAAATTTGTTTGTTAAACCACAGAGAACAAAACTTATTGCTGGCTTTAGGTTTAGTTATATACATGCCTTCTAATCGTCAGCGAAAGAGTATACAGCAGAATATAAAAAAATAGACGGTAAATAATATGTCAACAATAAATTTTTTCTTGTATATATTCACAGAATCTGATCTCGTTTATTATTGTTTTATTTTATTTTCTTTTTTTTTTTTTTTTGTAACACACATCAGAAAGAATTGAAAATGATGTGAAGTTCGTTGCGGTTCTGAAAATGTCAGTTATTAACTATAAAATATTTTGATTAAAGCTATCGGCTGGAATGTCTATGCTTCTAAACAAGAGCTAATATTCTCTCATAATTATTGTAAATATTTGCCAGAAGTAAGGAACTGAATCTGTAAAACCAACCGCTTTGAGACTAGAAACTATTTTTAATAGAACTAGAATAATTTTTTTTTCGACCTGTTAATTGCACTTGAAAACGCTTAGATAATGTAGAAACATATTTTTGAAATATTTATGATTTCTTGCTAATTTTTATTGCCAAAATTTTTTCCAATTACAAAAAAGATTTTACGTATTTATTTGATGAAAAGAATACAAAATTTCATCAAAAAAAATATTATTATTTATTAAGGAATAATAATATTAAAAATTAAAACATTACTTAAAATTCGCAGAAATCAGAAGTTAAAGAAGAAACTATATTAAAATATAACTTATATTTTTACACATATAAACTGTTGAGTTTATTATTATATTAATATATTATTCAAAAAAACATGTTCAGTTTCTAACTTAGACCTAATTCACTAATTTCTGCTTTAATTTATTTAATTTTTAATTTTTTCATAATTTTTTTTTTTTATTTAGTTTAATATTAATAAGTTTAATTTTAACTTTTTTAATTATAATTTTTTTAATTTTAATTATAATAATTATAATTTTTTTGTGCTTCTTTTGTTATTTATGTAGAAGCCGATAATTAACTCTTCAAATACTTCATCTTACATATTTTCTTATGAAATGTCAAAAAACAATTAAATTCACTGCAGAAACACTCTCTCAATCATGATCTCCTCATCGTTGGTATTTCCTTAAATTAAAAACGTGAGTAAAAAAAAGCTGCTCGTCATCTGAAATTTAATTGTTCGCTGGAATTAAATCTTGTAATTCACATATAAATACACAGGTATATATACATATATAGCACACTTCGCAAGGTTGTTTGTTGGTGCAAATGTAAATGTGAAAGGTGCAGTTATAAATACACAAGCAATTCAGCGCCAACTAACCTATTGACTGCTGACCTAACCCACAGTCATAAATTGACGACGCACACGAAAGTCAAAAACACTTGGTAAATACACCTATATAAGTACATACAGTGTGCGGCACTTATATGTATACACCTATGCTTAAAGTAGGAAAGATGCCAGAAGTGGGGAGATAAAAATATAAAGTAAAAATTGGAAAACTCATTGGTGACCGATTGGATTTAAAACCTTTGCATATACTTTCAGCGCAAATATTCGAAATTATTTATTTATTTTCTGAAATGAAGATAAAGCAAGTAAACAAAAATTTGTTGCGACTCGCTGCGCTCTACGTGTTAGTAGGTTTCTTATGAGTTTAATTTTTTTGGAATCAAAAAATGTGCGTAATTATCTGTCTCAATTATTTTATATATGTTTGTAAACATTTTTCGCCATTTACTTGATTTTATTGCGTTAGCACTATGCTATGTTGGCTTACAGCAAAAATTAAATTTTTATGGCAACAGCAAAGTATGCAGTATGCACGCAATTTAATTTATGGCATTATTTATTCGTTGCAAATACCACACATTTTTTTTTATATATTTTTTCTTATTATCTTATTTTATACCCTGAACACCCAGCATTAAATGTCGAGACCCTATAAAATATATGTATCGATCTGAAATATGGCACACATTCTTTTCTCATAAAGAAGCTGCTCATTTGTTAGAATCGCCGTTATCGGACTACTATAACTTAGAGCTGCCATAGAAATTGAACTATCAAAATCAAGTTCTTGTATGGAAACTTTTTTATTTATTCAGAGTATTACATATACCTAGCTGCGATTCGGTTAATGTGTTTTCCTGCTTTTTTTTTAATAAAATTTTTATTATTTTCTTTAATCTTGTTACTTCTTTATTGATTAATTTATTTTATTATACTATATCAAATTATTACGTTATTTTATTTTATATTATTTTTTTATTATATGCTCATCTATTTTATATGCGTGCTTTTGCCTGTAGCTCCGGCGCTTATGAAATCAATTTTTTTATTGCTTTACACTTTTAATTGTTATTTCTCCTTTCTCAATTATGGGTTGCTAATATTTTGCACGAAAGCTTCACTCAATCGAAAGTTAATGGAGTTGAGCGATAGGCGTTAAGTGTGGCAAACTCTTTGGGCTTAAATACATATACATATATAATTATAATACTATATTTGTTGTTGTTTGTTGTGGGTTACTTAATTTCTGGTTTCGCGTAAATTACACAAACTTAATGCTATTTCGGCTTTGGTGCAGCTTGACTCGCCATATATACCTACATACAAACAGAATAACAAAAATGTATTACAAAATACACATCGAAAAAAAAATATATACTTTTTTTATATTATATCTATAATATTATATATCTGCACAAGCAGCCTTGAAAGCGCGCCTCAAATCACTGGCAAATATTTGCTAAGCGTTTCTTCGTGTGAAGAAGCGTTCAAAATGCTGACAACAAATTTGTTAGTAGAAAATATTTGTGGAAAAATATATTTTTATTAATATATAATATAAGCAACATGGGTACTTCTACTAACGGTAATACATACACACAAGTGCACCGACACGCACGAAACAATTTCGGCCGTAAACGAAAAAGAAGCAGCGTCCAAATGTGTCGTAATGACGATGCCGCCGACAACAATATAAACGGATACGAAATCGAAATAAGTTTTTTGCCAACTCCTATACTCGGTTTACGAGCGAGATGGCTGGCTGACTGACTCACTGACTGGCTTACAGCAGAACTGGCGTTGCCGCTGGACCGTCACGAAATGTACAACGATGGCGTGTGTAGCGTTAAAAAGACGCACGAAGTCACCAAATCTGGCTGCTGGCTGCTGTCACGCCGACTGCACCGATCAAGGGTATACTGCTCGTTATTGGCAGCGGAGAACTTGCGAAAAAACGCGCACTTAGTATTGCACTTTAACACACTTTATCACAAAATTTTCTTCCAATTATTTACACTTTTGTTAATTTACTTCTTATACGTGCTAATATTTGCACAATATACAGATATTTTTCAATAATTTCGTACGCCTTTTTATTCGATTACAAAAACGAGAACGAACCGTACACGAGGTTAGCGTGCGACGCTTGCGAATGCGATTCAACGACAATACGGACACTACACGCGATTCCGTCAAACGAAACGAACCGTTCGTTAACACGCTCCAACTGAAACTGAAACGACCAAACCGAATGACTCCAATACTTGGGGCTGCGAGCTCCACAATATGTGCATAAAGTACGAAGTCAAATTTCAACAATACACCAGTAAACGACTGCCTTGCTCACTACTCAACGAATTGGGAGTTAAGCATTGGTGAGTAATATGTGTACATACAGGCAGGCAGGCCGAATCAAGTCGGCAGTGTATATTAGCGGCAGAGTGAACGACGAAAATGTGTGAAGATTTCTGTATGTTATTGCTGTATAATTTGCAAAGTAGTGACGAACTAGCCGGCTCTAACATTGTTGAAATGATGGGAGTACAAACATATAGATAAATAGTTGAAATTTATTGAGCAACATTTTTATATTTTTCTTTTTTTAGTAATGTTAACTATAAGGCTGGCTGATGGGTGGGAATTTTAGAGTAAACAAAAAGGTACTACAACAACAAATAAAAAGCAAAGAGTCAATTAATAGCTGGATAGTGAGTAAACAGTGTCGCTAATAGCTTTAAGTGAGCTGAGTTTTTTTATAGATATAGCTATAACAGTCGCAGTTTTGTGATTAAATATTCAACGCTTTTGCATCAAAATGCTTTTAGCCATACCGAAAAACAATAAAATAGAACGCCAAAAAAATTAGACAAAATCAACAATATGCTCTAGCTCTCAAACTCACCAACAAGCAACTCCTCACTCACTGCTCTCAGCGTCGTATTCAACAGTTTTCGTTTTGCTATAATTACAAAAAAAAAAACAAAAAATATTCGCTGTAACTATTTTCAACAATTTTGAGGAATGTCTTTCGTCAGCTGTAAAGCAACACTCGCTTACAAAAGTGACGACACAGCACTTAGACAAGCCTTCAAAACAGCAGTAACATGAGCGGTGACGCTCAGCAACATTTTACGGTGTTAATAACAGCAACAAGGCGCCGAAAATGTTAAACGTTAAGAATAACAGCGCTTTAAAAATTTTAAATATTTTTCTTTTATATTTTACTATAAAATATAATGAACAGAGTGAGCATTAATTTCAAAACAAAATGGAAAAAAGGTTGACAGCAACATGCTGCAATATACATCACTATGTAAACTCTTAACAGCTCAAATGCGTTCACATGCGTTCACAGTTTACATAACAGAATGCATGCACATAACAGAAATTTTAAAGCATTCAAAGATTTTATGTTAAACAAACAGTATGAACAGCGAAAAATTAACATTATCTCGTATCAACACGTAAATATCACATAAGAGCTCAAAATGCTCACTAACCGCTCTCTCACTTCCGTTGTTTATATAAAAGTGTAACACTTGATACCACTTAATGCTGCCGCAAATGTTGCTAAACAAGTTTTGATGCCGGAAAGAAATGTCAACACTTCCGGCTTTCAACAGCAGCGGCCGACAACATTAATGAACTACTCTTATGCGGGACTACTATTACTTTCGTGAAGACGAAAGTGGAGTTATAGCGAAGAGTTTTAGATATATTACGCTCTCTTTAGTAAGAGTTAAGAGCAAATTTTTACTCGTGTTTGTTTGTGTTGTAAAGCAGTTATAAAGGGAGAAGTCAAATTGTGTGAATAGTAGATGCAACAAGCGTTTATGCTGCAGTAAATGTTTGTAAACTTTTTTCGTATTTTGTGCTCAGACGGAAAATATGTTGAGTGAGGTTAGGTAATTGTGCTTTGTGCGGATTAAGTAATTTAAAAATTATGTTATATGAAGTACTTTCGCTGGGAAACACGTGACTTTTTTATATGATGTTATAATTTATAATAAATACAATATATAATGAAATTCATGATTTTTTTTTATAATTTTTTATTTTTAATTAATATGATTTGGTTTTCAAATTCGAAGCAGAAATTTTAAAATTTAGCCTTTGGGCCGTTGGCTCCGAAAAACATTTTTTTTTTTTGCTCGCATTCTCTTACCTATAGCAAGCATTCTATTTTTATTAGTTCAGTAGAAATATCCCTAATCTAAAGTGTAGCCGTTCGATGTAATCAGTTTACCTTTAAAACCGGTTTTCTCGAAACAGAATTTTTTCAGCATGTTCTGCCTATAATTCTTCATACAATGACCAGATTTTGATTTAATCGACATTTTGAATTCATTTTGTCCTAAACTACCAAAAATTGGGGTGAAATTCAACTTTTTTTAAACAGCTATCACTTTGTTGGTTTTTACTTTATTTTTATATAGGTTTCAACTAAGGAGAAGGCCGGAATAATCTAGTTAAGGACATTTTTATTACGATTAATTTTTTCTTCAAAATTTTTTACTATCTGTTCTTAAGATACCATTAAAATACGGTCTGAAACAGTAATCGCCACGAAACGTCCAGTTTTGGCCAGTAGAAGAGGACTTGTGTTCCATTTCGGCAACGCCAGGATACAGACACCGATTGTGATTCGCCTTCGTCTGGGACTGCAGAAGATGCTTTAATACTATATTATATCATTGAAGGAGTGATGTTATTCAGATGGGTACACAATAATAAAGCTATATAGATAGCCATTAAAGAGGAAAAAAGATGTTAAATTTTTAAAAAAATTTTGGACTCTGTTTTATTGAAGTATACTATAGGTATACCATGACTTAACAGTAAAAAGTAAGTATAAATAATCACTGGCATACATTTTGGATGGAGTCCCTGTAGAACTTTTGTCGTAACATCAGGGCCGTATTAAGGGCAGAGCCGACGGAACCGCGGCCAGGAGTCTCACAAAATGTAAGAACAAAATCATTTTTGTATACTTTTCCTGTTATTGTTTCTGTTAAGTTGTGTGTATCATTAATCTCAAAGGTTACACATTAGTTCATAGATCCCACAAACGATCGTATATTGGTGTGAAGTATTAAAAAGGGTTTCCAGGTTGACTGTATTACTAATGAAATGAGAAGAGACATCTGATTATATAATTAACACCGCAAAAAGGGGTTCCCACACGTATCCCGGCCCTGAGTACCATGATAATCTTGGTAAAAATTACCGAATGTGACTTAAAATTCATATTAACGCTTGGAAAGTATGTTGTCGTTAAAGACTTTTTTTAAAACTCCAATAATGACCACAAAAACTTTTTTTAATTTGATAACTTTTAATTGTCCAGAAAGAGGACTCTCCACAGCTTCTAGACCACTTATAAAAAATTTTTACGAAATAAAAATGAAAATTTACGTTAAAAATGAGTGCGCGCCTATATGTTAAAAAAAAAGCAAAACAAAACGCTCCACCCTATTGAATATTGTTTTAACAAAATTTACGTTTTTTCTGAAAAACTTAATACCGGGGCAGATTAGTACTGATTTATTTAAATGTATCTCGCAATAAATAAAGGATACTCGTCACAATTTATATTGTGAGTGTAAACAAAAATTTTGGTTGAAACTTTTAAGAGGTAATTTTTCACCAATTTTAGTTTAATATTAAAGTTTAAAATTTAAGCTTACAGAACCCTTTACTTAAACAACTTTCTTATCCTTTCACTTTAAATGTTCAAAATATGCACCGTAGAAGTCACAATAACCTCAAATATATATTTATCAAATGTCTGGACATAAATAAATTGCCATCCTTTGTATTTCATTCGTAATCTTTTTCATTATTCTTTGCTGCAAGCCTGCCAAATGCTTATCAACAGCTCTTTATAGCTTCGAGAATTGAGAGCGTTTTGTGAAAGTGCACAAAATTGTGAAAATATCTAAAGTATAACAGTAATAACAAAAAGTGTCACACAAATACACACGCACACCAATATAGACGCTGTCACACTTTTGTGTTTGCCTATACGACAATGAATCAATTTATTGTAAAAAGCGTCAGTTGGCGACGTTCTAACAAATCCTTTGCGCTAATAGATTACCAACGCCGTAGGAGCGAAGTTGTTGTTGTTGCTGTTGTCGCTTGAACAGCTGTTGCGACATACTGATGAAACGGGCAGCTAAATGCAACGAAATGAAGGCGCTTAGAGGGTAAGAATGAAAAGGACTCGAAAGTATTTTACAAAGCACAGAAAAGCGGTTGGAAGTGTGTAGTTGTTGGTATGATTTCTAGTCCTTGCAATTTTGAATATGTATGCCTGTGCATCTACTATACATATGCACGTTATTAAGTATATCTGCTGGATGCCTTACACAGTTGATGATGGTGGACCAACAGCTCGTAAATGATAATGTGCTGACTGGCCACTAACTATTGGCAGTGTAGGGGGCCGTTGTTGTGAAGAGAAGGCAGATATCTCACTACAGAAAAATACATGTGTTTGATATGTGTAAATGCCTAGGCGCCACAATTACAGCTTGCTTTGTCGAAATAGTTGTAACTAAAGTTAATAGGCTTGGATTGAGTTTAGATATGTATGCATATAAAGATGAGGAAGTGTAACTAAGTTCTCATAAGTTATTGTGATAGTAGGATACTGTGTTTGGAATTTGCCTTCACAGTCTTTCCGAAACAAGCATTCACAACTTTTTTTTAATATAAAAGGTTTATATTTTGGTAAGACTAATTGTTCTCCACGCTCAACTATAACCTAAGTTTTCACTTTTTTTTTTTTTTGTGAAATCATCTACTATTACTACTATTACTAAAAGAAAGAGTGCTCCTTTGTCCCTTTCACACTTCCTCGTAAAGTTTTCACTTGGTTAGATATGACGGTTCTTTAAAGAGTACTTGTATCTTATAATTTTGCTCGACCACCTTTCTTCTTTCTAGTATTCTAGATTCAAATGTACCCTTAAATTGTTCGTGCGTCTTCGTGACACTCATTTGAGGCCGTCTGTCGTTATTTTAATACTTCGTACATCAGATATCTGTCCGGCTTCTTTTGACATTAGGCTTAGTCACTCTAACACTTAAAATCTTGGCTTCCTTCGGAAGCTCAACCCTTTATTTTACTTTTCCCGTTTTAGTTGGTACTGGTTTGAAAGAAACTAGCGTATGGCTCCAAGATATTTTCATAAGATCGTCACTAATTGGTCTAACAAAAATATTAACCTCAAGGCTTTCCATTATTCAAGATGGAGTTTGCAGTCTAATTGGTTATTTATACAATAGTAATTGCGGTTAAGACACTTCAAACCCAAAGGTAAGTTTTTTGAAACTTGGACTATTTTCATCTCCACGAAGCTGGGTGACTTAACTACAACCGTATTTTAATAAAAACGGCAAACTGAAGTGTCTTGCGAACTACGAAGATGTAACGCAATGGCCAGTGAAAAGAAAAGTAACTGCTCCATCAATGCCAGGAGGTCCACAGTCCACAGGAGCCAAAGGTGTTTAGCACAGGTTCACTATACATATATTATATGAGCTATACATATACTTGCATGTATGTGAATACAGAAATACTTTGTATATGACTTGTTATATAACTGTAAATATAAATCTTGTTATATAACTGTAAATATAAATCTTATTATATAACTGTAAATATAGCGAGCGCCTGTCAAGTCGAAGTGCAGAATGACTCTACTCACTCATGACTTATTAAAAATTGATAAAATGGAACAACCAAAGCTGTAAGACTGAAATAAAATATACGCCGTGGATATGTATAGGTACAAAAAATATAATATGTGTAGTAAGTAATCCCGAATTGACTATTAAAAATTATTTAGAAAAGTCAAAAGCCCAAAAGTCTCGAAAATATTTCGGGATCCCGAAACCCATTTTTTTAAATTCGAATGAAAAAATGTTTTGAAAGCAAATATACCAGCTGGATTATGTATTAAAGAGTATATAATAAGATATAAGAAAATTTCGGGATCCCGATATGACATTTTCAGAAAAATGTTAAGATATTACTATATGTACAAGCAGGGGAATGTATTTAAGCCCAAAAAATAGAATGCAAACAAGCATTTCACAGCCGCCTCTACAAATAAACTGAAATAAGGTCAAACTTGCATCACTTTCAATATAAGCGGGACTGCAGGGTATGTACTTATAACTGCATATAGTTGTATATGTATGTAAATTTGCAAGCGTTTAACCCTATTGCACGCAAGTTGCGCCCACGTAAGTACACATTTTTCACCCACACACTGACGACATTGACAAATCCACGTCACGTGTTGAGCAGCGAAGTTCAAAAAGGCTAAAAGAAAAAGTTGTGCGCGTATAAAAATCAGTTGCAATGTAAAATCTTGTTAAAAGCTAACTGACTGATGGATGGAGGAATTTACATGCACACACACACACACACACATACTGACTTAGCATAGTACCACCTGCGGCAGCAGAATTCACAATACAACCAACATCTGCTGCACGCAGCCATCACTCATACGACCTGGCGTTCCTTATTATTATATTACGTGAAGTTAAACGCCAGACTGGCGCACGTTGGTGTGACGCCCTTGCTGTTAGCAGGAGTTTAATATCGAGTCAACCAGTATGTGCAATTTTTCGTGCACCAAATGGAAATTCTTTTATGATTTCCTTTAGCTGCATTGCCATTGGCAATCTGCTACCGGTGAGCAATTGAACTTGTGAAACACATCACCAGTCAATTCCTTAACTTAGCATGGCTACTACTTTCTCATAATTTTTAGTTTGTTTTCCTCGATCTAATGATGCTTGGTATGAAGCGTTGTAGCACAATGTTATTTTTGTTGTATGTTTCAAAATTTTGGTTTTCCTCTTTCCCATATTTTGACAGACAGAGATAGATTTTTGATTACCCGTTTGATATTTGAGTAATTTGCTGCTCTGAGTGTTCTATTAGGATGCACATTAGTAGCCTAGTTTAGTTGTACTGCATATCGAATTTTCTTATTGTACATTTTCGATCTTAAATTACCAAAAGCAGCAGGCTCCTAATGACCGCTCACCAGAAAAATACACTTAATTGTTCATCATTTATATACAAAAAACTCACAATTATTTCACATTTTTCAAACCTAGTCATAACATTACCCATTTTTATACTCTTGCAACATGCTACAGGGTATGGTATAATAGTTTTGTTCACCTAACGGTTGTTTTTATTACTTAAAACTAATCAGGTAGCTATAGAGTTATAAATACATGTCTTGGTATCTTGGCACCATAAAAAGGATGGTGTTGCGGATGGGCGTAATCGGATCATTGCCACTCCTATCACATCACACTTGCATATTGCAGAAA
Source organism: Bactrocera oleae (assembly GCF_042242935.1). NCBI lineage: Eukaryota > Metazoa > Arthropoda > Insecta > Diptera > Tephritidae > Bactrocera > Bactrocera oleae. The sequence continues at coordinate 61,059,520 of NC_091539.1, forward strand.
TGTCTATTAAAATATCCTTGACAGCGAAAAACGCAGCGAGTATGTTCTGTTAGAATTACATTTGTTTACAATACGAATATATACATACGTACAAATATTTACTAGTATTTTTCCGATATCAGTGCCTTTATTTTTCGCACACAACGCAATATTCTGCTCATTCGCCACGTTAGCTTTTAGCACTCTGCTATGAGCTGTCAAAATCAATACGTTATGTTCTCGAACTGTAAAGGTAATGTGGGTGTCGACACTGTTATATGAGCAGCTCAGCAGTTAAGCTTTAAAACGCATGCGCCGCAAATGTCAAATAGCCACGATGTAAGAGTGACCTGTGATAATTTTGATTGCACTTACGCTCTTTTCGCGGAGATTTAACGAGTTATTTTATCATAAATGGCACTAAAGAGCATACAATCTTACGAAAACTCTTTAGTGCTGAGAAAAAAATGTATTCTACGCATCCCTATATAATTTATAAAAATAAATGTGTAAGGAAAATTCCATACAATATAAATATGTGCTATTCTAAAGCAAAGAAAAAGAATACAAAAATATTACACCCCCATCCAACATAATTTTTTAGGTAGTACGTGCCTAAAACTGCAATACATGAACGCCAAATTAAAGTGAACCGAACTTCTACAATACAGAGCATTTTATTAAATATTTATCTGACATTGGACACTTATTTCATGTTTAAGAGCAAGACGAATTGATAAAAGTTCGAGATCGACGACAGTAAAATTACTTGTACAAAAAAACCAACGACTTCTACTAAAGAAGAAGAGGAGTTCAGAACTTGCCGAAAAAGGCATGGATTGATTTTGAAAAAATCAGAAAAAGGCCGAGTTGAGCTCTGTGAATACTAGATAAATATATTTAGACAGCATTTAAGTGCTTGGTTCTGGTATTGGAAAATTAGCGGAAACGCCTATTCGTAGGGATATGAGTGGCATATTGTGCGTTCTTCAGTTTCATTATATATTGACGGAGTGATTGTCTTCAACATAGATGCAAATATTTTCCAAATTAGTTCAGATATAGTAGTACTACCAGTATTTGTACTCTGAATAACGTCTTTACTAAATGGACTCAGCAAGAACTGATTCACTCTGCATAATATTTACGTCAATTTGCAAACAAACACTAAATTATTTTGGTTTTATAAAATATCTTCACATAAATACAAGTGTGTGAAGTCATATCAATTTTCATTACCATTTCCCAAAGACTCGAGCCACTAACCAATTCACCCTCCAACTGAGCCACCTTTGCACCAATCCACGCATCATTTTACAGCGACATAACAACCATACCCTCCATAATATATTTTACATAGCTACACATCGCCGTCTGCCACCCCCTGCACTATCCACCGCACTGTGGGTTTTACAACATTTCGTCGTACTTGTCCCCATTGCACGTTACCCCATAGTTCCACATCTAATTTGCATATACGCACAACAGTAATTGGATTATAAAAGATATCGATGACGATAACAATGCTGTTGTTATTGCTTTGCTCTTCACCATTTCCCTATTTACTCTTAACACATGCTTGCTGTGTTGTTTACTTTTGTTTTTGTTGTGTCATTGATACTTTGAAGAAAAGCAAAGCCGGCAAGGTGCGCAGTGATGATTGTTAATGTTATGGATTTAAAGGTGAAGGCGTTAAAAATAACTCACTGCAAAGGTGCGAGCATAACAGGGTGTACAGTTTCAAAAAATAATTAATAGCTGCGAGTCTAGTAAGTAACTGCGCGGTGCTGCAACGAATATGGTCGTAAACGAGATTTTGATATTCGTGTGACCGCTGTCAAATGATGCATGGCGCACCCTGTATGTTAAACATTTAATAAGATGTTGTGTAAATCTGTGAAAGCAGGAAGAAATGGGGCAGCAGTTAAAATGATTTTTTTAATATGAAAACAAAAAATCGTAAAGAAAATATATGGAAAAAAAGTTGAACCACGACTTGGGGTCTCTACGAGTACTGAAATTGGAGTAGAGCACAGTTCACACGTGCACAATTTGTCTGGGCTTGTCTTTTTATTGCTAAAGAAAATAAATATCACATGGTGAAAATGTTAAGTTATAATAATAACAAAAGGCTGTCGGAGTCGTCAAAAAATTTATTGTATTATATAATATAAACAGTTTTTCTCTTTACAATGAAAACAAAACGCTCTACCTGAAAAAGTCAAGGTACGTATTGTCTTACGCTCAAGTGCAGAGATTTTGTAATATGGAAATAAACGTCCGGTGTGCATAACTGGAACATATCCGGTATTTTACCAAGAGTCAGGGAATGTAAATTCGGCAGCATATCAAATAAGTAAATAAACAGACTGTAGTCTAAAAATTAATGTTTGCGGAAAACCCGGAATACTGGAAAATGCGAAATCATATTACATCGGCTCATAGGCAGGATATTATTTCGCAAAAAAGTGGGGTTAATACAGAAGAGATTTATTACTACAAGTATAATTCCCTTTCGGCTTAACAATCTATACCTTTTTCGACTATCTTACAGTCGATAACTTAACATAACAACTTCATCTCATCGCTGACTAAATAACAAGAATTTCTTTGGTTTTTATTAAAAACTAAGTATTAGTTACTAACAAATGTGGGTTTTAAAATTTTATAGTTCCAAAACTTTCAAAAGGCTCAAATATTGCTGATAAATATTTCTCAAACATTAAATAATAAATTCAAACAAATTTCCAAGTAGTAACTTAATACTCATCTGCGAAATCGCATAAAAGTCGCTCTTTAATCGAATGCCAGTAGATCCAGAAATCTGGATAATCCTAAATTCAACATCTATTAAGCCGCACCAGTGCCAATTCTTATATTGAAAAACAGATACACAAACAACGTAATCATGCCTTGTGTCAACTTATGTACACACTTATATTATATATCTGAAGTAGTCTAATAAACTGGATACAACTAAGTAGTTTAAACTGCTTAAATATCTCGTGTTACAGTATCCAAAATGGCTAGGGATAGGCGAGTGAAAAGCAATACCAAGTCATAACAAAAATAGCGTGAAAACGTACGAGTTGCAAAGTGATTTTAAATGGACTTTAGAAGTAGAAGGAAAGAAAGTATAACAACCAGTATTATTCATGATTAATTGATGTAGCTGGTGAGTAATAAATTTCACAAAATTGGGATAGATTAGACGAATGACTAACCCAAGAGATGTATTTGTTTCTGTTCACACAGCCTTTTAAACTTATTTATGCTAACATCTACTGAACCTTAAATTTGGGTATTTTTCTGTTAACATAATGTAGAGTAAGACTCTCAAAGTGACAGAAGTGATCAGTACCAGATCTACTTAAAGGATTTTAATACCGCTTTCTACAACCCAAATTTTTTAAAATAGTCAACATTGTAAATACCCTGTTCTAGTTGTTTGATACTAAGCGAGATTCCACACAAAAGGACTTTACAAGACAAGAAAACATTAAGGTCTAAAATTGTATTAAAATATTTGCCGGCCACATCGGTATTACTTCGCTAGACTACGTAAAAAAAATTAAATAAGTCTGAAAGGCTATGTGAACAGAAACAAACACCTCTCTTGGATCAGTCATTCGTCTGGGCAAACATATAACTGTTGACAATTAAAACTTTGAGCTCCAACGTGGAACAAGTCAAGATTTATAAGTGCTACAAGAGCTAAGTATGTGATTGATTACGTCTTTTCTCGGCAAACGCTACAAAATTTTATAAGTCTCGTAAAAAAAAGTATAGGCGATGATCTCATCTAATGAGAAAAGAGAAATGGTATTTGGATTTTTATGGATTGATAACTGTGGATATTGCATAAACCAGAACTATAGATTGTATTATATAATGCGGAGTACTAAGTACACCGAATCAAAACATCGTGGCGGCATCTGGTGGAACAAATCGTCTGATAGGTTCTCCTCCAGAAGTATTTGATGATTAACCCGCTGGTGGTAGGGAAAAAGTCCAAAGCGAAAAGCTGGGTTTATCTTTTTAGAACAAGAAAACAATGTGAAAAAAAGTTAAGTGGGGACTTGGCCGTGGCATAAAGCTATAATAGAAACACAACAAAAAAACGTATTCACAATATAAAAATTAATAAATACATATTCCCAATAAATGCATATTAAATCCAGAATATTGTCGGGATATCTAACTTAAAATTTCGAAATTTTGGAATTTGAAAGTGGTAAGGCGAGGCTCGAATCCGGAAAATTGTGTAGAACACTATTCATTCTGGCGTGGGCCAAATCCCGAAAATTTTCGGGATCACCAATTTAAAGTCACAAACTTTTGAGATCCATAAGAGTTGGGGTTAGTGAAGAATACTATTCATTCTGGCGTGGCCGCAGCGTTACGAGTATTAAACACTTTAATGTAAAAAGTTTTAAGATTAAAAATTTGTTCAAAAATAATTTCCTGTTAACGCTCTGGACTTGAAATTCTTAAATTAATTAACAGTAAATCAAACAATACGCTATCTACATAGTCAACTCTGTGAAATTGTACTTTTTGCTGACACGCACAAACCCTGACCTGGGCATGTGGTTGATGATGGGCTTCGGAAAATTTATTTTTCGCTTCGTGTGTGGGTGTATAAGTGTCACACAAGTCATGCGGTGATATTTGGCCAAAAGCCAAATGTACAAACCACAAGAACAGGAATAAAGGAATAAAAACATACGAAACGAAGCCAAGTGAAACGAGAGTTTAAGTCAATAACTCGTAATTTTACCGCTTCACGAATTTTTTTTTTTCACGTAAGAAATGCGCTAAACTTAATTTTTTTTTTTTTTAGCATTTTTTCGTTTTTTTTTCTCTTCTTTGCGCACGCATATATGTAAACAGTGCAGATTGTAAATAGCATGAAATATGCATGACCATGGAGGTCAGCTGGGTCTTGTCGCCATGCCAGAGGGTTAAATACATATTTTCGGATTTTCGCAAAAAAGTATAAATATAACAAAAACACGCTGAGAAGGAAGTAAAAACTTGGAAAAAATGCGTTAATTCCAGTTGCACGGTCAGCTGTTTGCTTGCACTTGGCGACAGGCAAATAGGCGGACGCACAATGAATCCAACATGTGGTGAGTAGTGCCAAAAAATACACCGAAGACAAAACGCCCACTTACACATGTATTCACAGGCGTATGTGTGTGAATGTGTGTAAAACGTGACTTACCGGCAATCACTTTGGCGCTACCTACATATTTGGCAAAGCCATTTACGTCAGCAACAAAGGCAATCAACCGGTTTGGTGGAGACGGCTGGCAGCATAGCTCACTTTACATACATATAACCAGATACGTATGTGTAAATAAGTACATATATAAACATATAGATATATGAATATCTACATATAAGTTGTTACATATACGTTATTGCAGCCACTTAACAATTTTTGGTAAAATGCAAATTTTTTCCAAAATTTTTTTTTACCGACTTTTATTTGGTTGCTTTATTTATCTTTTGAACCGGTTTTTTTAATGAATATCTTTATGATTTAAATTAGCAATTTTATTTTATTATTTCGCTTTTTTTTCGCTTCAAAGACACTCATTTAAACGGTAACGGCCATTAGCCGGTTTTACTTTCATTTTCATTAACATTTAGTGCCACTTCTAAACCAAATACACAAATACATATAAATTCACGTATATTTGCACTACAACTGTATGCGAGTTGGGTATATGCGATCTAACGAATAGCGCAAAATAAACAAGAAAATCAAAAGTAGCCAAACTTTTGGACAAATTGCTTTGAGAGTCGACGCAATCGCTGAGGAAACCAGTTTAACTGCATCGAGCAGGAAGCCCCGCAGCATCGAATGTGTAGTACAGTGGGTAACAAGTTGGAAATTCACAGAAAATTAAACAAAATTTTCTTGACCGAAACTTACAAACGTTATATATTTATTTAGATATTTTATGAAACTTTAAAGCAAATAAATTTTTCTTTAAAGAGAAGCATTATAGTACAGTGGGTAAAAGTATATGAATATACAGGTACAGGTGGTTTTTTATTTCCAACATATTTTCAACATTGTTGTTACTTCGTAAAGTCTTCTGAATTTGAAATAAATTCTCCAATTAGGGGGGGTTGAGACCCAAATACCCCCTTCATTATCATCAACACAAATAATTATTTCCTTTTTTAACAGAAATTTTTGTACTTTTTTAAGAAATTTTTTGATGAACAATTATTTCTTTATTTTTCTTATTGCTTTCTAAACAATGTATTTTAAGTAAGTTAAAGAGTTTACATACAACATTCTTGTCACATTTCAAAATTTATACCATAATTAACCTTCATTCGACTTCAGAAGCAGTCATTCGTAAATCTTGAGTTCGGAGCATCTAAGTTCTTTTGACACTTTTGGTTTATACCCGCTTCGCTTGCATTGCAGCTATAATACCCTTCACAAATACAAAAGATACTATACAAAAACTGGCTTTTGATCGGTCAGTTTGTATGGCAACTATATGCTATAATGACTCTATCTGAACAATGTCTTCGGAGATTGCACCATTGCCTTAGACAATAAGCCATGCCAAATTGGGTGAAGATATATCGTCAAATGAAAAAGCTCTGCATACAGGCACTTGTTTCCGATCGTTCAGTTTGTATGGCGGCTATATGCTGTAGTTTCGACAAATGATATCACAAAAACTGACATAAGACGGACATGGCTAACGCAACTCAGCTCGTCCTGCTGATCATTTATATATATTTTTTATAGGGCCTCCAACGTTTCGTTCTAGGTGTTACACAGTTCGTGGCAAACTTAATATACCCTGTTCAGGATATAAAAAAAATTTAGCTTGTCTTAAAACCCTTGATAAACAAATCTGAATGCGGAATAATACTAATAAATATTTTCCATTTGAGTAAGTATTGCAGGAACTATTATTATTATACAATAAAAAAATTCAAAACTTATGTATAACTAATTCTGATTTTTCAGATATTTAAATTATTATTTAATACTGCACGAAATCACACAAAAATTCAATATAATTTTTCTTAGCAAAAAAATTCGAATGTCCACACACTGTGCGCCTAGTATGTGCAGTTGTTGCAGCTCGTTTCTGCTGCTCACTAGCGGGAAATTACTTTGTTAGTTATATTATTGTTTATGCTTTAATAGTTGCTCGGCACTTAACATACATAACATTGTTTGTAAATAATTAAAACATACTCAACACACACTTTTATTTTTGTTGTTATTCCATTTTCTACACTTTACGCACTTTTCTAAGGAACTTTCACGAACGCAACGCAAACACAGTTAAAGCACAACACTTTAACACACTACAACAATGAATATGCATAACAAAGCGTATAATTTTAACCAACAACAATAGGAATTTGCGTTACTCTTAGCACTGGTTTCCAGTAAAATATTTATAAAATATAATTTCTTCTATTATTATTTACACAAAACACAACTTTCTTGGTAAACACGCCGCTTGGCACAGCTGTTCGCTCTTTTTAACTGTCAAATCGCGCTTTTGACACTTTGTATGCAGCAATTTCTGACATTACATTTTGGGCCTACAAAGGCTGCTCTCCAAAATGGTAACAGCACAGCCCGCAGTCATGCGCATTGAGCCGCAACCAGTTGGCAATGTGAGCTAACCAAAGAGCGGATAGGAAATCAACAACAAAAAACGTTAGCATAGTAAAGTGCAATGAAGCGAGCGCTTGGTTGAATAACAACTGCCCAGTACACACACCTACACACATATGCACAAGCATTTGTTCGGGCTGTGTTATCAGCGGTCTAAGCTTGCCCTGCTCTGTGTGCACGAGAGCGCTTGTGGAAGAGCGCAAGCATCTAGGAAATTCACCAACACTCTCTTTTGCGGTAATAAAGCTGCGCTCTTGCTCGCTCCACTCTGCTATAAAAGCGTACGCAACATGAGCGCCGAAGCAACAACTTCAAAATGTTGTGCAACATTTGAGTGCATTTGATAATGTTGCTGCACTTTAAAGTTGCTGTTTATAGCGCTGTTAATGCGAAATCGAAGGCAAAGCATTGGTGATTTCGCTGTTATGAGTGCATATACGAGTGTACATGGTATGTAGATATATATTATATGTACATATATAAACATGTGTATGTAGTTTAGATTTTATCTTAAAGCAAAATTTAATTTTTGCTTATGAAAAATTTTTAAAAATTATCTTCTTATAATCTCTTCAGCTTTTCATAGCTCAATCTGAGCGTAAATAAAGGTGACAGCTTTGCTCTGACTTTTGCCCTGCTAGATAATTAATTAGCAGCTCTGTAAGTTTGTAAATTTAATTAATGAATTGATCATTTGACGTGGGTCAGTGGCGCGTTTTGTGGCGAATTTAATTCAAGTTTGAAAAAAAAAACTAATTTAAGATATTTGTACATACACATAAACATACGTTTTTAAAGGTGATTGATTATTTGGCATATTTAATTAGGTACGGAAATTGAGTTAAATTTAAAGTGATGGTGTGTGACCTTTAATTTAATTTTGCAGTAAGTGGTTGGTAAACCTATTTAGAAGCCTTTAAATGTGTATTTTATTAAGATTAAGATTATTAATTTGCTTAAGATTAAGATTATTTAAACTTTTTTCCTAATAAAGTAAGTTTATAAATTTTTTTCTCTACAAAAACTTTCTCATATACATACATACAAGTATATGTCATATGAGAACCGCAGACGTTGAACCTGTCGACGAGGAAATCAGGCTGTAGAGGAATAAAACATCAAAACAAATCCAAAAGATGATTTTGGACAGCAGCAGCCAAATGAACCCACAATCATTTAAAAAAATTAACGAGATAATAATTCGAAGCTTTGTTTGAAGCTGTGCAATCGTTATTAACCGAAATTTTTTCGTATGACAAACATGGTTCCATTATTTCACTTCGAAGTTGATTCCACTATCATCTAACTAAAAGCATAAAAATACATAACTGTTAGCTGACTTTTTGATTAGGAAAGATCAACAATAGTGACTATGATATAGAGTTTTTGGAGAATCAACAAAAGTATTATTTCATCAAACACACAAATAAATAGAATTGGTAGCAAACTGGCTAGAATTGAGCTTCGTATTGCTTACGTATTCTCCAGATTTGGCGTCTAGTGACTTTTTCCTGTTCTCAAAACACAATAATCAATCATATAGAAATTTATCGTAAATGATAAGGTAAGCACCGAGAAAAATACCTATTTTATAACAAAAACTCATAGTAATACAATAACAAGAGAAATGTTAACCTCGGTTGCACCGAAGCCATAATACCCTTCACAAATACAAAAGATTACTTACAAGAACTTGATTTTGATCGGTCTGAACTGTTTGTACGAAGATTATAGCGCAGGTTTGGATAACAACGCATGCCACATTTCCTGAAGATATCTCGACAAAAAAAAAGTTATCAATACAAGGACTTAATTCGGATCATTCAGTTTGTATGGCAGCTAAATATGCTAAAGTGGTCCGACTTCGGTTCCACCAAATGAGCAGCTCCATGAGGAGAAAAAGATGTGTGCAATATTTCAGCTCGATATCTCAAACACTGACTCAGACAGACGGACATGGCTTAATCGACTCAGTTCGCCATACTGATCATTTATACACAGATGTTATAGGGTCTCCGACGTTTTCCTCTAAGTGTTACAAACTTCGCGGCAAACTTAATACTCCCTGCTCAGGTTATATATGATGTGATTGAAATACTTACAAAATATTGACGCGAAATATTCTATTTGTAGATGGAGAAAGTGATTTTTCATTAAGACAACATAATTGTATTGTATAAGAAACCAATGAAAACGATAAAAAAAAATTTATGAATTTTGCTTTGATTCCTTTTCGCATTCTCCATATAGTCTGGGTCTGATCCCCAGGCCACTTTTTCGTGTTCTCAAACGTCAATTATCAATTGGAAAGAAATTTAAAGACAATGAGGAGGGGTAATCACCAAAGCTATGGTCTATTCTAAAACAAAGGAACCATAATAGCGTATTGTCTTAATTATGATGACTAAAAAATTGAGCTTTGCAACAACAATTTTTTTGTTTGACACAAAGCTTTTTGTTTCACTGAAACTTTGCTCTCACAAATTTTGGGAAACCTCTACGTTTTTCAATCCGAAAATCTATTTAATATCCTTAGTTGAATTACGATCGGCTCCGGTTGTTCTGATATTTAAATTTTTCTAATTCCTAAATGTAGGCAACTTTTCGGTTGTAATGCCTGCGATCCAAAGTAAATAATAAAAGTTTGCTAATATGTTGCCTATTATTAGGAGCCATCTGAAGCATGACTTGAATCACGCTGAAATTTCTCATAACTTAAACAAATAAGTATTTCATCTTAAATTACGTTTTTATGCAAAAGTTCGACTATAATAAAACATAATAGAAAACCACATATTCAAATAAAATACATTTCTTAAATCGTCGCAAAAACTTGCATTGTTATGCGCGCAAAAATTCTATCAGTTTATAACATAAGTTTAACTCTGACAATCGCTAGAGAACAAAAAATTTCTCCACACTGAAATATCTGAAAATGCATTACTTTATCTCCATAGGTTCAAGGAACTGGCACAAAACACGAAGAAATGAGAAATTGTCTGCCCCTAAGCTTAAATTAAAGTCAAATATCTCGAATATGCATGGAAAAGCCATTTTATACTAGAATTAAAAAAAAAATATTGCAATATAATACATTTCCACTTGCAGCGAAAGATTGAGTTAAATAGTGGTTCACAGCATACAAGCGACGCGGCGAGACACAAGCACGCTCTCGAATACAAAACAAGGATTGTGTATGTGCATAGCTGTGTTTTACAACCAAATAATGGCGGATGATCTCCCAACTCAGACAACGTGTCACAGGTGATCCATTTCTGGCATCGCCTTGTATACAGATGACAGCCAAAAACCTGTGCGCACACAAGTAAATAAATATTACACCTGGATTTGTGTATATATTTGCGTTTTTTTTTGCAATTTTTGCATTCTTTTTCTTTTCCTCGCATGTAAATTTATCGAAAACTATTCAAGTGCATAACCATTGCACGTACCGATTGCATCCGGTTATTTGCTGCAGAGTAGTTATTTCACCCAAAAAATGCTGGATTCCTCTGCGGAAGTGAGAAAATAAGCGAGTTTTGAAGGCAAAATAAATAGGAAAACGGTAAAAACAATATGGATTAGAATAGCAAGCATATGGGCGCATGTGTGTGTGTTGCGCTGTTCTAGCAAGGTTTTTACAGGTAGCACTTGCACAAATTTGCATTTAGATGGAAATTCGTTCGGCCAGCGCCACCCCATGCAACAATAGCCGTGAGTGGAGCATCGCAGCTTGTAACAACAAAAACGTCGAAAAAGTGTGACAATAGCGAAAATACACACGTCGACATAGGGGAGTGGATGGGGTGTGCGGCAAAGTGCCGTGAGGTGCCACCAACATGCCACTTTCAGGCGCGTTTTTGTTGTTGCATTTTTCCGTAGCTTCTGCTAATGCCACCGGTGCTGCTCATGTTGACGCCGTTGCTGTCGTTGCCACTATTACTAACATCACATGCTGGCTGTTGCTGCCACACTGTCGGTAGCAACGGCAGCGCACGAGCGTTTTCGCACTTTCCGCTGAATGTGTGAAATATCTACACGAAATGGCATGCCAGCTGCAATGTTAAAAAGATAGCTAGCTGTCGGCACAAGAGCATTGAAAAGTGCATAGTTACACATACTACTACATATGTATGAGTGGAAATGACAGAGCGTCCCCAGCGCTAATAAAACAAATTGGTTCTTATGTTATAACATATGATGCGCCTATGGATACCGAGTTTATTTTGTATATTACACAAGGAAAGTAGCAATTCTGTAGAACGTTTCATAAGTTCATTTACCTATAATTTATTTATATTAAATATAAATAATATGGCAACACTGCTGATATAAATTGTTAAAATAAGCAATTCCTAATTACTTGTCAAAATTTTTAAATTATGAAATTTTATATAATAAAATTTTTAAGCATGCATTTTTTTGCGGGTGGCAACGTTATTGAATATAACTTATTAACTATAGCAAAATTATATATTAAATAAATAATCAAGCATGTACTTATGGATATGCTATAATCTGATCAAATTTGACCCGGACTATTCGATTTAAACTGCGTAGGCAAACCGAATCGCAAATCTTTTTTTCCTAGATTGGTACACCATTTTTTTTATGTAAGTGCATAGTTTGATTTTCATATAAGAACTATTTTGTGTACGGCAGCTATTTCCTTATGGCATGAACAGTTTGTCTGGCGATTATTAGCAAGGAAAAAAACAATTAACAACGAGTATGCCTGCAATTTTTTGTTTTCGTTAATGACGATATTATTGAAAAAGTTAAATACACAGTGCTTAAGAATAGTCGTGTTGACATCAGAGAGATAGAAAAAAATCTCGACATCTTCAGATGCTTAACAACGTAGCTGAGAACCCTTCATTCATACAAACGCATCATAACTGACGACGAGGCGTGCGGTTATGAATATGACATCGATACTGTAAAACAATCTAGCAAATGGCACTCCAAAAATGAGACGAAACCAAAACAAAAAAAAAAAAAACAAAAAAAAAAAAAATTCTGACGGCACTGAAGGCCATCCCAGCCGTGGCTTACAACAAGTGCATGGAAAATACGGGGAAATCTTGATTTCTGTTAGTCCAGGTCAAATTTGATCGTATGTTGTTTACAAACAAACTACATTAATTTAAAAAAATATAAATGTGGCAACCCTGTTTATATGTACATGATCGAATAAGAGTATTTAGTATACTTTTTAACATAATATCTCCAGAATACTTCATCTAAAGTGTTTTTTCCAAATTTTTTAATATTTTGACAGGCGCTAACACATTTTCAAAATATAGCTTTATTACTGCATGTGAAAAAAGCTTTTACGATATAATGATTTTGTAATGATATATTCAAAATATTTTCATATTGGTAATTCATGATTTATCTATATTATATTATATATTGTATAGTCTATATGTACTAATGTAGGTGGCAAGCCTAATCTATAAAACTATTCCATTTGAATATGTTTCAATTCACCTTATTTGTTTTCAAAAGTAATATTTACCATAAAATATAAAAATGTATGCACATGTATTTTCAATTGTGTGGCAACCCTTTTAAAAAAATTTATGAAAATAAATTTGGCAGCTATTAGACGTTTAATACCAGTTTAAAATTTTTGTTAGTAATTTTTTTTGTAAAAATATGTTTCTTCTCACACAGTTGGCAACTCTAATTCTAAAAGAAAAATTTCCGATTAGATTAGCTCACCTATTAAATTACAGAAATGTGTCTGAACCCGTAAAAAAGTTCCTATTCCCCTCATACCTTAATATCGTGTTTTATAAAAAATGTCTCCAATGCCCTGAAAAGGGTCTCCAATAGTTATTTTCTACAGAGTTGCATTTCTGTCATTATTTTATTCTTGCCTTTATGTACATTTCGAAATTTATTAGCATATCGAGTGGCTGTCGATTATTTTAAATATTCGATTAACATGAATCGATTACTCTAAAATTAAAACGAGGCACAGCATTCGGTTTGACTTCCATAATTTTACTGCTATCACAAAAACATATTTCTGTTCTCTGTTCTCCGCAAAAATTGATGCAGTTTTATAGGTCAAATTCGGCTTCGAGTATTCTTTCAAAATGTCATACTATTTCTGGATACAAAAGAACTAGTGCAAATATAAACAAAATTTAGAAGTAGAGGATTCAGAATCTGCAACTTTATTTAGGTTAGCATTGTCTAAGCTTGGATGGTGTCAGTATACCGAGTGGTGTATACATACCAACACAATATAAAAATAATTTTAAAAAATATAAATATTTTTGCTGTGTAATTTCATAGCCCTTCCGAAAGACCTAACTAGAATTAGCATCTTAACTTGGTGAAGCATCAATATACAAACCTTCGCATTGAAAGTCCCATCAAAAAGCACATCACTTCACTGCAGTGTGGTTGTGGGTCAATTCCGCACTTTATCATCTCGCTAAATTGTAGCTGTCTTTCATTCTGCAAGTGAAATATATAAACTTGAACACTTAGCTACAATGTACGCATTCGTTGGAATACAAAACCTTTTCGCTTATTTCACCTCTTCGCCTAACCCTAATATTTCCTGCCCATAACCAAACAAGCGAACGGTATTTACCACCGCCGTCAGACAGTTGAAAGATATTGCACATAACTCCACTACAGCCGTGTAGAATAACCAATATTTACTTTTATACAACAAAGGCAATGGCACCAACTCCACATAAACACGCACGCACATACACAGCCACATTCAGCAACACCAGCGTGTTACGGTGGGGCCTGCGAGCTTGCGTTGGCTTGCAACAAGCAAATTTGATATCCTTTGGGAAATTTCATACCTTCTTCGCACGGAAATAGGAAATTTTATTTTCATTCATGCACTTCTGCTTTTCCCTTTGGCTTTCGCCGTCATTGATATAGCATTTCCGTGCTAAGGCATAGACAGTGTGGCTATACACGCTCCCAGCTGCGCGTATGTATTCCTGTACTAGTGGTTGCAATGGTTGCCACTTTGGCTCTGCATTTCTTTGCGTCTGGTTTTTTAGTTTTTTTTTATTACAGCCAATAAATCATATTTTCATATTATGCACAATTATGATTATGATAATGCAAAATGGTGGAGCCGCAACGCTCGAAGTCGATGCCGATGAGTAGAAAATTTGTGCTACAAGGTGTGCAATGGACGGTTTGATGTGGCGGCAGGGTTGGTGAACTTGAATCCCTAGTTGACTGCCAGTTAGCGCAAAGTGAATGGTGTTATTTTTTACATGCGTGGCATGCTTTTAGGCGCTTTCAGTGTTTTTGACAAGTTTCTCTGCTATTTTAATTCGTTTCCTTACTTCGTTTGCCTTGGTGTCATCAATATTGTCGCCCTGACGACGCATTAGCACATTGCGATGCTTTAAAACGCCTCAGTATTTAGGGTATGCCCACAAAAGTGCCACCAACGCGATTGTCATACGAATTCCGGCTACCACCATAAATAGTATAGGCATAAAAGCCTACGCATATTCACACATAAATACGTGCGAAGAAGTCGAAAGCAAATGACCGTAATGCGCACAAGGACCCCATTTTCCAATTTTTTTCCGCCACTCACCATTCACCACTTTTACTTGAATACCGCCTTGCTGCTACGCAACTCCCACGGTCGACGCACAGCGGACGGAGAACCTTTAGCGACTAGGCCAACATAAATGAGTGCTAAGAGCAACGCGGCAATGGCAGCTTTGTAAATTTATGATACTTTAAAGGCCACTAAAGTAGCACCAGCGGCAAAAAGGACACTCAATGTCGACGATGTTGCACATATAAACGAAACGGAAGGCGCAGCACCGTTAATGTGCGTGTGAGTGTGCAAATGCTGTGAAATGGAAAGGAGTGTGTAGATATGTATATGTGTATGTATGAGATCAGCCATTGTATAGAAAGGCGGTGTATTAAAATGACTGAGCGAACAAATTTGCAAGACAACAAATACTGATTGTAGACAGATTGTAGGGTAAAATTTGTACATTATAGAGAAAAATTTTGGCGAAAAAAAAACACAAAATTATAACATTTTAAGGCGATTTTTAAGAATTTAACACTTTTAAAGTAAATTTCGAGCTAAAATTTTTATTTCGTAAAAAGTTTTTGATTTTTGTTAAAGCAGCTGTGGAGAGTCCTCTTTCTGGCCAATTAAAAGTTATCTATTTAAAAAAGATTTTTGTGGTCATTATTGGAGTTTTAGAAAAAAGTCTTAAGCGACAACATGCTTTCCTTAGCCGTTAAAATAAATTTTGAGTCAAAGACCGTCAAATTCGGTAATTTTTATATAAATGTGAAGAGTTTAAACCAAAAACAATTTTTTTTTTTCCCCAAAAATGTTAATTCGAAATTTACCTTAAAAGAGAGTGGGCGTTAAAAAAAAATTTTTTTTTCCAAAAATTTTCTTTTTTTTATAATCTACAAATTACACCCTCGGGCTAAGGAAAAATTGTTGACGTTAACTTTAGACAATATACAATGCCAAATTTCGCGAAGATATCTTTCCAAATGAAAAAGCTCTACATACAAGCACTTGAATCCGATCGTTCAGTTTGTATGGCAGATATATGCCAAAATGTTCCGATATCGGCGGTATCAACAGATGAACAGCTTCTTAGTGGAAAAAAACTTTTGCGAAATTTCAGATCTATTATATATCTCAAAAACTAAGGACTAGTTCGTGCATGTGGAAACAGACGGCAGGCAGACTGACAAGAATGACTAAATCGACTCAGCTCGTCCCGTTAATCAATTATATACTGTATATAGTACTTTAAGGCTCTCCGACGTTTCGTTCCAGGTTCAGAAATTCTTGGCAAATTTAAAAAACACTGTTCAGGATATTAAAAATACTCGAGTATATATTATATATACATATATATAACATATATATGCTTGAGCTCTGCAAGCAAAGATGCAGCGTAAACATATACATATATCAAGGTCAAGCATGCAACCCCACAAATAACCACTAACAACCGTCCTTCACAGCGAACACTTCTATACACACACACACACACACACATACATACAGAGAATGCATAAAACACAGCGCAGTAAGCAGAATACAATGTAATAAAGTGAATTGCGTACATCGCATGGCAAATAAACCACTTGGCGATGCATGACGTTGCTGCTATAAAGTAATAAAATGCCAAAGTGTTTGATTTTGGTTTAATATTCATTGCGCTTTTATCAAAAAAATTATGAGCGATTGAATGGTACTCAATTTGTTTGCATTTCCTTTGATTAAATGCTCATAGTTGGCTAGAAATTGTATGCGCACCATTTTTTATTAATAAGCCATAATAAATTTATTGGATGAAGTATTGAAAGCGGTCAATGGAAAGTAACGAATATATACATAAAGTTTATACAAGTATGTACTACTATAAAATAGCTGCAGCAGCAAAGACGACTGCTTCGAAAAAACCACTGTATTACTACTCATTGGAAAATTTTTGTAGTTAAAGCTTCCCTAATATCTGTGACAAATTAAGAGATCCACATTGATGGATGATTCTCATGAGAAGATTTTTTCTGATTTCAACTATAATTAATTTGCATGCCGTAAATTTTTTTCGTTGACTAAAATCATTCTTCTTCATTGATTTTAACTGACCGACTATCTAGTGAAACTCACTTTGCTCTGCTGCTACGAGCGATTTACTGTTAAGATTAAAAGTGAGCACTCCATCTGTGGTTTGTTCCAGCCTTCATTCTTTACAGATCTTCATTCAACTCCAATATGTTTCATATGCCACCATAAGGGCAGTAACCTACCTTAGCGGTTCCCTACGATCCATCAAAAACTTTTCTAATTCTTCTTAAATGAATTCACTCTACTCTGATATTTATTCCACAAAACTCAAAGCCGTTGGTTTTCTGCTTTGCCTTATTTATGCTTAATAGGTTACTACGTGCTAGCCCAAACAGCGATAGATCGCTGACAACCCAAGGGCGGATAAATCCACTTCAACGCTACCGTAGAATCGGCTGTCGTCTCTTTCCGACCCCTTTTGCTTTTGAAGCTTGATAGACAATCCTAAGCAAGAAGAAGGAAGGAAGAAAGAGAACAAAGGGGAACTCTTCATTGATTTTCATACTAAAATATAAATTTGTAACATTAAAGTAAAAGTTGAGAGTCTGGAGTTAGTAGGTAAATTTTACGATTAAGACAAGAATTAACGTAATATTCAATGTTACAGTTGTTTTAGAGGACTGATACCTAGAGTACTGCTTAATAACCTTTTTGATACATGCAAGAATCGAATTATATTATAGGGGTTCCCCTTTTTTAGCTACTAATCACATTCAAATCAAACTATTTTAATAATAGATTAATCTTCAGCTATAAAATATCGGCCGAGTTAAATATACAATACCTGGCAAATACAGGAGGAACTCATATAGATTACTACCATGTATAGAAACAATATAACAACCTCTAGAATTATCTCTGAGAATTATAAAATTATAAATATATATATATGCCTTGTCGCATTTTTCATCATCTTTTACAAATTCTAAAGTAAATTTTTTTAAATTATTCGTCTGAATAGGCTTGTCATTGATTTAGTAGGTTCTTCGGGAGCACCTTAACAAACAAATTTATAGTTTTGGAAAATGTTGCTGTACTTGTTGAATGCTTACATGAATTTCACTTGCAGAAATCCATAGTATATTCTTAACAGAATAGAAAAATATATATGTATGTGTAAGTAAAAACTTATTTCTATTTAAAAATTACATACGCCTAAGGTAAGCAGCGATTAGAAGTTCTACTATTCGAAAATATTTATAATTTAAGACAAAGATAAACTGAAGCTTTTTCTAGAACAGCTATCAATGCCACTTTCTAAACTCTTCGAAAGAATTGGCCGCAGGTATTATCTTTCTAAGGACATGTATTTAGTTACTGAGAATTGATCCAATTTCTATATATCACCCCAATTTCTTTTTTAAGTTTTGCAACAACTTCAACTTTTAACTTCCGTTTTGGGGGTGTCAGTATAATTTAATCCGCTTTAAATGATTAACGCAGACTTATACATTTTCAACTTGAACGCGCCATCTCCCCACCTATGTATACCCATAATCCGCGTGAGCCGCAATTTGTGTTTATTTTCAATTTGCGAATAAACGAAGCCAAAATCCTGTCAAAGCAAAACAAGATGCTGCTTTCATGACACACAAAATGTTCGCGTGCTTACAAATTTAACAATTTTACTTTTCAAAAGCGTTCACACCCTGCAAGTGCGCCGCAACTTTGCGTCCCTCGCACAAATAAATTGCGTTACCCAGTAATGTCCTTCGAGACAATTTTGCGGCAGATGAGCTAAGTGGTGTGCTATACGAAGGTGGGTGGGTAGGGCGTTGCGATGCTTTTAACGTCAACGTAAACCACAACAAAAGGTGTAACAGTTATACGCTGTCAGGTGGATGTCCGACACTTTTGGTTGTGTTAACTGCTTTTCACCTCTCAATCGTTTCAACGGGAATCTTCTCAGTTCCACGCGGCCTTTGACTAGTTTTCTTATGTGTATGTATGCGTGGAAGTCTGTAGATCTTTGCTATATATATATACTTGTATATCTATATATGTATGTGTAAGTCTGTAGAGTCTCTAAGTGTCCGTAAGTATGTGTAAGAGTATTGCAAGCTGCGCCGGTGTGAGTGTGTTGCTAAATATCCTTTGCGATATGCAAAACCATTACGCTTTTTAAAGTGTTTACTTTGTTGGCGACCACGCCTCTAAACTCCCACAATGAGCGAACACGTTTTTTCCGTTGACTGCTGATTTACAATGACAGCAAAATTAATGTTCTACTTTGCCAGCGTGTACAGGCCTAATAATAAGCACTACTGTGGCAGCGGTGTCTAGGGCTATAAGTCCGCAGAGAGTCAGCGGCGTGCTGGCTACAATCAACTCACACACACACTCACATATATATAGCTGTAGAATCAACACTGAGCAGGCGAGCATAATAACAGGCAGCCCGACATTCTCCGTACACGCCTACGGTCGCACAAAGCGCTCTCCACTTACACGCTTGTCGAGTGCTCGCTGTTCCGAGTGGGGCCGCATCTCGACCTGCACTCCTCAAATATCCAATTCACCAACGCTTTGTTGGCTGCTTCATAAGGTGTTTGTGGTGGTGTAGGTATGTGTGTACGTTTGAATGCCACTTTCTTTGCTGTCCACCCATTTGTACCGCCCGCTCTTTCGTTATTCGCATCCCCTGCACCGTTATTATGTACACTGAGAGAGTAATTCGATGGCGCTGATGAAATAAGATTATTTATTACTGAATTCTCTCCTTCTGCCGCCAACAAGTACCTTCTGAACACACACACATACATATATAAAAAAGAGCTTGTCCGCTCAAGTGCTATTTTAGCTCGTTTGTTCGGCTTGTTCCGCTGTCTTTCGACCATCATAAATTGTTATTGGAGGCATTGTTGTCGCAAATAACGTAAATAACCATTTATCATATTGTAAAATTCCCATATAATATTACATATCATAACAGGCATACATACGTCCACACATACAACCATACACACACACACACACGAGTAGCAGCACATGCATTTAGCGCGCGCAAACATATTATTGATATCTTTGAATCCTCAGCATACAATTTTTTTTTAAGGAAACTCCTGTAAGACAGTCAACCCGCGTTTGTTGCCGCATAGCGCATAAGGACCGTGTATTCTGAGGCTTTGTGTGCGCTGTGTCCCATTTAAATTAATGATTGTTGATTTTCGATATCAAGTAATTTGACAAAGCTGGCTTGTAGCGGCTCTTGTTTTCTAATTTATGGCGACTTTGTAATTGCAATCGCTTGCAATGAGTTTACACACATAGACAAATGGATGAGCTTAATAAATCAGTTGTTTATAGATGAGTTTATAAAATAATTTTTGTGGAAATATTGAATAAGAAAGCGCATTACAGATTTTACAAAAAACAAACATAAAGATTGTTAACTTCTATTAAAACGAAGCTACAATACCCTTCATAAATATAAAATTTCACATACAAGAACTTGATGTTGATTGTTCATTTTGTATGGCAGCTATATGCTATAGTAGCCCGATCTTAAAGAATTATTCGGAGCTTGAAGAATAGTCTTCGATAATGCCAAATTTATATTTACATATACTATATATATTTTTTTTCTACTGTTACAGCTTTTAATCTTTTTTGGTGCACATATATATAATATAAATTATATTAACCCAATTCATCCATCCTTGGCTAAAAGCACGTACAATTAATAAAGCGTATTTAGGTAATTTTTCAAAATTGTTCCACGACCAAGCAACTTATATGTTATTATTATTTAAATTTTACCAAGGGAGGACAGACAAACGGGCTGAGGTTAGCCGATGGATGAAAAGAGAAAAGGCGCACGAAAAGAGAGATGAAAAGACCAACGGGGATGAATGGCCGGACTGACGGATATCGGTAAATAAATTTGCCTTGCCATTCTGAATATTTGTCTTATATAATAATATATCTATATCTAACTAACGGTATGCTTACTTAATTCCCAAAGGCCAAGGAATGCGTGTACCAAATTTTTTTTTATGAATAACAGACGAACCCACCGCAAGTTGGATGGTGGAAGTACAGACACACGAAGGTTTTTCGGAAATAAATTCGTCTCGTCAACTTGCTTTATTTACTTATATAACCCCGCATGTATCTCCATCTAACAGACGAGACCATATGAACGGACAGATAGACGGATTTCGGAAAACCATACGACTCGCTTCTATGACAATTTTGTTTATATAACCATATATCTATCTCTATTTAACATGAAGTCAGACGATGACACATGGCGGAACGTATGGATGTATATCCGGATATTCATTCGTCTTGTCTGCCTGGTCATTTTGCTTATATAAACCCATGTCTGACTCTATCTAACAGTTGACGAACAAAACTTACTTGTGAGGTTATATAAACAAGTTTATACCACATCTGTTACTTTTTCCATCATAAACTCAAATGCCTAACAGATAATGAAGTTTCTTGTCAAGAAAAATTGAAATCTTACATTTTAGCTGCAGGTCGGTATTCCGAAATATCAAAAATTTTGGCGCCTATTTTAACCTTTAAGAGGAGAGTTTACCGATTCTGAGACGTATGCTGCTAATGAAGATAATAGAAGATAATAAGATATTTGGGTGTGTTTACCGCTGCAAACTCCTCTGAACTAACTAAACACTTGCTGTTTTGAACAATTTCTTAAGCTAACTACTAAAAATAGTCTATTAATTTTATTAATGACTTTTCCTAGCTCTAATACTAGTTTCTCTTCTATTTTTTGCACAAATAACGGCTTTGATTAAAAATTATTTAAACATTATAGTTAACACAATGAAATACAAGAAATTCAAACCTTTTAAATTTTTATGTTCATTATTGTAATTTCTCTAATAAAAAACGCTTCAATGCCGCCAAATATGAATGATATTAAAAAAGATAATCACAAACTCTTAATTAAACAAATCGCTTTGCAATAAAAATATAACACCATAAAGCATACACATGTCACAAATGCAAGCCGATAAAAATGGCTATGAAATTTTCCTGTCATATTATATAATGCACTAATTCATAAATTTCGCAATACAAATGATTGCCAATGCATCGAGATATGCATTAACGTCAATAACAAATATAAATGCAGCTACAATCAACAAATTAAACAAATGTGTATGTATGTAAATATTTATATATTAGAGAAAATTCTATGTAAACAGTAAATGGACTAGTTGCATTCTCCTATAAAAATAATTACAACGGGAACTAGTTTTGCAGAAGTGCCAAAAATATAAAATGGAATATATCAAAATCAGTATGCGAGTAAAATTTCGTAAAATAACTATAAATAAAATTAAAAATATAATTAAATAAAAATTCTTATTTTTAAATTGAAACATATGCAAATTTATTAACTATATCAGCTTTCCTTCGAAACTTCAAACTATGCGCTTAGTGAGTAATTCGTAACTAGTTATAGGCGATTTGAAAAAATTATTAGTCGTCAATACCCCAACTACAAGTATGAATTAGGTACACCACCTAAACGAACTAGTATCTAGTTCTTTTGCTTAGCTACTACTATTCCTCTATACATATTTTTTTCTATTATTGCACTCCCAGTAGGCGTATCACCGCTTGTGACGAGAGTGCTTTCATTTTGTATTTATATAATTTCAACCATCCTGTTGTCTTCATAACTTTGACCAAAATGCACACTGACTGCGAACAGAATAGCCGCCGCACTCTAATAAAATAGATTAATTTTTTCTACAGCGATAAGAATTTCTTTCACTTTTTGCCACGAACAATGACAAATGTGTTCTTTTTATGAATGAACAATAATATGTAAATTGATACCCGCGGCTGTACTAGTTGGTATGGTAAGTAAGCATTTTAGATATTCGTAGTTGAACGGCAAATGGATTGGCACGTTTATCGCTGGCAATTATTATAAGAGGTTTTCAGCGATATGTATCTAGTCGTGTGCACTGAAATAAATTTCTTATGCAAGGGTTATTACTTAGCTTCTTGCGAAGGTGCTGGCTGAGTGAGAAAAAAATTAATGTGTTATGAAGTGTCTTGTGTTTTATGACGAATTAGGGTCAAACGACCTCAGAAATTATTAAATGCGAAAATGTTTATATTCCGAAATTTCTTGCTTTCGATATTGCTCTAAGTTGGTTAAGCTCGACTAATACCACAAACAACTCTATGTTTTCAGTTGATCCGAAACTTCCAATCTGAAGATTGTGATAAACAGTATTAAGGGAAAATGAAGAGATGCTGAGTTCTTGATCATGAAATACTCTCTCTTTTCTCTCCCTCTCTCCCTCTCTTTCTTTCTTTTTATTTTTCTATCTTTTTCTCTCTTCACCTCTCTTAACTAAGAACATTTGTAACGAAACGACTTCCCAAGTTTACTATATGGTCATATATATAAAGAGTATTAGTGAAGAAGAGAGAACTCGGGCAAAAAAGTCTACTCATATTCATAAATTATCAAAAAATACATGTAATATATATTTCTTACTTCGAAAATGGCCACTGTAGCCTTCGGGGTCGATCGCGTCCATTTTACACGCAGGTAGTGGGTTCAACTTATGTCAAGAAAAAAAAAATAAATTATTAAGAAATGGTTTTCGCGGGGAAATCGCCTAATGGAAAGTTTTATGGTTATACAATAATAACAACTTAAATTTTCCCCTTTTAATAAATATTTTTATTTCTGTAAAGCATTAATTATATATTGACAATATTATTCCTAACCTAATATCTATAAGTTTTTCAATGCTCTAACTAATTTCTCACAGTGCTGCAATAATTTCCATTAATTAAAAAGAAATCGCCCATCAGCGCTGTTACTAATTACTAGGTTTGCACCTAGCTGTCATTTGCTGTCTACATTTTGCCGCATTAGCACACAACACCTACAAAAAATTAACACGGCACAAGTGAAGATGTCCGAAATCAATGGACGGCCGCAGCCATTTTTGCAAAGCTTTAATTCAATTTATTATCTTTGCAAACTTTTAGGCGTTTATCCATATGATTTGCAGAAATTCTATTATCAAGGCATACTGCAGGGCTCACGCCTAGGCAGCTGCGTGGTGGTGACGGTAATGTGCATCACCTTCATGCTCTTCAACTTATCCATATTTACCTTTGGCGACGAACAGGTCACAGCAAAGAATAGTAAGTTCAAAGTAATGTGGCTTTTTATATTTGTATATTGTATATCTTTTTTTTTTGTATTGTATATTGTATAAATCCAGATCACCTAAGTATTATCGTCACAGTAGTGTTTACCTATATTACTCCCGCCACCATGTTCACCGATCAGATAACCGCTATACGTAATCAAACGCGGCTACCTGAACTCTTCGAACGCATCGACTATGTCGACGAGGATCTTCGGCAGTTGGGTATTTCGGTGGATAATCGACGCGTACAGCGCGGCATTTGGCTGATGATCGGGTTCACTTTTTTCTGTGAATTTTTTATATTTTTCTCTTCAATCTGGTTTTTGCTTGACGAATTGAAATGGACCACAGCGCTATGGATCTTTATCTCGCTTCCAACATTCTATAACACACTAGATAAAATTTGGTTTCTAGGCATTTTGTTGGGGCTGAGAGATCGTTTTGACGCCATTAATGCAGAGCTGGAAAGGATAGCAGAAAATCTGGAGAAAGGACAGACACGGCAGCTGAAGGGTGAACTCTGTCAGGGTAACGATTTGGTGCTGCAGACATCACTGCCACTGCGCATGGAACAGGTCGAGGGTATGTATAGAAAAATTCCTTCGGAATTAAATAAATGATTCTAGAAGTTGTCTTGTCTCTTAAGATATCAAATTGGAGCGTCTGGTGCGCAATGCTTTCGGTGATTTACTGCACGACCGCGAACCGATTAAAAACTGCATGCTCAGCATAAGCCATGAAAGCTCGCTTTGCACATTCAAAGCTGTACAGGAACGTTTCATAAGCTTATGTCAGTTGCACGACAGCACTTGTAGGATTGCCAAGTTGCTCAACGAACTTTGGTCGTATCCAATATTGATACTGATGGCCTTCGGTTTTGTCAACGTTACATCACAACTTTACTTTGTTTATTGCGCTACGCAAATTGACGTACGTAACGCTATCTTTTTTGCCATTTAACAGTAGTTCTTACGCTCTCTTTCACAGCATACCATCCCACTGGTCTTTCGCTCCGCCAAGGAGCGCTCCATCTCGACCGTATTTCTCACTTACATCGGCGGCAAATGCGTGTCGTTGATGCTTTACAGCTGGAAGACGTCACAGGCAGCGCGTCGTGCCGGCATTTGCCTGCATAAGTGTGGCGTTGCCGCTGACACCAATGCGGTTTATGAAATTGTCAGTGCTTACTTTTTTGTGACTTTAATTGTTCTTCATATTTTTTTTATCGTGAGACTCATGTAATTTCAGGTTAATCATTTGTCATTGAAGCTCTTGAATCACGCCATAAATTTCTCGGCATGCGGATTTTTTGCGCTGGACATGGGTACTTTATATGCGGTACGTGCCTTCGAGCAATATTCTGCAATTGCTTCCCTATTTTTTAGTAGCCACCAGCATGCGTATGCCTTCTGAAACCGTTATATTTTATGCGTATTTTTGATATGTTTTATAGGTTTGTGGCGCAATAACCAGTTATCTGATTATACTCATACAATTCGATATGGCCGGGCAACAAGTGCGGATTTCTAAGGAGTTGGCTGCTTCGAATGAGACTACCGCCGTTGAGTTAATAACTGAAAATTACACCGTTATGCCGATGGCATCAACAACGCCATGGGATTAGATATGGGATGTAAATTTATAGATTTTGATAGAAATGTAAATGAGTATATTAGCATGCATATATTGTATATTATGGTTTATAAATCGGATATTAAATGTAGAATTTTACGATAATTGCATTATTAAAAATATTCAAAATGATACTCATAAACTCCATGTTTTAAAAACTCCGTTACAGTGGATTGAAGTATACAAAATAATCTGATATATTTATTATCATTATCTCAGTTAGATAGCTATTGGAAAGTATGATGCTGAAGTGGTATCATTATTTCCAAATAGGTGGCAATCCTTCAAAAAATAAATAGATTATCCAGAGGGGTGGCAACCGCCATAGAATTTTAATTTTCTATTATACGTATTAAAATTACAAATTTTTTCAAACCGGTGGCAACTTTCTATTTTATTTTTATTTTATTCAATCTGGGTATTATAATGAAGCGTACAAAATCATCTGATATGTGTATTATTATTACTTCAGTTTCATAGCTTTTGCTATAAACCGGTTGCAGTGTAGTTAAATTATACCAAAATTTCCAAACAATTGGCAACCCACCCAAAAATATTTTCGAATGAATATTTTAATGAAGACATTAGACTAATAATAATTTTAATTCTTTTATAAATTAAAATCATAAGAAAGAATGGAACTCAACGAAATAATTCCAAAATAATAATTATAAAGTAAGCTTTTAAAAATGGGAAAATTATAAAGCTATATATATTGTTGTTTTTCAGTGGAGATACATGTTAGCTTTACGTAAGGTTGGGGGATTTGAAAAAGGAGCCTCAAGTTGTGACCTAAAAATGGGCAGTAAATTGTTTATAAACAAATTTGTATTGTATTATTTACACAAATTTTGAATTGACACGAGCTACAGTCTCGACATATCAACGCCACCTTTTTTAAAAAACAAAGTTTTGAGCAAAAAGAGTATTGCTTCTAGAACTCTAAGCACCACTCTGCGGAAGACCAATTGTCAAAGAGATCGTTAAAACAATGGAAATCGACGAAGTCGACCATCATGTAAGCACTGTTTCGAATATCCGCGAGCTAAATATTGCATACAAAAACCTAATTTTAACAAGGCTGGATATAAAAAGTAACTCGATGTATGAGTGCCACACGAGTTAAAGTAAAAAAATCTCTTGGACCGAATTCAAGGATTTGCCATGTGTTCGGTGAGATTGACAGGAAATCATGCAATATGAGCTACTTCCCTGCAGCTAAATTTCAAAATCGGACCTGTGCTTTTAATAATTGGATCGTTTGAGGGAAGCAATTGCTCTGAAGCTGGTAACTTTGGCCAATAGGAGAGGAATTGCTTTCAATCAACGCTAGGCCACACACAACGCTAATGATTCGCCAGAAGCTACAGGAGCTCGGTTGGGAAGTTCTTATGAACTATCTATAATATATTGCTGGTACCAAGAGATTACTACCTGTTCCTGTCAATGGCGAATGATTTGGCTCGGAAAAAATTGACCTCAAGAGTAGCTTGTAAAAGTCGACTGTCCCAATTTTTTGACAATACCCGATGAGCTTAGAAACAAATTAGTATTAAAGCGAATGCAAATAATTTCCCATAAATATTCAATACATATATATATATAGCAAACATCGAATTCATATCGATATTTTATGGGTTAAATTCTAATTTCGGCGGTGCCTAGTGTGCGCTCACTACTTATGAAATTATTGCGGTAAATTTAGATATTAATCAGCAGACGTACAAAGTGAATTGCCAGTGCATAACTATGAGCGTGTTTGCAGCAACTCATTAGTGGTTAATGTGTGTGCAACATATTTGTCATCGAAATAAGCAGTAAACAGCGTTTGCACACAA
Source organism: Bactrocera oleae (assembly GCF_042242935.1). Lineage (NCBI taxonomy): Eukaryota > Metazoa > Arthropoda > Insecta > Diptera > Tephritidae > Bactrocera > Bactrocera oleae. The sequence goes on from NC_091539.1 coordinate 61,087,435, forward strand.
ACGCACACACAAACACAGCTATGACACGCTTCTATACATGCCTTTGGGTGAGCGTACAAATACACGTTTACTACTCGGCATACATATGTAAATGCGATTGGATTAGCAGTGAATTGCCGACCGCATTTGCCGCTCAATGACTTACACGCATACAAACAAACAAACAAATATTTGTCCATGCGTTTGGAGTGGGTGTGTGTGTGTGTGTGCGCTAGGCCTTCGTAGGTAACTACTAATGCGGTGCTGATGAGCGACGAGTGACGAGCGATGTACTCGAATTGCATGCACCGCGGTCACATCACCGCTAGCTGTAAACCAATGTTGCCACACACCAATACACACACACATCTAAGTATTTACACACACAATTGCATATATATATTCGTATTTACCGTTGACATCACGAAGCCGAACTCGCATTGCTGAGTTAGGCCGCAAATAGAAGCCGTCGCTGTTGGATGCAGTTAGCCTGCTGCCAAACACCGTTATTTGACGGCTTGGTTGCCTGACAATTTGACTGATTTCCAAGTGTGTAATTAATTAAATTTTCGCATTGCGCAATTGCGAATGTAAATGCGAAATGTGAAATGTAAATGGATATTAATTAAAATGCCAATTAAAATTTTTTACAAAATATATATTTTCAAAGCTCACATTTTTATGGCTGCACATTAACAAAGCGCACTATCGAGCGCTTGGCTGTGGGAAGAGCGCTAAAACAAGGCTGAGAGCAGCTAGTGCCGCTGCTCAGCGCCTAAACGTATGCAAGACTCGTTGTTTGGGCAAGGCGAACGGCTAACAAAAAATGCTAATTACAGAAGCAATCATCATCACCCACAACGCCAGCAGCATTACCAAAAAAAACAACAACAACAATAGGAACAAAAGCAACAAGAGTAACAACAACAAAAAAGGTCTGCAGCCACTTCTTTGGCTGCCAACATCATTAGCCCGTGCAGTGTTACCGCTATTTGGGGCGTGAGCTAGTGGCTGCTCGGCGATGACAAAAAACGTGTTGGAGCTGTTGCATGTAGCGCCTGCTGCAGGCAGTCGGCAGGCAGCAGCCTGCAGTCGGCGGCAAATGCAAGTTACCGTGAAATATTGTATGGCTTTGGCATTGATGGCATTGCTGGTGGCGACGGCGGTTGGTTGCAAGGCTATTTCTGCTTCTGCTGCAAGTGACTGCCATTCGCACTCATTACAACTTATGTTGCCGCATGCAGCCAATCATTTGCCATTTGCAGGCCTCATATAGAAATTGTAAGCTTTTTGCTTCCACGCTCATTTGAATGCGCAGTTTCTTTTATTGTTGTTTTTTTTTTTTTTTGTAAGCTTTGCTATAGCCATAAAAATAAAGAAAAAATTTACCTAAAAAAGCGCGAACGCCTAAAAATCTGCTAAAAAGCAATGTTGCTGTGAAAAAAGTGCAAAATCGGGTGTTGAAAAAAATTGGCGGTCGAGTGAATTGCCTGTGGCTAAGGCTTTTGAAAATCTAGCCTTAAAAAAATTGAAATGACTAACTAAAATATGTAAATAAAATGTGCAAAAAAGTAAAAATTTTAGTGGCGTGGTTGGCCGTAAGTGCATACCAATTTATGTGTGCATGATTGCAGTGTTGCATTTGAAAAAGCCGCTCTCTCGCTTTGTGCATAATTAAAAAAATTCAGCGAGATGTTTGCAATTTTTTGTTTTTAGATATTTCCTATTTTACATATCAGTAACATTAAATTTTAAAGGCATACAAGGTGTAATTCAAAAGTTTCAGGATTTTTATTTAAAAACGAATATTATTTGTTCTTTTTTTTGCAAAATTTATTGGTCGCCTTCAAAATAGTCTCCTTCCGCCTGAATACAACGTTTTGCGCGTTCAAGAAGGTTATCGAATGACTTTTTTAGGTCATTTGTCGGTATAGCGTTGAGGATAGCGGTAGTCGTCTTTTGGATGGCATCAACGTCAGCATAGCGGTTTCCTTTCGCTTGGCTTCGGGCTCATATTCAAAGCACCATGTTTCGTCACCAGTCACAATCGATGATGTCTCTTGAATGTTGAATTCTGAGGTCTTTTTCGTTTTGTTTCAAAGTGTGCGGAACAAATCGAGCACAAACCTTTCTGAGGCCCAAATTTTCTGTCAAAATACGATAAATCGACGCTGCGGATATTGATAATTCCGATTCCATATATTTAAGCGATGATTTCGGCTCTTTTTTGATGAATTCACGCACAATTTCCGTGTTTTTTTTTCGTTCACAACATCTTTGAGAGGATTTTTGGAAAACACTTTTATTGGCTTATGAGAATTGCTTGAGAAATCCTTTAAAAGATCAGCCACATAGATTTTAAGACTGCGATAAAATTTCTGTCTGAACTGGCCTAGTAAAGCGATACTGAGAAATATATTTTACTAAATATGGTCGAGGGATGATCCCAAAAATTGCATTAATTCCGCAAAGCCATCACATTTTATAAAATAACATTGTATAAGAGCATAAGCAGACTCGCCCATACTCACACGGTTGCAATGCGACTCAAACTCAAGTTCACTAAAAGTTAATATTTTTCTGAATTCAGCATTCAAAGCCAAATATGCCACTATATTTTCCAAGAAACCAGACGTAAAAAGACTACTTTTCTCTGATACAGTGATATCTCGAAAGTACTATTATACCGTACTTATGCTATACCTGTTTCCATTTATTTTTAACCCACTGTTGAATTAACACCAACAATGATCGCTAGAATTCAACACTGCTTAACACTGAGTAAAAATATAACAAATTGCAAATAAATTTTTTATTGCATGCGATAAATTTAAATATGTGCTCATTTAATACCGAAATTCTATAAAAATTATTATGACCTTAAACTAATATGTAAACTGTCGTAATTTTTTATGACTTCTCAATATATTTTCTATCGCGTGATTTTTATGCAATTTTCGTTTTAACAAATAATTTATAAACTATTTGCTGTATTTGCGGTTACAAAATAATAGAGTTATAAAGTGGCATATTAACTGCCCTAAAATAAAAATTAAAACAAACAAAACTTTAACGTCTGTTACTATAATACCCTTTACAGGTGCTTTCTTTTTGCATAAAAGTGTATAAAAAAAAGAATTTATCATTATATTGATTTTTATCAGTCAGTTTCTTTGACAGCTACAGCTATATGCTCAAGTGGTCCAAACTGAACAATATATTCTGAGATTATATAGTTGCCGTGTGTAATAATACATGCCAAGGGTCGTAAAGAAATATTGTGAAATTAAAAGGTTTTCCATACAAGGACTTGAGCTTGATCGATCAATTTATATGGCAGTCATTATAGCACCTAAATGACTCGATGTGAACTATTTCTTTGCAGATTACAGCGTTGATTTTAATTATAATATTTGGTGAAGATATCTGCACAAATTAAAAAGTTTTCGATACAAGCATTTGATTCCAGGCGATCAGTTTGTGTGACAGCTATATGCTATATCGGTCCGATATAGGCGCTTCCGACAAATGAGTAGCTGCTTGGAGAGAAAAGGACGTGTGCAAAATTTCAGAACGATATCTCAAAAGCTGAAGGACTGTTTCGCGTACATATAGACAAATAGACGGACTATATATATATATTAGGGTGGAGCGAAAAATAAATTTTTATTTTGCTTAGCCTGAAGGTAATATTTGTAGATTATAATAAAAGAAAATTTTTGAAAATAAATTTGGAGTTAAAATCTTTTTTAGACAAAAAAAATTTTTTTTTTGGTTTAGACTCTTCACATTTGTATAAAAATTACCGAATTTGACGGTTTTTGACTAAAAATTTATTTTAACGCTCAAGACTTTTGTTTTAATATTCCAATAATGACCAAACATTTTTTTTACGAAATAAAATTTTAACTTCAAAATTTATTTTGAAACTGAGTGCGCCGTCTCTAGAGGTTGAAAAAAACTTTTTTTTTGGCCAAACGTTTTCTTTTTTTAAAATATACCGATTTTACCCCCCTGCTAAGCCAAAAAAAAATTTTTCGCTCCACCCTAATATATATATACTTTATAAAATAACCAAAAATACATAACTATATGCTTTTTCTTAAACACAAAGGATAAATGAAATCGTTTAATCAGAAAACATTACGTTCCCCTAATATTTTTATGACTTTAGTATGGAAGATTGGACTTTGTTTCATCTTGTCATTTATTTTCAAGGCAAGTTACTAAAATATTCTGAGAGTAGTTCGTCTTCAGCACACTGTTCAAACTTTTTTAAATATATATAATCATTTATGTAAACAAATTTACATGAGTTCTTCTTTAAGCCTCAACATTAAATTATGCAGTAATCTTACCGTCCGCCTCAAGAATCCTCAAAAATAACCAATACGCCCCAGTCAGCGCAATGTTTATCAAAAATGCTAGCTTTATTGTGACTTAAATATGAAAATCTGAAAATCCGCTTGCCAGTCTGCCAGTTTTACTGTTCTTATCCACAATTTAAATGCGCCGTCTTTTTGACTTTTTTCCAACACTTATTTCCTTACTGCCACTTTCATTACACTTCGGCAGTATAATTCGGTGTATGGCAATGAAGAATGAATTGCCAGCAGTTTTATTGACCTCCCGCACACAATAATAAACCAGCTAACGAACACTCGGCACACACAGACACACATATGCATGCATGGCCCGGCAGTTCAACACTCGCTTAACAATTTTAACAAACACACACGCACAGACACACACACACATACTCGTATGCAACCGTGCATTGCGACTATTGGACGCTGCGGCTTTTAAACATTTGCCACAGATTTTTTCTCCCCGCTTAACCAACGCGCATTGCATGTGCGCTTTTTGCTTGTTGCTGCCACCGATGTGGTTTTTGTTGTTTTTGTGTTTTTTGTTTTGTTTTTGCATTTTTGCCGTCCCTGTTATTGCCTTGTTACGCGTGTATTTGCCATTTTAAGCATTCGCCTGTGGCAGTCCATGCAGCACCAGTGTGGCAGTCTCAGTGGCAGCGACAGCGACAGCGACATCCAGAATGCGTCGCTGGCAATGGCAGTGACAGTGTTGTAAAAGTCTTTAACGAGCCAGCACTTAATTTTTCTGTACGCCAACGCCGCCTCCCCCTCTCCCTCTCCCTCTGTCACATGCACCTCGTTCTCTCCTGTCACATGCAACTCGTCCGTTATAACGTAGCTGCACAGCCGTTTGTGCTTGCGGCAAGATCACCGAAGCGCGCCATGCAACACACATACTTGCCCCCGTCGATCCGCTCCTGCAGCCCTTCCGCTCCGTGTGTTTTCGTTTATTTTCTTTAAAATTTGGTTATATAGTTTTTTATGCGCTTTTGACTTAAAAATTATTGCGCGACTTTAATGTGCTGAGATTTTATGCAGGAAAAATGCTGTAATTAAAGAAAATGTTGTAGTGTTAGTTAAGTGTGGTGGCGGAGTGTGGTGACGCAAGCGTCTCGTAGTAAAATGTTAACGCAAGCTCAGTGATGTTAATGTCTTCTGGTTTGACTTTCAGCAAGTTAATGTCGCTTTTTTTATTAGCTTATAGCAGAAGTATAAAATTGTAGTAACTTTTTTTATGGCAACCCGTATATTACTTCAATTGTTCGGATAAAAATTTAACAATATATAAATTGGTTATATTTTTGAAGCATTTAAGTTTAAGTTATTGGGTATAAAGTGGATCTAGTTTATATTTAACAAAACGACGCTGGTAGATCATTAATTTGATTGACTAAACTATAGCAGACTCACCAAATTATTCAAGCATAAAAGTTTTTTAGAATTCATCCCAATTACTCCTTACAAAATACTGAAACAAAAATAATTACTGATGGAATTCGATAGCGAAGAATTCTACATTCGAAACTAACTTTACCTTTAAGCTCTGATTACTTTGTTAATATTTATTTGGTTGAACGGCGATTTTACGAAATCTTAAAAGTTCTGGTAGGAAGCAGGCGATGGCAGCATTAAAGCCAAAGTCGAATTGTCGCAAAGGTTATAACAGACTGGTACAAATCTGTGTACCACGCCAACACACTTAAAAAGGATTTTGTCAGAAAAATATTAACTTTGAAATATTTTTTTATACATAATGGTATTCAGCAAATGAAATAGGACTTCGCCTCTGAAGATATAGTACTGAGTTTATATAAAGATTTTTAGATGAAAAAACTGTCCTGAATAACTAAGTTTTTCATACATCTGCATCAATGTCTCAATAAAAAGATTTGATTTTTAATTTTTGGCAGTAATTTATCATGTAAGCCATTTACAAGTGATCTATAACTTAATTAAAAAAATTGTTAGTATTGAAGAAACCGGTTATACCACTTTAATGAGGTATCCGCTTATTCTCCTATATCGAAGCAAACTCGCTCACTCTGTTGCCGCTTTCACGTGTAAAATTTTTGTCAAGAGAGCAGCACTTAAAGATTGCGAGCAGAGAAATGGCGAATCGAAGCCAGTTATGAGGGAGAGAGATTAGTTAGTTATGGTAGGAAATTTTTTTTTGTCATAACAATCAGGATAATTGAATAATAGACTGTTTTAATATTTTAAATGAAAATAAGAGTTAGAAGGCCACAAAAGCGAAAAAGCAATACAATTTCCGATGAGTGAACATTTTTGGGTTTACACTCTCATTTCTCGACAGTCAGTTATACAGCAAAGAGCAAGAAAATGGACAAATGGTATTCAGTTCATTGCGAAGCCGAGAAAATTCACTGGAATTGAGCTAACCAGTTTCTTCATGCAACAATTTCATGCGTTTATAATGCTGCTACAGTTTCCTTGAAGGAAGTACAATAAAATAGACATATGTAAATAAACAGTTAGTTACATATAAATCAAAGTGGGCCACGCAGCCATAATGCTCAACGCATATATGAGCAAGCGATGTATAGAACGAGAGAGGGGTGGCTGTAGTGAACCTTACGCCGTCGTACGCCAGTATGAACAAATAATTTTTGGGGTCGCTTGCCTCGAGTAGTAAATATTTGCACTGCAACAAGAACAACAACAATACGAACGACAAACAAAGTAATGGCAATATAATGCCGCAATGACTTGATGCATTCTCGACACACGCATGAGTGAGCGGCTGAATGAGTGAGCCAGTAAATGCGTATGGCTGAGTGAGTTTCGTAGTGCAGCGGCATGGCAGTGCCCGCTGCCACGCAATAGTAGGCGACCTTGTCCTTATGCCAAACTACCACACAACTCCAGCTATATTTAGCATGTTGCACAACACAGAGCATGGCAGAGCAGAGTACAGCATTGGTTGGTTGGTTTGCTGATGATGTTGCAGCTATGGAATTGAAAGCATCCAGAAGTGGTTTTACGCAAAGCTGAGGCACTGCAAATAAAAAATGCAACAGAGGAATGTTTAAAAGTGTAGCAAATAAAGCAAAACAAAAAAAAAAACATTAAAACGAAAAAAAATATTAAAAAATGGAAACAAGCAAAGATTGCATGTGTGCAACAAATACTGGTGTGCAACAACTCTTAAAAATTCAACGAATTTTGCGGTGCTTATCACGCGTGCTAGTATTTCTATGTGTGTGTGTGTGTGAGTGTGGGTATGTGTGCCGTTATACTCTTTTTAGAGTGGCTTATATGAGCGCCACGACCGTAGAGTCAAGTAACCCCCTCCACTTTTGGCAGGCACAGATATTCCAATGCTTGTATACGTGTGTGTGTGGACCAAATAAATATGTACATATATGTGGATGCATAACCACACTTGTAGTTGTGCAATCCAAGTTGGCAATGCCAACGCGCGTTAGTGCAGCAGCGTTTGAGTATTTTATGCTCAAAGTAAGTTGAAGTGTTTGTTTCAGTTTTGTTTTCTGTGTTCATTTTCTTTTTGTTTTTCCAAATTTCTGAATGAATTTACAACTTGTATGCCAAAAAGGAAAATGCTTGCGAATGTAGGTAAATAACAATTTCATTGTTAGCGCGCATTTGCCTCTGCCTCTGCCTCTGCCTGCCAATGAGTGTGTGTGTTGGAATATGTGTATGTATGTATGTGTGTGCAGAAGGTTTACTAGATTTGGACAAATATTTGCTCCAAAGTCTGTATAGAAAATGGAATTGGAAGAAAATCAAAATATTTTCGGTATTTTTGCATAAAACATTAAGGCACATCAACCCCAACCCCACCAGCGCTACTCACACATGCAAAAATAAAAGTGACTTTTAACTAGTTTTAAAATTTTGAGAGGATGTAGGATATTTCCACAAATTTATAGCATTTTCAGATGTTATTTTTTCATCATCAGTCGCTTTTGAGCTTTCGTCTTTCGCCTTATTGCTACCAGGGTCGCCATCGCTGAGGCCGTTGAACATAAGCAATATTCTATTATTTTTACTAATTCGAAAGCATTTTTAATTTTACAGTAAAACAAGAAAAAACGTGAACTTCGTTTGCACCGAAGCTAGAATACCTTGGAAAAAATAAAAAAATTTCCATACAAGGACTTTATTTTGGTCGGTCAGTTTGTATGACAGCTATATGCTATAGCGATCCAATCTTAAAAATTTTCTCAAAGATTGTAGCGATGCTATGAATAATAATATATGTCAAATTTTGTGAAGATATCTCATCAAATAAAACGTTTTTTATAACAAGACTTGAGTTTGATCGGTCAGTTTGTATGACAGTTATATAATATGTTATAGCTGTTCGATATCGGCGTTATCGACAAATAAGCAGCTTCTTGAAGAGAAAAGAATGTATGTAAAACTAAAAATCTATATGTCAAAAATTGAGGCAGTAGTTCGCGTGTATACAGATATACAGACGCGCTGATAATTTATGTATATGATATATAAATCTTTGACGAGTCTATCTGTTGCTACAAACTTTGTGGTAAGCTTAATATACTCTCTTCAGGATATAATAATATTTTTTAACTCGAAAATTTTAAATTTGTAAGACTAATAACATTACACATGGTCAGTTAAAATAAAGTCCTTTGTAAAACGAAAAACTTTTAAAAATGAATTTGCACTACATTCCGGTCCAAAACATATCTTATGCTTACGCAAGGTTCGGCTGTGGTGTAGTAAACTTAAGCGGACATCAAAATTTCGAACTTATAACTTTTTTACACATATGTATTGAGATCACACGACTCTGTCTCGAAAACAGCAACAACAGGATATATGGTGATTGCTTCCGGAGTAAATACTCACTGTCTGAGGAAGATTGAACTCAGACTCAGTAAATATGCTGTAACCACAATGAGATGGCAACCTTTGCTTAAAAAATACTACAGCGATCTGGAGGCATCAAACTAGAGTTTTTGTTAGTCATAAATACTGATGGGAGGCTTTTCGAAAGAGCTTCTACTAGCACACGAGAAACCCTCAACAAAATCCTATCGCCAGATCATATTATTATTATTAGGTAAAGGTCCCTTCTTTATTTCAGTAACATATCTTACACTTTAGACAGCATTTTTAATCTAATATCAACCAAAGGCACACTTACATTCGATATCTGTGGGCCTGAAAACAAATAGTATGATTTCTATCATTTTTAGATGAGAAGTAGCGCACCTTGAAGGCACTATTTGTGTTAAGTTTTGTTCGACTAAAGTGAAAGAATCATCTGGAATTTAATGTTGTGTTATATAGAAATGAGGCGTGGTTTTAGTACAATTTCACCAATTTTTAAACTGTAAGATAGAAATTTCAAAAAACTGTTATTTAGTGGAATTTTGTCGAGTATTACCGGTGATATGAGTTTTGGTCTAAAAGTGAGCGTGGTCATGCCCATTCTCTAATTTTTTTCCGAGTTACATTTTACCTTATAATCTTTATGGTTGCTTTTGTTGTTGTAGAGTTATGCCGCTACAACAACAACGACATAGTCTGTAATGCTTCTGACGTTTTTCTTTAGAAAATGATAGCAATTTTAGAAACCATCTGCAACGCACATTTTGGAATATAATTATATAACTGCCGATAAACTTCTAAGCTACGTCTTGGGTATTAATTCAAAAACACACATATTGTTTTGTTTTTGTAGCAGTTGAAATTTTTTCACTCACGGAAATGTTAAAATGAAATGACAGCAACCGGTTCCGCTTCAACGTCAGTGATTTCATTGTGGCACAACTTCTTGGTGGAAAAACAAAACTATATTCTTTCACCACTAGCTACTCTTTCTTCTCGTTGCGCAATGCACATGTGTATACACTTAAATGCCATTATATTTCGTCACTGCAATCATTTCGTCGTTTTCGCCTAAGTATGACTTAAGTGCATTTGCACTCTATTCTACCCTCTTCATAGAAATGAGAAGGAAATTGAGCACCTCGCGTGCAACCACCCATTCTATACAAGTTAATAACAAGTGCTAATGTATTGTATATTGGTGCACTTTCAATGCGCTGTTGTGTGCGGTTTGGAATTCTCTGCAAAAACCTCATTTTCAAGCACAATAACGGTAATAATAATAATGCACTTTTATTGTTGTGTTACTCCACTTTTCCGTGGCATTGTCGGCAACGTCTTGACTGCAAAGGGTTTCTGGGTAAGTTTTCTTCGCTATTATATCTCTTTTCTCATGAGAACAAACCAGTTTCTCTCTTCAGTTGTAAATATATCATGTACATTATTCTGATTGAATACATCATCATAGCCTTGGCAATACTAGTGAGAGCTTACGTCCACCATAATACTCGTATGCTCTAATTATCATATTCTTCCAGCTAAGAACCCGTATGATAGTAATTTCAGTTTTTTTGTTGCTTAGCTCACCCATCGCTTGAGATTTCGTTATTTAAGAGAAGTCGTCATTAGAATCTCTGGAAAATTATTTTGTCCACTTTAAAGTTTTTGTTATGAGAGAAAAATATACAGATCATACAAAAAGTCGCGATTCCTTCACTACTGTGTGTTTTAGTATACAATCCTCACGGTTAGGATCTCACCAGGCATGTGGCCTAGGCCTTCTGATCGATTACGTTTTAAAAAGTTGCCGTAGTTGAAATTTTTTACTCTTAAAAACTTGTAAAATTTATAAAGAAAGTCATGTGCCGAAATACTCTGAGGTTATCATAGACCTGTCCAAATTGCATCACCCTTTATTTTCGTTCTTTCCTGTGTAATACTGATACACACTTCCTCTTAGGGTAATTGCAAGTAACAATTGAAATAGTTTTAGCCTGTCAGTGGTTGTCGTTTGTAAACAAAGTCATTACTTTGATTTTTATATGGAATTTCAATGCTTCGCTGGATTTTCATATTTGCAAACTTATTTGCTTTTTATGCGAAGAGAGGATATTCAAAAGCATATGAAAATTGCCTTTATTGACACGTACATATGTATGTATACGTACTTAACTTAAAGAGAATGTGAATTTTATATTAAAAATGGGGACTTTCTAAATTTTTAAGGCTAGGGGCAAAAAAAAAAAACAAAACACGGGAAGCTTGGAGTGACTCGAACCGGTATGGTATACTGTCCTTCTTCACTTAAAAATTATTATTTTTGAAATTTATTGAGATGGAAAATTATTACTTCGGATGTAATTGAAATATGTAGTACTTAAAGATCCAATTGGATATAAGGAAACCAGAAATAGTTCAAGGAATCAGATGTGGTACCTATATATTCACGAAAAGACAGGCTAGGGTTAGGTTAGATTGAGAGGTTGATTATAATCGATGGATCACACTTGAACTGACGTTCGTTCTTTCTGTTACCCATAAACTTCTAAAAGAGGATCACCAGGTTCTCATTAATCGACAAAACGTTTTGAGCTGATCACAAATTGCTTAAGGCAATTAATATTAATCCCAACCATTTCGCTAGGTTCACCGAAAGTGTGTCTACAGAGATATTTGAAACTCAGTTCGGCAAAAGCCGGACAAAGGGACAAGATGATTCTACCTGACTCGCTTCCGATCGGATAAACTTGGGCTAGGATGCCCTCCCTAGCAAACTCATCAGCTTTGCAGTTTCCGGCGATTCTGCTGTCAGCCAGTGATCTCAAAGTCAGTATAGCCACTCGGCTATTGGAATTAATACACAACTCCTTGAAGGAAGATGTACTGCGGACATCGTCCACGTAAGCCGCCACCTGGCAGCCTCGTTCCACTCATCTAATATAAGGGGACATATATAAATATATATGCATGTTTTGAAATTTTATTTCAACAGCGAACACCAACATATTTTCGATGTCTTTAGAATTAGCAGATCACACTTTTCGAGCTCGAAAGTAGAGCTCGAATCATTTCAAAATAACGGTAAAAGTATTAAAATAAAGTTGTCGAAAATTGAAGTAATTGTTTGAGAAACACTATCCGCTTAAATAACAAAAGCTTCGCATAAAATGTTAATCACACCAAAAAAATACTCCAACAAGCAGAAGTCTTACACAAGTAACTCCGCTGTTGGCAGACAATACTGCTGACAACACAACTCTAAAGCAAATATTATACCATAAATGCTTCATCAAAAATAATATATTTATTTTTGTCGTACACTGTACACACATGTAGACACATACGACAATATAATATATGTACATGTCACTCAGCTACGACTGAACACACATCTGCGCTCCATCACATATTATAGTACCGTTATGATAGACATTTGTCATAAATGATAATTTATCAAATCGCACACAGAACGCATCACTCATAGCGCAGACACCGAAAAATGCCAAAACTACAACAATAAAAGTGGCACGCGAAATGAGTTGGTAGGGAACCATGACGCCGCCAAGAGTTTGAGTGACACCAGATGTAGCAATTGTATTAGGAACTGTAGAAGAGTTAGACACAGTCAGGCTAGCAGACATCGGAGCAGTAACGCACGAAGGAAAAAGTAAGAAAAAATTATTTTTCGGCAATCTGCTATTTGCGATAAGTTGCGCCAGTTACCCACTAGGAATGCACAGTTCTTTGTAAAATCGTGAAAAATATTTATCTTTTTTCCCTGTTGTTCAGCTGAGCCATAGAATAATCGGGAGTTGAGAGCTCTATATGATAAAAGCTGCTTCTATTTCAATTTACTATGCTTACCAGACGTACGGAGAATCATAGTTTATACCGCTTAAAACTAAAAAATCTGAAAACTCCAAGAAAAAATACTTAACTTCGAAAATTTTGTACTAAACTTAAACTCTAGCCGGCTCGCCTAGTTTTTTCACAACTCCCCCTTTATTTTGTTATAGCCGAATTTCCTATTGGACTCATATTGCCTTTCACAATTTACGCGTCCGCGTGCGCTCACAAAACATGATAAGCACTAAACTGTGGAGCGTGCAAATGTCAAAAATGTTGCCAATGGTGTTGACAATTTGATTGCAACGTGGTAACCCTGAACGCACGCAACGCTGTGCTTTTGTTGTCATCTATTAGTTATAGTGGTGTGCGTGTGTGTCTGCGAGGCGGTGAGTTGATGATGTGCTCGTGTCAGTGAAATGTCATTTGCTTAGTCGCGTTACAGGGCGCGGTGAACAACATAGTGCCTCGGGCGAAATCAATTTTTCAGCATTAACTGACAGTAGAAAGCTGCTGAAAAGCTCACTGCTGCTACTGCCAGTACGTTTTATTCGCAGTTTTTTGCTTTCGGTGCGTGAAATGTGGTGGCTTATTTATTTGCATAGAAAAGGGGTTATATTCGGAGGCGGGCAGTGTTTTACATTACTTATATACATACATACATATAAACATATGATGTGACCCTCATTCGAATATATGGATCCGAAGGGCTTAATTCTGTGACTACAAATTGCTGTGACGTCTAAAATCAGCTGCTCCGGCTCCATGTCGTAAAACCGGCAGCCTTACCTTAATGTTCTCCCTATGCTCGAAATAGCCTACTTTTAGCGACGCAATAAATATTTTCCACATAAATATTCCAACAGAATAGGAAATGATCCACATCAACGAAGAGCTGATGCGTGTGACAGGGAGATGATTTTTCATGACAAAATTTCTATACTTAAAAAAAATCATTCGCCATAGACAGATATAGCTAGTAATCATTTAGTGTCAGTTCCGGACTATAAGGTGGATGCATAAGAAGCTCCCAACCAAACTTCCGGAGTTTTTAATGGAATACAATTCCTTTCTTATTTTCCTGAACTGGCAGCTTCTGGGCTTCCTTTAAACGGTCCAATTGTTGACAGTACAGATTCGAGTTAACAATTTGGCATTAGCCGAGCAGCTTATAGTAGATATTTCCCTGAAAATACCATCAAACATACATCCAAACCTTCATTCCTTGCTTGGTAAGTGACCTATTTCATCATCAGTAACTATCCGCTTCAGAAAAGAAGCGATTTTGTAGAATATAGCGTTTACTTTACCGCGAGGTACCATAGTTATAATTTGGAAAAGGATTTATTTTTACTAGACCTTATATAAATTTACGAAATGTCCTGTGAAATACTCGCTGAACAACATGACATGTACTGGATAGATTTAGGTACCTTTCACTAGATAAATTTTCTACTGAATAGCATCTATTGCAGACTCTCTATTATTCTACTGATTCTAGAATTTCTTAGTTGTAATCTTTCATCCTGTAGAGAACCAAGTTTTTCATCAAGTTAATTCACCTACGAAAACACTTTGCTTGATACCGTTGAATAATCTAAACCCTTAGGTAAAAATTTTGAGGTTCACAAAGAAGCGTTAATTGAACCTTGGTCTGAAACTTTAATTAGTCCTGAAAGCCTATTTACGGAGTAGGGCCGCTAATAAACTCCTGACCCTTAGATCTCTCCCATAATACCTACATAATGATTCTTCATATTCGTAAGCACCAGTGTATGTTTTCAGTTGAAGCTATCATATTTTGAACGCACCATACTGCTGCTTGTAAATACTGATAGCGAAACGCCATTGTGATAAAATATTCAAAGTTATCTCCTCTCGTGTAATTATGTATATGCAAATAATGATGCAACAAAATTTAAGCCATAATCCCATATTCCCCAAACAACACAGTCCTCCCCATGGCACACATTCCTGGCGAAAATTATGGCGATTTCTTGTTGTCATAACCAACAACAGCAACATGCAACAAACACTAGCATGGATAGGGCTTCAGACAAGCATAGAGCCACACATATTTTCACGAATATGAAATCATATTTTTGCCACCACATTTCCATATTTTATTTGTACACGTCAAAATTTTTATGTTCAATCCCACACCGCACAGTTGTATCGGGAATTTCCCATTTGCTTCGTTATTATTCGCAATTCCGTGCTGTTTCGTGACATTTCATGCCATTTACTGTTACGCCATGTTTGCCCATTTGCCCATCGCATTTGCCAATGAATTATTGTGCAATCTTTTGCGTTTTCATCAAACCTCGCGGGTGTTCTAACTGTTTTTTGGTTTCACTCCACTCTTTTTTTTTTTTTTCATTTTGCTCGACTACCAATTTATACAATACAATCGGCGCTCATCAAACGCAGCGTAACAAAGCAACAGCAGCGCAAAGGAAAATGAAGTAAAACAAGTAGCGAAATTTGTGAAAGCTTGTAAAAAATTGTGGAAATTTTATTTCCAAATACCGAAGAATTATGATGGCCGCCGCGTGAGCATTCAATGGCAGCGACACGCACTTGACTGCGACTGGCAGTGCTCTGACGAGCGCCACGTTCCGCTATGCTGTGCAGTGCTAAGTGTATCTGTCCTCACTGGCTCTGGCACGTAATGACAATGCCAACAGTTGAACTGATTGAAGTGCCGTTTGTCATACACAGCAGGAGGGTGGAGGTCAGATTATGAGTCCGCTAGCAGATAACTCATACAATGATTGCAATGGCATTGGAATGGCTTTACAATACAAAGGATGGAACTGTGTGTATTTCTATAGGCGGATTAGAGTTGTAAACAAGTCTTACTTACCTTAGAAAGGGAACGATGAGTATTGCTCACAATAGTTGCGTGGCATACTTGTAACTATTTCCCTCTTACATTCTCTTACTCTTGCGACCACTTTAACCTCGTCGCATTTTTGGACTCATTATTTCATTCACTCAAGAAAGGCAGCTTCTATACAAACATTATACTAAGTTAAGCCAAGTCTTACCATAAACCGTCCTTATTGTTAATGGTTCCGTTGATTCAAGTAGTCGTAGTATTTAAATAATTATTGAACATCTTTAAGCAAATCAACGGGATCCTTCAAATGCTACCCTTCCTTTATTAAAGAACCATTAAAAGGTCTAAAAGTATTCGACAATATAACTCTTATTTACACGATATGCATGACATGCAAAGGAAATCCATCTTCATTATGTGCACCAGAATTAATTTTACTTAAATTTTCCTATGTCCTATATTGAACACATATAATACAATAGTTTCAAAAGCATCTCTCGACTGATCGCCGACTTTAACCATTGACAGCAGCTGTTTAAGTGTTTTGAGCCGAACCCACAAGGACACGGCAGTGATTTGTTCTCTCAGATATTAAAGCCATTTTAAACATCGCGGAAGAAAAGCTCTCCCACATCATCTTCTAGCAACAGTTGATATAACGTTAATTACTATTAGAGCTAGAGAATCTATATCTACGTGTCTTAGAATGTATGTATGTTATGGTTTTAAAGCCTATTTCTTGGTCTTTCGAAGTTTTCGATATACAATTATTTATAATCAATTGATCAGTGAATTATGATCATTAAAAAAGATCTTCTTAATCTTGAGAAAGTCTTAAAATATGCAAATATCTGCAATCCTCTCTAGTCAGAAAAGAATTTAAAGAGATAGTTTGTAACCTTAGCGAATCTACTCGCTGATTCACAATCGAGACTAAATCTTCCACCGAAGAACAAAAATATTTCTGAGATTTATAATTTCCTTACACTTCCTCTACATAGTTGCTTCATATATTTGAATGAAAATTTTGTCATGAGCCATAAAAATTTGTTTAATTCAAAAGCTAAATGCCGTTGGCTTTTTATTTTATTTTCTCTTTAAGAAGCTGCTCAATTGTCGCCGACGTAGGACTACTATAGCAAATAGCTGCCATACAAACTGAACGATCAAAATCAAGTTCATATAAGAATACTAACCTTCACATAGTATGTATAGCTTCGGCGCAGCCAAAGCTAACGATTTTTTCTGTTGTTAAACAATGCTGCCAAATGTACACAAGAAATACTTAACCGTAAAACCTTTTCCCTAATGTGATACACTGGTTTTAATACTCCTATATATATTTAAATATTACGCTATTTTTGATAAATTAGATCTTTATATATAAAATCTCTAAATACTTGTATCATCTGAAAACATTTTCAATAATAATAATTTTCCACATATGTCACCCTGTATTCGATTTTCAACAATTTTACGATCAACTTACTTTACAGCCTGAAAGTATGCAATAAAAAGTCTACAAATATTTAATTCTCTACAGACGCCGGTTGCGAAGTACGCACTTCACTTTAATGCCCGAATATAATTATTTAGCTCAACCGCTTTACTACTTTTTGCCCAGCGTAACCAACGCTTAACCTGCATCCCCAGCAGCATTTATGCCGGATTTCGACTCGGCCAATAGAGTTACGGCAAATCACGTTTGTTACACCTTTTAACGCTGCCAAAAGCCAAAAGTCCACACATTTTTATCTCTGCTCATCTATGGAGTAATCAACGCACCGCAATAATAACTGTACTGCAACAACAACAGCAACTATTTAACAGCGGTAATAATAAGCGTAATAATACGTGGGTTAGTGTTACAGTTAGGTGGCGTGGGGTGGGGACAGCGACACATTAACGAACGGAAATCTGTTTATTGCCAATGTAATGGCGCGTATTCTAATTCAATAATTACATTCCACGACAAACTTTATGCCAAACGTGCAACGTTTGAACTGGGGAGGCGCTAAGCGGCAGGGTGTGTAAATTAGTTGACAGCCAGAGAGGCAACAGTAAGGCTAGCGAACTTTCTT
The DNA here is from genome assembly GCF_042242935.1 of Bactrocera oleae. NCBI lineage: Eukaryota > Metazoa > Arthropoda > Insecta > Diptera > Tephritidae > Bactrocera > Bactrocera oleae. The sequence goes on from NC_091539.1 coordinate 61,105,395, forward strand.
GTCTTTCACAGAGCATGAAAAAACTTGGTGCAAACTTTGGTACTGAAAAATATTTACTAACAGGAGAAAATCATAGCGTGAAAGTTCTGCGGAAGTATTTACATAGCACAACACAACTACAACAATAACAGCAACAACAAGTTTTAGCGAATAGCCAACAAAGTAAACGTCATTTTGAGCGAGCGATAAACAGGAAGCCAGAGCAGCCAGTGACTGTGGCAAATAGGCTGCGGACGCGTGTGTGGCGTAAGTGTGTGTGTGCCTATGAATGTATGTGCCTGTAGTGGGTGTATCGTTGGAGGCAAAGCCAACAATTACCATAATAAAAGTTTTAAACTTGAGAAAATTCACGGAAACGGAAGTAAATATAATAAATAGTATTGCTGTGACTCCAACACCGCCGCTAACTACTGAAGCCAAAGTCCGTGTTAAATCCAGAGTGTGTCGGTCTTTTTGTGCTCAGGTAGAGCTTCTATAGCCCGCATAGCTGCTAGCAAACGTGAATATTCATATATACATTCATTAAAGTATTTGTGTGTGTGTTTTTCTCTGAGCGAAGTATTAAAAGGGCAACTTGTCGCTTATTAACGGAAGCCAATATAGTCAGGTGCGCGAGTACCAAGTCACCAACAAAAGTTTTATTGTCGTTATGAAAGCCATTGCCGAATGACTAACTGTAATAAGTAGGATGTGGAAGTGACTGTATTTCTTATAGTTTAATTAACGAGGTCTTGATGACGAGAAGTATTTTTCTTACGTATATAGAAATAAATATATATAATTATGCTCTGATAAGCCCACATTTGACCATTGTCATATGCATGATCTTCGATACTAAATTATTTATAGTATCTACAACATTCCCTGTTCTGGTTCGGTAGCCAGACGGATGACACTTTTGGCAATCTCATCTGCTATTTCATTTCCCGGAATTCCTTTATGGCCTGTAACCCAGTATATATACAGCCGATTTACTTCTCCATATTGAGTTTCCACATCAGCTTGGTATACAATATTACCCCCAGGTACTGGGTATGCTACATAATTTTTAACTCAACCTCGTTAAGCTTCGGGGATTTCTATGTCGGGATTTTGTACCTTTTTATGAAGAGTACTACAAGTATATCCGTCTCACCGTGATTACCTCTATTTTTAATGGATTTTGCTCATCGGTGTATGACTATTAGAGCGTGGTTGATCACGTTACTGATTGAAACGCTAGAAACTTCCCCGTCACTAGTAATGTTATTTTGTCTGCGTAGGCAATCACTTTACGTGCTTTCCTTTTAAATTTGTCCAGAAGCTCATTAGCTACAAGTGACCATAAGAGTAGTGATAGTTCCCCCTGAAGAGCTTTTGTTTGCGCTAATCTGAGCAATCTTGCTTCGTTCCATTCTGTATTAATTCTCCTGCAGTTCAGTAAAAATTTTATCCATCTTATGATGGCGGGTTCGGGCTGCTTCCAGATTGTTAGAGATTTTGTGTTTGGAGACACTGTTGAATGCTGCATTTATGTCGAAAAAGACGCTCAGAGCATATTCCTTATGCTCTAGAGCTCTTTCTATATTTAGTGTTAGCGAGTGAAGCGCAGTCTCTGTGGATCTACCTTTCGTAAAGGCATGCTGTGCTTACGATATGTTAGCCAATAGAAGCTTGTCTCTAATAGAAACGTCTAGAACTTTATAAATTCCAAATCTTGTCATGCTGGAAAATTATTGTATCGTATTTAGTGGCAAATTCCGAGCGTTTTTCGGCAAACGCCGCTTCAATTTGATGAGTTCTTAGTACTGATCCCCCCAAATACAATAATTTTTTGCGTTGTCGTAATGGATCCATTTTACATCACCAGTCACAATCTGTTGCAAAAACTACTTTTTGTTTTGGTACATGGAAAATCTTCTTTAAACGTCTCTAGGCTTCAATTTATCCGGCTGCTTTTAAATGTTTTTAAATGGCTGCTGGAGTAACACTCATATATTCTGCGAGCTCTTCTTGTATTTGGCAACAATCTTTATCGAACAATGTTTCCAGTTCCATATCTTCAAACTTTTTTGCCACCCAGGACTCACTATCGTCTGTCATATTACCCCATCTAGCGGTTATAATATGGTTCAGGTCTCAAATTTGACCTTCATTTCGTGTTAAAGCTTTAAAGAGTTAAACTAATGAAATTTATAAAAAACCTTTTTAAGGTTGGAGTGCCAGCACTTTGACATTTTTGTCTATTTGTGGTTATGAATTGTTATTGAACATGTCATAAGTTTACATGATAAATTATAACAGTCAAAATTGTGATTTCGAAAAATTAAAAATTTGCTACAAGCTGTTCTTGTAATCTAACTGACTAAATTCTGATTAAATATTTATTGCAATTTAACCAAATATTTAAATATCTGACAAACGTTGTTCTTTGAAATTTAATCTTCTTAAAGTTTTCTGAACACAATACTTATTTACTGGACATTTAAAAAACCGCGAGCTGAAAAACCTTACCAATTATATAAGCACCCTTAAAGTATAAAAACTACCTCTGTTACATAATTTCATTTCACCCCAAACTCACTTTTGCGGCTTACGATTTCAATCGAATCACGGCCTCGTTACAAAACACTCATTTCCCTGTTTGGCTGTCCATTGTATTAACCCTTTCGCTTGATTTCACTTTCGCCCTTCTCAACATTCGAGATTTGATATTTTTCATTCATTTATCATGATTAACATTTCTATTATTTTTTATCATGAATAATTATTGTTTCTCCTAAACACCTGATTACATTAATGCAATTGTTCCAAAGTAATGGCAACTTCACGTTTACTCATTTAGAAAAATTTTTTTTCGGATGAAATTGAAAATCAATTGTTTAAACAGCACACCCATTTCAAGTGTCAGTTTCATCTCATATTTTGTATAAAACCAAATGATAAATAATATAAGTACTTTCAAAAGTCCCGGAAAAGGTAATGACTTAAAGATGTAAATTATGATGTTCGCTTTCTTGCTTTTTTACATCTCTCATTTATTTTGTAGTATGTTTATTAGCTGACACAGTAAATTAATTACAATTATTTGTAACAAAGGAAAAAGGAGCAGCCAATCAAGTAGAAGGAAACGGGCAGTAACACAGAATATATTATAATAACTGGTTAAGCTTTAGACAAAAACTCACCTTCCTGTGCGTTTGTTATATTCAATTTCTTTGGCTAAAGGTTAAAAAAATACTTTACCGAGAAGTAGTGTTCTATTGCTATGGACTGATGCTTTGATGAACATAAGCTGCATTGATATAAGTTTGACTTCGCCCAGAAGAAATGTAGTAACTGTGGTGTCTATATGACCACCATTAAACGGAAGTTGTTGTCACCTACGCGAAGAAGTCTAAGGCATAATCATCCTTTTGCTTTTTTATCAAAAATCCTGGAATCATTTTTATCGCATACAGTTTTTTTAAGATACTGCTTCATCCTACAAACTTGTTGTGAAAATTTATTACGTAACCAACTAGTCTGATGATCCAACAAAACTTGACGCTTGATCGAACCAGGCTCTTCTAGACTGGTTCAGCAAGAATTGGCTTTATTAGCTTGGAAGTTTTATGGCATTAAGTGTTTCAATAGAATTTCTAACGTATGGTCACCGCCTGCATATCTTATAAAGACTTGCTAGTCGATCAAATTTTTAAATTTGCCTCTCTCCACTATGTTAGGCTGGTTGCTCATAGTGCACTCATAAAATTAAATCAAAACAGTTGAGCTATGTGCCCATATGAATCAATCACTAAAATATCGTCTTAATAAAGTAAAGGTTGCGCTGTATGGCTTGTTGGTACCGCCCTGCTAGAATCATCGAACACTTACACGTTTGATTTTGATGTAAGGAATCTAATAGTTAGAGAAAACTGCCAGTAGTTTAAAAAACGGTCTGGTAATAAATTTTCTGGGAGAAAATCAGCTTGTAGAGTGTCTTCTGAATTATGCGCATTTACAAATATAGCTCTTATGCTATTCTATATGTTCGTGAAGCCTGAAATTTGAAGATATTTTGAGGGTAAAAATCTAAATATAAGTTATATGGTAGAGTAGACGAATTCCTGAAACTATTTTTTACGATTTCTATATGCTTTTCCGGTGCAAATTGGACAAAGTTTACTGAACACAAATGTCAAAAGCATGTGTTTATTTTGACAGCTCGTTTGATAGCTAACCCTCTAGGAAATTATATGTTTCTTACAAACAACCGATCTGTAAAAATGGTTAATATATAATTTTGCGTTGAGCATATGTTCAGCGTATGTAGATTTATTTTATGATTAAACATTAAAGCCGCCTTATAATAATATACCAAATCCGTGAATCCCAAACAAATTATGTTTTCTCTATACGCTAAGCCATGGTTTTGGAGAAATTCCACGACGTTCGGGATTAAAAAATGTAAATATATTTATTTATAATATTTATGCTGTGTCAAGATTTTAGTGTCGAAAAAATTAAAATTAGTAATCCGTTCTTTTGTCCCAAAAAAAGATATACGAATAGTAATGAAATCGCAAGCAGATTTAATAATTGAATAAAACTAGCACTAAATTAAATTCAAATTAATATTTGTATAAATTAAACGAAATAACTTTTAAGAGTACACATGTTTAAAATATACTATGTATATATATACGAATACATAAAAAATGCAAATCAGTGTGAATGGTGAATTATTAAACAGTTACTGACCACTCATCGCCATTAATTAAAAATGGTGTGCGAATATCGATAAAAACTTGATATACATAAGCAATAAAAACTCTGCTCGATATTAATATTTATTAGTGTGGCTTCTGGTGACATGAAATCGACATCGGTCGTAAAATTAATCAATATTAAGCAAATCTTCTTGTAAAAGATATTTAAACAAAACATTTATGTCATCTTTTTCACATAAAACAATTATGTATGTAACATAAAAATCACACCATAGCAATACACACATATGTACCATATATATATTCATACATATTTACGAGCTTTAGTTAACGATGTTAATGATTAAGTTGCCAAACGCGTGGCCACAGCTTTAAATGACAGCTGAAGCTATCAATTTTGATTAAGCTGAAGTGAGTGTTTAATTATTTTTTCAACTTAGCATAATCATAATTTTAGTTGTCTTTTTTTGTTGGCTTTGAATTATGTTATTTCTTGACTGCCGTTGATGTTTTCGTTGGCAAATAAAATGCGTGCTTGATTTATAACTAAGCTAATAGGTATATGTGTAGTTATTGCACGCCACTGTAGGTAAAACCGTTTGTAGGTCAGTGACGCTACGATTTATTTTCGTTTATTATTATTTTATATTTTTTATGTTTGCATATAGGTAAATACATTTAGTAGATTCATAATATTTTTTCCTTCATGTGTTTCTACTTCATTAACGTCAATTTAATAATTAATATTGCCTTAATTGGAAATTGAAGATAAACCAGTTTGTTATTGTTTTTCAATTTATAATTAAAATCAATCAACCTTTTTAATAAGTAATATATATAACATATTTTTACATATTTTTCTTTTTAAGAAAGTATAAATTATCGGATGAGATTTTTGATTATTAAGATAAATTTTAAAATTAATTATAAACAAGAAGATTGCACCGAAATCATAATAATCTTCACAAATACAAAATGTTCCATAAAAGTATTTAATTATAATCGTTCAGTTTGTATGACAGCAATGTGCAATAGTGATCCGATATCGGCGGTTTCGACAAATGAGCAGCCTTTTGGAGTGAAACGAACGTGTGCAAAGTTGCAGATCGATATCTCAAAACTTGAGCAACTAATTCGCGTATGGGCATTTATATATATTTTATAAGGTCTGATAATACCCTTTACCTAAAACGAAAACGAAGTTGTTAATAGGATATATAAGAGATTTATATGTTAATCAATTTTCAATATCTGTTTGATATTTGTCCAAATTTAGTTCGGTATATTCTTTATTGGAATATCTCTAGCATAACCTAGTTCTTCTCAATTTAAAGTTGACACAATTGGTGGCATATATTTTACAGCTAAGTATGCTATAAAGCTGAGGGACATGCCTTATAGCGAGGAAAATTGTCTATCTGCAGAAAACATACTGTCGTGTCAGTGAAATATAATCTATTTTTATAAATTTTTTTATAGAAACGTAATAAATAAGTTATGGTTTTAGATTACATTAGATTACGACTAGTAAAAATAATTATACTAACAAACAATATTTTATAAATTTGTAAGATAAAACTTTTCCTCCTTTATGAGTGCAATTTCTTACCGTGCGTCAGCAAATTGTCAAATATGCAATACAATATCCTCTATTTCGACTGTTTCTGTCTCACGGATAATATCCAGTTCTCTCTTACAGATTCAGTCCATTACAATTTCGCTAAAAGCAGGTATGATCAGATCTCATATTTGTCATAACGACTGCTAAAAGCGACTCCAATTCGCTTTGCAAGAAGTTGTGGAACCTCCGGAAATGTGGATTGAACTCAACACTCAGCCCTAAATCGCTATTTAATCTTTAACATATTTCCAGTTAAGTGTTTTAACTGAACTTAAACATTTCAAATTTACAATAGTAAAAAAATGGAAGAAAACAAAATCAGCTAATCACCACCAAATCGTGGAGGATGCAATTGTACAAATAACAAACGATTATGTTAGTTACCTGTGGCGAGGTGTTGATTTGTTCATTGCTGAGTCATTTCTTGCTCCACATATTTGCAGATGAATCTTATTAGCAATAAATTCATTAACTTGTTTTTATTTTTTCACCTCTGTTTTTGGAAGATTTTCTTGTTTCTTTTAATTTCTTGTAGTTAGTCAAACTATTAATCGCTGAAGGCAACGGCGCTGTCTTCACGCATAGCCGTGGTGTCAAAATAATAGGCCTGACCTAAGTCAACTAGACGAAATCTGCACATATGAAGTGGCAATTTTCATATGAATATAATATATGTCGTTGTGTGAGCGCGTGTATAACTTGCTTTGTATTAATTGTGTTGAATTAGTCTACGGAAGGTCAGCGGCTCGTGATTTAAGTCTAACTTTTAGACACCTCTCGATAATTATTTGTTGTACAATTTTTTTTTTGATATTCTGAATTTTATGTTTATTTTGTTCGCTTTCGGTGCATCGCGTTTTCTTTCGTCCGGCGCAGAGTTTTCAATGTCATTATTAATTTGTTTAGTTTTCATATTTTTGGTGTATAAAAGTGGAACGAATTCAATGTTTAGACATCAAAATCAATTCGTTATTCATAGCAAACAGTTAAACAGGAAACAACAAAAATGGTTTGTGGAAATTATATACTTAAGTTATAATAAATTAAAAAAAATTAAGAAAAATTTATTTCGGATAAGCGAGCTTAAAGAAATTAAAAAATATATATAAAAATATAAAAATTAAAAATAAAATTTTCTTAAAAAATAAATACGGAAAAAGTTTAAAAAATTCCAAAAAAAATTAATATCCGCATAGCTCAGATTAAAAAAATCTAAAAAGGTTGAACAGTTGCAAAACTTTATTAAAACCAAACTTACAAAATTGTTAAAAAAAATTGTACTCAAATATAATAAAATATAAACTTTTGTCAATGGTAAGAAATAACAAAAATATATAAAATAAAAAAAATAATTTCTATTTCAAAAAAAAAAAAACAAAATACATTTCAAATTTCAGCGAAAAATTGATTTAAATTTTTATTATTTGTTTTGTATAAAATATTTTCACTTTCAAAAAAAAACTTAAAATTTCAGCGAAAAATTATTTTAAATATTTATTCCGATTAAGTAAAAAAATGCATATCTGTTCCAAATTTTCTCGCTTTTTGAGATTAGAAAAAAACTTTAAGACTTAAAAAAATATTTTAATTGTTGTCAGATCATATCCTCAAATATTTACGATGTTGTAAATAAATAAATTCTCTAAAATATTACTGAAAAACTTTGGTTTTAATAAACCCCAAAATTATTTACTTTAATTTTATAAAATAATTCAATACTTTAGTATTGATATTTTTTCAAAAGTACTTTATTTTAAAGCCTTTTGTTTGAGTTTTATTAAATTCAAAAAAAATTTAAAAATGTTTAAACAACTTCTTTCATCTCCAGAAACTCACCATCACCATATTGGCATTCATTGGTTGCGTCGCCGCTGACGTCTCACACTTATCCGGCTCGTACTTGCCACCCGTACAACCTCAAACTCAGTATCTGCCACCTGCACAAGAGTACTTACCTCCTTCTCAACCGCAACCACAGTATTTACCTCCCGCAGCACCAGAACCACAATATCTGCCTCCTCAACCACAATACTTGCCACCTGTCGCGCCACAAGCTGAATACTTACCACCTGTTGCACCACAACCTCAATACTTGCCACCTGCTGAACCTCAACCACAATATCTGCCGCCTGCACCACAGTACTTGCCTCCTGCTGCTCCAGCACCTGAGTACTTACCACCTGTTGACACACCTGTCGCAGAGGATGGTTACCGCTACAGAACCGTGAAGAAGTACCGTTTGAGAAGCCACTAAACTCTCTTGGTTGTGTAGAATGTGAAGAAGAAGTTGTTAAAGATTTTGTTACTGAGTTTCATAATCGTTTATAATTCCCGCATGAAATACATATATATTATTTTTGTTGATTATTTTCTAAACTCTCACGAATTTATACATTAAATTTATTTGCACAAAGAAAAAAGAAATACTTTGATTTCTTGAAATATTTCTCCTTTAATTCACCATACCTTTATATATACATAAATACGTTGGAAGACAACGTCTTAAGTATGCCAAAAGCTAAATGAAATTCTCTGAATTAATTGTATTTCGCATATTCGGTTCACATTTCCTTTGCACTTTTTTAAGCTGAAACTTTAAGCTGCCTTTCTGACGTACAAAAGCCTCAGCATTAACTCCCACCTATGTATATACTCACATACGGTAAATAACAAGTACACATGTCCCCAAAACGTTTTATACACTGCATTTCGGCTATCAACCCAATTACCAGTCGTCTTGTATGGATTTTATTTATCTTATCTCTGCAGAGAAGTATACATTTATGCGCAAAGAGAAGCTTCGTCTAACCAGCGCCCTTAAAATTCTTAAACCAGCTGGTGGCATAAATAACGCATGTCACAAAATATTAGCCATTATCCGGAAGCAGCTATTCAAATGCTTGTAAAAAGCAAGCACAGAACAAAGCAAAGTATTTAAATGCAGAGAGCAAAGAGAGGATAAGAGGCAGAAAAAGTAGAAGTAGAAAGAGAGAAATGTTCGTACTTCAAACCAAAACGAGCAACGCCTTATAAATAAAGAAATCCTATAAATCGAACATACATATGTATCTATATATACATATGTAGATGTGTCTAAGGAATATCTGAATATGCAAAATAAGGCTTACTTTTTTAGAAACGTCTCTATTGGAAACTGAAAGAGCATAGACAATCCAAGAAATGCGATTGCTAAACAACGCTTTTACAAATATGTAAAATCGTCTTTGAATTAATGTTCATGCTGATTTATTGATTACAAGCACTCGTACCACAACATAACATAATGTTTGTATATAACATATTTGCGAGTAAGGTGGTGAATTATTCGACTATGTTGTATTCACCTTTTATTTAGTTTCTTTGCTGATAAATTTTTACTACAAAATACCAAATATGATATCCTTACATTAAAGAACTTTTTCTGGGAAACGATACCGTTTGAGAACTAAATATAAAGCTTTTTCCACATGTCTATTTCGATTTACGATAAAACCAGAAAATTCAAGCGAGACGAAGTGGACTCAAAAATTCCAAAAACGCCAACTTACAAACTAGTGGACCCAAATGACAGTAAGTGTAGGCTGTCCATTTGAACTTTAGTCATCGTTTAAATCAAATAAATATCATATATATCAACGGCACTGCAACCATATATGGTTGATTGGTTTCCATATCTCGCACAAGGCTCACTCGGGTTGCCAAGATTAGTTAAAGCCGAGGTCAATCTTTCCCGAAAAAACATTTGGAAAACCGGTAGCGTTCACCATTTTCACCTTAGACAAGGGTATAAATATGGTGATAGTTTACAAATATATAACAGAAAATACACACTAAGCGATGGTCAGTAGTTTTGAATAAATTGGTATTTCACTGAACACGATTGTGGCAACTAAAGCAAGCATGATACGCATGGTATCCCAGTAGAGAAAGCAATGAATCAAAATATTTACGCAACATCTAATTATATTCTATCTAATATTATTACGTACTCATATCTAACAGCTCTTCATATTCTCTGAAAGAAAATTAATTTTGGTGGGGTTATAACCATTGGAGGATACCTCAGCAAGGTTGGAGCATATAGGATACGTTCAAAAGTATTACTAGGTATTTATCTCATTAAAGGATTGGACTGATAATGACAGTAAAAAATTCTCATTTAGTTAAAAGTCTCACAAGTTCTCAAAAGAACCAATTATTTGCAGATAGAAACGAAATAGTTGTTTGAACCAAGAAGAGGTCTACTAATGCATCGGAATCTTCAGCGTGTAGAACATGGGTCTTCGTATGTCTGTCGCTTTCCGATCAACTGTATAGTATTTAGGATTATTTCTGGTTGGGAAAGTTGTAATCATTCGACAGTTTATCTCACATTAAAGTATACGGAAATTGGGAAAGGATTGGTAAGAGAATTCATTGAAAGGAGATATCCAACCACTGTAGTTCTAGGCTTATAGATAAGTACAGCGTTTTTCAATCAAAAATGGCTACCACTAAGTTAGTAGGGGAGCTTCTATAAAGAGGTGAGTAAGTTTAAAAGTCAGCTTTCACTCCCCAAGAGAGCAGTTCATTGACTATCATGATTAGCTAAGCGTGTTAAGGCTAAAACCTTTCTGGGTGTTAATTGAAATTGTTTATAAAAAAGACAAAGTAAAACAGCACTTCCTTCTTGCTGACCTGAATTTTTGTACTCACAAAGGTTTTTATATAGGTAGTTACGCCACCTCTTTTTCTAACCGGTTTAAAACTGGTATATTACTATGCAAAATATGTAGATTGAAACCTGGAAGGCATCGAACAGTAAAAATTACTAGTATGAAAGAGAGACAGCAATCTAGTTGTTACCAGTTCTAACGTAGTTTATAATCGATGAATTTTACCGCAGGGTTATTGCATTAATATACAAGAAAAAAGTTGGTCATAAGAGCATTTCGAACAAATGAACAACGAATAAGCGAGTCAACTCAAGCATATTTCATTATTTATGTGCATTGAATGGAGCTGTTTGTAGCATTGACAATGAGTAACTATCGCCGACGAAATGTATATGAGAACGTCGCCGCAAGAACGAATGCACGAGTGCGAGGCAGACATATAGTGACTAATGTTCAAAAGAGCAGAGAAGGGGAAATGGCTATCATTTGGACACAAAAGCCGTATAACCACACAAAGGATAGATGAAAAAACAACAAAAACATGGTGCAGTTTAACTGTAGAATAAACTTGGCCACATGCAAAACAACAACAAAGCCATAGGACAGTGGCAAAGTGTCAGTGCATGCATTTGTGAAGGTGGTAGGGGTATACATGTGGACATGTAATTTGTGTAAAGTATGGAAACCTCTCAAGAAATTATATATGCCTTTATGTGTATACTATATATACTCAATATATATATTTATTCAATAAAAAAAGTGAAAAGGATTATACCCCCGCTACTCGGCAGAATAAAGCGTATATACTTCACAGGGCGTATGTGAATAGCGGTAATGCATATGGGGCTGAAGCTCATATATAGACAACATGTAGGTAATGATGTGAAAATCAATTTGCATAGCCACAAATGGCTTGACAGCCAGAACAAGCGTAAAAGAAAATCTATTTATTGTCGGCAGATTTATTTACAGTATTTATTAAGGTGGAGTGTATAAGAGGTTACACTTCTAATAGAAGGTCTATTTCCAACAAAATGATTAATATCCTTGTCCAAGGATAATTGCCTGTTATTATGTAAATCAAAGTGTCGTAAAATCGTCGCCGCCGGTAGAAATCCTTGGGTCATTGTAACAAGTGCTTTTTGTTATTGCAGCTAATCTTTTTAGATTGAGTGGGGTGTAAAATAATCGCAAATGGGTTGCAGGCAGGCAAGTAAATGCATAATCCATTATATAATAATAGCAATTTGTTACCGCTAAGTCTCATAGTATACCATAAGAAGGGAAAAAGCAAGTTTGAAGAATATGTGGTACCTCTGCGGTATCTCAAATCCATAGCAAATAGTATTTAAAAACTTTCGAATCTGTTAGGGGAGACCTTGAAATCTATATAGAAAATACCTATTTTGAGTTATAGTAACAAACCCAGCATAAAGCTTGAGAAAAAACATCTTTAGTTAGATGTTTAAAATTTGGAAAAAATTCTTCGATTCTACATGATTGAAACTTAACTATACTCAGGTATGAAAACTAAAATACTTTCGTATACGATCACATGTAATGCCAAATTCAACGAAAGTCGGTTCCATATTTTTTTGAGGTACGAATCTCCAAGCAATTAATAATTTGAGGGCGGTCCAAATAGTGTCTAGCCACACCTTTTAATGGCATCATCATCGTATGGGTTAAACGACTTTCAAGTTGGTTGCACGCCGGTTTTTGAAGAGCCACGTAAAGGTGCACCAAAATAAACTATCTCGGAGGATAGCGCATGATGTTGCCGATTGAACGGTTAACAAAAAGGTATACCACGTAGCTCATAAGCTGCATGAAAGGTTAGGCATGAAAAGGCTGTTGGCGCGATGGATGCTAGGTCTACTCATTCCAGGACAGCAAACCTAATCGTAAGACCATTCCACAGCAGCTTGCTGTTTAAGTGAAAGAGCTTCGTTTTGTGACCGTCGATGAAACATTAACATAAAACACAAAAGAAACCAAAGAACAATCGAAACAGTGTATTTCACCGACGAACCCGCCCGAAATTGAATACTATTTTATCGACCGTAAAAGTGACCGTTTTGTGGAATTCAAAAAGTGCGATGAACTGCTTAGAGAAGGAGTGCAGGGCTTTAGCACACCAAATATATATATATATATATATATTATTAGTCGATGGACGCTGAATCAGGAATATCGAGCTAAGAGGAGACTAAGTTGAAAAAAAATCATGTTTTTCCAAAAGTATAGTTTTCGGCTATGTCCTACTTGGAGCACTCTCATATACCATACCGAATATATATTATTATTTTTTTAGTATTCTTTTCCAGAAAGCTCTTGAATTTTTTTAGTAGAGTTAAACAATAACGTTATATGCTTTAATACTTTCTGAGGCACATATAATAAACCTTTTAAGCGCTGGTTTCCATGCTAAGCTTAATTATGGCGTTGCCATATGGTAAGAAGGCATAATTCGGTGTAAGGAACATCTATTAGTATTCTGTTTTTATTTTTTCTACAATTTACCATATAGCCAAAAGAACTAAACAAAAAAGCTACAAAGCAAATTTCGGACTTCATTGTGTAAACAATTTATTATAATAAAATAATTGTTAGAAAACATAATCTTCATAATAAATGTAATTAACAAAAAAAAAACAAAAAACAAAAAAAAAATTTTTTTGTAACATAAAAGATCAGAGATGCAGAAAGAAACCGCATTTCGGCTAAGGAATTACAATACCCGCATGCTTCTATTTGTGCTGATATAAAAGTGAATGCAAGCGCCTTAAGATATGCTACAAGCAAGCACAAAGCAACAGCATATATAAATGTATTTGTAAATGTATGTAGCTGGTGTTTAACTGCTTGCTACGCTGGCTGCTGCTTTGAGCAGACAATGTATTCTGTGATATGACATGAATGATTTGCCTGCCAAGATGTATCATTTGTCAACGTGTCAAACAGACTAAGACGCGCTGCGCCCTACCACCCACCAAAACACCCACGAAGCAAATAAGAAATGCATACAAATATACAAAACAATGTTCTTGAAAGTGGGTTGTTCTTGGTGGCAAGGATGAAAGTGGTTAGGTGGAAGAAAAGGCGCAGCGAATCGTGTGTGTATTAATAATTCGCCTGGTGTTGCAAATTTATTTTCATGCCCCATGCGCTGTGATATTTTATTTCGCTATTTTATTATTTATTATTACTTATTTTGTGTCTTGTATGCACTCATATATTTCTATTAACATACTTAATACATACAAGTGTACATACCTTAATGTATGTGTGTAGTTATGTTTGTATCTTTTCCGCTTCCGCTTCAGTGTCTGCTTCTTGGCGTTTATTCCAGCTTTTTGAGTCTAACTACTTTAGCTGCTTTTCAACTTTGCCAGTCACAAAGGGCCCCAACTATCCCAGAAGTAATTCAATGTTAAAGTTTTCTACTCCTTTTTGTTGTTTTTCTTTTTGTTTTATCATATATTTTTTGTTGTGTTTTCCATGCACGCTACTAATACACGCATGCGGCACGCGCATAATAGCATTAGTAGCAGCACGGACATGTGGCAGCAACGAACAATTGCATTGTCATATGAATGTGTGGGAAAAAAAAAACAAACAACAAAAACAAAATTATTTCTGTGCAACAACAAAAATTTTGCAGCACACAATGCTACATTTGCTCTTGGTCGGGGTAATGACATTGCGTAGAAAAATATCAGCATTAAACTTCTTGATTTTTTCTTCATATTAGTTTTTTTATTTTTTATTTTAATTCGTCGCTTGTGACACAAAACTATGACAACACTTCAATTTCGCACACGCTCGGCAGCTGTGTTGCCTTATTTATTTAGTTAATTTCGCTCGACATTTAGCTGGCTCATTCACTTCAACTGCTGCCAAAGTCAATGTGGCCAAAGTTTTTCACACCAACTGTGCGGTGTTTGAGTGTGAGCGTATATGTGCATGTGCAAAGGTGTATATGTGTATATATTGCTAACTTTTCAACTGCTTCATTGTCAATATCAACGCTTACAAACACATACACATATTTGAGATGAGGCACACTTTTCATTGCTTGATAAACTTTATCACACACACATATACACTCCTATATCGCTGGGCAGGCATGCGTTTACTAGACGGAAACACCGCCACGCTTGTAAATTCCCATTTTATGAGCACTCACTGTATTTGATATGAGAAACTTTTTTCGCAGATACTTTATTACAGTAGTATTTATCTCTTCTTTTTTTTGAGATGCTTAATTTTTTTCTTTTAAATTTTAGTTTCTTCCTTTTGTTTTCTGTTGTTTTTTATTTTAAGTTTTCGGTTTCTTTCTTTCCTTTTTTAGTTGCTTTCTTTTTGTTTTTTATTGAATTTTAAATTTTTTCGTGTTTTTCTGCAGCTTAGCTTGTTTATGGCGAGTCACTTTAGCTTTTGTTCACTTTTTTGGGATTTCCCGTGGCGCTGTCATTTCCATTTTATGTTTGCTTTCGTGGAAAACTATGCGGAAATGCGCAGATGATGGCATTAGTATACGCATATGCACTTTCCTTAATTTTTTTTTTTTTGGCAGAAAGTGTACGCAACTAAACCCTTTTGTGAAGAAAATTGTGCCGAGTTATTGATAAATGTAGTTGTGGAGCATGGAGTACTTGGGCTTAATGTCAAAACTATAAATGTCGGACGAAAATGTTTGTTATGAGTTCAAGTCTCTATTCAGTTGCCATTTGTAATGCAGTGGAGTCTTACTTCTTCTTCAATCAGCAACTGATACCGGAAAGGGAACTGCTTGAGTTAAAGTGTCTGAAAACATTGAGTCATTTCATAGTCAGATAATAGAGACGTGAAAACCATCTAACAGTAGGCTACTATAAATTGAGAGTTTTAGTGGTAGAACAATACATTCACTTCGTAAACTTAGAACTAGGACTATAAGGTATAAAACTACTGACAATAGCTCAGGCGCCACAGCTCCGATGTCAAAACTCACTGTTACCCAGATAACTGCAATGAAAAAAGTTCATTTTCAAAACCAAGGAAACAAGCGCATTAAACCACTTCCTCTGCTTCAGAACGCAACGTCAGAAGATTCTATCACCGTTTTGACTGCGCGTCGCTATTGTTTATTTTATGCTACTGTTACGCTGTAGCATACTTTTCGGCTTAAGCTGCCGTTTGCATTGTTTGTATACAACAAAAGCAAAGCACACGCGCACACGCTTACACAACCAAAAAATATAAATGAAGCAGAAGACAGGAAGAGTTGCATATGAATGCGATTTGCTTTGAAGCGTGCAACATCAAAAACGCAAGCGAATGCCACTTTGAAGAATACGCAAATAATATAGAATATGGAACTAAGAAGCTGTGTGAATTTTATTTGAGTGGATTATCAACTAAAAAATATGCATAATGCTAGAAATGCAGCCAGGGGTTTTTAACAATTTTTTGGTTCGTTACTTTGACGGAAGAAAATATATAATAAAAATATATAGATATAATATATTCTCGATGCTTAAAAGCTGACTTGCAAATACAATTGATAACAATCTTTATTGCAGATGAATAAAATTAATTCATGTTATCTATAAATTTTTGTATACCCTGAACAGGATGTGACACCCAGAAGAAATCGTCAGAGGCCCTATAAAGCGTATATATAAATGATCAACGTGACGAGCTGAGTCGATTTAGACATGTCGGTATGTCTGTCCGTATATATATATAGCCCAGTTTTCGAGACATCTCACTTAAGTCTCAATTTGCACATATCTTCACAAAATTTAGCATGGATTATTATCAAAAGCAACACTATAATCTCCGAGTAACTTTTTAGATGCAAATCTTATATCAGCTATTGCCATACAAACTGACCGATTCAAATCAAAATAAACTTCTTTTTATACCCTGTTATACTATAAGCAATGGACCTATAGAGGGTATTAAGACTTCGGAGCAGCCAAAGTTAACTTTTTTTTATTTTTAGTTTTTAGTTTTTTATATAATATTTTAGCTTTCTTTTTTTATTTTTGGTTCCATTTCAACCCATTTCTTCTTATTAATATAAATTAACTGATATTTTATAAATCATTATTTTATTGCTTTTGTTTTATTTATCATTTAAAAAAACTTTTTTTGTTTACCCGTATCATAACATTTGACATAAATATTTTATTTGCTGTGTGATAGTTATGCAATTTTTTCCCTCTCGTTTAACTAATAACCCGCTAAATGAATTTATTTGTACTTCATAAATTAATGATATTGGTGCGCTTGAAATATTTATTTTATTGTGTTAATAAATTTTAAATATTTGCAATAAAATAAGTAAGAATTTAATAAAAAAAGGTCGCTTATAAAAAATTTAAAATTTAAATGACTTTGTAGTTGCCACTATTTAGCAAAAAAGCACAGTAAACTTCGTTTATTTATCTTTCGAAGCGAAAAAAAACGAGATGAAATGCTAATAAAATAGTTTTAAGTTCACTGATATGCAATTAAATAATATGTGTGCATTTTATTTATGGCATTTAATTTTAATATGCAAATGATTTTATTTTGCGACATACTTCTGTTCAAATATTTTCACATTGTTCTTGTTATTTGTGAGTTTATTTGAAGTATATATGTCATATAATAGTTCTATGATATGTTTGTATATATGTATATACTCATAAATATACCGGTGTTTGTATATAAGCGTATATATTTTTGCCATGGCATGTTTTATATATTATATTTCTAGTTATTCATTTTAATTAATTCCTTTGATATTTTATTAATTTTTATTTAATAAAAATTGCTTATCCATTCCCAATTAAATTTTGCTGTTTTGTATATTTCATTAGGTGATCTGATTTATTTGATTTATTTAAATATTTTGTTTTTGTTTTTCCTGAAGAAATTTGAGCAAATTGGTAAAGTAGTCGCTTTGAATGAGTTCATTCACCAAACTCAAGGTACCATACTTAACAGAAAAAAATTTTATTCGAGCTTACATACTTGTTGATATTATACAATATTTACAAATATTTACAAATTTTGATACTTAACTATTTATATAGCTGTAACATATGATTAAATTTGACCCAGACTATTCCCAAATCGACTCAACATATCTTGGTTAATGTTTTGCTATAAAGCAAGTAAATGCTAGACTCAAAACAAAAACCTGAATCTTTTGCAAAAAAGATAGTCGACAACGAAGCTAAGGACCCTGCATTAATCAAACGCATCATAGCTGCTAACTAGACATGGGTTTATAAATATTATATAAAAGAATAAATATGAATTCGAAACTATTCAACAATCTAGCGATTGGCTCCTCAAAAATTAGCCGAAACCGAAAAAACCACGTCAAAGTCGGTCAAAAATTAAGTTGATGCTCATAGTTTTTTTTTTTTTTGTTTTTGCTTACCGTGTTGTGATTAACCCTGAATTCATTCAACAGTGTCAATAACCGATCGTATATGTGGACAGAAAAATTTTGAATTTTTCTGCACGATACTGTGACGTCATATTCTAGTACGATTGTGACTGACTTTTTGGTCCAATACGAAACGAGAGTCATCGCGCAATCACTGTGTTTGCCAGATTTGGATCCCGGTGGCTTTTTTCTGCCTCCAAGCTGATATTTATACAAGAACATCGGATTATATAAAAGCATGCTTAAATTGGCCCAAAATGCGCCCATTTTGAAGGCGATAATAAATTTTTGTATTAAAATACGTGAAAAATTTTTGTTTTTGTTAGTCCGAGTCAAAATTGATCGATTCATATATTTACATACTTACTTACTCATATACATAATTAGAAACTTAAATACTTGCATACTTATTTATACCTACACAGATTTACTTAATACATACATACTTACGAACTCACATAGCCACGCAAATCCAACTCACTAACATAGTCAAACGCACTACAACCAACATTTCGCATCATGCATCATTCATCATTGGAATTTGTGGTCCGAAATGTCACACGATAAAATCACAAACACACACGCGCACACACATACATAAATGGTGCCGCATATATGCTTAAGTGCATGCTTGCATTAGTGCGAAATGTCACCGCTGCGTAGACGCACACGCATAAGTCTGGCGCCTTAAATGCTCACCGCCCTCCACTCCTAAGCTGGTGTGGCTACCCGAACTATCGACCTGTCGTGCGCCCGCAGAAGCTCATTTCCGCGCTCTTGCACTTTGAGGCCTTAATGCGTCGACGTGGAGCATCACCGCTGCCTAAGGCGACCGGGGTATGACGTAAATCCAACTTAAGATATGCAAAGTACTTGATGTAATGCAAACAAACTTATGAGCATAAAGATAGATTTGTGATTGCAAACGCATATAGATGTGTGAGTGTGTGTAAGTGGGTATATATACAAATTTTACGCAATTGCCGAGCAGTGGAATGCTCAAACATTTGCTGATAAATATATATACAGGTATATGCATTTATGTATGTATATATATATATATATATATCGATGTATGGCTCAACAATGTTGAGTAGACTTCATTGCGTATGCGATTATTTGAATTGCTATTAGTGAAAGCTTTCGGGCAGTGGCTTAAAAGCACACTGAAGTTATACGGTCTTCGAAAATTCAGCATTCAGAAATTTATAGGCCATTTTACATCCTTTTTTGAGTTTCATATATTTTCATTTAGAAATAAATAACCACCCAATTACTTTTGTTGGTTAGAGTTCATATTTATACGTACGAATATAAGCTGTGATTCATAGCTGATCGTTCTTTCGTAATTTCCAACACTATAAGCGACAGTTACGGTTTCAACAAGCTAAAAAATTAGTACGATACCTACCGGTCGACTCATGTTTGAGGAAGCTCACCAGCTTACTGCTAGTCGTCTTAGCCTAAACTATACTAAACGAGCTCGACTTCGTTCAGATGGTCAGGACGTAGTGGTCGCAGTCTTCTCTGCCCTTTCTCTTTTCTGTTCCTTCTTTCAGTTGCTCAGCACGTCATTGAACCTTGGTAGTCAAATTAACTCTATATCAAAATAGACAAATACCAAGTAACAATCAACTTCGACCCAAATATCATACTATAGAAATATTAATTCTAATTCTTCTGATCCTCACGTACAACTTCGAATGCATAGCCATATAGCAAACAGTAATTTGGATATTATGTTGGTCCGTCAAATCAAGCAAGGAATTTAAATTTATTCCATTTGATTGTTGGAGCTCGAAAAAGGTCAAAAAATGTCTGCAATAGAGGTGAAGACGCTGTCTGGCAACCCTTTAAACTCTACGCTTTTGCTAGATCCTTGACCGAATTTCTCGTAATTCTCATGTTTGCCGAAAAATAGAGTGCTTTGTAGTTCTAAGCGGGCTCGGAATATCCGATGTATTTTAAAACAGATACTTGAAGGTCAACCAACGTGAGAAAGCCGTTTTTATTATTGGTCGGGATTTAGGATCGAACACATATCCCACATCCCGGAATTATAGTGAGGACAGTCAACTGGAAACCTCAGCGACCACAGTGTTGAACGTTTACAGATAACAATTCTTATTAGAATTTTATTAGACGAGTTACGTTATTTATTTGATATATTTTTGAGCTATTCCGAATACTTAAGATATAAAGCTGAATTTTAAGATTCTTACATCTTTTGTTGACACAATTTCAGCTCGGTTTAATTTATTTTTACCAGATTGCTGTGCGTTGCATCAATTAACTACTAGATATTAGTATGAACAAATTAAATGCAATATTAAATTCAAGCATTTAAGAACTTTTTAATACCGCTAAGCCTTAAAATATTCAACTGCAAAACTGAAAAAGGTCACAAATAGGCTCATACAATGCAAACGAGCTTCAATAAGGCACAATTAGCGCCATGTTAGTGACGAACTCTATTTGTAAATATGTAATCGTTTTGATATGTTGATCGAGTGGCAAAGGTATTGTGGTTGTTGTTGTATGTCGTTAAGATGATATTATTAGATAGATAACATCACTTGCGGTAGTTAGGCACTACAACTACTAAAACACAATGCTATCGACAGCTAGATAACAATCTTACGAGCTCTGTTGTCTGACGTTTTAGTGCTGCACAGTTGCACATATATGTACCAGTATATAGTTGTGTATGTGTGTATATTCCAATTTAAATCATTGCATAATTTACAGGCCAATCATTGAACTCTATTACAAAATTTGCATTATATTTACTTTGGTTATCAAAATTTTATGTGTGATAAATATTGCAAACCCATAAGTATGTAGACATATGACAAATCTTGGGTTTGAGGCTAAGGATGTTGATCTAAACTTCAGAAAATATCAAAATTTCAATTGCCAATAGCGAAGATTTTACTAGAAATTTGAACTTAACAAACCTATAAACTGAAGTGCCAGTTGCAAGTATGCGAGCTAGCTGAAACAGTAGCTAATTAAAAATGCCGTGAAGGTCATATTCTGAATGAAATGTTGGACATAAGAAAGCTGTGCGATGAGTAGAACAAGCACAACTAGAAGACCACTTCACAGCAGTGTCTAACGCTGCTTAAACGTGATCGCTGAATTATGGATTCATTGGTACAAAGTAGGGACTATGGAACCGTCGAAGTAGTGGATTTCGTCGATAAACCTAAAAATCCAATATTTCGCTGGCCGTCGCGTTTTGCAATTTTCAAGGGGAAATATAAATCAACTACCTAGAAAAATGTATAAGTAAATAGGTCAAAGTGCCTAATATGTCAAATGATTGAGCCGATTCGACCGTCACATTTCCATCTTTTACAGATTTGGTCCCATGCGACTTCTTTTTGTTTCTACTTGTAAATATGGAAAAATCACTCGCCGGACAGAAGTTTGAGTCGAGTCCAAGATTTTCACCATGGAGGCTTACTGAACAGACTTCCAGAAAACATATTTTACAGAACTGTTAAAAAAGATAGCGCAATTATGGTTCAAGTGAATAGATTTTAGGGGAGACTGTTGCGAAATAAATTGTAGCTTATCCAAAATTCTCATCTTTCTATTTAATCATCGATACGTTGATCGGATGACCATCGTACTCTAGGAATTTTGTAAAAAAAAAAAGCGGATTGCCTTCTGCTGTAGCATTTCTTGGGACCAAACTACGGGTATGCTATATGTTATTCATACACAAATATCAAATATATAGAAATTAGTCATAATTACTATATTTCTCCTACGGAAATAAAGTTGATATTGATTGATAAATTTCATGAATAAAATTTATTTTTATCGAACCAAAAAGTTATGATTTCATTAATTCTTACACATATTTGAAAAGCAAATTTTTCTCTCATAACTACAACGGCATTCAAAAACATTACTGTAAAAAGTGAACACAGCTTAGAATTATGAAATTTTGTATGGATAGACATACTTCAAATTAATTTACTTAGAATATTTCTTTTTTTTGTACAAACTAGAGAGATGTTTTGCATTAAATATACGCTAGACTCACATTTACGTCATTTGTCCTCGAATTTGAAGAGAATTTCAATAAATTCTGAAGTTTACCGCATAAGCTATAATATCTGGTTCGATATAAGCAACTCTTTTTCCATTACTAACTATAATTCATGCTTGAAGCAAACACTCTCATTCTGTACTGAAAATCTATTTTGTGATGTGTCTATCAAATTTATTTTGTATTTATGTGCATACATATATTCTAATTTGTATCACGTTTTCATATCAATATAACTGATTTATTTCATAACGACATAATACTACCTCCTCCACTTGCATTTAAATCTCTGATATGCTTTGTTTGTGTGTATGTATGTATGGTATGTATGTAGGTATGTAATTATGCACATATTTGGCATTGTTGTTAAGCCGCAACCGCATTACAATTCGCTATTCACATCACATTGCCAATAATGATTAATTTGCCGTTGAGAGTAATTGAAATTACGAACCACATCCATACGGCCACAGACAGTTAACGCAGCGCTTACAAATACCTAGTCATAAAAGCATTTGAATATTTGTGAGTCTATGCTCTATATATGAATAACTAAATAATTGGTGTTTTCTATTCGCCAAGCTGAGACTATGTAAAACTAGTAATTAGAGGCGCATCTTTGATATATGAGTAGAACACACTAATTCTGAGATGAGATGAATTCTCGCTTCTTCTCTGAAATGAAATTCATAGCTTTCGTATACTACTATATATAGTTGCAATTTTTGAGAGTAAGTAAGACTTAAAGAGTTTTGTTCGAATCTCAAATAACAGAATAATATTGTTTCATTTACTAGCGCTCTCTCATAGAAGTAAATAAAAGTAGGTAAGGTCTAAATTCAGGTGTAACCGAACATTTTATAGTTTTTCTGCTTGCAAGGAACATCTTCAGATTTTGGCAAAATTTTCATCAAACTAAGGAAAGTATCGCCGTGTTTTATGCATTCAAGGAAAGAGGATACACTGTTATTAGAAAAAGATTATTTCTAAATTGCATTAAGATTTCTTACTTATTGACCTGTAAGTCCAGTATGAAGTGAACCGGAGGATCCAAAATATGAATGTTAGGTATATGGGGATATGTTGAATTGCTGTCACCCATTTTTGGCACAAGTAATAACACGTTTTCGACAATTTTTAGACGTATGAAGAAATACCTTGAATGCACTATTTGTGCAAAGTTTTATTCTAGAGATCTAAAGATAACTTTATTGAGCTTTGATTTGTATATTATAAAGGGAAAGAATCAGATGGAATTTCAAAGCTTATTAGGAGGGAATTAGGTGTGGTTGTCATCCGATTTCGCCCATTTTTACAATATCTAATAAGAATATTTGGGTAACCTTACACATCAAATTTGGTTGAAATCAGTGGAGTAGTTCCTGTTATATCGCGAAACATTACCAACCACGGAAACAGGTCGCCACTACTTAATTTTGAATATTATAAAGAAGTGTTAACCTATTTAAATCAATAAATTTGAAAATATGTGTATATCTATATTTGTATAGGTTTATTTGATTGGCCAGCAAATCACTTGATTTATTAGTTGGCCTCTTTACCTCAACTTGATATGCCTATCATAATATTATGTTATGCAAATTCCCGTTTCGCTATTGTTGTTGTTACGCATTTTGCGGTTTTCATCGAAATGTGGTGAACTCTCCGCTGTATTGCTAAGAATTTAATTACTGACTCACCTTTGGCATAATTATTTGAATTTCCAAATACTACCATAAGCAGGGCTTAAGTATTTGTGTAAATGCATTAGTATATAGAAATATGTGCATATAATATAAATGTATTAAATGATAAAATAATTCTAATCGTCGAAATAAACGGCAATCAAAGTACAATACCAGTGAAAATTTGAATTATTAATATAAAAAATAAATATCAGCTTTTTGAGCTCTCTATAAGCATAGGCAAGTGTTTGTATTATAAAAACTTCGATTTATAATGCTGCATATATTCTGAAGTCGCTTATATTCTTTAGTAAAAATTTGAAAAAAAGATTTACTAATTTTTTATTCAAGTATGCGAGTATGCCACAGTATTTGTTTGATTTCTCGTCGACTAATGCAAGTTTATTGGATTTTTTCAAAAGTTTCAAAGATATTCCGTCTCAACCGGCTCAAGGCTGAGCATTTGTAAGGGTAAAGTTCCAGCGTTCATCGTCCGCGCATGCTCTGCATTTTGCAGACTCCTCTTTAACAAGTTTCTGTAGTTGAAATGTTAGTGGTAGGTGTTCTGCGTTAGCCCATACAATGTTATATAGTTTCCTCTTGCCTAAAAGTAGAAACATTTTGGTCTTTCCACCATCAAAACTACCTCTATGTTGTTAGCGATGCAATACCTAATGTGTTCTTGTAGAGTCCGTTAGTTCAAGCAACCCTTGAAAAATCTGAATGGTCTCTGCCAGCTTAGACGAATTACATTTGATTTATTCGAATACCATGACAAGATAAGGCCATCGCTGAATGCTTCGTTAATTAAGGTCTGTTGCTCTGCCCACATAATGTAATTTTTAATCTTCTTTAAAGATTTAGAGATCAACGAATCTCTAAATATTTGTTGCCTAGTTTGGGACAGATAAGGGCTGCTTTCATCGTAACAAATGCTTATTCCATTTAGGGACCAAAAACTTAAATAGCAACACTGGTAATATAGATCGACTCCTTAAAGTCTCAGAATATCTGGATTGACAATAGGTGACATGGGATAACAACTTAGTATGACAGATACAAAGAACATCCACAACCGTTCTAAGACCATGAGCTATAAAAAGCTTTTATTTATAAAAAAAATCACTTTATACTGTTATTTTTCGGTTGTCACAAAACTCACGGAACGTTGTCTCTGACCCAATTATTCATTTCAACAATAAATTCAAAGAGCTGCAATATTTGGAGAAATACCAATTATTTATGTGCACTCCGCTGCAGTTCAATTCTTCATTGTTTTGACATTTTTAGGTAATAAAATATAAAGTCCACATAAAAATCGAAATAAAGCACAGAAAAACCTACCACATCATCGCGATCCAAAACAAAACAAAGCGGCCAAGCCGGGCACGATTCACCACCGCAGGACATTTATTAGACAATGGAAACCGCAAAGCCGTGGGTATGATAAAATACTGTTGAAAAACATTAGAAACAAAATCCAAAAACTAACACAACCAAAGATATGAACAACAAAAGACATGCGGGAAAAATGCAACATGCCGAAAAGAAAAAACATTGCATTAAAATGCAAAACTTAGTGAAGAGTTTGGCAAAATAAACCAAAATGCTTTACTTTGTGTTGCAACAAATGTAAAATGTGTGTTTGTGTGTCTATGTGCTGATATGAGTGCACGTAACAATCGGAAATCGTTTTGACTCGCTAACTTTTGTTTAAAAACATTCGTATTCCAAATTTTTTTCCGTTAGAAAAATATAGTACATATACATATGTGCAAGTAGCGGTCAGCACGAGTCGTAAATAGAAATAGAATTTTTTAAGGCAGCATTAGACAAATAAAGCAACGGAAAAGTCTGCTCATACATATATACTAATGTTATGTTACATATGTACATTGATATATTATATAAATGCCGTTAGGATCTCCACGGAAGTTGTATATATTAAAATGGTATTCCTCTTATCAGCGATATAGAAGCACTGTTGACGCCGTTTAAGTAAATTTTTGCCAGTTTTGTATGTATGTATGTATGTGTATACACTGATGGTCATATAAATAGGCACGATTTTGTTTTGAAAAAGTTTTTCTTTTTGTGGTATGTGTGGGTCTTAATGAATTATATACATATATAAAACCATATATGTAATTCAAAGTTTTAAACATGGTAAAAAAATTATAAAAGTTCTAAAGTTTTCAAAAAAATATTCTAAAAATTGAAAAACTTATTATTAGAAATTTGTAAAAAATTTTGAGATAGCAGTTTTGTAGCCTATGCAATTTTAGTGTAAGAGTGTGCTAGCTTAATGTGAGCTTAAAATTCTCGTTGCTTTTTGAAAGTTTTCTCTAAAATATATCAAACATATCGTGCTCCGAACCAAACTCTTTGGCTACTTCAGTAATTATAACAAACAAAAAGTAAATTACATATTTAAAGACACTGTATTCATAATGTAGTTTCTTGTAAGCCTGAAACAATAAATTTTTTTTGAAGAAACCTACATTCATCGTTATCACACCTGCATATATCAAAAATAATGTAGATTATTCAATTAACTCAACTAACTCTATCCTGCCTCCAAGACATGCTTACAAAGTTTTCAAAAATTGTCTTAAGTCGTTCATATTTGTTAGTAACAGTACATACATTTCCGATTCTGAAATAATCTAAAGGAAAAAAAACTCCCAAGAAAAATATTTCCCTCTGGTGTTAATACGTTTGTAAAATGTTTGCTTATATCAGAGAAAAGATCAGAAACCCAGAGTATTTTTAACTATTATATTAAATGATTCCAACGTCCAAGGATCCATCTGGAAAGAATGTTTTGTATATTATTCATCCTGCTCTTTTTTATTGTGGAAGAGTTGTGTTATTTAAAGCTTCCAAAAGATTTATGTGTTGTAATTTTCGAAAATATTACGCCCTCATCCACAATAAAGCTCTTTATTCATACATGTCTTCACAGTTATGAACTTGAATTTTACTTCTCGGATTGTAACCTGTCGTTCAGCTCTTTATTCAACCAATTGCAGACCAATATTTTTTCTTTCTCTTTTCTTTAAGAACCGAAATTCCCTCAAGAAGGTGCGGACACTCCAACCATCAATAAAAAGTCTAACTATTTTCAACGACACAACGCCGGTTTTCCCTCTTTAAGCACCAAGTAAGCTGTGGACTATTTCAAGTACTAAGTACGAAGTACTAAAATATATTGACTTAGATAACACATATGGGTGTATATGTACCTACGGCTTCGGAAAATATGAAGAGCTAATACGAATAACACCTAGAAGGAAACGTAAGAGACCCTATCAAAAAATATGGTAGTATATATAACTATAAACTTGTATATATAAGATCAGCGTGACGAGCTGAGTTGATTTAGTCATGTTCGTCTGTCTGTATATACTTGTATGGGAACTAGTCCCTCGGTTGGTGAGAAATCGATATGAAATTTTGCACACATTTTTTTCTTCATTCTTTCATGTATGAAAAATTCTTTATTAGTGAAGAGTATTCATTTATCGGTGAAACTGAAGTAAAGGTTTTGTCTTGTTAATAGTCAACTAGGATTTTAAGATAGAACGATATCAAAGAAAATTTGAGATCCAACCGAAAAAAGCCTTCAAGATGGAAGAAGCTTTGGAACTTTTTGAAATATTGCAGTTGAGCAAAAGTGCATACACTACGAAGTTTTGTTGTGAATGAAAAAATATTTTAAGATTAAAAGAAAATAAAAAATCAATCGAGGAAATGTAGCTGGTTTCATTACCTTTCATTTAAAAATTTATTTTTTCTTCAGCACGTGTTTCTACTAACAAATTTCCCCCTTTTCAAATGCTGAACTTTTACTTCGGTTGGTCAGCTCTATCCGCCGACCAATAGAGAAGAGCCATTTGAAGCATGACATTTTTATATGGCAAGCAAAGAACGTTTCTTCAGCTGGCAGCGACAGCAAATTTTATGAAAGAAAAACAACTGTTAAACAAGCAACAATGCAAAGGGGATGTTTTAAAAAAGAGCAACAGAAACAAAAAATAAAATAAAACAAAAATCTGCCACACTGAATGCAAGTCGGCAAAAGCAACAGCAAGAGCATGTGTCAGTTGCGGCTCGTGTCCTTTGAAATATTGCTTTGGATTCCACTAAGTTTCCCTATGCCTTCCTCCACATTTTGCTGTACGCCTTGTTGCATTTTGTTGTCATTTAAGTGCTTTGTTTCTGGCTTTCATGCGACTTTCGCTCCGCTACCGACGTTCATGAGCGACGTGTTCACTGCATTTGCGTGCACTAATATATTTCCTTGCTACTAAATATTTCCTCGGACATGCGCTGACCACCCAACCATTACCACACATATGTGTGTGTGTGTGTGTATGTGCTTTCCTAGCATTCTAGCGCTTCAGCGTTGCATAGCTGAAGACAGCGAAAGGCACGCAGCGAATTGATGGCAGCGCCACACCGCCATTTCGCAGCTCGTGACTTCCTCAAGTATTGGTGACACTTGATTTTATGCAATGCGATTTGGCGCACACGACATGCCTGTTGGTTTGTGTGAGTGTGTTTTGTACGTGTGGCTTTTCACCTGTAATAATTCCCCGCTTGAGTAGTCACGATTGCGCTGTGTGTGCGCTGTACGACATTTCTGCGTTGCCACCGAATTTCTTGGCTCTTCTCTTGTTTATTTATTAAATTCATGGTTTCCTTTTTGTCGTAAATTTTACTGTCAGCGTTCGGTCAACAAATGCTTGTGGACTGCGGTCTTTTCAATTTGATTTATTATTGCAGTTATTGGTTAATTCGATATTCAGTTTGCAATGTCCCAAGTTGGCTGAAGAATTGGTTGTGTTTGGAGTTCGTTTTCTTGCGCCATCTTCTGTTTGTCTAAGGCTTTTTCCCCGATCCTCTCAACTTCTTTGTCTAACGTCTGATGTTACTGATGAAATATTTTCAGAGCCAAAGACTCGCATCCGGTCTACATAATCTGGAAAATGTAGCCGCTAGATAATAATTTGCACAACTACTTTCATTGCAATATTCGTTGAGCAATTCTGCGGAGGTGACGGTCCTTGATCGGTTTCGTTCGGGTTGTGTACCAGTTCTGAAAGATATTCGTAATTGCCAAATAATTTAAGTGATATACTTATGGCTTGATAACAAGAGATATTATTTCCCATCTTCTAGTCCAAGTCGCTTTGCATTATTATTTTATTTTCACACAAGAAAAATAATACCCTTCACACCTGAATTTCTTATAGTAATTATAGGTTTTATACAAGAATTTAATTTCAGTTGATCAGTCGATCAGTTTGTATGGCAGCTACATCTTATAGCGATATCTCAAAAACTGAAAACTGAGAGAGTAGTTCGCATATATAATATATAGACGGATAGTCAGGCAGATGAACTTAATTTAAACGTCACGCAGATTATTTATGTATATGCTTATAGAATCGTGGCAAATTTAACACCCATACCGTTTCAGGTATGACATGGTGAAGTTATTTCCATTTACATGAGAGGCTTAAATTTGCTACTTGAACTTTTTTCACAGATCGAAGAATGTACTAAAACTTACTGGTTGTAATAAAAAATCAATATTATTGTGAGGCTTCATAACATTCAGTCATATTTTCAATTAAGTTAATTGATTTCCAGTTAAATAATTATATTACAAAAAAATTTAAGATAACCATTTGATGTATTTTTTCTCCCATTAAAAACATCTTGATCGCCTCACTGGATTACTAGGCATTAAATATTCTCATAAAAAATCAATTGTAATAAATGCAATCATTCAATATTTCATAAGAAGCAATCTTGAAATTTGCATACAGACAAACGGGTTTTAAAAGTCGTTAAAAATTACTTTATTTATTATGATTTTATTTGTTTCGTTTATTTTTCAATCACAATGCGAATTTATATGCTATTTCCTATAATAGAACACAAAAATCTCTGCTTTTCTAAAAAAAAACTTATTTAGTACTTATATGCGAGCAAATATGCAATCTAAGTTTTGCTTATCGGCCGTATCCTGTTTTGAAAGTACCTGACGATGCTGATGCCGATGCTGAAGCTGATGCCGATGATGAGGCTGACGAATGAGCTGAACTACTTGCACCACCATAGCCTCCACTGCCACCATAACCACCTGCACCACCACCTCGACCACCAGCGCCATAGCCACCAGCTCCACCAGCACCACCGGCTCCACCAGCACCACCGCTGCCAAAACCACCGGCGCCACCAAAACCGCCAGCACCTCCTAAGCCTCCACCTAGGCCAAGACCAAGTCCGAGACCTAAACCAGCGCCGCCGTGTTGTCCGTGTTTTCTGTGACCGTGACCATGACCACCGCCAGCTCCACCACCAAATCCTCCATCGAACCCGGCCCCTCCGCCGGAGCCAGCTAAACCGCCTGCAGATCCAAATCCACCGGCACCGCCTTTACCGCCGCCATAACCGCCGGCACCAGATCCACTTCCAGCAGAGCTACCGGCTGATGCTGATCCTTGTCCTCCAGCTCCACCTTTTCCACCACCGAAACCTCCAGCACCGCCAGCTCCACCACTCAGTCCACCTCCAAAGCCTCCATCAAATCCACCTCCAGCACCGGAACCGGCTGAACCACCAGCTGAACCATATCCTCCAGTGTTACCTTTACCGCCACCATAACCCCCGGAGGATCCTGCACCGCCAGAGCCACCACTAAGTCCACCTCCGAAGCCTCCATCAAATCCACCTCCTGAACCTCCTGCGCCAGAGTTAGCCGAACCACTGGCCGATGCGGATCCATGTCCTGCGGCGCTGCCCTGATTGCCGCCAAAACCGCCAGGTCCACCTCCAAAGCCTCCCCCAAATCCACCACCAGCGCCAGAACCGGATGAGCCACCAGCGGATCCACCAGCTGAACCATATCCGCCGGCGTTGCCTTTACCACTACCATAACCGCCAGCACTGCCAGAACTGCCACCTAGTCCACCTCCGAAGCCTCCGGCACCGGCTGAACCACCAGCTGATCCATATCCTCCGGCGCTACCTTTACCGTCACCAAAGCCACCAGCGCCTCCTGCACCACCACCAAGTCCACCTCCAAAGCCTCCAGCGCCAGCATTGCCTGAA